>NC_058087.1:97329618-98672678 GCF_014858855.1 Bufo gargarizans
AGACTCGAGCATCGAGCACGAACACACACGGTATTCGGCTGAACACCGCGTGTACCGAGCATTGCGTTGTTGGAGCAGAACTGGTTTTCGGCCGAGTATGCTCGATAAACACTACTAACAAATCTCTGATCAGCTGTAGGTATAAGGAGAATAAATTACACACAGGTGGACTCTATTTACTAATTAGGTGATTATTTTATTTAGGGGTATCAGAGTCCAGGAGGCTGAATATAAATGCACGCCACACTTTCTAGATTTTAATTTATAAAAAATATTAAAAATCATGTATCATTTTCTATTCACTTCCCACATACTTGCTACTTTGTGTTGGTCTATTAAATAAAATCCCAATAAGGCCTCATGCACATAATCGTGGTTTGGGTCTGCATCCGAGCTGCATTTTTTGTTGGCTGGATGCAGACAAATTCACTTCAATGGGGCCGCAAAAGATTTTGCATGTCCATTCTGCAGCCTGGCAAAAATAAAATAGAACATGTCCTATTCTTGTCCATATAAAAAACAAGGATATGACTGCTCTGTTGAGGGCTGGACAATTCGTTCTGCAACGTGCAGAACGCACACAGTCGTTATACGTGTTTTGCAGATCCACAATTTGTGGATCGCAAAATGGACACGGTCATGTGCATGAGGCCTAAAATACATTTAAGTCTGTGGGTGTAATGTGAAAAAATTTAGAAAAGTTCAAAAGGTATGAATAGTTTTTCAAGGCACTGTATATTTCCTATATTGTATGGTTGCAATGCAATATGGGAATGCAATACCTGTCATGACTTCATACATGTTGGTCAAACAGCAATACATGAAAAAGGAAGTATTTTTTTTTTTCTAACCTGCAGATCAAACCACTGATGAAAATCAGAATGGCACAGACATCCAGCTTATTCCAGAAGTCACTGATATACAAAAAAGTTTGTTTCAAAAGGCCAAATCCATCAGGGTCATACAGCACCTGCAAAAATAATAATTTTAAAGCAATACATTTTGATTTAAAAAAAATATTAACATTTGAAACAATGTGGTTTCTGGTTTGGAATACTGATGGCCTATTATCTGGCAATGAATAACAGACGGGTGGGATTTTGGGTCTCAGCACGCCTGCTGATTAAACATTTGAAGGGACTGTGGTGCTTGTGTGAGCTCTGTGGCCTCTTCATTGATTACCTGCATCTACTTAGAGTTGCTGCAGGGTACAGCAGCTTCATTCCATTACCCTAAGTTCACACTTGCGCGTTTTACAGCGCGTTCGAACGCGCTGTAAAACGCATAACCGATGCAAACCAATGCTTCCCTATGGGACTGGTTCACATTTTCGCGTTTTACAGCACGTTCGAACGCGCTGAAAAACGCCCGACGCATAAACAAGTTCTTGAGCTTTTTTTTGGCCGTTTGTCGCGCGTTTTGGCCCATAGACTTCAATGGGAACGCGCAACGCTTGTATTTTGCGCATTTTTGACACTGAAAACGCGCGTTCGAACGTGCGTTTTGGATTTAGCAACATGCTGGAAAAGGCCCAACACCTACAATGCCCTATGATTGGCCAAACTTAATATAGACAGGGATATTTGCTCATTGGACAACACTGCAGTCAATCACACAAACGCGCGTCAAACGCGCGTTTACTATTGCAAAAAAGGCGCATAAAAACACGCGTAAAACGCGCGTCTCAGAAACGCTCAGGTGTGAACCCAGGGTTAGGGTGCTGCCACACCGTCAGGATTCTGCACACAGTTTTGAAAACATATAATAATATAGGAGTGAATTAAAAACATATAATAATATGTCATTTAGACTTTCTCTCCTTTTATCATCTACTTCTGATTTTGCACTGTGTGCAGAAACAAGACAGTGTCGCTGTACTCTTAAAGTAAAAAAATAACTAAAAATAATGTATAATTTAAGGGCTCTTGTACACAAACACAAATTTGGTGCTTTTTACACATTAAAATAAAAAGCCTTAGGGAGTAATTAATGAAATGATATTCCAGTAAAAAAAATAAACTTTTGCATGATCCTCACTACTTTTCACAGTGGTCTATTTTTAAGAGCTAAAAGTGAGATTAGACCTGGATTATGGCTCATTTACTATGTGAGGCTTTTTTATTATTATTATTTCAAGGTTTTTATTGTTTTTTCAATATAGCAAATACAATAATCAATCAGTCTCATATTATTCAAGCATGAGAACCATCCAGGTTATACAAGTATTGCATTAAAAGTACTGAATTGCATTTATATCTTTAAAGTGGAACTGCCATTTCACTACCAAAAATGAAATTCCTAACATACAGTTGCAAGAAAAAGTATGTGAACCCTTTGGAATGATCTGGATTTCTGCACAAATTGGTCATAAAATGTGATCTGATCTTCATCTAAGTCACAACAATAGACAATCACAGTCTGCTTAAACTAAACACACAAATAATTAAATGTTACCATGTTTTTATTGAACACTCCATGTAAACATTCACAGTGCAGGTGGACAAAGTATGTGAACCCTTGGATTTAATAACTGGTTCAACGTCGTTTGGCAGCAACGTCGTTCTTACAAACAACTCAACTTTAGTTTCATCTGTCCACAAAATATTTTGCCAGTACTGCTGTGGAACATCCAGGTGATCTTGTGCAAACTGTAAATGTGCAGCAATGTTGTTTTTTTTGGACAGCAGTGGCTTCCTCTGTGGCATCCTCCCATGAAATCTATTTTTGTTTAGTGTTTTACGTATCGTAGATTCACTAACAGGGATGTTAGCAGATGCCAGAGACTTTTGTAAGTCTTTAGTTGACACTCTAGGATTCTTCTTCACCTCATTGAGGCGTCTGCGCTGTGCTCTTGCAGTCATCTTTACAGGACGGCCACTCCTAGGGAGAGTAGCAGCAGTGCTGAACTTTCTCCATTTATAGACAATTTGTCTTACCGTGGACTAATGAACAGCAAGGCTTTTGGAGATACTTTTATAACCCTTTCCAGATTTATGCAAGTCAACAATTCTTAATCATAGGTCTTCTGAGAGCTCTTTTGTGCGAGGCATCATTCACATCAGGCAATGCTTCTTGTGAAAAGCAAACCAAGAACTGGTGTGTGTTTTTTATAGGGCATGGCAGCTATAACCAACACCTCCAATCTCATCTTATCGATTGGACTCCAGTTGGCTGACACCTCACTCCAATTAGCTCTTGGAGATGTCAATAGTCTAGGGGTTCACATACTTTTTTCACCTACACTGTGAGTGTTTACATAGTGTGTTCAATAAAAACATGGTAACATTTAATTATTTGTGTGTTATTAGTTTATGCAGACTGTGATTGTCTATTGTTGTGATTTAGATGAAGATCAGATCACATTTTATGACCAATTTGTGCAGAAATTCATATCATTCCAAAGGGTTCACATACTTTTTCTTGCAACTGTATGTGATGCTGAAGATATTCGTGAAGCTTTACTTTTCAGCTAATTATACCTTTCTGATGTCTGTGTTCAGCCCTTAATAACCCTATTTCTCTGTGCCTCTATTTCAGCATCGTCCTAAGATGACATCTGCTGCACTTCCTGTGGTGATTTTTGCCATGTCCTTGAGGCCATCCTGTATTTCCCTCACTTCCAATAAGCCCTTGCTCTCCTCACATGAACTAGCAGGACCAATAAGAATGCAGATAACTTCCCCACTACCCCAGAGAGTGTGTATCCTCTTATATATAGCTAACCAGAGACAAGCCCTGTAATTACATGAAATCAGTAAGCACTTTTAGGAACATATATAGTTTATTAAATAACTTTTATTAATTTATTTTTATGGGGAAAGATAAAAAAACTATTTTACATTATTGTGTGGCTTTTTATGGCATTTTTTGTGTTGCAAAAATAACATAATTTTGTTATGTGGGTCACTATATTAATGATAATGTCACAAACATTTCCATATATTTTTCTCAACTTCTGCAGCCCAGCTCTGCAGCTGCTCCCTCGTTCTCCTCCACGCTGATAGGAAGAGGGGGCTGCATAAACTGCTCATATCTCTGGTTAGGTACCAGCTTTGTATTGGCTGACATTCCAAGCTTTCAGACAATACCAGAATGACAGCAATATGTTTAGTACAGGGGAAGATATCACTGATAGAAATCGGGATGCAGTGAATGGAGCTGAAAGTGAAAGTAAAGGCAGATTTTGCCTGCGCTTATTCCTGACTCGATTTCTAACAGTGATTCATCCTCTGTTGCTTGGACTTTTGATGTCATTCTGGTCTTGTATAAAAGACCTGCTGTATGTCAGCTTTCGAACAAGACCAGTTGCATGTTTCTAGCTGCTACTAGTGTTGGCCGCGAACGTTCGCATCACAAACATTGCCCCTGTCACTCATTACTAGTAGTGATACAGCCGCTGTGTGTAGAGTTCCTGCCCAGCGGGAGTTCCAGGGATGCGGCTGCTGTGTATAGGCAGTCACTGGCCAGCCCCTGGCACTTCGCCTTCAGGGGAAGGAGCTTTGGGTGCCTCCATCTCACTGCCACCTCCCTGGAACTCCCCCTAGGCAGGGGAGTGATTGTCCATCCCCTGGCACTTCTCCACCTTCAGGGGGAGGAGAGACTGGTGCCTACATCTCCCTGCCGCCTCTCTGGATCTCTTGCTGGGCATGGGAGTCCCTGCACAGCCGCTGACCCTTCTCTACCACCAGGGGAAGGAGCGGTGTGTGCCTACATCTCTCTGCCGCATCTCTGGAGCTATAGCTGGGCATGGCAGTCAGGGCACAGCTGCTGACACTTCTCTCCAACTAGGGGGACAAGCGATGGGTGCCTACATCTCCCTGACACTACCCTGGAGCACATCTCGGGCACAGTAGTCAGGGAACATCCGCAGCCTAACAAAGGCCGTCGCAGGAGTGTCATTGTGTCGCCTGAGCCGTACAGCACGGGACACAGGCCGGAAGAGGCCTGCATTACTGACATGGAGGTACGTATTAGTATTTTTTTTTTTTTATATGTTCAATAGTTTTACTGGCACATTAGGGGGGCCTCTTGTTACTGGCACATTAGGGGGGCCTCTTGTTACTGGCACATTAGGGGGGCCTCTTGTTACTGGCACATTAGAGGCGGCCTCTTGTTACTGGCACATTAGAGGCGGCCTCTTGTTACTGGCACATTAGTGGGGCCTCTTCTTACTGGCCCATTAGGGGAGCCTCTTGTTAGTGGCACATTAGGGGGCTCTTGTTACTGGCACATTGGGGGGGCTCTTGTTGCTGGCACATTAGGGAAGGCTTCTTGTTACTGGCACATTAGGGGGGCCTCTTGTTACTGGCATATTAGGGGGGCTTTTGTTACTGGCACATTGGGGGGGCCCTTTTTACTAGCACATTAGGGGTGCCTCTTGTTACTGCCACATTATATGGGGCCTCTTGTTACTGGCACATTCGGTAGGCCTCTTGTTACTGTCACATTAGGGGGGGCTCTTGCTAATGGCACATGATTGGGGGCTCTTGTTACTTGCACATTAGGGGGGGATCATATTACTGGCACATTAAGGGGCCCTTGTTACTGGCACATTAGGGGGGCTCTTGTTATTGGCACATGTTTGGGGGGCTCTTGTTACTGGCACATTAGGGAAGGCCTTTTGTTACTGGCACATTAGGGGGGCCTTTTGTTACTGGCACATTGGGGGGCTCTTGTTATTAGCACATTAGGGGGGCTCTTGTTACTGGCACATTAGGGGGGCTCTTGTTACTGACACATGATTGGGGGGTTCTTGTTACTGGCACATTAGGGGGTTCTTGTTACTGGCACATTATTAGTGATGAGCGGCAGGGGCAATATTCAAATTTGCGATAGATCATGAATATTTACATTGCGCTATTATGTGTGCGCGTACGCACGCACGCACTATTAGCTACATAAGTGATGAAAATGGTTGGCAGCAATGTTCCAGATAGTGAGGGAGAACTCCTGAACATGGTAAATAATTGTACATTACAGCACTGTTTTAGATTAAAATTCCATGCATGTCATAATAATAGCTTTATATGCATAAAGAGTTTTTCAAAGTATTTAAGATCGCACAAATCGCCACTATTGATTTTAATATTTTAGCGCAATACATACAACTGCACCTTTAATCAGGTCTGACAACATAATACTGATAGTTGAACTTGGTATTGTTGTGACATCACAGCACTTTTTCTGTAGCATGTATGTATGGACAGCAGAGAAATTTCTCTCACATGCACATTACACATTTATTTTCCTGCCACATACTATAACCTATACTATCAAACACTAACTATATGGATTATATATTTCAGATAACTACAGTTGCAAGAAAAGGTATGTGAACCCATTGGAATTATATGGATTTCTGCACAAATTGGTCATAAAATGTGATCGGATCTTCATCTAAGTCACAACAATAGACAATCACAGTCTGCTTAAACTAATAACACACAAAGAATTAAATGTTACCATTTTTTTATTGAACACACCATGTAAACATTCACAGAGCAGGTGGAAAAAGTATGTGAACCCTTGGATTTAATAACTGGTTGAACCTCCTTTGGCAGCAATAACTTCAACCAAACGTTTCCTGTAGTTGCAGATCAGACGTGCACACCGGTCAGGAGTAATTCTTGACCATTCCTCTTTACAGAACTGTTTCAGTTCAGAAATATTCTTGGGATGTCTGGTGTGAATCGCTTTCTTGAGGTCATGCCACAGCATCTCAATCAGGTTGAGGTCAGGACTCTGACTGGGCCACTCCAGAAGGCATATTTTCTTCTGTTCAAGAAATTCTGTTATTGATTTAATTCTATGCTTTGGGTCGTTCTCCTGTTGCAACACCCATCTTCTGTTGAGCTGCAGCTGGTGAACAGATGGCCTTAGGTTCCCCTGCAAAATGTCTTGATAAACTTGGGAATTCATTTTTCCTTCGATGATAGCAATCCGTCCAGGCCCTGATGCAGCAAAGCAGCCCCAAACCATGATGCCCTCACCACCATACTTCACAGTTGGGATGATGTTTTGATGTTGGTGTGCTGTGCCTCTTTTCTCTACACATAGTGTTGTGTGTTTTTTCCAAACAACTCAACTTTGGTTTCATCTGTCCACAGAATATTTTGCCAGTACTGCTGTGGAACATCCAGGTGCTCTTGTGCAAACTGTAAACGTGCAGCAGTATTTTTTTGGGACAGCAGTGTCTTTCTCTGTGGTATCCTCCCATGAAATCCATTCTTGTTTAGTGTTTTACGTATCGTAGACTTGCTAACAGGGATGTTAGCATATGCCAGAGACTTTTGTAAGTCTTTAGCTGATACTCTAGGATTCTTCTTCACCTCATTGAGCAGTCTGTGCTGTGCTCTTGCAGTCATCTTTACAGGGCGGCCACTCTTAGGGAGAGTAGCAGCAGTGCTGAACTTTCTCCATTTATAGACAATTTGTCTTACCGTGGACTGATGAACAGCAAGGCTTTTGGAGAAACTTTTATAACCCTTTCCAGCTTTATGCAAGTCAACAATTCTTAATCGTGCGAGGCATCATTCACATCAGGCAATGCTTCTTGTGAAAAGCAAACCCAGAACTGGAGTGTGTTTTTTATAGGGCAGGGAAGCTGTAACCAACACCTCCAATCTCATCTCATTGATTGGACTCCAGTTGGCTGACACCTCACTCCAATTAGCTCTTGAAGATGTCATTAGTCTAGGGGTTCACATACTTTTTCCACCGACACTGTGAATGTTTACATGGTGTGTTCAATAAAAACATGGTAACATTTAATTCTTTGTGTGTTATTAGATTAAGCAGACTGTGATTGTCTATTGTTGTGACTTAGATGAAGATCAGATCACATTTTATGACCAATTTGTGCAGAAATCCATATTATTCCAAAGGGTTTGCATACTTTTTCTTGCAACTGTATCTCTATAACCTACACTACACCCTGCACTGGACCCTATCAGCTATTCAGCTACACAATTCGCTATTACTATCTAACACTAACTATCAGGATTATTTATTTGTGATTTGGAATGTAATTTGAAAAAGCACAGCACAGTATTCAAGCTCTTTTCTCCCACATGAAACTACACATGGCTGCTAGGGAGTGTCTTAATTTATATAGTGAAGGGGTAGATAACTTTTCTATTGGTTGCTAGGTATGTTGCTAAGGCTACTTTCACACCTGCGTTAGGTGCAGATCCGTCTGGTATCTGCACAGATGGATCTGCACCTATAAATGAAAAAGCTGGTATCCGTTCAGTACGGATCCGTCTGCATAACTTCGTAAAAGAAAATCTATGTCTAAGTGCAAGTCAAACGGATCCATCCTGACTTTACATTGAAAGTCAATGGGGGATGGATCCGTTTACAATTGCATCATATTTGTGTCAATGTAAACGGATCCGTCCCCATTGACTTAGATTGTAAGTCAGGACGGATCCGTTTGGCTCCGCACTGCCAGGCGGACACCAAAACGTTGCAAGCAGATGGAGGCGGAACGGAGCCAAACTGATGCATTCTGAATGGATCTGCATCCATTCAGAATGAATGGGGCAAAACTGATCCGTTTGGGGCCTCTTGTGAGAACCTTGAAACGGATCTCACAGGTGGACCCAGAAACGCCAGTGTGAAAGTAGCCTAAGCTGTGCCAAAAGCATAAATCACTGCAAAAGGTGCACCACAATGATATGCAACTGACAACACTGGCTAATCCCTCAGACTAATGTTAAAAACTGAGACTTTAACCAATGTATTCCAGTCAGGAACACAACAAAGACCTTTTGCACCACCATCAAGGTATCTCAGTGTGGCATGGGTCCTACCACTAGACTACCTATGGTGTGTGAACACAGTCTGAAAGGTGCTAAGATCCAACTCACAGCCAAGCTCCCACATACCTCCATAGTGAGATCACTCATGCAGTGGGATAAGGGATAAGGCTGAAAGCCCCACCTATAACAGGCCATGTGACAAAGGCTACCAGGTGCACTAGAATGTTACCAGCACTGGGGATTGCCGCTAGCAACGTATCACATGTGGAAGAATTCCTCCTCCAGTTATAAACACGCTACAGTGTTTGGGTTTTGGAGCATTTCCTCGCATTTAGGCCACTTTATTTTAGTGATTAAGCTGTGACAAAGCCTTCTCATTGGCCCACAAGCTAAAAGAAGGGAGGGATGATCACCTGATGACCTTATGGTACTGTGTTAAAAAAAATAATAATAATAATAACAATATATAGCATTACGAATATATAGCACTATATTATAAATATTCATCAAATCTCGAAATGCCGATATGTGCGATAAAAATTCGTAATACAAATATTCACACTCAACACTAACAGTCATCCCTGTGGTAACGTTTCTGACACCTCCTGCTTAAAACCCAAAAAGTCAGAAGGATTGTGAGGCCCCGCTTTCACAGTCTGTATTCATACTGAAAAACAAGATCAAGCAAGCTTTTGCCCTTCTGCTCCACAGGAGGTTTCTGTCCTCCCTGAGCTCGTCTTAGGACACCTGCATTATGGTTTGACAGGTGTACCGCCCCAGTCAAACTCCTTCTCCTCCTGGATTGGGCCCTTCTGGGTCAGGCCCCCAAAGCTTCAGCTTCCCCTGCTTCCCCTATAGCTACGCCCCTGGTCATCATTAATCTGCAGGGGACCTTCATACAGATCCACAGATTTCTTTTCATCGGCATCTTTCTAAACAATCTGTGGCCTTAGTCTTTAATCCAAACTCAGTCATTGTGCCACTATGTGGCCTCCTCATGCTGCCATCTCCACAGTATGTCACCTTGCCACTCATTTTTATCACCATGTTGCTGCCAATGCTGCCTAATAGGCCTTAAACTGATCACCAAGCCCACAATCTATTTACGTTTTTAAGCACAAAACCAAAGTAAAAAATTGATTTTATATGAAAAATTGATTGAAAACATTCTTTCCTGTATATTTACTTGTATATAAAGTGCAAGTGCTGCAAAAAATTTAAAGGAAGAGGCACTCCAATACAACCTGTATATCACATAAAGGAGGGCCTCATTCACATTGATTGAGGTGAGCTGACCCTGCAAAAGATTTTAGGTTTGGGCCTGCAGGTGAGCTGACCCTGCAAAAGATTTGAGTTGCGGGCCTGCAGGTGAGCTGACCCTGTAAAAAATTAGATGCCTGCTGGTAAATGGATCCTCTAAAAAATTATATTCAAAGGCCATATATGCGAGGGCATCATATGTGACGAATAAGCAATGCATGTTGATATGACGTAAGAGGAGGAGGAGGATGAGAAAAGGAAGAGTCAACCATATACCATTGTTTGTGGTGAAAGGTCTGCATGGGAATACAGTCTATTAGCTACATTAAATACAACACATATAAAGTAACTTTATGTTCATCAGCATTCCTCTAGCAAAGTCGAGAAGTCATGGTAAATCCTGGCCTTGTTCATTTTTGTATGAGTCATTCTGTCAGCATTTTCAGTTGAAAGGAGGATACGCTTATCTGTTATAATGCCACCAGCAGCACTAAATACACGCTCAGACAAAACGCTGTTGACAATGCAGGCCAGCAACTCCAAAGCGTAGAGCGCCAGTTCGTGCAATGTGTCCAGCTTGGACAACCAGTAGTTGTAAGGCACCGAGGGATCATTGAGGACGCTTACACGGTCTGCTACGTACTCCTTCACCATCTTCCAAAATGTCTCTCTCCTTATGGCAGTAGGCTACGCATCAGGGTGAGGGTGCTGGCAGGGTGTCATGAAACTGTCCCAGGCTTTGGAGAGTGTTGCCCTGCCTCTGTTGGAACTGCTGTGTGTTCCCCTAGTCTCCCCTCCTTGGTTGGCCATGGAAGTACGGACTCTGCCGCCACCGTTTGGAGCAATTTTGGAGCAATTTTCCAACAAGAATCTTCTGGCATTGCACCATTTTGTTTGTACTCTTCACCAGAGGAATGAGAGATGAGACATTCTCTTTGTAGCAGGGGTCGAGAAGGTTGAACAATCAGTAATCCGTCTTGTTTAAAATGCGTATGACGCGCGGGTCACGGGAAAGGCAGCTTAACATGAAGTCAGCCATGTGTACCAGAGTACTGAGACTTCGCTGTCATCATCAGAAGGATCACTCCCAATTTTCTCATCCTCTTCGGAGGCAACCGTCTTCTGCTGCTCCTCTTCAGTCTCGAATTTGTGTTGAGAAGACGAACTGAGGGTGGTCTGGCTATCATAAACCTGTGCAATGTCTTTCCCCATTTCCAACTCTTCCACATGCACAGTGTCATCCTTAATTGTGAGCAGAGAGCATTTGAGAAGACACAGAAGTGGGATGGTGATGCTGATAACAGCTCACCATCTATGCTGATTCATCAAACTTGCATTAAACCTCACAGAGGTCAGACATGCATAACCACTCCTTGCTTGTGAATAGCGGAAGCTGACTGTAAAGGCGACGACCATGTTGCAGCTGGTATTCTATAACTGCCCTCTGCTGTTCTCAAAGCCTGGCCAACATGTGGAAAATGGAGTTCCAGTGCATGCTCAAGTCGGACAACAGCCGGTGAGCTGGCAATTTCAAGCGCTGCTGCAGTAGCATTGACAGACCGGCTGAAGCTGCTGGTGACTTGCGGAAATGTACATAGATGCAGCGCACCTTCACCAGTAGCTCAGGCAAATTGGGGTATGTTTTTGGAAACCGCTGAACCACAAGGTTGAATGCGTGGGCAAGGCATGGGATGTGTCTAAGGTAGCCCAGCTCCAAAGCCACCACCAAGTTACGGCTATTATCAGACACAACCATGCCTGGTTCTAGGTTGAGTGACGAGAGCCACAGCTCAGTCTGGTCTCTTATCCCCTGTCATAGCTCTGGGCGGTGTGCTGTTTGTCCCCTAGGCAGATCAGCTTTAGCACGGCCTGTTGCGGCTTCCCTACTGCAGTGCTGCACTGCTTTCAGCTAATGAATGACGACTGATTGGTGCTGCATGCGGATAATTCAGAGGTGGAAGTGGAGGAGGCGGAGGAGGAAAAGTGGTGGTTGGAGCCACTAATGTAGGTGGTGGCGGAAACCCTGATGGAATTTGGGCCCGCAATCCTTGGCGTCGGTAGCACCTGTGCCATCCCAGGATACGAGTCACTCCCGGCCTCCACAACATTCACCCAGTGTGCCGTCAGGGAAATGTAGCGTCCCTGGCCGACAGTGCTTGTCCATGTGTCAGTGGTTAAGTGGACCTTCCCAGTAACTGCGTTGGTAACTGCACGTGTGATGTTAAGGGACACATGTTGGTGTAAGGCTGGCATGGCACACCTTTAAAAATAGTGGTGGCTGGGAACTGCACAACAAGGGATGGCCACCGACATCAAGCTTCGGTTTTGGATGCTGGGCTTGGACAGGGAAGTGGATGTGGTAGCTGATGGTGCTTGCAAAGGTCCAGGTGCAGGGCGGGAGGCATCCGGGCCTGCGTCTTGGACAGGGGATTGGCCAGCATATAAGACGGGGAAGAGTTGGCAGTTGTGTGACCTGCAGACAAATATTGTGGACCCAGGCATTCGGCCCACCTATTAAGGTGCTTTGATGCCATGTGGCGGATCATGCTGGTGGTGGTGAGGTTGCTAGTATTCACTCCCCGGCTCATTTTGATGTGGCACAGGTTGCAATGTACTATTTTGTCGTTCGCACTGTCCTAAAAAAAAGCGCCATACTGCCGAGCACCTACCCCTTTGCAAGGGAGAGTTACGCAAGGGGGTGCTCTGTGGAACAGTTGCAGGCCTGTTCGGTGGTGCCCACCTTCTACCATTTGCCACCCCACTGCCTCTTTTGACCTGTTGCAGTGCCGTAAATTATGTAAAAAATATAAATTTTTTCGCTAATATGTTTCCCATTATCTTGCCCTGACACACGCGCTATTGCAGCGCAGATGTGACAATTCACTGCAGACACCATTTATAGGCAAAGTGTGGATAAGTTATGGAAAAAATATAATTGTTTTGACTAATATTTTTACCAATATCTGGACCTGAAACACACACAAGGTATTGCAACACAGATGTGACAATTCACTGCAGACACCATTTATGGGCAAAGTGTGGATAAATTATGGAAAAAATATATATGTTGTCAGTAATATTTTCCCAATATCTGGCGCTGACACACACACGCTATTGCAGGTCAGATGTGACAATTCACTGCAGACACCGTTAATAGGCAAAGTGTGGATAAATTCTGGAAAAACATCTATTTATTGTCAGTAATATTTTTCCCAATATCAGGCCCTGACACACGCTATTGCGGTGCAGATGTGATAATTCACTGCAGACACCGTTTATAGGCAAAGTGTGGATAAGTATGGAAAAAATATATTTGTTGTCAGTAGTATTTTTCTAATATCTGGCACTGACACACACATGCTATTGCAGCGCAGATGTGACAATTCACTGCAGACACGGTTTATAGGCAAAGTGTGGATAAATTATGGAAAAAATACTATTGTTTTTGCTAATATTTTTCCCAATATCTGGGCCTGACACACACACAGGCTATTGCAGCACAGATGTGACAATTCACGGCAGACACCATTTATAGGAAAATTATGGATAAATTATGGAAAAAATATATTTGTTGTCAGTAATATTTTTCCTAATATCTGGCCCTGACACACACAATATTGCAGCACAGATTTGACAATTCACTGCAGACACCATTTATAGGCAAAGTGTTGATAAATTATGGGAAAAACATTTTTGTTTTAGCTAATCATTTTCCCAGTATCTGGGCCTTACACACACACACACACGCTATTGCAGCACAGATGTAACAATTCAGTGCAGACACCATTTATAGGCAAAGTATGGATATATTATGGTAAAAATATAATTGTTTTTGCTATTATTGTTCCCAATATCTGGCCCTGACACAAGCTATTGCAGCGCAGATGTGAGAGTTCACTGCAGACACCGTTTATAGGCATAGTATGGATACATTTTGGAAAAAATATAATTGTTTTTGCAAATATTTTTCCCAATATCTAGCCCGGACACACACACGCTATTGCAGCACAGATGTGACAATATACTGCAGACACCGTTTATAGGCAAATGTGGATAAATTATGGGAAAAATGTATTTGATGTCAGTATTATTTTCCCCAATATCTGGCACTGACACACACATGCTTTTGCAGTGCAGATGTGTCAATTAACTAACTGTTTATAGGACAATAATAGATAAATTATGGAAAAAATATATTTGTTGTCAGTATTATGTTTCCCAATATTTGGCACTGACACACAATATTGCAGCACAGATTTGACAATTCACTGCAGACACCGTTTATAGGCAAAGTGTTGATAAATTATGGGAAATACATTTTTATTTTAGCTAATATTTTTTCCAGTATCTGGGCCTTACACACACAGCTATTGCAGCACAGATGTGACAATTCACTGCAGACACCGTTTATAGGCAAAATGTGGATAAATTATGGAAATCGTTTATTTTATTTTTTCGCATTTTTTTTCCCCAATATCAGGCCCTGCAGTGTTAGTTAGAGCAGGGAAAGTGCTGCTGATGCTGAATTAATAGGGAAAGCGTTAGCTAGGCCAGTGTTTTGTGTGCACTCCAGTCCTCAAAGACTCATCTGCTGTAAGGACAGCATCCTGACAGCACCCCAAAATGCCCTTTTTAGGGCTGGTACATCAGTCTGCTTTTATTTTATTTATATATTGCAGTTACCTGCCCGTGTGTGAGAGGCCACAGGCCTACAGACTGTACAGTGTGCACAACACTCATATAGGGTGGCACAGTTCCTTGCAGATAAAAAAGTCATTTAATTTTTCCTCTGTAATATAATTGCAGTTGCCTGCCAGTGAGTGTCAGGCTCACAGACTGTACTGTCCCACTGCCCACCACTCATATAGGGTGGCACAGTATCTCGCAGATAAAAAAGTCATTTAATTTTTCCTCTGTAATATAATTGCAGTTGCCTGCCAGTGAGTGTCAGGCCCATACACTGTACTGTGCCCACTGCCCACCACTCATATAGGGTGGCACAGTACCTTGCAGATAAAAAGTCATTTATTTATTTTTTCTAATATAATTGCAGTTGCCTGCCAGTGTGTGTCAGGCCTACAGACTGTACTGTGCCCACTGCTCACTACTCATATAGGGTGGCACAGTACCTTGCAGATAAAAAAGTCATTTATTTTTTCCTCTGTAATATAATTGCAGTTGCCTGCCAGTGAGTGTCAGGCCCACTGACTGTACTGTGCCCACGGCCCACCACTCATATAGGGTGGCACAGTACCTTGCACGCATAGTACCACTAATCTAAAACAAAATGACAGGCAGAGGCCGTCGTGGTGCTGTGATTTCCTTTGGTCCTAGAATAATGCCCAGTATTCAGAGGCCACGTTCCCTGAACTCGAAAAATTCTGAGGACATAGTTGACTGGTTTACACAGGACACCCAATCTTCTACAGCTTCCGCTCGGAACCTTGACGCACCATCCTCCTCCAGCTCAGCTTCGGGCACCTCTCAAGTTACCACTCGCCTGCCCGCTGCCACCACCAACACTAGCACCACAGCCGCTTCACTTGATCTGTCAGAGGAGTTATTTACACATCAGTTGGAAGAAATGAGTGATGCGCAACCATTATTGCCAGAGGATGTAGATAACAGGGATATGTTTCAGTCAGGCAGCATTACACACATGGACGTACGGTGTGATGATGATGATGTTGTACCCGCTGCTGCTTCCTTTGCTTAGTTGTCAGATACAAGTGAAGCGGTTGATGATGACGATGTGTCCGTGGATGTCACGTGGGTGTCAGCTCGACGAGAAGAAGAACAGGGGGAAAGTTCAGATGGGGAGACAGAGAGGAGGAGGAGACGAGTTGGAAGCAGGGGTGGTCGTTGCAAGGAGCTAGTGGCACAGTCAGACAGCATGTATCGGCACCGGGGGTCAGCCAGACAGCACGCCAATCAACGCATGCTGTTGCCACCACCAGAATGCCGTCATTGCAAAGCTCAGCAGTGTGGCATTTTTTTTGTGTGTCTGCCTCTGATAACAGCGATGCCATTTGCAACCTGTGCAACCTGTGCGAAAAGAAACTGAGTCATGGGAAGTCCAACACCCACCTAGTGTCACAAGGGTGTCAAGAACCACGCCTGACTCCGTTATACTCGGGGTCAGGAAGTCGCATCGGTTGGCTGCGCGCTCTATATAGTAAGATAGGGCTGTTTCCTTATGGTAGCTTTCTGGGTTTGCTTTGCAACCCTTTTTGGCTCACTCAGGGATCCGTAGCTCCTTCTCCTCAGCTGTTCCTTGTTCAGCAATTCCAACCTCCTTATATTCCCCTCTCACACTTCTCTGGTTGCCAGATATAGAGCTTCCTGCCTGGACTTCTATACTGACCCACTGGAGCTGTGTTGCTGCGTTCTCTGGTTGTTGGTCCAGAACGTTTCCCTCCGGATCCCTGTTGGACCTTGGTGGTCTGCTGTGGTCGCCCACCTGGGTTTATGTGTTTGTCTGCATTGTCTGTTCTCTCCCTGGTTTTTTTCCTCTTAGTGTCAGTGGTGTGGACTAGCGATCCCACCAGCCCGTTCACTATCTAGGGCTAATTTTAGGGAAAGCCAGGGTTTAGGCACGTGATCGCCGCACGGGTGAGGAACCCGTCTAGGGACGTCAGGGCAGTCAGGTGCCAGCCGCAAGATGAGTCAGGGGTCACCACCTTTCCCTCTCCCTTGGGCAGGGCTTTCCCTTTTCCCTCCCTGTGCGTGACGCCGGTCATTACACCTAGGTACAACTGCTTTGCGAAGGCACATGATCTCACATCACAAACGACTATGGGATAAACACATGAGTACAAGCAGCACACAAACTCGAAGCCATCATCCTACTCCTGGTCCAGCATCTTCAGCCACGTCAACCACTGCTGTCCTCCTTGCCCCCTCTCAACCACCCGCCACTCCCCCTCTCACATTCAGCAGTTCCTGCTCATCTGCCTACAGTCAGGTGTCTGTCAAGGAAATGTTTTAGTGTAAGAAGCCAATGTCACAGAGTCACCCCCTTGCCCGGCATCTGACAGCTGGCTTGACGGAACTCCTAGCCCTTAAGCTTTTACCATACAAGCTGCTGGAGTCTGAGGCCTTCAAAAAATATTTAGCTATTGGGACACCGCAGTGGAAGGTACCCGGCCAAAATAATTTTTTCACAAAAGGCAATCCCAAACCTGTACTCTATTGTGGAAAAGGAAGTCATGGCATGTCTGGCACACAGTGTTGGGGCAAGGGTCCATCTGACCACTGATACCTGGTCTGCAAAGCATGGTCAGGGCAGGTATATCATGTACACTGCGCATTGGGTAAACCTGATCACGGCTGCCAAGCATGGAATGCGTGGCTCTGCAGAGGAGTTGGTGACACTGCCACGACTTGCAGGCAGGCCTGCTGCCACCTCCTCTAATCTTCCTACTCCATCCTCTTTGCTAACTTCCTCGGCTGAGTCCTCTTCTGCTGCGGCGTCTTGCTCCACATCAATTACAACCCCCCAGCTCCCCAGGGATTATTCCACATCCCGGATACAACAGTGTCATGCAGTCTTGGGGTTGACTTGCCTGAAAGCAGATAGTCACACCGGACCAGCACTCCTGTCCACCCTGAACGCACAGGTGGATCAGTGGCTGACCCCGCACCAACTGGAGATCAGCAAAGTGGTGTCTGACAACGGAAGAAATCTGTTGACGGCATTGAATTTGGGCAAGTTTGCTGTGCATGGCACATGTGTTAAATCTGATAGTACAATGCTTTGTGTATAAGTACCCAGGCTTACAGGACGTCCTCAAGCAGGCCAGGAAGGTGTGTGGCCATTTCAGGTGTTCCTACACGGCCATGGTGCACTTTTCAGATATTCAGTGGCGAAACAACATGCCAGTGAGGCGCTTGATTTGCAACAGCCTGACACGTTGGAATTCAACACTCCTAATGTTCAACCACCTGCTCCAACAAGAAAAAGCCGTCAACGAGTATTTGTATGACTGGGGTGCTAAGACAGCCTCTGAGGAGCTGGGCATTATTTTGCCAGGTTACTAGACGCTTATGCGCAATGCCTGTAGGGTCATGCGTCCTTTTGAGGAGGTGACAAACCTAATCAGTCACACTGAAGGCACCATCAGCGACCTCATCCCATTAGTTTTTTTCCTGGAGCGTGCCCTGCGAAGAGTGCTTGATCAGGCCGTAGATTAGCGTGATGAGGTAGAGGAAGAGTTATGGTCACCATCACCACCAGAAACAGCCTTATCATCATCACTTGCTGGACCTGCGGCAACGCTGGAAGAGGAGTCTGAGGAAGAGGAGTCAGAGGAGGAATGTGGCTTTATGAAGGAGGAAGACCAACCACAGCAGGCATCCGAGGGTGCTCGTTGTCACCTATCTGGGACCTGTGGTGTTGCAAATGGGGTCTTTAATGCCGTCATGCCTGTTGAGGGACCCTCGTATAAAAGGCTGAAGGAGAACGACCTGTAATGGGTGGCCACACTACTAGACCCCCGGAATAAGCAGAAAGTGGCTGAAATGTTACCGAATTACCGGAAGTCGGAAACGATGCAGCAGTTCCAAAACAAGTTAAAAGCATGCTTTACACAGCGTATAAGGGTGATGTCACAGCATAACGAGAATCTAACAGGGGAAGATGTGAAAGGAGGTATTGTCACTGAGAAGAGAAGTCGCCTAGGGACTGACAGTGGGGGATGCATTTGACTAAAAAAGGCCTGATGAGATGCCTTGGGCTAAAAATTTTCCCCACGCTGCTGTGTTTAATTTCTGCATGCCGGATGACTTGTGTGACTTCTCCGCCACCAACTAGGGTTCAAGCCGCAATGTTTTAGTACACTTTCTATCTGGAAAATGCAAATTTTTCCGGCCGCTGCTACAGCAGTGGCTGCAACAATACCTAATTTTTCAGGCATGTGTACATGCCTAATTTTTCTGGCCTCTGGTACTGCACTGTGGCTTCAAAAACAAAACAAAAAAAAGGCACATACATGTGTCAATTCCCCTTCGTGAGCTTTACCTTGTTGTGGTGAAGGGGCTTGCGTATCACAATGAAGTTATCACCTCTATGAGTGTGTTAGCAATGTTGGCACACCCCAGATGATAAGGTAGTTGCTTCATTGTGAACAGACCAAAAGCGATCGGCTGGATAGTTTAGGATAGAAAAAACATAAATTTTCTTTGTGATCATCTAAGGTGATCATTAAAGCCTACTAGGCCAACAATGGGCCCACACTGCAGAATCATTGTTTTCTGGGTCACTTAACTGTCATTGAACTGTCTCAGCACGACCATAGGCTTTGAAAAACCGCCTTTGCCTGCAATTTCCCAAACGCACGCACGAGCACAGTCATCACTACACCAAGATTGACGCATAGAGGAATAAAATTTATGTCATGAGTGCGTCAACTATTGGCAACTCTTTGCAGTTGTATGCGGTGCGTTAAACGAGGAGTTTGGTCTGTCAAAGTTTGGTCTGTCAATGTGAAGCGGGCGTAACCCTTACACTACCTGATCGATACAACATTATACCTGATCGTATACATAAAGCACGCTATTCCAAACAATTTAGAAATTGTTTTCGCTAATATTTTTCCCAATATCCCTCCCTGACACACACTATTGCAACACAGATATGACAATTCACTGCAGACACTGTTTATACAAAAATTATAGAGAAATAATGAAAAAAACTACAGTTCTTATCAGTAATATTTTTCCCAATATCTGAGCCTGTCACACAGACATGCTATTGCAGCACAGATGTGACAATTCACTTCAGACACCGTTTATATGCAAAGTGTGGATAAATGATGGAAAAAAATTATTGTTTTCGCTAATATTTTTCCCAATATCTGGGCCTGACACACATACGCCATTGCAACGCAGATGTGACAATTCACTGCAGACACTGTTTATAGGCAAAGTGTGAATAAATAATGGAAAAAATATATTTGTTGTCAGTATTATGTTTCCCAATATTTGGCACTGACACACAATATTGCAGCACAGATTTGACAATTCACTGCAGACACCGTTTATAGGCAAAGTGTGGATAAATTATGGTAAAAACACATTTAATTTAGCTAATATTTTTCCCAGTATCTGGGCTTTACACACACACAAGCTATTGCAGAACAGATGTAACAATTCAGTGCAGACACCATTTATAGGCAAAGTATGGATAAATTATGGAAAAAATTTAATTATTTTGCTATTATTTTTCACAATATTTGGCCCTGACACACACGCTATTGCAGCACAGATGTGACAACCCTTATTTATAGGCAAAGTGTGAATAAATTATGGAAAAAATATATATGTTGTCAGTATTATTTTTCCCAATATTTGGCACTGACACACACATGCTTTTGCAGCGCATATGTGACACTTCACTAAAGACAACATTTATAGGAAAAGTATGGATAAATTATGGGAAAAATATATTTATTGTCAGTAATATTTTCACAATATCTGGGCCTGACACACACACGCTATTGCAGGTCAGATGTGACAATTCAGTGCAGACACCATTTATATTCAAAGTGTGGATAAATTATGCAAAAAATATATTTGTTGTCAGTAATATTTTTCCTAATATCTGTCAGTGACACACACGCTAGTGCAGCACAGATTTGACCAATCACTACAGACACCGTTTATAGGCAAAGTGTGAATAAATAATGGAAAAATGATAGTTGTTTTTGCTAATATTTTTCCTAATATCTGGCCCTGACACACACGCGCGCTGCAGACACAGTTTACAGGAAAATTATGGATAAATTATGGAAAAAATATATTTGTTGTCAGTATTAATTTTCCCAATATCTGGCACTGACACACACATTATCCAAAAAGTATTGCAAAGTATGGTAAAAAAAAAGTTTGCTGGATAAATTATAATGCATGCCAGCCTGCCACCATACTCAATAGTTCTTAAATTGACTTTTGGTTCTTTGAAATGTTTTTCTATTGAATATATTGTGATCACACTCCCTACACTATCTGTCCCTTCCTAAGCGCAGTTCTCCCTGACTCACAATGAGTCGAACCCGAGTCATCATGGCTACTGGCATTACAGTGATGACAGTACTTACCTGCATGTTTATTTTATGCTTAGCACCTGCAAAACGTGCGGGGAGTAGACTCGAGCATGGCGCTCAAGCGGTACTCGGCCAAGTACCGCCTTGTACCGAGCATAGCGATGCTCGAGCCGAAAAGGTCTGGTCTTGGTGTCAATCACAGGTGAGGGCTGAAGTATGTTGCCTCACCTGTGGTTGCCGCTGGCAACATTGTACAGGTCCTTCTGAAAAAATTAGCATATTGTGATAAAGTTCATTATTTTCTGTAATGTACTGATAAACATTAGACTTTCATATATTTTAGATTCATTACACACCAACTGAAGTAGTTCAAGCCTTTTATTGTTTTAATATTGATGATTTTGGCATACAGCTCATGAAAACCCAAATTTCCTATCTAAAAAAATTAGCATATTTCATCCGACCAATAAAAGAAAAGTGTTTTTAATACAAAAAAAGTCAACCTTCAAATAATTATGTTCAGTTATGCACTCAATATTTGGTCGGGAATCCTTTTGCAGAAATGACTGCTTCAATGCGGCGTGGCATGGAGGCAATCAGCCTGTGGCACTGCTGAGGTGTTATGGAGGCCCAGGATGCTTCGATAGCGGCCTTAAGCTCATCCAGAGTGTTGGGTCTTGCATCTCTCAACTTTCTCTTCCCAATATCCCACAGATTCTCTATGGGGTTCAGGTCAGGAGAGTTGGCAGGCCAATTGAGCACAGTAATACCATGGTCAGTAAACCATTTACCAGTGGTTTTGGCACTGTGAGCAGGTGCCAGGTCGTGCTGAAAAATGAAATCTTCATCTCCATAAAGCTTTTCAGCAGATGGAAGCATGGAGTGCTCCAAAATCTCCTGATAGCTAGCTGCATTGACCCTGCCCTTGATAAAACACAGTGGACCAACACCAGCAGCTGACATGGCACCGCAGACCATCACTGACTGTGGGTACTTGACACTGGACTTCAGGCATTTTGGCATTTCACTCTCCCCAGTCTTCCTCCAGACTCTGGCACCTTGATTTCCGAATGACATGCAAAATTTGCTTTCATCCGAAAAAAGTACTTTGGACCACTGAGCAACAGTCCAATGCTGATTCTCTGTAGCCCAGGTCAGGCACTTCTGCTGCTGTTTCTGGTTCAAAAGTGGCTTGACCTGGGGAATGCGGCACCTTTAGCCCATTTCCTGCACACGCCTGTACACGGTGGCTCTGTCCACTGCTTCCGCAGGTCCCCCAAGGTCTGGAATCGGTCTTTCTCCACAATCTTCCTCAGGGTCCGGTCACCTCTTCTCGTTGTGCAGCGTTTTCTGCCACACTTTTTCCTTCCCACAGACTTTCCACTGAGGTGCCTTGATACAGCACTCTGGGAACAGCCTATTCATTCAGAAATTACTTTCTGTGTCTTACCCTCTTGCTTGAGGGTGTCAATGATGGCCTTCTGGTCAGCAGTCAGGTCGGCAGTCTTACCCATGATTGCGGTTTTGAGTAATGAACCAGGCTGGGAGTTTTTAAAAGCCTCAGGAATCTTTTGCAGGTGTTTAGAGTTAATTAGTTGATTCAGATGATTAGGTTAATAGCTCGTTTAGAGAACCTTTTCATGATATGCTAATTTTTTTAGATAGGAATTTTGGGTTTTCATGAGCTGTATGCCAAAATCATCATTATTAAAACAATAAAAGGCTTGAACTACTTCAGTTGTGTGTAATGAATCTAAAATATATGAAAGTCTAATGTTTATCAGTACATTACAGAAAATAATGAACTTTATCACAATATGCTTTTTTTTTTTAGAAGGACCTGTACCAGCTTCAATTAACAACTGATTGAGTTTTGCCATATATCACCCTCAATCAGCAATTTTTGTGCACACAGGTATATGGAAAACCTCTACCACTACTTTGTGGAAGCTGATATATGTAAGGCCTCAATCAGTTGTTAGTTGAAGCTGGTCTATCAAAACCCACAATCTGTATTTTGTGGACGCAGGTATATTGAAAACCTCTACCACTATTTTGTGGAAGCTGATATATGGCAGGACTCAATCACTTGTTAGTTGAAGCAGGTATATCAAAACATGCATTCTATATTTTGTGGACGCAGGTATATGGAAAACCTCTACCACTATTTTGTGGAAGTTGATATATGGAAGGCCTCAATCAGTTGTTAGTTGAAGCAGGTATATCAAAATCCGCAATCTGTATTTTGTGGACGAAGGTATAAAGAAAACCTCTACCACTATTTTGTGGAAGTATATATTTGGAAGGCCTCAATCAGTTGTTAGTTAAAGCTGGTATATCAGAACCCGCAATCTGTATTTTGTGGACGCAGGTATATAGAAAACCTCTACCACTATTTTGTAGAAGCTAATATATGGCAGGGCTTAATCAATTGTTAGTTGAAGCTGGTATATCAAAACCCACAATCTGTATGTTGTGGACGCAGGTATATGGAAAACCTCTACCACTATTTTGTGGAAGCTGATATATGGCAGAACTCAATCAGTTTTTAGTTGAATCTGGCATATCACCATCAAGCATTAATTTTGGGGACGCAGGTATATAAAAAAGTCTCGACCACAATTTTGTGGAAGATGATATATGGCAGGACTCAATCATTTGTTAGTTGAAGCTGGTATATCACCCTCAAGCAGAAATTTTGTGGACGCAGGTATATGGAAAACCTCTACCACTATTTTGTGGAAGCTGATATATGGAAGGACTCAATCAGTTGTTAGTTGAAGCAGGTATATCCAAACCCGCAATCGGGAATTTGTGGATACAGGTATATGGAAAACCTCTACCACTATTTTGTGGAAGCTGATATATGGAAGGCCATTTGGTGAGATCACCAAACTGGTCAGTCTCAGCCAGGACACCTTCAATGACATCGTACCTTACACCTTCTTTATGGAGCGTGCATTGCATTGTGTCATTGATCAACCCATCGAGGACCTGGAAGATGAGGAAGTCGCAAGGCTGGATGAATTCCTATCGTGGGCTACTCCATCTGAGACAAGTTAGCAGGAGTCTGAAGAGGAGTCAGAGGAGGAGGGTGTCAGGGTGAAGGAAGAGGAGCAAGAAGAGCATTCTTTAAACTTTTCTGGGATTCCTGGTGTTATCCGTGCCTGGGGGGAGGAGATCCAGGATGACATTATCCTGGACGATCAGCAGGAGCCAGGCCACTCTACTGATTCCAATTTAGTGCAAATGGGGGCCTTTATGCTCCAATGTTTTAAGAGGGAGCCTCATATAAAAAGTATAAAGGGAAAGGACCAGTACTGGGTGGCAACGTGCTTAGACCACCGTACAAAAACAAAATTGCGTATATGTTACCAGCATCACAGAGGGCTGTCAGAATGGAGCAGGCCTTGCTTCGAGAAATGCTGCATTCTGCTTTTGTGGGCGCTGGAATTTCCACTCACAGAAAAACAGTTGCGGGTACCAATCCAACAGCGCATGCAAGAAGACGGTTGTTTGAAGATGTGTTTGTCACTTCGGATATAAGATCATTCTTGCAGCCAACACACTGACAGCTGCCCTCCGGATCCAGCCTCAGGGAATGCCTAGACCGACAGGTGTCCAACTACATCAGGTCAACGGCTGATTTGGATGCTCTGAGAAGCGAGAAAACCCTGGACTACTGGGTGTGCAGGTATGACATGTGGCCAGAGCTGGCACAATTTGCTATGGAACTGTTGGCTTGCCCCTCGTCCAGTGTCCTGTCCGAAAGGACGTTAAGCGTAGCAGGGGGGATCGTGACCGATAAGTGCATTCGCCTAGCTCACATGTGTGGATTACCTCACATTTCAAAAAATGAATGAGGCATGGATCTCGGAGGAATTCAACACCTGTGACGATCACATTTAATTGAATTTTCTCATTCCAGCCCACAAATATCTGCCACCATCCAGTGAATAAAGGCTGAGCAACAATTTATCTGAGATTGTTAACGTGAAAAAAAAGCATCAAGCCTCAATAATTAATTTCCGTTTGTTGTATATCCAAACAGTTAGAATTTAACCACTTCCCACCCAGCGCCATAATAGTACAGCACAGTGGGACGTGACTTGCCGCCCGATCTCCGCTCCAGCAGGAGATGCGTCCACTTGATCAGTGGCGAGGTCCGGCAGTCACTGGTAACCGGACCCCGGCATCAGTGAAAACAACTATGCTGGCACATTAAAAACTTGATGTGCAGCGGTCAGCACTGACTGTGGCACGTGCGATGTCCATGTGGGGATCGGAGCAACCAAAAATGTGGATTATGGGAGAAAAAATTTATTTTCACTAATATTCTTCGTATGTCTGCCCCTGACACACAGAAGGGATCCGCAGCACCACAACAGGCTGGAAGAGGCCCCCAAAAAACAGGCCCGCAACCATTACAACGAGCACCCCCATGTGTAAATCTCCCTTGCCAAGGGGTAAGTGTTCTGCAGTATGGCGCTTTTTTGAGGAAAGTGCACACGACAAACGAGTGGTCATTTTCAACCTGTGCTGTACCAAAATGAGTCGGGGCGTGGACACTAGCAACCTCACCACCACCAGCATAATCCGCCACATGACCTCCAAGCACCCTAACAAGTGGGTCGAACATCTGGGTCCACAATCTGGCTCTGTGGGTCACACCACTGCCTCCTCTTCCCTTGTGTTACTGACTGCTGGCCAAATGAAGGCGCAGGCCCGGATGCCCCTCGCCCTGCAACTGGACCTTTGCATGAATCATCAGCAACAACATCCACTTTCCTGTCCCAGCACAGTGTCCAAATGTCCATAACACAGTCATTTGAATGCAAGCGCAAATACCCACCCACCCACAGGCCATAGCACTTAATGCGCAACTTTTGAAATTACTGACCCTTGAATTGTTGCCATTTAGGCTTGTGGACACGGAGGTCTTCCGCAGCCTGTTGTCGGCGGCCGTCCCTCGGTACACAGTCCCCAGCCGCCACTATTTTTCATGGTGTGCCATGCCCGCCTTACACCAGCATGTGTCCCAGAACTCCACTTAACCACGGGCACATGGACAAGTCCTGGTGGCCAGGGACTCTCCCTGACCACACGCTGGGTGAATGTTGTGGAGGCCGAGAGTGAGTCGTACCCTGGGATGGCACAGGTGCTACCCACACCCAGAATTGAAGGCCTTACGTCTAACAGGGTCTCCGCCAGCAGCTATATTACTGACTCCAACCCCCACTTCTCCTCCTCCGCTGCCTCTTCCTCCACTTCTACCTCCAGCAGCAGTCAACCATCAGTCGTTAGCTGGGAGCAGTGTAGCAATGCTGTGGGCAAGCATCAACATGCCGTGCCTAAGTTGATCTGTTTAGGGGACAAAGAGAACACCGCTGCAGAGCTGTGGCAGAGTATAAGGAACCAAACCGAGATGTAGCTCTCGCCACTCAACCTACAATTAAGCATGGTTGTGTCTAACAATGGCCAGAACTTAGTGGCGGCTTTGGAGCTCGGCAACCTGACACACATCCCATGCCTAGCCCACGTCTAAAAATAGGTAGTTAGTCTTACCGGTAACGTTCTTTCCAGGAGTCCAACATGACAGCACTCCTAATTCCCTCCCTAATATGTGATTTAGTGTGATGTTAACATTGCTTATCATATTAGTAATAAAATTGTGTTGCATCCATCCGGTGTAGTAATTTAGAAGACACTGGAGATCGGAGGGAAGGGGGGGGGGGGCTTTTAATCTGTCTCACTTCCTGTCCCTACAGAGATTGGATTGGACATCCTCCCATGTGCTGTCATGTTGGACTCCTGGAAAGAACGTTACCGGTAAGACTAACTACCGATTTCCAGGACGTCCCCCATGACAGCACATGGGAGAGTTACCAACTTAGCCATCAGGGAGGGACCATAGCCTGTAGAACCTTACGCCCAAAGGAAAGCTGACGATTGGACGGCAGGTTCAACCTGTAATGTTTACAAAAGGTGTTATAACTCGTCCAGGTACTGCCTGACAAATCTGATCTATAGAGGCGTTCGCCTTCTCCGCCCAGGAAGCTGCGACTGCCCTAGTAGAATGTGCCCTGATAGAGATAGGACAGGGACTATCCTGAAGACGATATGCTTCCACAATCGTTGACTTGATCCACTGTGTCAGAGTCCTCTTAGTCACTTTCTTCCCTCTTCCTGCTTTACCAAATTGTACAAAGAGGTTTGAGTCCTTCCTATCAGGTTCTGTTCGGCGAAGGTATTCAAGGACTGCCCGACGGACGTCCAGGCAATGGAATTTCTCCTCTTCCGGATCTCTAGGAGAGGCGTAAAAAGAATATTTCTTGTTCCCTATGGAAAGTAGAGACGACCTTAGGGAGGAACCCTGGGTCTAGTTGAAGAATTATTCTATCCGGGCAGACTCTTAGGAAAGGTTCCTTCATGGAAAGGCCTGAAGTTCACCAATTCTGCGTGCGGAAGTGATGGCTACCAAGAAGGCCGTCTTCCAGGAGAGTAATTTTAATGGAATGGTGTCCAAGGGTTCAAAGGGCACCTTACAGAGGGTATCTAGAACTATAGATAAGTCCCAAGGAGGAACAGTCTATCTCAGAGTGAGTTTTAGTCTGGATATAGCCTTTACGAACCTTTTTATCCAACGATGCTCTGCCAGCGGGTAGTCCAAGAAGGATGACAAGGCTGATATCTGCACCTTGATCGTGCTAGGGCATAGCCCCAGGTCAAAGCCCCTTTGTAGGAAGTCAAGAATCTGCGCGATGGAAGAAGTTGATCTGGACGGATGTGTATCAGCCAACCAGGAATTAAATCTGCTCCAGATCTTCCTATAAATAGCATTTGTCACTGGTTTCCTACTTTTTTGTAATGTGGAGATCACAGCATGTGACAAGCCCTGCCTGCTCAGCATTCTCCTTTCAGGATCCAGGCTTTCAGATTCTATTTCTCCAGATTCGGGTGGAGAAGGGACCCCTGAGTGAGAAGGTCTGGCCTCAGAGGGAGTGATATTGGTTCTTCTACCTTTAGCCTGTCTAACAGGGGATACCAGCTCCTCTTCGGCCAGGCTGGACCTATGAAAATGAACTTCCCCGAGCTCTCGCTGATCTTCCTCAAGGTGGCCGGGATAAGCGGGATTGGCGGGAAGGCATATGCTAGATCCATGTCCCATGGTTTTGACATGGCATCTATCCCCAGAGGATCTCCGCTGGGATCTAGGGAAAAGAACTGAGACGCCTGGGCGTTTTCTTTGGAGGCTAGAAGGTCCACCTGGGGTTACCCCCATTTCCTGCAGATCTGATGAAAGATTTCCCTGTTCAGCATCCATTCTCCCGGATGGAATCTTCTTCTGCTCAGGTAGTCTGCTGTAACGTTGTCCTTCCCTCTGATATGGAGGGCTGAGATGGATAGGATATTTCCCTGTGCCCAAAAAAAGATTTTTTCTGCGACCTCCTAAAGACCTGGGTTCTGAATTCCCCCTTGATGCCTTATATAGCAGACTGTAGTTATATTGTCTGACAGAACTTGAACGTGATTCCCTCTTAAGAGAAGTTCTGCTGCCTGGAGAGACTTTAGCACCGCCATTAATTCCCTTATGTTTGAGGAACGCTGACTCTCTGCCAGGGACCATGAACCCTGAAAGAAATGATCTTCTATGTGTGAACCCCAACCGGACATGCTGGCATCGGTTACCACCGTCAAACAAGGTCTTCTCAACCAGTGAACCCCTCTCTGTAGGTTGGCGGGAGTTATCCACCAGTTCAAGGACTCTTTTATGGACATTGGGATCCTGATCTTCCTGTCTAAAGACCTCTGGTCTTTGTCCCACTTGGTGAGAACTAGACCCTGTAGTGGCCTCGAGTGGATCTGGGCCCACTGGACCATCTGTATACAGGATGTCATCAAGCCTAGTATCCGCATAGCCTCTCTGATGGGCAGAGGTTTCTTCTTTGGAAGGAGGATACTTCTTCTATGAAAGCGTCGCGTTTTGAATCTGGAAGAAAGGACATCTGTCTCCGGGTGTCCAGAAGGGTGCCTAGAAAGATCTTCCTTTCGCTCATGCAAAGATCTGATTTCTCTAGGTTGATTATCCAGCCTAAATCTTGTAGAACCCGTAACGTCGTCTGCAGATGGTTCCGCGGAAGGACCTCTGAGGATGCTGTCAGGAGGAAGTCGTCTAAGTACGGGACTATTGTTATTCCTTGTTGTCTCAGGAAAGCCATTATCTCTACTATTAGTTTCGTAAAGATGCGTGGAGCACTTGAAATCCCGAATGGAAGACATTGGAACTGGAAGTGATGAACTATGACGTCTAACGTCACCGCGAACCTGAGGAACTGATGATGGCTTGGATGTATGGGGACATGATAGTAGGCATCTTTGAGATCGATGGTGCACATCAATGCCCCTGCTGGAATCAGTGGAACCGTTGAACGTATTGACTCCATCTTGAACCTGAAATACTGAATCCATCTGTTCAGGAACTTCAGGTTTATGATACTTCTTAGTGAACCGTCTGTTTTTTTTACCCAGAACAGTTTGGAGTAGTGGCCTCTGCCCTGTTGGGGTATTGGAACAGGAACTATTGCTTCCATTGCGCAAAGTTTCTCCAAGTCCTGAACCATCTGGTTCTTTAGAGACGGAGACTGGGGAGTGGTAACACAGAATCTCTGAGGGGGAGGACGTCAGAACTCTATTTTGTACCCCTCTCGTACAGTCTGAAGTACCCAGGGGTTCTGAGTTACTAGAGACCATTGATGACTTAAGAACCAAAGTCTCCCCCCCCCCCCACTGGTCTGGCGTCATTTATTCTGGTAAGAGGAAGTGTTGGGTTTGAGAAGGAACCCCCTCCCCTTCCCACCTTTGGGGTAGCTCCACCTGCCCGACTTGCCTTTCCCTCTACCTGAAAAATTCTGTGTCTGTCCCTGGCCTGAATCCTTCCGAAAGGACTGAGTCTTCTAAGATCTCTCCTCTGGAAAGCCTTTTTTTCTTGTCCGCGGCACTCTCAAGGATTGTATCTAGGACAGGGCCAAACACATGTGAACCTGAGAAAGGGATCGAACAGAGCTTATTCTTTGACGCTACATCCCCTGACCAACTTCTTAGCCAAAGGGCCCTTCTAGCAGTATTCGCCAGGGTGCTGTTTCTAGCTGAAATCCTGATGGATTCGGCCGAAGCGTCCGCCAGATAGGCCGTAGCCATCTTAAGAAGGGGAATGGATTCTAAGATGTTCTCCCTTGGGGTTTTTAGTCTAAGGTGGTTCTCTAGCTGATTCAGCCATAACCCCATAGACCTGGCTACCGAGGTGGCAGTGATATTGGTATTAATAAGAGCAGACGAACACTCCCAGGCCTTCTTAAGCAGACCCTCCGTCTTCCTATCCATAGGGTCCTTTAAATTTGAGGAATCCTCAAAGGGGATGGTGGTCTTCTTTGTGACCTTAGCCACCTGAATGTCTATCTTGGAAACTTCATCCCATAGTTTAGTATCCTCAGGATTAAAAATCAGCCGATTTTTTTTATTCCCTAGGCATAACTAATTTCTTTTTGGCCTCCCTCCATTCCTCCAGAATTATCTCCTTCAGATGGGAATTTACTGGGAATAGGTGAGTCTTTTTTGCCCCTAACCCCAAGACATCTCGTCCTGAACGGATATGGGAGGGCTAGCTTCCTCTACTTGCATGGTATCTCTAACCGCATGGAGGAGGGCGTCTAGGTCTTCAGTAGAAAATAAAAATCTTTTAGGGTGGTCTGAAGAACCAGAAGCAGAGATGGTGTCCACCTCAATCTCTCCGTCCGAGACTTCCTGATTATCAGAATCAGAGTCCTTCCTGAGTCCTCCTTCTTTTTGGGGGAGGGGAGTCAGGTTGAGAAGGAGGTGGTGGAGGGTTTAGAGAAGAAACCGTAGCCTGTACTTCTTCACGAACGATATTCCTAAGTTCTGTGAGAAAGGACGGCTGCTCCTCCTTCATTAACCTGGCAATGCAATCGGCACATAACTGCTTCTTGTAAGATATATGCATCCTTTCCCCGCAAGTCGCACATTTTCTTGGTTTCCTTTTGGGATCTTGGAGAGCCGACTGCCCTGAACTTTTTTTATCCTAGGAAAAAAATCCAAGAAACCGTGCTCAATGACTGGGGAGAGTACACCAGGGTATAAGGATAAGGACACTTACATGGGCTGCAGCAGAGGGGTCAGACACAATCTCGGATTTAGCTGACGCTTGGGGCTCCATGGTGGCTAAGCAAACACACAGCAGCTCACAACTTCCCCACTGGGGCTTACCTCCACCTCTGCTGCCGCACGGCTCCGTTCTTATAAGGGGAACTCAACCCCCCAGGGGGAGGGAGTCAACCCCTGAGCGCGAGACCGTGACGTCATGAGATGTGCGACGCCGCCGTCAGGAGCGCGCCGCTGAGCCCAGAGCTCCCGGAGGAGAAGCGGCATCAGCGTCCCGCCTGCCGCCATCCAAGGCAGGCCGGGACAAGCTAGAGAACCCCCGAAGGGGGAGCTAGCGGGGCCGTACGGGACGCCGCCGACCTGGCCTGAGAGGGGAGTGCCGGACCCCCGACCCGACCTGGCCCCCGATGCCTAGGTAAGCACCCCGACTCCTAGGAGAAAAACCTGCTTCACTTGCCCATCCCTGTAGGGACAGGAAGACACTGGAGATCGGAGGGATGGGGGGGGGGCTTTTAATCTGTCTCACTTCCTGTCCCTACAGAGATTGGATTGGACATCCTCCCATGTGCTGTCATGGGGGACGTCCTTGAAATTTATCAAAACCTACCCCAATTTGCCAAAGCTACTAGTGAAGGTGCGCCGCGAGTGTGCCAATTTCCGCAAGTCGTCCACAGCTTCAGCCAGTCAACACTGCAGCAGCGCTTGTGGCTTCCAGCCTACCAACTGTTGTGCGACATGAGAACGCGCTGGAACTCTATGTTCCACATGTTGGCCAGGCTTTGTGAGCAGCAGAGAGCAGTTGTGGAATACCAGCTGCGACATGGTCGTCGCCTTTCGAGTCAACCGCCACTATTCACAAGCGAGGAGTGGGCATTGATGTCAGACCTCTGTGAGGTTTAAAAAAACTTTGATGAATCCACAGAAATGGTTAGGGGTGATAACGCTATTATCAGCGTTACCATCCCACTGATGTGTCTACTCAAACAATCCCTGCTCACAATTAAGGACGATGCTCTGAATGTGGCAGACGAGGAAATGGGGGTGGACATTACACAGGGTGATAGCCAGCCCACCCTCAGTTTGTCTTTTCAGCACAAATTGGACCATGAAGAGGAGGAGGAGTTGGAGACAGTTGGCTCTGCTACAGAGGGTAGCACCCATGTAACTTTATTTCCATCTGTTCAGCATGGATGGTCAGAAGAGGAGGAGGAGATGGAGAGTCATCCTGATGTCAACATCGACCTCTTGCCTGTTGGTACTATGGCCCAGATGGCTGATTTCATGTTAGGCTGCCTTTCCAGCGACCCTCGCATTATACACATTTTAGATAACACGGATTACTGGGTGTTCATCCTTCTCAACTCCCCTACAAAGAGAACTTCTCATCTCTCATTCCTGTGGTGGAGAGGACGAGGAAAATGGTGCAATACCAGAAGATCCTTATTGGAAAATTGCTCCAAAATTTTCCATCTGACAATGTTGGCGGTAGAGACCGAACTTCCTTAGGCAACCGAGGAAGGGAGGCAAGGGGAACACACAGCAGTTCCAACAAAGGCAGGGCAGCACTCTCCAAGGCATGGGACACTTTCATGACACCCCGTCAGCAACCTCAACTTGAAGCGCGGCCTAGTGGTACATGGAGGGAAAAGTTTTGGAAGATGTGAAGGAATACATAGCAGACCAAGTCAGCATCCTAAATGATCCCTCGGTGCCTTACAACTACTGGGCATCCAAGCTGGACATGTGGCACGAACTTGCGCTCTACGCCTTGGAGGTGCTGGCCTGCCCTGCCGCCTGCGTTTTGTCTGAGCGTGTATTTAGTGCTGCTGGTGGCATTATAACTGAAAAGCGTATCCGCTTGTCCACTGGCAATGCTGTCAGGTTGACTCAGATAAAAATGAACAAGGCCTGGATTGCCCATGACTTCTCAACTCCACCAGAGAAGAGCTGAGCTGATGATGAACATAAAGGCAATTTCAATCTATCATTTATAATGTACTCAATCTACTGTAGTGTATTCCCATGCACCTTTTTCTACCACAACAAAAAAACAAAACAAAGAGTATATGGTTGAATCTTGTTTTCTCCTCCTCCTCCGGATTGTATATATTCCCTCCACTCAAATTTATTTTTATAGGGTCAGCTCAGCAGCAGGCTCTCGACCCTAATGTTTTAGAGTTTCAGTTCAGCAGCAGGCCCTCCCCCCTAATGTTTTAGAGTGTCACCTTAGCAGCAGGCCCTCCCCCCTAATGTTTTAGAGGGTCAGCACAGCAGCAGGCCCTCGCATATAATGTTTTAGAGCGTCAGCTCACCAGCAGGCCCTCGCATATAATGTTTTAGAGCATCAGCTCACCAGCAGCTCCTCGCCCCTAATGTTTTAGAGGGTCGGCTCAGCAGCAGGCCATCACATATAATGTTTTACAGGGTCAGCTCAGCAGCAGGCCCTCAAATATAATGTTTTACAGGGTCAGCTCACCAGCAGGCCCGCACCTAAAATCTGTTACTTGGTCAGCTCACCTGCAGGCCCAGGGTCAGCTCACCTGCAGGCCCGCCAAATGTGAATGAGGCCCTCCTTTATGTGATATACAGGTTGTATTGGAATGCCTCTTCATTGTAATTTTTGGCAGGCATTTTAAATACAAGTAAATATACAGGATAGAATGTTTTCAATCAATTTTTCCTATAAAAACTATTTTTTACTTTGGTTTTGTGCGTAAAAATCAGTTTTGAATACTCTGAGGGATGTAGTTTCTAAAATGAGACCATTTATGGGTAGTTTCTATTATGTAAGCCTCACAAAATGACTTCAGACCTGAACTGGTCTTTAAAAAGTGGGTTTTGAATTTTGAAGATTTGTTTCTAAACTTCTAAGCCTTCTAACATCCCCAAAAAATTAAATGGAATTCACAAAATGATCCAAACATGATGTAGACATATGGGGAATATAAAGTAATAACTATTTTTGCAGTTAATAATATCTATTATATAAGAAGAGAAATAGAAATTTGGAAATTTGTAAATTTTTCCAAATATTTGGTAAATTTGGTATTTTTTTATAAATAAAAATGACTCAATTTTACCACTGTAATGAAGTACTGTACAATATGTGACGAAAAATGGCCCTGATAAGTATAAGTGTTTTAAATTTATTGCCACATAAATTGACACGTCAAATTTGCAAAAAATGGCCTGGGCAGGAAGGTGAAAACTGTCCCCGGGTAGAAAGAGGTAATAAGCATTAGGCCTCAATCGTCCATTTCCATTTATTGTATTTACACACAGTTGGAATTTAATTTCTTTTTTTGGGGGGTTCAATTTAATTAAACCAGCATGTAGGTGATCAGCACACCAATACACAGGGTAGAGCACCAAATTATCAGTAAGTGATAATAAATTTAGGCCTAAATCTGTTTCCCTTAATTTCTATCTCCACACAGTGTCAGCACACAAAATTATCAGAGTGGCCCGGAACTGTCAGGGCTACGGAATTATTCCAAATAAAGAAAAAGAGCCAGAAAGCAGATTTGCAGACTGTTCCTATTTTGTGTGATGTCAGGGCTACAGAAGAGCCAAAAGACTCAAAGCTAGAATATAGGTAGTAGCAGCGATAAAATTCTTGATACGAAAATTTGCCATCAACACTACTCCTATAGGCAACTTTCTATTTGTTGCTAGGGATGTTGCTAAGTTCCGATATTCGCAATAAATTTGCAATTAGAATATTTGTGAATATGAATATATAGCACTATATTCTAAATCTTCACATATTGGTTTTTCAATGCAACACCATTGCACCTGTTGGCTTAAATATGAAAAGAGAGGTTATGCTCCATTATTAATATGCTGGTATCATCATATGTTTTTTCTTAATTAGTATTTCTAAATTAGTATTCCAACACACTCCTCTCTGCTTATATGTTCGGACTTAAATCATAGGGACTATTGGGACTTTTTCAGGTACTGCAGCCTTTAAGTCTATTACACTAGGTCCAAATTTTGGGATGTGAGTTGCAGTCATAATACACTAGGTCATGGATGTCAAACTCATGGCCCTCCAGATGTTGCAAAACTACAACTCCCAGCATTCCCTGATAGCTGCAGTATGCCCAGGCATGATGGGAGTTGTAGTTTTGCAACAGCTGGAGGGCCAGAGTTTGACATCCCTGCACTAGGTTCCCATTCCCCATGGTGGTAACCATAGAAACTAGTTGAATCTTCCCTTATTCCAGAGCATTATCGTGCTCAAGTACCATAGCCTTCGAATTTAATATTCTAGGTCCACGTTCTAGGTTATACATTTATCTCTTTTTAATATGAGAACTCAATAGAATAGGTTTGTCTGCTGTGCTTTGTAGGTGCATTGCACACTGAATTTCCCAATATAACTTCACCATATTTGTTGATTTAAATATGAAAAGGAAATATGTAAGTCATATCATATGCTATCTTTAAATCAGTGCATTTTTGCAATCTACAAGTTACAATTATTTGGAATAGTAATAATGCTCTCTGTACTGTAGCGTACAACCTATACTTTTAATATCCTTAGGTTCAAAACATGGGATGGATTATTATTGACCTCTTGGATATTGGAGATTTTTTTGTATTTTGCGTTTTCATTTTTATCCCTTGATTCATAACTTTTTTATTTCTCTTTTCACATATCCATAAGAGAGCAAATTTTTTGCAGGACAAGTTGTACTTTCTAATTTCACCATTTAATATGGCATACAATGAGCTGGGGAACAAAATTCCAAATGGGGTGGAATTGGAAAAAAAAAAGTCAATTCCTCCATCGTTTTATGGGTTTAGTCTCTACGGCGTTCCCTTTGAAGCAAAACTGATCTGTGCCCTTCATTCTCTGGGTCAGCACAATTTCCAAGATACCACATTTGTATAGGTTTTTGTTATGTCTAAATAGTGTAAAAATAAATTCAAACTTAAAAAAAAAATGTTTTTACATCATCATATTCTGACCCCCATAACTTTTTTTTATAGTTATATCTAATGAACTTTGTGGGGGCAAATTTTTTTGCAGGACGATCTGTAGTTTTTATTGATCCAATTTTGCAGTTTGTGTGTGATTTTTGATTCCATTTTATTACATTTTTTGGGGTAATAAAATTGATGAAAAATGGTAAATCGGCCATTTTGACCCTTTTTTTCCTTTAAGCTATGTGCCATATTGGAAAAATATTTTTATATTTTAATAGTGCAGACGTTTTCCGGACGCGTGATGCCCATGATGTTTGTATATTTTTTTTAATGCATTTCTTTTTTTATTCTACGGAAAGGGGGGGGGGGGTTATATATTTTTTTACATGTTTTAAAAAATTTTATGGTTTTGTAGCTCGTGTTTGAGGCTACAAGATATATATTTTTTTATTCTGTACCATTACTTTTCATATAGATTCATGATGGCACTGTTTGAGGAGTGATAGCAGTGCACACATACCATCTCCCTTCTCTCTTTCTGCTTGCCGATGTATGTCTATGGGACAGCAGCAGCGGACAGGAGGAGAGAAGGGAGATGGCATGTGCACATTGCACTTCGTCTCCTCAAACAGCTGATTGGCGGGGATACCAGGCGTCAGACAGGTCATCAATAGAAAAAGCCCAGACAACCCCCTTTAAGGCATTATCAACTTCAGGATGATTTCACCTGCTGTTAGGTGTCGTATGGACCAATTATGAGCAAGCATTAACCAAAGTTTCATATTTATATCTCATGCCATGACTAAGATCTTTCTGATCGAAACATGTTGGTTGTAATTTATCTTTGAACTGTGAAGAGAAAATTTTTATTATTTCTACAATAAAGAATCAAGATTTTATTTCCTATGCTGGACATCTCTACTCATTTTCCACATGGTTGAAATTTTTCTATTTTTTTTTTGCCCCACTCCATTAAATTTTTTGGAAGGAGTACTGGTGCAGCATAATTTTAGTAGGTTTATACTACTTCCTGGATGAAGTGTTTTATTGCTGGAGGCTGCTGCTGCTGTTTGCTCAGATAAGTCTTTTTGTGTATTGTGTTTCCTTGCTGGCTTAAATCTAGGTGAGAAACCTATATATAGCCCAAACAAAATTCAGGGCTCACCCCTAATCAAGATATATATATAACCGACCAAAAAGAGTGAGACAGGTATGATGCAAATAAATCTAGTGATACTAGAGTAGTCCAAAAGTCAAATCATTTATTTGAAAATCACAAAAAGGACACATGATCAGCACTGGTCACAAAAAGACAATAGACACAGGTTACAATACACATTAAAGACCAAGAGGACCGATGGTGAACTGTCGATACATATATATAAATATAAAGTGCATGTGCATAAATATTACCAATTGGTCATCAATTAAAGGATATATAATATCCACAAGCTATGGCTCATAAACTACCAAAGAGATACCTACATGCATTGTGCATCAGAATTTGTCACAAAGTGAGCGTGATAATACACACCACATTTGTCAAAGCTGAAGCAGTATGACAATTGGAGTTATACTCAGCACATAATGAAAAAAATACTGACCACTTGGTTTAAATATACCGTGCAGCAACACCACCGGTCCACTCCCCAACGCACGTTTCGCGTACAGCTTTATCCTTTAATTGATGACCAATTGGTAATATTTATGCACATGCACTTTATATTTATATATATGCATCGACAGTTCACCATCAGTCCTCTTGGTCTTTAATGTGTATTGTAACCTGTGTCTATTGTCTTTTTGTGACTAGTGCTGATCATGTGTCCTTTTTGTGATTTCCAAATAAATTATGTAACTTTTGGACTACTCTAGTATCACTAGATTTATTTGCATTATACCTGTCTCACTCTTTTTGGTCGGTTATATATATCTTGATTAGGGGTAAGCCCTGAATTTTGTTTGGGCTATATATAGGTTTCTCACCTAGATTTAAGCCAGCAAGGAAACACAATACACGAAAAGACTTATCTGAGCAAACAGCAGCAGCAGCCTCCAGCAATAAAACACTTCATCCAGGAAGTAGTATAAACCGCAAAGTGAGACAGTATGGGAGGGAATATAAAGGGAGACGATTATTTTAAATAGGTGACACCTGGGAGAAGGAAAGGAGATGACAAAGTGAAACCAAAACAAAGAACGTCATGCAAGAGGTAGAGAAGGACGTCTGCCAGACCTTCTCACAGAACTGGCAGTGACAGGAACAATGCCAATGGTAAACCTCAGCATAGATAGGACACGGGAGAGTAAGTCCCTAATACACCCTGTCCAGGGGGAATGGACTGAGAATACCCTGCCTATCTACACAAAGTTCTTGCCCCGCTAGGAGCGACCCCGTCCGGATACCTTTCCCTGTTCACAGGCAGTATCCCTAGTACACCCTATTAGAGGCAAACTACCGACGTGTCACATTTTGTTCCACATGAACTCATTAGGGGAGATGTACAATGATAGTGGCAGACACAACAAAGAGCTTGCTTAGAAAAAAAGGGGGTGGATAGGGTGGTCCTGGACGAGCTGTGCAAATTTATATGCCTTTAAAAGTGCTGGCAGGTAAATTCCTCTTGCTGACAGCCCTACTACTTTGACTCTGCATTTTGGTCTGGAACTCATAGTTGCCTAATCTGCCGCTGCCAACTGGTGTGCTGGCATATGTTGCCCAAGTTGTCACTACCCACTGGCGTGCTGGCATATTGATGACTAGTGGTTTTTGGGTGGCCTGGGTCCCACTGGCCTGGCTTTCCCCTAGGGATACTGAATTACCTTGATTTTTTGTGTAAGTCCCTACCACTGCCATTTCATTATCTATGCTTATCCCCCCCCCCCTTTTTTTTCTAAGCAAGCTCTTTGTTGTGTTTGCCACTATCATTGTACATCTCCCCTGATGAGTTCATGTGGAACGAAACGTAACACGTCAGTAGTTTATCTCTAATAGGCTGTACTAGGGATACTGCCCGGGAACAGGAAAAGGTGTCCGGTTGGGGTCGCTCCTTGCGGGGCAAGTGCTTCGTATAGATAGGCAGGGTATTCTCAGTCCCTTCCCCCTGGACAGGGAGTATTAGGGACTTACTCTCCCGTGTCTTTTCTACGCTGAAGTTCATCATTGGTATTGTTCCTGATTGGTACCACCATCCTTGGGATCCTTTTCATCTCCAGTATATAAAGGATAGCCGTCTCCTTGGAGCTCATCATATTGGAAGATACCTGACAATTAACCTGCACAGCCATCGATGGGTGAGAGCGTTCCATTTTATACATTTATGCAGGCATCAATCAGTGTATGTTCATCTAGGACCCAATCTGGGCTGTCTATTTAATGTTCTTGTTGGTTCTTACCATTAAACAGCGCGGTCATTTTAACATTATCATTATTAAATGTTACGTTTTACCCCCTCTGTTCCCTAGGGGATCAGTATTTTTCAATTTGTATTTTTTGAGGATTTGGCTGAGCCCTATTATTTGTATGCTCGGCCTTCTAGTTGTTCTTGTTGTATTGCACTCAAAACTAACCTTGACTTGGTTCTCCCATCTCTATTATATCTTAAAAGGGTATTTAAGTAGAAGCATGCAATGGTGATTTCCTCATCTCAAACAATTTATTGAAACAAAAGCCAACAGTGGTGGGTATACACCCCCACAAAAGTCACTGTCTCAAAAACGTATCATGTGGCCTTAAACATAAATTACAGCTTGACAAGGATGACTCATGCTGTTCACAAGTCGACTTATTATCTGTTGAGGCATGGCCTCCCACTCTTCTTGAAGGGTGGCCCTCAGATTATTGAGGTTCTGGGGTACAGAGTTATGAGCCTCTACATGGCGACTAAGCTGATCCCTTAGGTTTTAAATGGGATTCAAGTCCGTAGATAGTGCAGGCCACTCCATTTGAGATACCCCAGTCTCCAACAGCCATTTCCTAATGATGCGACCTCAATGAGCTGGTGCATTGTCATCCATGAAAATGAAATTAGGTCTGTGTTGTTCATGCAGAGGCACAATGACTGGATTAATGATGTTATTCAAGTAGTATGGGTTTGTCACTGTACCATTCACAAAGAGTAGGCCAGTTCTGTATTGACTAGACACACCTGTTCACACTAACACCACCACCACCAAAGGCTTGTCTGGTGACAACAGTGGCTTATGTATAATGCTCTCCTTGATGTCTTTAACATCATTGGCGGCCATAATTTCTGCTCAGTGTGAATCGACTTTCATCAATGAACAGCACCAAGGCCCACTGGTCCCTCCTCCAGCATAGATGCTTCCTGGCCCATGAAAGACGATGACGCCTGTGGCAGGTACCCTTGCAGGTCATCTAGCACACAGACCATGCTCATGTAAATGGTATTTAATGGTCTAACGTGACACTTGGATGCATCTTACCTCCCTTAAATGTGCCTGGAGTTGTGTGGCATTCATCATCCAGTTCCGGAGGGCATTGTTCACAATGAAGTGATTATCAGGGTGGGATGTGGCCAAACAAGGTCAACTTCTATGCCTTAATGTGACTCTTCCAGTTTCTCTGTATCTATGTTGCAACCTGCTGATGACACTCTGTGGTCACTTCTGTCTGAGAACATCCTGCTTGAAGCCTCACAATGGCAAGGTACTCTTGTAAGGTAAGGACTATTTAAATACCAGTTATAATTGAACCAGGACATTTATTGGGTGAATCATGGATCAAATACATGTTGTGATTTTTGTCGTTAAGCTCCTTGTTAGAGAACAGCAAGTTGTGCAAAAAGTACTGAAACACTGAACAGATGGACATGTGCATTCAAACGTTTAGACGAGGATATATATATATATATATATATATATATACACACACACACACACTGTAGGAAGGCGCAAGGGTCCATCATAGATGGAAGGTACGTGTCACTGAGGTTCCTGGCCTCGGTGAGATAAGAACCGGTTATTTTATGTGTCAGCCGTAGCTATTGCTCGCTGACACTGTTTATTCTTAGTGTGGCTGAAAAGCCGATCCGGGCCGGTTCTTATTGGGAGCAGCCAAAGAGCAGGGTGGGTGGCTGTTCCCCACGTCCAGGCCAGGTTTTGGGCTGGGGTTTAAAAACCCAGGCAGCAGCTCAGCTGGGTTTGGTATGTTCCTCCAAGTGAAAGTGGAGCTGTGAAGGCTCTGTGTCTCTGGGAGCTGCATGAGAGCCACCAGCTGGAAGCCAGGCACCCTAAAGTCTGCTGTGGATATCCAGGTGACGTGTTTGTTTTGAGTTCTGTGGACTTTGGCCGTGTGAAATAACACAAGGAATTTCTGTGGTGTGAATTAACACCAGGACTCTGCAAAGTGTTAGTGTTATGTTTTTCCTGCGGTGTGAATAAACACTGAACTTATTGCTTTACTACTGTGTTCTTGCGTCTGTACTGTGTCCACTTACCCTGCCTACCAGAGCAAATCCCTACAACACATATACACTCTAATCTTTACATATTAATGCGACATGCAAACTTTTGAATGCACATGCCCAACTGTTCAATGTGTTAGTACTTTTTGCACTAATTTCTGTTCTCTGACAATGAGCTTCAGGACAAAAATCACAGCCGGTGTTTGATCCTCCCCTCTCTACATTTTGCTGACTTTTCTAGGACATAAAGACTTTGAAGGATAATTTGAAAGAAGTAAAGCCAGCAAAAAGATGAGGATGGTCAACACTAAGACCTGGCCTCTCAAAGGGGTGCAGACTGGAGGGTATTGGTTGGCATGCTTGCACTGGAATAATAAAGGTTTCCATCTTAATAGTATTGAATTACATATCTTAGTTTATGACTGATGTAGGAATAAGTAAATGTAGGAATAAATAAATAAAACTGACGCAGAATAAGTTTCCCTGCACTCTCCCTCTCCAATATTCTTCTATTAATCGTTTTCATCAACTCTGTCCCTAGCGCATGAGTGCTTGCCACATCTCTCCCTATGCTCATCTCACAGGACAATGGCAGAGACTGCGCAGGATGAAGTTTCTATAGGGGTGTGACATTACAAGGGATGGTTATTTGTGGATTGGCTAGCTGCACGGCATTATGGGTGATCCTGCATTCCCAGGTTTATCTCCTTTACACTTAGTTTTGCTTTGTAACACATGCAGCTGCCATTTCTTGAAAACCTGATTCCTTACCACAAAGTGCGAGGAACCTCAGATTCCTTTTGAATCAAAGTTTTCCTAAACTTCGGACTGCATTCTTCTTCAAACGCTCGACTCAACACTACATGTGAATATTAACTTCTATTTCCTTAACTTTTTTTTAAGCCAGCGGGTTCAGTGTTTCAAATTCTCAACTGCCACGATTATTTGTCACTATCTCGAAGAGAAAACACATATGAAACTCCTGGTGCATTGCCCATATTTAGAGCACTATTACAATACAAAAAAAAAAAAAACACTGAAAACCTGATCTTATCAGTATAGTTGACTATTTTACTCCTTTCATTTTAGATTGCTCAAAATTATAAAAAAAAACACCTTACATTCTGAACAAATATTTATATGATTATTCTCGTTTTCATAAAACTTGTAGACTATTAATTGCATTATTTATGTTTATACCTGTCTGATTTCCTCACAAACCAGTGAAAAGAGCCAGAAGTAGATGACCTGTTCCCTCCATGATGGAGTTGGTTGGAAATCAATCATCAACACGTATGCAAAAAGTAGCAGGAATCCAAAGTATGCTAGAATGTTTAGATGGAAAATAACTACTGGTGCCATGAAGAAACCTTGGAAACGTTCAGTGGGAGTCATACCATTTGTCTTTTTAAGGTTATTTGTTTGTGACCTAAAATACAAATAATTTGGATTAAAAAAACTGAAATCATAAAATGTATTATATCATGAATATTTTTATATGACTGAGGATAGTGCAGAATCTGTGCCACATAGTTTGCAAGATAATCTGGGATTTTACATGAACAAAACCAGAATGATTCCTACTTTAACAAGAAAGTACTGTCTGATAATCTTACAGATTTAGGCGACAGTAGACGCTCCTCACAAACGGGGCAAGAGATATTTAGATTTGTAGGAGTAATAATGATGAGTATGGAACTTGACAGATAGGAGAAGTGTGGCTTTGTAGGGGTAGTAGTAGCAGAAGTAGGTCAAGTAGCAGCTGCAGCAGCAATACAGTATGAAGCATAATACAATATGAGATGAATAAAAGCCTAGTGAGAGAACCAGACACAAACTGGGTGGAATCAATAGGACTACTGCTGTTCCAAGGAGTGGCCAATTAAGTCGATAGCTTGGTCAGGCTGGATATTGTGCTGTACTTAACGGTGAGGTTGCGATGCACTCCAGCGTGGAACGCATACCAGAAGTCCAGAGGTCACGTGTTGTGTTCCACTGCAGAGAGCAAATCGCTCACCACCGCTATTGAGAATACAGACAGGAAGAAAACTAACCCTCCAGTTCTGTTTTTCTGCAATGATATGCAGCCTCTATTATATATTCTGCTTATTTATTGATAAAGTAGATAGGACATAAAGTGGAAGGTCTCCAGTTAAGGCTACTTTCAAACTTGCGTTTGGTGCGGATCAGTCATGGATTTGCACAGACGGATCCATTCAGATAACACAACCACATGCATCCGTTCAAGACGGATCTGTTTGTATTATCTTTAACATAGCCAAGACAGATCCGTCTTGAACACCATTGAAAGTCAATGTAGGACGGATCAGTTTTCTATTGTGTCTCTTGTGTTTCTATTGGATCCGTTTGGCTCAGTTTTGTCAGAAGTAGAGTTGAGCGGACACCTGGATGTTCAGGTTCGACGGGTTCGGCCGAACTTATGAAAAAAGTTCGAATTCGGGACCTGAACTTGACACAAACTTGACCCAGAACCTGAACCCCATTGAAGTCAATAGGGACCCAAACTTTTGAGCACTAAAATGGCTGTAAAAATGTCATGGAAAGGGCTAGAGGGCTGCAAATGTCGTCAACATGTGTTTAAGAGCATGGCAAGTGCTCTGCAAACAAATGTGGATGGGGAAATGACTTTAAATAACATAAAATATGTAAAAATAAAAAATAATATTGATCTAGGAGGACCAGGTCCATATGGAGTAGGAGGTTGAGGAGGTGGTGGATGTGGTGGTGCAGGTAGAAGCGCCGGTGGAGGAGGTGGAAGTAGCCTACACTGCTTTTTGTTTTAAAATTTATTTTTATTTTTATTAATTAGGGTACACCCAAAAACATTGGGAAATTAACCCTCCAGTCGTGCTAAACACACGTTCAGACAATACACCGGCTGCAGAGCAGGCCAACACCTCCAAGACATAAAGGGCAAGGGCTGGCATGGGCTGACCCCTGTCAGTTCGTGTAGACGTGTGCATACTTACTGCCCCACGATGTTGCACGTCCCCGTGATGTTCACGATCCAATTAGATATCTGCTCTATCAACTTTCGATGTTATTTTATGCGCCTACCAAGGTGATTACAGGTGGCGGGAAATCAGGGTTCCAGGCCAGAGAGGGAGCGTGAGAAAAAGAGACCAAATTTAAGGGAGATAAATTTATAAAACAATTTTGGGATTGAGAAGAAATGTGGGAAAAGCTATTGAGGCGCAAATGTGGGACAAATTACAGAAGCCCAAATGTGGGCTAAAAGAGCAAGCGGAATTGTTTGAAAAGCTATTGAGCCATAAGAGTATAGCAGAAATGTGGGACAAAGTATTGTAGCTTAAATGTGGTACAACTTGTTTAAGTTTAAGCATTGAATCAAAGGAGGTGGCACACATTAATTAAATAAGCATTTCAGAAAACAATTGTTTATTGTCACCCGAAAATGTAAAATAAAAATTATTGAAATTTATTAAGCTGTCAACTAGGTAGAGGAGGGGTATATTACACCCAAATATTGGTGAATTTGACCATAAAATGTAACTGACAATTTTTATTTTATTTTTTACTGGTCTATTAGGTATAGCAGTGGTATTTCGCACCAAAAGAATTGCTGAATTTCACTAGAAAATGTAACTGACAATTTTTAGGTATAGCAGTGGTACATCACACCCAAAAATTTGTGAATTACACCATAAAATGTAACAGACAAATTGTTTTATTGTTTAACCTGTACCCAAAAATTGTTGAATTTCAACTAAAAAACAGTAACTGACAAAATATTTTTTTGTTAACCGGCCTACTAGGTATAGCAGAGTTACTGTACACCCCAAAATTCGTTAATTTTTACCAGAAAATTTAATTACAATTCATTTTATTTTTTTCTGGCCTACTAGGTATAGCAGTGGTACTATACACCCAAAAATTGGTGAATTTCACACAAAAATGTTAATGACAACTTTATTTTATTTTTAACCGGCCTACTAGGTATAGCAGTAGTACTATACACCCAAAAATTGGTTAATTTCACCAGAAAATGTTAATGACAATTTATTTATTTATTTAAACGGCCTACTAGGTATAGCAGTGGTACTATACCCCCAAAAATGAAAATGTAAATGACAAAGTAGTGAAATTATATAAAATAAAACACGTACAAAATTTTTTTATTTATGAGGTAGCGTTCCATATGGAGTAGGAGTTTGAGGAGGTGGTGGATGTAGCGGAGTAGGTAGAAGCGGCGGTGGAGGAGGATGAGATAGCCAACACAGGTTTTAATTTTTTTTTTTTTTTAATTAAGGTACACTCCAAAAGAGTGTCAAATATGCAAAATACAAACATGAGCAATTGCGCTGCAGTATAACAATGGCTGCTTAGTGCCGGTATACATGTCTAATCTGCACAAGGTACGGACAAGTCCTGAGGGATCCATTCCTGGTTCATTTTAATGAACGTGAGCAAGTCCACATTGGCTGTGGACAGGCGGCTGCACTTGTCTGTGATGACGCCCCCTGCCATGCTAAACACACGTTCAGATAATACACTGGCTGCAGGGCAGGCCAGCACCTCCAAGGCGTATAGGGCAAGCTCAGGCCATGTGCCCAATTTGGGGACCCAAAAGATGAAGATGGCAGACCCGTCATTCAGTACGTGTAGGCGTATGCACACATACTGCTCCAACATGTTGCTGAGATGTTGCCACCTGCTAAGACGTTCCATATCAGCTGGTGGTGCTGGTTGTTGTGGCGTGCTGACAAAGCTTTTCCACATTTTGGCCATGCTAACCCTGCCTTCTGAGGTGCCAGCGCTTCCCCAGCTGCGTTGGCGACCTCTTCCTCATCCTCTGCTTTCGCCTTGAGCTTCCTCTGTGCTCCCGCTGTCAGGTGGGAATGCTCCCGCTTGTACTCGCGCATCTTACGATCACACTCCAGTGAGGGAATTAAGGACGGTACGTTGTCCTTGTAATGGGGATCCAGCAGATTGCACACTAACTAATCAAGATGTTGTAGATTACCAAAAAAGTGTTTTTTTGGTAACAGAATATGAAAGCTGTATATCTTAAACTTGAATTTAACACTTACAGATCGAGAAAATACAGGGTTTTTTTGCAATAAAAGTGTGTTTTTAAAACCCCAGAAAATGATGGCTGTATTTCTACCTTAAATTGGACACTGACTAATCCAGATTTTGTAGTTTGCCCAAAAAAATGGTGATTTGCAATGTCCCAAAGCACAGATGCAGTGCTGGTTCACTGAGCTTTCATAAAATGGCCGCCGCCGCCTCCCACCTAACTAACAGAATTATAAAAGTTTTTATTTTTTTGGGTCAATGGCCTCAGGGCAGGGTAAAACTATTTTTCTGTAGATCGCTGATTCTCTCCTATTCTCTCCCTTAAATCACAAGTCCAGCAGCATCCTCTCTCTACACTTGTAACAGCAGAGTGACGTGCAGCACTACGTGACTCCAGCTTATATAGAGGCTGGGTCACATGCTGCTCTGGCCAATCACAGCCATGCCATTAGTGGATATGTAAATGAGCCAAGTAAGGTGCCCAGAAGGGGCATTATTTTCATATAAAGGAGCCCAGGCACACCTCCTGTTAGTGCCCAAGCTCTCCTCCATTCTTCTCTGACATGATGCCCCATGCTGCAATTTGTCCGCCCACCTCTGACTCTATACTGACAGGGAATGTCCCACAGGATTGGCGCATGGCATATGTGGTGCCAATATTCAAAAAGGGGCCAAAAACAGAGCCTGGAAACTATAGGCCGATAAGTTTAACATCTGTTGTGGGTAAACTGTTTGAAGGTTTTCTGAGAGATGCTATATTAGAGCATCTCAATGGAAATAAGCAAATAACGCCATATCAGCATGGCTTCGTGAGGGATCGGTGATGTCAGACTAATTTAATCAGTTTCTATGAGGAGGTAAGTTCTAGACTTGACAGCGGCGAATCAATGGATGTCGTATATCTGGACTTCTCCAAAGCATTTGACACTGTACCACATAAAAGGTTAGTATATAAAATGAGAGTGCTCGGACTGGGAGAAAGCGTCTGTATGTGGGTAAGTAACTGGCTCAGTGATAGAAAACAGAGGGTGGTTATTAACGGTACACACTCAGATTGGGTCACTGTCACTAGTGGGGTACCTCAGGGGTCAGTATTGGGCCTTATTCTCTACAATATATTTATTAATGATCTTGTAGAAGGCTTGCATAGTAAAGTATAAATTTTCACAGATTACACTAAACTGTGTAAAGTAATTTACACTGATGAGGACAGTATACTACTACAGAGGGATCTGGATAGATTGGAGGCTTGGGCAGATAAGTGGCAGATGAGGCTTAACACTGATAAATGTAAAGTTATGCACATGGGAAGGAAAAATGCAAGTCATCCGTACATACTAAATGGTAAAACACTCGGTAATGGGTTGCATCAGAAGGGGCATAGATTCCCGTGATAAGAACATAGTCCTACCACTTTACAAATCGCTAGTCAGACCACACATGGAGTACTGTGTACAGTTCTGGGCTCCTGTAAACAAGCAGACATAGCAGAGCTGGAGAAGGTCCAGAGGAGGGCATCTAAAGTAATAACTGGAATGGGGCAACTACAGTACCCTGAAAGATTATCAAAATTAGGGTTATTCACTTTAGAGAAAAGACGACTGAGGGGAGATCTAATTAATATGTATAAATATATCAGGGGTCAGTACAGAGATCTATCCCATCATCTATTTATCCCCAGGACTGTGATTGTGACGAGGGGACATCCTCTGCGTCTGGAGGAAAGAAGGTTTGTACACAAACATAGAAGAGGATTCTTTACGGTAAGAGCAGTGAGACTATGGAACTCTCTGCCTGAGGAAGTGGTGATGGTGAGTACAATAATGGAATTCAAGAGGGGCCTGGATGTATTTCTGGAGCGTAATAATATTACAGGCTATAGCTACTAGAGAGGGGTCGTTGATCCAGGGAGTTATTCTGATTGCCTGATTGGAGTCGGGAAGGAATTTTTTATTCCCCTAAAGTGGAGAAAATTGGCTTCTACCTCACAGGGTTTTTTTTTTTTTCCTTCCTCTGGATCAACTTGCAGGATAACAGGCCGAACTGGATGGACAAATGTCTTTTTTCGGCCTTCTGTACTATGTTACTATGTTACCTCCTTGCTCCGTCACATACAAGCCATAACTTTGCCTGCCTTTTCCCCGTTGCATCACATCTGAATCCACCTGTGCCTGAAATGAAGCAGAAGAAGCACTTTAATGTTCTCGGCACATGTCCAGTCCACTTGGAGAGTTGAGACACGCAGTGCACAGGCGCAGGCAGTGTTAGGCACTGCCATGCATAAGATTCAGATCCAATGCAGCAAGGAAAGGGCAGGCAGAGTTATGGCTTGTATGTGATGTAGCAAGAGGGTGGGCGGACACATTGCAGCAGGGAGTGTCAAGTCAGAGCAGAGAGGAGATGGGCTTGGGCACTAACAGGAGGAGTGTCTGGGCTCCTTCATAGTAACGTCCCTCTGGGTACCTTACTTGGCTCTCTGTGTGCCTCCTCTGTGTTAAAAAACAAACAAACTAAAAGCACAGTAGCAACTCCCCTTGTCCAGTTCCTGAAGCTCACAGTCCTCCCTCCCCTGCAGACAAAGATCGCTCTGCAGCACTGTGTGCAGATTCACAGGTTAGTGCGATCTGTGTCTCTATGCTGAATGATGGAGCTCACCATTCAGTGCCGGAGAGTGGAGACGGAGTGTGTGGAGCTGAGTGACAGGACTGCAGCTCCTGGCACTCGAGCTATTGAAGGAAGCACTCATTGCTTCTAGGCTCTGGCACCTCTCTGATAGCAGTGGAATGTTTTAAACCTTGTCTCAAAGGCACAGTTACAGATCATTGGCATCAACATCATCCTGCTGTGATTGAATTGAAGAGTGAGCCATCCAGTCTACAATCTCATCCTCTCGGTCCTTAAAAACATTCTGTAATTTACAGAAAGAGAACTGTGACTTGCTGCTACTACTACTGGCTGGGCAGCTTGTACCGACTGTGCTGCTACTGCTGTTTGCACTACTATGGTCACCCACATTCTGACTTATGGATTGCTAAGTGTGGGTCTTTTGTTTTCCATTCTTTTTTTTAATGAAAACTGCTTAAACAATGAGAACTCACAGGCTCGGTACACCGATTGTTAAATGAGGAACATTTGCAACAGGCATTTTAGGGAAATAAGCCACCTGGACAACCCCTATGAACAAAGTGTACAGTGCTGTTATAACACTAAAATATGCTTATTTCAATGGTCAAGAATAAACTATAGAAAAATGATAATAGGTTTTTTGGGGGAAAACACAGGAACAATTGTGTGTCCCCTGAGCGTGACCTGGGTGTCTAATGCTTAATTAGCTTTTTGGACATTTATAAACTGTAGATAGATTGGCTTCTTCCAGCATGCCTCTGAAAAATCTCAGAGCGGGCAAAACCCTGGGTCAGTGCTTGTTTTCTTGCAACATGCTGATGTTTATTTTATCCTTGTGCGTATGTAGAATAAAACCTATATTTTTAACTTTGCCTAACAGTCTACATTATCTATTCACTTCATTCTAAGTACTTGATTCATTTGGACTTTTGGTTGTGGTCCTCAGCATACGCCATATATTTTGCAAGTGCCATTTAATAATCAGTGTATACTACACCCATGACTTTTTATTTACAGGATACTGGTGACTTTTCATTTGCAGGCTTCATAATAAAATTTCTGGAAAAAGGCGCAAAACAAAAGATCAAACAAGAGTCATCCTCCCCATATTCAGAAAATCAGTAGTAGCAGCACCAGCAATCCAGCCAGTACATATAGGAGTAGTAGTAGTTGGTCATAGTCCTCCCTGGCTTCCCATAGGTGCTGCATTATTATTGATGTCAATAAAAATGTGGATATTACTACGTAGCCTCAAATCTTGCCTCGGAGTCAAGGAGGCAAAGAAACAACTCTATACACCCAGCAATCCGCCTATGCGCAAGCTTAACTCCCACCTGGTGAAGTTAGTGGTGATGCAGTCTATGCTATGCCATACCACTAAGTGGATTCTGCTGCTTTTAGGGAGTGTATTTCTTCCAAAAAGCCATCTCTGCCTTGTTCTGTCACATAGAAAATAATAAAAGTAGAGTGTCATGGCACGGTGTTGGTGTTAAACTCCACACCGAACACAGGAGGAAAGGGAAAAGGTACTAGGCCTAGAAACTAGGGAAAGGGGAAAGGTAACCACCTAGTGAATCCCTAAACCGAGCCCTGACTACTATCAGTATGAACAGATCTCGATGGTAGGACTGTTTATACGCAGGAGCCTAAAGCCCTATCTGACCCTAAAGGGCCCTGGAAATATTGTCAGGACAAAAGATGGCATGTTCCTTCCCAGCTGCAGGAACAGGAGATTCCCTCAGGCCTAATGCCAAATACCAAAAGATAGGAGAATACAACAAAAAAGAAATTGGGAAAAGACACTAAACTCCAAAGTATGCAGACAAGCAGGAACACAGAGGAGAACCAAACACCAGCACTTCCACAACCAGAAAAGAGCTATCAACCGCATAGCATGATGGGTGAGACCAGACTAAATAGAGGAGTTGGAATGACCACTTAAGCTACACCTGAGACAAGAGGTGTGGTCATAACCAGCAACAACACAGAAACAAGTGAAACAAAAGAGGCTGTCAGATCACATCACATGCAGCCAGTCTCTTAGATCTTCTAACCCCTGCCATGGAAGACACCGTGACAGTATTCCCCCTTCTACGGGTGGGGTCCGGACATCCAGGATCGACTTTATCCGGATGAGCTCTGTGAAGGCTTTCACCAGACGACTAGCACTAACGTCGCCCTTTGAAGCGCACATCCTCTCCTCTGAACGAGATACTGGAGGGATCTACGGAGAATTTGGTAGTCCACTATCCTGGCGATCTGAAATTCCAGATTACTGTCCAAAATGACAGGAGCAGGAGGCAATGAGGACGGTTCAACAGGTTCGACATATCTCTTCATCAACGACATATGGAACACATTGTGAATCTTTAAAGCCTGAGGATGTTCAAGCCGAAAGGCTAGCAAGTTAATAATGGCAGTGATCTTATATGGACCAATAAACCTTGGACCCAACTTCCAAGAAGGAACTTTCAACTTAATGTTTCTTGTGGACAGCCACACAGAATCACCCACTCTCAAGTCCAGACCATTCATACATCTCTTGTCAGCCATACATTTATACTTGTTGCCCATTTTTTTTTCAGATTATTTTTAATTTACCGCCAAATAGGTATATGACAAAGAAGAGGAAAATCATTCCGCTTCAGGTATACCAGAAGTCTCCGTTCCAGAAAATGTGCCAAATTGTGTGTGGAAACCAAATGCCCCAAAAAACTGTGAATTATCAGTGGACTCCTGTATACGGTTATTTATGGCAAACTCCGCTAAAGACAAAAATGAAGTTCACTCCTCCTGGTTCTCTGAGACAAAACATCTCAAATAAGTCTCCAGATTCTGATTAGTGAGTTCAGTCTGTCAATTTCGACTGAGGATTAAAGGCCGAAAAGAAGGACATTTGTACCCCCAGACGAGTACAGAACGCTTTCCAGAATTTGGAAAACAAACAGTTTTCCCCCTATCATTAGAGTCCCCCTATCAGACAGCACACCAGAAGGAATACCATGTAATTTCACGATACTATCGACAAACACTTGTGCAATAGTTTTAGCATAAGGTAGACCTGGCAATGCTATAAAGTGTGCCATCTTACTAAAGCGATCATCAACCACCAAAATCACAGTTTTTCCTAAAGAATTAGGCAAATCTGTGATAAAATACATGGATAAATGAATCCAAGGTCGGGACGGGATGGGCAACGGAAGTAAAGATCTGAAAGGTTTACTATGTGTCACCTTAGCACAAGCACAAGCAGACACATAGTCCTCAACACACTTAAGCAACCCTGGCCACCAGAATCTGCGAGAGATGAGATCAACAGTGGATCTGCTCCCAGGGTGTCCTGTGAGAACTGTACAGTGATGTTCCTCGAACACCTTGTGACGTACAGTAATTCAGAAGGAACAAACAACTTCCCCAGAGGACAAGAATCCGGTGCATCTTCTTGGGCCTCCAACATCTCTGCCTCAAGGTTGGGATATAGGGAGGATACAACTACCTCTTCAGACAATATCGGACTAGGATCTTCCGATTTACCCACCTCCCCGAAAAGCTACGTGACAAAGCATCAGCCTTGCACAGTAATAGGATGAATTGCACCTTCCATCCAATGACGCCACTCCTCAAAATCCAAGTTAATGGCCAGCAACTCTCTATTACCCACGTCATAATTCCTTTCTGCAGCCGAGAGTTTCTTAGAGTAGAATGCACATGGGCGCCATTTACTAGGTGAAGGACCCTGTGACAAGACTGCTCCTACCTCGGATGCTTCAACTTCCACAATAAATGGCTGTGACACATCCGGTTGCACCAGTATAGGAGCAGAAAAAAACATTCCTTCACCGCAGAAAAAGGCTTATAATGCTGCATCAGACCTGACTAAGACATCCAAACATTCCTAGTCATGTTCGTTTAAGGTTTCACCACAGTCGAGTAGTTCAAAATGAATTTACGGTAGTAGTTGGTGAACCCCCCAAAAAGCATAAGCGCGGGGGCGGAGCTAGCGCCTGCAGTTAATGGCTGTGTGAGTGCTCAGCTCCGTATGAGAAATCGCCCTAACAGCTTGGAATCTTAGACTCAAGAAGCCATTATGGTGAAAATCGGGGCATCAAAACCCAGTAAAGGCTCCGATCAACAAAAACCCACAATCCATAAGGGAGAAATTGACAAATTTATTAAAAAGCTGCCGCTTCATACGTGGCTAGAGAAAGCAAGATGGCGCCTGTCTCCCCGCGCTCAGGCAACCGCTCACAGAAAGAACAGCCTGAAGCTGCAGCAGAAGGAGATGAAGAAATAGACACGCTTCCTCTCTCCAGAACCTACTTTAAAGACACGTTAATGTCTTCCTTATCTGCAGCTCTTGACCCTATAAGCTCTGATCTCTCTTCTATCAAACAAAATGTGAAACATATCGGACGGAGGGTAGAGACTCTTGAAGAATCGCAAACCGCTATATTGAAACACCAACAAGCGGTCTCTCTACATGTCAGCTCTATACAAGCAAATCTAAATGCCCTGTATTGTGGCTTGGAAGATCAAGAAAATCGGAGCAGACAAAAGAAGCTGTGCTTTCGCGGTATTCCGGAGTCTGTTGCACCCGGTGATGTCCCACACACTATAACACAAATATGCTTAACCCTCTTGGGGCCCGACTCGGCTCATGATGTGATCCTGGAGAGAGCTCATAGGGCTCTAAGGCTCCTTCTAAAAGGTGTCAAATTTTTGCTTTCATGAAGAAAAAACAGACATCAGTTCTATTCTTACAAGAAAAGCATTTTAAATTTGATAAGTATCCCAATCTCTCTCGCTCCAACTTTCCAGTCTGGTTCCACTGTGGTTCCAATTCCTCTGCGTCTAGAGGAACCAGCATTGGTTTGAATAAAAATGTATCCTTCCAATACTGTTCACACCAGCAAGATGCTGATGGTAGATACCTGCTACTAAAGGGGTATATTAATAATTGCATGTTCACCTTTGTCAACTTGTATGCTCCAAATGTCGGCCAAGCGGTTTGGCTTAAAGATCTTATTCCGATAATATCTTTATTTATCAACGTCACCTTAGATTCGTCCCTACCTCTACTAATAAATCCGCCCTTTCCAAAAAGGCACTCCGCTCTATCAGAACATCCCTGGCAGAACTACAATTGGTCGACATTTGAAGAATATTAAGCCCTTCCATGAAGGACTATACCTTCTATTCAAATTTACACCGGTCTTACCAGAGACTGGATTATCTGTTTGTCCCTAAGGAACATATCCAAATATGCAAAGACCCGCAAATTGATTCTATCCATATGTCCGACCATACCCCCATATTCATCTCCATCTCCCCAACAATGCCCCCCCCCAGATCATTTAAATGGAGACTCAATGAGCAACTGCTTTCCAATCCAAACTTTGTTACCAAATTAAAAACCTAGAAGAATTTTTTACTTGGAATACTCTCCCTGAGACCTCACCCAACATATTGTGGGACACCCATAAAGCCTTCATAAGAGGCCAACTTATCAGTTTAGGCTCTTATGCAAAAAAACTTAGGTCGGCCCAAATTGACACCCTATTACTCCATATTAAGAAACTTGAAACCCGACACAAACTATCCCTTTCTGAAACTCACCTAATTGAACTTACCAGACTTCGATCTGAACTAAAGAACCTTTTGAATAATGCATCAGCTAAACACTTCCTTAATTCCCAATTTAAGTTTTTTGCCCACGGAGACAAGGCTTCAAGATTTATGATGAACAGGATAAAACAAAGGAGAACCCATAACCATATAAGTAAAATATACAATAACAAAAGGGTAGCTGTCACCAAGACGGAAGAAATAGCCTTGCAGTTCCAAAACTTCTACCACACCTTATACAATATCCCTAACAACATTCCCCACACTGACAATCCTTCACATCTAGACAGGGTTCAAGCCTTTCTTCAATCAATTTCCCTCCCCTCCCTGGACCATTCCCAATTGTTCCCCCTCAAATCTCCCTTCACACTCAAAGAGGTGGACATTGCCATACAACAACTTCCTAAAAACAAAGCCCCTGGGCCTGATGGGCTAACAGCAATATATTATCACACCTTTAAACATCTTCTAGCTCCCCACCGAACCTCACTTTTCAACCAATCCCTGAAGGGATCGCCCCGTCCCAAGATATGACCAAGGCACATATCACCATTATTCCCAAAGCAGACAAAGACCCTGCTTACTGCAAAAACTATCGCCCCATCTCCCTTCTAAACCTGGACCTTAAGCTAATGGCTAAAATTCGTGCTAATAGATTATCTCCGCTTTTACCCTTCCTGGTACACACAGACCAAACAGGTTTTGTCTCAGTAGGGAGGCAAAGAAAACTCAACAAGCATATTAACATCCCATATTCATTCACTAAATTAAATCCTACCCACTTTGCCTTGTCAGCACAGATGCGAAAAGCATTGATAGAGTTACTGGACTTATACGTCTCGTCCTGATGAAGTTTGGTCTTCCAGAACATTTTATACAACCTATCTTTTGTATGTATATCAATGCCTCGGATGCTGGTGAACGACACGTTTCCCCCCCTTTTTCCCATCAAGAACGGCACACGCCAAGGCTGTCCATTATCCCCTTTGATTTTCGTCCTGATCATGGAGCCCCTTCTTCAATCCATCCGTCAGGATTCCCTGATCAAGGGAATTGACTTAGGAGGTCATAAACATAAAGCTGCTGCTTTTACAGATGACCTTTTACTAATAACCACTAATCCCACCATTTCCCTACCCCGTATATATGAACACCTGGAGAAATTCAGCCCTTTGTCTAACTTTAAAATTAATATGAAAAAAATCTTACGTGTTAGCTATTGGTTTGCCTTCACACATCAGAAACAAACTTGTCTCCACCTCACCATTTAACTGGGACTCACCCACCATTACCTACCTAGGTGTTAAAATTGGTCCAGACCTTTCCAAATTGTTCAGCCTTAATTATACCCCTTACTTCAAGCCATACAATCACAAATAGACAACCTATATTTCCCAACTCTTTCATGGTTCGGTCGGAAAAAACTTTACACATCCTTGGTGTTGCCGAAATTGAATTATCTACAACAAGTCTTACCCCTCCCTATCCCCAACTCTTATTTCCAAACCATTAATAAAAAAGTCAGAGACTTTATCTGGAATAAGAAAAGAGCCTGCATCAGCCTCCATACCCTCCAGAGACCCAAATCAGCAGGCGGTATTAACCTCCCTGACCTAAGGGCTTATAACACGGCCATTTTAATGTCTAGAGTAGTCGATTGGTTTAGGGAAACCCCTTCCAAATCTTGGGTAAATATGGAATCCTCTCTATTCCTTTCTTCGTTTAGAATCCTCTTAATTCGTCCTAACCGTTCTCTCCCAACTCATATTCAACATAATCTTAATATTAAAGCCACATTAGAAGCATGGAATAAGTTCCAAGAATCTCCCCTAGCAGTTCTTTTGCCCTCTCCCCTTACACAAATAAGAGACCTTCTCTGTTTGGCCCCGTTGGAATTGTCGCAAAGCCTCCCATTTTCGATTAGGAATTCCACAATTCCAATAATTTCCCTTTTTGATGAAGTCGGCAAACTGAAAGACCGACACTATATTCAAAACCTTTTTCCTACTTCTACTCCATCCATATTTTTCATAGCCTTCCTCCAGTCTTTTGTATCTGAAAACTTCCAATATAGTGATCTGCTTAGACCACTCACTTGGTTTGAAACCCTCATTTGTACAAACCCTCCCCCCGGAAACTTATTTCTCTTCTCTATAGGAAACTTACTTCCCCTGTTAATATGCCTAAACCTTCTATTATTGGCTCTTGGGAAAGGGACCTGAGTACACCAATTACTTTAGAGGATCAACATCGCCTTTATATTGAACCTCACTCTTCCTCCAGATGTGTGAGAATTCTACCATATTTGGTGGACTTGTCCATTAATTAGCTCATGGTGGTCAAAAACGTATACACTCTGTAATTCAATTTGTGGTACACTTCTCCCTCCCTGCCCCAGATTCGCACTTCTGGGCTGTTGAGGAAGGGTTGAGACTAGGGATGAGCGAACTCGAACTGTATAGTTCGGGTTCGTACCGAATTTTGGGGTGTCCGTGACACGGACCCGAACCCGGACATTTTCGTAAAAGTCCGGGTTCGGGTTCGGTGTTCGTCGCTTTCTTGGCGCTTTTGTGACGCTTTCTTGGCGCTTTTTGAAAGGCTGCAAAGCAGCCAATCAACAAGCGTCATACTACTTGCCCCAAGAGGCCATCACAGCCATGCCTACTATTGGCATGGCTGTGATTGGCCAGAGCACCATGTGACCCAGCCTCTATTTAAGCTGGAGTCACATAGCGCCGCCCGTCACTCTGCTCTGATTAGCGTAGGGAGAGGTTGCGGCTGCGACAGTAGGGCGAGATTAGGCAGATTAACTCCTCCAAAGGACTTGATTAACTGATCGATCTGCAGCTGTGGATCATTGAGCTGCTGATCCTCAATTGCTCACTGTTTTTAGGCTGCACAGACCGTTTGTCAGTCTCATTTTTCTGGGGTGATCGGCGGCCATTTTGTGTCTTGTGGTGCGCCAGCACAAGCTGCGACCAAGTGCATTTAACCCTCAATGGTGTGGTTGTTTTTTGGCTAAAGCCTACATCAGGGTGAAGCTGTCACACCAAGTGCATTTAACCAGCAATAGTCTGTTCATTTTTTGGCCATATACAAAATCAGGGGCAAGCTGCGCCTGTCACCAAGTGCATTTAACCCTCAATGGTGTGGTTGTTTTTTGGCTAAAGCCTACATCAGGGTGAAGCTGTCACACCAAGTGCATTTAACCAGCAATAGTCTGTTCATTTTTTGGCCATATACAAAATCAGGGGCAAGCTGCGCCTGTCACCAAGTGCATTTAACCCTCAATGGTGTGGTTGTTATTTGGCTAAAGCCTACATCAGGGTGAAGCTGTCACACCAAGTGCATTTAACCAGCAATAGTCTGTTCATTTTTTGGCCATATACAAAATCAGGGGCAAGCTGCGCCTGTCACCAAGTGCATTTAACCCTCAATGGTGTGGTTGTTATTTGGCTAAAGCCTACATCAGGGTGAAGCTGTCACACCAAGTGCATTTAACCAGCAATAGTCTGTTCATTTTTTGGCCATATACAAAATCAGGGGCAAGCTGCGCCTGTCACCAAGTGCATTTAACCCTCAATGGTGTGGTTGTTATTTGGCTAAAGCCTACATCAGGGTGAAGCTGTCACACCAAGTGCATTTAACCAGCAATAGTCTGTTCATTTTTTGGCCATATCCCAGTCTAATTCTGTCACTAAATCCATACCGGTCACCCAGCGCCTAAATACTAGGCCTCAAATTTATATCCAGCTAAATCTGTCCCTAGTGCTGTAGCTGGGCGAGTTATTTAGTGTCCGTTCAAGCACATTTCTTGTTCTGGGTTGAAATACAATTCTCAATTTAGCAATTTCATAATTTAGTGGTTCCTGCTATATCAGAGCTCTTTGAAATCTATCCCAAAAAGGGTATATAATATTGAAGGTGCACATAGGGTCATTCAGAGTAACTTCACACACACCCGCTACTGTGTATTTCCAAGTCTAATTCTGTCACTAAATCCATACCGGTGACCCAGCGCCTAAATACTAGGCCTCAAATTTAATTCCCTCTAAATCTCTCGTTACCCACCGCTGTACTGTTGTTGCTGGGCAAGATATTTAGTGTCCGTCAAAGCACATTTTTTGTTCTGGGTTGAAGTACAATTCCCAATTTAGCAATTTCATAATTTAGTGGTTTCTGCTATATCAGAGCTATTTGAAATCTATCCCAAAAAGGGTATATAATATTGAAGGTGCACATAGGGTCATTCAGAATAACTTCACACACACCCGCTACTGTGTATTTCCAAGTCTAATTCTGTCACTAAACCCATACCTGTCACCCAGCGCCTAAATACTAGGCCTCAAATTTAAATCCCTCTAAATCTCTCGTTACCGTTGTCCTGTTGTAGCTGGGAAAGTTATTTAGTGCCCGTCAAAGCACATTTTTTGTTCTGGGTTGAAGTACAATTCCCAATTTAGCAATTTCATAATTTAGTGGTTCCTGCTATATCAGAGCTATTTGAAATCTATCCCAAAAAGGGTATATAATATTGAAGGTGCACATAGGGTCATTCAGAATAACTTCACACACACCCGCTACTGTGTATTTCCAAGTCTAATTCTGTCACTAAATCCATACCGGTGACCCAGCGCCTAAATACTAGGCCTCAAATTTAATTCCCTCTAAATCTCTCGTTACCCACCGCTGTACTGTTGTTGCTGGGCAAGATATTTAGTGTCCGTCAAAGCACATTTTTTGTTCTGGGTTGAAGTACAATTCCCAATTTAGCAATTTCATAATTTAGTGGTTTCTGCTATATCAGAGCTATTTGAAATCTATCCCTAAAAGGGTATATAATATTGAAGGTGCACATAGGGTCATTCAGAATAACTTCACACACACCCGCTACTGTGTATTTCCAAGTCTAATTCTGTCACTAAATCCATACCGGTGACCCAGCGCCTAAATACTAGGCCTCAAATTTAATTCCCTCTAAATCTCTCGTTACCCACCGGTGTACTGTTGTTGCTGGGCAAGATATTTAGTGTCCGTCAAAGCACATTTTTTGTTCTGGGTTGAAGTACAATTCCCAATTTAGCAATTTCATAATTTAGTGGTTTCTGCTATATCAGAGCTATTTGAAATCTATCCCTAAAAGGGTATATAATATTGAAGGTGCACATAGGGTCATTCAGAATAACTTCACACACACGCTTCTGTGCATTTCCAAGTCTAATTCTGTCACTAAATCCATACCGGTGACCCAGCGCCTAAATACTAGGCCTCAAATTTAAATCCCTCTAAATCTCTCGTTACCCACCACTGTACTGTTGTTGCTGGGCAAGATATTTAGTGTCCGTCAAAGCACATTTTTTGTTCTGGGTTGAAGTACAATTCCCAATTTAGCAATTTCATAATTTAGTGGTTTCTGCTATATCAGAGCTATTTGAAATCTATCCCTAAAAGGGTATATAATATTGAAGGTGCACATAGGGTCATTCAGAATAACTTCACACACACGCTTCTGTGCATTTCCAAGTCTAATTCTGTCACTAAATCCATACCGGTGACCCAGCGCCTAAATACTAGGCCTCAAATTTAAATCCCTCTAAATCTCTCGTTACCCACCGCTGTACTGTTGTTGCTGGGCAAGATATTTAGTGTCCGTCAAAGCACATTTTTTGTTCTGGGTTGAAGTACAATTCCCAATTTAGCAATTTCATAATTTAGTGGTTTCTGCTATATCAGAGCTATTTGAAATCTATCCCTAAAAGGGTATATAATATTGAAGGTGCACATAGGGTCATTCAGAATAACTTCACACACACGCTTCTGTGCATTTCCAAGTCTAATTCTGTCACTAAATCCATACCGGTGACCCAGCGCCTAAATACTAGGCCTCAAATTTAAATCCCTCTAAATCTCTCGTTACCCACCGCTGTACTGTTGTTGCTGGGCAAGATATTTAGTGTCCGTCAAAGCACATTTTTTGTTCTGGGTTGAAGTACAATTCCCAATTTAGCAATTTCATAATTTAGTGGTTTCTGCTATATCAGAGCTATTTGAAATCTATCCCTAAAAGGGTATATAATATTGAAGGTGCACATAGGGTCATTCAGAATAACTTCACACACACGCTTCTGTGCATTTCCAAGTCTAATTCTGTCACTAAATCCATACCGGTGACCCAGCGCCTAAATACTAGGCCTCAAATTTAATTCCCTCTAAATCTCTCGTTACCCACCGCTGTACTGTTGTTGCTGGGCAAGATATTTAGTGTCCGTCAAAGCACATTTTTTGTTCTGGGTTGAAGTACAATTCCCAATTTAGCAATTTCATAATTTAGTGGTTTCTGCTATATCAGAGCTATTTGAAATCTATCCCTAAAAGGGTATATAATATTGAAGGTGCACATAGGGTCATTCAGAATAACTTCACACACACCCGCTACTGTGTATTTCCAAGTCTAATTCTGTCACTAAATCCATACCGGTGACCCAGCGCCTAAATACTAGGCCTCAAATTTAATTCCCTCTAAATCTCTCGTTACCCACCGGTGTACTGTTGTTGCTGGGCAAGATATTTAGTGTCCGTCAAAGCACATTTTTTGTTCTGGGTTGAAGTACAATTCCCAATTTAGCAATTTCATAATTTAGTGGTTTCTGCTATATCAGAGCTATTTGAAATCTATCCCTAAAAGGGTATATAATATTGAAGGTGCACATAGGGTCATTCAGAATAACTTCACACACACGCTTCTGTGCATTTCCAAGTCTAATTCTGTCACTAAATCCATACCGGTGACCCAGCGCCTAAATACTAGGCCTCAAATTTAAATCCCTCTAAATCTCTCGTTACCCACCGCTGTACTGTTGTTGCTGGGCAAGATATTTAGTGTCCGTCAAAGCACATTTTTTGTTCTGGGTTGAAGTACAATTCCCAATTTAGCAATTTCATAATTTAGTGGTTTCTGCTATATCAGAGCTATTTGAAATCTATCCATAAAAGGGTATATAATATTGAAGGTGCACATAGGGTCATTCAGAATAACTTCACACACACGCTTCTGTGCATTTCCAAGTCTAATTCTGTCACTAAATCCATACCGGTGACCCAGCGCCTAAATACTAGGCCTCAAATTTATATCCCGCTGAATTTGAATACAATACATTGGGCCAAATAATATATTTGTTGTTGTGGTGAACCATAACAATGAGAAAAACATCTAGTAAGGGACGCGGACGTGGACATGGTCGTGGTGGTGTTAGTGGACCCTCTGGTGCTGGGAGAGGACGTGGCCGTTCTGCCACATCCACACGTCCTAGTGTACCAACTACCTCAGGTCCCAGTAGCCGCCAGAATTTACAGCGATATATGGTGGGGCCCAATGCCGTTCTAAGGATGGTAAGGCCTGAGCAGGTACAGGCATTAGTCAATTGGGTGGCCGACAGTGGATCCAGCACGTTCACATTATCTCCCACCCAGTCTTCTGCAGAAAGCGCACAGATGGCGCCTGAAAACCAACCCCATCAGTCTGTCACATCACCCCCATGCATACCAGGGAAACTGTCTCAGCCTCAAGTTATGCAGCAGTCTCTTATGCTGTTTGAAGACTCCGCTGGCAGGGTTTCCCAAGGGCATCCACCTAGCCCTTCCCCAGCGGTGAAAGACATAGAATGCACTGACGCACAACCACTTATGTTTCCTGATGATGAGGACATGGGAATACCACCTCAGCATGTCTCTGATGATGACGAAACACAGGTGCCAACTGCTGCGTCTTTCTGCAGTGTGCAGACTGAACAGGAGGTCAGGGATCAAGACTGGGTGGAAGACGATGCAGGGGACGATGAGGTCCTAGACCCCACATGGAATGAAGGTCGTGCCACTGACTTTCACAGTTCGGAGGAAGAGGCAGTGGTGAGACCGAGCCAACAGCGTAGCAAAAGAGGGAGCAGTGGGCAAAAGCAGAACACCCGCCGCCAAGAGACTCCGCCTGCTACTGACCGCCGCCATCTGGGACCGAGCACCCCAAAGGCAGCTTCAAGGAGTTCCCTGGCATGGCACTTCTTCAAACAATGTGCTGACGACAAGACCCGAGTGGTTTGCACGCTGTGCCATCAGAGCCTGAAGCGAGGCATTAACGTTCTGAACCTGAGCACAACCTGCATGACCAGGCACCTGCATGCAAAGCATGAACTGCAGTGGAGTAAACACCTTAAAACCAAGGAAGTCACTCAGGCTCCCCCTGCTACCTCTTCTGCTGCTGCCGCCTCGGCCTATTCTGCTGCTGCCGCCTCGGCCTCTTCCTCCGCCTCTGGAGGAACGTTGGCACCTGCCGCCCAGCAAACAGGGGATGTACCACCAACACCACCACCACCACCTCCGTCACCAAGCGTCTCAACCATGTCACACGCCAGCGTTCAGCTCTCCATCTCACAAACATTTGATAGAAAGCGTAAATTCCCACCTAGCCACCCTCGATCCCTGGCCCTGAATGCCAGCATTTCTAAACTACTGGCCTATGAAATGCTGTCATTTAGGCTGGTGGACACAGACAGCTTCAAACAGCTCATGTCGCTTGCTGTCCCACAGTATGTTGTTCCCAGCCGGCACTACTTCTCCAAGAGAGCCGTGCCTTCCCTGCACAACCAAGTATCCGATAAAATCAAGTGTGCACTGCGCAACGCCATCTGTAGCAAGGTCCACCTAACCACAGATACGTGGACCAGTAAGCACGGCCAGGGACGCTATATCTCCCTAACTGCACACTGGGTAAATGTAGTGGCAGCTGGGCCCCAGGCGGAGAGCTGTTTGGCGCACGTCCTGCCGCCGCCAAGGATCGCAGGGCAACATTCTTTGCCTCCTGTTGCCACCTCCTCCTTCTCGGCTTCCTCCTCCTCTTCTTCCACCTGCTCATCCAGTCAGCCACACACCTTCACCACCAACTTCAGCACAGCCCGGGGTAAACGTCAGCAGGCCATTCTGAAACTCATATGTTTGGGGGACAGGCCCCACACCGCACAGGAGTTGTGGCGGGGTATTGAACAACAGACCGACGAGTGGTTGCTGCCGGTGAGCCTCAAGCCCGGCCTGGTGGTGTGTGATAATGGGCGAAATCTCGTTGCAGCTCTGGGACTAGCCAATTTGACGCACATCCCTTGCTTGGCGCATGTGCTGAATTTGGTGGTGCAGAAGTTCATTCACAACTACCCCGACATGTCAGAGCTGCTGCATAAAGTGCGGGCCGTCTGTTCGCGCTTCCGGCGTTCACATCCTGCCGCTGCTCGCCTGTCTGCGCTACAGCGTAACTTCGGCCTTCCCGCTCACCGCCTCATATGCGACGTGCCCACCAGGTGGAACTCCACCTTGCACATGCTGGACAGACTGTGCGAGCAGCAGCAGGCCATAGTGGAGTTTCAGCTGCAGCACGCACGGGTCAGTCGCACTACAGAACAGCACCACTTCACCACCAATGACTGGGCCTCCATGCGAGACCTGTGTGCCCTGTTGCGCTGTTTCGAGTACTCCACCAACATGGCCAGTGGCGATGACACCGTTATCAGCGTTACAATACCACTTCTATGTCTCCTTGAGAAAACACTTAGGGCGATGATGGAACAGGAGGTGGCCCAGGAGGAGGAGGAGGAGGATGAGGAAGAGGGGTCATTTTTAGCACTTTCAGGCCAGTCTCTTCGAAGTGACTCAGAGGGAGGTTTTTTGCAACAGCAGAGGCCAGGTACAAATGTGGCCAGCCAGGGCCCACTACTGGAGGACGAGGAGGACGAGGATGAGGAGGAGGTGGAGGAGGATGAGGATGAAGCATGGTCACAGCGGGGTGGCACCCAACGCAGCTCGGGTCCATCACTGGTGCGTGGCTGGGGGGAAAGGCAGGACGATGACGATACGCCTCCCACAGAGGACAGCTTGTCCTTACCCCTGGGCAGCCTGGCACACATGAGCGACTACATGCTGCAGTGCCTGCGCAACGACAGCAGAGTTGCCCACATTTTAACCTGTGCGGACTACTGGGTTGCCACCCTGCTGGATCCACGCTACAAAGACAATGTGCCCACCTTACTTCCTGCACTGGAGCGTGATAGGAAGATGCGCGAGTACAAGCGCACGTTGGTAGACGCGCTACTGAGAGCATTCCCAAATGTCACAGGGGAACAAGTGGAAGCCCAAGGCCAAGGCAGAGGAGGAGCAAGAGGTCGCCAAGGCAGCTGTGTCACGGCCAGCTCCTCTGAGGGCAGGGTTAGCATGGCAGAGATGTGGAAAACTTTTGTCAACACGCCACAGCTAACTGCACCACCACCTGATACGCAACGTGTTAGCAGGAGGCAACATTTCACTAACATGGTGGAACAGTACGTGTGCACACCCCTCCACGTACTGACTGATGGTTCGGCCCCATTCAACTTCTGGGTCTCTAAATTGTCCACGTGGCCAGAGCTAGCCTTTTATGCCTTGGAGGTGCTGGCCTGCCCGGCAGCCAGCGTTTTGTCTGAACGTGTATTCAGCACGGCAGGGGGCGTCATTACAGACAAACGCAGCCGCCTGTCTACAGCCAATGTGGACAAGCTGACGTTCATAAAAATGAACCAGGCATGGATCCCACAGGACCTGTCCGTCCCTTGTCCAGATTAGACATTAACTACCTCCCCATAACCATATATTATTGGACTCCAGGGCACTTCCTCATTCAATCCTATTTTTATTTTCATTTTACCATTATATTGCGATGCTACCCAAAGTTGAATGAACCTCTCCTCTGCCTGTGTGCTAGGCCTAAATATATGCCAATGGACTGTTGCAGTGGTGGCTGACATGAAGCCTGATTCTCTGCTATGACATGCAGACTAATTCTCTGCTGACATGAAGCCAGATTGTCTGTTACGGGACCTCTCTCCTCTGCCTGGGTGCTGGGCCTAAATTTATGACCATGGACTGTTGCAGTGGTGGCTGACGTGAAGCCTGATTCTCTGCTATGACATGCAGACTGATTCTCTGCTGACATGAAGCCAGATCGTCTGTTACGGGACCTCTCTGCTCTGCCTGTGTGCTAGGCCTAAATATATGCCAATGGACTGTTGCAGTGGTGGGTGACGTGAAGCCTCATTCTCTGCTATGACATGCAGACTGATTCTCTGCTGACATGAAGCCAGATTGTCTGTTACGGGACCTCTCTGCTCTGCCTGTGTGCTAGGCCTAAATATATGCCAATGGACTGTTGCAGTGGTGGGTGACGTGAAGCCTCATTCTCTGCTATGACATGCAGACTGATTCTCTGCTGTCATGAAGCCAGATTGTCTGTTACGGGACCTCTCTGCTCTGCCTGTGTGCTAGGCCTAAATATATGCCAATGGACTGTTGCAGTGGTGGGTGACGTGAAGCCTCATTCTCTGCTATGACATGCAGACTGATTCTCTGCTGTCATGAAGCCAGATTGTCTGTTACGGGACCTCTCTGCTCTGCCTGTGTGCTAGGCCTAAATATATGCCAATGGACTGTTGCAGTGGTGGGTGACGTGAAGCCTCATTCTCTGCTATGACATGCAGACTGATTCTCTGCTGACATGAAGCCAGATTGTCTGTTACGGGACCTCTCTGCTCTGCCTGTGTGCTAGGCCTAAATATATGCCAATGGACTGTTGCAGTGGTGGGTGACGTGAAGCCTCATTCTCTGCTATGACATGCAGACTGATTCTCTGCTGTCATGAAGCCAGATTGTCTGTTACGGGACCTCTCTCCTCTGCCTGTGTGTGTGCTGGGCCTAAATATATGCCAATGGACTGTTGCAGTGGTGGCTGACGTGAAGCCTCATTCTCTGCTATGACATGCAGACTAATTCTCTGCTGACATGAAGACAGATTCTCTGTTACGGGACCTCCCTCCTCTGCCTGGGTGCTGGGCCTAAATATATGCCAATGGACTGTTGCAGTGGTGGCTGACGTGAAGCCTCATTCTCTGCTATGACATGCAGACTAATTCTCTGCTGACATGAAGACAGATTCTCTGTTACGGGACCTCTCTCCTCTGCCTGGGTGCCGGGGCCTAAATATCTGAGAATGGACTGTTCCAGTGGTGGGTGACGGGAAGCCAGATTCTCTGCTATGGAACCTCTCTCCAATTGATTTTGGTTAATTTTTATTTATTTAATTTTTATTTTAATTAATTTCCCTATCCACATTTGTTTGCAGGGGATTTACCTACATGTTGCTGCCTTTTGCAGCCCTCTAGCTCTTTCCTGGGCTGTTTTACAGCCTTTTTAGTGCCGAAAAGTTCGGGTCCCCATTGACTTCAATGGGGTTCGGGTTCGGGACGAAGTTCGGATCGGGTTCGGATCCCGAACCCGAACATTTCCGGGATGTTCGGCCGAACTTCTCGAACCCGAACATCCAGGTGTTCGCTCAACTCTAGTTGAGACGCATGCATATATATATATATATATATATATATATATATACATACATGCATGCAAACACGTGCGTGCATGTATGATATATATGCATGCATTAATCACTTTATAGGAGGATGTGCGCAGATGTGCCCGGCATCTGTGCACATCTGCCCTTAGTGGCCCACAGGGGTTCATGGTGGCCCCTGTGGGATATATGTGCTGTGCCCCTTATAATGTAGGGGCTGTGCCCCCCCTTATAATGTAGGGGATGTGCCCCCTTGTAATGTAAGGGCTGTGCCCCCATATAATATATATGTGCCCCTTTATAATATAAGAGATCCCCCTTATAATAATAGATACATGCCCCCATATCCATAGGCCCCAATATCTGCAACCAGGTGCATCATTGTGAATGTGCCCCAAGCATTCACACTGATGCAATCTGGTTGATTGCATCAGAATGACCGGACAAAGGTCCGGTCATCCTGATGACTACAAAGGACTCAGGTTCAACAGAATCTTAGTCCTTTGTTCTAATTATCTAAGAAGCCTTCCCTCCTTCTATTATGCGCATTCCGGCAGCAAAATTAACATCTCGCTGTCCGGAATGCTAGAGGCTACAGACGGGAGATCAAAGGCATGTTAGCCCATAGCGCGTCCCCGATGTGAGCGTGCGGGCCGGCGCAGTGACATCATATGACTGCGCCGGCCCACATGGATCTGATGGGCGCGCTCCCCTTAGTGGGCGGCGCGGGAGTGCGGGCCGCCGGGGATAAATATCGTCGGGACCCCCCACCTGATAGGAGAGCGTGTCCTGCGCTCCGGAAGAGGAGGACCGGACCCCCCCCCCCCTCTTGAAGGAGAGCGCGATCCTGCGCTCAAGAGGAGAGCCGGCCGCCCTCCCTAGAGAATCAACCCCATGACGACGAGCATCCCCTGGACAACGAGCGGGAACCCCTGAAGGGCTGAGTATCCCCCCCCACTATCCCACCAACGATCCCTACCACTATTTAACCCTATAACCCCTGATCTATTCCCCATATTATCCCCTATCCCACCAACGATCCCTACCACTATCCCACTAACGTTTTACCCCTTTCCCTGACCCCCTACTGCAATATTAACCTCCTGATTCACCCTGGTACCTGCCTGTTGTGCTTACTCCTAGATATTTCACCCTTTTCACTGTATAGATCAGAGTTAACCCTCGTCGTACCCTATAGGGATAGTAAATAGAACCAGGTGGGTGGGTTGTTAACATACTTGTATGTGTGAATTGTATAGCTAGTTCATGGGTGGAATTTGGGAACGTGTAGTGTAGTTTAGGATTGTATATTTGTAGTGCTGTGTATTTACTGTATATCGTGTGCGTCAGGTGTTAATAAATACCGTTATATTTGTACCCTTTGTGTAGCGTGTACTTGTTAGCGGTAGTGAGTTAGTTAGACGCATGCAGCTAGCGTAGTGATTAGTGTAAAGCATAGCGAAAGTATTGTGTTATTGTTATATAAAGGTATAAAACAGGCGGAGTCATCAATAGACGGCTCCTCCTATTTATGAATATTAATTATCGATATTTACATAAATATTGGTGATTAATATTCCCCCTTTACATGGGCCTACACCCACACACCATCTGCCCCATCTCACTTAAATTATGTAAAAAATTATTGTCAGCAGCCCGGTTACTGATACTTAGATACTGGCTGACCCATGACCTTCCTCCAATCGAACACTGGCTTAACAAAATTGATTCCATCTACAGGTTCAAAAAAGTGTCTGCTTGGGAAAATCACTCTTACAGATCATTTAGCGTCTTATGGAAACCTTGGCAGGACTTTAGGAAGTTGTCTCTGTGAATCTAATCCCTTGGGTGCCATAACCCGAGTAATATAGAAAGATATCTATTGTATTGTGCAGGAATCCACATGTTTTTGTTATCCTTTCTTAGGTGATGCCGTGTGACACAATTACGTGTCCGTCACCATTTGCTTGATTATTCGCTATTTTTGTTGTAAAAATGAAACAAGAAAAAAAAAAAAAAAAGCATAAGCGCTTTTAGATTTTCAGGTTGATCCCACCCAGTCCAACACAGCACGGACCTTCTCTGGACCGTTACAAAACCTGAAGATGAGAGTAAGTAGCCCAGGAATTGCGATTCGTGAACTGCAAATACACACTTCTCCATCGTAGCATAAAATTTAAAATCTCTTAGGATCTGTAACACCTGTCTCACGTAATCCTGATGAGTCTCCATATCTAGAGAATAAATTAGTATGTCATCCAGATACACAACAAACCTCCCCACCAGATGATTAAAGATAACATTAACAAAATTCTGGAAAACCACAGGAGCATTAGTTAACCCAAATGGTGTGACCAGACTCTCAAAATGACCCTCTGGGGTATTAAACACCATCTTCCTTTCATCCCCTTCATTGATCCTGACCAGATTATATGCCCCCCCCCCAGGTCCAACTTAAAGAACACCTTGGCACCAACAATCTGGTTAAACAAGTCAGGAATCAAAGGAAGGGGGTACGCATCACAGACCATAATCCGATTAAGCTCACGGAAGTCCAGACGTGGCCTAAGAGTTCCGTCTTTCTTCTTTACAAAGAAAAACCCTGCTGCCACTGGGGACTTCAAAGGTCTAATATGTCCCTTAGCCAAACTCTCGGCAATATACTCTCGCATGGCCGCTCTTTTTGGTTCAGAAAGGTTATATAGCCTTGATTTGGGCAACTTTGCTCCAGGAATAAGATTGATGGGACAATCATATTACCGGAGTGGGAGTAAACCCTGGCTACCACTCAAAAAATACATCAGAAAAATCAGAAATCAAAGAGAGCAGCTTTAGTGATTAAGACAGAAAGAGATGTATTAAGACATTTGTACATGCAATAATCACTCCAATCGAGAATGAGTCTCACTTGCCAGTCAATGGTAGGATTATTTTTGCTCAACCATGGCAAACCCAGAACCAACGGAAAAGGCAGACCCTCCAGCACAAAACACAAAATGGATTCCTGATGAAAATCACCCACTCTCAAACGGATATCCAGCACCATCTGTGACAAACATTTCTGAGTAAGTGGTGTGGAGTCTATTGCAAACACCGAAATATTTTTTTCTAACGCACTTGTAAACCCATACAAATGGACAAACTGACCCATACAAATGGACGAACTGTAGGCCCTCACTCCAATGTTTCATACGGTCTGCTCAGCTGTAGGCCCTCATCTCCAATGTTTCATATTTCTGCTCAGCTGTATGCCTCACTACAATGTTTTATGGGGTTTGCTCACCTTCAGGCCCTCACCTCCAATGTTTTATACGGTCTACTCAGCTGTAGGCCCTCACTACAATGTTTTATGGGTTTTGCTCACCATAATGCCCTCACTACAATGTTTTATGGGGTTTGCTCACCTGTAGGCCCTCACCTCCAATGTTTCATACGTCTGCTCAGCTGTAGGCCCTCACTCCAATGTTTTATGGGGTTCGCTCACCTTCAGGCCCTCACTCCAATGTTCCATACGGTCTGCTCACCCATAGGCTCTCACTCCAATGATTCATATGGTCTGCTCACCTGTAGGCCCTCACTCCAATGTTTCATACAGTCTGCTCACCTGTAGGCCCTCACTACAATATTTTATGGGGTTCGCACACCTTCAGGCCCTCACCTCCAATGTTTCATATGGTCTGCTCAGCTGTAGGCCCTCACTTTTTTTATTTTTGTTAAGGATTTTATGTTATTTAAAGTCATTGCCCTATCCACATTTGTATGCAGCACACTTGACATGTTCTTACCCACATTTTGCTGCCTCTAGCCCTTTCCATGACATTGTTACAACCATTTTAGTCTAAAAATTTCGGGTTCAGGGTCAAGTTCGGGTCAAGTTCGGGTCCCGAACTCAAACTTTTTTTGTGAAGTTTGGCCGAACCCGTCGAACCCGAACATCCAGGTGTCCGTTCAACTGTATACAGGAGATGTAACACAGGTAATGTCGCTGCCAACAGTGGCAAAAAAATGAAACTGAATGTCACAGAAATTTAGGATGTGCAAATGTTATACAGGAGATGTAGGACAGGTAATGCCGCTGTCACCAGTGGCGAAAAAATTAAACTGAATGCCACAGATATTTAGGATGCGCAAATTGTATACATGAGATGTAGCCCAGGTAATGTCACTGTCACCAGCGGTGGTGTATCCTTGATATATACAATCCAGATTTACGCATAGCTAATGAAAATTATGGAAAGGATTATGGAGGATATTCTGTTTTATTGAAAATCATAATATTGATTGATTTGAAAAGATCCCAACATTGAGATCCACTACAGATTTTGAGGAGAACCCGATCCATTTCAGAATTTGAGGAATACCTGGTTCATTCCCAAGTTGGACTGATTACTGAAGTCCTCTATAAAAGGAGAGACATTAGGGAGGGGAGGTCAACCACTGAGGAAGGGGCCACTAAGAGCCCCGAAACGCGTCTGGTACTGGACCCCCCGATTGGACTTAAGGACCACCAATTCTTGCAGTTCCGACCCTTCTTGGAGAAAATACACTGAAGGTTGATCGTATACCTGCAGAGCTGTGGACTATAAAGATACTGCTGGCGCCAGTAAGTGAGGAACTTTGATTGTTCAATTGAAAAACAGCTTGTCGAAAACCCTTTGTGAAATCCACTAGGAGTTATCATATACCATCCTATTGTGAAGTCGAGGCTCACACGTACAAGCGGAGATCATACCCTGACCATTACGCGGGACGCCGCGGACTGCTGATCTGAGCCGCCTAAGTACATCTATTATGTGAGTAGACTGAACTAAAATATAATCGACAAATAATTCATTTGGAAGTTAACGCTGTTACCCTGAACTGTGCAAATATATTCGAATCCACGATTACAATTATACAGACTACTAGTCTCTGCAATAGAGCCTAGGATATCGGATCGACTATTTCAATCTAAATTCCGAATATCGCCGTCTTTTCTTGTATATGGCACATCTCTGACATTGGACTGAACATTTGGATAGTTTCAGATATTTCCTGTCCTTCACATTTGCGAATTATTGGCCACATCCGCGTTTTTTTATATACAGACGTGGACAAAATTGTTGGTACCCTTTGGTCAATGAAAGAAAAAGTCACAATGGTCACAGAAATAACTTTAATCTGACAAAAGTAATAATAAATTAAAATTCTATAAATGTTAACCAATGAAAGTCAGACATTGTTTTTCAACCATGCTTCAACAGAATTATGTAAAAAAATAAACTCATGAAACAGGCATGGACAAAAATGATGGTACCCCTAGAAAACACAGAACATAATGTGACCAAAGGGACATGTTAATTCAAGGTGTGTCCACTAATTAGCATCACAGGTGTCTACAACCTTGTAATCAGCCATTGGGCCTATATATATGGCTCCAGGTAATCACTGTGTTGTTTGGTGATATGGTGTGTACCACACTCGACATGGACCAGAGGAAGCAAAGGAAAGAGCTGTCTCAAGAGATCAGAAAGAAAATTATAGACAAGCATGTTAAAGGTAAAGGCTATAAGACCATCTCCAAGCAACTAGATGTTCCTGTGAGTACAGTTGCACATATTATTCATAAGTTTAAGATCCATGGGACTGTAGCCAACCTCCCTGGACGTGGCCGCAGGAGGAAAATTGATGACAAATCTAAGAGACGGATAATCCGAATGGTAACAAAAGAGCCTAGAAAGACTTCTAAAGAGATTCAAGGTGAACTTCATGCTCAAGGAACATCAGTGTCAGATCGCACCATCCGTCGTTGTTTGAGCCAAAGTGGACTACATGGGAGACGACCAAGGAGGACACCATTGTTGAAAACGAATCATAAAAAAGCAAGACTGGAATATGCCAAACTACATGTTGACAAGCCACAAAGCTTCTGGGAGAATGTCCTGTGGACAGATGAGACAAAAATCGAAGTTTTTGCCAAGGCACATCAGCTGTATGTTCACAGACGAAAAAATGAAGCATATCAAGAAAAGAACACTGTCCCTACTGTGAAACATGGAGGAGGCTCTGTTATGTTCTGGGGCTGCTTTGCTGCGTCTGGCACAGGGTGTCTTGAATCTGTGCAGGGTACAATGAAATCTCAAGACTATCAAGGAATTCTAGAGAGAAATGTACTAGCCAGTGTCAGAAAGCTTGGTCTCAGTCGCAGGTCATGGGTCTTGCAACAGGACAATGACCCAAAACACACCGCTAAAAACACCCAAGAATGGCTAAGAGGAAAAAATTGGACTATTCTAAAGTGGCCTTCTATGAGCCCTGACCTCAATCCTATTGAGCATCTTTGGAAGGAGCTGAAACATGCAGTCTGGAAAAGGCACCCTTCAAACCGGACACAACTGGAGCAGTTTGCTCATGAGGAGTGGGCCAAAATACCTGCTGAGAGGTGCAGATGTCTCATTGACAGTTACAGGAAGCGTTTGATTGCAGTGATTGCCTCAAAAGGTTGCGCAACAAAATATTAAGTTAGGGGTACCATCATTTTTGTCCATGCCTGTTTCATGAGTTTATTTTTTTACATAATTCTGTTGAAGCATGGTTGAAAAACAATGTCTGACTTTCATTGGTTAACATTTATAGAATTTTAATTTATTATTACTTTTGTCAGATTAAAGTTATTTCTGTGACCATTGTGACTTTTTCTTTCATTGACCAAAGGGTACCAACAATTTTGTCCACGTCTGTATCTAATAGGTCCTTTTTACCATTGTGTTACAGTGACTATATATATATTTTAGAGACGTTTATTATTGATGTGTATGTATATGTGCTTGAATATGTGGTTTTAATAATATAATATTTTATTTTATTCAATAAAGTACCACGGCTACCAGATATAGTGAGTGCCCAGCCCTTTCTTTTGTATAATTTTCTGCTTGTTAGATTGGGTGAATCTGAGGGCTGTGAGCACCCATCCGGGTTCCCCCATACACTAGTGCGACCTATCACTTGTGAACCAATAATATTCAACAATAACTAAGAATCACTCTCATATTATGACATATCATCTTTGAATGGACAGTGAAAAATCATGAACAGGCTTCAATTGTAAAAGGAAAAATCATCTCTACTAAATGTTGAATCATGCCTCTTTGATTGTTAAATTGCTTTTATGAACCATCAGGATGTACCGGTACTCAGCTTATTGGATGAAATTCTAGGACTGTGAAGAAGTTTTGCAATTGTGAAGTATCTCTCCTTCGCCCTCTACTGGCAGGATTTTATATTGCAGAATCATTGACTTTCATTGACTATTTTTTACTCTTTTTCGCTTGCATTTTTTATATATATTTTTATGTATTTTGATATACACGTATATTTTATTTTAAGTGTTATATATTTTTAATTCATTAAAGGTACATTATATACTAACAAAACTTGCTTCATGTGCAACTCCAGGTGACAGAGTGCCTGTTAAATTCTGAATCATGTTATACAGGAGATGTAGCGCAGGTAATGTCGCTGTGACCAGCTGCAAAAAAATTACACTGAATGTCAAAGATATTTAGGATACGCAAACATTATACAGGAGTAGGGTTGAGCGAACCCGAACTGTAAAGGTCGGGTTCGTACCGACCTTTAGAATTTTTGGACCCCGGACCCGAACATTTCAGTTTGGGTTTATGCTTGGTGTTCGGAGATTTCTTGGCGCTTTTTGAAAGGCCCTGTGCCCTTAGAAGCCATCACAGCTATCCGTACTAATGGCATGGCTGTGATTGGCCAGTGGAGCATGTGATCCAGTCTCTATATAAGCTGCAGTCACGTACCGCTGCACGTCACTCTGCTGTTACTACAAACCAGATTCCCAAAAAGGTGGGACACTATACAAATTGTGAATAAAAACTGAATGCAATGATGTGGAGGTGCCAACTTCTAATATTCTATTCAGAATAGAACATAAATCACGGAACAAAAGTTTAAACTGAGAAAATGTACCATTTTAAGGTAAAAAATATGTTGAATCAGAATTTCATGGTGTCAACAAATCCCCAAAAAGTTGGGACAAGGCCATTCTCACCACTGTGTGGCATCTCCCCTTCTTCTTACAACACTCAACAGACGTCTGGGGACCGAGGAGACCAGTTTCTCAAGTTTAGAAATAGGAAGGCTCTCCCATTCTTGTCTAATACAGGACTTTAACTGTTCAATCGTCTTGGGCCTTTGTTGCACCTTCCTCTTTATGATGCGCCAAATGTTCTCTATAGGTGAAAGATCTGGACTGCAGACTGGCCATTTCAGTACCCGGATCCTTCTCCTACGCAGCCATGATGTTGTGATTGATGCAGAATGTGGTCTGGCATTATTTTGTTGAAAAATGCAGGGTCTTCCCTGAAAGAGATGACGTCTGGATGGGAGCATATGTTGTTCTAGAACCTAAATATATATTTTTCTGCATTGATGGTACCTTTCCAGACATGCAAGCTGCCCATGCCACACGCACTCATGCAACCCCATACCATCAGAGATGCAGGCTTCTGAACTGAGCGTTGATAACAACTTGGGCTGTCCTTGTCCTCTTTGGTCCGGGTGACATGGCGTCCCAGATTTCCAAAAATTTCCATTTTGCCACACTCCATTTTAAATGATCCCTGGCCCAGTGAAAATGCCTGAGCTTGTGGATCTTGCTTAGAAATGGCTTCTTTGCACTGTAGAGTTTCAGCTGGCAACGGCGGATGGCACGGTGGATTGTGTTCACTGACAATGGTTTCTGGAAGTATTTCTGAGCCCATTCTGTGATTTCCTTTACAGTAGCATTCCTGTTTGTGGTGCAGTGTCGTTTAAGGGCCCGGAGATCACGGGCATCCAGTATGGTTTTACGGCCTTGACCCTTACGCACAGAGATTGTTCCAGATTCTCTGAATCTTCGGATGATGTTATGCACAGTTGATGATGATAGATGCAAAGTATTTGCAATTTTTCACTGGGTAACACCTTTCTGATATTGCTCCACTATCTTTCTGCGCAACATTGTGGGAATTGGTGATCCTCTACCCATCTTGGCTTCTTAAAGACACTGCCACTCTGAGAAGCTCTTTTTATACCCAATCATGTTAATTGACCTAATTAGTGTTAATTGGTCTTCCAGCTCTTCGTTATGCTCAAATTTACTTTTTCCAGCCTCTTATTGCTACTTGTCCCAACTTTTTTGGGATTTGTTGACACCGTGAAAATTTGAATCAGCGTATTTTTCCTTTAAAATGATACATTTACTCGGATTAAACGTTTGATCTGTCATCTACGTTCTATTACAAATAAAATATTGACATTTGCCATCTCCACATCATTGCATTCAGTTTTTATTCGCAATTTGTTTAGTGTCCCAACTTTTTTGGAATCCGGTTTGTAGTATAGGAAGAGGATGCTGCTGTTAGGGAGAGAATAGGAAATAAAATGTAATCAGAACTGCAATTGAACTCAGCGATCTACATAGAATTTGTTGTGTGGGTGCAGTGCACAATCTTTTTACCCTGCCCTGAGCCCAGTGAAAAAATACTTTTATCTGTCTGTTAGGTAAGCAGCGGCGGCCATTTTATGCAATCTTGGTGCACCAGCACTGCATATGTGCTTTTGTGACATTGAAATCCAAGCTTGAAATACTACAATAATAATCTGGCCTTGAAAAAACACCCATTTTTGGAAATAACCTCCATCTTGGGCCTCTGCCACATTAGTCAGTGTGCAATTTAAGCTAGAAATACAGCTATAATTTTCTAGGTTTAAAAAAAACACCCTTTTTGTGCAAAATACTAAATTTTACAGCCCTTGTTGCATCTGTACGTGTGAAATTCAAGCGTTATATACTGCTGTCATATTCTGTTAGTAAAAAAAACACCCAATTTGGGCAAAATACTTAATTTGCGGCCTTGTCTGCATCTGTCAGTGTGAAATTCAAGCGTTATATATAGCTGTCATATTCTGTTAGTAAAAAAACACTCATTTTGGGCAAAGTACTTAATATTGCAGCCTCTGCTGCATCTGTAATTATTAAAATAATGTCACACCGGTGACAGGTTTTAGAAGGTCTGAAAGATTATCGGCACATTAGTGATCTGACAGCCTATGTTGGTTTTGGTTTCACTTTGTCTGTGTGTTGCTTGTATGTCCACACCTCCTGTTCAGGTGTGGATCATGTGACCTTTATCTCCCCCTATTTAGTCTGACTTTACCCATCACTCCTTGCTCTGGATAGCTTCATTTGTTTTTTGGAAGAGCTGGAGTGTGGTTCATGTTGAAGTCCTGTTCATCCTTCATCCTCTGAAGTTAAGTGTTCCGCTTGTCGTGTTTTGTATTCCCCCCCCCCATGGTTGCTTACTAGGCCTCAGTGAGACACTAGTTCCTTCACCAGGGAAGGAACAGGTGGTCTCTGCCCTGTCATTATCTTTAGGGCATCTGAGGGTCACTAAGGTTTTCTAGGTTCCCGTGTATGGGTATCTCTACCATCGAGAGGTGCCCATACGGATAGGAGTTAGGGCCAGGAGCAGGGTTTTACAGGTGGTGACCCTTTTCCTTCCCTAGCGGTGAGGCCTAGTGTCTTTCCCCTTCCTTCTTGATTGTCTTTTGGTGTTCTCCCCTACTTGTCACGGATTTAGTAGGGGAGAACACCAAAAGACAATCAAGAAGGAAGGGGAAAAATACTAGGCCTCACCGCTAGGGAAGGAAAAGGGTCACCACCTGTAAAACCCTGCTCCTGGCCTTAACTCCTATCTGTATGGGCACCTCTAGAAAACCTTAGTGACCCTCAGATGCCCTAAAGATAATGACAGGGCAGAGACCACCTGTTCCTTCCCTGGTGAAGGAACTAGCGTCTCAGTGAGGCCTAGTAAACAACCATGGGGGGAATACAAAACACGACAAGCGGAACACTTAACTTCAGAGGATGAAGGATGAACAGGACTTCAACACGAACCACACTCCAGCTTTTCCAAAAACCAAATGAAGCTATCCCAAGCCAGGAGTGATGGGAAAAGTCAGACTAAATAGGGCAAGGTAATAGTCACATGATCCACACCTGAACAGGAGGTGTGGACATACCAGCAACATACAGACAAAGTGAAACGGATCACTAATGCGTAGATAATATTTCAGACCTTCTGACACCTGTCACAGATGTGACACTGCTACATCCGTGACAAACAAGCTATAAATACTTCAATAATTTTCTGTGTTTTAAAAAACCCTCTTCCACATTAGTCAGTGTGCAATTTAAGCTAGAAATACTGCTAAAATTTTCTGGGTTGTAAAAAACAACCTTTTTGGCAAATTGCACCATTTTACAGTCCTTGCTGCATCTGTGTGTGTGAAATTCAAGCGGTATATACCGCTTTCATATTCTGTTAGTAAGAAAAAAAAAAACTTTTTTTTGTAAAATACTTAATATTGCAGCCCTTGCTGCATCTGTGATTGTTAAAAACAAGCTTCAAATACTTCAATTATTTTCTGGCTTTGAAAAAACACAAATTTTTGGCAATAGCCTCCATCTGGGGCCTCTGCCGCATTAGTCAGTGGGCAATTTAAGCTAGAAGTAATGCTATGATTTTCTGGGTTTTAAAAAACTGCATGACCAGGCATCTAAGTTCAAAGCACGAGCTGCAGTGGAGTAGACTCCTCAAAAACCAAGAAAGGTGTCTGGCTCCTCCTGCTTCCTCTCCTGCTGCAGTCTTGGCCTCTTCATACACCTCTGGAGTGACAGTGGCACCTGCCACCTCGCAAAAAGAGGATCTGCCAGCAACACCATCATCTGGGTCACCAAGCATCGCCACAATGTCGCACAGAAGCGTACAGCTCTCCATCTCCCAAACACTGGAGCGGAAGAGGAAGTACCCCCCTACCCACCCGTGATCCCTGGCCCTGAATGCCAGCATTTCAAAATCACCCGCCTTTGAAATGCTGTCATTCCGTCTGGTGGAGACAGAGAGTTTTAAAGCCTTATGGCGATGGCTGTCCCACAGTACGTTGTGATCAGCCGCCACTACTTTTTCAGGTATGCCATACCTTACCTGCACAACCAAGTGGGGGACAAAATCAGGTGTGCACAACACCATCTGTGGCACCTCACTACGGATACATGGACCAGTAAGCACGGTCAGGAATGTTATATCTCCATAACAGCACACTGGATAAATGCAGTGTCGGCTGGGCCTGAGGCGGATAGCAGTTTGCCGCATTTCCTTCCACCACCGAGGATTGCAGGGCGCTTCAGTTTGCCTCCTGTTGCTTCCTCCTCCTACTCCGCTTCTTCATCCTCTACCAGCTCCTCACCCGGTCAGCGTAACACCTTTACCACCAACTTCAGCACAGCCAGGGGTAGACGACAGCAGGCAGTTTTAAAACGTATCTGTTTGGGGGACAAACCCCACACCTCGCAGGAGCTGTGGACGGGCCTTGAACAACAGACCGATGAGTGGTTGGTGCCAGTGAGCCTCAAGCCTGGCTTTGTGGTGTGCGATAATGGGCAAAATCTCGTAGCAGCTCTGGGTCTAGCCGGTGTGCTCAATTTGGTGGTGCAGAGATTCCTTAAAAATTAGCTCGATATGTCAGAGCTGCTGCATAAATTGCGGGCCATCTGTGCGCGCATTCGGCATTCTAACCCTGCTGCTTGCCTGTCAGTGCTGCAGCGTAATTTCGGCCTTCCCGCTCACCGCCTCATATGCGATGTGTCCACAAGGTGGAACTCCACCTTGCACATGCTGGGCAGACTGTGCGAGCAACAGCAGGCGATAGTGGAGTTTCAGCTGCAGCACGCACGGGTGAGTCGCTCGGCCGAACAGCACCACCAATGACTGGGCATCCATGCAAGACCTGTGTTCCTTGTTGTGCTGTTTCGAGTACTCCACCAACATGGCCAAAGCTGATAACGCCGTTCTCAGCGTTACTTTCCCACTTCTATGCCTCCTTTTAAAAAAAACGCTACTGGCGATGATGGAAGAGGATGTGGCACAGGAGGAGGAAGAGGGATTATTTCATAGGGTTTCCTGCCAGTCATTCACAAGTGGCTCCGAGGGTGGGTTACTGCACCCACAAAGGTACACAATTGTCCAGCCAGGGTACAGTTCAGGAGGATGACGAGGTGGAGGAAGAGGAGGAGATGGAGGAGAAGGAACCATGTTCACAGCAAGATGGCACCTAGACCAGCTCATCGCCATCACTGGTGCATGGCTGGGGGTATACAGAGGACACAGACAATACTCCTGCCACAGAGGATAGCTTTTCTTTGCTTCTGGGCAGCCTGCCACACATGAGCGATTACATGCTACAGTGTCTCCGCATAGACCCCCCAGTTGCCCACATTCTAACTTGTGCTGATTACTGGGTGGCCACGCTGCTGGATCCCAGTTACAATGATAACATACCATCCTTAGTGCCCTCACTGAAGCGTGATTGTAAGATGCGCGAGTACAAGCGCACGCTGGTAGACGTACTGCTGGTGGCATTCCCACCTGACAGTGGGGGCACAGTGGAAGCACAAGGCAAAGACAATAGTGGAGGAAGAGGTCACCAATGCAGCTGGGGCACTGCCAGCACCTTAGAATGCAGGGTTAGCATGGCCAAAATGTGGAAAAGCTTTGTCAGCACGCCACAACAACCAGCACCACCAGCTGATATGGAAGATCTTAGCAGGAGGCAGCATTCCAGCAACATGGTGGAGCAGTATGTGTGCACACGCCTACACGTACTGAATGACGGGTCTGCAGTCTTCTAATTCTGGGTCTCCAAATTGGGCACATGGCCTAAGCTTGCCCTTTACGCCTTGGAGGTGCTGGCCTGCCTGCCCTGCAGCCATTGTATTGACTGAACGTGTGTTTAGCATGGCAGGGGGTGTTATCACAGACAAACACAGCCACCTGTCCACAGCCAATGTGGACAAGCTCAATCCAGGCATGGATCCCACAGGACTTGTCCGTAACTTGTGCAGAATAGACATGTATACCGGCCTTAACCAGCCATTGTTATACTACAGCGCAATTGCTCTGTCACCACCAGACATCTGAGAAGCTCTGACAGATGCCTTTCAGAACCTCCTCCTTGAGCTTCCTTTGTTTTGCTTTCAGTTCCTCATCTCGTTAGCCTCTCTCAGCTGTCATGTAGTTGTACTGATTGCTTACCTTTAAATCCCTCCCCATAGTGCATCAGTTTGCGGTTTATATTACTTCCTGGAGTGTGTGTGCATGCTGATCCTACTTCCCAGTCTTCTACAAGATAAGTGTTGTGCATTCATTTGTGTTTTTCTGTTTGCTGGATCCCAGGTGACCCTGACTCCCTCTGTGTCTAGTGTAGGGAGCCGGTGGTCGTGTCCCCTCACTATTATAGGGTGTTCAGGTGTTATACAGTCGAGGTACGAGGATATGTGATCATCTACCATTGGGATTTTCGCATAGGCTGAGCAGTCAGGGAGAGTGCCAGGTCTTATGCAGGGGTCACCCTTTTGTGCCTTAGTTTTGGAACCAGTGAGTCATATATTCATTTTGTGTTGTCTTGTTTCCTGTACACCTTCCGTGACATGCTCATTCTTGTATTTTGGATATTTCACACTCTTTTGGAGTGTACCCTAATATAATTAAAAATGTAAACCAAAAACCAGTGTTGGCTACCTTATCCTCCTCCACCGCTCATAAATCAATATATATATTTTTTTGGTACGTATTTTATTTTATGCCATTTCACTAATTTGTCAAATTGTTACATTTTTGGGTGTAATATACCACTGCTATAACTAGTAGACAAGTTAAAAAAAAAAACTAATTTGTCTGTTACATTTTAGGGCAAAATTCAGCAATTGTTGGGTGTGATATACCACTGCTATACCTAGTAGACAGGTAAAAAAAAAAAAAACTAATTTGTCTGTTACATTTTCGGGTAAAATTTACCAATTTTTGGGTGTGATATACCACTGCTCTACCTAATAGACAGGTTAAGAAAATTCACTAATTTGTCTGTTACATTCTTGGGTTGACATTTTACAATTTTTGCCATGAATAAACCCCTGCTCTGCATAGGTGACACGGACCAATTTTTTAAAAAAAATAATCTGTTTCATTGGTTGGTGACATTAACCCGTTTCTGGTGATGAAAAACACCTGCTCTGCATAGATGACAGGGACCTAAATTTCTTTATGTCTTTAATTGGCCCTTTTATTTGAGCCTTCTGCTTTAATAAGTTGTCCCACATTTCCGCTTCATCCCATTGCAGCCATTGACCTCCTTTGAATGAATTCTCCCTTTCTCATGCTCCCTCTTTGGCGTGGAACCCTGATTCGTCGCTAACCATGATCAACATGGTAGGCTCAGAAAAGAACATTTAAAGTTGAAAGAGCAGATATCCAATTGGATCGTGAACATCATGGGGACATGCGGCATGGTGGGGCAGTATGTTTGCACACGCCTACACAAACTGATGGGTCTGCCCCCCACAACTTCTGGGTCTCCAAATTGGGCACATGGCCTGAGCTTGCCTTTTATTCCTTGGAGGTGCTGGCCTGCCCTGCAGCCAGTGTATTGTCTGAATGTGTGTTTAGCACGGCTGGAGGGGGTTATCACAGGTTATATTTCCCAATGTTTTGGGGTGTACCCTAATTAAAAAAATAAAAATAAAAAGTAAAACCAAAAAGCAGTGTAGGCTACCTCCTCCTCCTTCACTGCAGCTTCCAACTACACCACCACATCCACCGCCTCCTCAACCTCCTACTCCATATGGACCTCATCTTCCTAGATCAGGGTTATAACTTTTTTTTTATTTTTATGTTATTTAAAGTCATTGCCCTATCCACATTTGTATGCAGCACACTTGCCATGCTCGTACCCACATTTTGCTGCCATTTGCAGCCCTCTAGCCCTTTCCATGACATTGTTACAGCCATTTTAGTGCTCAAAAGTTCGTGTTCAGGGTCAAGTTCAGGTCAAGTTCGGGTCCCGAACTCAAACTTTTTTGTGAAGTTTGGCCGAACCCGTCGAACTCGAACATCCAGGTGTCCGCTCAACTGTATACAGGAGATGTAACACAGGTAATGTCGCTGCCAACAGCGGCAAAAAAATTAAACTGAATGTCACAGAAATTTAGAATGTGCAAATGTTATACAGGAGATGTAGGACAGGTAATGCCGCTGTCACCAGTGGCGAAAAAATGAAACTGAATGTCACAGATATTTAGGATGCGCAAATTTTATACATGAGATGTAGCCCAGGTAATGTCACTGTCACCAGCGGCAAAAAAAATTACACTGAATGTCACAGAATTGCAGCCAGATAAAACAATAGTCCTTAAAAGGACTTTTGGGTCTCTAACACCTTTCAAGACTAAACCCTGCCTAAAAAAAATTATTCCTGTCCCTACACTATCTGCCCCTTCTGCTGCAGCTTTCCCTGACTAAGACTCAGCTGAACCACATGTTCTGGCCAGCCAATCACTGTAATGACAGTAACCAACATGGCTATGTCATTACAGTGAGTGCCAGCACTTCCCCTGTTTAGCAGCCAATAAGCGTGCGGGGAGGAGTCTTGAGCATCGCGTTCGAGCTCACACGGTGTTTGGCCAAAACAGTCAAAATGGTGTTAGGCCGAGCATGCTCGCCCAACACTACAACGCGTCCTTTAGCTTCCCTGATAATCCCTGACAGAATTGGCTACGGAGAGCTGGATGATTCCACTCTGTATCCGTAGCCAATCTCCTAAATTCAGAGCAATAGATCTCCGGAGAACGCTCTCCCTGCTGTAAACCATGTAACTTGGTCTCAGCCAGGGAGTACCGATCCGGGTCATCGTAGATAAGACCTAGAGCTTTGAAAAATTAATCTACTGACCGGAGGGACTGTGATCCGGTCGGTAGAGAAAAAGCCCAAGAATGAGCATTCCCTTTCAGCAACGATATGATAATACCCACTCTGACACTCTGAATGAAATTATTTGCTTCCCCCGAAAATCTGTCTGGAAGTGCAACCTTATGTTAAGGACAGTCCTGGTAACTACTACTGGAACCAGCAGCCTGTGATCTCTGGATCTGCATGCGGAGGTCAGTTACCTCTAGAGACAGACCCTGCAATTGTCTACCCAGTGCAGCGATTGGATCCCTATCCTCACTGACACAAACAAAAAATGATGTTTTTTGGCAGTTGATAATGTCACAGCACGGAGAGGGTGGTAAACTCCACACCAAACACAGGAGGGAAGGGAAAAGGTACTAGGCCTGGAAACTAGGGAAAGGTGAAAGGTCACTGTGTCAGCATACATACATAATTCCTCTGGGTAGCCATCTTGTATGCTTCTGGCATATGTAAAAAAAACTGTGAACTCTCATGTTCCTGAAGCCTGGGTCACCTATGATATAGATGGACACTTTTATTACCACTACTCTGTGAGGCCGGCTATAAAAGGTCATAAAGGCTATACCAGGCCCAGCTCATCCTGGCCTATAAGATAAAGATCAGCTCGCTATCAAGCCTGGCTGAAGCGTGACGCCCTTAATTAGCTCTGGGCATAAAACAAGTCCACTTTCATATTTCATTTATGAATCAACTTATGCCCTTTCTGACACCAGATCCAGGCTCTACAGAGTATTGTGGTTAATTGGGTATCAAATATGACCAGAGGATGTGATTCTGTAGCTGACCTATGGGTGGTAGAAGAACTATAGGTCCCAGCATTACAGTGTGTGGTCTCATTCAGTATGTAAATAAATAAGGATTGCAAATATGTATTCTGTATAAAAAATACAAACCGGATTCCAAAAAAGTTGGGACACTATTCAAATTGTGAATAAAAACTGAATGCAATGATGTGGAGGTACCAACTTCTAATATTTTATTCAGAATAGAACATAAATCACGGAACAAAAGTTTAAACAGAGAAAATGTACCATTTTAAGGGAAAAATATGTTGAATTAGAATTTCATGGTGTCAACAAATCCCCAAAAAGTTGGGACGAGGCCATTTTCACCACTGTGTGGCATCTCCCCTTCTTCTTACAACACTCAGACGTCTGGGGACCGAGGAGACCAGTTTCTCAAGTTTAGAAATAGGAATGCTCTCCCATTCTTGTCTAATACAGGCCTCTAACTGTTCAATCGTCTTGGGCCTACTTTGTTGCACCTTCCTCTTTATGATGCGCCAAATGTTCTCTATAGGTAAAAGATCTGGACTGCAGACTGGCCATTTCAGTACCCGGATCCTTCTCCTACGCAGCCATGATGTTGTGATTGATGCAGAATGTGGTCTGGTATTATCTTGTTGAAAAATGCAGGGTCTTCCCTGAAAGAGATGACGTCTGGATGGGAGCATATGTTGTTCTAGAACCTGAATATATTTTTCTGCATTGATGGTGCCTTTCTAGACATGCAAGCTGCCCATGCCACATGCACTCATGCAACCCCATACCATCAGAGATGCAGGCTTCTGAACTGAGCGTTGATAACAACTTGAGTTGTCCTTGTCCTCTTTGGTCCGGATGACATGGTGTCCCAGATTTCCAAAAAGAACTTTGAATCGTGACTAGGGATGAGCGAACTCGAACTGTATAGTTCGGGTTCGTACCGAATTTTGGGGTGTCCGTGACACGGACCCGAACCCGGACATTTTCGTAAAAGTCCGGGTTCGGGTTCGGTGTTCGTCGCTTTCTTCGCGCTTTTGTGACGCTTTCTTGGCGCTTTTTGAAAGGCTGCAAAGCAGCCAATCAACAAGCGTCATACTACTTGCCCCAAGAGGCCATCACAGCCATGCCTACTATTGGCATGGCTGTGATTGGCCAGAGCACCATGTGACCCAGCCTCTATTTAAGCTGGAGTCACATAGCGCCGCCCGTCACTCTGCTCTGATTAGCGTAGGGAGAGGTTGCGGCTGCGACAGTAGGGCGAGATTAGGCAGATTAACTCCTCCAAAGGACTTGATTAACTGATCGATCTGCAGCTGTGGATCATTGAGCTGCTGATCCTCAATTGCTCACTGTTTTTAGGCTGCACAGACCGTTTGTCAGTCTCATTTTTCTGGGGTGATCGGCGGCCATTTTGTGTCTTGTGGTGCGCCAGCACAAGCTGCGACCAAGTGCATTTAACCCTCAATGGTGTGGTTGTTTTTTGGCTAAAGCCTACATCAGGGTGAAGCTGTCACACCAAGTGCATTTAACCAGCAATAGTCTGTTCATTTTTTGGCCATATACAAAATCAGGGGCAAGCTGCGCCTGTCACCAAGTGCATTTAACCCTCAATGGTGTGGTTGTTTTTTGGCTAAAGCCTACATCAGGGTGAAGCTGTCACACCAAGTGCATTTAACCAGCAATAGTCTGTTCATTTTTTGGCCATATACAAAATCAGGGGCAAGCTGCGCCTGTCACCAAGTGCATTTAACCCTCAATGGTGTGGTTGTTTTTTGGCTAAAGCCTACATCAGGGTGAAGCTGTCACACCAAGTGCATTTAACCAGCAATAGTCTGTTCATTTTTTGGCCATATACAAAATCAGGGGCAAGCTGCGCCTGTCACCAAGTGCATTTAACCCTCAATGGTGTGGTTGTTTTTTGGCTAAAGCCTACATCAGGGTGAAGCTGTCACACCAAGTGCATTTAACCAGCAATAGTCTGTTCATTTTTTGGCCATATCCCAGTCTAATTCTGTCACTAAATCCATACCGGTCACCCAGCGCCTAAATACTAGGCCTCAAATTTATATCCAGCTAAATCTGTCCCTAGTGCTGTAGCTGGGCGAGTTATTTAGTGTCCGTTCAAGCACATTTCTTGTTCTGGGTTGAAATACAATTCCCAATTTAGCAATTTCATAATTTAGTGGTTCCTGCTATATCAGAGCTATTTGAAATCTATCCCAAAAAGGGTATATAATATTGAAGGTGCACATTGGGTCATTCAGAATAACTTCACACACACCCGCTACTGTGTATTTCCAAGTCTAATTCTGTCACTAAACCCATACCTGTCACCCAGCGCCTAAATACTAGGCCTCAAATTTAAATCCCTCTAAATCTCTCGTTACCCACCGCTGTACTGTTGTTGCTGGGCAAGATATTGATATTTAGTGTCCGTCAAAGCACATTTTTTGTTCTGGGTTGAAGTACAATTCCCAATTTAGCAATTTCATAATTTAGTGGTTTCTGCTATATCAGAGCTATTTGAAATCTATCCCTAAAAGGGTATATAATATTGAAGGTGCACATAGGGTCATTCAGAATAACTTCACACACACACTTCTGTGCATTTCCAAGTCTAATTCTGTCACTAAATCCATACCGGTGACCCAGCGCCTAAATACTAGGCCTCAAATTTAAATCCCTCTAAATCTCTCGTTACCCACCGCTGTACTGTTGTTGCTGGGCAAGATATTTAGTGTCCGTCAAAGCACATTTTTTGTTCTGGGTTGAAGTACAATTCCCAATTTAGCAATTTCATAATTTAGTGGTTCCTGCTATATCAGAGCTATTTGAAATCTATCCCAAAAAGGGTATATAATATTGAAGGTGCACATTGGGTCATTCAGAATAACTTCACACACACCCGCTACTGTGTATTTCCAAGTCTAATTCTGTCACTAAACCCATACCTGTCACCCAGCGCCTAAATACTAGGCCTCAAATTTAAATCCCTCTAAATCTCTCGTTACCCACCGCTGTACTGTTGTTGCTGGGCAAGATATTTAGTGTCCGTCAAAGCACATTTTTTGTTCTGGGTTGAAGTACAATTCCCAATTTAGCAATTTCATAATTTAGTGGTTCCTGCTATATCAGAGCTATTTGAAATCTATCCCAAAAAGGGTATATAATATTGAAGGTGCACATTGGGTCATTCAGAATAACTTCACACACACCCGCTACTGTGTATTTCCAAGTCTAATTCTGTCACTAAACCCATACCTGTCACCCAGCGCCTAAATACTAGGCCTCAAATTTAAATCCCTCTAAATCTCTCGTTACCCACCGCTGTACTGTTGTTGCTGGGCAAGATATTTAGTGTCCGTCAAAGCACATTTTTTGTTCTGGGTTGAAGTACAATTCCCAATTTAGCAATTTCATAATTTAGTGGTTTCTGCTATATCAGAGCTATTTGAAATCTATCCCTAAAAGGGTATATAATATTGAAGGTGCACATAGGGTCATTCAGAATAACTTCACACACACGCTTCTGTGCATTTCCAAGTCTAATTCTGTCACTAAATCCATACCGGTGACCCAGCGCCTAAATACTAGGCCTCAAATTTAAATCCCTCTAAATCTCTCGTTACCCACCGCTGTACTGTTGTTGCTGGGCAAGATATTTAGTGTCCGTCAAAGCACATTTTTTGTTCTGGGTTGAAGTACAATTCCCAATTTAGCAATTTCATAATTTAGTGGTTCCTGCTATATCAGAGCTATTTGAAATCTATCCCAAAAAGGGTATATAATATTGAAGGTGCACATTGGGTCATTCAGAATAACTTCACACACACCCGCTACTGTGTATTTCCAAGTCTAATTCTGTCACTAAACCCATACCTGTCACCCAGCGCCTAAATACTAGGCCTCAAATTTAAATCCCTCTAAATCTCTCGTTACCGCTGTACTGTTGTAGCTGGGAAAGTTATTTAGTGCCCGTCAAAGCACATTTTTTGTTCTGGGTTGAAGTACAATTCCCAATTTAGCAATTTCATAATTTAGTGGTTCCTGCTATATCAGAGCTATTTGAAATCTATCCCAAAAAGGGTATATAATATTCAAGGTGCACATTGGGTCATTCAGAATAACTTCACACACACGCTTCTGTGCATTTCCAAGTCTAATTCTGTCACTAAATCCATACCGGTCACCCAGCGCCTAAATACTAGGCCTCAAATTTATATCCCGCTGAATTTGAATACAATACATTGGGCCAAATAATATATTTGTTGTTGTGGTGAACCATAACAATGAGAAAAACATCTAGTAAGGGACGCGGACGTGGACATGGTCGTGGTGGTGTTAGTGGACCCTCTGGTGCTGGGAGAGGACGTGGCCGTTCTGCCACATCCACACGTCCTAGTGTACCAACTACCTCAGGTCCCAGTAGCCGCCAGAATTTACAGCGATATATGGTGGGGCCCAATGCCGTTCTAAGGATGGTAAGGCCTGAGCAGGTACAGGCAGTCAATTGGGTGGCCGACAGTGGATCCAGCACGTTCACATTATCTCCCACCCAGTCTTCTGCAGAAAGCGCACAGATGGCGCCTGAAAACCAACCCCATCAGTCTGTCACATCACCCCCATGCATACCAGGGAAACTGTCTCAGCCTCAAGTTATGCAGCAGTCTCTTATGCTGTTTGAAGACTCCGCTGGCAGGGTTTCCCAAGGGCATCCACCTAGCCCTTCCCCAGCGGTGAAAGACATAGAATGCACTGACGCACAACCACTTATGTTTCCTGATGATGAGGACATGGGAATACCACCTCAGCATGTCTCTGATGATGACGAAACACAGGTGCCAACTGCTGCGTCTTTCTGCAGTGTGCAGACTGAACAGGAGGTCAGGGATCAAGACTGGGTGGAAGACGATGCAGGGGACGATGAGGTCCTAGACCCCACATGGAATGAAGGTCGTGCCACTGACTTTCACAGTTCGGAGGAAGAGGCAGTGGTGAGACCGAGCCAACAGCGTAGCAAAAGAGGGAGCAGTGGGCAAAAGCAGAACACCCACCGCCAAGAGACTCCGCCTGCTACTGACCGCCGCCATCTGGGACCGAGCACCCCAAAGGCAGCTTCAAGGAGTTCCCTGGCATGGCACTTCTTCAAACAATGTGCTGACGACAAGACCCGAGTGGTTTGCACGCTGTGCCATCAGAGCCTGAAGCGAGGCATTAACGTTCTGAACCTGAGCACAACCTGCATGACCAGGCACCTGCATGCAAAGCATGAACTGCAGTGGAGTAAACACCTTAAAACCAAGGAAGTCACTCAGGCTCCCCCTGCTACCTCTTCTGCTGCTGCCGCCTCGGCCTATTCTGCTGCTGCCGCCTCGGCCTCTTCCTCCGCCTCTGGAGGAACGTTGGCACCTGCCGCCCAGCAAACAGGGGATGTACCACCAACACCACCACCACCACCTCCGTCACCAAGCGTCTCAACCATGTCACACGCCAGCGTTCAGCTCTCCATCTCACAAACATTTGATAGAAAGCGTAAATTCCCACCTAGCCACCCTCGATCCCTGGCCCTGAATGCCAGCATTTCTAAACTACTGGCCTATGAAATGCTGTCATTTAGGCTGGTGGACACAGACAGCTTCAAACAGCTCATGTCGCTTGCTGTCCCACAGTATGTTGTTCCCAGCCGGCACTACTTCTCCAAGAGAGCCGTGCCTTCCCTGCACAACCAAGTATCCGATAAAATCAAGTGTGCACTGCGCAACGCCATCTGTAGCAAGGTCCACCTAACCACAGATACGTGGACCAGTAAGCACGGCCAGGGACGCTATATCTCCCTAACTGCACACTGGGTAAATGTAGTGGCAGCTGGGCCCCAGGCGGAGAGCTGTTTGGCGCACGTCCTTCCGCCGCCAAGGATCGCAGGGCAACATTCTTTGCCTCCTGTTGCCACCTCCTCCTTCTCGGCTTCCTCCTCCTCTTCTTCCACCTGCTCATCCAGTCAGCCACACACCTTCACCACCAACTTCAGCACAGCCCGGGGTAAACGTCAGCAGGCCATTCTGAAACTCATATGTTTGGGGGACAGGCCCCACACCGCACAGGAGTTGTGGCGGGGTATTGAACAACAGACCGACGAGTGGTTGCTGCCGGTGAGCCTCAAGCCCGGCCTGGTGGTGTGTGATAATGGGCGAAATCTCGTTGCAGCTCTGGGACTAGCCAATTTGACGCACATCCCTTGCTTGGCGCATGTGCTGAATTTGGTGGTGCAGAAGTTCATTCACAACTACCCCGACATGTCAGAGCTGCTGCATAAAGTGCGGGCCGTCTGTTCGCGCTTCCGGCGTTCACATCCTGCCGCTGCTCGCCTGTCTGCGCTACAGCGTAACTTCGGCCTTCCCGCTCACCGCCTCATATGCGACGTGCCCACCAGGTGGAACTCCACCTTGCACATGCTGGACAGACTGTGCGAGCAGCAGCAGGCCATAGTGGAGTTTCAGCTGCAGCACGCACGGGTCAGTCGCACTACAGAACAGCACCACTTCACCACCAATGACTGGGCCTCCATGCGAGACCTGTGTGCCCTGTTGCGCTGTTTCGAGTACTCCACCAACATGGCCAGTGGCGATGACACCGTTATCAGCGTTACAATACCACTTCTATGTCTCCTTGAGAAAACACTTAGGGCGATGATGGAACAGGAGGTGGCCCAGGAGGAGGAGGAGGAGGATGAGGAAGAGGGGTCATTTTTAGCACTTTCAGGCCAGTCTCTTCGAAGTGACTCAGAGGGAGGTTTTTTGCAACAGCAGAGGCCAGGTACAAATGTGGCCAGCCAGGGCCCACTACTGGAGGACGAGGAGGACGAGGATGAGGAGGAGGTGGAGGAGGATGAGGATGAAGCATGGTCACAGCGGGGTGGCACCCAACGCAGCTCGGGTCCATCACTGGTGCGTGGCTGGGGGGAAAGGCAGGACGATGACGATACGCCTCCCACAGAGGACAGCTTGTCCTTACCCCTGGGCAGCCTGGCACACATGAGCGACTACATGCTGCAGTGCCTGCGCAACGACAGCAGAGTTGCCCACATTTTAACCTGTGCGGACTACTGGGTTGCCACCCTGCTGGATCCACGCTACAAAGACAATGTGCCCACCTTACTTCCTGCACTGGAGCGTGATAGGAAGATGCGCGAGTACAAGCGCACGTTGGTAGACGCGCTACTGAGAGCATTCCCAAATGTCACAGGGGAACAAGTGGAAGCCCAAGGCCAAGGCAGAGGAGGAGCAAGAGGTCGCCAAGGCAGCTGTGTCACGGCCAGCTCCTCTGAGGGCAGGGTTAGCATGGCAGAGATGTGGAAAACTTTTGTCAACACGCCACAGCTAACTGCACCACCACCTGATACGCAACGTGTTAGCAGGAGGCAACATTTCACTAACATGGTGGAACAGTACGTGTGCACACCCCTCCACGTACTGACTGATGGTTCGGCCCCATTCAACTTCTGGGTCTCTAAATTGTCCACGTGGCCAGAGCTAGCCTTTTATGCCTTGGAGGTGCTGGCCTGCCCGGCAGCCAGCGTTTTGTCTGAACGTGTATTCAGCACGGCAGGGGGCGTCATTACAGACAAACGCAGCCGCCTGTCTACAGCCAATGTGGACAAGCTGACGTTCATAAAAATGAACCAGGCATGGATCCCACAGGACCTGTCCGTCCCTTGTCCAGATTAGACATTAACTACCTCCCCATAACCATATATTATTGGACTCCAGGGCACTTCCTCATTCAATCCTATTTTTATTTTCATTTTACCATTATATTGCGATGCTACCCAAAGTTGAATGAACCTCTCCTCTGCCTGTGTGCTAGGCCTAAATATATGCCAATGGACTGTTGCAGTGGTGGCTGACATGAAGCCTGATTCTCTGCTATGACATGCAGACTAATTCTCTGCTGACATGAAGCCAGATTGTCTGTTACGGGACCTCTCTCCTCTGCCTGGGTGCTGGGCCTAAATTTATGACAATGGACTGTTGCAGTGGTGGCTGACGTGAAGCCTGATTCTCTGCTATGACATGCAGACTGATTCTCTGCTGACATGAAGCCAGATCGTCTGTTACGGGACCTCTCTGCTCTGCCTGTGTGCTAGGCCTAAATATATGCCAATGGACTGTTGCAGTGGTGGGTGACGTGAAGCCTCATTCTCTGCTATGACATGCAGACTGATTCTCTGCTGACATGAAGCCAGATTGTCTGTTACGGGACCTCTCTGCTCTGCCTGTGTGCTAGGCCTAAATATATGCCAATGGACTGTTGCAGTGGTGGGTGACGTGAAGCCTCATTCTCTGCTATGACATGCAGACTGATTCTCTGCTGTCATGAAGCCAGATTGTCTGTTACGGGACCTCTCTGCTCTGCCTGTGTGCTAGGCCTAAATATATGCCAATGGACTGTTGCAGTGGTGGGTGACGTGAAGCCTCATTCTCTGCTATGACATGCAGACTGATTCTCTGCTGACATGAAGCCAGATTGTCTGTTACGGGACCTCTCTGCTCTGCCTGTGTGCTAGGCCTAAATATATGCCAATGGACTGTTGCAGTGGTGGGTGACGTGAAGCCTCATTCTCTGCTATGACATGCAGACTGATTCTCTGCTGTCATGAAGCCAGATTGTCTGTTACGGGACCTCTCTGCTCTGCCTGTGTGCTAGGCCTAAATATATGCCAATGGACTGTTGCAGTGGTGGGTGACGTGAAGCCTCATTCTCTGCTATGACATGCAGACTAATTCTCTGCTGACATGAAGACAGATTCTCTGTTACGGGACCTCTCTCCTCTGCCTGTGTGTGTGCTGGGCCTAAATATATGCCAATGGACTGTTGCAGTGGTGGCTGACGTGAAGCCTCATTCTCTGCTATGACATGCAGACTGATTCTCTGCTGACATGAAGCCAGATTCTCTGTTACGGGACCTCTCTCCTCTGCCTGTGTGTGTGCTGGGCCTAAATATATGCCAATGGACTGTTGCAGTGGTGGCTGACGTGAAGCCTCATTCTCTGCTATGACATGCAGACTGATTCTCTGCTGACATGAAGCCAGATTCTCTGTTACGGGACCTCTCTCCTCTGCCTGTGTGTGTGCTGGGCCTAAATATATGCCAATGGACTGTTGCAGTGGTGGCTGACGTGAAGCCTCATTCTCTGCTATGACATGCAGACTGATTCTCTGCTGACATGAAGCCAGATTCTCTGTTACGGGACCTCTCTCCTCTGCCTGTGTGTGTGCTGGGCCTAAATATATGCCAATGGACTGTTGCAGTGGTGGCTGACGTGAAGCCTCATTCTCTGCTATGACATGCAGACTGATTCTCTGCTGACATGAAGCCAGATTCTCTGTTACGGGACCTCTCTCCTCTGCCTGTGTGCTAGGCCTAAATATATGCCAATGGACTGTTGCAGTGGTGGCTGACGTGAAGCCTCATTCTCTGCTATGACATGCAGACTAATTCTCTGCTGACATGAAGACAGATTCTCTGTTACGGGACCTCTCTCCTCTGCCTGGGTGCCGGGGCCTAAATATCTGAGAATGGACTGTTCCAGTGGTGGGTGACGGGAAGCCAGATTCTCTGCTATGGAACCTCTCTCCAATTGATTTTGGTTAATTTTTATTTATTTAATTTTTATTTTAATTAATTTCCCTATCCACATTTGTTTGCAGGGGATTTACCTACATGTTGCTGCCTTTTGCAGCCCTCTAGCCCTTTCCTGGGCTGTTTTACAGCCGTTTTAGTGCCGAAAAGTTCGGGTCCCCATTGACTTCAATGGGGTTCGGGTTCGGGACGAAGTTCGGATCGGGTTCGGATCCCGAACCCGAACATTTCCGGGATGTTCGGCCGAACTTCTCGAACCCGAACATCCAGGTGTTCGCTCAACTCTAATCGTGACTCGTCTGACCACAGAACAGTCTTCCATTTTGCCACACTCCATTTAAAATGATCCCTGGCCCAGTGAAAATGCCTGAGCTTGTGGATCTTGCTTAGAAATGTCTTCTTCTTTGCACTGTAGAGTTTCAGCTGGCAACGGCGGATGGCACGGTGGATTGTGTTCACTGACAATGCTTTCTAGATGTATTCCTTAGCCCATTCTGTGATTTCCTTTACAGTAGCATTCCTGTTTGTGGTGCAGTGTCGTTTAAGTGCCCGGAGATCACGGGCATCCAGTATGGTTTTACGGCCTTGACCCTTATGCACAGAGATTGTTCCAGATTCTCTGAATCTTCGGATTATGTTATGCATAGTTGATGATGATAGATGCAAAGTCTTTGCAATTTTTCGCTGGGTAACACCTTTCTGATATTGCTTCACTATCTTTCTGCGCAACATTGTGGGAATTGGTGATCCTCTACCCATCTTGGCTTCTGAAAGACACTGGCACTCTTTGAAGCTCTTTTTATACCCAATCATGTTGCCAATTGACCTAATTAGTGTTAATTGGTCTTCCAGCTCTTCGTTATGCTCAAATTTACTTTTTCCAGCCTCTTATTGCTACTTGTCCCAACTTTTTTGGGATTTGTTGACACCGTGAAAATTTGAATCAGCGTATTTTTCCTTTAAAATGATTCATTTACTCGGATTAAACGTTTGATCTGTCATCTACGTTCTATTACAAATAAAATATTGACATTTGCCATCTTCACATCATTGCATTCAGTTTTTATTCACAATTTGTTTAGTGTCCCAACTTTTTTGGAATCCGGTTTGTATGTCGATGTATCAGGGAGATACGGGCTAAAGTATAATCCTTATTGTAGGAACTGAACTTTTATGGGATCATAACACACTTGGAGGCCAATCCCTAGGCTTCACAGTCACTCTGCTGCCATTGACTGACAGGAGTAAGTCTCCTGCCCATGGGAGAGTTCATAAAAATCTGTGCACAAGGACAGAGGAGAGAGACCCATGGAACATCACCAGACACTTAATTGGACATTGACGGCATATCCCTGTATTATAAGAACTTTGAGGGTCTCCCCTGATACATACTGAACGGGGTGTGCAAGGATTCAAAAAGGACATATGAACGACCATCTGAAACCCTCCAGAGAAATTAAGTATTCTTTCATCTTTTTCCCTTTCATTTGAACTGTCGTGATTATTTATATTGTTATTATTCAGTAGATTTATAGTAATTTTCATTAGACTTGCATGCACTGCTTTTTACCTCTTATTAAAGATTATAAAATCTAAATGGCCAAGTCTTCCATATTCTGAGCTGCTGAACAACGTACCTTGCCTTTGAAGAGACGTTACCAGGTAGTTAGTTAAATTGCATTTAGGAATTGTAGCTGGGGGTGATTGACTGCGGTTGGTCAGTAAGTGATATACGGTTCATCCACTGATCTGTGTGATAGTGAATGACCCGTATAGTCGGCTCGTGGACCGGGAACCCACGTGGTGGCAGTTACCGAAGTGTAGTGTGCAGTGTTAGCCGGATGGTAATACCCCGGTCACGTGATGTCTCTGTGTGGGCGCAGACTCCGTCACAGACCACTACGTCACAGCTGTGGGATCCGGAGCGATTTTATGACACAGTGAATCCCTAAACCGAGCCCTGACTACTATCAGTATGAACAGACCTCGATGGTAGGAATGTTCATACTCAGGAATCTAAAGCCCTATGTGACCCTAAAGGGCCCTGTAAATAGTGTCAGGACAAAAGATGACCTGTTCCTTCCCAGCTGAAGGAACAGGAGACTCCCTCAGGCCTAATACCAAAAGATAGGGGAATACAACAAATCAGAAATTGGGAAAAGAAACTGAACTCCGAAGTAAGCGGATGAGCAGGAAATAATAGGAGAACCAAACACCAGCACTTCCACAACCAGAAGGAGCTATCAACCGCATAGCATGATGGGTGAGACCAGACTAAATAGAGGAGTTGGAATGACCACTTAAGCTACTCCTGAGACAAAAGGTGTGCTAATAACAAGCAACAACACAGAAATAAGTGAAACCAAAGAGGCTGTGAGATCACATCATGTGCAGCCAGTCTCTTAGATCTTCTGACCCTGTCACAGGAGACATATAGAGTGCTTCGTAAGAAGGACCATCTGAATCCGGGAAGTCCTTAACAGTGGAGCTTCTCACCTTCAGAAGTTGTGTTCAGGGTGTTTCAGCCACTTCAATCCTGTAGTGGCACTCAAAGCCACGGTGTAGCTGAGCCTTCCCTCCGAATAAAACGAGGTTCCAGACTGATGATCAGAAGAGCAGAAGAAGATAGGATACAGCAGCAGCAGATCCGAGGTAATTAAATATCCATTGATGTTTTGAACAATTTATTTAACGTTGTTTTAGGTAAAGCGTTTCAGGGCTGGGCTTTGTTCTTTCATGTGGCGGAGAAAGTGAGACACTCATTGCATTTTTCGGTGTGCACATGGAGCAGCTTTTGTGAGCAGCAACAGTATATGTTTTTCATGCCCTAAAATGGGCCAATGTTTTTAGAGGTGAGGCAGCACCACAGCAAGAAATCCAGGTCCTATTGACATATGTATGTCGGTCTGGTTCCCACACCACTCACTTATGTGCCTACTTCCCCTTCTCCTCCATGGACATCCTACCATCCACATTAGCTGCAGGGAAGAGCATTGCTTTCACTCCTCTTACCGTACTTTCTATCATGTATGCAAAGTGAAGCTATGCCATGCAGTGTTAAAGCTTATTGACCTGGGTGAGAGTAGCCACACTGCCAGGGGTGTAGCTAAAAGCTCACGGTGCAAGACTTCAGCTTGGACCCCCATTCCCTCAGTGCTTTGTGGCCAGTGGCAGGGAAGCATATAGCTTTTATGTAGCCTGAGGCAAAAATTGAAACAGCAGCCTCGCCCATGCCAAATTCCCTCACCCTTCCCTCCAGCCAGCGGTGTAACTTGACCAGCATGTCATTTATATAAAACCAGTGTCGTCTTATGTGGCATAAGGGTCTTATATGGGCATTATGGGTGCCCTCAGCAACTACTTCCTCTTCGCTGCCTATACCTAGGCCTCTGCACAGAGCGAAACACTTGGTAAAGTACATCAAGCAGCAAACATCCAGCTGGCCATCTCCCTACCAACTACCACTGGCCATACTGGCCATACTGCATTTGAAAGAAATAATACATTCTCCCTGAGTGGCACATAAGATAAACCTAGTCACGCAATACTTTTTTTTTTTAAAGTACACTGGCTTCCAGATAGTGCTGATAATGCCCAGGAGACTGTCCTCACATTTCAGCCATTTTTATGTTGCAAGCAATGTCCTCCTGGATTTGCAGAGGCAGAGGGGTCAGCTGTTACAGCACTTAATCTATGATGTTCCAACTTGCTGGAATTCCACTTTGCAGGTGCTAGAGCATCTGAACAAGCAGCGTAAAGTGGTAAATGATTTTGTCATGCACCAGACCATCTCAGCAGAAAGTATATGTGTGTGGCTCAGCTTCCCTATCGCAGCATCTTTTTGTGGTCATTCATGCAGTCTGGCAGTCTATTCGACTAAATATTGGTGCCTATCTGCAGACAACTAGGAACTCTAGCTGCTCTCTTTATATACAATATCTATATATTGTGGGGGTTCGCTCTGATAGGCAGGTTAGCGGATGTAGTATAGAGGCAACAACAAAGTCTTTAATTTAAACAGTTCAGTGTTTATTCACACATTAAGGCCTCATGCACACAACCGTTGTGTGTTTTGCGGTCCACAAACCGCGGATCCGCAAAACACGGATGGCGTCCGTGTGCATTCTGCAATTTGCAGAACGGCATGGACAGCCATTAATATAACTGCCTATTCCTGTCCACAAAACGCGGACAAGAATAGGACAGGTTATATTTTTTGGGCGGACCACGGAACGGAGCAATGGATGCGGACAGCACCGGAAACAACCTATACAGCCATACTAAAATAGCAAAGTGTCAATCAGCATTAGCTGCCGCTGACACCTGAAAATACCGGCTCTTACTTCACAGAAGCCAGGAACCTCGGTGACGCATACTGTACCTTCCGACAACCACGGACCCTTACGCCTTCCTACAATATGTTGGTAAGGCTGATTAGTCAGCCTGCATTTGTGGGAGGGGCGGAGGCTCTTCATATACGAGCCACACCCTCACTCACAGGTGTGTGTTTTCAGGTGCCCCATGGATTCAGGGGTCTGACCAATGGTTGTCTGTCCACCTGTGCAGCTATGCTTTTGAATGACTCATATCTTTACCTGCTTGCCAGCTTATGTTATTAATTTTAGTTAATGTCCGTTATTATCTCCATTTTGTGTCACGTTTCCCTTCGTCTTTTCAGGTCATGCAGTTGAACTATTGGGGTCACCTTCCACGTCGGTCAGGTCTCGTTCCTAACGATATTTCGCCTTGCATGTTATTCAGGCCACGTAGTTTATCTTGGGTATCGCCTGCCACATCGGTCAGGCTCATGGTTTAATTCACGTGCACCTTATTCATGTCACTTTTCATAGTTATAATTTATAAAAAAAAAACAAAAAAACTCGGCCCCATGGCTTCGGGGGCCCGACGACTGCTTCGGCCCCATGGCTTCGGGGGCCCGACGACTGCTTCGGCCCCATGGCTTCGGGGGCCCGATGACCTGCTTCGGCCCCATGGCTTCGGGGGCCCGACGACTGCTTCGGCCCCATGGCTTCAGGGGCCCGACGACTGCTTCGGCCCCATGGCTTCGGGGGCCCGACGACTGCTTCGGCCCCATGGCTTCGGGGGCCCGACGACTGCTTCGGCCCCATGGCTTCGGGGGCCCGACGACTGCTTTGGCCCCATGGCTTCGGGGGCCCGACGACTGCTTTGGCTTCAGGGGCCCGACGTCTGTTTTCAAACCTGCTGGGCTGATTGCCTGGTTGGTTGTCCATCTGTGCATCTAGGCTGATTTGGCCCCTATGTATTGCACACATACCTGCTTCCCTAATTTCCTAATAATCCATGTTGATCGCTCCATGTTGATCCATGGCTTCGGGGGCCCGACGACCTGCTTCGGCCCCATGGCTTCGGGGGCCCGACAACCTGCTTCGGCCCCATGGCTTCGGGGGCCCGATGACCTGCTTCGGCCCCATGGCTTCGGGGGCCCGACGACCTGCTTTGGCCCCATGGCTTCGGGAGCCCGACGACTGTTTTCAGTCCTGCTGGGCTGATTGCCTGGTTGGTTGTCCATCTGTGCATCTAGGCTGGCCCCTATGTATCGCATACATACATGCTTCCCTAATTTCCTAATAATCCATGTTGATTGCTCCATGTTGATCCATGGCTTCGGGGGCCCGACGACTGCTTCGGCCCCATGGCTTCGGGGGCCCGACGACTGCTTCGGCCCCATGGCTTCGGGGGGCCCGACGACTGCTTCGGCCCCATGGCTTCGGGGGGCCCGACGACTGCTTCGGCCCCATGGCTTCGGGGGGCCCGACGACTGCTTCGGCCCCATGGCTTCGGGGGTCTCTAGGATGGCTTCTGCCCCATGGCTTCGGGGGGCTCGACGACTGCTTCGGCCCCATGGCTTCGGGGGGCCCGATGACTGCTTCGGCCCCATGGCTTCGGGGGGCCCGACGACTGCTTCGGCCCCATGGCTTCGGGGGGCCCGACGACTGCTTCGGCCCCATGGCTTCGGGGGGCCCGACGACTGCTTCGGCCCCATGGCTTCGAGGGGCCCGACGACTGCTTCGGCCCCATGGCTTCGGGGGCCCGACGACTGCTTCAGCCCCATGGCTTCGGGGGCCCGACGACTGTTTTCAAACCTGCTGGGCTGATTGCCTGGTTGGTTGTCCATTTGTGCATCTAGGCTGATTTGGCCCCTATGTATCGCATACATACCTGCTTCCCTAATTTCCTAATAATCCATGTTGATCGCTCATTTTATGTTTTGACCGCAAACTGGTCCGGTTCGCCCTACAGCATTATTGTCATGTCTTACGCAGATATTTCGTCTTTCTTTCATTGTTCATGCTTTCGTTCAGGTCCTGCCAGAGGAAGAACAAGTAGGGCAATTCGCTCTAGCATTTCAGTCTCTGATTGTAGTCGATCATATCTTGTCAACCAGGTCCCCGCGCAAAGTCTTTGCCTTTTTACCACGACCAGGAATTTATTTTCGCCAGTAGCTTCATTGCATTGCATTCCCTCACTCATGGGAGGGCATAGACAGAATCTTGTATATTATGGCTTCATAGCTTCTTGCCGCACTAACCTCCGACTCCCTACAACCACGTTGAATCGGATTTTGGACAAGGTCCAGCATTTTCTCACGGTAGAAGATTCAGATAGTAGGTCGGTCTTCACGTCTCAAGCGTAAAAACAATTCTCAGGGGCGCACAGTAGAACAAAGCGCGGATAGCTGTTGTCTGGGGAACTATTCAAGGATTCTCTTCCTATGTACATGGTTCTTTTTGGCCCTCATTCCTGCATAGTCTAGGCAGTTAGGTTTTGGTCCCACAATCTCCTGACGCTAGAGCATTGCCAGTACTCGCGCTAGAACCAAACTTTACAAGTTTCAGTTGGTTTTTATGATCCATTTCACAACTTATTCTCGGTCCTCCATTCCGCTTTGGTGCAGTATCCGCAATATTGAGCATCATGTCTCTGGCCTTGTCATCCACAAGATGGGTTGTAGGTTTCCTACTGGTCTTGCCTCACATACCCCGAATTTTCACTCTAGATCCCGGATGCCTTGCAGTTGGCTTGGGGATTAGTTTGTACATGCTATTCAAAATCCTTTTCTACCCTACTTGGCTTGGTTTTTGCCCACTTATAGGCCTACCCACGATCATGGCTTAGGGCACACAACAAGCCATTTAGTCAGGTCAGCTAAGACACGCCTAGCTGGGTTAGGTTGTTCCTGTTTTCTCCCTAGGGTTCTTCGGATACCTCTTGGCCGTAGCCATGACCACAAATACAACCTATCAGAAATAATGTTGCAATTTAAATCTGTCATTGACTATGGGAATTACTAAGCATTATTTTTTTTTATATATAAACAAATCAGAAGGTCAATGTTTTTTCCCCTCCAAAACTTTGCAGAAAGTCCTAAAGGCGCTCAATGCAAATGCACAATGACCAATCATCTCGGTGGGGGGCTGAGCAAGAAAGAACAGTTTTTTTGGCACATTGGCCAGAATGGCAATGTCACCGCGAGTTCTGTGAGAAGGTCTGGCAGACGTTTTTCTCTACCTCTTGTATGATGTTCTTTGTTTTGGTTTCACTTTCTCATCTCCTTTCCTTCTGCCAGGTGTCACTTATTTCGACTAATCGTCTTCCTTTATAATCTCTCCCATACTGCCTCACTTTGTGGTTTATACTACTTCCTGGATGAGGTGTTTACTGCTGGAGGCTGCTTATGCTATTTTTACAGATAAGTCTTTTACTTTATTGTGTTTCCTTGCTGGCTTGATTCTAGGTGAACCTGACTCCGTCCATATTAAGTGCAGGGAGCCGGTGATCGTGTTCCCTCACTATTATAGGGTTTTCAGGTGTCACACAGTATTAGGTACGTGGGCATGCAATCGCCTACCATACAGACCCTTGCATGTGCATAGCAGTTAGGGAGATCTCTTAGGGTTTTATAGTACTCACCTATAAGCTCCTTAGTTTGGGATCAAGCCAGTAGTTTATTTATATGTTCCAGCTATCTGCTAACTTGATCCATGACAGGCAAACTGTTTACTTGCTTGCCTATGTAATGACAGACATGCAGTATCATACACAAAGAAGTCTGATGATTATTGGTTATCCATGCTTTTAGACACTATCAAAGAATGTTTTCCTCTTGCTGAAAGGAAGGCCAAATTACTTTATTGCCAGGAAACCTATGCATCTTGCCGCAACTTTCAATGAGAAGATGGCCCCTCTCCGCCCTCTGCTGATTCATCCATATCCTGCTGTCACCGCCACCACAAGCAGCAGAAGCCATAGCAACAGCAGCCAGTTCATTATCATCAACATGATGGAGAAATTGTTTTGTGTGCCAGGCCATGCTGAGGCAAATCAGAAAAAAGAGATGCACCGCTTCAATACCCAGGTATAGTCCTACCTGGACTCTGGCCTTTCTCCAGCACATATAGTGTTCCCTGACCACATGGACTTCTGAGTAGCGAGACTAGAACAGTGGCTCAAACTGGCCCAGTATATTCTCTATATTCTTTCTTGCCCAGCCTCTAGTGTTATGTCAGAGAGGGTTTTCAGCATCTCAGGGGGTCATGACACCCAAACGAACAAGTGAAAAAAAAACATCACTTTTGTCAAAATGAGCAAGGCATGGTTCCAGAGTGTATGGCTACTGCTGCCACCATTGGTGCAGCTGCCATTCCCTGCTGTTTATCCCCCATTGACACTATTGCTACCACTACATAATTGCCACTCCTACTACTACCACACCTAAACAGCCCTACACACATCTACTGTCATGTGTGCTCCATGCTGCTACTGCTTCCACTACTATTTGGCCACATGCCACCTTTTTCCATCCACACTGTATTGCTGATGCTCCTAGTTAAAATGGAGATATTTTTTCCAGGCTTATTTAGATCAAGCTACTCTTTCTTCTGACAATGAACACTTGTGTATGTATAAATACAGGCAGGCATTCTGCCCCTGTTAAGACATAACATTTGCACACTTGTTCAGAATGTACCACGCTTCCTTCTGACAATTTTCATTAGAGAGTATAAAAAGGCCTAGGGATCTGCCACCGTTGAGGCATAATTTTTGGAACAGCGTGTGTGTTTAAACATCATCTGCCCCAATAAGACTGTTTAACACTGACAAACATGCTCTTACCAATGGTTATTTATATATTTGTGTCACTCATATTTTTTGCTATTGCTGTCATTGCATTCAAGAGCTGAGGGAGGGGGGAGAGAAAACAACAATTTGTAAACAACAATTTAACAAAAAGAGAAAAAAAAATTCATTGAAAAACTGAGCCATAGGAGACTAGAGGGTGTTATATATCACTTTTGAGGGCAATTGGAGCAACTTGATTTGTGTAGAATTTATTGTAACTTGAATCCAAGTTTGTAAAATTCAACAAATCGGACACAAAACGAACTTCAAGAAACTTGCTCATTTTTAGTTTAGAATAATTTTGCTCAACGCTAAATTGCATTATAGGGTTTTCCATGCTTCTGATATTGATTACCTATCCTTGGATAGTTAATTAATATCTGAATGGCAATAGTCTTATACCCTACACCCATCCAATCAGCTAATACCTGCAATCTCTGGCGCCAGAACTAACTCTTGAATGGAGCAGCAAGCGCAGATCCATTAAAATGTAGTGGCCATGCTGGGTTACTGCGGCTCATTTCCCAATGAACTGAATGGCGCTGTGCTTCCTGTTTCATTCAAAGCACAGATGCCAAGTGTTATCTCAATTCTTACCACTTGAAAAATGGCAACAAAAAAAAACATATTTAGCATGGCTGGATCTTAACAAAGTTCCAAGTAGAGCTTTAACATGCAACAAGCAGAAATGAGAGTAAGACAAAACATTTTTTGAGCATTCAATTTAATGAAAACAACGAATAAACTTAAATAGGCTGTTTTTCAGCTGATCAAAAGTTTAGGACCACATGCGTTTAAAAGGCCAAATCTGTGCAAAGATGTGGATTCATTGTCATCTTCTGTCAGGTAGTCACACGTTGTGATGGCAAAGGCAAAAAAAACTCTCCCTTTTTTAACAGGTTGTTGAACTGCATAAGCAGGGCCTCTCACAGCGCACCATCGCTGCTGAGGTGGGACGCAGTAAGACAGTCATTTGGAATTTCTTAAATGATCTTGAGGGTTATGGAACAAAAAAGTAAAGTGGAAGACCCAAAAAAAATTCACCAGCACTGAGCCGGAGGATCCAATTGGCTGTCCGTCAAGACACTGGACGATCCTCGACCCAAATTAAGGCCCTTACTGGTGCTGACTGCAGCCCCATAACCATCAGACGGCATCTGAGACTGAAGGGCTTCAAAAACAAAAACGTCTTCAAAGACCTCATCTCCTTGAATGCCACAGAACTGCTCGTTTGGACTTTGCAAGAGAGCACCAAATATGGGACATTTTCAAAGGTGGAAGAAATGTTTCTTCTCTGATGAGAATTTTTTTTACCTTGATGCTCCTGATGGTTTCCAATGTTACTGGCATAACAAGCAAATCCCACCCGAGATGTATTCTAGGCGCCACAGTGGAGGGGGTGCCATAATGGTCTGGGATGCTTTTTCCTTCAGTGGAACAATGAAGCTTCAGGAAGTGCAGGGGCTTCAAACGGACGCTGTCTATGTCCAGATGTTGCAGAGAGCATTCCTCATGACTGAGGGCCCTCGTCTGTGTGGTAACGACTGGGTTTTTCAACAGGACAATGCTACAGTACACAATGCCAGCAGGACAAGGGATTTATTCCAGGAGAATAACATCACTCTTTTGGCCCATCCTGCGTGTTCCCCTGATCTAAATCCAATTAAGAACCTTTGGGGATGGATGGCAAGTGAAGTTTACAAAAATGGACAACAGTTCCAGACAGTAGATGGCCTTCGTGCGGCCGTCTTCACCACTTGGAGAATTGTTCCGACACACATCATGAAAATGATCAGCTGAAATTTTTGATCAGCTGAAAAACAGCCTGTTTCAGTTTATTCGTTGTTTTCATTAAATTGAATGCTCAAAAAATGTTTTATCTCACTCCCATTTCCTCTTGTTGCATGTTGAAACTCTACTTGGTATCTTGTTAAGATCCAGCCATGCTAAATATAATTTTTTGCCATTTTTCAAGTGGTCTTAAACTTTTGATCAGGACTGTAATAGCAGATCAGTATGGGTGCTGGGTGTCGGACTCTCACTCATTGAGGATAGGTATTCAATATCAGGACCCTGGAAAATTCCTATAAAATGTGTAATTTTAATTAACTTTTGAGGAAATACCATAAAGTCACTTTATTGTTATAGAGATACTTAACTGGAGGTTATTCTATTTTTCATTGTTTCAGCAGGTGTCACATCAGCAGGAAATACTTCTGTGTTCTGTTCTTTCTTCATAACTTGAATCTGAACCTCTTCCTCATCTTTCCTGATGAGAAAAATAAAATAAAAATATAGATACTGATTCTTGGAGGATCTTTATGGGAAACAATAAAATAAGAAACCACGTATGCATTCAACAGCCTAATGTTACTAAGAGTAGCTTATCTAGAATTATATAGGAACTGCAAATATTATGAACAGAAATAAAAAAATTAATCCCAAACTTATAGTGAGAAAGCTTTGAATCCATCTTCCTTTTTTTACATTGTCAAATAATATTTCTGGTATGTTTTTCATACCTGTTTTTTAAGAGATACCCTGTTTAACCCCTTCAGGACGCAGCCACTTTTCATCTTAAGGACCAGACCATTTTTTTGCAAATCTGACATGTGTCACTTTATGTGGTAATGACTTTAAAACGCTTTTACTTATCCAGGCCATTTAAAGACTGTTTTCTCGTCATATATTGTACTTCATGACAGTGGTAAAATTGAGTCAAAATATTTCATTTTTATTTATCAAAAATGTGCAATATTCAAAATTTATATTTATCTTCCTTTAAAACAGATAGTGATTAGTGTTGAGTGAGCATGCTCGACCGAACTGCTGTTCGGCTTGAGCATTGCTATGCTCGGCTGAATAATTTGGGTACTTGAATACAATTTAATACAATGGAAGTCAATGGGAGAACCCCAGGCATCCCCTGCTCAGAAGAGAAGAGGATGTCTGGTTCAGAAAAAAAGGTTAGCTATTGATGGAAACCCAATCAAAATGGTTTGGAAACAGCATTAAGAGGATAGCTGGATGCATCTTAGACTGCTATTATCTACTGAGCACTCGAGTATAATGGAAGCATTACAACAGGCACCCTCTGCTCTGAAGGTTCATAGTAAAAGGTCAGAAATTGATGGAAACACCACAAAAATGGTTTGGAAACAGCATGGGAAGGACATCTGGATGCATCTTGGACTCCTATTACCTATGACATAGATAGACAATAGACAACCACACAAAGGCTATATGCCAAAAGCAAGGTATGTGCCCAATATATCCATGAGACAGATAACAGCCAGCATACCTTACAATGGCAGCCTTGTGCACTATGAGAAATTCCAAACCAGCTCTCATCTGAATGAGAACCAGTAAACCTCAAAGTTATTTTGCATCTGTTGGATGGCTTGGGTGGACCTGCACACCTAGATCAATATCATTAGGGAGACAAAACATTTTCTGATTGTCCTAACATAATATTCAATAACCTTTCTATACACTTTTTGTTCATGTGTTTGCATAAACATGGGCATATGGGAAATACATGCAAATGAGCAGAATCTCTCATGAACAGTGCCCTCTATTAGTTGCATAGTGTTATGACAAGACTATTCAACTCATTAAGTTTTCCCTTTAAGTGCAGGGATACGGTGTGTTATATAACATCTATCTACTACTAATGTCCTGTTTGGACTTATTAACACCTTTTTTTCCCTGCGCCTACCAATTTACCTAAAACTTAACTTTTAATAATCATAACTAAACTTTTTTATTTGTGCTCCGACACATATTTAGTGATTTTAAATTTTCAGTTTCACTGGCCTTTTCTTTTTGTCTTTTGGAGCTTATTGTCAGTACTCTTTGCTGACTTCTTAAGACTCCTGCTTAATTTTGACACTCTATTACCATGCTGAGCTGCGCGCTTGCCCAGGATTATAATGGCATTGTGTCTAGTGTCTTCCTCTACACACTGGTTTCAGTGATAACTGTGTTAAAATTCAAGCCTCACGCTGCCCCCCGACATGTTTCGCCGTATCACGGCGTCCTCAGGGGTAAGGGCAGTGTTTGTGCGTGCTTTGCCTCACTTCCGGCTTATAAGACCTTTGTTAGTGATGCGTTGGTTGTGCGCCTTATTAGGGGCGTGACTAGCGTCTTCACTGGGCTTCTGATTGGATAGGCCATGGGGCTCGCTTTCATGACGAGCTGACTTCGCCCCTTGACGTCAGATGTTTTCCCTTTCTCTCGTTTTAATTGGTGCGAATCATTCTTGAGCGCTGCGCTTGTTTGTGACGTCGGAGCTCTCTCGGCTTCCGTGTTAATGCGCATGTCTTCACACTCTGTTCACGATCCGAACTCCACATCGCGCATGCCCAAGGACTTCACCTCCCACGATATTTCTACCCAGCTATTGCCCAGGTACTCTCCGCCATAGCCTATTGGCATTGTCATTCATCATTATGTTTTATGTCTCATTGTTCTCCAACACCATTAACTGTTTATCCGCAGGTATCCTCCGAATTTTTGTCATGTTATCTCCCTCGTTTAGAATCTACTTTCCAACTTATGGATTAGTTTTAAATCTAAAAATATCCCCCTTAATTTTGCTTATATTTCTGTGCATATCTATATTTGGATGAATTTTCTTGGGGAGTAGACTTGTTTATGATATTTGTCATCATCACTAAACTCCAAATTAATGGGGTAGGGATTATGATATAGGAGGTATATGGCCTTTGGGCTTTTTTGACTTAGATGGTTATTCTTGCCATGTCTTGCCATGACTTTAATTCTTCTTTAGATGATTTAGTTTCCAATTATTAGCGTGCCTAGCTCCATGGCATATTAGTAACACCCTGCTCTTTATTTCTCCTTTCCATTATATTCATCTCCTCGGATTTATTTATTTTTCCCTCCTCTATTTTTATTATTCTGTTGTTTACTCTAATTCTTTGTATAGTCCTCCCTTTATACACACCTCATTCTACAGATTGATGGCTCTTTCAGTAGTTTTTTTCTCCTTGTTTTAAATTATTTCTATTGTTATTATTATTGTTTTTATTGTTATTATGATATTTTTATTTTTTGTGGATTTGTTGGGGGATATCTTTATATTTTCAGTATTATTATTATAATGTTATTATTTTTTCTAGATTTGTTGGGGGATACCTCTTATATTTTCGGTCTAGCCTCTGTGAGGCTGCTCATTCTCTATACAATCTGTATCGTATTTTAATATCTATAGTTGTTTTTATATAATATTCTTATTTTCTTTCTTCGTTTTCTCAGGTATGGGTGACATCTTATAGGAAAGACGAGAACGTGAACCCCTCGTTCAACCTATTTGGGGACAGACTATTCAGCAGGTATATCCATTTAGTTTCCTCTTGTTGGAGTTTCTTGTCTATGTCCCCTTTTCGTGGTCCTGTTTTAACCTTCATGACTCCCCAAACTTTAATTTCTGTATTGTTTTCTTTGTGTTTTTCTCTCATATGTCTGGCTAAGCTGGTATCCTCACCAGTGCTTATACTGCTCAGATGTTTTGATATGCGCCTCCTCAGCTCTTGGATGGTCTTTCCTACATAAAACTTTGGGCATTCGCATTTAATGACATAGACTACTCCCTTTGTTTTGCAGTTAATATAGTCCCTAACTTCATAGTTTTTTCCATCCACTGGATTAGTAAATGTCTTCGTAGGTTTCATCCTACTACAGAATACGCAGTCCCCACATGGGTATGACCCATTGTGGGACAGCCAGGTAGTTTTTTTATTTTTACTTCCATGGGGTTGATAGTGACTGTGGACTAGTTTTTCTTTTAAATTTTGTCCTCTTCTGTAGGTTATGGCGGGATATTTAGGTATCACTTGTTGTAAATCTACATCATTTTGCAATATGTGCCAATGTTGTTTCAGTATTTTTTGTATAGCACTATGCTCGGTATCGTATGTTCCAATGCATCGTATAATTTTCGCTCCCTCATTTGTTTTTTTATCCATCAACAGGTCAAGTCTTTTTGTTTTCCTGGCCCTATTGTAGGCCCGATGTAGGCATTTCTTTGAGTATCCTCTCTCATAAAAACGTGAGTACAAGATGTTACACTCTTTTTGAAACGTTTCCTCGGTGGAGCAGTTCCGCCTGGCTCTGAGATACTGCCCCACCGGGATGCCCTTCTTCAGAGGGTCAGGGTGAAAACTCTGCCAGTGTAACAGGTTGTTTGTTGATGTTACTTTGCGATGTATTTCAGTTTGGATACTGCCATCAGGCTGCAGGTCAATTTTGAGGTCCAAAAAGTTCAATGTGCTTGTATGTATTTCGGCTGTAAACTTCATGCCTACTTGATTGTCGTTTAGTTGGCATACAAACTCATAAAATTGTGCTTCAGTGGCATCCCAAAAAATTAAAATATCGTCAATATAACGACCCCAAAATAATATGTGCTGTGTGTATTTTTCCATTGTGTCCGTGAATACTAGACGATCTTCCCACCACCCTAAAAATAAATTTGCATAACTTGGTGCACAAATCGTGCCCATAGCGGTGCCGGTGACCTGTAAATAATATTTGCCATTAAATAAAAAATAATTGTGCTCCAACAAAAATTTTAATAGTTATATAACAAAATTATTGTGCTCGTGATGTTGTGTTCCCTTTGTATTTAAGTAATATTGAACTGCCTGTATACCCAAATGATGTTGAATACTCGTATACAGTGCCACGACATCGAGACTAGCTATCAAGGTATATGAATTGACCTCAATTTCCTGCAACCTGATGACAGCATCCTTGGTGTCTTTCAAGTACGAGGGCAGAGTTTTGACAAATGGAGAAATGACCTGTTCCACATATTCACTTATACTCTCACATAGGCTTTGATTGCCTGAGACAATCGGTCTTCCTGGAATCGGTTCCCTTTGCTTATGAACTTTTGGAATGGCATAAAAGGTTGCTCTAGTTGGTTTTGGCCTGTACATAACTTTGTACTCTTCCTTTGTTATTAAGTTAGAATCTCTCACATTTTTCAGAAGTTTTTTTAGTTCTAATACATATTTCTCAGTGGGGTCTGATTTTAATTCCCTGTAGGTCTTTTTGTCATTCAGAAGTTCCATTATCATTTGTTCATAATCTTTCCTTTCTAGTAACACGACATTCCCTCCTTTATCCGAAGGTTTTATAACCAGATCATCATTTTATAGCCAGACCAAAAGAAAATTGGAGAGAGTACACAGATATATCTGAATCTGAAATTTCTGAAGTTGAAGGTAGTAACATGCAAACTATAGCAAAGCCCAAACGTAGACCTAAAAATAAGTTGCCATACTCACAGAGAAGATACCCACAAAAAAGTTCCACTACTAACACTAATTCAGGCACAAGTGGAAATACGACATGGGCAACCAACCAAGAACCTGGTCAAAATACCCAAGCACAATATTCACAATTCTTACAATTTCCACAGCCATCCTCCTTATCTATACCAACAAATGTTACCTTGCAGCCCCAAAATGGGATACAGGGGAATTTTTTAGGACAGGGGATGGGATTACGGGACAGGGAGAAGTGGGGCTACAATCAAAAAATGTAAACATAAGAACACTACAAACAGTAGAAGGAAATATTGACCCCAATGCTGGGGCAATGCAAATAATTAATAAAACAAAGACAAACCTCACTGCGGAACACACTAGTCTGATTCAAAAAGGCCTCTCCTTCACCCCAGCACAGAGTTTCAACTGTTTCCTGTGGGTGAAGGACATCAACCTGTTTGCCAGGAAGTTAGCACTACATAAGGAGTTTAACTCCAGAGAACAAGTAGAAATAAATCTACAATGACGCGAGAGAGAGGCAGTTGAGACACTTGAGTGCTTATGGAGGGAAGGAGAAGGCGAACCAGTAGCTCCAAGCCCACCTTTCAGCACCCTAACCCCCAAGTCCAAATTTACCCCCCCCCCCTTTTGGGAAATATGCAAACATCCAAACTTTTGTCGATGTAGTAACCAGAGACCTACAAAATATGAAAGCTCCAAAAAGGAATAAGTACAGTAATTTAAGTGAGGAAGAGCAGAGAGCTATGAAAGATTTAATGGAAAATGATGATCTGGTTATAAAACCTTCGGATAAAGGAGGGAATGTCGTGTTACTAGAAAGGAAAGATTATGAACAAATGATAATGGAACTTCTGAATGACAAAAAGACCTACAGGGAATTAAAATCAGACCCCACTGAGAAATATGTATTAGAACTAAAAAAACTTCTGAAAAATGCGAGAGATTCTAACTTAATAACAAAGGAAGAGTACAAAGTTATGTACAGGCCAAAACCAACTAGAGCAACCTTTTATGCCATTCCAAAAGTTCATAAGCAAAGGGAACCGATTCCAGGAAGACCGATTGTCTCAGGCAATCAAAGCCTATGTGAGAGTATAAGTGAATATGTGGAACAGGTCATTTCTCCATTTGTCAAAACTCTGCCCTCGTACTTGAAAGACACCAAGGATGCTGTCATCAGGTTGCAGGAAATTGAGGTCAATTCATATACCTTGATAGCTAGTCTCGATGTCGTGGCACTGTATACGAGTATTCAACATCATTTGGGTATACAGGCAGTTTAATATTACTTAAATACAAAGGGAACACAACATCACGAGCACAATAATTTTGTTATATAACTATTAAAATTTTTGTTGGAGCACAATTATTTTTTATTTAATGGCAAATATTATTTACAGGTCACCGGCACCGCTATGGGCACGATTTGTGCACCAAGTTATGCAAATTTATTTTTAGGGTGGTGGGAAGATCGTCTAGTATTCACGGACACAATGGAAAAATACACACAGCACATATTATTTTGGGGTCGTTATATTGACGATATTTTAATTTTTTGGGATGCCACTGAAGCACAATTTTATGAGTTTGTATGCCAACTAAACGACAATCAAGTAGGCATGAAGTTTACAGCCGAAATACATACAAGCACATTGAACTTTTTGGACCTCAAAATTGACCTGCAGCCTGATGGCAGTATCCAAACTGAAATACATCGCAAAGTAACATCAACAAACAACCTGTTACACTGGCAGAGTTTTCACCCTGACCCTCTGAAGAAGGGCATCCCGGTGGGGCAGTATCTCAGAGCCAGGCGGAACTGCTCCACCGAGGAAACGTTTCAAAAAGAGTGTAACATCTTGTACTCACGTTTTTATGAGAGAGGATACTCAAAGAAATGCCTACATCTGGCCTACAATATGGCCAGGAAAACAAAAAGACTTGACCTGTTGATGGATAAAAAAACAAATGAGGGAGCGAAAATTATACGATGCATTGGAACATACGATACCGAGCATAGTGCTATACAAAAAATACTGAAACGACATTGGCACATATTGCAAAATGATGTAGATTTACAACAAGTGATACCTAAATATCCCGCCATAACCTACAGAAGAGGACAAAATTTAAAAGAAAAACTAGTCCACAGTCACTATCAACCCCATGGAAGTAAAAATAAAAAAACTACCTGGCTGTCCCACAATGGGTCATACCCATGTGGGGACTGCGTATTCTGTAGTAGGATGAAACCTACGAAGACATTTACTAATCCAGTGGATGGAAAAAACTATGAAGTTAGGGACTATATTAACTGCAAAACAAAGGGAGTAGTCTATGTCATTAAATGCGAATGCCCAAAGTTTTATGTAGGAAAGACCATCCAAGAGCTGAGGAGGCGCATATCAAAACATCTGAGCAGTATAAGCACTGGTGAGGATACCAGCTTAGCCAGACATATGAGAGAAAAACACAAAGAAAACAATACAGAAATTAAAGTTTGGGGAGTCATGAAGGTTAAAACAGGACCACGAAAAGGGGACATAGACAAGAAACTCCAACAAGAGGAAACTAAATGGATATACCTGCTGAATAGTCTGTCCCCAAATGGGTTGAACGAGGGGTTCACGTTCTCGTCTTTCCTATAAGATGTCACCCATACCTGAGAAAACGAAGAAAGAAAATAAGAATATTTATATAAAAACAACTATAGATATTAAAATACGATACAGATTGTATAGAGAATGAGCAGCCTCACAGAGGCTAGACCGAAAATATAAGAGGTATCCCCCAACAAATCTAGAAAAAATAATAACATTATAATAATAATACTGAAAATATAAAGATATCCCCCAACAAATCCACAAAAAATAAAAATATCATAATAACAATAAAAACAATAATAATAACAATAGAAATAATTTAAAACAAGGAGAAAAAAACTACTGAAAGAGCCATCAATCTGTAGAATGAGGTGTGTATAAAGGGAGGACTATACAAAGAATTAGAGTAAACAACAGAATAATAAAAATAGAGGAGGGAAAAATAAATAAATCCGAGGAGATGAATATAATGAAAAGGAGAAATAAAGAGCAGGGTGTTACTAATATGCCATGGAGCTAGGCACGCTAATAATTGGAAACTAAATCATCTAAAGAAGAATTAAAGTCATGGCAAGACATGGCAAGAATAACCATCTAAGTCAAAAAAGCCCAAAGGCCATATACCTCCTATATCATAATCCCTACCCCATTAATTTGGAGTTTAGTGATGATGACAAATATCATAAACAAGTCTACTCCCCAAGAAAATTCATCCAAATATAGATATGCACAGAAATATAAGCAAAATTAAGGGGGATATTTTTAGATTCAAAACTAATCCATAAGTTGGAAAGTAGATTCGAAACGAAGGAGACAACATGACAAAAATTCGGAGGATACCTGCGGATAAACAGTTAATGGAGTTGGAGAACAACGAGACATAAAACTAATGATGAATGACAATGCCAATAGGCTATGGCGGAGAGTACCTGGGCAATAGGTAAATAGTAAAAGACGGGTCCCGGAGACAAGCAGAGTCCTCTTATCACTCTTCTTTATTGTTCATATAAAAGATTTGACAGACATCATCACCCCCTCATAACAAGACGTTGACGCGTTTCGGGTAGACACCCTTAATCGTAACGCTATGCCAAGTGTAGCCCCACTATTTAAAAGAGTTTGAGTCCACCACCCCCCAGCTGCGGGGAGGGAGTCTCCCACTCTATAGGTTGCCACATACGAGAACACACCTCTTCGTTTTCTCAATCAAATCCACCTATAATTGTTAACACACTGTGCGGGCCTGACAATGGGTAAATTAACCCTGGAGGTACCACTAGATCCAATTTCTTAGTCAAAACCGCACAGTGTGAACACACCATCATTGATGGAAAGGTGTATAATACAAATTCAAACATAAAACAAAAACGAACAAAATATGACCCTCAGTAGTAAAGATAATTATTGTTTGCAACATCAAGCGGAATAGAGTAAACAGTTAATTTGCCAACATTGTAGATCTTAACAGTGTACAAATAAACCGATGTTCCCTAAGGCAACCTGCAAGCGATCCCAATGTTATCTCATACAGCAAAGTATGTATATAGCGCTGTTCTGTGCCCATACATCAGAACACTATAGGTATGTCAGCATAGACACCTGATTCGACCGTTCAGCGGCGGACAGAGAAACCGCCCCGTGTGATCAAGATCTTATAGAATGACGAGCAGAGATGTGCACAAAACCGGACGATCCAAGCAATGTTTTGCATTTCAATTGTTGAACAGAACCTTATGGATAATAGTATCTTTATCATACCCGTTAAATTAGGGTGGTTAATATTTCACTGATATACATAGGTCAGTTCTTTTTTCAAATTCAGACCCGCTGGAACTCGAGTAGCTAGCCTAAAAATCCAGAAGGCTTCCCTAAGGAGGATTTTTTTCCGGTGATCGCCACCTCTTTTGGGGGCCACAACTCTCTCAATGGCAAATGCTTTGAAAAATGACACCTTACGGGCATGTTTTTGTATGAAATGTCGCGCCACATTTGAGATATTTAAAATGTTAGGGTTGCTGATATAATTTAGGTGTTCAAGAATTCGGCTTTTAAACTTGCGAGATGTGCTGCCCACATACATTAGATCACAATGCATACATTTGATTACATAGATGACACCTTCTGTATTACAATTTATATAGCTACGGATAGGAAATTTGTATGTGTGATCTGAATTTTCAAATATTTTTGTAGGCAGCACATAATCACAAGTTTTACAGGGGTTACCCCCACATTTGGTGAATCCTTTGTAGATGAGCCAATTTGGTTTAAAATTGGTTCGTGTACCGGCGGCGGTGAACAGAGATGGGGACAGCGAGCAGGACAGAGTAGTTGCCTTTCTTGACACAATTCTGCATCCTGATTTGAGAGCTTGATACAGAATGTTGTCCTCATATAATATAGGTAAACATTTCTTTATTACAGAGCTAATTGCATTAAATTCGCTACTGTAAGTTAAGGATAGAGTGGGAACTCTGTTCTGGTTGCTGTCCCCACCCCCCACATCGCCGGCAGCAAACCCATTACCAGACCTATCCTCTGGCTTCCCAAAAAGCATATCTTTCCTTCTTTTTTGTAATGCCAGATCTCTCCCTCTTTTAATCATCCAGGCTGGATAATTTCTATCCCTCAGTCTCTTCTCCACCTTGCTGAATTCTTCTTCCAGTCTGTCTCTATCACTACAATTTCTGACTGTGCGTGTAAATTCACCCACAGGAATTGCTCTGATGGTATGTATGGGATGGTGACTTTTGGCAATAGCTGGGCAATACCTGGGCAATAGCTGGGTAGAAATATCGTGGGAGGTGAAGTCCTTGGGCATGCGCGATGTGGAGTTCGGATCGTGAACAGAGTGTGAAGACATGCGCATTAACACGGAAGCCGAGAGAGCTCCGACGTCACAAACAAGCGCAGCGCTCAAGAATGATTCGCACCAATTAAAACGAGAGAAAGGGAAAACATCTGACGTCAAGGGGCGAAGTCAGCTCGTCATGAAAGCGAGCCCCATGGCCTATCCAATCAGAAGCCCAGTGAAGACGCTAGTCACGCCCCTAATAAGGCGCACAACCAACGCATCACTAACAAAGGTCTTATAAGCCGGAAGTGAGGCAAAGCACGCACAAACACTGCCCTTACCCCTGAGGACGCCGTGATACGGCGAAACATGTCGGGGGGCAGCGTGAGGCTTGAATTTTAACACAGTTATCACTGAAACCAGTGTGTAGAGGAAGACACTAGACACAATGCCATTATAATCCTGGGCAAGCGCGCAGCTCAGCATGGTAATAGAGTGTCAAAATTAAGCAGGAGTCTTAAGAAGTCAGCAAAGAGTACTGACAATAAGCTCCAAAAGACAAAAAGAAAAGGCCAGTGAAACTGAAAATTTAAAATCACTAAATATGTGTCGGAGCACAAATAAAAAAGTTTAGTTATGATTATTAAAAGTTAAGTTTTAGGTAAATTGGTAGGTGCAGGGAAAAAAAGGTATTAATAAGTCCAAACAGGACATTAGTATGATAAGACTATTCACTCACAACAACGAATATTCTTCTCATAACACTGTGCAACTAATAGAGGTTGCTGTTCCTGAGTCATGATTCATGAATCATGACTCATGAAAAAGCACCCTCTATTAGTTGCATAGTGTTATGACAAGGCTATTCGCTGAGATCATATTTGTGAGATTTATATTGCTTTATATTAGTTTTTTTGAATATTCATAATATTTTAAAAAACGAATATATAGCAATATAGTGAATATTATGTAATAATTATGCAGTAAGTCAGTGACAGTATCTGACACTGGAAAAGCTGGGAAATAACAGTGTAGATTATCTAGCTTTCCCAGTGTCAGATTTTATCGCTAAGTTTTTACCCAGCTTTCCCAGTGTCAGCTATCATCCTAGTGTAAATCGCAAATATTCTAATGGCAAATTTTTATAGCGAATATGCAAAAGGCTACACTAATAAGCTTGTCATAATACTCAGTCTAATATTCTTGTCAGAAGACTATGAAACCAATAGATGGCGCTGTTGAGTTATGAACAGCACCCTCTATTGGTTTCATAGTTTTCTGACAAGAATATTAGTCTTGTCATAAGACTGTGAAACCAAAAGAGAGAGATGTTCATAATTCAATAGTGCTATCTATTGGTTTTCATAGTCTTATGACAGCTGAAAAACAAGGCAGATTCTACTCATTTGCATGTCTTTCCCATAGGTCCATGTTTATGCAGATGAGTTTTTACATGACAAAAATGTATAGAAAGGTTATTGAATATTATGTTAGGACAATCAGAAAACATTTTGTCGCCCTTATGATATTGATCTAGGTGTGCAGGTCCACCCAAGCCATCTAACAGATGCAAAATAACTTTCAGGTTTACTAGTTCTCAGTCAGATAAGAACTGGTTTGGAATATCTCATAGTGCACAAGGCTGCCATTGTAAGGTATGCTGGCTGTTATCTGTCTCATGGCTAGATTGGGCACATACATAGCTTTTAGCATATAGCCTTTGTGTGGTTGTCTGTCGTATGTCGTACATAATAGGAGTCTAAGACACATCCACCTATCCTCCTAATGCTGTTTCCAAACAATTTTGATGAGGTTTCCATCATTTCTAACCTTATTTTATGAACCAGACACACTTCTTTTCTGAGCAGGGGGTGACTAGGGTTCTCCCATTAGCTTCCATTGTGCTCGGTAGAACACATAAGCATACCGATGTGTTCGGCCAGAGCACTCGAGCCCTTTGGTGCTCGCTCAACACTAATAGTAATACCTCCTAAAAGAGTTATTACTTTACATTTTCCATATGTCTACTTCGTATTTAGATAATTTTGTAAATTACATTTTCTTTTTTTGGGATGGTAGAAGACTTAGAAGCAAATCTTGAAATTTTTAATAGGCTTACATAATAGAAACCACCCTTAAATCGCCCTATTTTAGAAACTACACCCCTCAAGGTATTCAAAACTGATTTTACAAACTTTGTTAAACTTTTAGGTGTTTCACAAGAATTAAAGGAAAGTGTAGATGAAATTTCAGAATTTCACTTTTTTGGTAGATTTTTCATTTTAACGCATTTTACAGAAACCCCATTTGTGATTGTAAACTGCTGTATAGGCACACGGCAGGTCGCAGAAGGAAAGAGTAATTTTAAGTTGCCATGTCACATTTGAAGATCCCTTGATGCACCCCCTGTAGTAGAAACTCCCCAAAAATTACTCCATTTTGGAAACTACAGGATAAGGTGGCTGTTAGTTGGTACTATTTTAGGGTACACATGATTTTTGGTTGCTCTATATTATACTTTTTGAGAGGCAAGGTAACAAAAAATAGCTGTTTTGGAACCGTTTTTATTTTTTTATTTTATTTGCAATGTTCACCTTACAGTTTAGATCATTTGCTGTTTCTATAGTTGAGGTTGTTACGGACACGACTATCAAATATGACTACTTTTTTGGTTTCAGTTTTACATAATAAAGCATAAAAAAAATAAAAGATTTTTTAGTGTCTCCATATTCTGAAACCTACGGTGTTCACCTGAGGGGTTAGGTCATGTGATGCATCACATTATTATGTACGTGGTGATGCCTAATATGTACACTTTTTTTATTTACTTAAGTTTTACACAATAACAGCATTTTTTAAACAAAAAAAAGTTTTTTTAGTGCCTCCATATTTTGAGAGCCATATTTTATATGATTTTTTGTGTGATTGTCCTAGGTAGCGTAATTTTTTTTTTGCAGGATGATATATTGGTTTGATTGGTATGATTTCGGGGTGCGTATGACTTTTTAATTGCTTTTTGTAATGTACGGTGACTAGAGTTGAGCGGACACCTGGATGTTCGGGACACAAACTTGACCCGAACCCGAACCCCATTGAAGTCAATGGGGACCCAAACTTTTGAACACTAAAATGGCAGCAAAATGTGGTTAAGAGCATGGCAAGTGCTCTGCAAACAAAAGTGGATAGGGAAATGACTTTAAATAACATAGAATGCGTAAAATAAAAAAAATTATAATCTTGATCTAGGAGGACAAGGGCCATATGGAGTAGGATGTTGAGGAGGCAGTGATTGTGGTGGTGTAGGTGGACGCGGCGGTGGAGGAGGAGGAGGAAGCCTATACTGGTTTTTGGTTTTAATTATTTTTTATTTTTTTAAATTAGGGTACACCCTAAAACATTGGGAAATATAAACTGTGATAACCCCCTCCAATCGTGCTAAACGAACATTCAGACAATACACTGGCACCTCCAAGTCATAAAGGGCAAGCTCAGGCCATGTGCCCAATTTGGAGACCCAGAAGTTGAAAGGACAGACCCATCAGTCAGTACATGTAGATGTACTGACTGTTCACAATCCACTTGGATATCTTCTCTATCAACTTTTGATGTTTTTTTTTCTGCGCCTACCATGTTGATCACGGTTAAATGCGAATCGGGGTTCCACCCCGGAGAGGAAGCGTGAGAACTGGATACCACATCCAAGGGAGGTTAATTGTTTGAAGTTAAATGTGATCAAGCAGAAAAGTGGGACAAATTATTAAAGCGCAAATGTGCGACAAGTTGTTAAAGTTTAAGCGTTGAATGAAAGGAGGGGGCGTGGGTCAAAAAAGATCATTTTTTAATTTAAATTCCTGTCACCTGCAGAGCAGGGGTTTGTATACAGCAAAATTGGTAAAATGTCGCCCAAAAATTTAACAGACAAATTAGTGATTTTTTTTTTTACCTGTCTACTATGTAGAGCAGTGGTATATCACAGCTAAAATTTGGTGAGTTTCACCCGAAAATGTAACAGACAGATTAGGGAAATGACAAAAATAAAATAAAATATGTACAAATAAAAAAAAAATTATCTTAATTTATGAGGTGGAGGTCCATATGAAGTAGGAGTTTGAGGAGGCGGTGGACATAGCGGTGTAGGTGGAAGCGGTGTAGGTGGTGTAGGTGGAGGAGGATGAGGTAGCCAACACTGTTTTTTGGTTTACATTTTTTATTTATTTTTTTATTTTATAGGGTACACTCCAAAAGAGTGGGAAATATCCAAAATGCAACAATGAGCAATTGTGCTGTATTATAACAATGAGTGGGTAAGGACGGTATACATTTCTATTCTACACAAGGTACGGACAAGTCCTGTGGGATCCATGCCTGGTTCATTTTAATAAATGTGAGCTTGTCCACATTGACTGTGGACAGTTGGCTGCGCTTGTCTGTGATAACGCCCCCTGCCGTACTAAACACACGTTCAGATGATACACTGGCTGCAGGGCAGGTCAGCACCTTCAAGGCGTATAGGGAAAGCTCAGGCCATGTGCCCAATTTGGAGACCCAGAAGCTGAAGGGGGCATACCCGTCATTCAGTACGTATAGGCGTGTGCACACGTGTAGGCGTGTAAACACATACTGCTCCACCATGTTGCTGAAATGCTGCCTCCTGCTAAGACGTTTCATATCAGCTGGTGGTGCTGGTTGTTGTGGTGTGCTGACAAAGCTTTTCCACATTTCGGCCATGCTAACCGTGCCTTCTAAGGTGCTGGCGGTGCCTCAGCTGCGTTGGCCACCTCTTCCTCCTCCTCTGCCTTCGCCTTGTGCTTCCACTGTGCATCCGCTGTCAGGTGGGAATGCCACCAGCAGCGCGTCTACAAGAGTGCGCTAGTACTCACGCATCTCACGATCACGCTCCAGTGACGGAATTAAAGATGGTACGTTGTCCTTGTAACAGGGATCCAGTAGCGTGGCCACCAAGTAATCAGCACAAGTTAGAATATGGGCAACTCGGTGGTCATTGCGGAGGCTGCCCAGAGGCAGTGACAAGCTGTCCGCTGTGGGAGGTGTATCGTCTGTGTCCTCTGTATTCCCCCAGCCACGCACCAGTGATGGCCATGAGCTGGTTTGGGTGCCACCCTGCTGTAAACATGGTTTCTCCTCCTCCATCTCCTCATCCTCCACCTCATCATCCGTCTCCACCAGACAGAATTTTAAAGGTTAATAATGTTGAAATGCTGGCATTCAGGGCCAGGGATCGCGGGTGGGTAGGGGGGTACTTCCTCTTCCGCTCTAGTGTTTGGAAGATGGAGAGCTGAACGCTTCCATGGGACATTGTGGAGATGCTTGGTGACCAAGGTGGTGATGTTGCTGGCAGATCCTCTGTTTGTGGGGTGGCAGGTGCCACTGTCACTCCAGAGGTGGATGAAGAGGCCAAGGCTGCAGCAGAAGAGGAAGCAGGAGGAGTCTGTCTATTCCACTGCAGCTCGTGCTTTGCACTTAGATGCCTGGTCGTCCTGGACATTTATGCCTAGTTTCAGGCTCTGATTGCACAGAGTGCAAACCACTCGTGTCTTGTTGTCAGCACATTGTCTGAAGAACTGACATGCTAGGGAACTTCTTGGAGCTGGCTTTGGTGTGCTCCCTCCCTTGCTGCCATGCGCAGTAGTAGGCATACTGTCTAGGGGACAACCGCTCTGCTTTTGCCCCCTGCTCCCTCTTCTGCTGTGCTGGTGGCTCTGTGCGAACACCGCTTTTTCATCCATACTACACAGGTCACTCGCATGACCTTAATTCCATGTAGGGTCGAGGACCTCATCATCCTCCACATCATCTTCCACCCAGTCTTTACCCCTGCCCTCCTTGTCGGTCTTCACACTTTCGAAAGCAACAGCAGTTGGCATCTGTGTTTTGTCATCATATGAGACGTGCTGCGGTGGTCCTCTCATGTACTCATCTTGAAAAAATAAGTGGTTGGGCATCGGTGCACTCAATCTCTTCCACTTCTGGGGCAGGGCTAGGTGGATGGACCTGGGAAACCCTGCTAACAGAGTCATCAAAAAGCAGAAGAGAATGCTGCATGACTTGGGATCAGACTGCTTGGCTGATTTTCAAGGGGGTGAGGAGAAAGACTGATGGACATCAGCTGCAGGTGCTAACTCTAATCTATCAGCAGGAGACTGGGTGGGAGACAATGTGAAGGAACTGGAGGCACTATCAGCAACCCAATCTACATCCTATCAACTGTACTTGTTCTGGCCTCACCATTCGTAGAGCCGCATTAGGCCCGGCCAAATAACGCTGAAGTTTCTGTCGCATACTCACACCTAAGGAAGGTCACAGATCGACCACATCCTCTACCTGCAACAGGAGCTCCACCAGCAGCACCACGACCGGGGCCAGGTCCCTTATTTGACGCTCTCCTCATATTTCTCAAATTTAGGATCTTGCACAAAATGTGTGTTTTTTTTTAATAACCGAATAGAACACCAGTATCTAACGCGTGTATCTCACTCTGACAGATGAAGAATAGGCCCCTGATGTACGGTATTGCCAAAAATGGGTGTTTTATAAACCCAGAATATTATTGTAGTATTCCGAGATTGTATGTCAAACTAATAAATGCAGCATAGGCCCCAGATGTAGGGGATTGCCAAAAATGGGTGTTTTTTTATACCCAGAATTTTATTGCACTATTTCAAGCTTGTATATCATACTGACAGATGCAGCATAGGCTGCAAAATTAAGTATTTTGCCCAAAATGGGAGTTTTTTTTTTAAATAGCAGAATATAACACCAGTATCTAACGCTTGTATCTCACACTGACAGATGGAGCAAAGGCTCTAAATTAATTTTTTTGTCCAAAATAGGTGTTTTTCCTATAACACAATAGAACACGAGTATCCAATGCAAGTATTTCACACTGACAGATGCAGCAAAGGCCTCAGATTTATTAATTATTTTGTGCAAAATTGGTGTTTTTCAAATAACAATGCAAAACCAGTATGCAGCATAGGCTGCAAAATTAAGTATTTTGCTCAAAATAGTTTTTTTTAAATTTTTATAACAGAATAGAACACCAGTATCTAACGTGTGTATCTCACACTGACAGATGCAGCAAATGCTGCAAAATTAGTTTTTTGCCCAAAATTAGTTTTTTGCCCAAAATTAGTGTTTTTTTAATAACAGAATAGAAAACCAGTATCTGACACGTGTATCTCACACTGACAGATGCAGCAAAAGCTGCAGATTTATTATTTTGCCCAAAATGGGTGTTTTTCTTATAACAGAATAGAACACTAGTATCTAATGTGTGTATTTCATACTGACAGATGCAGCAAAGGCCTCAGATGTATTAATTATTTGCTCAAAATTGGTGTTTTCTCAAATAACAGAATGCAAAACCAGTATATAATGAGTGTATCTCACACTGACAGATGCAGCAAAGGCAGCAAATTTTGATTTGTGTCCAAAATTTGTGTTTTTTTAAACCCAGAAAATTATTGAAGTATTTCAAGCTTGTATTTCAGGCTGACAAATGCTGCAAAGGCACCAGATGTAGGGTGTTGCCAAAAATGAGTGTTTTTTTTTTTTTAAAACAGAAAATTTTTGCAGTATTTCCAGCTTGTATGTCACACAAATGCAGCATAGGCTGCACAATTAAGTATTTTGCCTAAAATTTGTGTTTTTTTAGTAACAGAATAGAACACCAATATCTACTACGCGTTTATCTCAAACTGACAGATGCAGCAAAGGCTGCAAATTCTTTTTCCCAAAATGTTTTTTTTTTTTTTTATAACAGAATAGAACACCAGTATTTAATGTGTGTATCTCACATTGACAGATGAAGCATAGGCCCCTGATGTAGTGTATTGGCAAAAATTTGTCTTTTATTAAACCCAGAAGATTATTTCAGTATTTCAAGCTTGTATGTCACACTAACAAAAGCAACATGGGCCCCAGATGTAGGGGATTGCCAAAAATTGGTGTTTTAAAAAAAAAAATAGAATATTATTTCCGTATTTCAAGAATGTATCTCACATTGACAGATGCAGCATAGGCTGCAAAACTAAGTATTTTGCCCAAAATGGGTGTTTTTTTTATAATAACAGAATAGAACTAGGGTTGAGCGAACACGAACTGTAAAGTTCTGGGTTCGTACTTTAGGATTTTTGGACCCCGGACCAGAACCCGAACATTTCAGTGAAAGTTCCGGTTCGGTGGTCTTCGAGTTAATGGAGTTTTTTGAAAGGCTGCAGAGCAGCCAATCAACAAGCGTTTAACTCGTGTGCCCTTAAAAGCCATCACAGCCATGGCAACTAATGGCATGGCTGTGGTTGGCCAGTGCAGCATGTGACCCAGCCTCTATATAAGCTGGAGTCACGTAGCGCTGCACATCACTCTGCTGTGGTTAGTGTAGGGATAGGATGCTGATGCTTTGAAGGAGAGAATAGGGCAGAATCTTTAATCTGAAGTGCTTGTTAACTCAGCGATCTACATAAATTTAGTTTTGTTTGCAGTACACAATCTTTTTACCGTGCCCTGAGCCCAGTGACCCAGAAGAAAAAACTTTTTGGGTGGTGGCGGACATTTTATGCAAGTTCTGTGCACCAGCACAGAATATGTGCATTTGTGACATTCAAATAGAAGCTTGAAATACTGCAATTATATTCTGATTTAAAAAAAGCACCTATTTTTGGCAAGGCCCTACATCTGTGGCCTTTGCAGCATTTGTCTGTGTGCAATTTAAGCTTGAAATACTGCAATAATTTTCTGGGTTTTAAAAAACATCCTTTTTGGGCACAATACTAAATCTTACAGCCCTGGTTGCATCTGTCAGAATTAAATACAAATACAAGTGTTAGATACTGCTGTCATATTCTACATAGTAACATAGTAACATAGTACATAAGGCCGAAAAAAGACATTTGTCCATCCAGTTCGGCCTGTCATCCTGCAAAAAAAATAAAAAAAAGTAGAAGCCAATTTTCCCCACTTTAGGGGAATAAAAAATTCCTTCACGACTCCAATCAGGCAATCAGAATAACTCCATGAATCAACGACCCCTCTGTAATAGCTATATCCTGTAATATTATTACACTCCAGAAATACATCCAAGCCCCTCTTGAATTCCTTTATTCTACTCACCATCACCACCTCCTCAGGCAGAGAGTTCCATAGTCTCACTGCTCTTACCATAAAGAATCCTTTTCTATGTTTGTGTACAAACCGTTTTTCCTCCAGAAGCAGAGGATGTTCCCTCATCACAGTCACAGTCCTGGGCATAAATAGATGATGGGATAGATCTCTATACTGACCCCTGATATATTTATACATATTAATTAGATCTCCCCTCAGTCGTCTTTCTTCTAAAGTGAATAACCCTAATTCTGTTTAGGGCAGAATTCTTATTTTGAAGCATTTGCTGCATCTGTCATTTTTAAATACAAGCTTGAAATACTTCAATAATTTTCTCAGTTTTAAAAGACACCCGTTTTTGGCAATACCCTCCATCTAGGGCTTATGCAGGTTTTGTCAGTGTGCAATTTAAGCATGAAATGCTGCAATAATTTTCAGGGTTTTAAAAAAAACACCCTTTTTGGGCAAAATACTAAATTTTACAGCCCTTGTTGCATCCTCCAGTGTGAAATACAAGCGTTAGATACTGCTATTATGTTATGTTATTAAAAAAACACCCATTTAGGACAAAATACTAAATTTGCGGCCTTGGCTGCATCTGTCAGCGTGAATAAATGCGTCACCTACAGTTATTCTATTCTATTATTTGAAAAACACCCATTTTGGGCCAAATACAAAATTTGCGGCCTTGGCTGCATCTGTCTGTGTGAAATACATGCATTATAAACTGGAGTTCTATTCTGTTATTAAAAACAAAAAGACCATTTTGGGCAAAATACTAAATTTGCAGCCTTGGCGACAAAGTTAGAGGTAGGTGGAGAGTCCTTAAAAATGATTTCAGGGATTTAGGTCAAAAGCTGAGGGCAAGGACCTCAAAGGTAGTATTTTCCAAAATACTGCCTGTACCACGAGCCACACAAGAAAGGCAATGGGAGATTAGGGAGATTAACAAGTGGCTCAAGAACTGGTGTAGGAAGGAGGGGTTTGGGTTCCTGGAGAACTGGGCCGATTTTTCTATCGGCTACAGGCTCTATCGTAGGGACGGGCTGCACCTCAATGGGGAAGGGGCAGCTGTGCTGGGGAGAAAGATGGCTAGAAGGTTGGAGGAGTGTTTAAACTAAGGACTGGGGGGAGGGTAATTACGTTATAGGAGGGGAAGATAGTGCAGATAGAGACCGGGGGCAAGGTAATGGGACTGGGGGAGGAATAGAAGGAGGGACTAGAACAGTTCAGAAGGAAAGGTGTAGGGTAAAAAATATACATAAACCTCTCAAATGTATGTATACTAATGCCAGAAGCCTGACTAATAAAACTGGTGAACTGGAATTAGTGATGTGTGAGGAGAACTATGACATAGTGGGAATAACTGAGACATGGCTGGATGATAGCTATGACTTGGCGGTTAATGTACAAGGTTACAGTCTGTTTAGAAAGGATCGTCAAAACCGGAGAGGGGGAGGGGTCTGCCTTTATGTAAAGTCCGGTTTAAAGCCCACACTCCGCGAAGATATAAGTGAGGGACATGAACATGTGGAGTCAGTGTGGGTAGAGATACATGGAGCTAAAAACAACAATAAATTACTAATAGGAGTTTACTATAAACCACCTAATATACCAGAGTCCACAGAAAATCTACTACTAAACGAGATAGACGAGGCGGCAAATCATAATGAGGTGGTTATTATGGGGGACTTCAACTACCCAGATATAGACTGGGAAACTGAAACTTGTATATCTCATAAGGGAAACAGATTCTTGGCAATAACCAAAGACAATTACCTCTCCCAACTGGTTCAGGACCCGACTAGAGGGATGGCCATACTGGACTTAGTATTAACCAATAGGCCCGACAGAACAACAGACGTGCAGGTTGGGGGACACCTGGGAAATAGTGACCATAAAGTAATAACCTTCCAATTATCATTCAAAAGAACGTTTCTACAGGGAGGAACAAAAATACCAAACTTCAAAAAAGCTAAATTTAGACAACTAAGAGAGGCCATAGGCCAAACTAACTGGGACAAAGTCCTCAAAAATAAAAATACAGCCACAAAATGGGATATCTTTAAAAACATCCTAAAATCTCATTGTGAGAGGTACATACAGTATGGTAATAAAAGGTTAAGGAACAAAAAGAAACCAATGTGGATAAATAGAACTGTAAAGAAAGCAATAAATGACAAAAAGAAAGCATATCATTCACTGAAACAGGAGGGGAGCACGGAAGCACTGAAAAACTATAAGGAAAAAAATAGAACATGTAAAAAACAAATAAAAGCGGCCAAACTAGAGACCGAGAGATTAATTGCCAAAGAGAGTAAAACTAACCCTAAAATGTTCTTCAATTACATAAATGTTAAAAAGTATAAATCTGAAGGTGTCGGCCCTTTAAAGAGTAATGAGGGGGAAGTCACAGAGAGCGATGAGGAGAAAGCAAAGCTGTTAAATATTTTTTTTCTCCAATGTATTCACTGAGGAAAATAAATTGTCAGATGACATGCAGAATGCAAATAAATTCCCCATCTTAAAAAGATTAAAATAGACAAATCGCCAGGACCGGATGACATACACCCCGGTATCCTAAAGGAATTAAGTCATGTCATAGCCAGACCCTTATTTCTGATATTTGCAGTCTCTATACTGACAGGGAATGTCCCACAGATTTGGCGCATGGCATATGTGGTGCCAATATTCATAAAGGGGCCAAAAACAGAGCCTGGAAACTATAGGCCGGTAAGTTTAACATCTGTTGTGGGTAAACTGTTTGAAGGTTTTCTGAGAGATGCTATATTAGAGCATCTCAACAGAAATAAGCAAATAACGCCATATCAGCATGGCTTCGTGAGGGATCGGTTATGTCAGACTAATTTAATCAGTTTCTATGAGGAGGTAAGTTCTAGACTTGACAGCGGCGAATCAATGGATGTCGTATATCTGGACTTCTCCAAAGCATTTGACACTGTCCCACATAAAAGGTTAGTATATAAAATGAGAATGTTCGGACTGGGAGAAAACATCTGTAAGTGGGTAAGTAACTGGCTCAGTGATAGAAAAAAAGAGGGTGGTTATTAACGGTACACACTCAGATTGGGTCACTGTCACTAGTGGGGTACCTCAGGGGTCAGTATTGGGCCCTATTCTCTTCAATATATTTATTAATGATCTTGTCGAAGGCTTGCATAGTAAAGTATCAATTTTCGCAGATGACACTATACTGTGTAAAGTAATTTACACTGATGAGGACAGTATACTACTACAGATGGATCTGGATAGATTGGAGGCTTGGGCAGATAAGTGGCAGATGAGGTTTAACACTGATAAATGTAAAGTTATGAACATGGGAAGGAAAAATGCAAGTCACCCGTATATACTAAATAGTAAAACACTCGGTAACACTGACATGGAAAAGGATCTAGGAATTTTAATAAACAGCAAACTAAGCTGCAAAAACCAGTGTCAGGCAGCTGCTGCCAAGGCCAACAAGATAATGGGTTGCATCAGAAGGGGCATAGATTCCCGTGATAAGAACATAGTCCTACCACTTTACAAATCGCTAGTCAGACCACACATGGAGTACTGTGTACAGTTCTGGGCTCCTGTAAACAAGGCAGACATAGCAGAGCTGGAGAAGGTCCAGAGGAGGGCATCTAAAGTAATAACTGGAATGGGGCAACTACAGTACCCTGAAAGATTATCAAAATTAGGGTTATTCACTTTAGAAAAAAGACGACTGAGGGGAGATCTAATTAATATGTATAAATATATCAGGGGTCAGTACAGAGATCTATCCCATCAGCTATTTATCCCCAGGACTGTGACTTTGACGAGGGGACATCCTCTGCGTCTGGAGGAAAGAAGGTTTGTACACAAACATAGAAAAGGATTCTTTACGGTAAGAGCAGTGAGACTCTGGAACTCTCTGCCTGAGGAGGTGGTGATGGTGAGTACAATAAAGGAATTCAAGAGAGGCCTGGACGTATTTCTGGAGCTTAATAATATTACAGGCTATAGCTACTAGAGAGGGGTCGTTGATTCAGGGAGTTATTCTGATTGCCTGATTGGAGTCGGGAAGGAATTTTATATTCCCCTAAAGTGGAGAAAATTGGCTTCTACCTCACAGGGTTTTTTTTTTTTTTTTGCCTTCCTCTGGATCAACTTGCAGGATAACAGGCCGAACTGGATGGACAAATGTCTTTTTTCAGCCTTATGTACTATGTTACTATCTGTCAGTGTGAGATACAAGCTTGAAATACTGCAATAATATTCTGGGTTTAAAAAAACACCCATTTTGGGCAAGTTACTAAATTTGCAACCTTGGCTGCATCTGTCAGTGTGAAATACACGCGTTAGATACTCTTGTTCCATTCTGTTATAATGAGGAGAGCGTCGAAAAAGGGACATGGTCCCGATCGTGCTACTGCTGCAGCTCCATTTGCAGGGAGAGGACGTGGTCGATCTGTGCCAGCTAAAAGCCCAACTGAAACACCTTCCTCAGGTGCGAGTAGGCGACAAAACCTTCAGCGTTATTTGGTCGGGCCTAATGCGGCTCTACGAATGGTGAGGCCAGAACAAGTATAGGTGATAATAGATTGGGCTGCTGACAGTGCCTCCAGTTCCTTCACATTGTCTCCCACCCAGTCTCCTGCTGAAAGATCAGAGTTGGCACCTGCAGCCGATGTCCATCAGTCTTTCTTATCACCCCCTTGCAAATTAGCCAAGCAGTCTGAGCCCCAAGTCATGCAGCAGTCTCTTCTGCTTTTTGAACTCTGTTAGCAGGGTTTCCCAGGTCCATCCACCTAGCTCTGCCCCAGAAGTGTAAGAGATTGAGTGCACCAATGCCCAACCACTTATGTTTCAAGATGAGTACATGGAAGGACCATCGCAGCACGTCTCGGATGATGACGAAACACAGGTGCCAGCTGCTGTGACTTTCAAAAGAAAGACCGACAAGGAGGGCAGGGGAGAAGACTGGGTGGAAGATGATGTGGAGGACGATAAGGTCCTCGACCCCACATGGAATCAAGGTTATGCGAGTGACCTGTGTTCGGAGGAAGAGGCGGTGGTCGCACAGAGCCACCAGCACAGCAGAAGAGGGAGCAGGGTGCAAAAGCGGAGCGGCCGTCCCTAGACACTACGCCTGCTACTGCCCACCGCAGTAAGGGATCGAGCACACCAAAGCCAGCTCCAAGGATTTACCTGGCGTGGCAGTTCTTCCAACAATGTGCTGACGACAAAACATGAGTGGTTTGCACACTGTGCAATCAGAGCCTGGAGCAAGGCATAAACGTTCTCAACCTGAGCACAACCTGCATAACCAGGCATCTAAGTGCAAAGCACGAGCTGCAGTGGAGTAGACACCTCAAAAACCAAGAAAGCTCTCATGCTTCCTCTTCTGCTGCAGTCTCGGCCTTTTCATCCACCTCTGGAGTGACAGTTCCACCTGCCACCCCGCAAACAGAGGATCTGCCAGCAACACCATCACCTGGGTCACCAAGCATCTTCACAATGTCCCATAGAAGCGTTCAGCTCTCCATCTCCCAAACACTGGAGCGGAAGAGGAAGTACCCCCGTACCCACCCGCGATCCCTGGCCCTGAATGCCAGCATTTGAAATGCTGTCATTCCGTAGAGAAAGAGAATTTTAAAAGCCTTATGGCGCTGGCTGTCCCACAGTATGTCGTGCCCAGCCACCACTATTTTTCCAGGAGAGCCATCCCTTCCCTGCACAACCAAGTGGGGGACAAAATTTGGTGTGCACTGCGCAATGCCATCTGTGGCAAGGTCCACCTAACTACGGATACGTGGACCAGTAAGCAGGGCAGGGGCATTATAGCTCCCTAACAGCACACTGGGTAAATGCAGTGGCGCCTGGGCCTGAGGCAGATAGCAGTTTGGCGCATGTTCTTCCACTACCGAGGATTGCACAGCACTTCTCTTTGCCTCCTGTTGCTTCCTCCTCCTACTCCGCTTTTTTATCCTCTACCGCCTCCTTATCCGATCAGCGTAACACCTTCACTACTAAATTCAGCACAGCCATTGGCAAATGACAGCAGGCAGTTTTAAAACTTATCTGTTTGGGGGACAAACCCCACACCACACAGGAGCTGTGGACGCCATGGAAAAACAGACCAATGAGTCTCAGAGTTACTATCCCACTTCTGCGTATCCTTAAAAAAACACTTCTGGCGATGATGGAAGAGGATGCGGCATAGGAGGAGGAGTAGGAAAAATAGGGATCATTTCCTAGGGGTTCTGGACCGTCATTCATAAGTGGCTCCAAGGGTGGGTTCCTGCACCCACAAATGCCAGATACACAATTGTCCAGCCAGGGCACAGTTCTGGAGGATGATGAGGTGGAGGATGAGGAGATGGAGGAGGAGGAACCATGTTCACATCAGGTGGCACCCAAACCAGCTCATAGCCATCACTGATGCGTGGCTGGGGGGATACAGAAGACACGATGCATCTCCCACATAGGACATCTTTTCATTGCCTATAGGCAGCCTGGCACACATGAGCGATTACATGCTGCAGTGTCTCTGACCTCCGAGTTGAAAACATTCTAACTTGCGCTGATTACTGGGTGGCCACGCTGCTGGATCTCTGTTACAAGGACAACGTACCGCCCTTAATTCCGTCACTCGAGCATGATATGCCTATACGTACTGAACACGCCTATACGTACTGAATGACGGGTCTGCCCCCTTCAGCCTCTGGGTCTCCAAATTAGGCACATGGCCTGAGCTTGCCCTTTACGCCTTGGAGGTGCTGGCCTGCCCTGCAGCCAGTGTATCATCTGAACGAGTGTTTAGCACGGCAGGGGGCGATATCACAGACAAGCACAGCCGTCGGTCCATAGTCAATGTGGACAAGCTCACGTTTATTAAAATGAATCAGGCATGGAATCCACAGGACTTGTCAATACCTTGTGCAGAATAGACATGTATACTGGCCTTACCCAGCCATTGTTATGCTACAGCGCAATTGCTTATGGTAGTATTTTTTATATTTCCCACTCTTTTGGGGTGTACCTTAATAAAAAATTTATATAAATTAAAACCACCTCTTCCACCTACACAGCCTATGTCTACCGCCTCCTCAACCTCCTACTCCAAATGAACCTCCACCTCATACATCAAGATTATTGTTTTAAATTTGTATGTATTTTTTTTTAATAACATTTCACTAATTTGTCTGTTACATTTTCAAGTGAAATTCACCAATTTTTGGCTGTGATATACCCCTGCTTTTCTTAGTAGACAGGTAAACAAATTTCACTAATTTTTCTGTTACGTTGTCAGGTGACATTCACCAATTTTTGGCTGTGATATTCCCCTGCTTCACCTAGTAGACAGCTTCATAAATTTCACTTATTTTTTCTGTTACATTCTTGGGTGAAAATTTTACCATTTTTGCCGTGAATAAACCCCTGCTCTGCATAGGTGACAGGGACCCAATTTTTTTAAAATCATCTGCAATTGGCACTTTCACTTGATCGTTCTGCTTGAATAATTTGTCCCACATTTCATCTTGATCACATTGCAGCCATTGACCTTCCTTGGATGTGGTCTCCCTTTCTCACGCTCCCTTTCCCGCGTGGAACCGTGATTAACCACCTCCGGACCGCCTAACGCACATGTGCGTTCCGGAGGTGGCAGGCTGGCGCACAGTCACGCATATACGCGTCATCTCGCGAGACGCGAGATGACGCGAGTATGCGCCCGCGCGTGCGCAGTTCGCGCCGGCATTTCTTCGAGAAGTATTTCGTCAGCAACCTGCCAGCCAATGATCGTGGCTGGCAGGTTGCTGATTTTTAAAAAAGCCAATCAAAGTGCCAGATATCAGATCATATTAGTAAATATGATCTGATATATGGCTGCCTGCTCCTCTGCTGGTTCTTTTCGTCGGTTGGATCCAGCAGAGGAGCAGGCTTCACAGTGAGTACACCAAACACTACACTATAGCCCCTGATCACCCCCCTGAACCCCAATTAACCCTTTGATCACCCCTTTGATCACCCCTGTCAATCACAAGTGAAAAGAAAAAAGTGATCAGTGCAAACTGTCACTTTTTTTTTCACTGTTATTGACCGTTAGGTTTTAGGTATAGTTTAGGTCCCTTGGTTAGGTAGTTAGCGATCAGTTAGCGCCCAGCCCACCGCACCGCAGTCCGTTATTCGCTGATTAGCGTATCGCTAATCAGCATTTGTACTTTTATAGTATCTGAAAGTGATCAAAACTGATCACGGTCAGATCTATAATAGTACTAGTGTCACTTTAGTTCGCCCTCCACCCAAAACGCAGTGTTTGCCCGATCAGGCCTGATCGGTCGCCCACACGTGCGTTCGCCCACACCCGCCCCACCGCAGTGACAAAAAAAAACTTTTTTTTGATCACTGCACATTCACTTTACACGCACTGCGGCGATAAAAAAATCAGTTTTGATATTTTTTATCAACCGCAGCGGCCTCCGGTACTTCGCTAGCCTCCCCTTTGTAAGACAGGCTTGCTTTTTTTTTCTTGGGTAGTCTCAGGGAATACCCCTAAATTTAGTTGCCCACATGTCTAACAGGGGGTATTCCTCTGAAGAGGCCTACAGGCTTCTGACCCAGTCGGATGAGGAGTGGGAACCCTCATCTGATGAATCCAGCGGGTCAGAATACGAACCTGTAGAAAGCAGTGGCTCTCTGACCCAAAGTTCGGACGAGGAGGCTGAGGTCCCTGATACCACCAGGCGTACCCGGCCCCGTGTCGCTAGACCGCAGGTTGCGCAGGATCCGCTTCAAGAGCAGCAGAGTGGGGCTGGTGCTGTCGGATTACGTGGTGAGGCATACACCAGCAGCCCAGCCCTCCCTGGACCTAGTACCAGCACTGCCGTACAACCTGGTGAAGTAGCGAGCACCAGAAGGGCAGTTGAAGCTGGTACGGTGGCACGTGCAGTAGTGACCCCGTCGCAGCCACCGCAAAGACGTGCCCGTAGAGCCCCTAGAATCCCAGAGGTGCTGGCAAACCCTGATTGGCAGTCCCCAACTTCAGCCGCACCTGTAGTTTTCCCTTTCACTGCCCAGTCTGGAGTTCGGGTTGAGACGGCTCAGATCGGTTCGGCCCTGGGATTTTTTGAGCTGTTCTTGACTGCGGAGCTTTTAGACTTAGTTGTGGCCGAAACAAACCGGTATGCCACACAATTTATCACCGCTAACCCGGGAAGCTTTTATGCCCAGCCTTTCCGGTGGAAACCAGTCCAAGTTTCCGAACTTAAAACTTTTCTGGGCCTCCTCCTCAACATGGGCCTGACAAAAAAGCATGAATTGCGGTCATATTGGTCCACGAACCCGATTCATCACATGCCCATGTTCTCTGCTGCCATGTCCAGGGCACGTTTTGAGGCCATCCTGCGGTTCCTGCACTTTAGTGACAACACCGCCTCCCGTCCCAGGGGCCACCCTGCTTTTGACAGGCTCCACAAAATTCGGCCCCTCATAGACCATTTCAACCAGAAATTTGCAGATATTTATACCCCAGAGCAAAACATCTGCATAGACGAGTCCCTGATACATTTTACCGGGCGCCTTGGCTTCAAACAATACATCCCAAGCAAGCGCGCCCGGTATGGGGTCAAATTGTATAAGCTCTGTGAAAGGGCCACAGGCTATACCCACAAATTTCGGGTCTATGAGGGAAAAGATCAGACCCTGGAGCCGGTCGGTTGCCCTGACTACCTGGGGAGCAGTGGGAAGACAGTTTGGGACTTGGTGTCACCCTTATTCGGCAAGGGGTACCATCTTTATGTGGACAATTTTTACACAAGTGTGGCCCTCTTTAGGCATTTGTTTCTAGAACGGATTGGCGCCTGTGGTACCGCGCGAACTAGTCGCGCGGGCTTCCCCCAACGGCTCGTTACCACCCGTCTTGCAAGGGGGCAGAGGGCCGCACTGTGTAACGAAGAACTGCTCGCGGTGAAATGGAGAGACAAGCGTGACGTTTACATGCTCTCCTCCATTCACGCAGACACGACAATACAAATTGAGCGAGCAACCCGTGTCATTGAAAAGCCCCTCTCAGTCCACGACTATAACCTCCACATGGGAGGGGTCGACTTCAATGACCAGATGTTGTCTCCGTATTTAGTTTCCCGACGCACCAGACGCTGGTATAAGAAGGTGTCTGTATATTTAATTCAATTGGCTCTGTACAATAGTTTTGTTCTCTACAGTAAGGCTGGGAGAACTGGATCCTTCCTCAAATTTCAGGAAGAGATCATCGAGAACCTCCTGTATCCAGGAGGTTCCGTGGCCCCAACCACCAGTGTAGTTAGCCGTCTACACGAGCGACATTTCCCCAATGTCGTTCCTGGTACCTCAACCCAACAGTCACCCCGAAAAAGATGTCGTGTCTGTAGCAGGAGTGGAATAAGGCGTGACACCCGCTATTTCTGTCCTGACTGTCCGGACCACCCTGCCCTATGCTTTGGAGAGTGTTTCCGGAAGTACCACTCACAGGTACACTATTAGCATAGGGATCATCTCACCAGGACAGGCACACAGGGCTATTAGGGCCCATTCACTCACTGCTGCTGCAAACGTCTCCTTTCACATGGGACAAAGTGCATAACGCACTTCGCCACATCTTTGGGCGATTTGCGCTTTGCACATTGACCCATGGGGAAGGAGAGGTTTGTTCTATAAAGGTAAAAAAAAAAAAAAAAAAACAGGTAAGCAAACAGGTTAAATGTTTAGTTCCAAAAGTTAAAGTTACATGTTCTGTTCCAAAGTTAATAAAATTATTGCGTTGTGGCCTGGTTTTTTTTTTTTTTTTCTTTTTTTACCTTCCAGGTGGACCAACCGATCTACTAGCTGCAGCACCGATGTGCATTCTGACAGAAGCATTGCGCTGCTGTCAGATTACACGCAAGTCGGTGTATGCGGCGCTGCAAGACGGGATTTTCTCCTCTGCAGTGACAGATACGTTTGCCGAGGCATACGAGCTGAGGAGGAGGCGGCGTTCCTATGCTTTGGCAAACACTTTGTATATATATATATATATATATATATTAAAAAAAAAATCCCGGCAATGATTTATTCATCCACATCGATTGATGCGAATGGAGAAATCTGGTTTGCCAGGGCATACGAGCTAAGTGGGTATGGATGTAGGGCGGAGCTCCTATGTCCTGGCAGACGCCTTTCCCCTCCATTTTTTTTTTTGGCTGAGATTTTTTCATCCACATTGATCGATGCGAATGAAGAAATCTGTGCCGTTCATTTTTTTCTTTCAGCCCAGAGGCTGAACGGAAAAAAAAATCTTATTACCTGTATGCTCAATATAAGGAGAATAGCAGAAACTCCTAATGCTGGCCATACATGTAATGATTGCGGAGACCCTCAAATGCCAGGGCAGTACAAACACCCCACAACTGACCCCATTTTGGAAAGAAGACACCCCAAGGTATTTGCTGAGGGGCATATTGAGTCCATGAAAGATTTAAATTTTTGTCCTAAGTTAGCGGAAAGTGAGACTTTGTGAGAAAAAACAAAAAAAAATCAATTTCCGCTAACTTATGCGAAAAAAAAAAAATTTCTATGAACTTGCCAGGCCCCTCATTGGATACCTTGGGGTGTCTTCTTTCCAAAGTGGGGTCACATGTGGGGTATTTATACTGCCCTGGCTTTTTAGGGGCCCTAAAGCGTGAGAAGAAGTCTGGGATCCAAATGTCTAAAAATGCCCTCCTAAAAGGAATTTGGGCCCCTTTGCGCATCTAGGCTGCAAAAAAGTGTGACACATCTGGTATCGCCGTACTCAGAAGAAGTTGGGGAATGTGTTTTGGGGTGTTATTTTACATATACCCATGCTGGGTGAGATAAATATCTTGGTCAAATGCCAACTTTGTATAAAAAAATGGGAAAAGTTGTCTTTTGCCAACATATTTCTCTCACCCAGCATGGGTATATGTAAAATGGCACCCCAAAACACATTCCCCAACTTCTCCTGAGTACGGCGATACCAGATGTGTGACACTTTTTTGATGCCAAGGTGGGCAAAGGGGCACATATTCCAAAGTGCACCTTTCGGATTTTGCAGGCCATTTTTTACACATTTTGATTGCAAAGTACTTCTCACACATATGGGCCCCTAAATTGCCAGGGCAGTATAACTACCCCACAAGTGACCCCATTTTGGAAAGAAGACACCCCAAGGTATTCTGTGAGGGGCATGGTGAGTTCCTAGAATTTTTTATTTTTTGTCGCAAGTTAGTGGAATATGAGACTTTGTAAGAAAAAAAAACAAAAAAACATCATCATTTTCCGCTAACTTGTGACAAAAAAAAAAAAATTCTAGGAACTCGCAGTGCCTCTCACGGAATACCTTAGGGTGTCTTCTTTCCAAAATGGGGTCACTTGTGGCGTAGTTATACTGCCCAGGCAATTTAGGGGCCCATATGTGTGAGAAGAACTTTGCAATCAAAATGTGTAAAAAATGGCCTGCAAAATCCGAAAGGTGCACTTTGGAATATGTGCCCCTTTGCCCACCTTGGCAGCAAAAAAGTGTCACACATCTGGTATCGCCGTACTCAGGAGAAGTTGGGGAATGTGTTTGGGGCATGGCGAGTTCCTAGAATTTTTTATTTTTTGTCGCAAGTTAGTGGAATATGAGACTTTGTAAGGAAAAAAGAGAAGAAAAAAAATCATCATTTTCCGCTAACTTGTGACAAAAAATAAAAAATTCTAGGAACTCGCCATGCCCCTCACGGAATACCTTGGGGTGTCTTCTTTCCAAAATGGGGTCACTTGTGGCGTAGTTATACTGCCCTGGCAATTTAGGGGCCCAAATGTGTGAGAAGTACCTTGCAATCAAAATGTGTAAAAAATGACCGGCGAAACCCGAAAGGTGCACTTTGGAATATGTGCCCCTTTGCCCACCTAGGCTGCAATAAAGTGTCACACATGTGGTATCGCCGTACTCAGGAGAAGTTGGGGAATGTGTTTTGGGGTGTCATTTTACATATACCCATGCTGGGTGAGAAAAATATCTTGGTCAAATGCCAACTTTGTATAAAAAAATGGGAAAAGTTGTCTTTTGCCAAGATATTTCTCTCACCCAGCATGGGTATATGTAAAATGACACCCCAAAACACATTCCCCAGCTTCTCCTGAGTACGGCGATACCACATGTGTGACACTTTTTTGCTGCCAAGGTGGGCAAAGGGGCGCATATTCCAAAGTGCACCTTTCGGACTTCACCGGTCATTTCTTACACATTTTGATTGCAAAGTTCTTCTCACACATTTGGGCCCCTAAATTGCCAGGGCAGTATAACTACCCCACAAGTGACCCCATTTTGGAAAGAAGACACCCCAAGGTATTCTGTGAGGGGCATGGTGAGTTCCTAGAATTTTTTATTTTTTGTCGCAAGTTAGTGCAATATGAGACTTTGTAAGAAAAAAAATAAAAAAATAAATCATCATCATTTTCCGCTAACTTGTGACAAAAAATAAAAAGTTCTATGAACTCACTATGCCCATCAGCGAATACCTTAGGGTGTCTACTTTCCGAAATGGGGTCATTTGTGGGGGTTTTCTACTGTCTGGGCATTGTAGAACCTCAGGAAACATGACAGGTGCTCAGAAAATCAGAGCCGTTTCAAAAAGCAGAAATTCACATTTTTGTACCATAGTTTGTAAATGCTATAACTTTTACCCAAACCATTTTTTTTTTGCCCAAACATTTTTTTTTATCAAAGACATGTAGAACTATAAATTTAGCGAAAAATTTATATATGGATGTAGTTTTTTTTGCAAAATTTCACAGCTGAAAGTGAAAAATGTCATTTTTTTGCAAAAAAATCGTTACATTTTGATTAATAACAAAAAAAGTAAAAATGTCAGCAGCAATAAAATACCACCAAATGAAAGCTCTATTAGTGAGAAGAAAAGGAGGTAAAATTCATTTGGGTGGTAAGTTGCATGACCGAGCGATAAACGGTGAAAGGAGTGTAGTGCCGAAGTGTAAAAAGTGGCCTGGTCATGAAGGGGGTTTCACCTAGCGGGGCTGAAGTGGTTAACATGGTAGGCGCAGAAAAGAACATTGAAAGTTGATAGAGTAGATATCCAATTGGATTGTGGACATCATTTTGTTTTTTGTCCAAAATTGGTGTTTTTTTTAACCCAGAAAATTATTAAAGTATTTAAAGCTTGTCTTCCAGACTGACAAATGCTGCAAAGGCACCAGATGTAGGATACTGCCACAAATGAGTGTTGTTGTTTTTTTAACCCAGATTATTATTGCAGTATTTCAAGCTTGTATTTCACAAAAAAAAAAAAAAAATGCAGCATAGGCCCCAGATGTAGGGTATTGCCAAAAGTGGGTGATTTTTTTAAACCCAGAAAATTATTGAAGTATTGCAAGCTTCTATTTTACCATAACAAATGCTGCAAAGGCACCAGATGTAGGATATTGCCAAAAATGGGTGTTTTTTTTTTTTTAACCCAGATTATTATTGCAGTATTTCAAGCTTGGATTTTAATGTCACAAAAGCACATATGCTGTGCTGATGCACTGAGCTTGCATAAAATGGTTGCCACCGCCCACCTAACTAACAGACGGATAAAAGTTATTTTTCTGTGTCACTGGGCTCAGGGCAGGGTAAAAAGATTGTGCACTGCACCCACAAAAATAAATTTATGTAGATCGCAGAGTTAACAAGCACTTAGGATTAAAGATTCTTTCCTATTCTCTCCCTCACAGCAGCAGCATCCTATCCCTACACTAAGCACAGCAGAGTGATGTGCAGCGCTATGTGACTCCAGCTTATATAGAGGCTGGGTCACATACTGCACTGGCCAATCACAGCCATGCCATTAGTAGGCATGTCTGAGATGGCTTCTAAAGGCACAGACCTAAACACTTGTTGATTGGCTGCTCTGCAGCCTTTCAAAAAGCACCAATACATTGCCGAACACTGAACTCGAATGCGAACTTATAGTGAAAAGTTTGGGTTCGGGACCAAAAATCCTAAAGTTCGGTTCGAATGGCACATGGCTTTTTTGACAGTTTTTATATTTTTTAAGTTGTTCATCTGAGGGGTTAGATCATGTGATATTTTTATAGAGCAGGTTGTTACGGACATGGCAATACCTAATATGTATACTTTTTTCATGTATTTAAGTTTTACACAATAATATCATTTTTGAAACAAAAAAATATCATGTTTTAGTATCTCCATAGTCTGAGAGCCGTAGTTTTTTTTTATTGCTTGGGCGATTGTCTTAGGTAGGGGCTCATTTTTTTGCGGGATGAAGTGACGGTTAGATTAATACTATTCTGGGGGACATATGCTTTTTTGATCGCTTGGTATTGCACTTTTAGTGATGTAAGGTGACAAAAAAATATATCTTTTAGCACAGTTTTTATTAAAAAAATGTTATGGTGTTCACTTGAGGGGTTAAGTCATGTAATATTTTTTTTTTAACAAAATTTTATTCAAGGAAAATTTCTGCATATGCAATGATCGAGCCCGTCGGTACAGACGCGGCGATACCTAATATGTCTACTTTTCTTATTTTCCCTCTTTTTATCAATTAGTTTACTTTATTTTGGGAAAAGGACTTTTTTTTTTACTTGAAACTTACATTTTTTTATTTAAAAAAAACCCTCATATCAGAACCAATGACAAAGTAAGAGGTAGGTGGAGTGTCCTTAAAAATGATCTTAGGGATTTAGGTCACAAGCTTAGGGCAAGGAACTCAAAATACTACCTGTACCACGAGCCACACAAGAAAGGCAGCAAGAGATTAGGGAGGTTAACAAGTGGCTCAAGAACTGGTATAGGAAGTAAAGGTTTTGGTTCCTGGAGACCTGAGCGGACTTGTCTGTTGGCTTCATGCTCGATCATAGGGATGGGCTGCACCTCAATGGGAAAGGGGCAGCTATTTTGCAGAAGATGGCTAAAAGGTTGGAGGAGTGTTTAAATTAGAGAGTAGGGGGAGAGAAATTACATTATAGAAGGTGAAGTGCAAATAGAGAACTGGGGCAAGGTAATGGAAATGGGGGAGGAATAGAAAGAGGGACTAGAACAGTTCAGAAGGAAAGGTGTAGGGTAAAAAATATTATGTAAATCTCTTATTGTATGTACATTAATGCCAGAAGCCTGACTAATAAAACTGGCGAACTGGAATTAGTAATTTGTGAGGAGGACTATGACATAGTGGGAATAACTGATACATGGCTGGATGATAGCTATGACTGAGCGGTTAACGTACAGGGTTACAGTCTGTTTAGAAAGGATTGTCAAAACTGAAGAGGGGGAGGGGTTTGCCTTTATTTAAGTCCTGTCTAAAGCCTACACTCCGGGAAGATAAAAGTGAGGGACATGAACATGTGGAGTCACTGTGGGTAGAAATACATGTAGGAAAAAACAATAATAAAATACTAATAGGAGTTTATTATAAGCCTCCTAATATAACAGAGTCCACAGAAAATCTACTGCTAAATAAAATAGACGAGGCGGAAAATCATAAAGAGGTCATTATTATGGGGGTTTTTATTACTTAAACTACCCAGATAGAGACTGGAAAACTTAAACCTGTACATATCATAAAGGAAACAGGTTCTTGGCAATAACCAAAGACAATTACCTTTCCCAACTGGATCAGGACCCGCCAAGAGGGACTGCCACACTGGACTTAGTAACTTAGTATTAACCAATAAACCTGACAGAACAACAGATGTGCTGGTTGGGGGACACCTTGGAAATAGTGACCATGAAGTAATAACCTTCCAGTTGTCGTTCAAAAGAATGTTTCTTCAGGGAGGAACAAAAATACCAAACTTCAAAAAAGCAAAGGCCTAACTAACTGGGGCAAAGTGCTCAAAAATAAAAATACAGCCACAAAATGGGATATTTTTAAAAGCATCCTAAAATCTAATTGTGAGAGGTACATACCTTATGGGAATAAAAGGCTAAGGAACAAGAAAAAAAATGTGTATAAATAGAAATGTAAATAAGAAAGAAGTGACAAAATAAAGCATTTAAAATCACTAAAACAGGAGGGTAGCGAGAAATTGAAAAAGCATTGAAAGACTATAAGGAAAGAAATAGAATACGTGAAAGACAAAAAAATAGCTGCCAAACTAGAGACTGAGAGATTAATTGCCAAAGATATTAAAACTAGTGATGAGCTGCAGTAGTCATATTCGAATTTGCAATATTTCGCGAATATTTTGTAGAATATTTCGTGAATATTCGCAAATTCGAATATTTGTTATATTGTATGTTTTTTGAAAAATTGACAAGGTAATGATCGCGTAGAATGCAAATTATCGTAATGCAAATTTTATTGGTCACGAATATTCGAATTTCGAATTTAGCATTTTTATCGCGAATCGTGATTTGAAAATGTGCAAATATTTAGAATATAGTGATATATATTCGTAATTTCGAATATTCAAGTTTTTTTATAGCAAATTTTCGTAATGCAAATTTTTATCGCAAATTTTTCAATTGCCGAGCAAAAACTCCTCCCTGCTTCTTGCTTGTGGGCCAATGAGTCATAGCACTATATCAAATATATACGTTTTTTCGAATATTCGTAATATTATAAAACAAGAATATATAGCAATACAGCCAATATTCGAAAAAAAAAACTAATGTAGAGCAAATTAGCTAATATCGTGCTATAATATTTTTTTTCAATAGTTGAATTTTTTTTCCAATCTGAACTTCAGATGAGAAAAAAATTACAACTATTAGACAGAAGATTATAGCACTATATTAGCTAAATTGCTCAACATGTTTTTTTTTAGAATATTCGCTATATATTCTTGTTTTAGAATATTACGAATATTCAAAAAAACAAATATATTCGATATAGTGCTATATATTCGTTTTTTTAGCATATTCATCATTTTTCCCATTTAAAGTCATGATTCATCCCTGCTTCTTGCTTGTGGGCCAATGAGTCATCATGGAGGAATCATGTTTTTACTCTGCAATTGAAAAATTTGCGATAAAAATTAGCATTATGAAAATTTGCTAAAAAAAACTCGAATATATCACTATATTCGAAATATTCACGATTTTCAAATTGCCTATATTCACAATAAAAATTCGAAATTCGAATATTCGTGATCAACACTAATTAAAACTAACCCTAAAATGTTCTTCAATTATATAAATGGTAAAAAGTATAAATCTGAAGGTGTGGGCCCTTTACAGAGTAATGAGGGGGGATTTCCAGAGAGAAATGAGGAGAAAGCTAAGCTATTATTTTTTTTTTTTTTCTCCACTGTATTCACTGAGAAAAATAAAATGTCAGATGAAATGCAGAATGTAAAAGTAAATTCCCCATTAAAAGTGCCCTGTCTAAATCAGGAAGAAGTACAGAGCGTCTTAAAAAGATTAAACTAGACAAATCGCCGGGACCAGATAGCATACACCCCCGTATCCTAAGAGAATTTAGTAATGTCATAGCCAGACCCTTATTTCTGATATTTAAGGACTCTAGACTAACAGGGAGTGATCCACAGGAATGGCGCATAGCTAATGTTGTGCCAATATTCTAAAAGGGTCCAAAAACAGAGCCTGGAAACTAAAGACCGATAAGTTTAACATCTGTCATGGGTAAACCGTTTGAAGGTTTTCTAAGAGATGATATCTTGGAGTACCTCAATGAAAATAAGCAAATAATGCCATAGCATGGCTTTATGAGATATTGGTCATGTCAAACTAATTTAATCAGCTTCTATGAGGAGGTAAATTCTAGACTTGACAGCGGCGAATCAATGGATGCCGTTTATCTTGACTTCTCCAGCATTTGATACTGTACCACATAAAGGGTTAGTATACAAAATGAGAATGCTTGGACTGGGGGAAAATGTTTGGGTAAGTAACTGGCTCAGTTATAGAAAAATGAAGGTGGTTATTAATGGTACACACTCAGATTGGGTCACTGTCACTAGTGGGGTACCACAGGGGTCAGTATTGGGCTCTATTCTCTTCAATATATTTATTAATGATCTTGTAGAAGGCTTGCACAGTAAAATATAAATTTTTGCAGATGACATTAAAATGTGTAAAGTAATTAACAGGGAAGAGTACAGTATACTGCTACAGATGGATCTGGATATATTGGAGGCTTGGGCAGTTAAGTGGCAGATGAGGTTTAACACTGACAAATGTAAGGTTATGTACATGGAAAGGAATAATGCAAGTCACCAGTACATACTAAATGGTAAAACACTGGGTAACACTCACATGGAAAAGGACTTAAGAATTTTAGTGGACAGCAAACTAGGCTGTAGAAGCCAGTGTCAGACAGCTACTGCCAAGGCCAATAAATGAATAGGTTACATCAAAAGGGGCATAGATGCCCGTGATGAGAACATACTGGAGTCCTGCCACTTTTCAAATCTTTAGTCAGACCACACATGGACTACTGTGTACAGTTCTGGGCTTTTGTAAATAGGGCAGACTTGGCAAAGCTGGAGAGAGTTCAGAAGATGGCAACTAAAGTAATAACTGGAATGGGTAGACTACCGTACCCTGAAAGATTATCAAAATTAGGGTTATTAGAAAAAAGATAACCGAGTGGAGATCGAATAATTATGTATCTATGTAACTATATATATACATCTGAGGTCGGTAAAGAGATCTCTCCTGTCATCTATTTATCCCCAGGACTGTGATGAGGGGACATCCTCTGCGTCTGGAGGAAAGAAGGTTTGTACACAAACATAGAAGTGGATTCTTTATGGTAAGAGCAGTGAGACTATGGAACTCTCTGCCTGAGGAGGTGGTGATGGCGAGTACAATAAAGGAATTCAAGAGGGGTCTAGATGTATTTCTGGAGTGTAATAATATTACAGGCTATAGCTACAAGAGAGGGGTCATTGATCCAGGGAGTTATTCTGATTGCCTGATTGGAGTCGGGAAGGAATGTTTTCCCTTAAAGTGGGGAAGATTGGCTTTTAGCTCACAGGTTTTTTGTGCCTTCCTTTGGATCAACTTGCAGGATAACATGCTGAACTAGATGGACCGATGTCGTTTTTCAGCCTTACAAACTTTGTTACTATGTAAAGTGAAATGTATCGGGCCCGGCATTCTCACTGTACTTACTGCCGGGCTCGGTCAGATCGCTCCCATTAGATGTGAGTGCAGCGGGTCGCCTCCCCCCACCGGGCCCGTTCGTGGTCGCACTCACTGCGACCGCTATCAATATGCCCCTGCCCTTGGAATAAAAAAACATATCTTTTTTCTGATCATAGACAAACCCTATGAAGAACACAGTGGCCCACATCTTTCTATTGTGGCTGCATTGAATTCTGGCATAATTTGCACAACATATTTCCTGCAATTTGGTACATTTCACGTTACATAGTAACATAGTTTATAAGGCTGAAAAAAAGACATCTGTCCATCTAGTTCAGCCTATTATCTTGGAAGTTGATCCAAAGGAAGGCACACAAAAAAAACCTAAAAAAAAAAACTGTGAGCTAGAAGCCAATTTTTCCCACTTTAGGGTAACAATGCCTTCCCGACTCCAATCAGGCAATTAGAATAACTCCCTGGATCAATGACCCATGTCTAGTAGCTATAGTCTGCAATATTATTAAACTCCAGAAATACATCCAGACCCCTCTTGAACTCTTTTAGTGAACTCACTATCACCACCTCTTCAGGCAGAGAGTTCCATAGTCTCAATGATCTTACCATAAAGAATTTTCTTCTATGTTTGTGTACAAACCTTCTTTCCTCCAGATGCAGAGGATGTCCCCTCGTCACAGTCCTGGGAATAAATAGATGCTGGGAAAGCTCTCTGTACTGACCTCAGATGTATACATAGATACATAATTATTAGATCTCCCCTCAGTCATCTTTTTTCTAATAACCCTAATTTTGATAATCTTTCAGGGGAGGTGCGACCGCGACCGGGCCCGGCGGGGGAGGGAGCCCGCTGCACTCACATGTAATAGGAGTGCTCTGACCGGACCCGGCATGAAGTACAGTGAGATTGCTGGGCCACTTCAGAGCACTCTTCAAACATGACCTGGCTCAGGAAGCAGGGGGAGCACAGAGGCAAGGAAGGGGAGGGGGAGCGCACTCACCCGGCAGTTCTTGTTTTTAACAATCCTGAAGAATTAACTTAGTTTTATGTATTTATATGTTATTGAGTTTCAGGATTTTAAGATGTGACCTAATACTACTATTAGCGTCACCTTATTCCTGTACCTTTTACCTACCCACCACTGTGTGCTACCTATCAGTCCACAGCACCTGATTTTGGTGATTTTTTGATAGCGATAACAATTATCTAATACCACCACTTACTTATACCTTGTCATTTGGGAATTTGGCGCTCAACTGCATCTTTTTTTCACAGTGACCGGTGTGACACTTGGGGTAGGTGACTACCCCCCGTTCCCTACCTATCGCTGATTTATCTTGATTTCTCTGTGGTGTCTAGTTCTGTTTCTACACCAGAGCTGCCTCCCCATCCTACCGTTGCCTTTTTTCTAATCCCTCCATCGTACGGTCCTGTTGGCGCCTTTTCTCTATCCTTCTCTTCAGGGACTAAGCACAGTCCCTTGTAGCTTTAGGATAAGCTCCTTCTTTTTTCTCTTTCTCCACCACTTCTGCTCCATATGGATCGGCAAAGAGGAAACGCACTGCCGAATGGAGGTGAAGAGGCTGCCTCAGGATGGACCTACCTTACTGATGATCTACCACATCTAATAAAAAGGATTAAACTCAAAGTTACCAACCAGCTACCCGCTGACTTTGCTGATAAACTAAAAACCACCCCCAATGGGACCTGGCTAGATACAAGAATCGAACATACCGAGAAGACACCGGCGGATACGGATGTAAATATACCAGGACTAATTAAAGACTTCATCCATAATGAAATAGACGTCTATGTCCTAACATCTATCTCCACCTCAGGGTTCTACCACGTGGCCTAAGACTATCCCTCAAACCGACCTTTCTTGATGACAACATTTTCTATAAAAATTGGCTGGACATCAGTGACTGCTGTTCAGTTAAATTCATGAGGATTCTGATCAGTAAACGTAAACATATCTGTACAGCGTTAGCCACTAAACTAAAACACCTCCTACACGCATGCCACAACAAACCACATCAATCCTCCCCATCAGCTCTACTACCTCAAAAACGAACAATGTTAAGAATTTTTGAATACACGAGGTCCTGAATAAATGTAAAAAACTTTTGAGAGATGTAGCAGACCTCAAAGAAAATAGGATGAGGGCCTGGGAAAGGAAAAGAACACCCACCCACTATCCTCCTCATACCCATCGTAACAACGTCAGTAAGGATGATAATAAGTATAAAAACAATCCCACCCACTACCAGACATCATTTTTTTCCAGTAGCCCTGTAGGCCCTATCACCTCCAGGACCATATACAATAGTAAGATCAATTCACGCCCGAAAGCTCATTCGAACGAAAGTACCACCAAACCAAAAACAACAGATGTTCGTCAAAAGTTTAATCCACGTAGGACCATCAATGAATGTTCCGAAACAAAAAATCTAAATAATATGATAAATTTCCATAGAAATGAAAAACAAAAGGGACATAGACATACTACACCTTCAGATCTTGTCAACTCAAAAACACTCCTAGCCACTAGCAAATCCTTGCCTTCCAGGTCGACCTGTGAGAATCCCCCCAAACCAGACCCAGATGCCCACGAACAGTTCCCTAATAAAACCACGTTACCGTCATTAATGGATGTTCCAACTACCAACTCTACCAACCAACGTCTTGTGAAAAAATGTGATAACCCCCCGAGCATCACCTCGCCACCATCCACTTCCCAATCCGGCCCTACTTTTTTTTTTTTTTTTTTTTTATTTAATTATCTTTATTGTTAGTATATCAAAACATTACAGATAGAAAACAAAGAATACAATTTCCCCCAACCCCGATTCCCTAAAGAAACCCTCCCCTCCCCCCCCTACCTGTGGTGCGTCAAAATAAGTCCTCTATCATTAAGAAAATTGAACACAACTGATCAAACTCTCCAACCACCCCATATCTTAATCCACTTCTCCTCAGCCCCCCTCTGTTTGTACATAATTTTCTCGTAATTTTTTACCTTAGCAATTAAATTCATCCATGTGATTATATCTGGAGTATATCGAGCAAACCAGGTTCGACTGACCAACACTCTAGCCAACATCAATATCCTGCCCAGAAGGATCTTTTGATACTTATGACTATTTAATTTAGAGAGATCATTAAGCACGAATACTTGTGGTTCAAAAGGGATTCGTATTTTTAGTTTATACCTAATACAATTATTTATAGTATTCCAGAAGTTTGTGAGTTCTGGACAAGTCCATATCATATGAAGAAAATCTGCTCCTACAGTATCGCATTTGGGGCAATTGGACTTGTCTCTTAATCCACATTTATTCATCCATAAAGGAGTAATATATAATCTATGGCAAATAAAAAATTGTATTAGAACGTGGTTGAAATTCTGGGATAGTGAAACTAAATTTCCAAAAATATTCTCCCATCCTTCTACTTGTAAATTCAGACAATCCACCTCCCACGCTTTTTGTCCTGGTGACTGTGTGTCACTAAACCGTGCCTTAAGTAATAACTTATATATATTTGAAATTTTTATTCTAGACAGTGTACCCCCTACCCAATCATTCAAAAAAGATGAATTATCTATATCTAGCACCAATTTATCATCCAAACTGGATAGGACTGAACGCAATTGAAAATACCTAAACCAAGAAAGGTTTGTTATACTATGTGTCATCTCTATAAATGGTTTAATTTCTCTATCTTTAACTATCTGTGAAATATACAAAATTTTATTCTTTTGCCAAAATGTATCAGCTGCAATATCATCTAGCCTTTGTAAATACAGATTGTGCCAAAGAGGCGTGAATGTCAGTGAACCCTTGATCTTCAACCATGTTCTAGTTGTAGCCCATACTTTCAGGAGTAATTTTATGGTCTCTCTATAGCCCCACTCGTAACTCTTTAATAGACCAGATTCCAACAAGGTAAAAATATTATTGTGGGCATAGCTAGTTACCAATTTCCCCAACAATGCACTATTCTCTGATTCATAGCATCTCAATAACTGGGCTGCAATAAAATACCCTTTAAAGTAAGGGAGATTTAAACCCCCGCACTCCACAGATTTATACAGATATTCCAGCTTTATTCGAACTCGCTTTCTTCCCCATATTAAATCATTGATTATTTTTTCAATAAGTTTAAAATATTTGTCTTGTATCCAAATAGGTGTATTCCTGAGGACATAAAGAAATTGTGGTAATATCACCATTTTAACTAGTGAAACTCGATCGGCTCTGGATAGGGGCAGTCTCAGCCAGATCCCTATTTTAGCTCTAGTCCTTACCACTATGGGAATCAAATTAAGTTGTACGAAATTTTCAACCCGAGGTGATATAGTCAAACCCAGGTATTGAAAGGTGTCAACAATATCCAACTGTGTCCCGAGAACCTTTTTCTGTGGCAGGGGATCTATTGGCATCAAGCTGGTCTTGGTCCAGTTTATAAGAAGACCAGACACCTCGCCAAATGCTTTAACCATTTGGATAATCCTAGGAAGAGTGATTTCCGTATAGTCTATAAAAAACAAAACATCATCCGCATATAAGGAGATCCGATCTTGTACTCCTAGCGTACCAAATCCTTTAACCTGATCATCCTGTCTAATGGCCATCGCGAGGGGTTCAATATAAATATCGAATAATAGGGGAGACAGTGGGCAGCCCTGCCGTGTGCCTCTTCTTAAATCAATACTACTACTCAAAATTCCATTAAGACTCAATTTTGCCCTTGGAGATCTATACAATAACTTAAGAGTACGTATAAACTTTTCCCCAAAGCCCATCCTTGCCAGAACCTTCCAGAGGAAGCACCACTCCACCCTGTCAAATGCCTTGGACTCATCCAGCGACAGGATGGAGCGAGTGGTCCCCCCAGGGGCCTGAATATTAGAGAAAAGCCGATGTAAATTATGATGTGTACCCTTGTTTTGGACAAAGCCACTCTGGTCCGGATGAACAATAGAAGAAATAACCCTAGAAAGCCTTGTAGCCAGGACCCTCGCAAGGAGCTTTACATCTGCATTAAGCAGTGAGATTGGTCTATAAGATTCTAAATCTAAAGGGTCCTTGCCTTTTTTTGGAATTAATATTATTACAGCCTCCATCATTGAGTCTGGGAGCTTCCCATCCTCCATTGATTCAGAAAAGACCTCCAACAGTCTCAGGAGAATGCAATCCCTATATTTACTATAAAATTCATATGGGAGTCCATCTGAACCAGGAGTGGAATTAGCTGAACATAATTTAATAGCTCCCTCAAGTTCCTGGATTGAGACCCTACTTTAATCAACCTGTTCAACATCTCGACTTACCCAGTTTCCCCACCCAGTCCGGATGATTTCCTTGCCCTACCCACCAACTTGACTGAGAACTCTTTTTTAGAGCAGGTTTCGCCTACCCTACACAGAGGACCCTCCATCCAGACAAGTACTCACCAGTTTTTTAGCACTAAGTCCCCTCCTGCGTTTAGCCGATTTCCCCCAGTTAAGTACACCAACCACATTACAGTCTTTAAAGATAACCCACTTTTACACCCCATTGTCCAGTATAAAAAAGAAAAGGCCTAACATAGATCTAGAGGATGTAGGGGAAGTGGAAAACAACGCTCTACTAAACAAAAAATGCAAAAAACTAAAACAGAAACAACCAACTTAACTAACATAACATCTACGGAAACCATTCAAAATCCTATTGAACTAGAAAGAAAAATGGGAATTTTTAACCTTTCCAAATATACCTTAGGGAGAAAAGAAATTGAATTACTCAGTAAAGGTCTCTCCTTCTGCCCCACGAACCAACCGGACCTATTTGAATTGTTTGTAGACCTAAACCAGTTTGCCAGAAAACTCACCCTTCTCCGACATTTTACCATAAAAAACCTAACCCAGAGACCAGACAGCAGTGTTTCATCCGTTACCCTACCCGTCCCCCTACCCGTTTTTCAACCCGAGAATACCAATACAGACACTTACATCTCAAAAGATTACTCCACCGATGTATCTGATTTGGGTGAAAATGAGCTAAATACGTCAAATACTTACCTATCACACGATTCCTTAAAGGCTACGGCTGCCCCCCCACAGCCGACACCAGTCCTGTCAAATGTTAAAATCAAATCAGGCTTTTATCCCCTCGAAAGCAAAGACCCCCATATAGAGAGCTTTTTTAATTTAGTACTGTCAGATTTCAAAGACCGCTTCTCAATCCTACCTAGCCTTCCCGGGAAAAGTTATCTGAGCCTAGACCATTCTAGAGCTCTAAAACCCTCACGAATATAATACAAATATCATCATTAAAAGTGCTGATAAAGGAGGGGGAATCGTTGTCATGGACTCATCCTACTACTTAGCGGAATCACTACGAATTCTCTCCAACAAATAATATTACCAAATTTTATCATCTGGCCCTACCAATAACTATAAGAAAAAACTGACATCTCTAGTGGACGATGGCTTTCGGTCAGGTATCATTAGTACAAAAGAAAGAATCTTCCTCAAAACACCACATCCATCCACAGCACGTTTCTATTTTTTACCCAAAATACATAAGTCACTAACGAACCCCCCAGGAAGACCAATTATCTCTGATATCGGATCACTTACCTCTAATCTGTCCGACTATGTGGACAGTATTTTACAGGGCAGCCTAATCTGGAATAAATACTGTGAGGGAGCACATATGTGGGCATAGCTTCTGTGAAGGGGCACATATCTGGCATAACTACTGTGAGAGGGCAAATATCTGGGCTTCAAGGTGGGCATTAGTACTGTGTGGTAGCACTTAGGGGAAATGTCCTAGATTACCCTGCTATACATTGGCATGGCTCAGTCTTACAGGCCAGCACAGCACCCCCTGCTGGTGATTTCACAGGTGCAGTCACCATCCCTTCCTTATGTGATTATTCTTTTTTTCTCTATGACCACAAGGACCTTGTTCTGGATCCAGTGGACATTACGCCGACACCAGCGACATCCTTGATGAGGTAGTACCAGATTTTATTATGACTGGTTGATTGTAGCCATGCATTGGGCTTAGGGCTCTTTCACACGAGCGGATCCTGTGCGGGTAATCCGCTGCATGAAAGAGTGCAAAGCCCCGTTCTGGACAGCAGAGACACGGCGCATTAACATGAATGATAATACTCTTTGTCTCTCTGTGATCTTTTTACTACAAAATCACGGTGACAACTTTATCTCACTGTGATTTTGTAGTAAAAAGATCACAGAGAGGCAAAGAGCATTTTCATTCATGTTAATGCTCCATGTCTCTGCTCTCTGGAATGGGGCTTGGATCTCTTTCACGCAGCGGATTACCCGCACAACATCCGGTCGTGTGAAATAGCCCTTAGGCCTCTTTCACACGGGGGTCATGTTTTTGGCCCAGATAAGATGCGGGTGCGTTGCGGGAAAATGTGCGATTTTTCAAGTGCAAAACATTGTAATGCGTTTTGCACACTCGTGAGAAAAATCGCCATGTTTGGTACCCAGATCCGAACCCGGACTTCTTCACAGAAGTTCGGGTTTGGGTTAGGTAACATAGTAACATAGTACATAAGGCCGAAAAAAGACATTTGTCCATCCAGTTCGGCCTGTCATCCTGCAAGTTGATCCAGAGGAAGGCAAAAAAAAAATCCCTGTGAGGTAGAAGCCAATTTTCCCCACTTAAGGGGAATAAAAAATTCCTTCCCAGCTCCACTCAGGCAATCAGAATAAGTCCCTGGATCAATGACCCCTTTCTAGTAGCTATAGCCTGTAATATTATTACACTCCAGAAATACATCTAAGCCCCTCTTGAATTCCTTTATTGTACTCGTTATCACCACCTCCTCAGGCAGAGAGTTCCATAGTCTCACTGCTCTTACCGTAAAGAATCCTTTTCTATGTTTGTGAACAAACCTTCTTTCTTCCAGACGCAGAGGATGTCCCCTCGTCATAGTCCTGGGCTTAAATAGATGATGGGAGAGATCTCTGTACTGACCCCTGATATATTTATACATATTAATTAGATCTCCCCTCAGTCGTCTTTTTTCTAAAGAGAATAGCCCTAACTTTGATAATTTTTCAGGGTACTGTAGTTGCCCCATTTCAGTTATTACTTTAGTTGCCCTTCTCTGGACCTTCTCCAGCTCTGCTATGTCTGCCTTGTTCACTGGAGCCCAGAACTGTACACAGTACTCCATGTGTGGTTTGACTAGTGATTTGTAAAGTGGTAGGACTATGTTCTTATCACGGGCATCTATGCCCCTTCTGATGCAACGCATTATCTTATTGGCCTTGGCAGCAGCTGCCTGACACTGGTTTTTGCAGCTTAGTTTGCCGTTTATTAAAATTCCTAGATCCTTTTTCATGTCAGTGTTACCGAGTGTATGTGTGTTACCAATTAGTATGTACGGGTGACTTGCATTTTTCCTTCCCATGTGCATAACTTTACATTTGTCAGTGTTAAACCTCATCTGCCACTTATCTGCCCAAGCCTCCAATCTATCCAGATCCCTCTGTAGTAGTATACTGTCCTCTTCAGTGTTAATTACTTTACACAGTTTAGTGTCATACTTTACTATGCAAGCTTTCTACAAGATCATTAACAAATATATTGAAGAGAATAGGGCCAAATACTGACCCCCGAGGTACCCCACTAGTGACAGTGACCCAATCTGAGTGTGTACCGTTAATAACCACCCTCTGTTTTCTATCATTAAACCTCATGCATTGCACCCGCGCGGAAATCTCACCCGTGTGACAGGGGCCTTAGTGTAAATAAAATCTGCCGCCACTTTGTAAAAATGGGGGGGGGCGATACAAAGTTTGCACTGGGGCCCATAGCACTCTACTAATGCCACTGTCCATGGGCTAAATCTGCCATTATAGCTCATTCTGATTCAAGTAACTGGGACTCAACTGCAGTATGGTACAGCCATATGGTACACGTTAGTAGGCAGGCAGCAGCATGATGGAGGCAGCAGCAGCCATACATAAGATGAGTGTAGGCAGGCCTCAGCAGTGGCATGACGGAGGCAGGATGGCAGACAGGCAGCCAGGCAGCAACAAGGGCAAGATGGGGCACCATCAGCAAAGCCAGATCTATTCATCGCCTCAGCCGGAGCAGTGGTTCATTTTGACAAAAGTGAGGTTTTGCTTTGATAGCAAGGGTCTAAAAGTATAGGCATTTAATAATTATCAGACTGCTTGATTTCAACGCTATGCCTGTCACTATGTAAGCAAGCGAACATACATCAATTCATTCAGCATTCATCTCCATTCTTGCCAGCATGCTGTAGTTCTTTCCAGCTCCAGCCCCCGCTGAGACAATTAAATATCCTGGCCAAAGCCATGTTCATCATTAACCTCTTGCTACTCCACCTCCTCCACTGTTTACAGTGGCAACTCCTCACCCTCCTCTTCTTCCATGGCACATTCCCTTTGTGAGTCCTAAACAACTACAGGGCGGACAGTAAGATACATTAGCTGTTCTACTTCCACCATCATATACTGGTGCATCAGTTCTAAGTTAAATATAAGGGGGGTGACATTGTTCATGTTGCAGGTGTCCCTGCTGACGAACATTGTGGCCTTTCCAAAAGACTTCAGTGCCCAACAGGCATCTTGTATGAGCTACCACTGCCTGACCTCAAAACAGCACATGCTCCATGCTGCTGAGGCGGTCTGGTGCATGACAAAATTGTTCACAGCTTTCCACTGCCATCACGGATTAATTTATGTAGCGTCAGGCAGTTCTGTCACTGCAAGTTTAGTAACGTGTTTCTCACCATGTAAGAATAGCTGAAATGCTTGGACAGTCTCCTGGACATTGACAGTAGAGATTAGCAAATTTCTCATCAATTCGATCTGAATTTATTTGTGGCGAATCACGTTAAAAAAAAAAACTATTTCCTGGCTGCAGAGAGCCTGTATAGTGGTGTAGAACACTGTGCCTCGCAGTAACACACATAGGGAGTCTGCTTTAGTAGTGAAATAATACTGTGAGTCAGTATTACATGCAGATGACAGGCGTCGCTCTTAGAATGACTTCACACTTCACTTATTTGGGTAGTTATGGGGCCAAAACTGACCAAATAACTCAAGTGTAAACTCAGTCTTACTGGTCAATGTTAGCGCCAGGTATAAAGAACTGTGCAGAGGCCCAAGATCCTACTATAGCGTGAAAGAGGGCACTCCTTTTACACTATTGTCAGCTGATTCCACATAGATGTCTATAGAACCTGATCTATGAAACGCGTATACAAGTCGAGCCCCCCGACAGAGTGGAGAGGGTGTCAGCAGTAAGTTTGTGTTGAGGTCACTGATTATTTTGCCCTTCCTCTGATACGTCAGAACAATAACCCCTAAAATAAGGATCCCGTCTGTTAAGCATCCGCCTCGGTCAGCATTTGGTCAGTAATCATCAGTATTGCTAAAGCAAAAAAAAAACTGGAGTGGATCAAAAACAGAGATGACACATGAATGAAATATTTGCATTTCTTCTGTGTTTTGTACCCTCTCCTGTTTTTGGCTACCAAATCACAAGCTTATTCTGGACCGTTTCATACAGGCCTTACAGCTGTTACACAGACAGGATCCGTTGTGCATCCAATTTTTCTTTCCTTCTAACAGATCAGAAGAAGGGTCAAATAATGATGTCAGCCAGGCCGAAAGGCAAAATAGTGGCCCAGTCATGAAGTGGGGAGGGTGGGAACAGCATGAGAAGTCCACAGAGTGGCACAATGACATAGTGATGAGGTGGCAGCAGCATGGAGGGAGACACGTCAGCAGGTGCTAGGGACAGTGCTAGGAAAGACATTATTGTGCTGAAAAATTGATTGAGAAGTTCAAGGAAAGATTATTCAAGGTGTAGGGAAAGGATAGCGAGGCATTGTCTACATTAAAAAAGGAGAAAAGGGTGCAATAGGAGATGGTACAGCCTGAGCAATAGGAGTGATTCTATTACAACTTGCTGCACTAATTGGGGATCCAAATTGCAGTTATACTGCTGCTTTTAGTTTGTTTGTACTATATGACACATCAGTAATTCCAGCAAACCTTGCTTGTTATTTGGGTGCAAGTTCTGTGTGATACAGCCATTTATGGGGTGTATTAATAGGAAATATATACGCTGGTCCTATTAACCTTTCTGCTTTAATTTTTTACATTGTTTTACATTTTTTTGGGGGTGTATTAAATAAAAAAAGCAAAAAAATATATGTCATAATTGCCGTTCAGCGGTGAAGTTACATTGTACTACAGCCATTTACGGGGTGTATTAATAGGAAAGATACGCACATCCTATTAGCCATTCTGTGGTGAATTTTGATTGTTATATTTCTTTTTTTGGGGTGTTTATTGAAAGTAAAAAAAATACATCTTAATTGCTGCCACCTCAACACTATGTCACTGGGCCACTCTGTGGTTTCCTCATGCTGCTGCCACCTCAGGCAGCAATACTATATTAGGTATACGTATATACTTTTGTATATTTCCCTCACTATATGTAGGTTGTAGTGACTGTGCCGTTCTCAGGATAAGCCGCTCTAGTGACCATGCCTATCTAAGGATAAGCGGTGGTGCTCAGTATCATATAATAGCAGGCATTATGTGTGTATATGCATGCCTGTATCCATATATTTGTGCCACTATGTTCATATCAGACATAATAAATCCGCTAGTATGCCTAGGAGCTCTTACATTGTTCAAGACTCATACTCTAATATACAATCCCGACTGTGGAACGCAGAGTACTTCCTCCCTGACCACATGACATCCCTGTGGAACGCAAATTAGTGTTCCAGCGGCCGCGTAACTTCCGGTCATGTGATCGGAACTTCAAGGGAGGCCGTACACTTAAGACAGGGACGGGCTACACGAGATGCCATGCATCCAAGCCCAGATGTCCAGACCCTACCAGAACAGGTAATAAGCTGTACTCATGTCTTCCTTTCAGGTTATAGAGGACCAAGATACCGCACACAGCGCTACCTGCCACCGCGCTACCTGCCACCATACTCATATACAGCTGGCCGTGTCACCCTTCAGGGAGTTATTCCCTCTAGGAGTCTGAATCCACCACCCTGATTTATTATGTCTGATATGAATATATTGCTATTATATGATACTGAGCACCACCGCTTATCCTTAGATAGGCATGGTCACTATAACGGCTTATCCTGAGAACGGCACAGTCACTACAACCTACATATAGTGAGGGAAATATAGAAAAGTATATACTGTATGTATACCTAATATAGTATTGCTTCAATGATGTACATAATTTACACCAGGCATATACCGTATAGTGTCTGCGTGCTATGATTCATATATTCTATGCCACATTACACATCATATATTATGTTGTTGATGCAAACAATAAGAAACAGTATATATCATTATTCTCTGTATACCCAACCGGGCTAACCGCCAAGATCTGTATATATACCATGTGGGACGCAATATTATATGAGGGGTACTATCCCAGTGCTACTTCATACCCGTACTTTTTACTATGCAGAATATGGCTATGAATGTAATTGATAATTAAGATATAAGAAACAACACAATTTTGCCATGACTCATACGTACCTCACTGTATCAATTTACAGAGTTCCTGCATCCATCAGACCATAACCTGCATTGTACTGTCTTGATGTATCTTCTTCCTTTATCATTTATCATGTATGTAGTATGACCTGATTCTTCTCCATCCTGAGACGTCTGCAGTATGTTCCTTTATGTGTCAACCAAACTATGTACTAAGCAACATAATAGATTACTATATATATATATATATATATATATATATATATATATATATATATATATATATATATATACACACAAACCGGATTCCAAAAAAGTTGGTACACTAAACAAATTGTGAATAAAAACTGAATGCAATGATGTGGAGATGGCAAATGTCAATATTTTATTTGTAATAGAACGTAGATGACAGATCAAATGTTTAATCCGAGTAAATGTATCATTTTAAAGGAAAAATACGTTGATTCAAATTTTCACGGTGTCAACAAATCCCCAAAAAGTTGGGACAAGTAGCAATGAGAGGCTGGAAAAAGTAAATTTGAGCATAACGAAGAGCTGGAAGACCAATTAACACTAATTAGGTCAATTGGCAACATGATTGGGTATAAAAAGAGCTTCTCAGAGTGGCAGTGTCTCTCAGAAGCCAAGATGGGTAGAGGATCACCAATTCCCACAATGTTGCGCAGAAAGATAGTGGAGCAATATCAGAAAGGTGTTACCCAGCGAAAAATTGCAAAGACTTTGCATCTATCATCATCAACTGTGCATAACATCATCCAAAGATTCCGAGAATCTGGAACAATCTCTGTGCGTAAGGGTTAAGGCTGTAAAACCATACTGGATGCCCGTGATCTCTGGGCCCTTAAACGACACTGCACCACAAACAGGAATGCTACTGTAAAGGAAATCACAGAATGGGCTCAGGAATACTTCCATAAACCATTGTCAGTGAACACAATCCACCGTGCCATCCGCCTTTGCCAGCTGAAACTCTACAGTGCAAAGAAGAAGCCATTTCTAAGCAATATCCACAAGCTCAGGCGTTTTCACTGGGCCAGGGATCATTTAAAACGGAGTGTGGCAAAATGGAAGACTGTTCTGTGGTCAGACGAGTCACGATTCGAAGTTCTTTTTGGAAATCTGGGACGCCATGTCGTCCGGACCAAAGAGGACAAGGACAACCCAAGTTGTTATCAACGCTCAGTTCAGAAGTCTGCATCTCTGATGGTATGGGGTTGGATGAGTGCGTGTGGCATGGGCAGCTTGCATGTCTGGAAAGGCACCATCAATGCAGAAAAATATATTCAGGTTCTAGAACAACATATGCTCCCATCCAGACGTCATCTCTTTCAGGGAAGACCCTGCATTTTTCAACAAGATAATGCCAGACCACATTCTGCATCAATCACAACATCATGGCTGCGTAGGAGAAGGATCCGGGTACTGAAATGGCCAGTCTGCAGTCCAGATCTTTCACCTATTGAGAACATTTGGTGCATCATAAAGAGGAAGGTGCAACAAAGAAGGCCCAAAACAATTGAACAGTTAGAGGCCTGTATTAGACAAGAATGGGAGAGCATTGCTATTTCTAAACTTGAGAAACTGGTCTCCTCGGTCCCCAGACGTCTGTTGAGTGTTGTAAGAAGAAGGGGAGATGCCACACAGTGGTGAAAATTGCCTTGTCCCAACTTTTTGGGGATTTGTTGACACCATGAAATTCTGATTCAACATATTTTTCCCTTAAAATGGTACATTTTCTCAGTTTAAACTTTTGTTCCATGATTTATGTTCTATTCTGAATAAAATATTAGAAGTTGGCACCTCCATATCATTGCATTCAGTTTTTATTCACGATTTGTACAGTGTCCCAACTTTTTGGGAATTCGGTTTGTATATATATATATATATATATATATATATATATATATATATATATATGTATACAATAAATTATTTCTTTTTTTTATATAAAATAATATGTATTTTCAGTTTTTTTCATGCCAACTTATGTCTCGTACCATGTATTGTTTCAGATAAAATATGTGACCACTGATGAAGGTCTGTTATGACTGAAACGTCTGGTCTTAAAACACTGTTTGCATCAAGGATCTAAATTGGGCTTTTTTTACAGGCCCCCACACAGTATACAGGGCCCCACACAGTATACAGGCCCCCACACAGTATACAGGCCCCCACACAGTATACAGCCCACCACACAGTATACAGCCCACCACACACACAGTATACAGCACCCACAGTATACAGGCCCTGACTATACAGTAGTTTACAGTATATTAACATAACTGCCCCTGTCTCCTTTTTCTGATGTAATCTTCACACAAAAAAAGCTCCACAGTTAACTTCTGCAACACTCCTGGTAGGACCTGTGATGACCTCATAGCCATGTGACCAGTAATATTGCTAGGTTACTGGTCACATGGTGATGATGTCATCTAAGGTCCTAGATCACATCTCTAACACAGTACGATGCCTGGACTCAGTGCTGGCAGGCATGGCAGCACCCCCCGTGTATCTGACAGCCCGACACCTGGGGCAGTGGCTAGCAGGGCTCAAGAGGCAGCTGCCTTGGGCCCCCCAGGAGCAACTGGGCCCGGGGCAGCTGCCCTTTGGTAAAGACGGCCCTGCACCTCACCATTATGTCACTGGGCAACTCTGTGGTCTCTTTATGCTGCTGCTACCTCACCACCATGTCACTGGGCCACTCTGTGGTTTCCTCATGCTGCTGCCACCTCACCACTCTGTGGTCTCCACATGCTGATGCTGCCTCACCACTATGTCACTGAGCCACTCTGTGGTCTCCTTATGCTTCTGCAACCTCACCACTATGTCACTGGGCCACTCTGTGGTCTCCTTATGCTTCTGTAACCTCACCACTATGTCACTAGGCCACTCTGTGGTTTCCTTATGCTTCTGCAACCTCACTACTATGTCTCTGGGTTATTCTGTGGTCTCCTCATGCTGTTGCCACCTCACTGCTCTGTGATCTCCTCATGCTGCTGCCACCTCACCACTCTGTGGTCTTCTCATGTTGCTGCCACCTCACCACTCTGTGATGGCCTTATGTTGCTGCCACATTACCAATTTGTGGTCTCATTATGCTGCTGCCACCTCACCGCTATGTCATTGGGCCACTCTGTGGTCTCCTCATGCTTCTGCAACCTCACCACTATGTCACTGGGCCATTCTGTGGTATCTTACTGCTGTTGTCACCTCACCACTCTGTGGTCTCCTCATGCTTCTGCAACCTCACCACTATGTCACTGGGCCATTCTGTGGTATCTTACTGCTGTTGTCACCTCACCACTCTGTGGTCTCCTCATGCTGTTGCCACATCACCACTCTGTGGTCTCCTCATGCTGCTGCCACATCACTACTCTGTAGTCTCTACATGCTGCTGCCACCTCACCACTATGTCATTAGGCCACTCTGTGGTCTCCTCATGCTGCTGCCACCACCTCCTCACTCTGTCACTGGGCCACTCAATGGTCTCCTCATGCTGAAGCCATCTCAACACTATGTCACTGGACCACTCTGTGGTCTCCTCATGCTGCTGCGACCTCACAACTCTGTCATTTGGCAACTCTTTGGTCTCCTCATGCTGCTGCTACCTCACCACTCTGTCACTTGACCACTCTGTGGACTTCCTATTCTGTTCCCACCTTCCATACTCCATGACTGGGCCACTATTTTGCCTTTTTGGCCTGGTTGTGTCACGCTTTGGTGTGGGAGGGAAACACCACTCCGAGCATAGAGGGAAGAGGGGCACAGGGAATCAGGCCTGAGAACTAGGGATGGAGGACGGACATCTCCTAGTGAAAACCCTAACCAAAATTCTGACTGTCTACCAGTATGAACAGACCCCAAAGGTGGGTGAGATCATATGCATACGAATACCTACAGTCCTATCTAGCCCTATAGGACCCTGGTACTAATGGCAGGGGCAATTATAACTGTTCCTCCAAAAGAAAGGACGAACAGGAGTCTACTTCAGGCCTAATACAAACAATAGGGAAATACAACACACAGAACCCAAACAAAATGCAAAAGGGAAAGGAAAGACTTAACTTCAAAGAGGCTATGAAAGCACCAGGAACTAAACCGAGATCCAACCACAAACAATCCATAGGCACCGAAGCTATAAACCGCACAGCATAGTGGGAGAAGCAACTATAAATAAGGAAGGTTAAAAGACCACATAATCAACACCTGGAGGCAAGGGGTTTGGTCATTACCAGAAACAACACAGATACCAATTGATCCACAAGGAAAAAATGTCAGATAAAACCTTGTATTATCAATCTCACAGATCTCCTGCCAATCAATGTCACCAGGAAATCCGTATGTCTCGGTACGTCCATGACAGGTTGACATCAACATTTATTTTACCCTTCTTCTGATATGTCAGAAGGAAGGAAAAATGAGACGCACAACGGATCCTGTCTATGTAGCAGCTGTAAGGCCTGTATGACATGGTCCTTATTTTGCATCAGAATTGGCTTATGATTTGGTAGCCAAAAGCAAGAGTGGGTACAAAACACAGAAGACATGCAAAGATTCCATTCACGTGTCATCTCTGTTTTGGATCCACTCATGTTTTGGCTTTAGCAATACTGATGTATTACTGACCAAATTCTGAGTGAAGGCGGATGCTCAATAGACAGGATCGTTTTTTTTTTTTTTGTTCTGACGGATCAGAGGAATGGCAAAATAATCAGTGATGTCAACACAAACTAACTGCTGACACCCTCTCCACTCTGTCAGTGGGCTCTACTTGTATAAGCATTTCATAGAACAGGTTTTGTAGACATCTATGTGGAATCAGCTGACGATGGTGTAAAAGGAGTGCACTCTTTCACGCTATAGTTGGATCTTGGGCCTCTGTATGGTTCTTTATACTTTTCGCTAACATTGACATGTATGGCTGAGTTCACACTTGAGTTATTTGGTCAGTTTTGGTCCCGTAATTGACCAAATAAGTGAAGTGTGAAGTGATTCTAAGGCTGGGTTCACGTGTGCGTTGCGGGAAAATATGCGGGTGCGTTGTGGGAAAATGCACAATTTTTCTGCGCAAGTTCAAAGCGTTTTAATGCTTTGTGTTGTGTATATTGGTGTTGTGTAGATTTTATTATTTCCCCTTATAACATGGTTATAAGGGAAAATAATAGCATTCTTAATACAGAATGCTAAGTAAATTAGGGATGGAGGGGTTAAAAAAATAATAATAATTACACTCACCTCATCCACTCGTTCGCGCAGCCCAGCTCATCTTCTTTCTTCTTCTTTGAGGACCTGAGAGGAAAAGGACCTTTGGTGACGTCACTGCACTCATCACATGGTCCGGCACCATGTGATGGACCATGTGATGAGCGTAGTGACGTCACCAAAGGTCCTTTTCCTCCCAGGTCCTCAAAGAAGAAGAAACAAGATGATCCGGGCTGCGCGAAAAAGTGGAAGAGGTGAGTCTAATTATATATTTTTTTAACCCCTCCATCCCTAATTTACTTAGCATTCTGTATTAAGAATGCTATATTTTCCCTTATAACCATGTTATGAGGGAAAATAATAAAGATCGGGTGACCATCCCGACCGTCACCTAACAACCATGTGTGAAAATTGCACCGCATCCGCACTTGCTTGCGGATGCTTGCGATTTTCACACAGCCCCAATCACTTCTATGGGGCCTGCGTTGCGTGAAAAATGCACAATATAGAGTATGCTGCTATCACGATCGGCGTAACTGTCACATACGTGACACGGAGGGAGGAAAAGAGGGAGGCCCTGCCCTAGTGAGAGGGAAGGTGGTGACCCCTGACTCACCTTGCGACTGGCGCCTGGCTGCCCTGTCGTCCCTAGACGGGTTCCTCACCCGTACGCCGATCACGTGCCTAAAACCCTGGCTTTCCCTAGGATGAGCCCTAGATAGTGAACAGGGCGGTGGGAACACTAGTCCGCACCACTAGCTCTAAAGGAAAACACCAAGGGGAGGACAGACAATACAAACTAAACATATAATCCCAGGAGGGCAACAACAGGAAACAACAAAAGCCCAACAGGGATCCAGAGGGTAGCACTCTGGAACAACAACCAGATTCTCAGCTCCAGTGGGTCAGCATAGATGTCCAGGCAGGAAGCTCTATAACTGGCAACAAGAGAAGTGTGAGAGGAGAATATAAGGAGTTTGGGAGTGGCAGACAAGAAACAGCTGAGGAGGAGAAGCTACGGATCCCTGAGTGAGACAAAAAGGATAGCAAGGCAAACACAGAAAACAAACACTAAGAAACACTGTGATCTTTAGACATAGAGCGCGCAGCCACCCGCTGCGACTTCCTGACCCCGGGTATAACGGAGTCAGACGTGGCTCTTGACACCCTCGTGACAGCTGCATTTTTCACGCAACGCATAAGTGATGCGTGAGAATCACTGCTCATGTGCACAGCCCCATTGAAATGAATGGGTCCGGATTCAGTGCAGGTGCAATGCGTTCACCTCACGCATCGCACCTGCGCGGAATTCTCGCCCATGTGAAAGGGGCCTAAGAGTGATACCTGTCATCTGCGTGTCATAATGACTCACTGTATTGTTTCACTACCACAGCAGACTCCCTATGCGTGTTACTATAAGACGCAGTGTATACAGGCCCTCTGCAGACAGGAAATAGCAGTTTTTTAATGCGATTCACCACAAATTAATTTGTATTGAATCAAATCTTTTCGAAAAAACTGCTCATCTCTACTTACCACGAAGCATGAGGAAATTTGTCTTCAGTGCAAATCAAATTGTTCCTGAAATTCAGATTAAATTCTGCTTTAATTTGCTCATCCCTAATTGCCAGCACCTTCCACAAGTCAGTGCACTTACTGTATTTAGAAAGCATTGCATGACTATGTTGATGATGTGCGTAATGCAGGGAAGATGTGTTATTTCCCCCAGGTGTAGGGCGGCCAGGATATTGCGCTCATTGTCACTGACCACATTGCCCAGTGTGGCTACTCTGTCCCAGGCTAATCAGTTCCAACACGGTGTGGCAACGTTTGACTTGACACGTGTGATAGGAAGAACGGGTAGTGCGAGCAATGCTGTGCCGGGCTGCTGTTGTGGATAGGTGAGCATCCATGTCATAGGAGGCGGAGGATGTGGATAACTGCCTGGTGTGGGAGCCAGGCCAACACAATTGTGGGGGGTCAAAAAGACATGGCCTCGTTTCTGGGGTGCTGTCTCCATTCTATCCACAAAAAAACATTAACCCAGTGGTTCATGAAAGCCATGTACTGTCCCTGCCCATAAGAGCTGCTCCAGGTGTCTGCCAGGGTGTGAACCTTGCTGAACAGTGAGATATGTAGGAAGAAGCCCACATTGTCTACCACATGAGAGTACCAGCAACTTGGCCAGGGGTAAATTAAGCTTGTGGACCAGTGGATTGATGGATGTGTAGAGTTGTTTCCTGGCCATGCAATCCGTTATTGATGTCTGACAATGGAGCAGATGAGGAGGAGTCTGAGAGGGGGGGGGGGAGTAATGTTGATTTGGCCTGGCTGCCACAAGGGGTACCAGAAAAAGGAGGGAACTCTTCTTGCTATAGCTGGCTGCCACTGTTGCTTGCTCACAGGATGGAGTGATGCTGCTTCATGTGATTCAATAGAGCTGTGGTGCCTACATTTTTGTTTGCCTGCCCACGTCTTATTTTGTGATTTTGTGATTGCACAGGCAATGCTTCTGTCTTCCAGCAGCAAGAAATAAAAATGTCACATGGTAGATACTCGTGCAGAGCTAGTGGCATTAGAGCTCGGCTTAGCTCTGGCATGTTTTGGGCCTAACCCACCAAAAGTGTCTGCGGCATCACTAGATTTTGAAGAAGTGGACCTAGCTATTCTTTAGGAGGCATGGGGCCTCTGTCTCCTCCTCAGCTCCCCGATCTGGTTTTAAGGTCCTGTCCAGCAGACAATAGTCATTGGAGTCCTCACCCTCCTTGCAGCTTTGATCAGACTGTGAAATATCATAGTGGGACCCCTCCCCTGCTTTGCCTTTTACCCGACTGCTGTTGCTGCTGCACAAACCTCCAATGCTGTGGCTACAGGTGACACTATTACCACCCCCATCAACACAGCTGTGCATGGAGTCCCCAGCCTCCTCCCTATTCTTCTCCTCAGGGCTGCCCAAACTAACAGCTCTCACACAAGTCGTCAACAAGGGAGACCCTCTTGATCATCTGCCATAGGGCATGTTTTTTTCTTGCCACTTCTTAGGAAAGGGAAGGAAACCCACTAGGAAGGGGCAGTGAAGACTAAGAGGACTCCACTGAAAGCCTTCTTTGGGGCTGCAAAGAGGAGGAGTAAGAGGAGCACTGTAACTTCTGTCTCCATGGCACAGTGTCAGACTCCAATCCATCCAATCCACAATCTCATCCTCTTTCTCCTCAACAATCATGTTGTGCCTTTCTGAATTCAGGTATAACTGCAGCCTACTGCTACTACTACTAATTTTGGCCAGATAGCTCGTGCTGCCACTACCCACATGCTGGCTCTGGGTCTTTCATTTAAAACTCTTCCGTAGCCCTGACATTTTTGGGCCTAAATATACACAGTCACACAAAGTATGGAACAGTCTGCAAATCTGCTTTCTGAAAATTAAAGACAGGGAGGTACACTAATACATTCTTCCCTTTACAAAAACAGACTTAAAGGGGTTGTCCGGGTTCAGAGCTGAACCCGGACATACCCTTATTTTCACCCCGGCAGCCCCCCTGAGCCTAGCATCGGAACATCTCATGCTCCGATGCGCTCCAGTGCCCTGCGCTAGATCGCGCAGGGCACGGGCTCTTTTGTTTTCAATAACACACTGCCGGGCGGTAACTTCCGCCCAGCGGTGTGTTCGGTGACGTCACCGGCTCTGAGGGGCGGGCTTTAGCTCTGCCCTAGCAGTTTTACTGGCTAGGGCAGAGCAAAATCCCGCCCATCAGTGCCGGTGACGTCACCGGGGTTCCTGTCAGCCCCATAGAGAGCCCCGGTACGTCACCGGAACTCAGAAAAAGGCCTTTGCCCTGTGCAATTTAGCGCAGGGCAAAGGAGAGCATCGGAGCATGAACTGCTCCGATGCTCATGTCAGGGGGGCTGCCTGGGTGAAAATGGACGTATGTCCAGGTTCAGCTCTGAACCTGGACAACCCCTTTAAGACACTACTACCGACAGTTGACTTTGGAAATACTGCAGTATCTGGGCCACTAACAGATTTATGCCTTATGTATTTTGCTTGTTAAAATATTCAGATGAAAAAAATAAATTCTCCAGTGTAAAACACAAATTGACAAACTAAAATTAACGTAAAGCAAGCCAACAGTGGAAGTGCCTGGAGACTAAAAGACATGGACTTAAGGCTAACATTAGGTTATCACTCACAAATTATGTTGTGCACTACCCTGCGTATTGTAAGACACAATCACGTAATCCATAAGGAAATGGATTGAAGCCTAATATGTTATCATTCACAGATAATGCATTAATGTAGTATTCACCTACAGTACATGCTGGTTTGAATAAGTTCAACAACCCCCCCCCCCTCCAAAAAAAAAAAAGAATAAAAAATGCCTGGAGATATAAATAAATGGAAATGGATTGAGGCCTAATATCAGGTTATGACTCACAGATAATGCTGTGTGCTCCCCTGCGTAAGACACATAATCAACTATATGCTTGTTTTAATAAATTCAATAACCCCCAAAAATTGGAACTGTGCAGAGATAGAAATACATTTCGGCCTTAATATAACACTCACTGATGTTTTTGTCTGCTACCCCATGTATTTTATACGTTTTTTAAAACTTAAAATAAAATGTATTACCTATGTGGAGGTGCCCTGACAGAGTTCAGACTAGTATTTCAGGTGTTTTCACTGAGATTTTAAATGTTAAATTGTTAAATGATAGTAAAACACATGTTGTACAGTTTTGCTCTTATTCCATCTCCACCCTCCCCCCCCCAAAAAAAAAGTTGGATTTCTGTTTGATGGGTAAAAAAAAATGACCAAAAGTTTGCAAAAAAAAAAAAACAGTTTGTTGCAAACTGGTTCACTCATCCTTAGTTCACAGTGCTGTCATTAATGTCATACTAACTTGAGGTAGAGTAGCATAAACTTAGCAATAGGTTGCCTTTAAATAAAATGTGACTTACCTGAACGTTAATAGACGTGTATAGAGGAGAGGGAAGAAAATCATACAAGCTATCACCCTCCACAAGCTATTGTCAACACTTAGTTCTCCAAACCAGACTCTTGTAAGAAAAGCCTGTAAGAAAGGATAGTATAACAACTGGTGAAACATTTACAAATATTGTCTAGTCAATAAAGGATTGTTTCCCAAGTTATCTAATCATAGTTTTATAGTGTTTGCCATTCTTGTGATCACTAAAAAGAAATGGTGTTGGAGTAGGGTCCCAACCCTCACAGAAAAGAAAAGAACTCGCACACTAATTTGTACTTGGGTGTTCTTGCGCATAAGCAATTCACACTGTGGCATTTTGGTCTATGCAAATATATATATATAGAAATTGATAATGATAACATAATCTCAGTAACCAACAGACTAGTGACTAAGGTTGCATTATCACCGCTTTCTACAAACTTTTTATTGTACCTATACAAAATATGCCTCAAGCACAAATTAGGGTGTCGAGTACTATTATTCTGCATCTAGTGTGACCACACAGGAGGAAGAGGAGGAGCAGGGATCATTCCCACGGTTATCAGGCTAGTCGGCCACCCGTGGCTCGGAGGGTGGGTTCCTGCACTAACAGTGGCCAGGTACACAACTGTCCAGCCAGGGCACAGTTTTGGAGGATGAGGAGGATGATGATGATGAGGAACCACATTCACAGCAGAGGGGCATCCAAATCAGCTCATAGTCTCAATGGAACATGGCTGGGGGCATACAGAGGATGCTCACAATACACCTCTCATAGAGGAAACCTTATTGTTGCCTCTGGGCAGCCTGCACACATTAGCGGGTACATGCTGCAGTGCCTGTGCAACGACTGCAGAGTTGGCCTGACTTTTGCCAGTGCTAATTACTGGGTAGCCACCCTGCTGGATCTCAGTTTCATGGACAACATGCCATCCTTACTTCCATCACTGGAGCGTGATCGGAAGATGTGAGAATACAAGCGCACACTGGTAGATGCACTACGGACAGCGTTCCCAGCTGACCGTGGGAGCTAAAGTGGAAGCATGAGGCGGAGGAGAAGGAGGAAGTCAACAATGCAGCTGGGGCACCAGCATTAGCTCAGAAAGGAGGGTTAGCATGGTCGAAATGTGGAAAAGCTTTGTCAGCAAACCACAACATCCAGAACCACAATCCGATACAGACCGTATTACCAGGAAGCAGCGTTTCAGCAACAAAGTACTTGTGCACACGTCTGCATAAACTGACTGATGAGTCTGCCCCATTTAACTTCTGGGTCTTCAAATTGGATTTATGGCTTCTATTATTCTGCATCTAGTGTGACCACATAGTTTAAGGCATTCCCTGGCGTTCTTTTCACTCTCAGAATGTCCACCTAATGTGTTCACAAACAGTTGTGGCCAAATGTTTTGAGACTGACACACATTTTGCATATTTACAAAATTTGCTTCAGTTTTTATGGTTGAAAATGGAATTTTAATTAATTCTAGGTTGCTATAAAGAGTAGTCGGATGAAATACAATTAATTGAAAATTCATTCCATGAAAATTAACTTAATCGCAAAGACATAATTTCCACTGCATTTCAGCCCAGTCAAGAAATGACCTGCTAACATAATTTCATTGATCATTTTGTATGCTCAGGAGGAAGTATTAACAAGGAAAGGGGAGCTGATATCACTCTGTCATGCTGATTGAATTAGAAGGGCAGAGTGGTTGCTTTCAAAGGAGGATGCTTGATATCATTATAGTATAGAAAAATAGCGACTCAACCTATTTGGCCACCGAACCGTGGTGCAGCGCCTCTGGACCACCCCACGTCCAATATTATTAGTCAAAGGAATATACAAATAAGTGTGGCAGGCACTCAATCACCAGGAACTGTACCATAAACAAATATTTATTGTAAAAATCATAAAACATTAATAGATCATAGAGGAACCAGTAGTTATCTTTACAGCAGGTGATATAGCACCACAAGTGGCTGGATATGGTGGTTGTCCCATCCTGATTAGTATAGTAGTTTAAACCAAGAAAGACTGGAGTCCATCCAACTCAGCAACTGTAGCGTCTATACCACTAATACATCAACCAATGAACCATAAGAACACAAATTGCCATCCCAAAATATGATTATATAAATCAATATTGACATTGCCTTTGTATCCCTAATTAATAACTTAATGGTAAATGAAATGATTGCAATCAGAGTGGTCATAAATCTATATGCATGATCATTAGAAATAAAAATCAATTAGGCTAGTTTCACACTGGCGTTTTGGTTTCCGTTTGTGAGATCCATTCAGGGATCTCACAAGAGGTCCAAATCACATCAGTTTTGCCCTTAATGCATTCTGAATGAATAAGGATCTGCTCAGAATGCATCAGTTTGTCTCCCTTCCGCTTCCATTCCGCTTTGGAGGCGGACACCAAAACGCTGCTTGCAACGGAGCCAAACGGATCCGTCCTGATACGCAATGTAAGTCAATGGGGACGGATCCTTTTGCACTGACACAATATGGCACAATAGAAAATGGTGTTCAAGATGGATCCATTTTGACTATGTTAAAGATAATACAAACAGATCCGTTCTGAATGGATGCATGCGGTTGTATTATCTGAACGGGTCCGTCTGTGCAGATCCATGACGGATTCACACAAAATGAGAGTGTGAAAGCAGCTTTAAAAGATCAATGTCCACTATTACTGCCATTATAAATATGTGTTCAACCAGAGAAATCAATGTCCATAATTATTATTATTGTAGATCAGTGTTCATGATTATTTAAAAAAATATAAAAAACATATAAAAAGAAAGTTCAGTCCAATTCATCAATCCAAATGCATATACACTCACCTAAAGAATTATTAGGAACACCATACTAATACGGTGTTGGATCCCCTTTTGCCTTCAGAACTGCCTAAATTCTACGTGGCATTGATTCAACAAGGTGCTGATAGCATTCTTTAGAAATGTTGGCCCATATTGATAGGATAGCATCTTGCAGTTGATGGAGATTTGAGGGATGCACATCCAGGGCATGAAGCTCCCGTTCCACCACATCCCAAAGATGCTCTATTGGGTTGAGATCTGGTGACTGTGGGGGCCATTTTAGTACAGTGAACTCATTTTTATGTTCAAGAAACCAATTTGAAATGATTCGAGCTTTGTGACATGGTGCATTATCCTGCTGGAGGTAGCCATTAGGGATGAGCGAACTCGAACTGTATAGTTCGGGTTCGTACCGAATTTTGGGGTGTCCGTGACACGGACCCGAACCCGGACATTTTCGTAAAAGTCCGGGTTCGGGTTCGGTGTTCGTCGCTTTCTTCGCGCTTTTGTGACGCTTTCTTGGCGCTTTTTGAAAGGCTGCAAAGCAGCCAATCAACAAGCGTCATACTACTTGCCCCAAGAGGCCATCACAGCCATGCCTACTATTGGCATGGCTGTGATTGGCCAGAGCACCATGTGACCCAGCCTCTATTTAAGCTGGAGTCACATAGCGCCGCCCGTCACTCTGCTCTGATTAGCGTAGGGAGAGGTTGCGGCTGCGACAGTAGGGCGAGATTAGGCAGATTAACTCCTCCAAAGGACTTGATTAACTGATCGATCTGCAGCTGTGGATCATTGAGCTGCTGATCCTCAATTGCTCACTGTTTTTAGGCTGCACAGACCGTTTGTCAGTCTCATTTTTCTGGGGTGATCGGCGGCCATTTTGTGTCTTGTGGTGCGCCAGCACAAGCTGCGACCAAGTGCATTTAACCCTCAATGGTGTGGTTGTTTTTTGGCTAAAGCCTACATCAGGGTGAAGCTGTCACACCAAGTGCATTTAACCAGCAATAGTCTGTTCATTTTTTGGCCATATCCCAGTCTAATTCTGTCACTAAATCCATACCGGTCACCCAGCGCCTAAATACTAGGCCTCAAATTTATATCCAGCTAAATCTGTCCCTAGTGCTGTAGCTGGGCGAGTTATTTAGTGTCCGTTCAAGCACATTTCTTGTTCTGGGTTGAAATACAATTCCCAATTTAGCAATTTCATAATTTAGTGGTTCCTGCTATATCAGAGCTCTTTGAAATCTATCCCAAAAAGGGTATATAATATTGAAGGTGCACATAGGGTCATTCAGAGTAACTTCACACACACCCGCTACTGTGTATTTCCAAGTCTAATTCTGTCACTAAATCCATACCGGTGACCCAGCGCCTAAATACTAGGCCTCAAATTTAATTCCCTCTAAATCTCTCGTTACCCACCGCTGTACTGTTGTTGCTGGGCAAGATATTTAGTGTCCGTCAAAGCACATTTTTTGTTCTGGGTTGAAGTACAATTCCCAATTTAGCAATTTCATAATTTAGTGGTTTCTGCTATATCAGAGCTATTTGAAATCTATCCCAAAAAGGGTATATAATATTGAAGGTGCACATAGGGTCATTCAGAATAACTTCACACACACCCGCTACTGTGTATTTCCAAGTCTAATTCTGTCACTAAACCCATACCTGTCACCCAGCGCCTAAATACTAGGCCTCAAATTTAAATCCCTCTAAATCTCTCGTTACCGTTGTCCTGTTGTAGCTGGGAAAGTTATTTAGTGCCCGTCAAAGCACATTTTTTGTTCTGGGTTGAAGTACAATTCCCAATTTAGCAATTTCATAATTTAGTGGTTCCTGCTATATCAGAGCTATTTGAAATCTATCCCAAAAAGGGTATATAATATTGAAGGTGCACATAGGGTCATTCAGAATAACTTCACACACACCCGCTACTGTGTATTTCCAAGTCTAATTCTGTCACTAAATCCATACCGGTGACCCAGCGCCTAAATACTAGGCCTCAAATTTAATTCCCTCTAAATCTCTCGTTACCCACCGCTGTACTGTTGTTGCTGGGCAAGATATTTAGTGTCCGTCAAAGCACATTTTTTGTTCTGGGTTGAAGTACAATTCCCAATTTAGCAATTTCATAATTTAGTGGTTTCTGCTATATCAGAGCTATTTGAAATCTATCCCTAAAAGGGTATATAATATTGAAGGTGCACATAGGGTCATTCAGAATAACTTCACACACACCCGCTACTGTGTATTTCCAAGTCTAATTCTGTCACTAAATCCATACCGGTGACCCAGCGCCTAAATACTAGGCCTCAAATTTAATTCCCTCTAAATCTCTCGTTACCCACCGTTGTACTGTTGTTGCTGGGCAAGATATTTAGTGTCCGTCAAAGCACATTTTTTGTTCTGGGTTGAAGTACAATTCCCAATTTAGCAATTTCATAATTTAGTGGTTTCTGCTATATCAGAGCTATTTGAAATCTATCCCTAAAAGGGTATATAATATTCAAGGTGCACATTGGGTCATTCAGAATAACTTCACACACACACGCTTCTGTGCATTTCCAAGTCTAATTCTGTCACTAAATCCATACCGGTCACCCAGCGCCTAAATACTAGGCCTCAAATTTATATCCCGCTGAATTTGAATACAATACATTGGGCCAAATAATATATTTGTTGTTGTGGTGAACCATAACAATGAGAAAAACATCTAGTAAGGGACGCGGACGTGGACATGGTCGTGGTGGTGTTAGTGGACCCTCTGGTGCTGGGAGAGGACGTGGCCGTTCTGCCACATCCACACGTCCTAGTGTACCAACTACCTCAGGTCCCAGTAGCCGCCAGAATTTACAGCGATATATGGTGGGGCCCAATGCCGTTCTAAGGATGGTAAGGCCTGAGCAGGTACAGGCATTAGTCAATTGGGTGGCCGACAGTGGATCCAGCACGTTCACATTATCTCCCACCCAGTCTTCTGCAGAAAGCGCACAGATGGCGCCTGAAAACCAACCCCATCAGTCTGTCACATCACCCCCATGCATACCAGGGAAACTGTCTCAGCCTCAAGTTATGCAGCAGTCTCTTATGCTGTTTGAAGACTCCGCTGGCAGGGTTTCCCAAGGGCATCCACCTAGCCCTTCCCCAGCGGTGAAAGACATAGAATGCACTGACGCACAACCACTTATGTTTCCTGATGATGAGGACATGGGAATACCACCTCAGCATGTCTCTGATGATGACGAAACACAGGTGCCAACTGCTGCGTCTTTCTGCAGTGTGCAGACTGAACAGGAGGTCAGGGATCAAGACTGGGTGGAAGACGATGCAGGGGACGATGAGGTCCTAGACCCCACATGGAATGAAGGTCGTGCCACTGACTTTCACAGTTCGGAGGAAGAGGCAGTGGTGAGACCGAGCCAACAGCGTAGCAAAAGAGGGAGCAGTGGGCAAAAGCAGAACACCCGCCGCCAAGAGACTCCGCCTGCTACTGACCGCCGCCATCTGGGACCGAGCACCCCAAAGGCAGCTTCAAGGAGTTCCCTGGCATGGCACTTCTTCAAACAATGTGCTGACGACAAGACCCGAGTGGTTTGCACGCTGTGCCATCAGAGCCTGAAGCGAGGCATTAACGTTCTGAACCTGAGCACAACCTGCATGACCAGGCACCTGCATGCAAAGCATGAACTGCAGTGGAGTAAACACCTTAAAACCAAGGAAGTCACTCAGGCTCCCCCTGCTACCTCTTCTGCTGCTGCCGCCTCGGCCTATTCTGCTGCTGCCGCCTCGGCCTCTTCCTCCGCCTCTGGAGGAACGTTGGCACCTGCCGCCCAGCAAACAGGGGATGTACCACCAACACCACCACCACCACCTCCGTCACCAAGCGTCTCAACCATGTCACACGCCAGCGTTCAGCTCTCCATCTCACAAACATTTGATAGAAAGCGTAAATTCCCACCTAGCCACCCTCGATCCCTGGCCCTGAATGCCAGCATTTCTAAACTACTGGCCTATGAAATGCTGTCATTTAGGCTGGTGGACACAGACAGCTTCAAACAGCTCATGTCGCTTGCTGTCCCACAGTATGTTGTTCCCAGCCGGCACTACTTCTCCAAGAGAGCCGTGCCTTCCCTGCACAACCAAGTATCCGATAAAATCAAGTGTGCACTGCGCAACGCCATCTGTAGCAAGGTCCACCTAACCACAGATACGTGGACCAGTAAGCACGGCCAGGGACGCTATATCTCCCTAACTGCACACTGGGTAAATGTAGTGGCAGCTGGGCCCCAGGCGGAGAGCTGTTTGGCGCACGTCCTTCCGCCGCCAAGGATCGCAGGGCAACATTCTTTGCCTCCTGTTGCCACCTCCTCCTTCTCGGCTTCCTCCTCCTCTTCTTCCACCTGCTCATCCAGTCAGCCACACACCTTCACCACCAACTTCAGCACAGCCCGGGGTAAACGTCAGCAGGCCATTCTGAAACTCATATGTTTGGGGGACAGGCCCCACACCGCACAGGAGTTGTGGCGGGGTATAGAACAACAGACCGACGAGTGGTTGCTGCCGGTGAGCCTCAAGCCCGGCCTGGTGGTGTGTGATAATGGGCGAAATCTCGTTGCAGCTCTGGGACTAGCCAATTTGACGCACATCCCTTGCTTGGCGCATGTGCTGAATTTGGTGGTGCAGAAGTTCATTCACAACTACCCCGACATGTCAGAGCTGCTGCATAAAGTGCGGGCCGTCTGTTCGCGCTTCCGGCGTTCACATCCTGCTGCTGCTCGCCTGTCTGCGCTACAGCGTAACTTCGGCCTTCCCGCTCACCGCCTCATATGCGACGTGCCCACCAGGTGGAACTCCACCTTGCACATGCTGGACAGACTGTGCGAGCAGCAGCAGGCCATAGTGGAGTTTCAGCTGCAGCACGCACGGGTCAGTCGCACTACAGAACAGCACCACTTCACCACCAATGACTGGGCCTCCATGCGAGACCTGTGTGCCCTGTTGCGCTGTTTCGAGTACTCCACCAACATGGCCAGTGGCGATGACACCGTTATCAGCGTTACAATACCACTTCTATGTCTCCTTGAGAAAACACTTAGGGCGATGATGGAACAGGAGGTGGCCCAGGAGGAGGAGGAGGAGGATGAGGAAGAGGGGTCATTTTTAGCACTTTCAGGCCAGTCTCTTCGAAGTGACTCAGAGGGAGGTTTTTTGCAACAGCAGAGGCCAGGTACAAATGTGGCCAGCCAGGGCCCACTACTGGAGGACGAGGAGGACGAGGATGAGGAGGAGGTGGAGGAGGATGAGGATGAAGCATGGTCACAGCGGGGTGGCACCCAACGCAGCTCGGGTCCATCACTGGTGCGTGGCTGGGGGGAAAGGCAGGACGATGACGATACGCCTCCCACAGAGGACAGCTTGTCCTTACCCCTGGGCAGCCTGGCACACATGAGCGACTACATGCTGCAGTGCCTGCGCAACGACAGCAGAGTTGCCCACATTTTAACCTGTGCGGACTACTGGGTTGCCACCCTGCTGGATCCACGCTACAAAGACAATGTGCCCACCTTACTTCCTGCACTGGAGCGTGATAGGAAGATGCGCGAGTACAAGCGCACGTTGGTAGACGCGCTACTGAGAGCATTCCCAAATGTCACAGGGGAACAAGTGGAAGCCCAAGGCCAAGGCAGAGGAGGAGCAAGAGGTCGCCAAGGCAGCTGTGTCACGGCCAGCTCCTCTGAGGGCAGGGTTAGCATGGCAGAGATGTGGAAAACTTTTGTCAACACGCCACAGCTAACTGCACCACCACCTGATACGCAACGTGTTAGCAGGAGGCAACATTTTACTAACATGGTGGAACAGTACGTGTGCACACCCCTCCACGTACTGACTGATGGTTCGGCCCCATTCAACTTCTGGGTCTCTAAATTGTCCACGTGGCCAGAGCTAGCCTTTTATGCCTTGGAGGTGCTGGCCTGCCCGGCAGCCAGCGTTTTGTCTGAACGTGTATTCAGCACGGCAGGGGGCGTCATTACAGACAAACGCAGCCGCCTGTCTACAGCCAATGTGGACAAGCTGACGTTCATAAAAATGAACCAGGCATGGATCCCACAGGACCTGTCCGTCCCTTGTCCAGATTAGACATTAACTACCTCCCCATAACCATATATTATTGGACTCCAGGGCACTTCCTCATTCAATCCTATTTTTATTTTCATTTTACCATTATATTGCGATGCTACCCAAAGTTGAATGAACCTCTCCTCTGCCTGTGTGCTAGGCCTAAATATATGCCAATGGACTGTTGCAGTGGTGGCTGACATGAAGCCTGATTCTCTGCTATGACATGCAGACTAATTCTCTGCTGACATGAAGCCAGATTGTCTGTTACGGGACCTCTCTCCTCTGCCTGGGTGCTGGGCCTAAATTTATGACAATGGACTGTTGCAGTGGTGGCTGACGTGAAGCCTGATTCTCTGCTATGACATGCAGACTGATTCTCTGCTGTCATGAAGCCAGATTGTCTGTTACGGGACCTTTCTCCTCTACCTGGGTTCTGGGCCTAAATTTATGAAAATTGACTCTTACAGTGGTGGGTGACGTGAAGCCTGATTCTCTGCTATGATATGAAGACTGATTCTCTGCTGACATGAAGCCAGATTGTCTGTTACGGGACCTTTCTCCTCTGCCTGGGTTCTGGGCCTAAATTTATGAAAATTGACTCTTACAGTGGTGGGTGACGTGAAGCCTGATTCTCTGCTATGATATGAAGACTGATTCTCTGCTGACATGAAGCCAGATTGTCTGTTACGGGACCTTTCTCCTCTGCCTGGGTTCTGGGCCTAAATTTATGAAAATTGACTCTTACAGTGGTGGGTGACGTGAAGCCTGATTCTCTGCTATGATATGAAGACTGATTCTCTGCTGACATGAAGCCAGATTGTCTGTTACGGGACCTTTCTCCTCTGCCTGGGTTCTGGGCCTAAATTTATGAAAATTGACTCTTACAGTGGTGGGTGACGTGAAGCCTGATTCTCTGCTATGATATGAAGACTGATTCTCTGCTGACATGAAGCCAGATTGTCTGTTACGGGACCTCTCTCCTCTGCCTGGGTGCTGGGCCTAAATATATGCCAATGGACTGTTGCAGTGGTGGCTGACGTGAAGCCTCATTCTCTGCTATGACATGCAGACTAATTCTCTGCTGACATGAAGACAGATTCTCTGTTACGGGACCTCCCTCCTCTGCCTGGGTGCTGGGCCTAAATATATGCCAATGGACTGTTGCAGTGGTGGCTGACGTGAAGCCTCATTCTCTGCTATGACATGCAGACTAATTCTCTGCTGACATGAAGACAGATTCTCTGTTACGGGACCTCTCTCCTCTGCCTGGGTGCCGGGGCCTAAATATCTGAGAATGGACTGTTCCAGTGGTGGGTGACGGGAAGCCAGATTCTCTGCTATGGAACCTCTCTCCAATTGATTTTGGTTAATTTTTATTTATTTAATTTTTATTTTAATTCATTTCCCTATCCACATTTGTTTGCAGGGGATTTACCTACATGTTGCTGCCTTTTGCAGCCCTCTAGCTCTTTCCTGGGCTGTTTTACAGCCTTTTTAGTGCCGAAAAGTTCGGGTCCCCATTGACTTCAATGGGGTTCGGGTTCGGGACGAAGTTCGGATCGGGTTCGGATCCCGAACCCGAACATTTCCGGGATGTTCGGCCGAACTTCTCGAACCCGAACATCCAGGTGTTCGCTCAACTCTAGTAGCCATCAGAGAATGAGTACATGTTGGTCATGAAAGGATAGATATGGTCAGAAACAATGCTCAGGTAGCCCATGGCATTTAAACGATGGCCAATTGGCACTAAGGGGCCTAAAGTGTGCCCAGAAAACATCCCCCACACCATTACACCACCAACCTGCACAGTGGTAACAAGGCATGATGGATACATGTTCTCATTCTGTTTACTCCAAATTCAGACTCTACCATTTGAATGTCTCAACAGAAATCGAGACTCATCAGACCAGGCAACATTTTTCCAGTCTTCAACAGTCCAATTTTGGTGAGCTTGTGCAAATTGTAGACTCTTTTTCCTATTTGTAGTGGAGAGGAGTGGTATCCGGTGGGGTCTTCTGCTGTTGTAGCCCATCCGCCTCAAGGTTGTGCATGTTGTGGCTTCACAAATGCTTTGCTGCATACCTCGGTTGTAACGAGTTGTTATTTCAGTCAACGTTGCTCTTCTATCAGCTTGAATCTGTTGGCCCATTCTCCTCTGACCTCTAGCATCAACAAGGCATTTTCGCCCACAGGACTGCCGCATACTGGATGTTTTTCCCTTTTCACACCATTCTTTGTAAACTCTAGAAATGGTTGTGCGTGAAAATCCCAGTAACTGAGCAGATTGTGAAATACTCAGACTGGCCCGTCGGGCATCAACAACCATGCCACGCTAAAAATGGCTTAAATCACCTTTCTTTCCCATTCTGAGATTTTTCAAGTTTAAGACCACTTGAAAAATGGCAAAAAAAAACATATTTAGCATGGCTGGATCTTAACAAGGTTCCAAGTAGAGCTTCCACATGCAACAAGAAGAAATGGGAGTGAGACTAAACATTTTTTGAGCATTCAATTTAAATAAAAAACAACAAATAAACAGAAATGGGCTGTTTTTCAGCTGATCAAAAGTTTAGGACCACACCTACAAAAAAATAAATAAACCCCCCAAAACAGAAATCCAACTTCCAAACATGAACTCAGTAATGAGTAGCTCCGCCGTTATTGTTTATCACTTCAAAAATTTGTTTCGGCATATTTGATGCAAGCGTTTCCATGAGGTAAGTGGAAACATTTCTCTAAGTGGTGAAGACGGCTGCACGAAGGCCATCTACTGTCTGGAACTGTTGTCCATTTTTGTAAACTTCCCTTGCCATCCATCCCCAAAGGTTCTCAATTGGATTTAGATCAGGGTAACACTCAGGATGGGCCAAAAGAGTGATGTTATTCTCCTGGAAGAAGTCCCTTGTCCTGCGGGCATTGTGTACTGTAGCGTTGTCCTGTTGAAAAACTCAGTCGTTACCACACAGACGAGGGCCCTCAGTCATGAGGAATGATCTTTGCAACATCTGGACATAACCAGCAGCCATTGGACGCCCCTGCACTTCCTGACGCTTCATTGTTCCACTGAAGGAAAAAGCACCCCAGACAATTATGGTGCCTCCTCCACTGTGGCGCGTAGAAAACAACTCAGGTGGGATCTGCTTGTCATGCCAGTAACATTGGAAACCATCAGGACCATCAAGGTTACATTTTTTCTCATCAGAGAATAAAACTTTCTTCCACCTTTCAATGTCCCATGTTTGGTGCTCTCTTGCAAAGTCCAAAAGAGCAGTTCTGTGGCGTTCAAGGAGACGAGGTCTTTGAAGAAGTTTTTTGTTTTTGAAGCCCTTCAGTCTCAGATGCCGTCTGATGGTTATGGGGCTGACTGTGTCTTGACGGACAGCCAATTGGATCCTCCGGCTCAGTGCTGAAAGTCTTCCACTTGACTTTTTTGTTCCATAACCCTCAGGATCATTTAAAAATTTAAGAATTTTGAAATGACTGTCTTACTGCGTCCCACCTCAGAAGCGATGGCACACTGTTAGAGACCCTGCTTATGCAGTTCAACAACCAGACCACGTTAAAAAAAGGGAGAGTTTTTTTTGCCTTTGCAATGAATCCACATCTTTGCACAGATTTGGCCTTTTAAAGGCATGTGGTCCTAAACTTTTGATCAGCTGAAAAACAGCCTGTTTAAGTTTATTTGTTGTTTTCATTAAATTGAATGCTCAAAAAATGTTTCATCTCACTCCCATTTCTTCTTGTTGCATGTTGAAGCTCTACTTGGAACCTTGTTAAGATCCAGCCATGCTAAATATGATTTTTTGCCATTTTTCAAGTGGTCTTAAACTTTTGATCAGGACTGTAGGACCGATAGCCTAATCCATATATCTAATTTAATTATATTTACTGTATACTATGTCACTTTCTCAAAATGGAATGATAAATGTTACCACTTGATGATCACACGTGGAGCGTTTTGTATTGTATTGTAGCGGTATTCCACCTTTGTATCCGACTCCCCTTATGGATTGTATCAGTCCTTCATTCGGCTTGCCACGTGGCATCCAACGTGGTTGCCTTCGCTTCACACCTCCGATGCAGTGTAACTCAGCTCCGCAGGCTTTGAACTTGTAACGCAATGTGGTTTGATGTATGCCGGGCTCATATGAACTCTGAAGCTGCTGATCGGAAAGACCAATCACTCTTATGTCGAGGGTTGTAATAAGAATACAGCAATACAAAATTTTGGGGCAGTCGGATACAAAGGTGGAATACCGCCAGGGCCGTTGCAAGGATTTTTGCCAATACAAGCGAAACTTCAGTTTGGCGCCCCCCCTCCATGAAACATTTCACCCCCTCAATGTCACAATTCTCCTCCCACATGTCACATTTCTCCCCCTCCATTTCACCCCCTCATTGTCACATTTCACCCCCTATGTCAACTATAATCTTGATCTAGGAGGATGACGTCCACATGGAGTAGGAGGTTGAGGAGGCGGTGGATGTGGCGGTGTAGTTGGAAGCGGCAGTAAAGGAGGAGGAGATAGCCTACGCTGGTTTTTGGTTTAAATTTTTTTTTTTTTTATTGGGGTACACCCCCAAAACATTGGGAAATATAACCTGTGATAACCCCCTCCAGTCGTGCTAAACACACAATACACTGGCTGCAGGGCAGGCCAGCACATCCAAGGCGTAAAGGGCAAGCATAGGCCATGTGCCCATCAGTCAGTTTGTGTAGGCATATGCAAACATACTGCCCCACCATGTCACACGTCCCTGTGATGATCACGATCCAATTGGATATCTCCTCCATCAACTTTCGATGTTCTTATCTGCGCCTACCATGTTAATCACGGTTAGCAGCGAATCAAGGTTCCACACCGGAGAGGTAGCATGAGAAAGAGAGACCACATCCAAGGGAGATCAATGGATCTTTGAATATCTTCACTTTCAATATCAACTTTCAATGTTCTTTTCTGAGCCTACCATGTTGATCACGGTTATCGGCGAATCAGGGTTCCACGCCAGAGAGGGAGCATGAGAAAGGGAGACCTTATCCAAAGGAGGTCAATGGCTGCAATGGGATGAAGCCGAAATGTGGAACAAATTATTAAAGCAGAAGGATTGAATGAAAGGGCCAATTAAAGACAAATTTTAGAAATTTAAGTCCCTGTCACCTATGCAGAGCAGGGTTTTATATCCGGCAAAATTGTTGGTTGCCTGCTCCCGGTGACCGCATTTGTTTCAGACCGGCTCGCGGCGCAGGCACAGGACTTAAGATGCCAGCCCTAATGTGTTCGCGGGTGAACATGGCAAACTGGCCATTAATGTCTACTACGGTATGTTCAGCAGGGGTCTATCACAGCCAAAAATTGTTTAATGTCACCCGAAAGTGTAACAGACAAATTTGTGATTTTTTTTAACTGTCTACTAGGTATAGCAGTGGCATATTACACCGAAAAAATTGTGAATTTCAACTGAAAATGTAACAGACTAATTTGTGAATTTTTTTAACCTGTCTACTAGGTAGAGCAGTGGTATATCACAGCCAAAAATTAGTGAATTTCACCCAAAAATATTACAGACAAAATAGTGAAATTAGATAAAATAAAATACATACAAATAAATAAATAAAAATATTAGATTTATGAGGTGGAGGTTCATATGAGGAGGCGGTGGACATAGCGGTGTAAGTGGAAGCAGCGGTGGAGGAGGACAAGGTAGCCAACACTGGCTTTTGGCTGTAATTTAATTTTTTTTTTATTAGGGTAAAATCCAAAAGAGTGTGAAATATCCAAAATACAAGAATGAGCAATTGCGCTGTAGTATAACAATGGCTGGTTAAGGCCGGTATACATGTCTATTCTGCACAAGATACGGACAAGCCCTGTGGGATCCATGCCTGGTTCATTTTAATGAACGTGAGCTTGTCCACATTGGCTGTGGACAGACGGCTGCGCAAGTCTGTGATAACGCCCCCTGCCGTGCCAAACACGTGTTCAGATAATACACTGGCTACAGGGCAGGCCAGCACCTCCAAGGCGTAAAGGGCAAGCTCAGGCCATGTGCCCAATTTGGAGACCCAGAAGTTGAAGGGGGCAGACTCGTCATTCAGTACGTGTAGGCGTGTGCACACATACTGCTACACTATGTTGGTTAAATACTGCCTCCTGCTAAGACGTTCCATATCACCTGGTTGTTGTGGCGTGCTGACAAAGATTTTCCACATTTCGGCCATGCTAACGCTGCCTTCGGAGGTGCTGGTGGTGCCCCAGCTGCATTGGCGACCTCTTCCTATTCCTCTCTCCTATAAAAAAAATACACCCATTTTGGACAAAAAAAATTATTTTGCAGCCCTTGCTGCATATGTTATTGTGAGATATACCCATTAGATACTGTGGTTCTATTCTGCTATTAATAAAACAGCCATTTTGGGCAAAAATCTTTAATTGTGGCCTAGTCTACATCTATACGTGCGAGATACACCCTTTACATACTGTCGTTCTATTCTGCTATTAATAAACCACTCATTTTGGGCAAAAATCTTTTTTTTTTTTTTTTTAAAGGGAACTTGTCACCGGGATTTTGGGTATAGAGCTAAGGACATGGGTTGCTAGATGGCCGCTAGGACATGTGCAATACCCAGTCCCCATAGCTGTGAGTGCTTTTATTGTGTAAAAAAAAACGATTTGATACATATGCAAATTAACACAAAAGAGTCATATCTTACTTGTGTGACCAAAGAAGAGTCATATTTTCAAGCTCTGACTCATCTCAGGGTAATTTTCATATGTATCAAATTGTTTTTTATACACAAGAAAAGCACACAGAGCTATGGGGACTGGGTATTGCGGATGTGCTAGCGGCCATCTAGCCACCGTTTTTATTTTTAACAACATTCATCTGACAGGTTAGCTCATGCACTATTTTTATAGAGCAGGTTCTTACGGATGCAATTATATCAAATATGTCAACTTTCTATGATGTTTATTTCAGTTTTACATAACAAAGAATTTTTGAAAACAAAAATTAGGTTTTTGTATTGCCATTTTCTGAACACCCTATTTTTTTTATTTTTCTGCCGATTGTCTTGTGCAGGGGCTCGATTTTTTTCAGGAAGAGTTGACATTTTAATTGGTACCATTTTTTGGTACATATGATTTTTTTGATCATTATTACACTTTATGGGGCAAGGTGACAGCATTTACCTGAGGGATTAGGTTATGTGACTTTTATAGAGCAGATCGTTACGGACATGGCAATACCCAATATGTCTACTTTTTCCTATTTATTTAAGTTTTACACAATAATAGCATTTTTAAAACTGAAATAATGATATTTTAGTGTATCCATAGTCTGAGAGCCATAGCTTTTTTATTTTTTTTACCAATTGTGTTAGGTAAGAACTCATTTTTTGCGGGCTGAGGTGACGGTTTGATTGGTACTATTTTTGGGAGTATATGCCTTTTTGATCGCTTGGTGTTGCAATTTTTGTGATGTTAGGTGACAAAAATGCCTTTTTTTTTACAAATTTTTTATATTTTTTTTGGTGTTCACCTTAGGGGTTAGGTTATGTGATATTTTTATAGAGCTGGTTGTTACGGACGTGGCGATGCCTAATATACCTATTTTTTCTTTTTCTGTATTTCACTTTAGCACAATAATAGCAGTATTGAAACAAAAAAAATGATGTTTTGTCGTCTCCATGTTCTGAGAGCTATATTTTTATTTTATTTTTTGGGCGATTGTCTTAGGTAGGGGTTAATTTTTTGTGGGATGAGGTTACAGCTTTTTTGTGGGAGGACATAGCCTTTTTGATCACTTGGTGTTGCACTTTTTGTGATGCAAGGTGACAGTGATGTAAGGTGACGTTTTTTTTTACACCGTTTCTATATTTTTTTTATGGTGTTTATCGGACAGGGTGGATCATGTGATATATTTATAGAGGTGGTCATTACAGACGCCATGATACCTAATATGTGTGAGGGGGTTTCTGTTTTTTATGATAAAATAAGGGGAAAGAGGCGTTTTTTTTTTTTCGTTTTTTACTTTATTAATTTTATTACTTTATTAATTTTATAAAAATACTTTTTTTTTAAACTTTTTTTTCTTTACTTTATTTCTGATGTTCACTTTTGGGGGTCTAATCCCCTCTGCAATTGCCTGTTCGTGTACTACAGTGAGTAGTACACTAACAGGTTGCCTAGAAGACCCAGCCTGAGGCTGTATCTCCTCAGCACCCGTAGAAGGCAGGTCCCGATGCCATGCAAGGCATTGGGCAGCCTCTGCATGGCATAGGGCTGCCATATGACACATCATGTCCCTGCCTCAGCAGCGCAGGGAATCAATGCGCTCCCTCCCCGACATACTATTACGTCAAATTGCAGAAGGGGTTAAAGATATGTGCAGTGAAAACAAAGATAAAATACATATAAACCGTGCAATGATCCTTTTCCTAAACATTTCCCTTCCCCCCAACCCTCCACCCTTCTATACAGGTGATGTGGTTTAAAGTTTTATTTTATTTTATAGGCATTCCTGGAGGTGTGCAATGTCTCATTTCGGAGTTCATGTGGATTTATTGTCGCGTAGTCTCATGATAGTGTGTCTTTATGTAAGGATTGAAGATACTTTATATGTTATTGGTTTTATAGTTTTATGACAAGACTATGAATCCAATAGATGGTGCTGTTCATGTCTCACGAACAGCCCCATCTATTGGTTTCATAGTCTTATGACAAGACTATAAATCCAGTAGATGGTGCTGTTCATGAGTAGTGAATGATAGTTAAGTTAATAGTGATAGTTAATCTGTCTGTTAATTATGTGGGTGAGATACACCTCATTTGCACCTGTAACAAAGAAATACAATCATCCGCCAATTTTGTGGGTGACCTCAAAGAATGAGTAAAGAATCAAATAAGGGACGTGGTTGTGGGGCTGCTGGTGTTGGTGGTGGTAGAGCTTCTGCTGCAGATGACAGGACGTTCTAAGCAATTTGTAGGTCCGAATACTAATGTACGAATTGTTAGACCAGAACAAGTAGTACTTTGGATGACTGACAGTGCCTCCAGTTCTTTCACATTGTCTTCCACCGGTCCCCTGCTGAAAGCACAGAGTTGGCACCGGCAGCTCAAAGGGCATCTGTCTTCCACCTCTACCCCTTGCAAATCAGCCAAGCAGTCTGAGCCCAAGTCATTCAGCAGTCACTAATGCTTTTTCATGACTCTGCTGGCGGGGTTCCATGGGCCATCTACCTAGCTCTGCCCCACAAGTGAAAGAGATTGAGTGCACTGATGCCCAACCACTTATGTTCAAGGATGAGGACGTGGGAGGACCACCGCATCACATCTCTGATGATGACGACGAAACGCTGTGTCAACTGCTGCGGCTTTCTGCAGTGTGCATACCTGCAAGGGGGGCAGGTGTGAGGAGTAGGTGGAGGATGATGAAGTCTTAGACCTCACATAGAATCAAGGTCATCTGAGTGACATGTGCAGTTGGGAGAAAGAGGTGGTGGTCACGCGGGCCCCTGCCAATACTGGCATCTAGCCAGTACGCCTGCCATTCCCCACCGTGCCGAGAAACAGAGCAAACCAAAGCCAGCTCAAAGGAGTTCCCTGGCATGGCAGTTCTTCAGGAAAGGTTCCGACAACAAGACACGGGTGGTTTGCACACTGTGCAGTCAGAGCCTGACATGAGGAATAAATGTTCTAAACCTGAGTTCCACCTGCATGGCAAGAAATCTAAATGCAAAGCACGAGCTGCAGTGGAATAGACACCCGAAAACCCACAAAAGATCTGAGGCTCCTCCCTATTCTGCTGTGGTCTTGGCCTCTTCCTCCCCCTGTGGAGCAACAGGGCCACCTGGCTCCCCAAAAAAAAGGATGTGACAGCAACACCACCACCATCACCAAGCATCTCCACACTGTTCCATGAAAGTGTTAAGGTGTCCATCCCCTAAATTCTTGAGAGAAAGTGTCATGCCCTGCTCAGGTTATGTGTGGAGGTCTGCCAGGTTGGCAGCACGTGTGTAGCCTTTTGTTTTTGTTTTGGAGAGAGCTGTATCCGCCTCCCTTCAGGTGCACTGGGCGGGGTCGTTGGTATCAGTTTAAATTGCGCCCACTCCCAGTGTCCTGTGCAGGTTATAGCTTCTGTCTTGGCTAGAGGAAGGAAGGAAGGATTTGCTGTTCCTGCTCACTTATAAGATAAGTTGGTTTTGTGTTTCTTGTTATCTGTCTGGGCTGTTAGAGAGACACCTGCCCCCTCCAGGTCCTGAGGGAGCAGGCTGCCTCTTTCCCCCTTTCACCATCTTAGGGATATTAGGGTATCTTCAGCCCAGGCACGAGGACACATCCATTCCCACCTTCAGGGTCTGAACGTGGGCATAGAAGTCTAGGGAGAGCTGATAGGGATTTGTCAGGAGGTGACCTTTATCCCCAGCTTCTTGCCTAGACACTGGTTTGGTATTTTTCTGTGTATCTTGTATCCTGTCCAGCGTGACAGAAAGAGGAAGTACCCCCCCTACCCTACCCACCCACAAGCCCTGGCCCTGAATGCCAGCATTTCTAAATTCTTATCCTTTAAAATACTGCCATTCCATCTGCTGGAGACAGATGGTATTAAAAACCTTATGGCGGTGGCTGTCTCACAGTACGTGGTTCCCAGCCGCCTGTCCTGCACAAACAAGTGGCGGACAAAATCAGGTGTGAGCTGAGTAAAGCCATCAGTGGCAAGGTCCACATAACCACCAATACATGGACCAGTAAGTATGGACGATATGTCTTCCTAACTGCTCACTGGGTAATTACAGTGGCAACTGGGCTTGAGGCAGAAAGCAGTTTGGCGCATTTCCTACCGCCACTGAGGATTGCTGGACGTTTCTCATTGCCTCCTTCTCTGCTTCTTCCTCTACCGCCTCCTCTTCTGGTCAGCGTTAACACCTGCACAACCAATTTCAACACAGCCATGGGTTAAAAACCCCACACCGCGCAGGAGCTGTGAATGGGCATCTAATTACAGATCTAAGCCTCATAGCGCATGTGATGAATTTGGTCTTGCAGATGTTCCTGCTGCTCTTGACTGACTGCGCTGCCGTGTAACGTCTGCCTTCCCACTCACCACTTCATATGCAACGTACGGCACCAACAAAGTGGAACTCCAACATGGCCAGCACTGATTATGTGGCTTTCAACGTTACTATCCCACTTCTATGACTCCTGAAAAATGCTTCAGGCAATGGTGGATGAGGTAGTGGCACAGGAGGAAGAGGAGGAGCAGGGATCATTCCCACGGTTATCAGGCTAGTCGGCCACCCGTGGCTCGGAGGGTGGGTTCCTGCACTAACAGTGGCCAGGTACACAACTGTCCAGCCAGGGCACAGTTTTGGAGGATGAGGAGGATGATGATAATGAGGAACCACATTCACAGCAGAGGGGCATCCAAATCAGCTCATAGCCTCAATGGAACATGGCTGGGGGCATACAGAGGATGCTCACAATACACCTCTCATAGAGGAAACCTTATTGTTGCCTCTGGGCAGCCTGCACACATTAGCGGGTACATGCTGCAGTGCCTGTGCAACGACTGCAGAGTTGGCCTGACTTTTGCCAGTGCTAATTACTGGGTAGCCACCCTGCTGGATCTCAGTTTCATGGACAACACGCCATCCTTACTTCCATCACTGGAGCGTGATCGGAAGATGTGAGAATACAAGCGCACACTGGTAGATGCACTACGGACAGCGTTCCCAGCTGACCGTGGGAGCTCAGTGAAAGCATGAGGCGGAGGAGAAGGAGGAAGTCAACAATGCAGCTGGGGCACCAGCATTAGCTCAGAAAGGAGGGTTAGCATGGTCGAAATGTGGAAAAGCTTTGTCAGCAAACCACAACATCCAGAACCACCATCCGATACAGACCGTATTACCAGGAAGCAGCGTTTCAGCAACAAAGTACTTGTGCACACGTCTGCATAAACTGACTGATGAGTCTGCCCCATTTAACTTCTGGGTCTCCAAATTGGATTTATGGCTTAAGCTTGCCCTTTACGCCTTGGAGGTGCTGCCTGCCCTGAGGCAAGTGTATTGTATGAACATGTTTTTAGCACTGCACGAGGTGTGATCACAGCCAATGTGGACAAGCTCACATTCATTAACATGAACCAGGCATGGATCCCACAGGGCTTGTCCATTCCTTGGGCAGATTAGAGAAGTATACGGGCCATTGTTATATTCCAGCAAAGTTTGTTCATTCTGTTTGACATTTCCCACTGTTTTGGTGCTTCCCCAAATAAAAACAAAAAAATTAAAACAGTGTTGGCTACCTTCTCCACCTACACTGCCATGTTCACCTCCTCCTCCACCTAAACCCACACCTCCTGGTTCAAGGTTATTATTTGTTTTATTGGAAGAGTAGAGAAGTATACTGGCAGCACCCAGCCATTGTTATACTCCGACACAGTTTGTTCGGTCTGTTTGCCATTTTCCCTATGTTTTGGGCCCCGTCACAAAAAAAAGAAAAAAAAAAAGAACAACGGTTTTTTTTCAATGTAAAAAAAAAATAAAAAACAGTGTTGGCTACCACCTCCTCCACTACTTTCACCTACACTGCCATGTCCACTTGACTTCTAGCACCTACTACAACTATTTCACAGCCATTTTACAGCACCAAAGTTTGGGTCCCTATTGACGTCTATGGGGTTCGGGTTTGGAGCCAATTTCGGGGGAAAGTCCAAGTACCCAAACAGATCTTTGAACAAAAATTCTGCGGAACCAGTCAAACCCAAACATCCATAGGTTCACTCACCCCTATTGAGTAGGAAAAATTAGCAGGGAAACCATGAAACTCCCGTGGTAAGGATTGGAAGTGCAGCACCATTCCTGAAAGTCTAAGGCTAGGTCTACACGACGACATTTGTCGCGCGACATTTTGTTGCACCAATGTCGCGCGACAATTTTTATAATGGCAGTCTATGGTGTCGCACTGCAACATGCAACATGCTGCGACTGCGACGCGACAGTCGCAGAAAATCCACTCAAGATGGATTTTTCTGCGACTGTCGCGTCGCAGTCGCAACATGTCGCATGTTGCAGTGCGACACCATAGACTGCCATTATAAAAATTGTCGCGCGACATTGGTGCAACAAAATGTTGCGCGACAACTGTTGCTCCCTATCTGTCGCGCGACTTTTTGTCGCGCGACAAATGTCGTCGTGTAGACCTAGCCTAAAATAGCAGTTTCTAGTAGTCAATTAGCAGAAGACAACAAATTCGGGACATGGTGAGGTTTTGCTGCACACTTTAGGAGAAAGATTCAGCACACAGTCCCTGCCAATCCATGCCACTCTTTATTCTTATCTTTAGCTTTCTTTGAACTTTTAACTGATAAAAATTCACCTCCTCTTGTGAGCTGTTCCCTTCTCATGTCATCCCACATTTATCCCAACTAAAGATGATTAAGGTTTAAAATGCATTTATAGTTGTGTTCATATGTTTATATAACCCAAAACTGTTAAGATGCAGACAATTTTTTACAAAAACAGTCACATTTTTTAAACCAATATATTGATGGAGTACATTTAGACAAACAGTCTAGACAAGCACCGAATTTATCACAATGCCTTATGATGAATGATAAATGTGATGCATAGCTAGACACTTTTATCTAACTCTATAACAACAACTGGTTGCCTTAGGCTTACTTCGCACGAACGTATGGCTTTTTCAGTGTTTTGCGGTCCATTTTTCACTGATCCGCTTTTCCGTTTTTTGTTTCCGTTGGTTCAGTTTTTCCATATTCCATGTACAGAATACAGTAATTGCATAGAAAAAATTGGGCTGGGCATAACATTTGCAATAGATGGCTCAGAAAAAACGGACCGGATACGGAAGACATACGGATGCATTTCCGTATGTGTTCCGTTTTTTTTGTGGACCCATTGACTTGACTGGAGCCACGGAACGTGATTTGCGGGAAATAATAGGACATGTTCTATCTTTCAACAGAACGGAAAAACGGAAATACGGAAACGGAATGCATACGGAGTACATTCTGTTTTTTTGCGGTACCATTGAGAAGAATGATTCTGTATACGGTCCGTATACGGAACACAAAAAAACGGCCCATACACTCGCAAATAAAAGTTTGTGTGAACTAGGCCTTACATTGGAGATAGAATATATGCCAGAATTATGACACAATTTAGCAAAATGGTGTATTTTGGAACACACCCATTTTTTTATTTTCCACTCCCTCTTTCCAGTAGTATCCCCACCCTTTTCAAGGAAAACAAACTGCACCAAACTGGTGTCAATTTGCACCACTTTTTAGGCAGATTCATAAAGCAAATTTGGTGTAGAAATTTCTAGAACTGAAAATCTATCCTATCAATTTGAATGTTTATTTTTTTATCAGCATCATTTGCTTGGATTTGTGTAACACTCATTCAGACGAATAGGCTGGTCTGAAAATTCTGAAAATTGTATGTGAATATACCCTATAATAAAGAGATTAGATTTTTGTTGAGGTTCTTTAGCAATATTCAACTTGCAAAATGGAGCATATGATATATTTTGTTTAATTTCTGCTCTAATATACAGTATCTCACAAAAGTGAGTACACCTCTCACATCTTTGTAAATATTTTTTTCTATCTTTTCATGGGACAACACTGAAGATATGACACTTTGATGCAATATAAAGTAGTCAGTGCACAGCTTGTATAAGGCTACATGCACACAACCGTTATGTGTTTGGGCTGCAAATTGCAGATCCGCAAAACATGGATGGTGTCTGTGTGCGTTTGGAATGGCACGGACAGCTATTAATATAACTGCCTATTCTTATCCGCAAAACGGACAAGAATAGGGTTGGTTATATTTTTTTTGCAGACCACGTAACGGAGCAACGGATGCGGAGAGCACACAGAGTGCTGTCCGCATCTTTTGCGGCCCTATTGAATTGAATAGGTCCGCATCTGAGCCACAAAACTGTGTCTCGAATGCGGACCAAAACAACGGTCATGTGCATGTAGCCTTACAGTGTAAAATTGATGTGCTTCTAAAATAACTCAAAACACAGCCTGTCTAAACCGCTGGTACCAAGAGTGAGTACACCCCTAAGCGTAAATGTGCAAATTGTGTCCAATTATCAATTTTTCTTCCCCAGTGTCATGTAAGTCATTAGCGTTACAAGGTCTCAGGTGTGAATGGGGAGCAGGTGTGTTGAATTTGGTGTTATCGCTCTCACACTCTCTCATACTAGTCACTGGAAGTTCAACATGGCACCTCATGGCAAAGAACTCTCTTAGGATCTGAATAAAAGAATTGTTGCTCCACATAAAGATGGCATAGGCTAAAGGAAGATTGCCAACATCCTGAAACTGAGCTGCTGCATGGTGGCCAAAACCATACAGAGGTATAACAAGGCAAGTTCCACTCAGAACAGGCCTCGTCATGGTCTACCAAAGAAGTTGAGTGCATGTGCTCATGCGTCATACTCAGAGGTTGTATTTTCAAAATAGACATATGAGTGCTGCCAGCATTGCTGCAAAGGTTAAAGCATTTGGGGGTCAGCCTGTCAGTGCTAAGACCATAAGCCACACACTGCATCAAATTGGTCTGCATGGATTTTTTTCCAGAAGGAAACCTCTTCTAAAGATGATGCACAAGAATGCCCGCAAACAGTTTGCTGAAGACAAGCAGACTAAGGACGTGGATTACTAGAACCAGGTCCTCTGGTCTGATCAGACCAAGATAAACTTATTTGGTTCAGATAGTGTCAAGCGTGTGTGGCTGCAACCACGTGAGGAGTACAAAGACAAGTGTGTCTTGCCTACAGTCAAGCATGGTGGTGGGAGTGTCATGGTTGGGGGCTGCATGAGCGCTGTCGGCTGTGGGGAGCTACAGTTCATTGAGGGAACCATGAAGGCCAACATGTACTGTGACATACTGAAGCAGAGCATGATCCCCTTTCTTCAGAAACTAGGCCTCAGGGCAATATTCCAACATGATAATGACCCCAAGCACTCTTCCAAGATGACCACTGCCTTGCTAAAGATACTGTGGGTAAAGGTGCTGGACTGGCCAAGCATGTCTCCAGACCTAAACTCTATTGAACATCTGTGGGACGTCCTTAAACGGATCTGGCGGAGCACAAGGTCTCTAACATCCAACAGCTCCGTGATGTCGTCATGCAGGAGTGGAAGAGGATTCCATTGGCAACCTGTTAAGCTCTAGTGAGCTCCATGACCAAGAGAGTTAAGGCAACTCTGGAAAATAATGGTGACCGCACAAAATATTGACACTTTGGGAACAATTTGTCCATTTTCACTTAGGGGTATACTCACTTTTGTTGCCGGTGTGTTGAGTTATTTTGAGTGCACACCAAAGTTACACTGTTATACCAGTTGTACACTGACTATTTTACATTGTATCAAAGTTTTATATCTTCAGTGTTGTCCCATTAAAATAAATAAAATATTTACAAAAATGTGAGGGTGTACTCACTTTTGTGAGATGCTATATATATATGTACATGTTAAACAGTTTTTTATTACAATACAAACCTGAACACCTCCTTGAGATACAAATTTCATGTCTTTAGCTTCAAGGGCTAGTTTCAAACAGGTGGTTTGTCCCCAGGACTCAGAAACCCGTATGAGAAGCTTCAGAGCTCTTTCTTCATCTTTTCTATAGCTCTCAGTAAAGACACCTAGATTTGTAGGAAAATATTTTAATTCATTATCAATACTGTATATCAAGGACCTTAAACTTTTCATTAAAACAAAGATACACAAGCGAGGTGCCCACCATTTATTGAGTTAGTACTTTGTTTTCTCATGTTGAATATCCATTTTTATTGGCTTTTTTAATATGAAGTGAGATCAACCCATAATTTTTTTTTATAGTTATGTCTATGGAGCTGTGTGGGAGCTCAGTTTTTTGCAGGATGATCTATAGATTTTATTGATACCCTTTTGCAATTTATGTGACCTTTTGATCACATTTTATTTACATTTTGTAAGAGAAGGAATGAAAAAATGGCAAATTCTTTGCATGTGCTAAATATCTTTATATATTGGTACATCAGGCATTTTGGGATGTGGTGATGACTATGAACTTTTGTTTTTTATTTATTATTTTTTAAATTTAATTCTGTGGAAAGGAGGATGTCAGAAACGTACCTGTCTGGCTGCAGCAGCAGGATGTCCAGCTTTGGCATGACTGTGCCAGGAGAGACGCACTGCTGAGCTGGCCCCCTGGTCCTTAGCAAACAGGATGCAATGCTCTTTCTTCCCACAGCGGGTCTGTGCTGGAGGAGACTAGCAGTGGGCTGATTGCCCAGTTGATCTATTTCTGTGTGTTAGTATTTTGACTAATGGAGTGCTGAGTCATGACCTATCAGGTTCTGATCCTGGGACTTGGTGCTCTAAATTAACCCATTCCTGGCCATATATCAGTGACAGGGTACTCTGACTCACAAGCTGTGTTCCTGGTTGCGTATTTAGGATTACTGGTGTTTTTAACCTCAGCTTTTCCTTTTGACCACTCTCTGCGTAACATAATGTACTGAGTTTCCTGTCTGGTCCCGATCTCGGCTTGTCTGTTTGACTACTCTCTGTCTCTTGATTTGGAACTTTGCTGTTTTTCTGGTTCTGACCCATTTCAGTACGACTCTGTCTCCGAGTAATGTTTTTGTCCCTTGGTGTTTGTCTTGCACCTTAGCAGAGTAGGGAATGTCAACCAGTTTCAGACTTGCTACTTAGAGTTTGCACTGCAAGTAGTAGGGAAAGTGGGCGGGGTCCCAGTTAGAGCTCACTGTCCCAGTTAGAGCTCACTGTACTGACATTACAGAGATTATTAAAATTTTTATAAAAAAAAACGTTTTTTATATATTTAACCCCTTAAGGACTCGGCCCTATTTCACGTTACGGACTTGGCCATTTTTTGCAAATCTGACCAGTGTCACTTTAAGTGCTGATAACTTTAAAACGCTTTGACTTATCCAGGCCATTCTGAGAATGTTTTTTCGTCACATATTGTACTTCATGACACTGGTAAAATGAAGTAAAAAAATAACATCATTTTTATTTATATAAAATACCAAATTTACCATTTTTCTTTTAAAAATTGCAAATTTCCAAGTTTCAATTTCTCTACTTCTATAATACATAGTAATACCTCAAAAAATAGTTATTACTTTACATTCCCCATATGTCTACTTCATGTTTGGATCATTTTGGGAATGATATTTTATTTTTTGGGGATGTTACAAGGCTTAGAAGTTTAGAAGCAAATCTTGAAATTTTTCAGAAATTTTCAAAAACCCAATTTTTAGGGACCAGTTCAGGTCTGAAGTCACTTTGCAAGGCTTACCTAATAGAAACCACCCAAAAATTCTAGAAACTACACCCCTCAAGGTATTCAAAACTTATTTTACAAATGTTGTTAACCCTTTAGGTGTTCCACAAGAATTAATGGAAAATAGACATACAATTTCAAAATTTAACTTTTTTGGCAGATTTTCCATTTTAATAATTCTTTTCCAGTTAAAAAGCAAGGGTTAACAGCCAAACCAAACTCAATATGTATGGCCCTGATTCTGTAGGTTACAGTGGAAGTGGAGGAACAGAAGTGGAGGTTGGAGCCACTAACTTAGGTGGTGGCGGAAACCCTAATGGAATTGGGGCCCGCAATCCTTGGCGTCGGTGGCACCTGGGTATGAGTCCCTCTCGGCCTCCACAACATTCACCCAGTGTGCAGTCAGGAAAATGTAGCGTCAATGGCCGAAAGCACTTGTCCAGGTGTCCGTGGTTAAGTGGACTTTCCCAGTAACTGCGTTGGTCGCAGCACGTGTGATTTTAGGGGACACATGTTGGCGTGAGGCTGGCACGGCACACCTTGAAAAATACTGGCGGCTGGGGACTGTGTAACAAGGGACGGCCACCAACATCAGCCTGCGGAAGGCCTCAGTGTTCACAAGCCTAAATGGCAAAATTTCCAGGGCCAGTAATTTGAAAAGCTGAACATTTAGTGCTATGGCCTGTGGGTGGATGACTGGGTATTTGTGCTTGCATTCAAATGCCTGGGGTAATGGCAATTGGACACTGCACTGGGACAGGGAAGTGGATGTGGTCGCTGATGGTGCAGGGCGGTAGGCATCCAGGTCTGCGTCTTGGAGATGGGATTCCCCAGCACGTAACACAGGGGAAGAGGAGGCAGTAGTATGACCTGAAGACACAGATTGTGGACCCAAGCGTTCGGGCCACCTATTAGGGTGCTTTGATGCCATGTGGCAGGTCATGCTGGTGGTGGTGAAGTTGCTAGTTTTTACGCCCCGGCTCATTTTGGCTTGGCACAGGTTGCAAACTACTATTCTTTTGTCGTCCGCACTTTCCTCAAAAAAGCACCATACTGCCGAACACCTACCCCTTGGCAAGGGAGATTTAAGCAAGGGGGTGCTCCGTGGAACAGTTGCGGGCCTGTCCAGTGGTGCCTGCCTTCTACCTTTTGCCACCCCACCACCTCTTCCAGCCTGTTGCAGTGCTGCAAATCCCTCCCCGTCTGAACTGCTCTCCTCGCTCGGCTTGTTGCCACCTTCCCAGGTTGGGTCAGTGACCTCATCGTCTAGCACCTCCTCTTCTACTTCCTCACTCTGATCAGCCTCCTGATTTGTTGACCTAACCATAACCTCAGTAATTGACAACTGTGTTTCATCCTTTTCCTCAACCTCTTCAGACAGTAATTGCAGTTGAGTCATTGGCAACTGTGTCTCATCACCATCTACCTTATTAAACACTAATTGCCGTTCCCCAGCGTCATGTTCTTGTGACTCTGGAGGCTCAAGAGGATGGGAATCGGGGGATCTCAGGTCCTTCTCTTAGCGTGCTTGGCCAGAGGGCCCAATCAATTAATGGCGATGCAAAGAGGTCCTCGGAATATCCGAGCGTGGGATCACTTGTTTGGCCAGACTGTAAATGGTGGGAGGAAGGAGGATCAGGGTGAGGATTGTGTGGATCAGACTGCTGGATACTGAGACTGGACTTGGCGGAAGACAGGGTGGTGCTTAACCGACTGGAAGCACTATCTGCTGCAATCCAACCGACCACCTGTTCGCACTGGGCTGACTTAAAGAGTGGTGTCCTGCGCCGCCCTGCATACTGGGACATGAAGCTAGGTATCTTGGATGATTGTTTTTCTTGTGCTCTGGCAGCAGACACAGTTTCACCGCGCCCAGGGCCACAGCCTCTGCATGCACCATCAGCATCACGGCCACTTCCGCATCCCTTAATGCTCGCCTTCTTCGTATTAAAAGTTATATGTTTTAAGGGACGTGGCAATTCACTGCAGACCGTTTATAGGCAAAGTGTGGGTAAATTATGGAAAAAATATAATTCTTTTTGCTAATAATTTTCCCAATATCTGGCCCGACGCAAGCAATTGCAGCGCAGATGTGGCAATTCACTGCAGACACCGTTTATAGGCAAAGTGTGGATAAATTATGAAAAAATATAAATATTTTCGCTAATATTTTTCCCAATATCTGGCCCTGACACACACACACACGCTATTACAGTGCAGATGGGACAATTCAATGCAGACACCGTTTATAGGCAAAGTGTGGATAAATTATGGAAAATATATATTTGTTGTCGGTAATTTTTTTCCCAATATCTGGCCCTGACACACGCTATTGCAGCGCAGATGTGACAATTCACTGCAGACACTGTTTATAGGCAAAGTGTGGATAAATTAGGGAAAAAAATAGTATTTTTTTCGCTCACACACATGCTATTGCAGCGCGGATGGGACAATTCACTGCAGACACTGTTTATAGGCAAAGTGTGGATAAATTATGGAAAAAAATATATATATTTGTTGTCAGTAATATTTTTGTCAATATCTGGCCCTGATACACAGAAGATATTGCAACACAGATGTCACAAGTTACTGCAGACACCCTTTATCAAAAAAGTAATGCATGGCAAGTATGGCAAAAATATTTGCTGGCTAAATTATATTGCTGCCAGCCTGCCACCACACACAATTGTCCTTAAAAGAACTTTTGGGTCTTTTAAACATTTTTCTGTTGAATATATTGCGATCACACTCCCTATACTATCTGTCCCTTCCTAAGCGCACCTCTCCCTGAGCCGAACCCGCATCATCGGGTGCTATATAGCACTTGATGACGCGTTCTGACCAGCCAATCACTGTAATGCCAGTAGCCAACATGGCTACTGGCATTACAGTAATGGCAATTACAGTAATGGCAGTACTTACCCGGCCGAGTACCGCAGTATGCCAAGCATAGCGATGCTCGAGCCGAACAGGTATTCAGCCGAGCATGCTCGCTTAACACTTATCTGTATGTACAAAAGAAAAGAAAGGAGCTGATATTGGTGATGTCAGAGCTGTTAGTCTAAAGACTAAGGTAAATGTGAACAAGGCTCCAGGTCCAAATGGATTACACCCATGAGTTCTTAAAGAACTCAGTTAAGTTACTACTGTGCCCCTACAATTTTTAGAGATTCTCTAGGGACTGTTACAGTGTAAAGTGACTGGAACAAGGCAAATGTGGTGCCCATATTCAAAAAGGGCTTTAGGTCCTATAAAGGTAATTATATACCATTAAATTGAACTTCTGTTGGGGATTAAATGTTTGAAGGACTCATATGGGACTATATATAGGACTATGTGACAGTTAATAATGTTATAACCAAGGATAGAAGCTTGCGCTCATGCATCAGATTGTGTGCAGTTCTGCCTGATACACACTGTAGGCCTCTTCTGGCTTTACTTCCTATTGTGTGTTATTCTCTGCTCCCATAGGATGTGTGGACTTGCGCTTCTTTGCTCTTAAAGGGCCAGAAATCATAATCAGTCTCAGCATAATCAGTATACAATATTTGCCAGTGTAGCATGGAGAAATCTGTTACACAAAGAGTATAGAGGGATACAAAGATGAAACCAAATGATAAGATAACGTAGTAGAGATACTTCCAAACAAGCTTGGTGATTTTATTTGGATGAAATAGCCAAAACGACACCTGCATGTTTTACATTTCAAATTTGGCACACTGTTGAGGGAAATGTAGTAGGAAAGAGGAAGACAAAAGATGACTACAATGCTTTGTGGTCAGCCTGATAATCAGGATGGAGGCGATTGTCTGGTCTATTAGTTCCCACAGATAGACGCCATTCTAAGCTCAGCTACTAATGTGATAGGATGCCTCAGTCACAGACATAGCAATTAGACAGACAAGACACCCATTTTAGGGTCTTATAGCGATAGTGTTAGGGGCTAGGACGATACATGTAGTTAGGTAGACTGCATTACTGGATAAAAACGCAGCTTTTATAATTAGGAACTGGATAGAAGCAGCTAGTATATTGTTAGTCTGTTACACTGAGTGCTGGAGCTCTTCATTTATGTTGCACAGCACAGCACATGACGTTTAAAATAGTGGACAGTGAAATACATTTCACTAATTTGTCTGTCATGTTGTCGGGTGAAATTCACCAATTTTTGGCTGTGATATACCCCTGCTCTACCTAGTGGACAAGGAAATACATTTTACTAATTCATCTGTTACATTGTTGAGTGACAAATGCTCATCTTTTGCGCTAGAAAGTACATTTGCGGCCTACACTGCAGTTAGCACAGTAGAAATAACGAGGCCAGAACAAGTATAGACTATAGTAGATTGGGGGCTGACAGCGCCTATAGTTCCTTCGCATTGTCTCCCACCCAGTCCCCTGCTGAAAAATCTGAGTTGGCACCTAGAACCTATGGCCATCAGACTTTCAACTCACCCCTTTGCAAATTAGGCAAGCAGTCTGAGCCCCAACTCGTGCAGCAGTCTCTTATGCTTTTTGATGACTCTGCTGGCAGGGTTTCCATGGGCCAGCCACATAGTCCTGCACCAGAAGTGAAAGACATTGAGTGCACTGATGCACAACCACTTATATTTCAGGATGAGGACATGGGAAGGCCACCGCAGCATGTCTCTGATGATGACAAAACACAGGTGCCAACTGCTGCGTCTTTCTGCAGTATTCAGACTGACAAAGAAGGGCAGGGGTAAAGAGTGGGTGGAATATGATGTAGAGGATGATGAGGTACTAGACCCTACATGGAATCAAGGTCATGCGAGTGACCTGTCTAGTTTGGAGGAAGATGTGATGGTCCCACAGAGGCACCAGTACAGAAAAACAGGGAGCAGGGTGCAAGAGCATCTGTTACATTCTTTTTTTTTTTTTTTTATAATTAAATTTTATTTATTGTGATACAAAAACTTAAATACATATTACATAATTAACATTATAAAATCCATAAGTCCGCCAATTCTAATCTGTGAACGTGATTAACAATAATTTCATACGAATATACATAATAGTGTCGACATTTGAACCTTCACATTCTACAACTATGGAATAAATGCTGAAAAGCCGGACAGATAGCATTTTCCCCATCTCTTCCCACCAACCCGCCACCCACCCTGCAGGAAGAAAAAAAAAAAGAAGGGGATCCTAATTAATTAGCCGTGTCCCAATCTTTCCATAGACTATTCCACTTTGAGTAGGATCCTCTTTGTATGTACAGGATCCTCTCATAGCTTTTCACTTTCTCCACCAAACCCAGCCAGTTCTTGCAATCTGGGGCAGAAGAGCAAAACCAGGATCTAGAAATCAGAAGCCTCGCCAAGAACATCACCTTGATCAACAAGTGACTTTTTATGGGTTGATGATTGACCTCAGATAAATCTCCCAGGACCCATATCCTAGGAGACAGAGGAACAACAATTTTAAGTTTACGCGTCAGATTTTTTTGGACCAGGCTCCAGTACCTCCTCACCATTGGGCAGTCCCAGAACAGATGTAAATGATCTGCCCCGGGATCGCCGCAGCGGGGGCAGTCAGAGGAGGTCCGGAGTCCTCTTCTGTATAGCCATATAGGTGTCGCATAAATTTTGTGCAGAATATTAAATTGAACAACAATGTGATTAGAATTGTGTGAAACCAATTTTAAGCTTTCCCCTATGTTCTCCCAGTTTGGGGGACCCTCCTCTGAAAGAAGAGAAGACCAGGCTCTCTGTCCTGGAGAAAGAACATCCCGAAAAAAATTATCCATTAAGTGTCTGTAACAGTAAGATAGTTTAATTCTCGTGGCAGTTTTCTTACAAATTAAATCCTGTAAAAATAAAGGAGTGTCTATAATAAAAAGGTGACTGTTCAAAGTGCTAAAGAGTGCTGACCTCAATTGAAAATATGCGAACCAGGCCACCTCACCTAATTTTCCCCCTAGTTCCATAAGGGGCAGAATTTGTCCACCGCTGACTACTTGATGTAAGTACTGCACATTTTTAGTCCTCCAGTACTGACTGCCACTTAAGTCGTTTAGATTAAGAAGTTTCGGATTGTGCCATAATGGGGTGCAGATAAGCGATGCCTTAACTTCGCACCAAGCCCTTATAACCGACCGGGTTTTTATAGCCATTCTGCAGAAAAGTGTGTACCCGCTCAGTATATTTAATAGGTAATCGGATTCCAGTACAGTGAAGAAATCAGAAAAACCTGCCTCCTTCACCACTTTAGTGCAGAAAGGACTATTTTCCCAGTCACTAAAAAGGCAGAGTTGGGAGGCAACAAAATAACCCCTAAAATATGGGAGATTAAGACCTCCCTGCCTATAGGGCATGGAAAAATAAAGTGCCTTCAGTCTCACACGCTTCCTCCCCCATAGTAAGTCATTAAGCATCCGCTCTATCAATCTGAAATGCTTGTCTGTAATCCATATAGGCGAGTTGCGCAGGACATAAAGAACCTGGGGCAGCACTACCATTTTTATTAATGAAATTCTATCCCCTCTTGCTTGCAGAATTTTCTGCCATATCTTAATTTTTGCTCTCAACTTCATCAGCAAGGGGAACAGGTTAAGCTGTAGATATTCCTGAGGTTTAGCGGAAATTATTATCCCCAGGTACTTTATTGAATCAGAGATCGTTATCTGATTATTTAATTCGCCTCGCAGCTCGTCTATCGGGAGAAGTACTGTCTTCTCCCAATTGATCTCAAGTCCGGATATGTCGGAAAAGTGACCGACCAGATCCATTATGCGAGGGAGGGTGGTATTTGTTTGATGAATAAAAACCAGAATGTCATCTGCGTAGAGGGACACACGGTCATGCTTCCCCATTATGCCAAAACCGGCCACCTCCGGATCATGTCGTATCATGGCCGCTAAGGGTTCGATATAAATATTAAATAAAAGGGGAGAAAGGGGACAGCCTTGGCGGGTGCCTCTTCCCAGAATAAAGCTCTCTGTCATCAAATCATTGATCCTAATCCTGGCGACTGGGGAGTTATAGAGTAGCCGGACCATTGCCATAAATTTTGGGCCAAAGCCCATTTTTTTCATTACCTCCCAAAGAAAAATCCACTCCACCCTGTCGAAGGCTTTAGTAGCATCCAACGACAGGATGGAGCGGGCGCCGCGCCCCGGGGATTGAATATTCATAAATAGCCTATGCAAATTGTGATGGGTGCCCCTGTTTGGCATAAAGCCGTTTTGATCCGGATGAATAATCGTAGGGATAACGCGCGAGAGCCTCCTAGCCAGGACTTTTGATAGTAACTTAGCGTCTGTATTTAATAGGGAGATTGGTCTATAGGAGCTCAATTCGGCCGGATCTTTATCCTTTTTTGGAATTAGAACAATAAGGGCCTCCATCATAGAGTGTGGTAATCTCCCTCCCTGTGCTGCTTGGGAGAAAACCTCCAGCAGCTGGGGGAGGATCACCTCACTATGCTTGCGATAGACCTCATATGGAAGGCCGTCTGTTCCTGGCGATGAGTTCCCCGAGACAGACCCAAGGGCCTCCTGCAACTCAGCAAGAGAGAGCTCCTCCTCCAGATATTCTTTTTGAGTTTCATTTAACGTAGAAAGTGGAATTTTCTCGAGGAACCGCATCACCAGTTCAGACGACAGTCCAGGGGAAGATCTATATATCTGAGCAAAATATTGTAGAAAAATATTCCCAATTTCCTCTGGATCTGTTATGGTTTCGCCCTCTACATTACGAATTGAGATGATAGATTGTTTTTTCTTATCTTGTTGCGAAATTATTCTAGCTAGAAGCTTGCCCGGACGTCCAGACTCGATGAAATAATTGAGCCCCTTGAAGAATACCCTATGATTTGCTTTCTCTGTTACATATTTCTCCAAGGAGCAACTAGCCTTCTGCATCTCTTGCCTATTATGCTCAGTGGGATGGCTAGCGTATCGCTCAGCTGTGAGTGTAGCGATCTTACCCAGTTCCTCCTCTTTCTTTCTAAATGTTCTCTTTACTGCGGCAATCTCACTTATAAAGACCCCCCTTAAATATGCTTTCAAGGCATCCCATACTGTGTTGATATTAGCAGAGGGAAGGTTAACCTCCCAAAAGGAGGATATCAGTAGTTTAATCGTCTGCAGATTGTCCAGAATAGTGAGCCAATATGGATTTAACTTAAATCCTAGCCCCCTAGTATCCTTATTCTTCCCGCTGCGAACCTCAACCACTAGGGGTGAATGGTCTGAAACTGTTCTTATTCCGTATCGCATCTTGCAGATATTACTCAGATTGCTCTCATTAGTAAATGCTAGATCGATCCTAGACATTGCTCTGCCCCCCCTACTGACACAGGAGTATACTCTCTTTCCTCCACCAAGATGTTCCCATATATCCACCACTCCCACCTCAGAGCAGAATTGAGGCAGCGGGGAGTTACAAGGATACCTCCCCTTTTCCACATCAAGTGAAAATCTGTCTTTATTAGGATCAATGACCGCATTAAAATCCCCTATCAGGATTAAGCGGCATTCTGGTCTCTTTTCAGAAAAGAGCATTAACTGAAGCAGTGGGTACATTGAAAATGGCGGAGGTATATAGAAAAAGGCTAGAATATAACTATCACCATTAAGCTTGCCATGCAAGAAAATAAATCTGCCCTGGGCATCTATATGAGATTTTATAAGGGTGAAATCTATGGAGTTATGAATAAGAACCGAAATACCCCTGGAAGAGCCACTAAAGGTAGAATGATACGATTGGGACTGCCATCCCGTTGTCAGTCGGGACAAGGTTTCCCTAGTTAGGTGAGTTTCTACTATACAGATAATTGCTGGAAGATATCTTTTTAATGCGTCCATAATCGCTTGCCTTTTAACTCTTTCCCCAAGTCCTCTGACGTTCCAAGCTACAATTCTAGTGGACATCTCTCACAAAAGAAAAAAAAAAAAAAAGACCATTCCTGCAAGGTGGGTCCCCCCCCCCCCCTCTCTTGATCCGCCCGAACTAGTCAGCGAACCTCTAACCTCCGGCCGTTCTCCCCCAGCCTGGCCCCCCCCTCCTATCCCTCCAATCATAGTGAAGCACAATTTCAGATGCCCATCTGATCCATCCAGTCTGATGCCTGTTGTGGTGACTCAAAAAAAAGGGAAGACCCGTTATGAATTACTCTTAATTTCGCTGGGTATTGTAAGGAGTATTTAATCTCCTTAACCGCCAAGCGTTTCTTTATCTCTATAAAGTTTCTTCTTCTTTCCTGAGTCTGCCGCGCAAAGTCAGGAAAGAAGAGCAGTTTTGAACCCTGATATTCAATAGGTGCACATTCTCTTGCTCTCCTTAAGATACTATCTCTATCCGCGGACAGTAATAATTTTATTAAGACTGCACGCGGCGGTCTCCCTGGGATAGGTTTCCCTCTCGGAATTCGGTGGGCACTTTCTTTTTGAAACATAGAGGAAAAGTTATCGCTGCCAAAGCTGTTCATAAGCACGTCTTTAAGTTGTTCCTCTAGATGACGGCCTTCAACTCCTTCTGGGAAACCGATTATACGAACGTTGTTGCGCCTTGATCTATTTTCTAAGTCCTCTATCTTGTTTTGAAGTGCTTGATTTTCTGAAGCAAGAAGCGAAGTTTTGGATTTTAATATGCCCATGTCAGTTTGCAGAGAGTCAACGGATTTTTCCATGCTATGGACTCGATCCCGAATCTTTGCTAGATCTTCTCTTATTAATGAGATATCGCTCTGCACTGACCCCAATTGAATGGACATTCCTTGCACTAAAGTGCCATTATTTTCCACAGCACTTAGGATTCTGTCCAAGACAGCTGGGTCGTATTCGGTTTGCATTTGTGCAGAGAGGCTTTCCTCGCCTACCTCCTGGTCTGCAACCTCTAGACCATCCTGGGAGAGTTCATCGTTTTGGGAGGTTTTAGCGGATTTTTTCGTCTTAGCAGGGAGTTTGATTTTAGCAGGATTTTTATCATTTAGAAAGGGCGACTTCAAAAACTTGTCGATTTTGTTCTCTGGGGTCTTTGCCCCAGGCTTAATTGCAGAGGAATCAACTGAGCGTCGTTTTGGGGCCATTCTCCCAAGATTTCCCCTTTTTTTTTCTATTGCCTTTTTTTTTTTTTTCCTCTCCTTCCTTCCTGATTTGCCACAGCTTTTTCCCCTGTTTTTTTTTTTCCTTTTTTTCTTTCCCCCCCTGCCTCCCCTATATCCTCGCCTCTGTCTTTTCTTTTACTCTGTACTCTCCTTTATATTTCTTTTGATTCTTTTCACGCCGGCTGCCTTTTTTTTTTTTTTTTTTTTGCGTAACGCAAAGTTTCGGCAATGCACTACACCCTCTTTGCTGCCATGTACACTACTAGCATCTGTTACATTCTTGGGTGGCCTTTTACCATTTTTGCCGTGAATAAACCCCTGCTCTGTATAGTTGACAAGGGACTGAAAATTTTTAAAATCGTCTATTCCATTGGTGGATGACATTAACCCATTTTGTCAATGAAAAAACCCTGCTCTGAATAGGTGACAGGGTCTTACATTTCTAAAATTTGTCTTTAATTGATGCGCTCCCCCTCCTTTCATTCAATCCTTCCGCTTGAATAACTTGTCCAAACTTTTCCACTCAATCACATTTTCAGCCATTGACCTCTCTTGTGGGATGTGGTATCCCTTTCTCATGCTACCTCTCTGGTGTGGAACCCTGATTGCCCGCTACCTGTGATCACCATGGTAGGCGCAGAAAAGAACATAGAAAGTTGATAGAGAAGATATTCAATTGGATCGTGGACGTCACGGGGACGTGCGATCAGGCAGAGTTATCTAGAATCAACAAAGCGGCAGCAGGGCCTCTCCTGTCTAATGTTTGCAAATCAAAAATACCCCAGTTACATTCCCTGTAATTTTTTATTAATCATTCCAATAATAGGGCATCTTAACCCTTTCAGGACCAAGCCATTTTTTACCTTAAGGACCAGGCTATTTTTTGCAAATCTGACCAGTGTCAGTTTATGTGTGAATAACTTTAAAACACTTTTACTTATCCAGGCCGTTTTTTCGTCCCATATTGTACTTCATGACACTGGTAAAATTAAGTCAAAAAAAAATTTTTTTTTGCACAAAAAAATACCAAATTTACCCAAAATTTGGAAAAATTTGCAAATTTCAAAGTTTCAGTTTCTCTACTTCTGTAATACATAGTAATACCCCTACAAATTGTGATGACTTTACATTCCCCATATGTCTACTTCATGTTTGGATCATTTTGGGAATTACATTTTATTTTTTGGGGACGTTACAAGGCTTAGAAGTTTAGAAGCATTTTTCGGAAAATTTCCAAAACCCAATTTTTAGGGACCACTACAGCTCTGAAGTCACTTTGTGAGGCTTACATAATTGAAACCACCCAAAAATGACCCCATTCTATAAACTACACCCCTCAAGGTATTCAAAACTGATTTTACAAACTTGGTTAACCCTTTAGGTGTTGCACAAGAGTTATTGGCAAATAGAGATAAAATTTGAGAATTTCATTTTTTTGCCTAATTTTCCATTTTAACCCATTTTTTCCACTAACAAAGCAAGGGTTAACAGCCAAACAAGACTGTATCTTTTTTGCTCTGACTCTGCCGTTTACAGAAACACCCCATATGTGGCCGTAAACTACTGTACGGCCACACAGCGGGGCGTAGAGTGAAAGGTGCGCCGTATGGTTTTTGGAAGCCAGATTTTGCTGGACAGTTTTTTTGACACCATGTCCCATTTGAAGCCCCCTGATGCACCCCTAGAGTAGAAACTCTATAAAAGTGACCCCATCTAAGAAACTACACCCCTCAAGGTATTCAAAACTGATTTTACAAACTTCGTTAACCCTTTAGGTGTTGCACAAGAGTTATTGGCAAATAGAGATAAAATTTGAGAATTTCATTTTTTTGCCTAATTTTCCATTTTAACCCATTTTTTCCACTAACAAAGCAAGGGTTAACAGCCAAACAAGACTGCATCTTTATTGCCCTGACTCTGCCGTTTACAGAAACACCCCATATGTGGCCGTAAACTACTGTACGGCCACACAGCGGGGCGTAGAGTGAAAGGTGCGCCGTATGGTTTTTGGAAGCCAGATTTTGCTGGACAGTTTTTTTGACACCATGTCCCATTTGAAGCCCCCTGATGCACCCCTAGAGTAGAAACTACATAAAAGTGACCCTATCTAAGAAACTACACCCCTCAAGGTATTCAAAACTGATTTTACAAACGTTGTTAACCCTTTAGGTGTTCCACAAGAGTTATTGGCAAATAGAGATGAAATTTCAGAATTTCAATTTTTGGGCAAATTTTCCATTTTACTTTTTTTTTTCCAGTTACAAAGCAAAGTTTAACAGCCAAACAAAACTCATTATTTATGGCCCTGATTCTGTAGTTTACAGAAACACCCCATATGTGGTCGCAAACCGCTGTATGGGCACACTGCAGGGCGCAGAAGGAAAGGGATGCCATATGGTTTTTGGAAGGCAGATTTTGCTAGACAGTTTTTTTGGGCACTATGTCCCATTTGAAGCCCCCCTGATGCACCCCTAGGTTAGAAACTCCAAAAGAGTGACCCCATTTTGGAAACTATGGGATAAGGTGGCAGTTTTGTTGGTACTATTTTAGGGTATATATGATTTTTGGTTGCTCTATATTACACTTTTTGTGAGGCAAAGTAACAAAAAATAGAAATTCTGAAATTTCATCTCCATTTGCCACTAACTCTTGTGGAACACTTAAAGGGTTAACACAGTTTGTAAAATCAGTTTTGAATATCTTGAGGGGTGTAGTTTCCAAAATGGGGTCACTTTTTGGAGTTTCTACTCTAGGGGTGCATCAGGGGGCTTCAAATGGGACATGGTGTCAAAAATTCCAGTCCAGCAAAAACTGCCTTCCAAAAACAATATGGCATTCCTTTCCTTCTGTGCCCTGCCGTGTGGCCATACAGCAGTTTACGACCACATATGGGGCATTTATATAAACTACAGAATCAGGCCAATAAATATTGAGTTTTATTTGGCTGTTAACCCTTGCTTTGTTACGGGAAAAAATTGATTAAAATGGAAAATTTCCCAAAAAATAGGTGTTTTGGCACTGTTTTTATTTTTTATTATTTGCAACGTTCATCTGACAGGTACGATTATGTGCTATTGTTATAGAGCAAGTTCCTACGGACGTGGCAATACCTAATATGTCTACCTTTTTTAATTTATCTAGGTTTTACACAATAAAATCATTTTTGAAACAAAAAAAATCATGTTTTAGTGTCTCTATAGTCTGAGAGCCATAGTTTTTTCAGTTTTTAGTCGATTGTCTCAGGTTGGGTATCATTTTTGCGGGATGAGATGACGGTTAGATTGGTACTATTTTGGGGTGCATATGACTTTTTGATCGCTTGCTATTACACTTTTTGTGATGTAAGGTAACAAAAAAATGGCTTTTTTGACACCGTTTTTATTTAATTTTTTTTACAGTGTTCACCTGAGGGGTTAGGTCATGTGGTATTTTTATAGAGCAGGTTCTTACGGACGTGGCAATACCTAATATGTCTACCTTTTTTTAATTTATCTAGGTTTTACACAATAATATCATTTTTGAAACAAAAAGAAATCATGTTTTAGTGTCTCCATAGTCTGAGAGCCATAGTTTTTTCCGTTTTTAGTCGATTGTCTCAGGTTGGGTATCATTTTTGCGGGATGAGATGACGGTTAGATTGGTACTATTTTGGGGTGCATATGACTTTTTGATCGCTTGCTATTACACTTTTTGTGATGTAAGGTAACAAAAAAATGGCTTTTTTGACACCGTTTTTATTTAATTTTTTTTACAGTGTTCACCTGAGGGGTTAGGTCATGTGGTATTTTTATAGAGCAGGTTCTTACGGACGTGGCAATACCTAATATGTCTACCTTTTTTTAATTTATCTAGGTTTTACACAATAATATCATTTTTGAAACAAAAAGAAATCATGTTTTAGTGTCTCCATAGTCTGAGAGCCATAGTTTTTTCAGTTTTTAGTCGATTGTCTCAGGTTGGGTATCATTTTTGCGGGATGAGATGACGGTTAGATTGGTACTATTTTGGGGTGCATATGACTTTTTGATCGCTTGCTATTTCACTTTTTGTGATGTAAGGTAACAAAAAAATGGTTTTTTTGACACCGTTTTTATTTAATTTTTTTTACAGTGTTCACCTGAGGGGTTAGGTCATGTGGTATTTTTATAGAGCAGGTTCTTACGGACGTGGCAATACCTAATATGTCTACCTTTTTTTAATTTATCTAGGTTTTACACAATAATATCATTTTTGAAACAAAAAAAAATCATGTTTTAGTGTCTCCATAGTCTGAGAGCCATAGTTTTTTCAGTTTTTAGGCGATTGTCTCATGTAGGGGCTCATTTTTTGCGGGATGAGGTGACGGTTGGATTGGCACTATTTTGGCGTACATGTGACTTTTTTGATCACTTTTATTATCTTTTTTGGGAAGTAAGGTGGGCAAAATTTCTATTTCCTCATAGTTTTTATTTTTTTATTTTTATGGCGTTCACCGTGCGGGGAAATTAACATGATTGTTTTATAGATCAGGTCGTTACGGACGCGGCGATACCTAATATGTGTAGCGTTTTTTATTTATTTTATTTTTATTCAGTGATAAATGTTTTTTTTTTATCTTTTACTTTTTTCACTTTTTTTAACATTTTTTTTGACCCAGACCCACTTGGTTCTTGAAGATCCAGTGGGTCTGATGTCTGTATAATACAGTACAGTACAATATACTATACAGTACTGCACTGTATTTTACTTACAGTTTGCCTGAACAGACCTATGCTTTCAGCATAGATCTGTTCAGTACCATGGACAGCAGGATGCCTGAGAAGGCATCCTGTTGCCATGGGAACCTTCCCCGTCTGTCACAACTGCGCAGACGGGGAAGGGTGAGGACGGGGCTGGCGGGGGGCTCTCTGGGGGCTCTCTCCCTCCCCCATCGGGGGCTGCAAAGGCACTGCAGCCCCCCGATCGGAGAGGGAGGGAGCTCTCTCTTACTGTTAACCTTTTCCATACAGCGGTCCGTACGGACCGCTGTATGGAAAGGGTTAAACGGCTGACATCGCATCAACGATGTCAGCCGTTTATACCAGGGTGCCAGCAATGTGCTGGCACCCTGGTATACCCACTGTACACCAACGATTATTGAAGGGGAGGCGGGCGGGGGATCGCGATCCCGCCTGCCGCACCGCCCGCCTCCCGCACGGCCCGCACCGCCCGCAACCCTCCCCCTGCACCACCCGCCCACATAATACTATTCAGGGGTGCAGGGGGGGGTAAAAAAACTTGATTTTGGCAATTTTAAAGTTTCTGATCCCTGCGGTCAGGGACCGCAGGGATCAGAAACGGCATAAAGCGCTAAAAACCGCAGGTCTGAATTGACCTGCGGTTTGAAGCAATCGCCGATAGGGGGGGGTCACAGGACCCCCCTCGGCATTGACACTGGGTGCCTGGCTGTGTGTAACAGCCGGCACTCAGCGCTGTCACCATGTCTGCAGACATGGTGACAGTTTAATGCCATGACGAATATACTCGTCATGGAGCACTAACTAGCAGTGTTTTATGACGAGTATACACGTCATAGGTCGGGAAGGGGTTAAGAGTCCTGTATTGTTATTTATCATCACTACCTCCCGAGCCAGGAGTGGGTAATTGCCGCGCACCCCCTCCTTTACTTGGAAGCCTCTGCTTTAATAATTTGTCCCACATTGCCACTCGATCACATTTAATTTCATCCATTGACCTCCCTTGGATATGGTATCAGTTTCCCAGGCTCCCTCTCTGCCATGGAACTCTGATTCCCTGTTACCCATAATCACCATGGTAGGCGCATAAAAGAACATCGAAAATTGATAGGGAAGATATCCAATTGGATCAAGGCCGTCACGGGGACGTGTGACATGGTTGAGCAGTATGTGTGCGCACGCCTACACGTACTGACTGATTGGTCTGCCCCCTTCAACTTCTGGGTATCTAAATTGGGCACATGGCCCGAGTTTTCCCTTTACGCCTTGGAGGTGCTGGCCTGCCCTGCAGCCAGTGCATTGTCTAAACGTTTGTTTAGCATGGCAGGAGGGGGTTATCACAGACAAGTGCAGCCGCCTGTCCACAGCCAATGTGAACTAGTTCACGTTTATTAAAATGAACCAGGCAGGGATCCCACAGGACTTGTCCATACCTTGTGCAGAATAGACACGTATACCAGCCTTACCCAGCCATTGTTGTACTCCAGCACACTTTCTCTTTGTTTTATTTTTTATATTTCCCAATGTGTGGGGGTCTACCAAAATTTAAACAAAAATTAAAAAATAAAATAAAAAAAATAAACAAAAAAACGGTGTTGACTACCTCCTCCTCCTCCTCCTCTACCACCGCTTCCACCTACACCACCACATCCACCGCTTCCTCAACCTTCTACTCCATATGGACCTCCTCCTAGATCAAGACTATTATTTTTACATATGTTATTTGAAGTCATTTTCCTATCCACTTTTGTTTACAGAGCACTTGCCATGCTCTTAACCATATTTGCAGCCCTCTAGCGCTTTCCATTACTTTTTAAAGACATTTTAGTGCTCCAAAGTTCGGGTCCCCATTGACTTCAATGGGGTTCAGGGTCAAGTTCTGGTCAAGTTTGGGTCCCGAACTCGAACTTTTTGTGAAGTTCGGCTGAACCCGTCGAACCCGAACATCCAGGTGTCCGCTCAACTATAATCCCTTCATCTGAGATGGTGGAGCCTTGAATGCCTGAAATTGGGTGTGGCGTGCCACTGTGTGATGCAGCTGTTGCTGCAGCAGGCTGGACCACCACCACGGTTCTCTCAGGCCACTTTATGGTGACGCTGCATATGTTGACTCAGGTCTGTGGTGCTAACTTTGGCACACTGGCCACGCTCTACCGTCTGCCCACAGATTCTACATATGGCCATAATTACTGTACCTCCTACGGAGGCTGTACAAATAGCTGCCACACTATAGAGTAGGTTTTTTTTACTCACACTACACACTGACTCTCTACTGCCACTGCTTCCATGAACCCATGGACCCCTTCTTAATAAGCATACATTTTTATAAGAATACATTTTTCGTTTTCCACTGAAATACGCAACTAAAGGCTTTACCATTACCATTATAGTTTTCTAACTAAATACGTCTGTCACAACCAGACAGCTGAGAAGCTCTGACAGAAGCCTTTCAGAACCTCCTCCTTGAGTTTTCTTTGTTGTGCTGTTCAGTTCCTCATCTCGTCAGCCTCTCTCAGCTGTCATGTAGTTGGACTGATTGCATCCCTTTAAATTCCGCCCCATAATGCATTACTGGGCGGCTTATACTTCTTCCTGGAGTGTGTGTGCATGCTGATCCTATTTCCCAGTCTGCTACTAAGTTAAGTGCTGTACATTTATCTGTTATTTTCTGTTTGCTGGATCCAAGGTGACCCTGACTCCCTCCGTGTCTGGTGTAGGGAGCCGGTGGTCGTGTCCCCTCACTATTGTAGGGTGTTCAGATGTTATATAGTCGAGGTATGTGGATATGCAACCATCCACCTTTGGGATTTTTGCATAGGCTGAGCAGCCAGGGAAAGTGCCAGGTCTTGTGCAGGGGCCTCCCCTTTGGTTCCTTAGCTTTGGATCCAGTGAGTCATATAGGCATGTTGCATTGTCTTGTTTCCTGTACACCGTCCGTGACAACGTCACTAATGTTTTTACCACAAATAATACCGCAGCGATGAACGCTGAATATATATTTTTCAACTGAAATACGTCAATAAAGGTTCTGCCACATATAACTGCAACAGTGAATGCTGAATATATTTTGTTTTTCGACCGATTTCGAAATACTTCACCAAAGTTATAACTGCAGAAGTGAAATTTGTATATATTTTTCTTTTTGTACTGAAATAGGCCAGTAAATGCTTTTAGCTGAAATAAATGCACCAGTGAAGTGCGTATATGTTTTTCCTTTCACCACATATAACTGAAGTAAAATGCATATGTATTTTTTCTTTAAGTGCTGAAATAGGCCACTAAAATATTTTTCCAGAAATAAATGCCCTAGTAAAGTGTGAATATATTTTTCTTTCTGTACTGAAAAAGGCCACTAAACACTTTTGCCACAAATAAGTGCACCAGTGTAGTGTGTATATTTTTTTCTTTCTGTACTGTAATAGGCCACTAAACGCTTTCAACACATAACTGTAGAAGTGAACTGAGAATGTATTTTCATTTTTGTAATGAAATAGGCCAGTAAACATTTTAGCAGAAATAAATGCACCAGTGAAGTGCGTATATGTTTTTCCTTTCACCACATATAACTGAAGTAAAATGCATATGTATTTTTTCTTTAAGTGCTGAAATAGGCCACTAAAATATTTTTCCAGAAATAAATGCCCTAGTAAAGTGTGAATATATTTTTCTTTCTGTACTGAAAAAGGCCACTAAACACTTTTGCCACAAATAAGTGCACCAGTGTAGTGTGTATATTTTTTTCTTTCTGTACTGTAATAGGCCACTAAACGCTTTCAACACATAACTGTAGAAGTGAACTGAGAATGTATTTTCATTTTTGTAATGAAATAGGCCAGTAAACATTTTAGCAGAAATAAATGCACCAGTGAAGTGCGTATATTTTTTTCCTTTTTGAACTGAAATAGGCCACTAAAGTCTTTCAAAATAGAGTAACTTTATGTTCTAATCTGGTTGCAAACTACATTAGAATAGTTTTTTACCGCCTGAGTAAGAACGCTTCAAATATTACTTTATTCTGATAAAGGTTAAAATGTTGTGGCTACCCGCCAACAATACAAATCAGGCTAGGTGCAATGAAGCAGTGGACTGTTTGTATAATATACAGCCACTGGCTTCACTGATACCATTATTTTTTCTGTGTGAAGCACTGGAATGGTTACACCAAAATAACTGCTCTCAGAATGGATACTCTGAATGTTTTTAATGTGTATCCAGAGTTGATAGGTCAGTCAGAGCTAATAACAGCACTCACAAAAGCAGGGGGTGATTGCTTAATGTGCGTTTGTAGCTTGCAAACATGCCCCACACAGCTGTCACACTCTGGGACCTAATATAAGGCTCTTATGTGCATAGTCCCTGCCTAATGTAGCGTCCACTCAACGCGTTTCTTATGCTGACCACTAGTGGAAGTCTTTCATCAGGAGCAGAGTAACTTGACTCCCATTTGGTCTCGCCTGTGTACTTTAGCGTGACTGTATCTGGGAGAAAACAGGGGATAGCAGTGCACTCTGGAGGAGCTACTTGTGCAGCTGAGTAATAGCACAGCCTCCGGCTCTATGACGGCAGTGAACGCGGCCGCCATGAGCGCTCATTACATAGATGGGGCCACTCCCACTGGGCGGAGCTACGGACGGCAGGGATTGGATGAGGCAGAATAGACATCCCCTCATGCCGTCCTTCATTGTATGCATAACGCTGACGTGGGTACTTGTTGACTAGCTACAATAGCTAGTTGTAACTAGAAATACAAATCCTATCTGTTGATTATGGGCTACAGCAAGGGAAGGGATACAAGCAAAGTATAGTCAGTCTCCCTTGACAGGGAAACAGTGGCTAGTAATACTATATTTGATTATCTATTCTTTATATTTATACATACAGCACTAAGATATTATTACTGACATACAGTCATGTGAAAAAATTAGGACACCCTTTAAAAGCATGTGGTTTTTTGTAACATTTTTAATAAAAGGTTATTTCATCTCCGTTTCAACAATACAGAGAGATTAAAGTAATCCAACTAAACAAAGAAAACTGAAGAAAAGTCTTTTCAAGATCTTCTGTAAATGTCATTCTACAAAAATGCCTATTCTAACTGAGGAAAAAGATAGGACACCCTCACATGTATTCCCTCTTAAATTGGCTCAGATCTCACACAGGTATATCACACCAGGTGCACATAATTAGTAGATCGTTACTCTGCATGTTGAATGAGGCTTGCCCTATTTAAACCTCAGACATTTAGTTTGGTGTGCTCCTGACTGTTGAAGTGAGAGTGAGCACCATGGTGAGAGCAAAAGAGCTGTCAGAGGACTTCAGAAAAAAGATTGTAGCAGCCTATGAGTCTGGGAAGGGATTTAAAAAGATCTCAAAAGATTTTGAAATCAGCCATTCCACTGTCCGGAAGATAGTCTACAAGTGGAGGGCTTTCAAAACAACTGCCAACATGCCCAGGACTGGTCGCCCCAGCAAGTTCACCCCAAGAGCAGACCGCAAGATGCTAAAAGAGGTCTCCAAAAACCCTAAAGTGTCATCTCGAGAACTACAGCAGGCTCTGGCTACTGTTGATGTAGAAGTACATGCCTCTACAATCAGAAAGAGACTGTACAAGTTTAACTTGCATGGGAGGTGTGCAAGGAGGAAACCTTTGCTTTCCAAGAGAAACATCGAGGCCAGACTGACATTTGCCAGAGATAAAGTTGACAAAGACCAGGACTTCTGGAATAATGTTCTTTGGACAGATGAGTCCAAAATTGAATTATTTGGACACAACAGCAGAGGACATGTTTGGCGTAAACCAAACACAGCATTCCAAGAAAAGAACCTCATACCAACTGTGAAGCATGGAGGTGGAAGTGTCATGGTTTGGGGCTGCTTTGCTGCAGCAGGACCTGGTCAGCTCACCATCATAGAATCCACGATGAATTCTACTGTGTATCAGAAGGTGCTTGAAGAACATGTGAGACCATCAGTTAGAAAATTAAAGCTGAAGCGGAACTGGACCATGCAACATGACAATGACCCAAAACATACTAGTAAATCAACCAAAGATTGGCTGAAAAAGAAGAAATGGAGAGTCCTGGAATGGCCAAGTCAAAGTCCAGATTTGAATCCCATTGAGATGCTGTGGGGTGACTTGAAAAGGGCTGTACGTGCAAGAAACCCCTCAAACATCTCACAGCTGAAAAAGTTCTGCATTGAGGAGTGGGGTAAAATTTCCTCAGACCGATGTCGAAGACTGGTAGATGGCTACAAGAACCGTCTCACTGCAGTTATTTCAGCCAAAGGAGGTAACACTCGCTATTAGGGGCAAGGGTGTCCTATCTTTTTCCTCAGTTAGAATAGGCATTTTTGTAGAATGACATTTACAGAAGATCTTGAAAAGACTTTTCTTCAGTTTTCTTTGTTTAGTCGGATTACTTTAATCTCTCTGTATTGTTGAAACGGAGATGAAATAACCTTTTATTAAAAATGTTACAAAAAAACACATGCTTTCAAAGGGTGTCCTAATTTTTTCACATGACTGTAGGCTGAGGGCATTGGAGACTATATGTATCACATTTCAAGGCAAAAAATGGCATGACATATACAGTTGCAAGAAAAAGTATGTGAACCCTTTGGAATGATATGGATTTCTGCACAAATTGGCCATAAAATGGGATCTGATTTTCATCTAAGTCACAACAATAGACACAGTCTGCTTAAACTAATAACACACAAATAATTAAATGTTACCATGTTTTTATTGAACACACCATGTAAACATTCATAGTGCAGGTGGAAAAAGTATCTGAACCCTTGGATTTATTAACTGGTTGAACCTCCTTTGGCAGCAATAACTTCAGCCAAACGTTTCCTGTAGTTGCAGATCAGACGTGCACACCGGTCAGGAGTAATTCTTGACCATTCCTCTTTACAGAACTGTTTCAGTTCAGCAATATTCTTGGGATGTCTGGTGTGAATCGCTTTCTTGAGGTCATGCCACAGCATCTCAATCGGGTTGAGGTCAGGGCTCTGACTGGGCCACTCCAGAAGGCGTATTTTCTTCTGTTTAAGCCAATATGTTGTTGATTTACTTCTTTGCTTTGGGTCATTGTCCTGTTGCAACACCCATCTTCTGTTGAGCTTCAGCTGGTGGACAGATGGTCTGAAGTTCTCCTGCAAAATGTCTTGATAAACTTGGGAATTAATTTTTCCTTTGATGATAGCAATCCATCCAGGCCCTGACGCAGCAAAGCAGCCCCAAACCATGATCCCCCACCACCATACTTCACAGTTGGGATTATTTTTGATGTTGGTGTGCTGTGCCTCTTTTTCTCCACACATAGTGTTGTGTGTTTCTTCAAAACAACTCAACTTTGGTTTCACCTGTCCACTGAATATTTTGCCAGTACTGCTGTGAAACATCCAGGTGCTCTTGTGCAAACTGTAAACATGCAGCAATGTTATTGTTTTTTTGGACAGCAGTGGCTTCCTCTGTGGTATCCTCCCATTAAAATAATTCTTGTTTAGTGTTTTATGTATCGTAGATTCACTAACAGGGATGTTAGCATATGCCAGAAACTTTTGTAAGTCTTTAGCTGACACTCTAGGATTCTTCTTCACCTCATTGAGCAGTCTGCGCTGTGCTCTTGCAGTCATCTTTACTGGACAGCCACTCCTAGGGAGAGTAGCAGCAGTGCTGAACTTTCTCCATTTATAGACAATTTGTCTTACCGTGGACTGATGAACAGCAAGGCTTTTGGAGATACTTTTATAACCCTTTTCAGCTTTATGCAAGTCAACAATTCTTAATCATAGGTCTTCTGAGAGCTCTTTTGTGTGAGGCATCATTCAGATCAGGCAATGCTTCTTGTGAAAAGCAAACACAGAACTGGTGTGTGTTTTTTATAGGACAGGCCAGCAGTAACCAACATCTCCAATCTCATCTCATTGATTGGACTCCAGTTGGCTGACACCTCACTCCAATTAGCTCTTAGAGATGTCATTAGTCTAGGGCATGGATGTCAAACTCATGGCCCTCCAGATGTTGCAAAACCACAACTCCCATCATTCCCTGATAGCTGTAGTATGCCCAGGCATGATGGGAGTTGTAGTTTTGCAACAGCTGGAGGGCCACGAGTTTGACATCCCTGGTCTAGGGGTTCACATACTTTTTCCTCCTGCATTGTGAATGTTTACATGGTGTGTTCAATAAAAACAAGGTAACAATTAATTCTTTGTGTGTTATTAGTTTAAGCAGACTGTGATCAGTGCAGACTGTGACCATGTGCCCCCCCCAACTAAAATCTGCCCCGATTAATTTTGGTGTGCACTGTGCTGCAGGCAGGGCCGGAGGACCGCTTGTCAGAGTGTACTTCAAAACTACGATTCTATCCGACGGGACCTCTCCCCACGTCCCCAGGACCTAACCGGTGCTTTTCTGCTGTGGAGAAATCAGCACGCCGCTCGCGGTAGTATGGTAACAGTGCGGGTGGCGTGCCTGCTCCTCCTCCTAGGCTGCGCAGGGCCAGGCGCGTGAAGTCACTGTGAGCGCTCACCGCAGCCCGCGCACTGCCTGTAGTTCAAGTAGTTGTAGCCTAAGCCCTAAAGCCAAGCCCAGTGACAGTGTGGCATCACCGTGGCCCTACCCTAACCCTACCGAGTACCGAAGATAGCAGCCTGAAGCCTGACCTATAGTGGAGTAGGTTAATAAGGTACTAGGTGACTAAGTCTATCTAACTAGAAAGATCTGACTCTGAGAGGAGAGCGGCCGCTGATTCGCTGAATCCTCCTGATTTAATAGATAAAGTTACACTCTGCAGCCTGGATGATTACAGTGTTTACTGTTTAGATCTGTGGTCTGTGAATGTCATTACACTGTTATGGGGGGGGGGGAGAAGGATCTGTAGATGACACTGTTATGGGGGGGATCTGTAGATGACACTGTTATGGGGGGGGGATCTCTGCCACTCTGTAGATGACACTGTTATGGGGGGGGGGAAGGATCTGTAGATGACACTGTTATGGGGGGGGGAATCTGTGCCACTCTGTAGATGACTGTCACTACCAGAGCTTTGAGACAATCTCACAGCTCTGTGTCTCCACCCCTGTGATGATGTCACTTAGAGTTTGGAGGTGTTCTCACTGTTCTGTTTCTCCGCCCCTGTGATGAGGTCTTTACTCCCAGCTGTCTCTCCTGCGATTGATTTCCCTGCCTTTAAATCACCCCTCCTCCTATTGCAGGGCGTGGATTATATTTCTCTTTTCAGTTGTAGCTCTGCCTTGAGTATCTTCACTTCTTAAGCTACTAGTTCTCTGGACCTGTGTTCTGCTGCTGCAAGCACTCCGGATATTGCCAGCGACCCTTGGATCCGTCTTCTCTGCGGCTGCAGCTCCATCAGCTAAGTGTGCAAACTTTGTTGTGTACCTGGTGATTTCCTGACTGGATCTGAGGTGGCCACGGTTCCCTCCATATTCTGAGCAGGGCATCGGTGGCCGTGCCCCTTCCACTACTGTAGGGGTTACAGGGCTCATCAGTCTAAGGTACGCGGGCATGCCTCATTCCACCATTTGGATCCGGGCATGTGCTTTAGCAGCATAGGGAGAGTGTTGAGGGTCTGACAGGGGTCACCCTTTCTCTTCCCTAGTTTGGGTCCGGTCAGTAGCTCTTTTTACTGTGTATGCTCTGGTTACCCTTAAACAGCCGTGACAATTACACTAATATGGGGGGGGGGAGGATCTGTAGATGACACTGTTATGAGGGGGGAGGATCTGTAGATGACACTGTTATGGGGGGGGAAGGATCTGTAGATGACACTTATGGGGGAAGGATCTGTAGATGACACTGTTATGGGGGGGAAGGATCTGTAGATGACACTGTAATGGGGGGGGGTCTGTAGATGACACTTATGGGGGGAAGGATCTGTAGATGACACTGTTATGGGGGGGGGGAAGGATCTGTAGATGACACTGTTATGGGGGGGAGGATCTGTAGATGACACTGTTATGGGGGGGGGAAGGATCTGTAGATGACACTGTTATGGGGGGGGAGGATCTGTAGATGACACCGTTATGGGGGGGGAAGGATCTGTAGATGACACTGTTATGGGGGGGGATCTGTAGATGACACTTATGGGGGGGAGAATCTGTAGATGACACTGTTATGGGGGGGAGGATCTGTAGATGACACTTATGGGGGGGGAGGATCTGTAGATGACACTGTTATGGGGGGGGGATCTGTAGATGACACTGTTATGGGGGGAGGATCTGTAGATGACACTGTTATGGGGGGGGAGGATCTGTAGATGACACTGTTATGGGGGGGGGGGATCTGTGCCACTCTGTAGATGACACTGTTATGGGGGGGGGGGAATCTGTGCCACTCTGTAGATGACACTGTTATGGGGGGGTGAGGATCTGTAGATGACACTGTTATGAGGGGGGGAAGGATCTGTAGATGACACTGTTATGGGGGGTAGGATCTGTAGATGACACTGTTATGGGGGGGAAGGATCTGTAGATGACACTGTTATGGGGGGGGGTCTGTATATGACACTGTTATGGGGGGGATCTGTAGATGACACTGTTATGGGGGTTAGGCTCCAATCAGACGTCCGTAACGTGTTTTGCGGATCCGCAAAACACGGACAGCGGCAATGTGTGTTCTGCATTTTGCGGACCGCACATTGCCGGCACTAATAGAATATGCCTATATATTCTATTTTTTTCGGGAACTAAATGGCGGACTCGGAAGTGCGGGTCCGCATTTCCGTATCCGGGCAGCACATCATGCTGCCCCATAGAAATGAATGGGTCTGCAATTCCGTTACGCAAAATGCGGAACAAAATTGCGGACGTGTGAATGGGGCCTTATAGGGAGGTGGATCCCAGGATGACACTGTTATGGGGTGGATCTGTGGATGACACATATAGCATAAGATGCTATAAACGGTATGTGTCATCCACAGATCCCCCCTCCATAACAGTGTCATCCACAGATCCCCCTCCATAACAGTGTCATCCACAGATCCCCCCCCATAGCAGTGTCATCCACAGATCCCCCCAATAGCAGTGTCATTCACAGATCCCCCCAATAGCAGTGTCATCCACAGATCCCCCCAATAGCAGTGTCATCCACAGATCCCCCCAATAGCAGTGTCTTCCACAGATCAAAGAGAAGGGGACTTGCCTCTGACACAGCCAGTAGATGCTGGAATTTGAGTAATTCCAGCATGCCCAGGCAGCTAGGACATGTTGAAATCTGAATGATTGGAGTTTTTCTTCCCTATTGCGGTTTTAGGTATTGGGTAAAGTATCGCAGCATTTCTAAGCGTACTTGTGTAAATGTATCGTTGTTATAGCTGCCCCCCCTACTTTTGTCCTGGCCCCCAGTGTGCCCCCCCAAAATTTGAAAGCTAGAGACGCCACTGACTGTGATTGTCTATTTTTGTGACTTAGATGAAGATAAGATCCCATTTTATGACCTATTTGTGCAGAAATCCATATCATTCCAAGGGTTCACATACTTTTTCTTGCAACTTTATATATATATACACTCACCTAAAGAATTATTAGAAACACCTGTTCTATTTCTCGTTAATGTGATTATCTAGTCAACCAATCACATGGCAGTTGCTTCAATGCATTTAGGGTTGTGGTCCTGGTCAAGACAATCTCCTGAACTCCCAACTGAATTTCAGAATGGGAAAGAAAGGTGATTTAAGAAATTTTGAGCGTGGCATGGTTGTTAGTGCCAGATGGGCCGGTCTGAGTATTTCACAATCTGCTCAGTTACTGGGATTTTTCACGCACAACCATTTCTAGGGTTTACAAAGAATGGTGTGAAAAAGGAAAAACATCCAGTATGCGGCAGTCCTGTGGGCCAAAATGCCTTGTTGATGCTAGAGGTCAGAGGAGAATGGGCCGACTGATTCAAGCTGAAAGAAGAGCAACGTTGACTGAAATAACCACTCGTTACAACCGAGGTATGCAGCAAAGCATTTGTGAAGCCACAACACGCACAACCTTGAGGCAGATGGGCTACAACAGCAGAAGACCCCACTGGGTACAACTTATCTCCACTACAAATAGGAAAAAGAGGCTACAATTTGCACGAGCTCACCAAAATTGGACTGTTGAAGACTGGAAAAATGTTGCCTGGTCTGATGAGTCTCGATTTCTGTTGAGACATTCAAATTGTAGAGTCCAAATTTGGAGTAAACAGAATGAGAACATGTATCCATCATGCCTTGTTACCACTGTGCAGGCTGGTGGTGTAATGGTGTGGGGGATGTTTTCTGGGAACAGTTTAGGCCAATTGGCCATCGTTTAAATGCCACAGGCTACCTGAGCATTGTTTCTGACCATGTCCATCTCTTCATGACCACCATGTACCCATCCTCTGATGGCTACTTCCAGCAGGATAATGCACCATGTCACAAAGCTCAAATCATTTCAAATTGGTTTCTTGAACATGACAATGAGTTCACTGTACTAAAATGCCCTCCACAGAAACCAGATCTCAACCTAATAGAGCATCTTTGGGATGTGGTGGAACGGGAGCTTCGTGCCCTGGATGTGCATCCCTCAAATATCCATCAACTGCAAGATGCTATCCTATCAATATGGGCCAACATTTCTAAAGAATGCTATCAGCACCTTGTTGAATCAATGCCATGTAGAATTAAGGCAGTTCTGAAGGCAAAAGGGGGTCCAACACCGTATTAGTATGGTGTTCCTAATAATTCTTTAGGTGAGTGTATATCTTAACATGGCTGCTTAGACTAAACCACAGATGTCATACAAAATTCGATGAAGCTAGTATATGAGATAAAGTTATTCAAGCCGCTTGGTTTAAGTGTCTGTAATGTGAAGGTCCATTGTGCTTCTTTACGCAACAATAGATTCTCCACATCGCCTCCTCTAGGAGAAGCCTTCACATGTTCAATGCCTTGAAATGTGATTTATTTGCGAATGACATTCCATAACATGTTGCACAATTGGAGTATCATCCTGTTTGTTGATGTTAGAAAGGTGCTCCCATACTCGCCTCCGAAACTCTCTTTTGGTTTTGCCTACATATTGCTTTTGGCAAATACATGTAGACACGACACCAACTGTCCTACAGTTTATGAAGGACCTGATGTTATACGTGCGTCCTGTAGCTGTGCATCTGACCATATTACCTTTTTTAATCGCTTTGCAAGCTATACAGTTACTGCACTTAAAAGGTGCCCATGGGTTTGTTGCTTAACCATGTCGCATCTATAGGGGAATTGTATAAGCTGTGCACCAACTTATCTCTCAGATTACTTCCCCTTCTGTATGTTACCAGAGGATAATTTCCCACCAGAATTTCCCTATTTGCCACATCATAGGTCCCTATGATCCGGATTGTATCATCATTGGACTCACTTTTTTGGGGGGGAGCAATAAGTCATCTCTGTTACTCACTGATGCGTGTGCGTACGCTTCAGTGAGACATAACTGGATATCCTCTTTAGGAAAATCTTTTTTGCAGGTCATTAGCGGCCCTTTTAAAATTTACCCACTCTGAACAATTGCGCCTGGCTCGTAAATATTGGCCTTTGGGTATGCCATGTTTGAGCCTCTTTGGATGAGTGCTTTCCCATCTGAGTAAGTTGTTGGGTCCAATGCCCTCCGCCTATGTCAGTAATAATATCTTAGTGCTGTATGTATAAATATAAAGAATAGCCACTGTTTCCCTGTCAAGGGAGACTGACTATACTTTGCTTGTATCCCTTCCCTTACTGTAGCCCATAATCAACAGATAGGATTTGTATTTCTACTTACAACTAGCTATTGTAGCCAGTCAACCAGTACCCACGTCAGCGCTATGCATACAATGAAGGACGGCATGAGGGGAGGTCTATTCTGCCTCATCCAATCCCTGCCGTCCATAGCTCCACCCAATGGGAGTGGCCCCATCTATGTAATGAGCGCTCATGGCGGCCGCGCTCACAGCCGTCATAGAGCCGGAGGCTGTGCTATTACTCAGCTGCACAAGTAGCTCCTCCAGAGTGCACTGCTATCCCCTGTTTTCTCCCAGATAAAGTCACGCTAAAGTACACAGGCGAGACCAAATGGGAGCCAAGTTACTCTGCTCTTGATGAAAGACTGCCCCTAGTGGTCAGCATAAGAAACGTGTTGAGTGGAGGGACTATGCACATAAGAGCCTTATATTAGGTCCCAGAGTGTGACAGCTGTGTGGGGCATGTTTGCAAGCTACAAACGCACATTAAGCAATCACCCCCTCCCTTTGTGAGTGCTGTTATTAGCTCTGACTGATCAACTCTGGATACACATTACCAACATTCAGAGTATCCATTCTGAGAGCAGTTATTTTGGTGTAACCATTCCAGTGCGGCACACAGAAAAATGAATGGTATCAGTGAAGCCAGTGGCTGTATATTATACAAACAGTCCACTGCTTCATTGCACCTAGCCTGATTTGTATTGTTGGCGGGTAGCCACAACATTTTAACCGTTATCAGAATAAAGTTATAGGCAAATGGCTATTTGCCGCATTTGTGTGAGGGGAGGCGGGGCTATACTGCTTATAAGCCGCAGCCTCCTCCTCACCTTACCGACGGCTCGTTTCTGCATCACTTCCAGGCGCCTGTACGCACGTGAGTGTACGCTCTCTGCCTCTCATCAGCATCAACGTCTACATCCCAGCGTTCACGTCTTCTAGCGGTCAGATCGGGGCCTTGCAGCTTAATTCCTGGGCAGGGGGGGAGGGATCCGCACCGACATGCTGGACGTTGTTACCTGCATGTATCGGCTGGCGGCAGAGCCGGCTTCCATGTGTTTAGAGCCTCGCTCTGCTGCCTTAGGTTGTCCCAGCATGCCATCTGCTGGTCGGCAGTGTTATTACAGCTTACATTTGCCTGTCATGTCTTGATACATTCTGGTTATGGTTGTGTAGTATTACAGTGATAAAAAAAAAAAAAAAAGATAAAAAGGTATTGTTAGCATATTACAGGGCAGTACATAGGCTATATTCAGTCCCATCAGGCTTATGTCTGGCTGCACAGGGACCTTGGTTGCATTGCTTTTCCTGATTCATGAATGTAAGTGACTTACTGCTGTCTTTCGTCCTCTCAGTCTGGCCGGCGGTATGTCGGCTCCTTTAGGTAAGGGAGCACCACCGCCCCGGAATGTTTTTGCCTGGCAGCATCGGCTCCCCACGTGGCAGTCTCTCAGGTTGCAGGAGTCAGCGCGACTCCGCTCTCGACACATTTTAATGTATAGCATGGGCCGCCGTGCTCGTAGTGAGGTAGGGGTGCATGCAAGGCTGTTTTGCTTCTGGTAGGCTCTTGATTCATCTGGTCTGCTGCAGCCTCCAGGCAGCAGATGATAGTGGTAAAAAAAAAACGGGGCAGTTTGGGTTTAAAAAAAAAAAAAAAAGGTGCCGCACCTGAGGGGTTAATTGTGCGTATCATAGCCCCCTGTAAGAGATCGGGTTCTGCCAGGCAGCAGGGGGCAGTCATGTACACAGTTCTTAGTATATTCTAACTTGAAGCGTCCCCATCACCATGGGAACGCCTCTGTTTTAGAATATACTGTTGGATCTGAGTTTTCACAATGTGAAAACGAAGATCTGAAAAAGCTGTTATGCAGACGGATCCGTTCTGAACGGATACAAGCGTTTGCATTATAGGTGCAGATCCGTCTGTGCAGAAACCAGACGGATCCGCACCGAACGCAAGTGTGAAAGTAGCCTTACACATATAACTGCAGAAGTGAACTAAGAATATATCTTTCTTCTTGTCCCTAGCAACTTTAGACATTTCTCCCTGCACTAAGATGCTGTGAAATGATTCCTCCCTATCCTTTCCCTGCACTTATAAATCGTTTTTTGTTTGTTTGTTTTTTCACAATGAGGTTTTTCCTATTGCTATCCGTAGCACGTTTTCACATGTGTCCCTGCACTGAGAACGCTGGAAAATGTGTGACTCTAAGACAGCCGCTGTATTTGTAGGTCTGTGACATGACAGGGCTGGCTGCTCATTGGCTGCATGCAGGACATTATGGGTCAGCCCGCTTTCCCAGAGTTCCTTTCCCCATGTCCTCACATGTGTAGCCTCCATTGTAGCTGCCATTTTATGAAAAATTGCGAATCGTTACCACAAAGCATGAGGAAATTCGCATTCATTGCAAATACATTTTTTCCTGAAATTCGGATCAAATTCCACTTCGTCTGATTCGATTATCTCTACTGATGACCTATCCAGAGATCATTATCTGATCAGTGGGGGTCCAACACCCAGGACTCCCACCGATCAGCTGTTTGAGAAGGCAGTGGTGCTCTGACTTCTTAGGCTACTTTCATACTAGCGTTCGGGGCTCCGCTTGTGAGCTCCGTTTGAAGGGGCTTACAAGCGTCCCCGAACGCATCCGTCCAGCCCTAATGCATTCTGAGTGGACAAGGATCCGCTCAGAATGCATCAGTCTGGCAGCGTTCAGCCTCCGCTCCGCTCAGCAGGCGGACACCTTGCAGCGTTCGGGTGTCTGCCTGGCCGTGCGGAGGCAAGCGGATCCGTCCAGACTTACAATGCAAGTCAATGGGGACTGATCCCTTTGAAGAGGACACAATATGGCTCAATCTTCAAACGGATCCGTTCCCAATTGACTTTCAATGTAAAGTCTGGACGGATCTGTTCAGGCTACTTTCACACTAAGAAATTTTTTAACAATATAATGCAGACAGATCCGTTCTGAACAGAGCCACCGTCTGCATTATATGAGCGGATCCGTCTCAGATGGATCCGCTCTGAACGCAAGTGTGAAAGTAGCCTTAGTGCATACCAAACACACTGCAGTACATTATTTAGTGGCCGTGCTTGGTATTGCAGCTCAGCCTCATTCACGTCAATGGGGTTGAACTGCACCTAGACTATATGATCGATGAACGTGTTGTCACTGGCCAAGGAGAAGTTGAGAGAAAGCCATGGCGCTAATCAGTATTAAAGTTTTGGAAAACCCCTTTAAAGGGATTCTGTCATCAGAAATGAGGCCTATAACCTAAACATATGGCGATGTCCCTAGTAATACACTGAATCCTAAAGTGACTTTATCAAATACGCTCCTCCTTGAGGCCCCAGAGAACCTGTTATTTGAATCCTCTCTGTATTCACTTCCCCCTCCTATAGGGGTGCCTTCTTTACTCCGATTAACAGCCAATTAGGGTTAAGCGAACTGTAATGTTCGGGTTCGTACCGAACTTTAGGATTTTTGGACCCCGAACATTTCAGTAAATGTTCGGGTTCGGTGTTCAGCAATTTCTTGGCACTTTTTGAAAGGCTGCAGAGCAGCCAATCAACAAGCGTTTAACTCTGCGCCCTTAGAAGCCATACCTACTAATGGCATGGCTGTGTTTGGCCAGTGCAGCATGTGACCCAGCCTCTATATAAGCTGGGGTCATGTAGCGCTGCATGTCACTCTGCTGTTACTAGTGAATGAGAGGATGCTGCTGCTGTGAGGGAGAGAATAGGAAAGAATCTTTAATCAGAACAGCAATTGAACTTAGCGATCTACATAGATTTAGTTGTGTGGGTGCACATCCGTCTGTTAGTTAGGTGGGCAGTGGCGGACATTTTATGCAAGCTCAGTGCGACAGCACTGCATACGTGCTTTTGTGACATTGAAATCCAAGCTTGAAATACTGCAATAATAATCTTTTTTTTTTTTTTTAAAAACACTCGTTTTTGGCATTATCCTACATCTGCTCAATTTTACGTGTGAAATTCAAGCGTTATATACTGCTGTCATATTCTGTTAGTAAAAAAAACACCAGTTTTGGGCAAAATACTTAATATTGCAGTCTTTGCTGCATCTGTTATTGTTAAAACAAGCATGAAATACTTCAATAATTTTCTGGCTTTGAAAAAACACACCATTTTTTGGCAATAACCTCCATCTTCGGCCTTTGTCACATTAGTCATTGTGCAATTTAAGCTAGAAAAGCTATAATTTTCGGGGTTTAAAAAAAAAAACACCCTTTTTGGGCAAAATACTCAATTTTACAGCCCTTGTTGCATCTGTAAGTGTATTTGGTCAGGCCTAATGCGGCTCTACGAATGGTGAGGCCAGAACAAGTACAGGCAATAGTAGATTTGGTTGCTGACAGTGTCTCCGGTTCCTTCACATTGTCTCCCACCCAGTCTCCTGCTGCAGCCGATGTCCATCAGTCTTTCACCTCACCCCCTTGCAAATCAGCCAAGCAGTCTGAGCCCCAAGTCATACAGCAGTCTCTTCTGCTTTATGATGACTCTATTAGCAGGTTTTCCCAGGGCCATCCACCTAGTCCTGCCCCAGAAGTAAAAGAAAATGAGTGCACCGATGCCCAACCACTTATGTTTTAAGATAAGTACATGGGAGGACCATCGCAGCACGTCTCTGATGATGACGAAACACAGGTGCCAACTGCTTGGGCTTTCAAAAGTGTGCAGACCGACAAGGAGGGCAGGGGTGAAGACTGGTTGGAAGATGATGTGGAGGCCGATGAGATCCTCAACCCCACATGGAATCAAGGTCATGCAAGTAACATGTGTAGTTCGGAGGAAGAGGCGGTGGTTGCACAGAGCCACCAGCACAGCAGAAGAGGGAGCAGGGTGCAAAAGCGGAGCGGCCGTCCCCTAGACAGTTTGCCTGATACTACCCACTGCAGCAAGGGACCGGCACACCAAAGACAGCTCCAAGGAGTTTCCTGGCGTAGCATTTCTTCAGACAATGTGCTGACGACAAGACAAGAGTGGTTTGCACGCTGTGCAATCAGAGCCTGAAGCGAGGCATAAATGTTCTCAACTAGAGTTGAGCGAACACCTGGATGTTCGGGTTCGAGAAGTTCGGCCGAACATCCCGGAAATGTTCGGGTTCGGGATCCGAACCCGATCCGAACTTCGTCCCGAACCCGAACCCCATTGAAGTCAATGGGGACCCGAACTTTTCGGCACTAAAACGGCTGTAAAACAGCCCAGGAAAGGGCTAGAGGGCTGCAAAAGGCAGCAACATGTAGGTAAATCCCCTGCAAACAAATGTGGATAGGGAAATTAATTAAAATAAAAATTAAATAAATAAAAATTAACCAAAATCAATTGGAGAGAGGTTCCATAGCAGAGAATCTGGCTTCCCGTCACCCACCACTGGAACAGTCCATTCTCAGATATTTAGGCCCCGGCACCCAGGCAGAGGAGAGAGGTCCCGTAACAGACAATCTGGCTTCATGTCAGCAGAGAATCAGTCTTCATGTCATAGCAGAGAATCAGGCTTCACGTCATCCACCACTGTAAGAGTCCATTTTCATAAATTTAGGCCCAGCACCCAGGCAGAGGAGAGAGGTCCCGTAACAGACAATCTGGCTTCATGTCAGCAGAGAATCAGTCTTCATATCATAGCAGAGAATCTGGCTTCCCGTTACCCACCACTGGAACAGTCCATTCTCAGATATTTAGGCCCCGGCACCCAGGCAGAGGAGAGAGGTCCCGTAACAGACAATCTGGCTTCATGTCAGCAGAGAATCAGTCTTCATATCATAGCAGAGAATCAGGCTTCACGTCAGCCACCACTGCAACAGTCCATTGTCATAAATTCAGGCCCAGCACCCAGGCAGAGGAGAGAGGTCCCGTAACAGACAATCTGGCTTCATGTCAGCAGAGAATCAGTCTGCATGTCATAGCAGAGAATGAGGCTTCACGTCACCCACCACTGCAACAGTCCATTTTCATAAATTTAGGCCCAGCACCCAGGCAGAGGAGAGAGGTCCCGTAACAGAGGATCTGGCTTCATGTCACCAGAGAATCAGTCTGCATGTCATAGCAGAGAATCAGGCTTCACGTCACCCACCACTGCAACAGTCCATTTTCATAAATTTAGGCCCAGCACCCAGGCAGAGGAGAGAGGTCCTGTAACAGAGGATCTGGCTTCATGTCACCAGAGAATCAGTCTGCATGTCATAGCAGAGAATCAGGCTTCACGTCAGCCACCACTGCAACAATCCATTGGCATATATTTAGGCCTAGCACACAGGCAGAGGAGAGAGGTCCCGTAACAGACAATCTGGCTTCATGTCAGCAGAGAATCAGTCTTCATATCATAGCAGAGAATCAGGCTTCACGTCACCCACCACTGTAAGAGTCCATTTTCATAAATTTAGGCCCAGCACCCAGGCAGAGGAGAGAGGTCCCGTAACAGACGATCTGGCTTCATGTCAGCAGAGAATCAGTCTGCATGTCATAGCAGAGAATGAGGCTTCACGTCACCCACCACTGCAACAGTCCATTTTCATAAATTTAGGCCCAGCACCCAGGCAGAGGAGAGAGGTCCCGCAACAGAGGATCTGGCTTCATGTCAGCAGAGAATCAGTCTGCATGTCATAGCAGAGAATCAGGCTTCACGTCAGCCACCACTGCAACAGTCCATTGTCATAAATTCAGGCCCAGCACCCAGGCAGAGGAGAGAGGTCCCGTAACAGACAATCTGGCTTCATGTCACCAGAGAATCAGTCTGCATGTCATAGCAGAGAATGAGGCTTCACGTCAGCCACCACTGCAACAATCCATTGGCATATATTTAGGCCTAGCACACAGGCAGAGGAGAGGTTCATTCAACTTTGGGTAGCCTTGCAATATAATGGTAAAATGAAAATAAAAATAGGATTGAATGAGGAAGTGCCCTGGAGTCCAATAATATATGGTTATGGGGAGGTAGTTAATGTCTAATCTGGACAAGGGACGGACAGGTCCTGTGGGATCCATGCCTGGTTCATTTTTATGAACGTCAGCTTGTCCACATTGGCTGTAGACAGGCGGCTGCGTTTGTCTGTAATGACGCCCCCTGCCGTGCTGAATACACGTTCAGACAAAACGCTGGCTGCCGGGCAGGCCAGCACCTCCAAGGCATAAAAGGCTAGCTCTGGCCACGTGGACAATTTAGAGACCCAGAAGTTGAATGGGGCCGAACCATCAGTCAGTACGTGGAGGGGTGTGCACACGTACTGTTCCACCATGTTAGTGAAATGTTGCCTCCTGCTAACACGTTGCGTATCAGGTGGTGGTGCAGTTAGCTGTGGCGTGTTGACAAAAGTTTTCCACATCTCTGCCATGCTAACCCTGCCCTCAGAGGAGCTGGCCGTGACACAGCTGCCTTGGCGACCTCTTGCTCCTCCTCTGCCTTGGCCTTGGGCTTCCACTTGTTCCCCTGTGACATTTGGGAATGCTCTCAGTAGCGCGTCTACCAACGTGCGCTTGTACTCGCGCATCTTCCTATCACGCTCCAGTGCAGGAAGTAAGGTGGGCACATTGTCTTTGTAGCGTGGATCCAGCAGGGTGGCAACCCAGTAGTCCGCACAGGTTAAAATGTGGGCAACTCTGCTGTCGTTGCGCAGGCACTGCAGCATGTAGTCGCTCATGTGTGCCAGGCTGCCCAGGGGTAAGGACAAGCTGTCCTCTGTGGGAGGCGTATCGTCATCGTCCTGCCTTTCCCCCCAGCCACGCACCAGTGATGGACCCGAGCTGCGTTGGGTGCCACCCCGCTGTGACCATGCTTCATCCTCATCCTCCTCCACCTCCTCCTCATCCTCGTCCTCCTCGTCCTCCAGTAGTGGGCCCTGGCTGGCCACATTTGTACCTGGCCTCTGCTGTTGCCAAAAACCTCCCTCTGAGTCACTTCGAAGAGACTGGCCTGAAAGTGCTAAAAATGACCCCTCTTCCTCCTCCTCCTCCTCCGCCTCCTGGGCCACCTCCTCTTCCATCATCGCCCTAAGTGTTTTCTCAAGGAGACATAGAAGTGGTATTGTAACGCTGATAACGGTGTCATCGCCACTGGCCATGTTGGTGGAGTACTCGAAACAGCGCAACAGGGCACACAGGTCTCGCATGGAGGCCCAGTCATTGGTGGTGAAGTGGTGCTGTTCTGTAGTGCGACTGACCCGTGCGTGCTGCAGCTGAAACTCCACTATGGCCTGCTGCTGCTCGCACAGTCTGTCCAGCATGTGCAAGGTGGAGTTCCACCTGGTGGGCACGTCGCATATGAGGCGGTGAGCGGGAAGGCCGAAGTTACGCTGTAGCGCAGACAGGCGAGCAGCGGCAGGATGTGAACGCCGGAAGCGCGAACAGACGGCCCGCACTTTATGCAGCAGCTCTGACATGTCGGGGTAGTTGTGAATGAACTTCTGCACCACCAAATTCAGCACATGCGCCAAGCAAGGGATGTGCGTCAAATTGGCTAGTCCCAGAGCTGCAACGAGATTTCGCCCATTATCACACACCACCAGGCCGGGCTTGAGGCTCACCGGCAGCAACCACTCGTCGGTCTGTTGTTCAATACCCCGCCACAACTCCTGTGCGGTGTGGGGCCTGTCCCCCAAACATATGAGTTTCAGAATGGCCTGCTGACGTTTACCCCGGGCTGTGCTGAAGTTGGTGGTGAAGGTGTGTGGCTGACTGGATGAGCAGGTGGAAGAAGAGGAGGAGGAAGCCGAGAAGGAGGAGGTGGCAACAGGAGGCAAAGAATGTTGCCCTGCGATCCTTGGCGGCGGAAGGACGTGCGCCAAACAGCTCTCCGCCTGGGGCCCAGCTGCCACTACATTTACCCAGTGTGCAGTTAGGGAGATATAGCGTCCCTGGCCGTGCTTACTGGTCCACGTATCTGTGGTTAGGTGGACCTTGCTACAGATGGCGTTGCGCAGTGCACACTTGATTTTATCGGATACTTGGTTGTGCAGGGAAGGCACGGCTCTCTTGGAGAAGTAGTGCCGGCTGGGAACAACATACTGTGGGACAGCAAGCGACATGAGCTGTTTGAAGCTGTCTGTGTCCACCAGCCTAAATGACAGCATTTCATAGGCCAGTAGTTTAGAAATGCTGGCATTCAGGGCCAGGGATCGAGGGTGGCTAGGTGGGAATTTACGCTTTCTATCAAATGTTTGTGAGATGGAGAGCTGAACGCTGGCGTGTGACATGGTTGAGACGCTTGGTGACGGAGGTGGTGGTGGTGGTGTTGGTGGTACATCCCCTGTTTGCTGGGCGGCAGGTGCCAACGTTCCTCCAGAGGCGGAGGAAGAGGCCGAGGCGGCAGCAGCAGAATAGGCCGAGGCGGCAGCAGCAGAAGAGGTAGCAGGGGGAGCCTGAGTGACTTCCTTGGTTTTAAGGTGTTTACTCCACTGCAGTTCATGCTTTGCATGCAGGTGCCTGGTCATGCAGGTTGTGCTCAGGTTCAGAACGTTAATGCCTCGCTTCAGGCTCTGATGGCACAGCGTGCAAACCACTCGGGTCTTGTCGTCAGCACATTGTTTGAAGAAGTGCCATGCCAGGGAACTCCTTGAAGCTGCCTTTGGGGTGCTCGGTCCCAGATGGCGGCGGTCAGTAGCAGGCGGAGTCTCTTGGCGGCGGGTGTTCTGCTTTTGCCCACTGCTCCCTCTTTTGCTACGCTGTTGGCTCGGTCTCACCACTGCCTCTTCCTCCGAACTGTGAAAGTCAGTGGCACGACCTTCATTCCATGTGGGGTCTAGGACCTCATCGTCCCCTGCATCGTCTTCCACCCAGTCTTGATCCCTGACCTCCTGTTCAGTCTGCACACTGCAGAAAGACGCAGCAGTTGGCACCTGTGTTTCGTCATCATCAGAGACATGCTGAGGTGGTATTCCCATGTCCTCATCATCAGGAAACATAAGTGGTTGTGCGTCAGTGCATTCTATGTCTTTCACCGCTGGGGAAGGGCTAGGTGGATGCCCTTGGGAAACCCTGCCAGCGGAGTCTTCAAACAGCATAAGAGACTGCTGCATAACTTGAGGCTGAGACAGTTTCCCTGGTATGCATGGGGGTGATGTGACAGACTGATGGGGTTGGTTTTCAGGCGCCATCTGTGCGCTTTCTGCAGAAGACTGGGTGGGAGATAATGTGAACGTGCTGGATCCACTGTCGGCCACCCAATTGACTAATGCCTGTACCTGCTCAGGCCTTACCATCCTTAGAACGGCATTGGGCCCCACCATATATCGCTGTAAATTCTGGCGGCTACTGGGACCTGAGGTAGTTGGTACACTAGGACGTGTGGATGTGGCAGAACGGCCACGTCCTCTCCCAGCACCAGAGGGTCCACTAACACCACCACGACCATGTCCACGTCCGCGTCCCTTACTAGATGTTTTTCTCATTGTTATGGTTCACCACAACAACAAATATATTATTTGGCCCAATGTATTGTATTCAAATTCAGCGGGATATAAATTTGAGGCCTAGTATTTAGGCGCTGGGTGACCGGTATGGATTTAGTGACAGAATTAGACTTGGAAATGCACAGAAGCGTGTGTGTGAAGTTATTCTGAATGACCCTATGTGCACCTTCAATATGATCTACCCTTTTAGGGATAGATTTCAAATAGCTCTGATATAGCAGAAACCACTAAATTATGAAATTGCTAAATTGGGAATTGTATTTCAACCCAGAACAAAAAATGTGCTTTGACGGACACTAAATATCTTGCCCAGCAACAACAGTACAGCGGTAACGAGAGATTTAGCAGGATATAAATTTGAGGCCTAGTATTTAGGCGCTGGGTGACAGGTATGGGTTTAGTGACAGAATTAGACTTGGAAATACACAGTAGCGGGTGTGTGTGAAGTTATTCTGAATGACCCAATGTGCACCTTGAATATTATATACCCTTTTAGGGATAGATTTCAAATAGCTCTGATATAGCAGAAACCACTAAATTATGAAATTGCTAAATTGGGAATTGTATTTCAACCCAGAACAAAAAATGTGCTTTGACGGACACTAAATATCTTGCCCAGCAACAACAGTACAGCGGTAACGAGAGATTTAGCAGGATATAAATTTGAGGCCTAGTATTTAGGCGCTGGGTGACAGGTATGGGTTTAGTGACAGAATTAGACTTGGAAATACACAGTAGCGGGTGTGTGTGAAGTTATTCTGAATGACCCTATGTGCACCTTCAATATGATCTACCCTTTTAGGGATAGATTTCAAATAGCTCTGATATAGCAGAAACCACTAAATTATGAAATTGCTAAATTGGGAATTGTATTTCAACCCAGAAGAAAAAATGTGCTTTGACGGACACTAAATAACTTTCCCAGCTACAACAGGACAGCGGTAACGAGAGATTTAGCAGGATATAAATTTGAGGCCTAGTATTTAGGCGCTGGGTGACAGGTATGGGTTTAGTGACAGAATTAGACTTGAAAATACACAGTAGCGGGTGTGTGTGAAGTTATTCTGAATGACCCAATGTGCACCTTGAATATTATATACCCTTTTAGGGATAGATTTCAAATAGCTCTGATATAGCAGAAACCACTAAATTATGAAATTGCTAAATTGGGAATTGTACTTCAACCCAGAACAAAAAATGTGCTTTGACGGACACTAAATATCTTTCCAAGCAACAACAGTACAGCGGTAACGAGAGATTTAGCAGGATATAAATTTGAGGCCTAGTATTTAGGCGCTGGGTGACAGGTATGGGTTTAGTGACAGAATTAGACTTGGAAATACACAGTAGCGGGTGTGTGTGAAGTTATTCTGAATGACCCAATGTGCACCTTGAATATTATATACCCTTTTAGGGATAGATTTCAAATAGCTCTGATATAGCAGAAACCACTAAATTATGAAATTGCTAAATTGGGAATTGTACTTCAACCCAGAACAAAAAATGTGCTTTGACGGACACTAAATAACTTTCCCAGCTACAACAGGACAGCGGTAACGAGAGATTTAGCAGGATATAAATTTGAGGCCTAGTATTTAGGCGCTGGGTGACAGGTATGGGTTTAGTGACAGAATTAGACTTGAAAATACACAGTAGCGGGTGTGTGTGAAGTTATTCTGAATGACCCAATGTGCACCTTGAATATTATATACCCTTTTAGGGATAGATTTCAAATAGCTCTGATATAGCAGAAACCACAAAATTATGAAATTGCTAAATTGGGAATTGTACTTCAACCCAGAACAAAAAATGTGCTTTGACGGACACTAAATAACTTTCCCAGCTACAACAGGACAGCGGTAACGAGAGATTTAGCGGGATATAAATTTGAGGCCTAGTATTTAGGCGCTGGGTGACCGGTATGGATTTAGTGACAGAATTAGACTGGGATATGGCCAAAAAATAACCACACTATTGCTGGTTAAATGCACTTGGTGACGGGCGCAGCTTGCCCCTGATGTAGTATATGGCCAAAAAATGAACAGACTATTGCTGGTTAAATGCACTTGGTGTCACAGCTTGACCAACCACACTACTGAGGGTTAAATGCACTTGGTGACGGGCGCAGCTTGCCCCTGATGTAGTATATGGCCAAAAAATAAACAGACTATTGCTGGTTAAATGCACTTGGTGTGACAGCTTCACCCTGATGTAGGCTTTAGCCAGAAAACAACCACACCATTGAGGGTTAAATGCACTTGGTGACAGGCGCAGCTTGCCCCTGATTTTGTATATGGCCAAAAAATGAACAGACTATTGCTGGTTAAATGCACTTGGTGTGACAGCTTCACCCTGATGTAGGCTTTAGCCAAAAAACAACCACACCATTGAGGGTTAAATGCACTTGGTGACAGGCGCAGCTTGCCCCTGATTTTGTATATGGCCAAAAAATGAACAGACTATTGCTGGTTAAATGCACTTGGTGTGACAGCTTCACCCTGATGTAGGCTTTAGCCAAAAAACAACCACACCATTGAGGGTTAAATGCACTTGGTGACAGGCGCAGCTTGCCCCTGATTTTGTATATGGCCAAAAAATGAACAGACTATTGCTGGTTAAATGCACTTGGTGTGACAGCTTCACCCTGATGTAGGCTTTAGCCAAAAAACAACCACACCATTGAGGGTTAAATGCACTTGGTGACAGGCGCAGCTTGCCCCTGATTTTGTATATGGCCAAAAAATGAACAGACTATTGCTGGTTAAATGCACTTGGTGTGACAGCTTCACCCTGATGTAGGCTTTAGCCAAAAAACAACCACACCATTGAGGGTTAAATGCACTTGGTCGCAGCTTGTGCTGGCGCACCACAAGACACAAAATGGCCGCCGATCACCCCAGAAAAATGTGACTGACAAACGGTCTGGGCAGCCTAAAAACAGTGAGCAATTGAGGATCAGCAGCTCAATGATCCACAGCTGCAGATCGATCAGTTAATCAAGTCCTTTGGAGGAGTTAATCTGCCTAATCTCGCCCTACTGTCGCAGCCGCAACCTCTCCCTACGCTAATCAGAGCAGAGTGACGGGCGGCGCTATGTGACTCCAGCTTAAATAGAGGCTGGGTCACATGGTGCTCTGGCCAATCACAGCCATGCCAATAGTAGGCATGGCTGTGATGGCCTCTTGGGGCAAGTAGTATGACGCTTGTTGATTGGCTGCTTTGCAGCCTTTCAAAAAGCGCCAAGAAAGCGTCACAAAAGCGCCAAGAAAGCGACGAACACCGAACCCGAACCCGGACTTTTACGAAAATGTCCGGGTTCGGGTCCGTGTCACGGACACCCCAAAATTCGGTACGAACCCGAACTATACAGTTCGAGTTCGCTCATCCCTATTCTCAACCTGAGCACAACCTGCATGACCAGGCATCTAAGTGAAAAGCACGAGCTGCAGTGGAGTAGACACCTCAAAAACTAAGAAAGGTGTCTGGCTCCTCCTGCTTCCTCTTCTGCTGCAGTCTCGGCCTCTTCACCTCTGGAGTGACAGTGGCACCTGCCACCCCGCAAAAAGAGTATCTGCCAGCAACACCACCATCTGGGTCGCCAAGCATCTCCACAATATCCCACGGAAGCGTTCAGCTCTCCATCTCCCAAACACTGGAGCGGAAGTACCCCCCTACCCACCCGCGATTCCTGGCCCTGAAGGCCAGCATTTCAAAATGAATGGCCTTGGAAATGTTGTCATTCCATCTGGTGGAGACGGAAAGTTTTAAAAGCTTTATGGCGGTGGCTGTCCCACAGTATGTCGTGTCCAGCTGCCACTACTTTTCCAGGTGAGCCACCCCTTCCCTGCACAACTAAGTGGGGGACAAAATCAGATGTGCACTGTGCAACGCCACCTGTGGCAAGGTGCACCTCACTTCGGATATGTGGACTAGTAAGCACGGTCAGGGACGTGATATCTCCATAACAGCAAACTGGGAAAATGCAGTGGCGGCTGGGCCTGAGGTGGATAGCAGTTGGATGCATGTCCTTCCACCACCGAGGATTACTACAGGCTCCTCATCCAGTCAGCGTAACACCTTCACCACCAACTTCCGCAAAGCCAGGGGTAGACGACAGCAGGCAGTTTTAAAACTTATCGGTTTGGGGAAAAAACCCACACAGCGCAGGAGCTGTGAATTGGCCTTGAACAACAGACCGATGACTGGCACAGTGAGCCTTAAGCCCAGCCTGGTGGTGTGAGATAATGGGCAAAATCTCGTAGCAGCTCTGGGACTAACCAATTTGACGCACATCCCTTGCCTGGCGCATGTGCTGAATTTGGTGGTGCAGAGATTCCTTAAAAATTGCCCTGATATGTCAGAGCTGCTGCATAATGTGCGGGCAGTCTGTGTGCGCTATCGGCGTTCTCACGCTGCTGCTCGTCTGTCAGCGCTGCAGCGTAACTTCGACCTTCCCGATCACCGCTTCATATGCAACGTGCCTACAAGGTGGAACTCCACTTTGCAGATGCTGGCCAGACTGTGCGAGCAGCAGCAGGAAATAGTGGAGTTTCAGCTGCAGCACACACGGGTAAATCGCTCTGCGGAACAGCACCACTTCACCACCAATGACTGGGCCTCCATGCGAGACCTGTGTTCCTTGTTGCGCTGTTTCGCGTACTCCGCCAACATGGCCAGTGCCGATAACGCTGTTCTCAGTGTTACTATCCCACTTCTATGCCTCCTTGAAAAAACGCTTCGGGCGATGATGGAAGAGGATGTGGCACAAGAGGAGGAGGAGGAGGAAGAGGGATCATCTCATAGAGTTTCCGGCCAGTCATTCACAAGTGGCTCCGAGGGTGGGTTACTGCACCCACGAACGCCAGGTACACAATTGTCTAGCCAGGGCACAGTTCTGGAGGATGACGAGGTGGAGGATGAGGAGATTGAGGAGGAGGGTGGCACACAGAGCAGCTCATGGCCATCACTGGTGCGTGGTTGGGGGGATACAGAGGACACAGACGATACGCCTCCAAGAGAAGACAGCTTTTTGTTGCCTCTAGGCAGCCTGGCACACATGAGCGATTACATGCTGCAGTGTCTCCGCAACAACCGCAGAGTTGCCCACATTCTAACTTGTGCTGATTACTGGGTGGCCACGCTGCTGTATCCCCTTTACAAGGACAACGTACCATCCTTAATTCCCTCACTGGAGTTTGATCGTAAGATGCGCGAGTACAAGCGCACGCTGGTAGACGCGCTGCTGGTGGCATTCCCACCTGACAGCAGGGGCACAGTGGAAGCACAAGGCAAAGGCAGAGGAGGCGGAAGAGGTCGCCAACGCAGCTGCTGCACCGCCAGCACCTTAGAAGGCAGGGTTAGCATGGCCGAAATGTGGAAAAGTTTTGTCAGCACGCCAAGTCTACCAGCACCACCAGCTGGAACGTCTTAGCAGGAGGCAGCATTTGCGCAACATGGTGGGGCAGTATGTGTGCACATGCCTACACGTACTGCATAATGGGTCTGCCCCCTTCAACTTCTGGGTCTCCAAATTGGGCACATGGCCTGAGCTTGCCCTTTGCGCCTTGGAGGTGCTGGCCTTCCCGGCAGCCAGTGTATTATGTGAACATGTCTTCATCACTGCAGGGGGCGTTATCACAGACAAGCGCAGCCGCCTGTCCACAGCCAATGTGGACAAGCTCACATTCATTAAAAAGAACCAGCCATGGATCCCACAGGACTTGTCCATACCTTGTGCAGCATAGACATGTATACCTGCCTTAACTAGCCATTGTTATACTACAGCACAATTGCTCATTCTTGTATTTTGGATATTTCACACTCTTTTGGAGTGTACACCAATTAAAAAAATTCAAATAATTTAAACCAAAAAAACAGTGTTGGGTACCTCGTCCTCTTCCACTGCTGATTCCACCTACACCGCTACGTCCACCGCCTCCTCAAACTTCTACTCCATATGGACCTCCACCTCATAAATCAAGTATTTTTTTTTTTATTATTTGTACGTATTTTATTTTATTTTATGTCATTTCACTAATTTGTCTGGTAAATTTTCAGGTGAAATTCACCAATTTTTAGATATGATTTACCACTGCTATACCTAATAGACAGGTTAAAAAAAATTCACTAGTTTGTCTGTTACATTTTAGTGTGAAATTCCCCAATTTTTGGGTGCTATATACCACTGCTATACAAAGTAGACAAGTAAAAAAAACTGCTATATCTAGTAGACAGGTGAAAAAAAAAAAACCCCACTAATTTGTCTGTTTCATTTTTGCGTGAAATTCACCAATTTTTGGGTGTGATATAGTAAAAATAAATCACGAATTTGTCTGTTATGTTTTTGGGTGAAATTCACCAATTTTTGGGTGTGATATACCACTGCTATACCTAGTAGACAAGTTAAAAAAAATCACTAAATTGTCTGTTACATTTTCGGGTGAAATTCACCAATTTTTGGGTGCGATATACCACTGCTCTACCTGGTAGACAGGTAAAAAAGAAAAATCACTAATTTGTCTGTTATGTTTTCGTGTAAAATTCAGCAATTTTTAGGTGTGATATACCACTGCTATACCTAGAAGACAAGTAAAAAAACTATTACTATCTTGTCTGTTCCATTTTTGGGTGAAATTCACCAATTTTGGGGTGTGATATACCACTGCTATACGTAGTAGACAAGTAAAAAAAAAATCACTAATTTGTCTGTTACATTTTTGGGTGAAATTCACAAATTTTTGGGTGTGATATACTACTGCTTTACCTTGTAGACAGGCAAAAAAAAAAATCACGAATTTGTCTGTTACATTTTCTAGTGAAATTCACCAATTTTTGGGTGTGATATATCCCTGCTATACCTAGTAGACAGGTAAAAAAAGAAATCATGAATTCTTCTTTTACATTTTCAGGTGAAATTCACAAATTTTGGGATCTGATATACCACTGCTATACCCAGTAGAGAAGAATAAAAAAATCACTAATTTGTCTGTTACATTTTCGGTTGAAATTCACCAATTTTTAGGTGTGATATACCACTGCTATACCACCTAGTAGACAGGTAATTTTTTTTAAATAATTTGTCTGTTACACTTTCGGGTGAAATTCACCAATTTTTGACTGTGATAAACCTTTCTCTACCTAGAAGACAGGTTAATTAATTTCACTAATTTTTCTGTTACATTCTTGGGTTGACATTTTGACAGGGCCCGCAATTTTTTTAAATAATCTGTTCCATTGGTGGGTGACATTAACCTATTTCTGGCGATGAATAGCCACTGCTCTGCATAGGTGACAGGGACTTAAATTTCTAAAATGTGTCTTTAATTGGCTCTGTCATTCGATCCTTCTGCTTTAATAACTTTTCCCACATTTCCGCTTCATCCCATTGCAGCCATTGACCTCGCTTGGATGAGGTCTCCCTTTCTCACGCTTCCTTTCCGGAGTGGAACCCTGATTCACCAATAACCGTGATCAACGTGGTAGGCTCAGAAAAGAACATTGAAAGTTGATAGAGAAGATATCCAAATGGATCGTGGATGTCACAGGGATGTGCAATCAGACAGAAGTTATCTAGAGTCAACAAAGCGGCAGCAGGGCCTCTCTTGGCTAACGCTTCCAAATCCAAAATACCCCACTGACATTCCCTATAGTTTTTTTTACTAATCATTCCAATAACAGGGCATCTTAAGAGTCCTGTATTGTTATTTATCGTCGCTACCTCCCCGAGTCGGGAGTGGGCAATTGCCGCATGCCCCCTCCTTAACTTGGAAGCTTCAATACTTTGTCCCACATTTCCGCTCAATTAAATTTAATTTCATCCATTGACCTCCCTTAGATGTGGTATCCCTTTCTCAGGCTCCCTCTATGGCCTAGAGCCCTGATTGCCACCGGTGACCACCATGGTAGGCGCCAGGGGCGTACACAGACATCACTGGGCCCCATAGCAAGAGTCTGAATTGGGCCCCCAACCCCGCCCACTACCCACCCCTGGCCCATCCCACCCCCTGGCTCCTCCCCGCCACACCCCCATTTGCCAATAAGAAAATGTATACATGTTCTACTGAAACCGTTAGAAACCTTTAAGAAATAGGTGCTGAATTCAGGTGCTTATAGCGCTTTATAATCCATACTCTCTCTGTATGGGAGTAAGGATCTCAGCCATGTACAGCACACATCACTGCTCCTGCCTGTCTGCTTTGGTAAAGTCGGGCATAAATGGGCGATGTCAGGCTTTAGCAGAGTGGGCACAGGGCGCCATATGTATGCGAGCATATATATCACTCCTCCTGCCTGTGCCCACTGCGGTAAAGCCTGACACAGCTTTGTTACCAGCGCCATTTTTTCATCACTTCTCTCACCCCAAAAAATTTAATAAAATGTGATTTAAAAAGTCACACACACTCCAAAAGGGTATCAATAAAAACTACAGTTCATCCCACAAAAAATGAGCCCCCACACAACTCAATAGATCATATAACTATAAAAAAGTTATGGGGGGTCAGAATATGGTGATGTAAAAAAGTTAAAAAAATTTTTTCAATCAAAGTGTTAATGTATTTTTACACTATTTAGACATAAAAAAACCTATACATATGTGGTATCGTTGTAATCGTACTGACCCAGAGAATGAAGGGCACAGGTCAGTTTTGCCACAAAGGTAAAGCTGTAGGAACAAAACCCCTAAAAAGGTGGAAAAATTGTGGGGTTTTCCCACAAAAAAAAGTTATGGCTCAAGGAAGATAGGGAAGGAAAAATAAAATGCAAAAATGAAAAAAACTCTGGTATCCTAAGGGTTAAAGGGGCTATCTAATCCCTATTATGCCCCCCAAATTGCCCAGGTACCGCATACAGTTTAGGCTACTTTCACACTAGCGCTTGATCGGATCCGTTCTGAACGGATCCGATGATATTAATGCAGACGGAGGCTCCGTTCAGTACGGATCCGTCTGCATTAATAACTTAGAAAAATTTCTAAGTGCGCAAGATGCCTGAGCGGATCCGTTCAGACCTTCAATGTAAAGTCAATGGGGGACGGATCCGCTTGAAGATTGAGCCATATGGTGTCATCTTCAAGCAGATCCGTTCCCATTGACTTACATTGTAAGTCTGAATGGATCCGCTCGCCTCCGCACGGCCAGGCGGACAGCTGAACGCTGCAAGCAGCGTTCAGCTGTCCGCCTGGCCGTGCGGAGGCGAGCGGAGCGGAGGCTGAACGCCGCCAGACTGATGCAGTCTGAGCGGATCCGCTCCATTCAGACTGCATCAGGGCTGGACGGAGGCGTTCGGGTCCGCTCGTGAGCTCCTTCAAACGGAGCTCACGAGCGGACCGACGAACGCTAGTGTGAAAGTAGCCTAATACTTATGCCCAATGGGGGGGTGCAGACAATAGCAGGCTGCGTCAGAAATGAGCCTCCCTAGCGTCACCCGTGATGCTAGGGAGGCTCGTTCCCATTGTGGCCTGTTATTGGCTGCTCCCCCCTATGTCGCAGGATGTATTAATCTGCGTGACGGGAGGGAGGCAGTGGCGGCTGTGTGGGCATCAGGAGCAATGCGGGTGCTGGGAAATGAGGTAAGTAAGGTGCCTGGCCCCGAGCATTTTGGGGGGCTTTATAGGGGTTGGATAACCCCTTTAACTCATTGCTGCTGATGCTAAGTGTGCACATAGCCACCAATCATATTCTCCCCCCGCCCCTGCAAGGTGACTGATATGCTGGGGGGCCCTGTAGGATCATAGAGGACTCAGGAGGACAGTGTGCTTCCGCCCTCTTCTCCCCGGGGAGTGAGGGGGGGGGGGGGGAGTAGGAGGAAAGCACACTGTCCTCCTGAGTCCTCTATGATCCTACAGGCCCCTTTCCCCCCAAACCCCACTGCTTGCTGCTGCCCTCCCCCTATCAAGAATACCCATATCCAACCAATACCATATATGAGCTTTATATTAAGTCTGCTGCTGTCCTCTTACTGTGGCACACTTCACTGACCAGTCCTTCAGTATGGGCCAGGGGTGTGGGGCACTCACTGGCTGATGACTGTCTTGAGGGCGGGCGGCAGATGGCGGGCAGCACGTGAGCGCAGAGGATAACTCTGCCACGCCGAGTGCACTGCTCTATTAGGGTGACCAGACGTCCGGTTTTTAGACTCATGGTCCTCCGTCCGGCACAAGGCCAGGACGGACTGCCAGAGGTCCTCCTTTTTTGTGGTCATCAGCGACTCTAGACTCGACGAGTACGGGGCACTTTAAGGATCACTCGCATCACGGCGTAGAGCGCACCGACATCAGTCGCACGTCTGGCAGCGCCTGCATCGCGCCAGTCAATTCTGGTTTGTGCAGGCGCGGCCACGCAGGAAGTGGAGGAACAGACTCTGAGGAGCGCAGCTGCGCTGAGGTACTCCCTGGTCTGTGCTGTGGGCCGTCTGGGATTGCTCACAGGGGGAAAAGGGCAGACGCTGGTAATTTTGAAAGGGGTTAATAATACTTACTGTGTGAAGGCCCTTCACACTTTCACAGTATTTATTAACCCCTTTCAGCAGTTCCCCATTCACAGTATTTATTAAGCCCTCAGGGGACTGCTGAAAAGGGTTAATAAATACTGTGAATAGGGTACTGCTTAAAGGGGTTACCGATAATAACTACTACTGTCCCTCCAGGACACCCATGACCCCTCCACAAGTTATTACCTCTCCTCCACCCGGTTCCCGGCATGCGATGGAGGCGTGGCTTCGCAGGGGTGGGCGTGGTTTGTAAGTTCTGGGGGCGTGGCCGGCGAGGTCCGTGAAGCCAGTGGCCACCCTAGTCTCTATGTGTGCCTGGCTGCGCTGCTCCTGCTGCCTGATACACTGGCCAATCAGCAGCAGCAGGATCCTTGCCTGGGAGGGAGATGCAGCCCGAACAATGGGTGGGGTTGAGGGAGAAGTTCAAGAACGCCGCCTGAAACTATGAATACACTGTAGTGTCACTGTCTTGTGCAGAGTAGGGGGCGGAGCCTTTCATGCCCTCCGGGCCCCCCTGTGCTGCGGGCCCCATAGCAACGGCGTGGTCTGCCTATATTGGCAGTACGCCACTGGTAGGCGCATAAAAGAACATCGAAAGTTGATAGAGAAGATATTAGAGTTGAGCGAACACCTGGATGTTCGGGTTCGAGAAGTTCGGCCGAACATCCCGGAAATGTTCGGGTTCGGGATCCGAACCCGATCCGAACTTCGTCCCGAACCCGAACCCCATTGAAGTCAATGGGGACCCGAACTTTTCGGCACTAAAACGGCTGTAAAACAGCCCAGGAAAGGGCTAGAGGGCTGCAAAAGGCAGCAACATGTAGGTAAATCCCCTGCAAACAAATGTGGATAGGGAAATTAATTAAAATAAAAATTAAATAAATAAAAATTAACCAAAATCAATTGGAGAGAGGTTCCATAGCAGAGAATCTGGCTTCCCGTCACCCACCACTGGAACAGTCCATTCTCAGATATTTAGGCCCCGGCACCCAGGCAGAGGAGAGAGGTCCCGTAACAGAGAATCTGTCTTCATGTCAGCAGAGAATTAGTCTGCATGTCATAGCAGAGAATGAGGCTTCACGTCAGCCACCACTGCAACAGTCCATTGGCATATATTTAGGCCTAGCACACAGGCAGAGGAGAGAGGTCCCGTAACAGAGAATCTGGCTTCATGTCAGCAGAGAATCAGTCTGCATGTCATAGCAGAGAATGAGGCTTCACGTCAGCCACCACTGCAACAGTCCATTGGCATATATTTAGGCCCAGCACACACACAGGCAGAGGAGAGAGGTCCCGTAACAGAGAATCTGGCTTCATGTCAGCAGAGAATCAGTCTGCATGTCATAGCAGAGAATGAGGCTTCACGTCAGCCACCACTGCAACAGTCCATTGGCATATATTTAGGCCCAGCACACACACAGGCAGAGGAGAGAGGTCCCGTAACAGAGAATCTGGCTTCATGTCAGCAGAGAATCAGTCTGCATGTCATAGCAGAGAATTAGGCTTCACGTCAGCCACCACTGCAACAGTCCATTGGCATATATTTAGGCCCAGCACACACACAGGCAGAGGAGAGAGGTCCCGTAACAGAGAATCTGGCTTCATGTCAGCAGAGAATCAGTCTGCATGTCATAGCAGAGAATGAGGCTTCACGTCAGCCACCACTGCAACAGTCCATTGGCATATATTTAGGCCCAGCACACACACAGGCAGAGGAGAGAGGTCCCGTAACAGAGAATCTGTCTTCATGTCAGCAGAGAATTAGTCTGCATGTCATAGCAGAGAATGAGGCTTCACGTCACCCACCACTGCAACAGTCCCTTGGCATATATTTAGGCCTAGCACACAGGCAGAGCAGAGAGGTCCCGTAACAGACAATCTGGCTTCATGACAGCAGAGAATCAGTCTGCATGTCATAGCAGAGAATGAGGCTTCACGTCACCCACCACTGCAACAGTCCATTGGCATATATTTAGGCCTAGCACACAGGCAGAGCAGAGAGGTCCCGTAACAGACAATCTGGCTTCATGTCAGCAGAGAATCAGTCTGCATGTCATAGCAGAGAATGAGGCTTCACGTCACCCACCACTGCAACAGTCCATTGGCATATATTTAGGCCTAGCACACAGGCAGAGCAGAGAGGTCCCGTAACAGACAATCTGGCTTCATGACAGCAGAGAATCAGTCTGCATGTCATAGCAGAGAATGAGGCTTCACGTCACCCACCACTGCAACAGTCCATTGGCATATATTTAGGCCTAGCACACAGGCAGAGCAGAGAGGTCCCGTAACAGACAATCTGGCTTCATGTCAGCAGAGAATCAGTCTGCATGTCATAGCAGAGAATGAGGCTTCACGTCACCCACCACTGCAACAGTCCATTGGCATATATTTAGGCCTAGCACACAGGCAGAGCAGAGAGGTCCCGTAACAGACGATCTGGCTTCATGTCAGCAGAGAATCAGTCTGCATGTCATAGCAGAGAATCAGGCTTCATGTCAGCCACCACTGCAACAGTCCATTGGCATATATTTAGGCCTAGCACACAGGCAGAGGAGAGGTTCATTCAACTTTGGGTAGCATCGCAATATAATGGTAAAATGAAAATAAAAATAGGATTGAATGAGGAAGTGCCCTGGAGTCCAATAATATATGGTTATGGGGAGGTAGTTAATGTCTAATCTGGACAAGGGACGGACAGGTCCTGTGGGATCCATGCCTGGTTCATTTTTATGAACGTCAGCTTGTCCACATTGGCTGTAGACAGGCGGCTGCGTTTGTCTGTAATGACGCCCCCTGCCGTGCTGAATACACGTTCAGACAAAACGCTGGCTGCCGGGCAGGCCAGCACCTCCAAGGCATAAAAGGCTAGCTCTGGCCACGTGGACAATTTAGAGACCCAGAAGTTGAATGGGGCCGAACCATCAGTCAGTACGTGGAGGGGTGTGCACACGTACTGTTCCACCATGTTAGTGAAATGTTGCCTCCTGCTAACACGTTGCGTATCAGGTGGTGGTGCAGTTAGCTGTGGCGTGTTGACAAAAGTTTTCCACATCTCTGCCATGCTAACCCTGCCCTCAGAGGAGCTGGCCGTGACACAGCTGCCTTGGCGACCTCTTGCTCCTCCTCTGCCTTGGCCTTGGGCTTCCACTTGTTCCCCTGTGACATTTGGGAATGCTCTCAGTAGCGCGTCTACCAACGTGCGCTTGTACTCGCGCATCTTCCTATCACGCTCCAGTGCAGGAAGTAAGGTGGGCACATTGTCTTTGTAGCGTGGATCCAGCAGGGTGGCAACCCAGTAGTCTGCACAGGTTAAAATGTGGGCAACTCTGCTGTCGTTGCGCAGGCACTGCAGCATGTAGTCGCTCATGTGTGCCAGGCTGCCCAGAGGTAAGGACAAGCTGTCCTCTGTGGGAGGCGTATCGTCATCGTCCTGCCTTTCCCCCCAGCCACGCACCAGTGATGGACCCGAGCTGCGTTGGGTGCCACCCCGCTGTGACCATGCTTCATCCTCATCCTCCTCCACCTCCTCCTCATCCTCGTCCTCCTCGTCCTCCAGTAGTGGGCCCTGGCTGGCCACATTTGTACCTGGCCTCTGCTGTTGCAAAAAACCTCCCTCTGAGTCACTTCGAAGAGACTGGCCTGAAAGTGCTAAAAATGACCCCTCTTCCTCATCCTCCTCCTCCTCCTCCTGGGCCACCTCCTGTTCCATCATCGCCCTAAGTGTTTTCTCAAGGAGACATAGAAGTGGTATTGTAACGCTGATAACGGTGTCATCGCCACTGGCCATGTTGGTGGAGTACTCGAAACAGCGCAACAGGGCACACAGGTCTCGCATGGAGGCCCAGTCATTGGTGGTGAAGTGGTGCTGTTCTGTAGTGCGACTGACCCGTGCGTGCTGCAGCTGAAACTCCACTATGGCCTGCTGCTGCTCGCACAGTCTGTCCAGCATGTGCAAGGTGGAGTTCCACCTGGTGGGCACGTCGCATATGAGGCGGTGAGCGGGAAGGCCGAAGTTACGCTGTAGCGCAGACAGGCGAGCAGCGGCAGGATGTGAACGCCGGAAGCGCGAACAGACGGCCCGCACTTTATGCAGCAGCTCTGACATGTCGGGGTAGTTGTGAATGAACTTCTGCACCACCAAATTCAGCACATGCGCCAAGCAAGGGATGTGCGTCAAATTGGCTAGTCCCAGAGCTGCAACGAGATTTCGCCCATTATCACACACCACCAGGCCGGGCTTGAGGCTCACCGGCAGCAACCACTCGTCGGTCTGTTGTTCAATACCCCGCCACAACTCCTGTGCGGTGTGGGGCCTGTCCCCCAAACATATGAGTTTCAGAATGGCCTGCTGACGTTTACCCCGGGCTGTGCTGAAGTTGGTGGTGAAGGTGTGTGGCTGACTGGATGAGCAGGTGGAAGAAGAGGAGGAGGAAGCCGAGAAGGAGGAGGTGGCAACAGGAGGCAAAGAATGTTGCCCTGCGATCCTTGGCGGCGGCAGGACGTGCGCCAAACAGCTCTCCGCCTGGGGCCCAGCTGCCACTACATTTACCCAGTGTGCAGTTAGGGAGATATAGCGTCCCTGGCCGTGCTTACTGGTCCACGTATCTGTGGTTAGGTGGACCTTGCTACAGATGGCGTTGCGCAGTGCACACTTGATTTTATCGGATACTTGGTTGTGCAGGGAAGGCACGGCTCTCTTGGAGAAGTAGTGCCGGCTGGGAACAACATACTGTGGGACAGCAAGCGACATGAGCTGTTTGAAGCTGTCTGTGTCCACCAGCCTAAATGACAGCATTTCATAGGCCAGTAGTTTAGAAATGCTGGCATTCAGGGCCAGGGATCGAGGGTGGCTAGGTGGGAATTTACGCTTTCTATCAAATGTTTGTGAGATGGAGAGCTGAACGCTGGCGTGTGACATGGTTGAGACGCTTGGTGACGGAGGTGGTGGTGGTGGTGTTGGTGGTACATCCCCTGTTTGCTGGGCGGCAGGTGCCAACGTTCCTCCAGAGGCGGAGGAAGAGGCCGAGGCGGCAGCAGCAGAATAGGCCGAGGCGGCAGCAGCAGAAGAGGTAGCAGGGGGAGCCTGAGTGACTTCCTTGGTTTTAAGGTGTTTACTCCACTGCAGTTCATGCTTTGCATGCAGGTGCCTGGTCATGCAGGTTGTGCTCAGGTTCAGAACGTTAATGCCTCGCTTCAGGCTCTGATGGCACAGCGTGCAAACCACTCGGGTCTTGTCGTCAGCACATTGTTTGAAGAAGTGCCATGCCAGGGAACTCCTTGAAGCTGCCTTTGGGGTGCTCGGTCCCAGATGGCGGCGGTCAGTAGCAGGCGGAGTCTCTTGGCGGCGGGTGTTCTGCTTTTGCCCACTGCTCCCTCTTTTGCTACGCTGTTGGCTCGGTCTCACCACTGCCTCTTCCTCCGAACTGTGAAAGTCAGTGGCACGACCTTCATTCCATGTGGGGTCTAGGACCTCATCGTCCCCTGCATCGTCTTCCACCCAGTCTTGATCCCTGACCTCCTGTTCAGTCTGCACACTGCAGAAAGACGCAGCAGTTGGCACCTGTGTTTCGTCATCATCAGAGACATGCTGAGGTGGTATTCCCATGTCCTCATCATCAGGAAACATAAGTGGTTGTGCGTCAGTGCATTCTATGTCTTTCACCGCTGGGGAAGGGCTAGGTGGATGCCCTTGGGAAACCCTGCCAGCGGAGTCTTCAAACAGCATAAGAGACTGCTGCATAACTTGAGGCTGAGACAGTTTCCCTGGTATGCATGGGGGTGATGTGACAGACTGATGGGGTTGGTTTTCAGGCGCCATCTGTGCGCTTTCTGCAGAAGACTGGGTGGGAGATAATGTGAACGTGCTGGATCCACTGTCGGCCACCCAATTGACTAATGCCTGTACCTGCTCAGGCCTTACCATCCTTAGAACGGCATTGGGCCCCACCATATATCGCTGTAAATTCTGGCGGCTACTGGGACCTGAGGTAGTTGGTACACTAGGACGTGTGGATGTGGCAGAACGGCCACGTCCTCTCCCAGCACCAGAGGGTCCACTAACACCACCACGACCATGTCCACGTCCGCGTCCCTTACTAGATGTTTTTCTCATTGTTATGGTTCACCACAACAACAAATATATTATTTGGCCCAATGTATTGTATTCAAATTCAGCGGGATATAAATTTGAGGCCTAGTATTTAGGCGCTGGGTGACCGGTATGGATTTAGTGACAGAATTAGACTTGGAAATGCACAGAAGCGTGTGTGTGAAGTTATTCTGAATGACCCAATGTGCACCTTGAATATTATATACCCTTTTTGGGATAGATTTCAAATAGCTCTGATATAGCAGGAACCACTAAATTATGAAATTGCTAAATTGGGAATTGTACTTCAACCCAGAACAAAAAATGTGCTTTGACGGGCACTAAATAACTTTCCCAGCTACAACAGTACAGCGGTAACGAGAGATTTAGAGGGATTTAAATTTGAGGCCTAGTATTTAGGCGCTGGGTGACAGGTATGGGTTTAGTGACAGAATTAGACTTGGAAATACACAGTAGCGGGTGTGTGTGAAGTTATTCTGAATGACCCAATGTGCACCTTCAATATTATATACCCTTTTTGGGATAGATTTCAAATAGCTCTGATATAGCAGGAACCACTAAATTATGAAATTGCTAAATTGGGAATTGTACTTCAACCCAGAACAAAAAATGTGCTTTGACGGACACTAAATATCTTGCCCAGCAACAACAGTACAGCGGTGGGTAACGAGAGATTTAGAGGGATTTAAATTTGAGGCCTAGTATTTAGGCGCTGGGTCACCGGTATGGATTTAGTGACAGAATTAGACTTGGAAATGCACAGAAGCGTGTGTGTGAAGTTATTCTGAATGACCCTATGTGCACCTTCAATATTATATACCCTTTTAGGGATAGATTTCAAATAGCTCTGATATAGCAGAAACCACTAAATTATGAAATTGCTAAATTGGGAATTGTACTTCAACCCAGAACAAAAAATGTGCTTTGACGGACACTAAATATCTTGCCCAGCAACAACAGTACAGCGGTGGGTAACGAGAGATTTAGAGGGATTTAAATTTGAGGCCTAGTATTTAGGCGCTGGGTGACAGGTATGGGTTTAGTGACAGAATTAGACTTGGAAATACACAGTAGCGGGTGTGTGTGAAGTTATTCTGAATGACCCAATGTGCACCTTCAATATTATATACCCTTTTTGGGATAGATTTCAAATAGCTCTGATATAGCAGGAACCACTAAATTATGAAATTGCTAAATTGGGAATTGTACTTCAACCCAGAACAAAAAATGTGCTTTGACGGACACTAAATATCTTGCCCAGCAACAACAGTACAGCGGTGGGTAACGAGAGATTTAGAGGGATTTAAATTTGAGGCCTAGTATTTAGGCACTGGGTCACCGGTATGGATTTAGTGACAGAATTAGACTTGGAAATGCACAGAAGCGTGTGTGTGAAGTTATTCTGAATGACCCTATGTGCACCTTCAATATTATATACCCTTTTAGGGATAGATTTCAAATAGCTCTGATATAGCAGAAACCACTAAATTATGAAATTGCTAAATTGGGAATTGTACTTCAACCCAGAACAAAAAATGTGCTTTGACGGACACTAAATATCTTGCCCAGCAACAACAGTACAGCGGTGGGTAACGAGAGATTTAGAGGGATTTAAATTTGAGGCCTAGTATTTAGGCGCTGGGTCACCGGTATGGATTTAGTGACAGAATTAGACTTGGAAATGCACAGAAGCGTGTGTGTGAAGTTATTCTGAATGACCCTATGTGCACCTTCAATATTATATACCCTTTTAGGGATAGATTTCAAATAGCTCTGATATAGCAGAAACCACTAAATTATGAAATTGCTAAATTGGGAATTGTACTTCAACCCAGAACAAAAAATGTGCTTTGACGGACACTAAATATCTTGCCCAGCAACAACAGTACAGTGGTGGGTAACGAGAGATTTAGAGGGATTTAAATTTGAGGCCTAGTATTTAGGCGCTGGGTCACCGGTATGGATTTAGTGACAGAATTAGACTTGGAAATGCACAGAAGCGTGTGTGTGAAGTTATTCTGAATGACCCTATGTGCACCTTCAATATTATATACCCTTTTAGGGATAGATTTCAAATAGCTCTGATATAGCAGAAACCACTAAATTATGAAATTGCTAAATTGGGAATTGTACTTCAACCCAGAACAAAAAATGTGCTTTGACGGACACTAAATATCTTGCCCAGCAACAACAGTACAGCGGTGGGTAACGAGAGATTTAGAGGGATTTAAATTTGAGGCCTAGTATTTAGGCGCTGGGTGACAGGTATGGGTTTAGTGACAGAATTAGACTTGGAAATACACAGTAGCGGGTGTGTGTGAAGTTATTCTGAATGACCCAATGTGCACCTTCAATATTATATACCCTTTTTGGGATAGATTTCAAATAGCTCTGATATAGCAGGAACCACTAAATTATGAAATTGCTAAATTGGGAATTGTATTTCAACCCAGAACAAGAAATGTGCTTGAACGGACACTAAATAACTCGCCCAGCTACAGCACTAGGGACAGATTTAGCTGGATATAAATTTGAGGCCTAGTATTTAGGCGCTGGGTGACCGGTATGGATTTAGTGACAGAATTAGACTGGGATATGGCCAAAAAATGAACAGACTATTGCTGGTTAAATGCACTTGGTGTGACAGCTTCACCCTGATGTAGGCTTTAGCCAAAAAACAACCACACCATTGAGGGTTAAATGCACTTGGTGACAGGCGCAGCTTGCCCCTGATTTTGTATATGGCCAAAAAATGAACAGACTATTGCTGGTTAAATGCACTTGGTGTGACAGCTTCACCCTGATGTAGGCTTTAGCCAAAAAACAACCACACCATTGAGGGTTAAATGCACTTGGTGACAGGCGCAGCTTGCCCCTGATTTTGTATATGGCCAAAAAATGAACAGACTATTGCTGGTTAAATGCACTTGGTGTGACAGCTTCACCCTGATGTAGGCTTTAGCCAAAAAACAACCACACCATTGAGGGTTAAATGCACTTGGTGACAGGCGCAGCTTGCCCCTGATTTTGTATATGGCCAAAAAATGAACAGACTATTGCTGGTTAAATGCACTTGGTGTGACAGCTTCACCCTGATGTAGGCTTTAGCCAAAAAACAACCACACCATTGAGGGTTAAATGCACTTGGTCGCAGCTTGTGCTGGCGCACCACAAGACACAAAATGGCCGCCGATCACCCCAGAAAAATGAGACTGACAAACGGTCTGTGCAGCCTAAAAACAGTGAGCAATTGAGGATCAGCAGCTCAATGATCCACAGCTGCAGATCGATCAGTTAATCAAGTCCTTTGGAGGAGTTAATCTGCCTAATCTCGCCCTACTGTCGCAGCCGCAACCTCTCCCTACGCTAATCAGAGCAGAGTGACGGGCGGCGCTATGTGACTCCAGCTTAAATAGAGGCTGGGTCACATGGTGCTCTGGCCAATCACAGCCATGCCAATAGTAGGCATGGCTGTGATGGCCTCTTGGGGCAAGTAGTATGACGCTTGTTGATTGGCTGCTTTGCAGCCTTTCAAAAAGCGCCAAGAAAGCGTCACAAAAGCGCGAAGAAAGCGACGAACACCGAACCCGAACCCGGACTTTTACGAAAATGTCCGGGTTCGGGTCCGTGTCACGGACACCCCAAAATTCGGTACGAACCCGAACTATACAGTTCGAGTTCGCTCATCCCTAGAAGATATCCAATTGGATCGTGGACATCACAGGGACGTGCGACATGATGGAGCAGTATGTGTGCACACGACTACACGTACTGCTGAATGATGGTTCTGCCCCCTTCAACTTCTGGGTCTCCAAATTGGGCAAATGGCCCGAGTTTGCCCTTTACGCCTTGGAGGTGCTGGCCTGCCCTGCAGCCAGTGTATTGTCTGAACGTGTGTTTAGCAAGACTGGAGGGGGTTATCACCGGTTATATTTCCCAATGTTTTGGGGTGTACTCTAATTTAAAAAAAAATTAAAATTAAAACCAAAAAGCAATGTAGGCTACCTCCTCCTCCTCCACCGCCACTTCCACCTACACCGCCACAGCTCTTTTGAAGCAGATGAGGAGGCATCAGCAGATGAAATAGGAAAATTGATCTGATCAGCAAAAAGAGCAAGATTGTCTTCTTTCTCTCAGTTTTCTTTCTAGCAGCCAGGCTGCATCCACAAGCAGTGCAGTGTTGTTTTTATTATCATCAACCACATTAGTAACTGTGTCTCCCACTCCTCATTATTATTGGCTCCACTTTCAGTCAGGTTCCTGGTGATGCCGTTGCTGCCTTACCACTAGTGGATTTTTATGCCTTTAGGGAATGAGAGGAGTGCACACAATTCATCCCTGCTGCTTTGTACTCTTACATGGTGGAGAAGGTGGGAATCGTCCTTAGAATTGTCACTGTGCAGTAAGGTGCATGCCACCATTGACACGTGAAGCAGCAATTATGGCCTGGGACAGTACTCGTCTTTCACAGCCTAATGGGTTTTGTGTGGCATCAGTGACCCTGCACCCCCACAATGAATCCATGTTTGTGTTGTTCTGGATCTCACAACAGATGTGTAAGACACTCTCCTGTTTTTTTTGCGGTCCACTGGGGCCCCCAGGAATTCTTGTGGGGCTTGGCCTGCGGTGGACCCCATTGGAGTAGTGGGACAGGTTACGCATGTGCCTGCGGAATCTTCGGTTCTGACTCCTTTGCAGGCGGAAGCTGTTCTGGTGTCCGCGCTGACGCGATCGCATATCCATGCTGGGCCGCTTGAGCGTCCGCATGCATGCTTGAGAGGAGGTTCGCAAAGGGTTGACTGGATGAACGTACGCGCATCTTATTTGCTACACTGGCCGCTGACGGGGAATATACCTGTACATAAACTCTAGTAGATTAAAGAGAAGGCATGGGTTAAGTGATCAATGACCAGCCAAGGCCACGTAAGTGTCAGGGATTAGGATAATCATATGGGCTATAAGGAATAGACACATGGCACTCTGTGATTGGCTAGCAGGTGTTTAAGAGGGGATCTCCCTGGCTCGTGAGTGCCCACTGTTGTTTTGACAACATGGGTGTATGTTGCTGTTCATATTCTCCCAGACTACCTGTGCATAACCTCTGACTTCCTCAATCCATCTCTAGAGACTGTCTGTGGGAAACTTTTTTGCGGAAAAGTTTGACTCATGCTGCCAGATAAAAACATGAAAACATGAATAAAAGCAAAGACAGACTCCATGTTGAAGGGGATATGAGAGACTTGAGCAAAGATCTGGTCCCTGTTCTATCTCCTCTCCTGCTTGTAAGTCTCATCCCGGATCTATAAGGACACACCAGAGATAACATACCTGAGGTCTGGACATCCTTATCATGCGCCAGGGTTGGAGACTTAACCCCTGATATAGAGCCCTCAATAATCTACAAAATACCAGCTCAAATACAACAATCCCCAGGAATCTTCCTAACAAGAACACATATTAGAGCTGTGTGCGGTGAGGTGAAAGAGAAATACACTTTTCGAAGATCTTTGACCGAATTCGAGAAGCTAGCACTATCACCACTAACCAAACAAAGGAAAATCTCGGTGTTCTACCCCTTGGTGGGAGGTCGGTGTGATACCCAAAAATCATTATACCGACGAGAATGGGAAAGAGAGCTAAATATAGTGCTTACAGAACTCCTGGCATCCTCGCGTGGTTTCTCATCATGTGTACGACTCCAGGAAAACTATTTCAAATTGCTCTCCAGGTGGTACAGAACCCCTGAATTCCTCTTCAAAAGAGGGCTTTCTCCTGACCAAGCGGTGCTGCACATGTGAAAGGGGTAGGCTCGCAATCCCACATTTGGTGGCCATGCCCCTTAATTACACCATACTGGGAGGGGGCTAATAGAGTAATAAAAAAGTGACAGCCCCTGACTTCAAGATCACAATAGAAATGGTAGTCCTATCCAAACCATCCAGTCAAAGCGAAACTTAGTAACGCACCTTATTTCAGCTGCTAAAGCCATCATACCCCTACACTGGCTCAAACGCTGGTCCCCCTCAATACAAGAATGGAAGATGAAAGTGAACCAGATATGCCAATTTAAAGAAATGACAAGCTGGAATCTACCACGATGGATTCCTAAAAATATGGCAACCTTGGAGGTCTTTGGAAGACAGTGGGGCCTAAAATGGAGCGCATGATAGGGTGATAGCAGGCACCACTGGCTGTGTCATTCAAAGCATATAATCTACTCTCCCTCCTTCCCGTGACCCACCAACCTTTCTTTTTCTTCTTTCTAACCCCCCCCCCCCCCTTTTTTGTCACTAGTTTTGATATTTCACCGATATGCACCACATTACGAGCAATAGAGTAATGGAATGTCTGAGAAGACCATATTTGTGGATTATATTCTGGTTTGTTTGTTATAGCCAATCTTTATATGCAGAAAGTGGTGATTGTCACAGTTCATATATGTTGAATCAAATAGCACGCCCTAATAGGGACCCTCGGGATATGGTAATCAATGTGTATCTGGTACAAACTGGATACACATTAGTACATAAAACTGCTCCCTTGCTCCAAGTACCTTCATGGGTGACATACCATGATAGGTATATATAAGAACAAATGTTGACTGCAATCATAGCCCTGATTTGTTGTTAGCAACAATCAATAGTGGACAGTCAAATGTATGAGAACCCAACATATTCCACACCTCACTGTATTCTGAAAGTTTTAATATTAGGTGTTCCTTTATAGAATTAGTGAATCATGATTTTAATAATGAATTAATAAAGATATTTAGTATTAGAGACCCCTAAAGGGATTTTTTTGGTCTATTGACCGCACATTACATTGAGTTCATATATGTAACACTAGACACCAGTCAACATACTAATGTTTATTTGTATGACAATTTGAAAATAAAGAATTTGAAAAAAATAAATAAAGTACATTTCTGGGCTGCAGAGAGCCTTTATAGGGGTTTAGAACACTGTGCCTTGCAGTAACACGCATAAGGACTCTGATTTGGTAGTGAAATAATACTGTGAGTCAGTATGACATGCAGAGGGAAGGCGTCGCTTTTAGAATCACTGCACACTACACTTATTTGGGAAGTCACGGGGCCAACACTGACCAAATAACTCAACTATGAACTCAGCCTTACAGGTTGATGTTAGCGTCAAGAAGAAGCGCACTCCTTTTACGTCGCCAGCTGATTCCACATAGATGTCTATTCTATTAAACACTTATACAAGTAGAGCCTCCCGACAGAGGGCAGAGGGTGTCAGCAGTAAGTTTGTGTTGATGTCACTGATTAATTTGCCCTTCCTCTGATCCATCAGAACAATAACCCACAAAAAAGGATCCTGTCTGTGGAGCATCTGCCTTTACTCGGTCAGCAGTGGATGTAAAACAGAAATGACACGTGAACAGAATATTTGCATGGCTTCTGTGTTTTGTACTCACTCCTGCTTTTGGCTACAAAATCATAAGCCAATTATGATGGGACCATACAGACCTTACAGCTGCTACACAGACAGGATCCGTTGTGTGTCTCATTTTTTCTTCCTTCTGACAGATCAGAAGAAAGGTCAAACAAATCATTACGTCAGCCATGCCAAAAGGCAAAATAGTGGCCCAGAAGTCCACGACTGGCCCTATGATATAGTGGTGAGGTGGAAGCAGCATGAGGAGGCGACAGAATGGCACAATGGCAGTCTGAAGGTGGTGACAGTAACAGCATCAGGAGGAGACCACAGAGTGGCAAGGTGACATAGCGTGGAAATAGAAGCAACATGAGAAGACAACAGAGTGGCAAGGTGATATAGTGTGGATATGGCAGCAGCATGAGAAGACCACCGAGTGGAAAGGTGACATAGTGTGGAGATGGAAGTAGCAGCATCAGGAGACAACATAGTAGCAAGATGACATAATGTGTAGATTGGAGGACCAAGGGCGTGACAACGTGAAGGCGGAAGTGGCGTGACCTGGCCAAGTTGCTGGTATGGCTGTGCAGGAACCAGATTCACCCAGTTTGCCGTAAAGGATATGTACTGTCCCTGACTGTAGTTACAGTTCCACACGGATGATGGCAGACACCTACAGGCTTAAGGACTGGCCCACCTGTTCTACATGTGTGTGCAGGGCTGGTACTGCCTTTTTCACAAGGAAATGATGGCTTGGGACTCGCCATCTTAGCTTGACACAAGCCATTAGTTCTCTAAAAGGTGCAGAGTCCACCATTTAGAAAGGGAGAGATTGGCCACCAGCAACTTGGACAGGAGCATGTTCAGCTTCTGCACCATTGGATGCGTGCACACATACTGCTGTCTCTTGGCAATCGCTTCTGTGATCAATTGCTGATGGAATGACTGACAAGGAGTAGGAGCAGGAGCATCTGGACCAGCAGAAGATTGGAATGACAGACAGCTCCCTTCGGCTGAGGTGTTGGAACCTTGACTGGCTGAAACTGGGTGCGTGCCAGTGGGTGATGCAGTGGTAGCTGTGGCAGGCTGGACCACCACATTGGAGCCACTGAACTCCCAGGCCACTGCGAGGTGACACTGGCACCCTGGCTACACTTCACCTTCTGCCCACATATTCTACATGTGGCCATGTAACCCTCCTCTGGCAGCTTAATAAAAAAAAACTGCCACACCGCCAAGTAGGTGTTTTTCCTCCCAACAGTCCACAATGACTGACTGCTACTGCCTTTGTGAACCCCTGCACCACTATTTCCCAGGCAGTTAGGCTGCAGCAAAGCAGGTGGTCTACCCCGGGCAAGTTTGGCTTCCGACCTGCAACTGCTGCCACCCTGCTGACTCCCAGCCTTGCTACCACGCAGTTTGCTCGGCTGCTGCCTCACAGGCAAGCTGCCATCCTCTTCTCCTGATGACAATAAAGCCCCTTCTGCACCCGGCTCCCAAGTGCGATCGGGATCATCATCATCAAGTAGTGTCTGCACGTCATTGATGTCCTTCTCAACGGTCTCCTGGTCAGGAGCCTGACTGCTCAGAACACAAACTCCTGCGCCACTCTCCTCATCACTACTTGCCAGCCCAGAGGAGGAAGTGACGGATGTCTCCTCCAGATCTTGGCTGGGCAGTAGCTGCTGACTGTCTTCTAGTAGCTCGTCCTCGCTGTATAGTGGTGCTTAGCCCACAGCATACAATATTTCTGTGGCTGAGGGAACAGCAAAGGACAGAGGCAGGTTAAGGACAGCTGAGGGCACAGTGCCTGCTCCCGGGCCATGCCAAATAAGGGTTGTGTCTGATGAACCTACTGACTGTTGGCTGGGGGTGTCTGATGTCACTTGGGATTACGTGGATGACCAAGTTAGGCTACATGCACACGACCATGCCGTTTTTTGCGGTCCGTAACCACGGATCCACAAAAAACGGAAGCCGCCCTTGTGCCTTCCGCAATTTGCAGAACGGGCGGCCCATTGTAGATATGCCTATTCTTGTCCGCAATACGGACAAGAATAGGACATGATATATTTTTTTAGCGGGGCCACAGAACGAGCAATGGATGCAGGCAGCACACAGAGAGCTGTCCGCATCTTCTGCGGCCCCATTAAAGTGAATGGGTCCGCATCCGAGTTGCAAAAAACAGCGGCTCGGATGCGAACCCAAACAACAGCCGTGTGCATGAGGCCTTAACCAAATCAAGAACCGCTGGGTTGTTTTTCAAGACACGACCGCTAGATGACACGCCTCCTTACTCTGCTGCGACCTCAGCTTGATCCCAAAACATTCAGGCCTCTGCCACTCCTCTGTGCATGGCCTGGCATTTCTCTGCCTAATATATTTTTAGGTGAACTACACAAATTAAACAGAAAATAAAACACCCCTAAAAGCGATGAATATATTTTTTCTTTTTGTACTAAAATAGTACACTAAACGCTTTCACCACAATTAACCGCAGAATTGCACCGAGAATATATTTTTCTTATTGTTTTGAAATACGACCCTTTACGCTTTGACCAGAAAAAATAAAAGAGTGGAGTGTGTATATATATTTTTTGAAGTACTGAAATACGCCCCTATTCACTTTCACCAGAAATAACTGCATAAGTGAAATGTGTATATATATCTTTTTCTTGTCGTACTGAATAAGATACTAAGATATAAGCTTTTCAACACCACACATGCAGCCCAATAACCAAAAGCTAGAATGACAGATGTCAAATGACTATTTGGATTTGAGTTGTACTGAACTACGTCCTTATACACCAGAAAAAAAACTGCAACAGTGCAGTTTGTATTTATTGTTTACTGTAATACGCCCATATATGCTTTAAACAGAAATAACTGCAGAAGATTAATGTGTATAGATTTTTCTTGTTGGACTGAAATACACCCCTATACGCTTTCAACAGAAATAACTGCAAAAGTGACTTGAGAATACTGTATTTTTTTGTTGTTGTACTGAACTACGCCCGTATACGCTTTCACCAGAAATAACTGCAACAGTGCAGTGCGTATATATTTTTCTTTTTTTACTGCAATAAGCCCCTAAGCTGCAGGAAAGCGCAAGGGGCCTACATTGACGAAAGATATGTGTGACCAAGGTTCCTCGCCTTGGTGAGTTAAGAGCCGGTAATTTTACGTGTCAGTAGCAGCTAGTATTGACTGACACTATTGGTTATTTAGTGTGGATGTAAAGCCGATCTAGGCCGGCTCTTGCTGGGAGCAGCCAAAGTGCAGGGTGGGTGGCTGTTCCCCATGTTCCAGGCCAGTGTCACGGATGATGTTGCAGATAACTGGAAGTAATGAATAAACGTCCGACTGGCTTGATCCCAAACGAAGGAGCATATAGGTGACCCCTATAAAACCCTAAGAGCTCACCCTGACTGCTAAGCACATACAAGGGTCTCAAAGGTAGACGATTGTATGCCCACGTACCTAAGTCTGTGTGACACCTGAAAACCCTATAATAGTGAGGGGACACGACCACCGGCTCCCTGCACTTCATACGGAGGGAGTCAGGGTCACCTAGAATCAAGCCAGCAAGGAAACACAATACATGAAAGGACTTATCTGAACAAGCAGCAGCAGAAGCCTCCAGCACTGAGCACTTCATCCAGGAAGTAATATAAACTGCAAAGTGAGGCAGTATGGGAGGGAATATAAAGGAAAGAGGATTAGTCTAAATAGGTAACACCTGGGAGAAGGAAATGAGATGAGAAAGTGAAACCAAAACAAAGAACATCATGCAAGAGGTAGAGAAGGACGTCTGTCAGACCTTCTCACAGAACTGGCGGTGACAGCCAGGTTTTGGTTAGGGATATAAAACCCAGCCAGCAGTCTCAGCTGTGAGTGGATTATCCTCCATCTGACAGTGGAGCTTTGCCAGTCTCTGTGTTGGGGCCCGAGAGTTTGGGCTGGGATTAAGGCCTGCTATCTTGCTTGGATGAAAGCACGTGGACTTCTGTTTCACCCAAGGACTTATGTGTTGCTACCTGGTGTGAACAAACACCAGACTCAAGGTGACTGTTTTTTACTTGAAACTGAATTTTTGTTGTCACTTTCCTTATGTGTGAATAAAACACTGAACTGTTTAAGTTAAAGATTTTGTTGTTGCCTCTTTTCTGCGTCCGCAAGCCTGTCTACCAGAGCAAATCCTCACAACGCTTTAAACAGAAAAAACTGCAATAGTGCAGTGCGTATATATTTTTCTTAATATACGCTTTCAACAGAAATAACTGCAGAAGTGAAATGTGTATATCTTTTTATTGTCGTACTGAATAAGATACTAAGATGTAAGCTACTAAAGGCTTTTCAACATTACACCTGCAGCCCATTAACCAAAAGCTGGAATGACAGATGTCAAATGACTATTTGGATCCCAAATAATCGTTCTCTGCACTTTTAAATCACTTTCCTACCAATGTCCCTAGCACCTTCTGATGTCTCTCCCTGCACTAAGATACTGTGAAATGATGTCTATCTTTTCCCTGCACTTATAAATATTTTTTTCTGTCTTTTTTTTTCCCATGAGGTTTTTCCAATTGCTGTCCCTAGCACCTTCACACATCTGTCCCTGCACTCTGAACACTGGAAAATGGCAGCATCTAAAATGGCTGCCGTATTTATAGGGCTGTGACATCACAGGGCTGGCTGGATGCTGATTGGCTGCATGCAGGAATGTCAATCTGGGTGATCCTGCCTTCCCAGAGTTCCTTGCCCCATGTCCTCAGTCCTCACACGTGTAGCCGCCATTTAAGAAAAATTGCCATTAGTCACCAGGAAATTTGCATACTTTGCAAATCAAATTTTTCCTGAAATGCGGATTGAATTCCACTTAGTCAGCTTTGATTCACTCATATCTAATGACAAAACTGGCCATAACAATTACAGTGGAGTGCAGAGCCTTAAAGGGGTTCTGTACTTTCATTTAACTGATGATCTATCCCTCTGGGTAGATCATCAGCTTCTAAACAGCGGGGGGTCCGACACCCGGGACCCCCCCTCAATCAGCTGTTTGAGAAGGCAGCAGCACTCCAGCAGTGCCGCGGCCTTCTCACTGTTTACCGCCGGGCCGCCCGCCCACTGACGTCACGACTAGTATCAACTAGCGTGGGCGGGGCTAAGCTCTGTTCACTTAAATGGAGCTTAGCCCCACCCATGCTAGTTGATACTTGTCGTGACGACAGTGGGCGGGTGGCCATTTGGTAAACAGTGAGAAGGCCGTGGCGCTGCTGGATAGCCGCTGCCTTCTTAAACACCTGATCGGCAAGGGTCCCGGGTGTCGGACCCCCGCCGATCAGAAGCTGATGATCTATCCAGAGGATAGATCATCAGTTAAATGAAAGTGCAGAACCTCTTTAACCCCTTAAGGACCAGGCTCATTTTCACCATAAGGACCAGGCCATTTTTTGCAAATCTGACCAGTGTCTCTTTAAGTGTTCATAACTTTAAAATGCTTTGACTTATCCAGGCCGTTCTGAGATTGTTTTTTCGTCACATATTGTACTTCATGACACAGCTAAAATTGGGTCAAAAAAGTAATTTTTTTTCCATAAAAAAATACATTTTTTACCAAAAATTTAGAAAAATTTGCAAATTTCAAAGTTTCAGTTTCTCTACTTCTGTAATACATAGTAATACCCCCAAAAATTGTGATGACTTTACATTCCCCATATGTAAACTTTATGTTTGTAGCATTTTGGGAATCATATTTAATTTTTTAGGGATGTTACAAGGCTTAGAAGTTTAGAAGCAAATTTTGAAATTTTTGAGAAATCTTCAAAATCCCACTTTTTATGGACCAGTTCAGGTTTGAAGTCATATTGTGAGGCTTAGATAATAGAAACCTCCCAAAAATGACCCCATTCTAGAAACTACACCCCTCAAGGTATTCAAAACTGTTTTTTCAAACTTTATTAACCCTTTAGGTCTTCCACAAGAGTTAATGGCAGATGGAGAAACAATTTAGAAATTTCAATTTTTTTGAAAATTTTCCAATATAATAATTTTTTTCCAGGAGTAAAACAAGGGTTAACTGCCAAACAACACTCAAAATGGGTTGCCCTGATTCTGTAGTTTGCAAAAACACCCCATATGTGGTCGTAAACTACTGTTTGGCCGAACGGTAGCACATAGAAGGAGGGGAACACCATATGGGTTTTGGAAGGCAGATTTTGCAGGAATGGTTTTGTTTATACCATGTCTCATTTTAAGCCCCCTGTTGCACCCCTAGAATAGAAATTTCAAAAAAGTGACTCCATCTAAGAAAGTACACCCCTCAAGGTATTCAAAACTGGGTTTACAAACTTTGTTAACCCTTTAGGTGTTCCACGAGAGTTAATGGCAGATGGAGAAACAATTTTGAAATTTCTATTTTTTGGAAAATTTTCCAATATAATCAATTTTTTCCAGGAGTAAAACAAGGGTTAACTGCCAAACAACACTCAAAATGGGTTGCCCTGATTCTGTCGTTTGCAGAAACACCCCATATGTGGTGGTAAACTACTATTTGGCTAAACGGCAGGACATAGAAGGAGGGGAACGCCATATGGGTTTTGGAAGGCAGATTTTGCTGGACTGGTTTATTTACACTATGTACCCTTTCAAGCCCCTTGATGCACCCCTAGAGTAGAAACTCCATAAAAGTGACCCCATCTAGGAAACTACGGGATAAGGTGGTTGCTGTTTTGGGACTATTTTTGGGGTAAATTTGAATTTTGGTTGCTCTATATTACTCTTTTTTGAGGCAATGTAACAAAAAAATTAAATTCTAAAATTGTTTCTACATTCGCTATTTAGTTTTGTGGAACACCTAAAGGGTTAACATAGTTTGTAAAGTAACTTTTGAATACCTTGAGGGGTGTAGTTTCTTAGATGGGGTCACTTTTTTGGAGTTTCTAGTCTAGGCTACATCAGGGGGGGCTCTAATGGGACATGGTGTAAAAAAAAAAAAACCTGTCCATCAAAATCTGCCTTCCAGAAACCGTATGGAGTTCCCTTCGTTCTATGCCCTGCCGGGCGGCTATATAGCCATTTACGACCACATATGGGGTGTTTCTGCAAACTACAGAATTGGGGCAATAAATATTTCGTTTTGTTTGGCTGTTAACCCTTGCTTTATTACCGGCAAAATGGATTTAAATTGAAATTTTGCCCAAAAAATTGTGTTTTGGCACCGTTTTTATTTTATATTTTTAACACCGTTCATCCGAGGCGTTTGGTAAAAAGTTATTTTTATAGCGACGACTTTTACGCACGCGATGATGCCCAATATGTATGGCTCTCAGACTTTAGAGACACTAAGCAGGCATCCTAAAACTGCGGCCCTCCAGATGTTGTAAAACTAAAATTCCCACCATGCCCTGATGATGGCTGTAGGTTGTCTGGGCATGCTGGGAGTTATAGTTTTGCAACATCTGGAGGGCCGCAGTTTGAGGATGCCTGCACTAAAACTAATATTTTTTTGGGGAAAGAAAAATTGTTTCAGTGTCTCCAAAGTCTGAGAGCCATAGTGTTTTATGTTCTCTAGTAAACTGTTGGGGATTATAAAAATTTAGTACTCCATGGAAGTGTGATACTCCCTGAAGCAATCGATAATGCAGAGGCCCGGATGATCGGGGCACGTGTCACATTGAGTAGTGGTGTCCTTCCGTATCCCCCTCTTGTGACACACTCTGCACTTTTTTGGGGTTCGTCCCTTCTTTCCAGCATGGGGGACCACACCTGGAAAGTGTTGGCCAGGGACGATCCGGGCGCCTCCAGTTCCCGAGGTACTCCGGCCTGCTCTTTCCCGGTCCGAAAAGATCAGGTCCTTGAATGTCCCTGTGCTGCCAGCGCTTCGGGATAGTACAAAAGAGTTGTACATGGCAACCTGCACCAAGTAGACCGCAACTTTTTTGTACCATGCCCGGGTTTTGCGCATGGCGATATATGGCGTGAGGACTTGATCAGAGAGATCAACTCCTCCCATATACCGATTGTAGTTGACGATACAATCGGGCTTGAGGACCGTTGCCGCGGTACCTCGCACAGGGACTGGGGTGGTGCTGTTACCGTGGATTGTGGACAGCATAAGGACATCCCTCTTGTCCTTATACCTGACCAGCAACAGGTTTCCACTGGTAAGTGCACAGGTCTCACCCCTGGGGATAGGTACCTGGAGGGGGTAGGCAGGGAGGCCGCGTTGATTTTTCCGCACGGTCCCACAAGCGAAAATGGATCTGGCGGCAAGGGACCTGAACAAGGGAATGCTGGTATAAAAGTTATCCACGTACAAGTGGTAACCACCATCCAGCAGTGGGTACATAAGGTCCCACACGAGTTTCCTGCTAACACCCAGAGTGGGGGGACATTCTGGGGGTTGAATACGGGAATCTCGCCCCTCGTACACACGAAATTTGTAAGTGTACCCTGGGGTACTCTCACAAATTTTGTATAGCTTCACGCCATACCTCGCCCGCTTTGTGGGAATATATTGGCGGAAACTGAGTCTCCCCTTGAACGCAACGAGAGACTCATCAACCGCGACCTCCCTTCCAGGTACGTAGGCCTGCTGAAATGTGGCCCCAAAGTGATCGATGACCGGCCGTATCTTATACAGCCGGTCATAGGCAGGATCACCTCGGGGTGGACATGCTGCATTATCGGAATAATGCAGACATTTCCGGATGGCCTCAAACCGGTGACGTGTCATGACCATACTGTACAGTGGGGTCTGGTACAGGACGTCCCCACTCCAGTATTGCCTGACACTGGGTTTTTGGACTAGACCCATATGCAGCACGAGGCCCCAAAATGTCCTCATTTTGCCTGCACTGACCGGCGTCCAGACACCGGGTCTAGCCAAAACTGAGCCTGGGTTTTGAGCGACGAACTGTTGGGCGTACAGATTCGTCTGCTCCACCATCAAATTCACCAGTGGGTTACTGAAAAAATAAACTAAAATAGTCTATTTCAGTAAACCCCACTGTGGGAATCTGGATTTCAGGATTGCCAGCGAAATCCGGAATCTCAGGCTCAAAGTCCACTGGGGTACACCAGCTAAGTTCATCGGCAGGGGGCTCCGGTGGACTTATTTGGTGGGCCGGGAATAAGTACGAACCCCAGGGCGGCTCGTACTAGGGTGGGCCACAGGATCCCTAGCATGTGCGGCCCCTGTCTACGCCGCCTTGGTGGCTCATCGTCATCCGATGATGATGAGGAGGATGCGGATGATAAAAGGAATGTGGGGTCATCCTCATCCTCACTGGGACTCTCAGAGTTGGAGGCAATCTGGGCATATGCCTCCTCGGCCGAGAACACCCGGCGGGCCATGGGTGTGTGTGCGTGTAGGTGTGCGTGTGTGGAAAACTTTATTATATGTGCATGTGTGTGGGGGCAACGGGTGTTCGCGTACTAAAAAAGGCAAAAAAAAAAGGGCAAGTGTTAGGAAAAAAAAAAGTTAAAACTTGCTGATCAGCGGTACAACGCTGATCAGCGGTGGGGCGGGCGATGCGCTAACAGTGGACGGACGCTCTTCTACAGCTCAAACAAAAAAAATACATCTTAGTGTGATCATATCTACCACTTGGAGATGATAATTTGTAAAATGTGATCTCTATCATTGCAGATCAAGTGACGAGCAAGCAATGGGGACTAAGGTGGAGGTGGCATAGAAGACACTGTTCATGCCCTCTGTACAGCAAATTCTTTGGATAAAGTAGGCTAGAGGAAGGTATGTATATTTAATTCATGTCGTCAAAAAAAGCTTTGAGTTAGAGCCTTCCACCTTTAAGGGGAGTTCAATGATCCACAGTTTGCTTTACATAGCCTGTCTCATAGTTATCATTAGTGTTGATCGAACATGCTCAGCCAAACACCAGTTTGGCCGAATACCGCATTTGCTTGAGCGCAATGCTAGAGTTTCCTCCCCGCACATATGTTGGCTGCTACGCTGTCGATAAACGTGCAGGTAAGTACTGCCTTTCATTGCAATGCCGTAGCCATGTTGGTTACTGGCATTACAGTGATTGGCTGGCGGGAAAGCGTCATCGGGTGCTAAAGCACCTAATGACACGTGTTCAGCTCAGTCTTAGTCAGGGAGAGCTGTGATGAAAAAGGGAAAGAAAGTGTAGGGAGTGACATATATATATTTTTTTAAGTAAAAAAATGTGTCAGAGACCCAAAAGTACTTTTAAGGACAATTGTGTGTGGCAGCATCAATATATATTTTTAGCGCAGCCTGCGCAAAATTGCTAATATTTTACAGACCCAAAAGTCCCTTTAAGGACTATTGTGTGTGGCAGCAATATCTATTTTTAGCGCAGCCTGTGCTAAATAGCGTGCAATAGTTAGGCCGCTGCAGATAGTAACATTATCTGCGCTACTTCTCCTGTGTAATTTGTGCGCATCACAAAAATATCTGACATCCAGTGTACTTTTTCCGTAGACTGTGTCCGCTGCGGACAGTGACATTACCTGGGGTACCTCTCCTGTGTAACGTTTCCACATCCCAAATACCTGTGAAATTCCCTATAATTTTTTATTAGCCGCTGCTGACATCAGCAACATTATCTGCGGTATATCTCCTTTGTAATGTTTCCACAGCCAAAATACCTGTGACATTTCCTGTAATTTTATATTAGACGCTGCTGACATCAGCAACATTATAGGCAGTATTTCTCCTGTGTAACGTTTCCACATCCAAAATACCTGTGACATTCCCTGATATTTTTTTTTTTCGCTGGTGACAGCATTGACATTATCTGCAGTATATCTCCTGTGTGACGTTTCCACATCCCCAATACCTGTGACATTCCCTGTAATTTTTTATTAGCCGCTGGTGACAGCATTGACATTATCTGCAGTATATCTCCTGTGTGACGTTTCCACATCCAAATACATATGACATTCCCTGTAATTTTTTATTAGCCGCTGTTGACTTCAGCGACATTATCTGCGGTATTTCTCCTGTGTAACGTTTCCACCTTCCAAAATACCTATATCATTCCCTGTAATTTTATATTAGCTGCTGCTGACATCAGCAACATTATCTGCTGCATTTTTCCTTTGTACTGTTTCCAAATCTCAAATACCTGTGACATTCCCTCTAATTTTTTATTAGCCGCTGCTGACATCAGCGATATTATCTGCGGTATATCTCCTGTGTTATGTTTTCACATCCCAAATACCTTTTTTGATTTTTTTGCGCATACACTAGCAAATCTTACTTTACGGTGCGTATGACATACTTTTAAGCATATATAAAATGTAATATGAAGAAGACGAGCAGTAAGGGACAGGGAAGCAGTCGTGAGGCACAGAGGCAGTGGCCCTGGGCGCGTTGTGCCTGCTGCCAGAGCACAAGAAAAACAATCATCCATGATACCGAGCTTCATGTGCCAGTTTGAGGGGTGCCGTAGGAAAATGCTGTTGAAGTCAGACCAGTGCGACCAGCTTGTCGGTTGGATTGCAGCAGATATTGCTTTCAGTCGTTTAAGCACCACCCTGTCTTCCACCAAGTTCAGTCTCATTAGCCAAGAGTCTGGTCAACACAATCCTCACACTGATCCTCCCACCATAGAGTCTTGCCAAACAAGCGATCCCACACTCAGATATTCTGAGGAGCTCTTTTCAGTACCATCACTTAATTTGGGCCTCTCGACAAGCCCGCTTGAAGAGAGACATGAGATCTTGTGTCCTGATTCCCAAGCTCTTGAGCATCCACAGTCACAAGAAGATGAGGGTGTGGAACAGCAATTAGTGTTCCACTAGGTGGATGATGATGATGATGAGACACAGTTGCCAATAAGTCAATGGCAATTTGTCCCAAGAGGTTGATGATGAGGATGAGACACAGTTGTCAATAACTAAGGTTGTTGTTAGGTCAACAAGTCAGGAGGATGAGCATAATGAGGAAGTGAAAGAGGAGGTGGTGGACAATGAAGTCACTGACCCAACCTGCGAAGGTGGCAAGCCGAGCGAGGACAGCAGTACAGAGGGGGAGTGATCTGCATCAACGCAACAGGCTGGAATAGGCAGTGGGGTGGCAAAAGGGAGAAGGCAAGCCACACCAAACTTGCCCACAACAGTTCCCCGGGGCACACCCTTGTGGAAATCTTACTTGTTAAGGGGTAGGTGTTCCGCAGTCTGGTGCTTTTTTGAGGAAAGTGCGGACGACAAAAGAATTGTAATTTGGAATCTGTGGCATACAAAAATGAGCAGGGGCATGAACACTAGCAACCACACCACCACCAGCATGATCAAAGCACCTTAATAGGTGGGCTGAATGCCTGGGTACACAATCTGTGTCTGCAGGTCACACTACTGCCTCCTCTTCCCCTGTGTTACAAAATGGCCAATCCCCTGTCGAAGGCGAAGGCCCGGATGCCTCCATGGTGGAGTGATAGGATAGCCTTCTGGACAAGATGTATAGACAATGTGTTTGCGCTCTGGAATGGTAGTAGGAGGGAATTTGCCAAATTCATAGATGTCTTGAACATCAATGATATAGGTCTTAAATTTTACCTCTGAAATACAGGAAGACTGCATCAACTTTCTTGATGTAATGATACACAAACAGGGTGAAAAACTTGTCAGTACGATTTTCTGAAAATCGACAGCAACTAATTAAATTCTGCACTGGGGAAGCCATCACCCCATCCCACAAAAAAGAGGCATCCCCAGGGGACAATACCTAAGGATATGCAGGAATTGTTCCGGTCTAACCGACTTCCACTGCAAATCTAAAAAACTCTACAAAAGAATGACAGATAGTGTGGTCTTTGGATAACCTCTAAGAAATGCGTTCCAGCATGCCTTAACTACAGAAAGGGAAACGCTACTCTCCCCTAAAAAACCTGGAGAGGATGGTAGGGCAGAGACCCGCCATTTCCACGTTTGATGTGGCCAACACAGAAGTGAGAGCTATTCTAAATAAATATTGGCCTATTCTACAAATGGACACTAGTGTAGCATAACTTACCGGAGAGGCAAAAGCCTTAGGGACAGATTGGTACACAGTCACTACCTACCCCCAGCTACACCAGGAACATGGCTTGATCGCTGTCCCTTAGGGATGTTCAAGTGTGGGACCTGCAAAATATGTGAGTTCATCTCTACAGGCAAGACCGTAACATGCTCAGCTACCCAAAGAGTGTTAACCATTCGGGACTTTATTAACTGTAAAAGCAGAGGGATAATCTATATCTGCCAGTGCCCATGCCCCAAAGACTATATCGGAAAAACTTTCAGGGAGCTAAGGAAAAGGGTGAGGGAACATGTTAATGATGTCAAAAACAATAAAATCACACCAGTGGCGAGTCACATGCACGAATATCATGCAGGAGACCTTCGCACACTCAGATTTTAGGCACTAGAACTTGTCCCAATACCCCCGAGAAAAGGAAACTGGAACAATAAGAAACTGCGGAGGGAAGCGGAATAGATCTATAGGTGCTGCTCACAAGCCCCCTCTGGCCTTAATGAAAGACTTACCTTTACCTGTTTCTTGTAGAATAATGTTGCCCCCTATTAGTGGAATACAGATCTAAAAGTGGGCGGTAGTTTTGTCCTGGAATCTTTGATCGCTACGCTTCCCTCTGCATTCCCTGAGAAGCGAAATACAGTCCTAACTGGTTGTAAGTACACAAAGTACTCAAAAAATTGTATCAAAAAGGGTATTTGTTAGATCATGCTTAACCAGAGTTGAAATATTTAATTATATCTAATAATTTCTAATGATCTCATTAGGTGATAACTATAATTAATTAACCGTGCATCTCCTGATTAGAAGAGCTACAACTGCGAAAAATTATGTCCTGTTTCATTATTTTTGTAAGAGTTTGGGGCATGATAAAATCTGTGTGTTCTAGGGGAGATAGTATACAGGTCCTTCTAAAAAAATTTGCATATTGTGATAAAGTTCATTATTTTCTGTAATGTACTGATAAACATTAGACTTTCATATATTTTAGATTCATTACACACCAACTGAAGTAGTTCAAGCCTTTTATTGTTTTAATATTGATGATTTTGGCATACAGCTCATGAAAACCCAAATTTCCTATCTCAAATAATTAGCATATTTCATCCGACCAATAAAAGAAAAGTGTTTTTAATACAAAAAAAGTCAACCTTCAAATAATTATGTTCAGTTATGCACTCAATACTTGGTCGGGAATCCTTTTGCAGAAATGACTGCTTCAATGCGGCGTGGCATGGAGGCAATCAGCCTGTGGCACTGCTGAGGTGTTATGGAGGCCCAGGATGCTTCGATAGCGGCCTTAAGCTCATCCAGAGTGTTGGGTCTTGCGTCTCTCAACTTTCTCTTCCCAATATCCCACAGATTCTCTATGGGGTTCAGGTCAGGAGAGTTGGCAGGCCAATTGAGCACAGTAATACCATGGTCAGTAAACCATTTACCAGTGGTTTTGGCACTGTGAGCAGGTGCCAGGTCGTGCTGAAAAATGAAATCTTCATCTCCATAAAGCTTTTCAGCAGATGGAAGCATGAAGTGCTCCAAAATCTCCTGATAGCTAGCTGCATTGACCCTGCCCTTGATAAAACACAGTGGACCAACATCAGCAGCTGACATGGCACCCCAGACCAACACTGACTGTGGGTACTTGACACTGGACTTCAGGCATTTTGGCATTTCCCTCTCCCCAGTCTTCCTCCAGACTCTGGCACCTTGATTTCCGAATGACATGCAAAATTTGCTTTCATCCGAAAAAAGTACTTTGGACCACTGAGCAGGCGCTTCTGCCGCTGTTTCTGGTTCAAAAGTGTCTTGACCTGGGGAATGCGGCACCTGTAGCCCATTTCCTGCACACGCCTGTACACGGTGGCTCTGGATGTTTCTACTCCAGATTCAGTCCACTGCTTCTGCAGGTCCCCCAAGGTCTGGAATCGGTCCTTCTCCACAATCTTCCTCAGGGTCCGGTCACCTCTTCTCGTTGTGCAGCATTTTCTGCCACACTTTTGACTTCCCACAGACTTCCCACTGAGGTGCCTTGATACAGCACTCTGGGAACATCCTATTCGTTCAGAAATTTCTTTGTGTCTTACGCTCTTGCTTGAGGGTGTCAATGATGGCCTTCTGGACAGCAGTCAGGTCGGCAGTCTTGCCCATGATTGCGGTTTTGAGTAATGAACCAGGCTGGGAGTTTTTAAAAGCTTCAGGAATCTTTTGCAGGTGTTTAGAGCTAATTAGTTGATTCAGATGATTAGGTTAATAGCTCGTTTAGAGAACCTTTACATGATATGCTAATTTTTTTAGATAGGAATTTTGGGTTTTCATGAGCTGTATGCCAAAATCATCAATATTAAAACAATAAAAGGCTTGAACTACTTCAGTTGCGTGTAATGAATCTAAAATATATGAAAGTCTAATGTTTATCAGTACATTACAGAAAATAATGAACTTTATCACAATATGCTATTTTTTTTAGAAGGACCTGTATAAACCATTAGGCAATTCCGAATATGGCATATATTAACAGCAATTTTATTATGCCATTCGTATTGCACCATCTAGCCCATTAGATGACATGGCTGACTAATGACATGGCTGACTTATCAACCCCCATTTTCACCTCCCCCTTCCCTGTGTTTACAAGCGCCATAATAAGTTCATTTCAGTTTGGGGGTAATTAGTGCAATACCTTTTTGCACTTCCCCTACACCGAAACTGTCTGGTGAGAATCTGGAGTGCTGCAGCATCGCTAAACCGAAAGGGATGTTTGCGGTCCAGCATAGTGGAAGCGATGCTTGCGCTCCAGGACACTGGAAGTGACTGCTGGCAAGCATTCCACTCACCGGATATTCATTTCCCGGGAGTGTAAATGCACGCTCGAGCGCTCATTTAAATCAAGGTAGCACAGAGAATCCCCACTGCCTTACCAAATACGGCAGGTGGCAGTCTGGACATCACTACGGCATATCACTAGTAAGTTTCTTCACCTATGGGAGCGATTTGGGCGATCCAGTAAGTAAATACCAATTTCTTATTTATTTTTCAGGTGACATCCCTCTCCACCAATAAGAGAGTCTATGTGAGTTATCCAGCCCCAAGTATGGCCTGCCTCACGGTATCATCCAGGACATAGTATATATTTTTTATCTATTTATCCTGTTTTGATCTATGATGTTATTTACAACAATTATCCTCCTCTAACTGACCCCCTGATGAACCGTGGTGGGGAAACGCTTCAGGGTTAAAATTGACATAAGTATATATGTGAAATTCCTAAGGTACAGGGTTGTACAGAGCCAGACAGTAGGTACAGGGACAGGGCGATCCCACCATCAGGGATCATCCCTGGGCAAAGGGTTAACCTAGGGTGGGTACAGGGAGAGAATCATCCCCAGCACCCATCAAAAGTGCCCTAACCTTTCCCCAAATCCCACACCTCTCATTAATGTCATAAGTGCCTTCGGAATTTGCACTTATTTATTATTTTCACCAATTCACGGTGGTAGTTGGGCGATATCCTGTCCTGATATATATTTTTTCAGTCACCCAGTTTTCATAGGGTGATATATTTTGCTTTTTAATTGAACCAATAAAAGCTACATTTTAAAAGGGTCCAATCTCTAGGCTAATATTCACTTTCCCGGACACTTTTGCTATTGCTATATATAAACCGGATTCCAAAAAAGTTGGGACACTAAACAAATTGTGAATAAAAACTGAATGCAATGATGTGGAGATGGCAAATGGCAATATTTTATTTGTAATAGAACGTAGATGACAGATCAAATGTTTAATCCGAGTAAATGTATCATTTTAAAGGAAAAATACGTTGATTCAAATTTTCACGGTGTCAACAAATCCCCAAAAAGTTGGGACAAGTAGCAATAAGAGGCTGGAAAAAGTAAATTTGAGCATAACGAAGAGCTGGAAGACCAATTAACACTAATTAGGTCAATTAAAACATGATTGGGTATAAAAAGAGCTTCTCAGAGTGGCAGTGTCTCTCAGAAGCCAAGATGGGTAGAGGATCACCAATTCCCACAATGTTGCGCAGAAAGATAGTGGAGCAATATCAGAAAGGTGTTACCCAGCGAAAAATTGCAAAGACTTTGCATCTATCATCATCAACTGTGCATAACATCATCCAAAGATTCAGAGAATCTGGAACAATCTCTGTGCATAAGGGTCAAGGCCATAAAACCATACTGGATGCCCGTGATCTCCGGGCCCTTAAACGACACTGCACCACAAACAGGAATGCTACTGTAAAGGAAATCACAGAATGGGCTCAGGAATACTTCCAGAAACCATTGTCAGTGAATTCAATCCACCGTGCCATCCACCGTTGCCAGCTGAAACTCTACAGTGCAAAGAAGAAGCCATTTCTAAGCAATATCCACAAGCTCAGGCGTTTTCACTGGGCCAGGGATCATTTAAAATGGAGTGTGGCAAAATGGAATACTGTTCTGTGGTCAGACGAGTCACGATTCGAAGTTCTTTTTGGAAATCTGGGACGCCATGTCATCCGGACCAAAGAGGACAAGGACAACCCAAGTTGTTATCAACGCTCAGTTCAGAAGCCTGCATCTCTGATGGTATGGGGTTGCATGAGTGCGTGTGGCATGGGCAGCTTGCATGTCTGGAAAGGCACCATCAATGCAGAAAAATATATTCAGGTTCTAGAACAACATATGCTCCCATCCAGACGTCATCTCTTTCAGGGAAGACCCTGCATTTTTCAACAAGATAATGCCAGACCAGACCACATTCTGCATCAATCACAACATCATGGCTGCGTAGGAGAAGGATCCGGGTACTGAAATGGCCAGTCTGCAGTCCAGATCTTTCACCTATAGAGAACATTTGGCGCATCATAAAGAGGAAGGTGCAACAAAGAAGGCCCAAGACGATTGAACAGTTAGAGGCCTGTATTAGACAAGAATGGGAGAGCATTCCTATTTCTAAACTTGAGAAACTGGTCTCCTCGATCCCCAGACATCTGTTGAGTGTTGTAAGAAGGGGAGATGCCACACAGTGGTGAAAATGGCCTTGTCCCAACTTTTTGGGGATTTGTTGACACCATGAAATTCTGATTCAACATATTTTTCCCTTAAAATGGTACATTTTCTCAGTTTAAACTTTTGTGCCGTGATTTATGTTCTATTCTGAATAAAATATTAGGAGTTGGCACCTCCACATCATTGCATTCAGTTTTTTTTCATGATTTGTATAGTGTCCCAACTTTTTTAAAATCCGGTTTGTATTTAATTTTTCTCCGAGATTTTTTTCCGGATGCCTCCTGCCCTACACCTGGACCTTTTCAAGCACCATCAGCGACCACATCAACTTCCATGTCCCAGCTCAGCGTACAAATGTACTTACCCCAGGCATTTGAACTCAAGCACAAATACCCAGCAATCCACCCACAGGCCATAGCACTAAATGCGCAACTTTCCAAATTACTGGCCCTGGAAATGTTGCCATTTTGGCTTGTGGCCTTCCGCAGCCTGATGTTGGCGGGCGTCCTGCGTTACACAGTCCCTATCCACCACTATTTTTCAAGGTGTGCCATGCCCGCCTTACACCAACATGTGACCCGTAACATCACCTGTGCCCTGACCAACACAGTTACTGTGAAGGTCCACTTAACCACTGACACATGGACAAGTGCTTTTGGCCAGGGATGCTACATTTTTCTGATGGCACAATGCGTGAACGTTGTGGAGGAAGGGAGGGAGTTGTACCCTGGGATGGCACAGGTGCTACCGACACCCAGGATTGCGGGCCCTACTTTCATCAGGGTTTTTTTGACACCACCTCACGTTAGTGGCTCCAACACCCACTTGTCGTCCTCTGCCTCCCCCTCCACTTCCACCTTAGAATTATCCCTTGCAGCACCAGTCAGCCATCAGTCAGTAGCTGGAAGCAGTGTAGCACTGCAGTGAGGAAGGAGACAAACAGCACACCGCCACAGAGCTGTGGCAGGATATAAGAGACCAGACTGAGCTGTGGCTCTCGCCACTCAACCTATAACCAGGCATGATTGTGTCTGATAATGGCCATACCTTGGTGGCAGCTTTGGAGCTCAGCAAGCTCGCACACATCCCATGCCTAGCTTACGTCTTAAACTTAGTGGTTCAGCGGTTTATCAAAACCTACTCCAATTTGCCTGACATTCCACATGTTGGCCAGGCTTTGTGAGCAGCAGAGGGCAATAGTGGAATACCAGCTGCAACATGGTCGTCACCTTTCTAGTAACTAGCGAGGAGTGGGCATTGATGTCTGACCTCTGTGAGGTTTTAAGAAACTTTGAGGAATCAACACAGATGGTGGGCGGTGATAACGCCATTATCAGCGTCACCATCCAAATTCTGTGTCTACTCAAACTCTCGCTGCTCACAATTAAGGACGACTCTCTGCATGTGGATGAGGTGGAAATGGTGGAAGACATTACACAGGGTGATAGCCAGACCATCCTCAGTTCTTCTTCTCAGCGCAAATTGGATGATGATAAAGATGAGGAGGAGAAAGAGACTGTTGCCTCTGCTACAAAGGGTAGTACAGCGTTCAGCGTGGATGGGCAAAGGAAGAGGATTAGGAGATTTAGAGTCATCCTCCTGATGACGACAGCAAAATCTTGCCTGTTGGGACTCTGGCACACATGGCTGACTGTGTCACACGTGTTTTACGCATTTTGAGAAACACCAATTACTGGTTGTTCACCCTTCTCAACCCCTGCTACATCTATCATTCCTGTGGTGGATAGGACAAGCAAAATGGTGCAATGCCAGAAGGTCCCTGTGGTAAAATTGCTCCAAAAATTTCCAACTGACAACTCTGGCGGCAGAGTATGTAGTTCTGGCAACCGAGGAGGGGTGATGAGGGGAACACACAGCAGTTCCAACAGAGGCAGAGGAACACTCTCCAAAGCCTGGGACAGTTTCATGACACCCCACCAGCACCCCCACCCTGATGTGCGGCCTAGTGTCACAAGGAAGGAAACATTTTGAAAGATGGTGAAGGAGTATGTAGCAGACCGTGTCAGCATCATCAATGATCCCTCAGTGCCTTACAACTACTGGGTGTCCAAGCTGGACACGTGGCAAGAACTGGCGCTTGCCTGCCCTGACGCTAGTGTATCGTCAGAGCTTGTATTTAGTGCTGCTGGGGGCATACTAACTGATAAGCGCATCCGCCTGTCAACTCAAAATACTGACAGGTTGACTCTTATAAAAATGAACAAGGCCTGGATTGCCCCTGACTTCTCTTCTCCACCAGAGGAAAGCGTCTGAACATAAAGGCACTTTAAATGTGTTTTTTTATAATGTACTGATACTGAATACACTGTATTCCAATGCACCCCTTCCACCACAAAATAGGGTAATAGGTTCAATCTTCCTTTTCTCGTCCTCCACCTTTTTTTCCATCATATCAACATGCTTATTAGTCTGCCGTCGCTCCTAATGTTTTAGAGGGTCAGCTCACCTGCAGGCCCTCGCATATAATGTTTTTGATGGTCATCTCATCAGCAGGCCCTCAACCATAATGTTTTACAGGGTCAGCTTACCAGCAGGCCCTCGCCCATAATTTTTTCAATGGTCAGCTCAGCAGCAGGCACTCGCCCATATTTTTTTTTGTTTTGTGCATATTATTGTCAGTCTGTAAGAGTGGCGTACTGCTCTGTCAACATCGTTCCCAGCAGTGACCTGGGAGTCCAAGATGCATCCAGACATCCTCCCCATGCTGTTCCCAAACCATTTTGGGGGTGTTTACATCAATTTCTGACCTTTTACTAAGAACCAGATACCCTCTTCAGAACAGGGGTGCCTGGTTTAATGCTCGGGTTCTCCCATTGACTTCCATTCTGCTCGTGTGCTCGGTAGAGCACCCGAGCATCCCGAGGTGTTCGAACCGAGCACCCAAACACTTTGGGGCTCGATATACACTAGTTATCATATTTCTGTTGTCTAAAGTCTACCTTACGCTCAATTGCTGACATTGGAGCTGCAAACAGTGTAGTATGATCCTGTAGTTGTGATATCCAGTCCTTGATATGGTGGACCATTTACTGAAGGCTCTGGCACAGTTTCAAGATGTTAATTTTTTTCTAATCCTGAATAAACCCTTTAAACTAAAATATACAAGGCATAAACAAAACAAAACAAAAAAATACATATATATAATTTGAAAGAATAAATATACCAATTGCTTTCTGTTCATAATCATCAGCCAAAGCCATCATTTCTTCAGAAGTGTCTGTATCTTCTTCTTCTTTTGAAAGCTCTTTTAGAATTTTACTGCAAGCTAAAGCTGCTGCTATACAATCATGACACTAAAAAGGATAAAAAAGATAATCCAGTTGAAAGGTAATATTTTTGCTATGCAAGAAAATAACTAATTTAAGTTACGGACAAATAGTACATATTCATTGAATATGGTAAGTTTTTTTTGTTTCACATTTCATTGAAGGATATTCTTATATTCAACAGGTATGGAACCTCTCCATTCACTTCTATGCTGAAAGTGAATTGGACAACTGAGGTTACAAGGTCATCCTTTGCAATCAACTGAGGTCCCAGCGGCAGGACCTGAGATTAGTAATGTATGCCATATTCAGTAGATGCCTACAATATACTTTGTTCACTCAAACTGTATGAACAAATCTTAGATTATTTAAAATTAGCTTTTGTCTTAGCAATTCTTCTCTCACCTGGAACCATATGATTTCTCCAAGTTCCTTACGATTCTGTACAATAGCCCATATTAGAAGATCCCTCACTGGATCCATTGTACAGGATGATTTTCCTTGAGATTTTTTGTGGAAAGAACGAAGGGTGACTTTTTGTACCTGGAATAAAAGGAGAAAAACACATTTAGGCACACAATCAATTTGTCATCATCTCAAAATAGGTTGTAAAACTTGATTGTTTTGGTTAATAAGAAACAACAACTTCAGAAAAATAAGTGGCATACAAAAAGTTAAATAAAAAAATAATAATAATAATAATAACAACAATAATAAAAATATAATAACGACCTACATTTATTTTGATGTGTGGGACTGCTAAACAAAGTCTTGGTCGTTCTATACTCTTGGGCTTTGGGTAAAGGTGTTTTGTGAAGTCACCTAAGAGCTCTCGCAGAACTTGAGACACATGGTAAAGACAAAGTTTTGATGACTTTAGGAATTCTAGGCGAAACCTTTCATCCTCAATAACTTTTGCCAGTTTACTATGGAATAAACAGGAAGGGTCTGTGTTGTTGTACAGATGAATTATATTTTCCTGTGTAGCATATTCTTCAAGACGCACACCATGCTCCAGAAACAGCTTTACAAACGCAGGTTTATTGCCAATCAACGCAGCTGTCATGACTGGATGAAGATCAGAGGGCTGTAAAGCACAAAAAAAGTTACTACTGGGGAAAAAAAGAAGAAGAACCTGACATAAGTAATTAATCTACTGCCTTATCTACTAATTTTAATGTTAACAGAACACCAAACAGCATGCTACTATTTTTATTTATATTGATATCTTGAAAATGAAAAATGTCATACCTTCCATTGATGATCATCTGTGAAAATTTCACTTCTTGCAATGTCAACTCTGTTCCATGCCACTGCCAGCTTTAATTGATGGTCCCAGTCTCCATGTCCTTGTTGGTCATGACTTAGTGATGCTACAGAAAAAAAATTATCTTTGAAAATAAGCTAAAAAGTAATGAATGCAGTATGTTATAGACCATCACTGAATACTGTATGTATTTCAGTGATCTGAATTATATCTAGTTAGGTTATTATACAGTTCTTTAGAGAAAGAGAGCATGCATTAGTAAAAATTCTAAGCCAGTGTTGAAATCAAGGGGGACCAAAATAAGAAAGACAAGATAAAATTATTGCCTTTTAGCAAAGCCTGAAGAATAGCTACATCAATGTCATGCTGGTCATCCTTGTCTGCTTGAAATATGGTAAGTAACTGGCTGTGCCTCATAATGTCTTGTATCTGGTATTGAAAAAAGAAGAAAATAAGTAATAAATAATTATAAGTATAATCACATTCACATACATTAATGCATGTTAGTCGACATTATTAGTCTTTTATATTTTTGTTATTGAAAATAAAAGGTTATAATTATATTTTAGCATACCTTTTTTGTCCATTCAACAATCATATGTTCAGTAAATGTATCAAAGGTGTCATGGAAATGAGTGTGCAGTTTTTCCTGGACCAAAGCGATTGTGATTTTTGAAATAGGAAGTTGTGCAACTTGAGCAATGACATCAGCTACTCTTCCAGATCCCTCTACAATGACACATGGAGTGTTGTTGCAGATAGCATTGTAGATTGTCTGAAAAGAAAACAATAGAAATTAAATATATATTAGCAGGGCCATCTTCAATATTGATTAGACCCTTGGCAAGAGGGAGTACACAAGTGCCGCTGCCGCATTCATTGGTCCATACTTTAACTAAATAGCAGGATATGTAGGGCATACATGGGGGATGTCCCTGCACGTAATATTATTTCTGGTTTCTTCTCCCTGACTGTGATGCAGAACGTCACAGTCGGGGAGAAGGTGAGTTTTTATTTTTCTCCCTGGCTGTGACGTTCTGAGCTGAGATTAGACAGCGCTACAGCCAGAGAGAGGGAACGCCCACAGAGAAAAGCTCCTCCCTGGTGTTCTGATGCTGTTACTTCGCATACAGCAGTGGCACAATGCAGCGGCGCCCAGAAATAATAGTAAGTGAAGGGACATCCCCCATGTATGCCCTACATGTCCTGCTACTTAGTGAATAAAGTATGGCCCCATGAAAGTTCCTCCAGTGGCCAGCGGGGCTCAAGAGGCGGCTGCCTTGGGCCCCCTAGGAGCAACTGGGCCCGGGGAAGCTGTCCCTTTTGCCCCGCTTTAAAGATGGCCCTGTACATTAGCATAATCAATAATCAATTTCCATTCACAGAGGGGAAATACATATATAAAACTGATACGTTAATAACAAATATTAGAGTACAGTATCTTTAAGCATAGAGACAAAAACTGTACATTATTTACAGCAACTTACATCAAGTGTGCCTGGTCCTCCCTCTAGCACAACACAGATGATTGGAATTTTTATAGCAACTCCTAAAATTAGATGAGGAAAAAAATTGGACAACCTGTTTAAAAACATGGCTGAAGTCATAATTTGCTTAACACATTTTGTTTAGATAACATAAAGCATGTGTGTTAACTCTACTACATCTGTATGTGAATAGGCACCAATGCACCACCTGCAAACTTGAGAACAAGTGCTGCATGAGGACATATTTACATACAGACTATAAGTTATCTAAACATTCTCATTCTCTATACTTGTGACAAACTAACAATCATGGACACTAATGCTGAAATCAATATGTTTTGATTTTGGATTTGAGCAATGATAGTGGGTAACTACAACCCCTACAAGTGCATTTATGGACTCTAACAGAATATTACAAATAACATATTCCTAGGGCACATGTATCAAATTCAAGATCTGTATTATCACATCATTTTTTTTATGTGGCCCGAGTGAGGTCCGGATGCCATAAAGAAATCAAGATCTGCTGACAATGTAGTACCACACCTCACCATTAATCTCATAGCTGTACATTCCCCTGGACTCGACCACTGCAAGATGCAAGACGCTTCCCTCACACACTAAAGAATAAGCAATCTAGTGAGGATTCGCCAGTGAGATGAAAATCTTGAGGCTTCTATAGACATTCGCTCTGTGATTGGCTTAACAGCTTCTAAAACTTTCTCCTCAGGCACCATAGAGAAGGCGAGCAAGTTTCAGACTGGCTGCTGTTTCTGCTTTTTCCACAACAGTTGTAAGGAAATAAACTTTTGCCACTGTGTCTATGATAGTGAAGGAAATTAGCTTTTGGGAGGGCTTGTAACTAAAGCAGTGTATGAAAAGTGCTGAAATGAGCCATCAGGGTAAAGCCTCTAGGAGGGTGATTTGTTTAGGGCAGGTTATGGCAGTAAACTGGATGGTAGTCAGCGCTTGGCAAAGGGGGCAACACCAGCACAGGGAGCAGACTCCATCTTGCATTCTGAGCTCTGACACTAAAGAGGTTGAAGTGGCTGGCTATATCAAGTAGAGTTAAAAAGTTAATGACCACTATCTTGTAAGGATGAGCGAACCAGTTCATACTGAACCGGGTTCAGTCTGAATTTAGCAATTTTTCAAATGGCAGACGACCCTGAATCTTTTCAGTTTTTTTTTTTCAGACAAATCCACTAAAACGGCGTGCAGCGACATTTTAGTGCACATGTCGATGGTAAAAAGCACTAGAGGGGATGAATAAGGGTTCTCACATGATACTAAGAGGAAGTGGGGGGAGGGTTTGCCCCAATTGTCTCACAGGCCAACAAACAGCCTGGATGAGCCATTTAGTGCTGCAGCAGGCACAAAGGTGCCCTTGCAGAACATTATTCTATGCTGGGCTGTGAATGAGGGAGGATGGGTCTTGCAATATCTGCTAGAAAAAAACATTTTAGCGAGTCAGAGACAGTCAGAAATCAATCGAGCGTGTATTCTACTGCCAAGCACCGTGAAGGGAAAGGCTAAAATTACAAAGAAGAAGACAAATTGTGTGTGTAGAATAGAGAGGCAGGGAAGCTGTCAGCCAGGAATGGAAAAAGAGGAGCCGAGGCTGGCAGTGCCTGCTAGCGCAATTACAGCTACTACAAACCTCAAAAGCAGTTACTTGCAAGGACATTACATTCTTTTTCATCCCATTTTACAGAAATACTTTCTATTGGAGGGGGTGGAGGTGGAATAAGCGAATACTGTACAAGACATGTTCTACCATCAATCTGGTATAGAATATAAAATACTAGTGAGAACTCTGTATAGGTTCTCTCATATTTAATGAATTATTTATTTATTTTTGTTTGGAAAACCATATCCATAAGTGGTTGAGAACAAAATATTAGGGCTAAATCCGTTTAATTAAATTTAATTAAACCAGAGTGTAGTTGATCATTACACCAATACACAGAGCAGGGAAACAAGTTAGCTGTGAGTGATAATTAATTTAGGCTTAAACCTGCTTCCCTTCATTTCTGTCTCCACATGGTTGGAATTTTCTGAGGAAGCACAGCAGGATGACATGGAAGTGACTTTAAAGTCTGACACCCTGCCGTGGAGCCAGGGTTCATAGTGTTCCTCCTCCTTACAGCCCCAGAGAAGGCTTTCAGTGGAGTCCTTTCAATTTTCCTAAGAAGTGGCAAGAAAACCCCACCATGCCCTATAGTAGATAATGAAGAGAGTATTCCTGTTGACAAATTGTGTGAGAGCCATTACTGTTTAGGCTACCCTAAGGAGGAAGTTCAGGAGGAGGCTGTGGACCCAAGCATAGTTTTGCTGATGGTGGTGGTAATAATGTGACCTGTAGCCACAGAATAGGAGGTTTGGGCAGCAACAGTGGCAGTGGGGGAAAAGGCAGTGCGGGGGAATGGGCCCACTATGATATCTCACAGTCTGATAAAAGCGGCAAGAAGGGTGAAGACTCTGATGATGATAGAGTTTTCTGGAAAGGACTTGGGAGCCTGATTGGGGTGCTAAGGAGGTGGCAACATCAGAGGAGGATGGTGATTGCAGCAGCAATAAAGAGAGGGGCCACATAACTTTCATAGATCAGACTGGGCCACGTTGCTTTCGGATCTGGAGATGCTGCTGACACTGTGGCCAAAATGTGACAGAGCGAAGGTGAGCTTGGGTGTCTGTAGCTCTGCATGAGTGACAAGATGTTCCTGCCATTTTCACCGACCATCTACCCAAGTTACAGTTTGTCGGGAGACAGCGGAATATTTACTGCTAGATGCACTTTAACAAGTGATTGGCTATGTGGCTACTCTTGCTAAGGACGATCAGCTCTACAATAGAATGGCAACATTTCGCTTTAAATATATGATAGGAGAGAAGGGGACTGAAAGCAATGCTGTGTCCTGCTTCTGTTTAGGATGGGAGGAAGATCTGGCGGCATATAAGCACCTGGAGTTGGAACCAGGTTGACACAAATGTGGAGGTGTCGATAGGACCTGGCCATGGTGCTGTGGTGCTGTCTTGATGCTGTCTTGCTGCTGCTATGAAAAACATTGACACAGTGGGCTATGAAAGACATGATCTGTCCCTTCCCATAACAGCTGATCCAGATGTCCACAGTGGCATGCACCTTGCTGCACAGTGGGAATTGCAATTTTAAACAGCAAAATTATAGTAAGTATTGTTGAAGGCATGGAACTGCACAACTAATGCCATAAGTAGGTGGTATGCACTGCCAACAACTTGGTCAGGTGGCGGTAAAGCTTACACAAATGTTAATTGCTGGTCGAGAAAAGTTTCCTTATGGCCATGAATTCTGTTATGGATGTCTCATAATGAAGTGAAAGACGAGGCGGAATAATCTGATTCATAAAAATAAGAAGCAGCTAATGATAATTTCAGCGGCCCACTATCAGCGCCTGGGGTATCCCTTGCCCCTTAGGAGGTTTCTATGAAATATGTCCCTCTTATGGCAAGTAAACGTGAAACCAGTTGCAGTTAAACAACAAGGACATGGAGTCCCCTTTGTAGATGGTAATGTTGGTACCCAGGGTAGGTTTGCCAGAGTGGTGTAGAGTGGCCTACAATCTCTCTGTAGATGTTGTATACACGTGTCATGGTGTTCCTACCTGGATATCCTTAAATCCCAGACGTAGTGTAGTCCGAAGCAAGTGCAAAAAGGGTAGTTGAACTTGGATGATGAGCAAATAGAATTGGAGTCCAAACAGTATCTTGGTCATCAGCAGGTATTAGTTTAATCTGGCAGACAAACACTTCTCTGAAACAATCTCAGCTCTGCTATGCTAGCTGGAGTAAATTGGAACTTTCCTCTTCTGCTGGAACTTAGTTTAGCTGTCTGTAGCCTGTCTCATACTTTAAATCCTAGGAACCTCTTGTCCTGGCTTTGGAGTACCTCTAGCTCTAGCTTCAGCTTTGATGAAGGCAATGCAAGCCCAGGATGGGAAAAAGAAACCGCGTAGACTTCAGAGGCTGGGCCTCTGGGCCTAGCAGAATAGGCAGTGCTCTACTAGCCAGCACACAACCTCTCCTTAACCCCTTAAGGACCGGGCTCATTTTCACCTTAAGGACCGGGCCATTTTTTGCAAATCTGACCAGTGTCACTTTAAGTGCTCATAACTTTCAAACGCTTTGACTTACCCAGGCCGTTCTGAGATTGTTTTTTCGTCACATATTGTACTTCATGACACTGCTAAAATTGGGTCAAAAAAGTTATTTTTTTTGCATAAAAAAATACATTTTTTACCAAAAATTTTGAAAAATTAGCAAATTTCAAAGTTTCAGTTTCTCTACTTCTGTAATACATAGTAATACCCCCAAAAATTGTGATGACTTTACATTCCCCATATGTCTACTTCATGTTTGTAGCATTTTGGGAATGATATTTTATTTTTTGGGGATGTTACAAGGCTTAGAAGTTTAGAAGCAAATTTTGAAATTTTTGAGAAATCTTCAAAATCCCACTTTTTATGGACCAGTTCAGGTTTGAAGTCATATTGTGAGGCTTAGATAATAGAAACCTCCCAAAAATGACCCCATTCTAGAAACTACACCCCTCAAGGTATTCAAAACTGTTTTTTCAAACTTTATTAACCCTTTAGGTGTTCCACAAGAGTTAATGGCAGATGGAGAAACAATTTTGAAATTTCTATTTTTTGGAAAATTTTCCAATATAATAAATTTTTTCCAGGAGTAAAATAAGGGTTAACTGCCAAACAACACTCAAAATGGGTTGCCCTGATTCTGTAGTTTGCAAAAACACCCCATATGTGGTCGTAAACTACTGTTTGGCCGAACGGTAGCACATAGAAGGAGGGGAACACCATATGGGTTTTGGAAGGCAGATTTTGCAGGACTGGTTTTGTTTATACCATGTCCCATTTGAAGCCCCCTGTTGCACCCCTAGAATAGAAATTTCAAAAAAGTGACTCCATCTAAGAAAGTACACCCCTCAAGGTATTCAAAACTGGGTTTACAAACTTTGTTAACCCTTTAGGTGTTCCACAAGAGTTAATGGCAGATGGAGAAACAATTATGAAATTTCAATTTTTTGGAAAATTTTCCAATATAATCAATTTTTTCTAGGAGTAAAACAAGGGTTAACTGCCAAACAACACTCAAAATGGGTTGCCCTGATTCTGTAGTTTGCAAAAACACCCCATATGTGGTCGTAAACTACTGTTTGGCCGAACGGTAGCACATAGAAGGAGGGGAACACCATATGGGTTTTGGAAGGCAGATTTTGCAGGACTGGTTTTGTTTATACCATGTCCCATTTGAAGCCCCCTGTTGCACCCCTAGAATAGAAATTTCAAAAAAGTGACTCCATCTAAGAAAGTACACCCCTCAAGGTATTCAAAACTGGGTTTACAAACTTTGTTAACCCTTTAGGTGTTCCACAAGAGTTAATGGCAGATGGAGAAACAATTATGAAATTTCAATTTTTTGGAAAATTTTCCAATATAATCAATTTTTTCTAGGAGTAAAACAAGGGTTAACTGCCAAACAACACTCAAAATGGGTTGCCCTGATTCTGTAGTTTGCAAAAACACCCCATATGTGGTCGTAAACTACTGTTTGGCCGAACGGTAGCACATAGAAGGAGGGGAACACCATATGGGTTTTGGAAGGCAGATTTTGCAGGACTGGTTTTGTTTATACCATGTCCCATTTGAAGCCCCCTGTTGCACCCCTAGAATAGAAATTTCAAAAAAGTGACTCCATCTAAGAAAGTACACCCCTCAAGGTATTCAAAACTGGGTTTACAAACTTTGTTAACCCTTTAGGTGTTCCACAAGAGTTAATGGCAGATGGAGAAACAATTATGAAATTTCAATTTTTTGGAAAATTTTCCAATATAATCAATTTTTTCTAGGAGTAAAACAAGGGTTAACTGCCAAACAACACTCAAAATGGGTTGCCCTGATTCTGTAGTTTGCAAAAACACCCCATATGTGGTCGTAAACTACTGTTTGGCCGAACGGTAGCACATAGAAGGAGGGGAACACCATATGGGTTTTGGAAGGCAGATTTTGCAGGACTGGTTTTGTTTATACCATGTCCCATTTGAAGCCCCCTGTTGCACCCCTAGAATAGAAATTTCAAAAAAGTGACTCCATCTAAGAAAGTACACCCCTCAAGGTATTCAAAACTGGGTTTACAAACTTTGTTAACCCTTTAGGTGTTCCACAAGAGTTAATGGCAGATGGAGAAACAATTATGAAATTTCAATTTTTTGGAAAATTTTCCAATATAATCAATTTTTTCTAGGAGTAAAACAAGGGTTAACTGCCAAACAACACTCAAAATGGGTTGCCCTGATTCTGTAGTTTGCAGAAACACCCCATATGTGGTGGTAAACTACTATTTGGCTAAACGGCAGGACATAGAAGAAGGGGAACGCCATATGGTTTTTGGAAGGCAGATTTTGCTGGACTGGTTTATTTACACCATGTACCCTTTCAAGCCCCCTGATGCACCCCTAGAGTAGAAACTCCATAAAAGTGACCCCATCTAGGAAACTACGGGATAAGGTGGTTGTTGTTTTGGGACTATTTTTGGGGTAAATTTGATATTTGGTTGCTCTATATTACTCTTTTTTGAGGCAATGTAACAAAAAAATTAAAATCTAAAATTGTTTCTACATTCGCTATTTAGTTTTGTGGAACACCTAAAGGGTTAACATAGTTTGTAAAGTAACTTTTGAATACCTTGAGGGGTGTAGTTTCTTAGATGGGGTCACTTTTTTGGAGTTTCTAGTCTGGGCTACATCAGGGGGGGCTTCTAATGGGACATGGTGTCAAAAAAAAAACTGTCCATCAAAATCTGCCTTCCAGAAACCGTATGGCGTTCCCTTCGTTCTATGCCCTGCCGTGCGGCTATATAGCCATTTACGACCACATATGGGGTGTTTCTGCAAACGACAGAATCGGGGCAATAAATATTTAGTTTTGTTTGGCTGTTAACCCTTGCTTTATTACCGGCAAAATGGATTTAAATTGAAATTTTGCCCAAAAATAGGTGTTTTGGCACCGTTTTTATTTTATATTTTTAACACCGTTCATCCGAGGCGTTTGGTCAAAAGTTATTTTTATAGCGACGACTTTTACGCACGCGACGATGCCCAATATGTATGGCTCTCAGACTTTGGAGACACTAAGCAGGCATCCTAAAACTGCGGCCCTCCAGATGTTGTAAAACTACAATTCCCACCATGCCCTGCTGATGGCTGTAGGTTGTCTGGGCATGCTGGGAGTTATAGTTTTACAACATCTGGAGGGCCGCAGTTTGAGGATGCCTGCACTAAAACTAATATTTTTGGGGGAAAGAAAAATAGTTTTCGTGTCTCCAAAGTCTGAGAGCCATAGTGTTTTATGTTCTCTAGTGAACTGTTGGGGATTATAAAAATTTAGTACTCCATGGAAGTGTGATACTCCCTGAAGCAATCGATAACGCAGAGGCCCGGATGATCGGGGCACGTGTCGCACTGAGTGGTGGTGTCCTTCCGTATCCCCCTCCTGCGACACACTCTGCACTTTTTTTGGGTTCGTCCCTTCTTTCCAGTATGGGGGACCACACCTGGAAAGTGTTGGCCAGGGACGATCCGGGCGCCTCCAGTTCCCGAGGTACTCCGGCCTGCTCTTTCCCGGTCCGAAAAGATCAGGTCCTTGAGGACTGCCTCATAGAATTGGAGGAATGTCCCTGTGCTGCCAGCGCTTCGGGATAGTACAAAAGAGTTGTACATGGCAACCTGCACCAAGTAGACCGCAACTTTTTTGTACCATGCCCGGGTTTTGCGCATGGCGTTATATGGCGTGAGGACTTGATCCGAGAGATCAACTCCTCCCATATACCGATTGTAGTCGACGATACAATCGGGCTTGAGGACCGTTGCCGCGGTACCTCGCACAGGGACTGGGGTGGTGCCGTTACCGTGGATTGTGGACAGCATAAGGACATCCCTCTTGTCCTTATACCTGACCAGCAACAGGTTTCCACTGGTAAGTGCACGGGTCTCACCCCTGGGGATAGGTACCTGGAGGGGGTAGGCAGGGAGGCCGCGCTGATTTTTCCGCACGGTCCCACAAGCGAACGTAGATCTGGCGGCAAGGGACCTGAACAAGGGAATGCTGGTATAAAAGTTATCCACGTACAAGTGGTAACCATTATCCAGCAGTGGGTACATAAGGTCCCACACGAGTTTCCCGCTAACACCCAGAGTGGGGGGACATTCTGGGGGTTGAATACGGGAATCTCGCCCCTCGTACACACGAAATTTGTAAGTGTACCCTGAGGTACTCTCACAAATTTTGTATAGCTTCACGCCATACCTCGCTCGCTTTGTGGGAATATATTGGCGGAAACTGAGTCTCCCCTTGAACGCAATGAGCGACTCATCAACCGCGACCTCCCTTCCAGGTACGTAGGCCTGCTGAAATGTGGCCCCAAAGTGATCGATGACAGGCCGTATCTTATACAGCCGGTCATAGGCAGGATCACCTCGGGGTGGACATGCTGCATTATCGGAATAATGCAGACATTTCCGGATGGCCTCAAACCGGGAGCGTGTCATGACCATACTGTACAGTGGGGTCTGGTACAGGACGTCCCCACTCCAGTATTGCCTGACACTGGGTTTTTGGACTAGACCCATATGCAGCACGAGGCCCCAAAATGTCCTCATTTCGGCTGCACTGACCGGCGTCCAGCCACCGGGTCTAGCCAAAACTGAGCCTGGGTTTTGAGCGACGAACTGTTGGGCGTACAGATTCGTCTGCTCCACCATCAAATTCACCAGTGGGTTACTGAAAAAAAAACTAAAATAGTCAATTTCAGTAAACCCCACTGTGGGAATCTGGATTCCAGGATTGCCAGCGAAATCCGGAATCTCAGGCTCAAAGTCCACTGGGGGACACCAGCTAAGTTCATCGGCAGGGGTCTCCGGTGAACTTATTTGGTGGGCCGGGAAACCAGTACGAACCCCAGGGCGGCTCGTACTAGGGTGGGCCACAGGATCCCTAGCATGTGCGGCCCCTGGCTCCGCCTGGCGGCGTCTCCGCCGCCTTGGTGGCTCATCGTCATCCGATGATGATGAGGAGGATGCTGATGATAAGAGGAATGTGGGGTCATCCTCATCCTCACTGGGGCTCTCGGAGTCGGAGGCAATCTGGGCATATGCCTCCTCGGCCGAGAACACCCGGCGGGCCATGGGTGTGTGTGCGTGTAGGTGTGCGTGTGTGTAAAACTTTATTATATGTGCGTGTGTGTGGGGGCAACGGGTGTTCGCGTACTAAAAAAAGGAAAAAAGGGCAAGTGTTAGGAAAAAAAAAAAGTTGCTGATTAGCGGTACAACGCTGATCAGCGGTGGGGCAGGCGATGCGCTAACAGTGGACGGACGCTAAAAAGTGCCGACCAGTCAGCGAACGCAGAAAAAAAAGTGGTGGTGAGGGGGCTAGTGGTGGGGGGGGGGGGGTTGGGGGGAGTGGTGGGGGGATGGGTGGAGGGGGTGGGGGGGCTGGTGGTGGTGGGGGGCTGGTAGGGGGGGGCAAGTGGCAGGGGGGGGTCTGGGGTCTGATAGATGGATCAAAAAAAGTTTTGTGTAAAAGTTAAAAGTTTTTTTTTTTTTTTTTTTTTCCTAACTAACTTTTCCCTTCTTTCCCTGCCTAACGATGCCTCTCCCTCACTGACCCTAACCTACCTGGGTGGCGATGGGTGCAGGAGGGTGATGGATGGCGATTAGGGGGACACAGGAGCTGGTGCTGGACGATGCTGCCGGGTGCTCGTGCAGAACAGGAAGAGGAGGGGAGAGAGGAGCGCAGGAAGTTTGAATCTCGCGCCTCTCTCCCCTGCACCAATCAGCACCCTGGACAGCAGTGTTCAGCACCAGGGCCAGCACCGCCTCCTCAAATCCTCGGACTGCGATTGGTGGTGTATAATTACGCCACCGATCGCAGTCTTTTTCCGGTTCATCGGGTCACCGGACACCCGAATGGACCGGAAACGCAGAAAACCGCAGGTCTGAATTGACCTGCGGTTTTCTGCGATCGCCGATACGGGGGGGTCAAATGACCCCCCCCTGCGTTGTTACGGGATGCCGGCTGAATGATTTCAGCCGAAATCCCGTTCCGATTAACCCCCGCGGCGCCGGAATGCCGATTTTAAGTCAGGACGTACCGGTACGCCCTTGGTCCTTAAGGACTCGGGAAATAGGGCGTACCGGTACGCCCTGTGTCCTTAAGGGGTTAAGGAGGGTGGACTAGAATGACCTTACTGACTAGAGTTGAGTGGACACCTGGATGTTCAGGTTCGACGGGTTTGGCCGAACTTCACAAAAAAGTTCGAGTTCGGGACCCGAACTTGAACCCAAACCCTATTGGAGTCAATGGGTACCCGAACTTTTGACACTAAAATCGCTATAAAAATGTAATCAAAAGGGCTAAAGGGCTACAAATGCCAGTAAAATGTGGTTAAGAGCATGGCAAGTGTTCTGCAAATAAATGTGGATACAGAAATGACTTTAAAAAACATAAAATACATACAAATAAAAAATAATCTTGATCTAGGAGGACGAGGTCCATATGGAGTAGGAGGTTGAGGAGGCGGGTGATGTGGCGGTGTAGGTGGAAGTGGTGGTGGAGGAGGTAGCCTACACTGCTTTTTGGTTTTAAATTTATTTACATTTTTTTTTTAATTAGGGTACACCCCAAAACATTGGGAAATGTAACCTGTGATAAAGCCCCCTGCCATGCTAAACACACGTTCAGACAATACACTGGCTGCAGGGCAGGCCAGCACCTCCAAAGGGTAAAGGGCAAGCTCAGGCCATGTGCCCAATTTGAAGACCCAGAAGTTGCAGGGGCTGACCCCTGTCAGTCAGTTTGTGTAGGTGTGTGCACACTTACTGCCTCACCATGTCGCACATCCCCGTGATGTTCACAATCCAATTTGATATCTGGTCTATCAACTTTCGATGTTCTTTTCTGCGCCTACCATAGTGATCATGGGTGGTGGAGAATCAGGGTTCCAGGCCAGAGAGGGAGCCTGAGAAAAGGATACCACATGCAAGGGAGGTCAATGGATGAAATTTAATTGTGATTGAGAGGAAATGTGGGAGAAGCTATTAAAACTGAAGAATTTTGAGGAAATTAGGGGGCGCGCAGCAATTACCCACTCCTGACTCGGGGAGGTAGTGACAATAAATAACAATACAGGACTCTTAAGATGACGTGTTATTGGAATGATTAATTAAAAAAATTATAGGGATTGTCACTGTGGTATTTTTGATTTTTAAACGTTTGCCAGGAGAGGCCATGCTGCCGCTTGTTGAATCTAGCTAACTTCTGCCTGATCACACGTCCCTGTGATGTCCACCATCCATTTGGATATCTTCTCTATCAACTTTCGATGTGCTTTTCTGAGACTACCATGTTGATTACGGTTATCGGCGAATCAGGGTTCCACGCCGGAGAGGGAACGTGAGAAAGCAAGACCACATCCAAGGGAGAATTAATTGTTTCAAATTAAAAATGATAGAGCTGAAATATGGAACAAATTATTAAAGCGTAAAAGTGGGACAACTTTTTAAAGTTTAAGCATTGAATGAAATGATGTGGCGCGTATCAAATAATGAAGAATTTCTTAAATTGTATTCCCTGTCAACTATGCAGAGCAGGGGTTTCTATCCGGCAAAATAAAATAAAAAAGTCACCTGACAATGTAACAGACTATTTTTTATTTATTTATGTTCCTCTCACCTATGTAGAGGTGCCCCAGTGACATCTACCATCCATTTCGATATCTTTTCTGAGCCTACCATGTTGATCACGGTTATCGGCGAATCAGGGTTCCATGCTAGAGAGGAAGCGTGACAAAGGAAGACCTCATCCAAGGGAGGTCAATGGCTGCAATGGGATGAAGCGGAAATGTGGGACAAATTACTGAAGCGCAAATGTGGGAAAAGTTATTGAAGCGCGAATGTGGTACAACTTGTTAAAGTTAAAAGTATTAAATGAAAGGAGGTGGCGCGCATGAAATTAAAGAAGATTTTCAGAAATTTTATTCCTTGTCACCTATGCAGAGCAGGGGTTTATTCACGTCCAAAATTGTAAAATGTCAACCCAAGAATGTAACAGAAAAATTACATATTAACCTGTCTACTTGGTAGAGCAGGGGTCTATGAGAGAAAAAAAAAATTGTTTATAAAATATAAAATAAAAATTATTGAAATTTATTAAGCTGTCAACTAGGTAAGGGAGGGGTATATTACACACAAAAATTGGTGAATTTAACCTAAAAATGTAACAGACAAATTAGTTATTTTTGTTTAACCTGTCTACTAGGTATAGCAGTGATACATCACACCCAAAAATTGGTGAATTTCAACCAAAAATGTAACTGACAATATATATGTTTTTTTTTACCTGTCTAGTAGGTATAGCAATGGTACAACAAACCCAAAAATTAGTGAATTTCACGTGAAAATATAACAGACCAATTTTATTTTTTTTACCTGTCTACTAGGTATAGCAGTGGTACATAACATTCGAAAATTGGTGAATTTCAGCCTAAAATATAACAGTCCAATTTTATTTATTTTTAACCTATCTACTAGGTATAGCAGTGGTACATCACACCCAAAAATTGGTGAATTTCACCCAAAAATGTAACAGACCAATATTGTTTTTAACCTGTCTACTAGGTATAGCAGTGGTACATCACATGGTGCTGGTTGTTGTGGCATGCTGACAAAGCTTTTTCGCATTTCGGCCATGCTAATCCTGCCTTCTGAGGTGCTGGTGGTGCCCCAGCTACGTTGGCGGCCTTTTCCTCCTCCTGTACCTTGGGCTTCTGCTTCTACTGTGCCCCTGCTGTCAGGTGGGAATGCCACTAGCAGCAAATTTTTCAGTGTGTGCTTGTACTTGCGCATCTTACGATCACGCTCCAGTGAGGAAATTATGGACGGTACGTTGTCCTTGTAACGGGGATCCGGCAGCGTGGTCACCCAGTAATCAGCACAAGTTAGAATGTAGGCAACTCAGCGGTCGTTGCGGAGACACTGCAGCATGTAATCGGTCATGTGTGCCAGGCTGCCTAGAGGCAATGAAAAGCTGTCCTCTGTGGGAGGTGTATCGTCTGTGTCCTCTGTATCACCCCAGCCACGCACCAGTGATGGCCATGAGCTGGTGTGGGTGCCACCCTGCTGTGAATATGGTTCCTCCACCTCATCATCCTCCAGAACTGTGCCCTGGCTGGACAATTGTGGACCTGGCATTTGTGGGTGCAGGAACCCACACTCGGAGCCACTTGTGAATGACTGGCCGGAAACCCTATGAAATGATCCCTCTTCCTCCTGTGCCACATCATCTTCCATCATTGCCAGCAGTGTTTTTACAAGGAGGCATAGAAGTGGGATAGTTACGCTGAGAACGGTATTATTGGCACTGGCCATGTTGGTGGAGTACTCGAAACAGTGCAACAAGGAACACAGGTCTCGCATGGAGGCCCAGTCATTGGTGGTGAAATGGTGCTGTTCCGTGGCGTGCTGCAGCTGAATCTCCACTATCGCCTGCTGCTGCTCGCACAGCCTGTCCAGCATGTGCAAAGTGGAGTTCCATCTTGTGGGCACGTCGCATATGAGGCGGTAAATGGGAAGGCCGACGTTACACTGCAGCGCTGATAGCCGAGCAGCAGCAGGATGAGAACGCTGAAAGTGTGCACAGACAGCCCGCACTTTATGCAGCAGCTCTGACATATCGAAGCAAATTCAGCACATGGGCCAGGCAAGGGATGTGCATCAAACCGGCTAGTCCGAGAGCTGCTACGAGATTTCGCCCATTATCGCACTCCACAAGGCCGGGCTTGAGGCTCACTGGCACCAACCACTCATCGGTCTGTTGTTTAAGGCTCATGGCTCATCTACAGCTCCTGCGCGGTGTGGGGTTTGTCCCCCAAACAGATACGTTTTAAAACTGCCTGCTGTCGTTTACCCCTGTCTGTGCTGAAGTTGGTGGTGAAGGTGTTATGCTGACCGGATGAGGAGGCGGTAGAGGATAAGGAAGCGGAGTAGGAGGAGGAAGCAACAGGAGGCAAACTGAAGCACCCTGCAATCCACGGTGATGGAAGGACATGCGGCAAACAGCTATCCGTCTCAGGCTCAGCCGCCACTGCATTTACCCAGTGTGCTGTTATGGAGCTATAACGTCCCTGACCGTGCTTACTGGTCCACATATCCGTAGTGAGGTGCACCTTGCCACAGATGGCGTTGTGCAGTGCACACCTGATTTTGTCCCCTACTTGGTTGTGCAGGGAAGGGATGGCTCGGCCTTGAAAAGTTGTTGTGGCTGGGCACGACGTACTGTGGGACAGCCACCGCCATAAGGCCTTTAACCCCTAAAGGACTCAGCCCTATTTCACCTTAAGGACATTTTTTGCAAATCTGACCAGTGTCACTTTAAGTGGTGATAACATTAAAACGCTTTGACTTATCCAGGCCATTCTGAGATTGTTTTTTCGTCACATATTGTACTTTATGACACTGGTAAAATGAATTAAAAAAAAAATTTTTTTTGCATTAAAAAAAAACCTAATTTGCCCAAAATTTTGAAAATTTTGAAAATTTCTAAGTTTCAGATTCTCTACTTCTGTAATACATAGTAATATGCAGTGTCCCAGGGGGTCAGTAGTGTGTGCTGGGCTTCGTAGTGCAGATTGACCACTAACCTGGGATCCACTGTCGTCTTCAATTGGGGCAAATTCTGGAACAGGCAGGTATTTAACAGTTCGTGACGCCAGTGTCAATTAAACGGTGACACGCCGTGTAAAGTATGGTGGACGAATGAAGCAAGCACAGGATAGCCAACAAAAACTGGAACTTTTACTGAATATCAGTCAGGATAATACATGGACACAGGAAGAGCACAGTTCCATTAAAGACGGTTGGTTTCTTATAGCAATACAGGTGGTTCTTGGGAGTTACAGAATGGCCGGTCTTAGCAATGTATAATACAGAGTGTTGATTGCAGGAGATGCAGTACAGGCGGCTTGCACATTATTCCTGACTGGGTCCTGACTCATATGTGACTTTCTCTCCAAGGTCTAATGCCCTTTATCTGGCGTACCCTTGAAGCTGTCCTTATCTAGTACCTCCTCTGTTATATTGAGTACCTCTTGCTTATCTGATCGGCCTCTGTGGTAATCTGTGTCTTGGCTTGTGGCTTGCTTATGCTGCTTCAGCTAAACGGATGGTAACTCAGGAGGGAACCTCTCTGCACTGAGTCTGGAAACTTCTGCCTTCCTGAGCTAGGCCCTAGCCTATTTATACTGAACTGGGGGCTCCCTCTGCTGGCTGTGCTAAGGATTGCCGGTAACCGGCCTGACTGGCTTAAAGGGAACTACACACTCAAATCTAGCAGTGTCGGGTAGCCTACCCGTATGCTGCACACCCCCAGACTTTAACGTGAGTAAGGCCTCGTACTCACACACATGCCTGAACCAACATAAGCTGATGCATAATTTAAACATTACATTATAAATATAATAAACAACTATTTCACATAAAAATATAACATTTGCAATAAATGACACAAGGAAAAGGGGCGTCTTCTTTCTTCTTAAGCACGGCCGCTGACCTGGCACAGCGGACTTAAGGTGAACCAGGTTAGTCTATTTTTCTTGACTGAGGTATAATAAGGAACTACACAGGGTTTCCCCGTGGGTGTAGAACAGGCAAGGGCTCACGTGGAGGAGTCCATTCTTGCGCACAAACATCAAGCAGGCTATTTCCGATAGTAACTGTTCGGGAGGAGACACCACCAGCATAGTCAAAGTCTCTTAAATGGACTGGCGGACGTCCCCTGGTCATCCGGGTGGACCTTCTCAACACAGGGGTTTCCTCTTCCCTTAGCACCGAGGTAGAAGAGGGAGTAGCAACAGGAGGATCTCCATCCGTGAGACCTTAGTCAGGAACAACGGGAACAACAGGAACAACAGGAACAACAGGATCCACTGGAGGGGGAACTGGATCCGGGGCATCTTGAACCGGCTCTTCTGGAAGTAAAGGTACAGTAGGTGCCGGAGCGGGCACCAACAAGTTCAACCATGGTGTCAGAAGCCAATGCATGGGATCGGCGTCATACCTTAGATTTCGGACAGCCTGCATAGGATCCTCGGGCTGTTTCGATGACTCTGACACAGGGGGTTCAGATATAGAACTCTCGGCACTGGGTCCTGGTGTCAGGCAGAGCTTTAACCGGTTTCGGTGTACGATTTGGGGTCCCCTGCCCTCCCGGGTGATCTCATAAGTGTGAGTTCCAACATTTGGGATTGCAGTGACAACATAAGGACTTTGCTCCCATTTACTGTCCAGTTTACTGGTACGGCGGTTATTTTTTAACCATACCACAGCCCCTATCGTCAAGGGTTCTGCATGGGCCGCTTGGTCATAGTCTCTCTGCTGCCGGTCTCTAGCATAGTCCATACGTTCCTGAACAATAGCTTGGGCCGTATTCAATCGCCTTTGGTGTTCAGCAACCCAGTCGGTATTAGGGAATGGGTTGATGCAATCAGGTACGAGTACATCCAAGGAGTGGTCAGCAGGCAATAATCCTTGGCGCCCAAACATCAAATAAAAGGGGGTATACCCGGTGGAACAGTGTATGGTATGATTGTATGTGAACATGAGCTGTGGCAACAGATTAGGCCAATCTCCCCTGGTTTCAGGAGGCACGGTCCTCAGCATCTCTATCAAGGTCTGATTCATTTTTTCACATAATCCATTACCTTGCGGATGGTAGGCCGTCGTCCGGATCTTCTTACAGTTGTGCAGGCGGCACAGTTCATGGAACAGATGGGACTCAAAAGCAGGACCTTGATCGGTGAGGATCTTCTCTGGACAACCGTAGGGCAGGAGGAAGTGTTTCCAGAACAGTTCGGCTGTAGTCTTGGCCGTCTGGTCTCTCACAGGCACCGCTACAACAAACTTAGTGAAATGGTCAATAATAGTCATAGCGTACACATACCCTGAGCGACTAGGCTCCAGTTTCACATGGTCGATGGCGACAAGTTCAAGAGGACGAGTACTTACAATGGGTCTCAGTGGTGCCCTCTGATCATGGTGTTCACCTCGTTTCAAGGCACAGGCTACACACTCCCGACACCACTTCTCCATGTCTTCTCTCATGCCCACCCAGTAAAACCGCTGGCGGATATTTGCCTCAGTCTTTTGGACCCCAAAGTGACCGGATTGATTGTGGTACATCTCCAACACCATACCTGCATCTCGTCGGGGTATGAGAATTTGATGCACTCTTTCGTTGGACACTGGGTCTAGGCTTCTCCGTAGCAACAGGCCCTTTTGTATGAAGAGTTGATTGCGCTGTCTCCACAGTTTGATGAGCTCAGGATCTGTACTCTTACGCCGAATCCTCTCAGGGGTTCTGCCACTGGTAATGAAGTCCAACAATTCACCCATCACTCTACTTTCAGACTGTAGTTTCACCCACCTTTCTTCTTTGAGTTCCGGCCTACTGGAGGGTGAAGGAACTGCAGCTCTGTTACTGGTAGCCCGAGCCTGATCCTGTTGAGCAAATTTATGGTAGAAGGCCGGCATTTCTACATCTTCCCAAGCATCTCGCACATCATCAGGAGCTGTCTCTGTGGGGAGTCTGGATAAAGCATCAGCATTGTCGTTAGTACGTCCAGCGCGATATTTTACAGAGAAATCATAGTTGGCGAGACGAGAGGCCCATCTTTGCTCCAGAGCCCCCAATTTAGCTGTATTTAGATGTGCCAGAGGGTTATTATCAGTGAATGCAATGAATGGGGTAGCGGCTAGATAATCTTTGAATTTTTCCGCCACTGCCCACACTAATGCCAGGAATTCTAGTTTGAAGGAACTATAATTCTGGTCATTTTTCTCAGCTCCTTTCAGGGAGCGGCTTGCATAAGCTATCACTCTTTCTTTTCCCTCTTGAATCTGGGCTAACACAGCCCCCAGGCCTCGCTTGCTAGCATCAGTATACAGATGGAAGGGCTTGCTGTAGTCGGGATAACCTAACACGGGAGGCTCGGTCAGTTTCTTTTTTAACAACTGGAACGCTATCTCTCTCTCTTCATTCCACTCAATGAGCACTGGAGTTCTAGGACTTTTCTTGGGCTGCCCCCTAAAGAGTTCCTGGAGAGGATCGGCTATTTGAGCAAAATGGGGGATGAAACGTCTATAGTAGCCGGCAAAACCAAGGAAACCCCTCACCTCTTTGACGGTAGTGGGTACCGGCCAGTTACGGACAGCCGCTAACTTATCAGGGTCAGGTTGTACGCCCTCTCCGCTTACCACATGCCCCAGGTATTTTACCGCAGGTTTGAGCAAGTGGCATTTAGATGGCTTTACCTTCAGGCCATATTTGACAAGGATTTCAAAGACCTCTGCTAAGTGTTTCAGGTGGTCTTCATATGTTTTTGAGTACACAATGACGTCATCTAGATACAGCAGCACTGTTTCGAAGTTTTTGTGACCCAAACACCGCTCCATTAGTCTCTGGAAAGTTCCTGGGGCGTTACATAACCCGAACGGCATACAATTGAATTCGAACAGGCCCATGGGAGTGGTGAAAGCAGTCTTTTCCCTATCTGCCGGGGCCATGGGTACTTGCCAGTAGCCACTGGTCAAGTCCAATGTGGAGAAATAGGCAGCGGAGCCCAGAGCAGTTAGTGACTCTTCAATGCGGGGCAGTGGGTATGCGTCTTTGTGGGTTATTTGGTTAATTTTTCTATAGTCCACGCAGAAACGGATACCACCATCCTTCTTCTTTACAAGGACCAGGGGTGCCGCCCACGGGCTACGACTGTCCCGGATTACATTAGAGTCTTTCATCTCTTGGATCATTTCTTTTACAGTCTGATAAGAAGTAGGCGGTAAGGGTCGGTATCTCTCCTTGATAGGAGGATGAGAGCCAGTAGGTATGGTGTGTTGTATGGCACTAACCTCTCCATAATCAGCAGCATGTTTACTGAAGGCCTGGTGGTGCTCTTTGACAAGCCGTAGTATCCCTTCTTGTTGATGTTGGGGGGTAGTCTCGTCCCCGACATGTAGCTCTTCCCACCAGGGTACTTGTGACTGGGGCACCGGCGGACATCCGCTGGCTGCAGCTGGCGGCTTTTCTGTCACTGGAAGACGGATGATGTCTTGGAAGAACACCTGAGAAAGCTGGGCAACAGGGTAATGCTTAGTAAGCGCCACAGGATGATCACTCAGGTTAATCAGACGGACAGGTACTTTACCTTGGGAGACGTTCACCAGGCACTTGGCAGCTCTCACATAAGGGTAGTTCTCCATCTGGATTGGCTCCACCAGGGCTGGATAATCTTGGCCTTGGACTCCCAGGACAGCACAACACCATAAGAGAGTTTGGGAATTAGGAGGCAAAGTCACAGGCTTATTATCACGAATCTTGGCAGTACAAATTTCTCCTTTCCCGTTAGCAAACCTCTGCTGGGCACTTAACACAGTGATAGTCTTTTGAATCACCCTCTTGGACGCAGAGGAAGCGGTGGGCAGAGTCTGATGTAATACGGCAAGTATTTCAGCATAACAGTTTTTGAAGACATTGGTGCCTAGAATGACAGGATGTCCCCCTCTGTCGCCGGCCTGTACTACTATCACCCCCTGTTGAGGCAAGGTGACTTCTCCCACCTGCAGGGTGGGTTCCCAGTATCCATGGATCTTCACCGGTTTGCCATTGCTGGCGATAATCTCTACCCAGGATTCAGGCGGCTGGGTCAATTGATTGGTGTCCCAGAATCTTTCAAAGGCGGGCAGCTGAATAGTAGTGACCTGAGACCCAGTATCTAATAGGGCTTCAAAGGGGACCCCGTTAATCTCCACATTGATTTTAGGATGGGATCCTACATACCGTGGCATCCAATTTGGATCTTTTGGACCTAGTGTTCTACCTCCCGAGGGGTGGTCCTCAGCCTCAGGGGTTGCCCGTTTAACTGCCAGCAAGTGGATTCTGTGTGTCCCATCTTTTTGCAGTATGTACACACGGGCCGCTGGCGACCCCTATTGCGCCTCCCCGGATCCCTGGGGTGAGTCTCTTGGTATGGAGGTGGGAACGGCTTAGAGGGTGACAGGAACTCCTCTTCTGACATCATAGGTTTTTCCCATTCCTCCATTTTTCTGCACACTCTCTCTAGGCTTTTAGTGAGGTGATTTACTTGCTCTGTCAGCATGGCGATAGTATCGGTAGCTGTAGCTTGAACAGCTTGACCGGCCTCAGCTCGGTTAATGATAAGCGGTTTTGACCTGCAGGCTGATAACTCAGGTGGCGTGCTCAACTCTGTAGATACTGCTGACCCCAGAATTTTTATAGCCAGCTCTTTAAAGTCCAGAAAGGTACTGTTAGGGTGTTGGGCGGACAGCATCTTTAATTGGGTCCTTATTTGCTCACTAGACACTCCGGTAATAAATTGTTCCCTCAGGGTCTGATCCTGGTTATCAGCTTCCTTGGGATCTATCTGAATTACAGCCCCCAAAGCCTCCTGAAGTGATAGGGCATAGTCACGGAGGGACTCACCGGACTTCTGTTTCTTGCCAAAGAAGTGCATCTTTATCTCTGAGGCAGTCCTCGTTTCAAAAGTGGCCCTGAGGCGGGTGAATATCTGCTCCAGAGTACTCCTTTCAGCAACAGGCCAGGATAATACCTCTCTGCGGGCAGCCCCCTCCAGTTGCGCTAGCAAGATTTCCATTTGCTGATCGGCATTTATGGGGTACAGTTTGAATAAGGCCAGCAACTTTTCTTTAAAGTCTCTTAGGGTATGGGCCTCTCCGTTATAGCGGGGAAACCATGGGGCCCCAAAGTAGTAAGGCATGGTAAAGGGCATCATGCTGGGGGCTATAGAATGATTAGGAGCCGCAAGCTCTCCCGGGTCCGGCCGCTCGGCAACTCCCGGATCTGACATGTTAACTTATTACGAGGTGGCCGCTGGTGACTAAAGGGGCCGGAACAATCCCCTTCCCTCCGGATACAAGTTCTTACCGGTATCGCCGGGTTCGCGCAGGCCAAATCTCGTGAGACTCCGGACGTCCTGTGTACGCGGTGACGTTGCTGACGCAGGAAAAGCAGGGCCGCGGCGGTGCGATGATGAAGAGGGGCGGGATTCTCTGTGTCTTTGAAGGGATCCGCCCACGGAGGTCCTCAGCAGCGCGGGAAACTTTACTCCAGGCGGCCGGTGGCCATCTTGATCACGATTCCCTGACAGCAAGCAGGGTGTTGCAAAGTCCAATAAATCACAGTCCACAAATACGATTTTCCCTCTGGGGGTAGCGCAACACAGTACAGCGCCTCTGATTCCTCCCAGGCACAATTTTAATCCACCGGCTTGGAAATAAAGGGTTACAGTCTTTGCCATACGGTGGTGAAATAGTTAAAGCACACAGTTCACACTTCTCTGCACTGTAGAAGTATGCAGATCCTGTTCGTGACGCCAAAAAGAGCGATGCAGTGTCCCAGGGGGTCAGTAGTGTGTGCTGGGCTTCGTAGTGCAGATTGACCACTAACCTGGGATCCACTGTCGTCTTCAATTGGGGCAAATTCTGGAACAGGCAGGTATTTAACAGTTCGTGACGCCAGTGTCAATTAAACGGTGACACGCCGTGTAAAGTATGGTGGACGAATGAAGCAAGCACAGGATAGCCAACAAAAACTGGAACTTTTACTGAATATCAGTCAGGATAATACATGGACACAGGAAGAGCACAGTTCCATTAAAGACGGTTGGTTTCTTATAGCAATACAGGTGGTTCTTGGGAGTTACAGAATGGCCGGTCTTAGCAATGTATAATACAGAGTGTTGATTGCAGGAGATGCAGTACAGGCGGCTTGCACATTATTCCTGACTGGGTCCTGACTCATATGTGACTTTCTCTCCAAGGTCTAATGCCCTTTATCTGGCGTACCCTTGAAGCTGTCCTTATCTAGTACCTCCTCTGTTATATTGAGTACCTCTTGCTTATCTGATCGGCCTCTGTGGTAATCTGTGTCTTGGCTTGTGGCTTGCTTATGCTGCTTCAGCTAAACGGATGGTAACTCAGGAGGGAACCTCTCTGCACTGAGTCTGGAAACTTCTGCCTTCCTGAGCTAGCCCCTAGCCTATTTATACTGAACTGGGGGCTCCCTCTGCTGGCTGTGCTAAGGATTGCCGGTAACCGGCCTGACTGGCTTAAAGGGAACTACACACTCAAATCTAGCAGTGTCGGGTAGCCTACCCGTATGCTGCACATACCCCCCAAAATTGTGATGTCTTTACATTCCCCATATGTCTACTTCATGTTTGAATTATTTTGGGAATGATATTTTATTTTTTGGGGATGTTACAAGGTATAGAACTTTAGAAGCAAATATTGAAATTTTTCAGAAATTTACAGACACCCAATTTTTAGGGACCACTACAGCTCTGAAGTCACTTTGCGAGGCTTACATAATAAAAACCACCCAAAAATGACCAAATTCTATAAACTACACCCCTCAAGGTATTCAAAAAACTGATTTTACAAACTTTGTTAACCCTTTAGGTGTTGCACAAGAGTTATTGGCAAATGGGGAAGAAATTTGAGAATTAAATTTTTTTTGCCTAATTTTCCATTTTAACCCATTTTTTCCACTAACAAAGCAAGGGTTAACAGCCAAACAAGACTGTATCTTTATTGCCCTGACTCTGCCGTTTACAGAAACACCCCATATGTGGCCGTAAACTACTGTACGGCCACACAGCGGGGCGTAGAGTGAATGGTGCGCCGTTTGGTTTTTGGAAGGCAGATTTTGCTGGACTGGTTTATTTACACCATGTCCCATTTGCAGCCCCCCTGATGCACCCCTAGAGTAGAAACTCCATAAAAGTGACCCCATCTAAGAAACTACACCCCTCAAGGTATTACAAACTTTGTTAACCCTTTAGGTGTTGCACAAGATTTAATGGAAAATAGAGATACAATTTCAAAATTTCACTTTTTTGGCAGATTTTCCATTTTAACCACTTCAGCCCCGCTAGGTGAAACCCCCTTCATGACCAGGCCACTTTTTACACTTCGGCACTACACTCCTTTCACCGTTTATCGCTCGGTCATGCAACTTACCACCCAAATGAATTTTACCTCCTTTTCTTCTCACTAATGGAGCTTTCATTTGGTGGTATTTTATTGCTGCTGACATTTTTACTTTTTTTGTTATTAATCAAAATGTAACGATTTTTTTGCAAAAAAATGACATTTTTCACTTTCAGCTGTGAAATTTTGCAAAAAAAACGACATCCATATATAAATTTTTCGCTAAATTTATAGTTCTACATGTCTTTGATAAAAAAAAAATGTTTGGGCAAAAAAAAGAATGGTTTGGGTAAAAGTTATAGCATTTACAAACTATGGTACAAAAATGTGAATTTCCGCTTTTTGAAACGGCTCTGATTTTCTGAGCACCTGTCATGTTTCCTGAGGTTCTACAATGCCAAAACAGTATAACTACCCCACAAATGACCCCATTTCGGAAAGTAGACACCCTAAGGTATTCGCTGATGGGCATAGTGAGTTCATAGAACTTTTTATTTTTTGTCACAAGTTAGCGGAAAATTATGATGATTTATTTTTTATTTTTTTTTTCTTACAAAGTCTCATATTCCACTAACTTGCGACAAAAAATAAAAAATTCTAGGAACTCACCATGCCCCTCACAGAATACCTTGGGGTGTCTTCTTTCCAAAATGGGGTCACTTGTGGCGTAGTTATACTGCCCTGGCAATTTAGGGGCCCAAATGTGTGAGAAGAACTTTGCAATCAAAATGTGTAAGAAATGACCGGTGAAATCCGAAAGGTGCACTTTGGAATATGCGCCCCTTTGCCCACCTTGGCAGCAAAAAAGTGTCACACATGTGGTATCGCCGTACTCAGGAGAAGTTGGGGAATGTGTTTTGGGGTGTCATTTTACATATACCCATGCTGGGTGAGAGAAATATCTTGGCAAACGACAACTTTTCCCATTTTTTTATACAAAGTTGGCATTTGACCAAGATATTTTTCTCACCCAGCATGGGTATATGTAAAATGACACCCCAAAACACATTCCCCAACTTCTCCTGAGTATGACAATACCAGATGTGTGACACTTTGTTGCTGCCAAGGTGGGCAAAGGGGCACATATTCCAAAGTGCACCTTTCGGATTTTGCAGGCCATTTTTTACACATTTTGATTGCAAGGTACTTCTCACACATTTGGGCCCCTAAATTGCCAGGGCAGTATAACTACGCCACAAGTGACCCCATTTTGGAAAGAAGACACCCTAAGGTATTCCGTGAGGGGCACTGCGAGTTCCTAGAATTTTTTATTTTTTGTCACAAGTTAGCAGAAAATGATGATTTTTTTTTTTTCTCTTTTTTCCTTACAAAGTCTCATATTCCACTAACTTGCGACAAAAAATAAAAAATTCTAGGAACTCGCCATGCCCCTCACGGAATACCTTGGGGTGTCTTCTTTCCAAAATGGGGTCACTTGTGGGGTAGTTATACTGCCCTGGCAATTTAGGGGCCCATATGTGTGAGAAGTACTTTGCAATCAAAATCTGTAAAAAATGACCGGTGAAATCCGAAAGGTGCACTTTGGAATATGCGCCCCTTTGCCCACCTTGGCATCAAAAAAGTGTGACACATCTGGTATCGCCGTACTCAGGAGAAGTTGGGGAATGTGTTTTGGGGTGTCATTTTACATATACCCATGCTGGGTGAGAGAAATATGTTGGCAAAAGACAACTTTTCCCATTTTTTTATACAAAGTTGGCATTTGACCAAGATATTTATCTCACCCAGCATGGGTATATGTAAAATGACACCCCAAAACACATTTCCCAACTTCTTCTGAGTACGGCGATACCAGATGTGTCACACTTTTTTGCAGCCTAGATGCGCAAAGGGGCCCAAATTCCTTTTAGGAGGGCATTTTTAGACATTTGGATCCCAGACTTCTTCTCACGCTTTAGGGCCCCTAAAAAGCCAGGGCAGTATAAATACCCCACATGTGACCCCACTTTGGAAAGAAGACACCCCAAGGTATCCAATGAGGGGCCTGGCAAGTTCAAAGAAATTTTTTTTTTTTCGCATAAGTTAGCGGAAATTGATTTTTTTTTTGTTTTTTCTCACAAAGTCTCACTTTCCGCTAACTTAGGACAAAAATTTCAATCTTTCATGGACTCAATATGCCCCTCAGCAAATACCTTGGGGTGTCTTCTTTCCAAAATGGGGTCAGTTGTGGGGTGTTTGTACTGCCCTGGCATTTGAGGGTCTCCGCAATCATTACATGTATGGCCAGCATTAGGAGTTTCTGCTATTCTCCTTATATTGAGCATACAGGTAATGAGATTTTTTTTTCCGTTCAGCCTCTGGGCTGAAAGAAAAAAATGAACGGCACAGATTTCTTCATTCGCATCGATCAATGTGGATGAAAAAATCTCTGCCAAAAAAAAAAAAATGGAGGGGAAAGGCGTCTGCCAGGACATAGGAGCTCCGCCCTACATCCATACCCACTTAGCTCGTATGCCCTGGCAAACCAGATTTCTCCATTCGCATCAATCGATGTGGATGAATAAATCATTGCCGGGATTTTTTTTTTTATATATATATAAACATACAAAGTGCTTGCCAAAGCATAGGAACGCCGCCTCCTCCTCAGCTCGTATGCCTCGGCAAACGTATCTGTCACTGCAGAGGAGAAAATCACGTCTTGCAGCGCCGCATACACCGACTTGCGTGTAATCTGACAGCAGCGCAATGCTTCTGTCAGAATGCACATCGGTGCTGCAGCTAGTAGATCGGTTGGTCCACCTGGAAGGTAAAAAGACAAAAAAAAAAATGAAAAAACCAGGCCACAACGCAATAATTTTATTAACTTTGGAACAGAACATGTAACTTTAACTTTTGGAACTAAACATTAACCTGTTTGCTTACCTGTTTTTTTTTTTTTTTTTTTTACCTTTATAGAACAAACCTCTCCTTCCCCATGGGTCAATGTGCAAAGCGCAAATCGCCCAAAGATGTGGCGAAGTGCGTTATGCACTTTGTCCCATGTGAAAGGAGACGTTTGCAGCAGCAGTGAGTGAATGGGCCCTAATAGCCCTGTGTGCCTGTCCTGGTGAGATGATCCCTATGCTAATAGTGTACCTGTGAGTGGTACTTCCGGAAACACTCTCCAAAGCATAGGGCAGGGTGGTCCGGACAGTCAGGACAGAAATAGCGGGTGTCACGCCTTATTCCACTCCTGCTACAGACACGACATCTTTTTCGGGGTGACGGTTGGGTTGAGGTACCAGGAACGACATTGGGGAAATGTCGCTCGTGTAGACGGCTAACTACACTGGTGGTTGGGGCCACGGAACCTCCTGGATACAGGAGGTTCTCAATGATCTCTTCCTGAAATTTGAGGAAGGATCCAGTTCTCCCAGCCTTACTGTAGAGAACAAAACTATTGTACAGAGCCAATTGAATTAAATATACAGACACCTTCTTATACCAGCGTCTGGTGCGTCGGGAAACTAAATACGGAGACAACATCTGGTCATTGAAGTCGACCCCTCCCATGTGGAGGTTATAGTCGTGGACTGAGAGGGGCTTTTCAATGACACGGGTTGCTCGCTCAATTTGTATTGTCGTGTCTGCGTGAATGGAGGAGAGCATGTAAACGTCACGCTTGTCTCTCCATTTCACCGCGAGCAGTTCTTCGTTACACAGTGCGGCCCTCTGCCCCCTTGCAAGACGGGTGGTAACGAGCCGTTGGGGGAAGCCCGCGCGACTAGTTTGCGCGGTACCACAGGCGCCAATCCGTTCTAGAAACAAATGCCTAAAGAGGGCCACACTTGTGTAAAAATTGTCCACATAAAGATGGTACCCCTTGCCGAATAAGGGTGACACCAAGTCCCAAACTGTCTTCCCACTGCTCCCCAGGTAGTCAGGGCAACCGACCGGCTCCAGGGTCTGATCTTTTCCCTCATAGACCCGGAATTTGTGGGTATAGCCTGTGGCCCTTTCACAGAGCTTATACAATTTGACCCCATACCGGGCGCGCTTGCTTGGGATGTATTGCTTGAAGCCAAGGCGCCCGGTAAAATGTATCAGGGACTCGTCTATGCAGATGTTTTGCTCTGGGGTATAAATATCTGCAAATTTCTGGTTGAAATGGTCTATGAGGGGCCGAATTTTGTGGAGCCGGTCAAAAGCAGGGTGGCCCCTGGGACGGGAGGCGGTGTTGTCACTAAAGTGCAGGAACCGCAGGATGGCCTCAAAACGTGCCCTGGACATGGCAGCAGAGAACATGGGCATGTGATGAATCGGGTTCGTGGACCAATATGACCGCAATTCATGTTTTTTTGTCAGGCCCATGTTGAGGAGGAGGCCCAGAAAAGTTTTAAGTTCGGAAACTTGGACTGGTTTCCACCGGAAAGGCTGGGCATAAAAGCTTCCCGGGTTAGCGGTGATAAATTGTGTGGCATACCTGTTTGTTTCGGCCACAACTATGTCTAAAAGCTCCGCAGTCAAGAACAGCTCAAAAAATCCCAGGGCCGAACCGATCTGAGCCGTCTCAACCCGAACTCCAGACTGGGCAGTGAAAGGGGAAACTACAGGTGCGGCTGAAGTTGGGGACTGCCAATCAGGGTTTGCCAGCACCTCTGGGATTCTAGGGGCTCTACGGGCACGTCTTTGCGGTGGCTGCGACGGGGTCACTACTGCACGTGCCACCGTACCAGCTTCAACTGCCCTTCTGGTGCTCGCTACTTCACCAGGTTGTACGGCAGTGCTGGTACTAGGTCCAGGGAGGGCTGGGCTGCTGGTGTATGCCTCACCACGTAATCCGACAGCACCAGCCCCACTCTGCTGCTCTTGAAGCGGATCCTGCGCAACCTGCGGTCTAGCGACACGGGGCCGGGTACGCCTGGTGCTATCAGGGACCTCAGCCTCCTCGTCCGAACTTTGGGTCAGAGAGCCACTGCTTTCTACAGGTTCGTATTCTGACCCGCTGGATTCATCAGATGAGGGTTCCCACTCCTCATCCGACTGGGTCAGAAGCCTGTAGGCCTCTTCAGAAGAATACCCCCTGTTTGACATGTGGGCAACTAAATTTAGGGGTATTCCCTGAGACTACCCAAGAAAAAAAAAGCAAGCCTGTCTTACAAAGGGGAGGCTAGCGAAGTACCGGAGGCCGCTGCGGTTGATAAAAAATATCAAAACTGATTTTTTTATCGCCGCAGTGCGTGTAAAGTGAATGTGCAGTGATCAAAAAAAAATTATTTTTTTGTCACTGCGGTGGGGCGGGTGTGGGCGAACGCACGTGTGGGCGACCGATCAGGCCTGATCGGGCAAACACTGCGTTTTGGGTGGAGGGCGAGCTAAAGTGACACTAGTACTATTATAGATCTGACCGTGATCAGTTTTGATCACTTTCAGATACTATAAAAGTACAAATGCTGATTAGCGATACGCTAATCAGCGAATAACGGACTGCGGTGCGGTGGGCTGGGCGCTAACTGATCGCTAACTACCTAACCAAGGGACCTAAACTATACCTAAAACCTAACGGTCAATAACAGTGAAAAAAAAAGTGACAGTTTGCACTGATCACTTTTTTCTTTTCACTTGTGATTGACAGGGGGTGATCAAAGAGGTGATCAAAGGGTTAATTGGGGTTCAGGGGGGTGATCAGGGGCTATAGTGTAGTGTTGGTGTACTCACTGTGAAGCCTGCTCCTCTGCTGGATCCAACCGACGAAAAGAACCAGCAGAGGAGCAGGCAGCCATATAACAGATCATATTTACAAATATGATCTGCTATCTGGCACTTTGATTGGATTTTTTAAAAATCAGCAACCTGCAAGCCACGATCATTGGCTGGCAGGTTGCTGACGAAATGGTCCTGAAAGAAATGCCGGCGCGAACTGCGCATGCGCGCGCGCATAGTCGCGTCATCTCGCGTCTCGCGAGATGACGCGTATATGCGTGACTGTGCGCAGCGCTGCCACCTCCGGAACGCACATGTGCGTTAGGCGGTCCGGAGGTGGTTAATATCTTTTTTTCAAGTAACAAAGCAAGGGTTAAGAGCCAAACTCAACATTTATGGCCCTGATTCTGTAGTTTACAGAAACACCTCATATGTGGTTGTAAACCACTGTACGGGCACACGGCAGGGCGCAGAAGGAAAGGAATGCCATATGGTTTTTGGAAGGCAGATTTTGCTGGACTGTTTTTTTTTACACCATGTCCCATTTGAAGCCCCCCTGATGCACCCCTAGAGTATAAACTCCAAAAAAGTGACCCCATTTTAGAAACTACGGGATAAGGTGGCAGTTTTGTTGGTACTAGTTTAGGGTACGTATGATTTTTGGTTGCTCTATAGTGTATTACACTTTTTGTGCGGCAAGGTAACAAGTTTTTTTTTTGTTATTTACAACATTCATCTGAAAGGTTAGATCATGTGGTAATTTTCTAGAGCAGGTTGTCACGGACGTGGCGATACCTAATATGTATACATTTTTTTTTATTTATGTAAGTTTTACACAATGATTTCATTTTTAAAAACAAAAAAAGTTTTAGTGTCTCCTTAGCCTAAGAGTCATAGTTTTTTCAGTTTTTGGGCGATTATCTTAAGTAGGGTCTCATTTTTTGTTGGATGAGATAGCTGTTTTATTAGCACTTTTGGGGTACATATGACTTTTTGATCGCTTGCTATTGCACTTTTTGTGACGCAAGATGACAAAAAATGGCTTTTTTTTAAACCGTTTTTATTTTTATTTTTTACGATGGTCACCTGAGGGGTTAACTCATGTGATATTTTTATAGAGCCTGTCAATACAGACGCGGCGATACCAAATATGTATACTTTTTTTTATTTATGTAAGTTTTGCACAATTATTTTATTTTTGAAACAAAAAAAATCATGTTTTAGTGTTTCCATAGTCTAAGATCCATAGTTTTTTCAGTTTTTGGGCGATTATCTTGGGTAAGGTAGGATTTTTGCGGGATGAGATAACTGTTTGATTGTTACAATTTTGGCGTACATGCGACTTTTTTGATCACTTTTATTACCTTTTTTGGGAAGTAAGGTGGGCAAAATTTCAATTTCATCATAGTTATTTATTTTTATGGTGTTCACCGTTCATGTAAAATAATATGACCGTTTTATAGATCAGTTCGTTACGGACGCGGCTATACCAAACATGTGTAGGGAATGAATTTTTTTTTCATATCTAATCAGTGATAAATGTGTTTTTTGATTTTTACTTTTTTTTTTTGACCCAGACCCACTTGGTTCTTGAAGATCCAGTGGGTCTGATGTCTGTATAATACAGTACAGTACAATATTGTACTGTACTGTATTTTACTTACACTTTGTCTGAACAGATCTATGCCTTTAGCACAGATCTGTTCAGCACTATGGACAGCAGGATGCCCGAGAAGGCGTCTTGTTTCCATGGGAACCTTCCCCGTCTGCGAAGTTGTGGCCACTCCCTCTGTCACCCTATCCTGTCGGGGGGCTGAAAATGCACAGCAGCCCCCCGATGGGAGAGGGAGGGAGCCGCATCTTACTGTTAACTCTTTCCATACAGCGGTCCGTACGGACCGCTGTATGGAAAGGGTTAAACGGCTGACATCGCATCACAGATGTCAGCCGTTTATACCAGAGTGTCAGCAATGTGCTGACACTCTGGTATACCACTGTACACCAATGACTATTCGGCAGGAGGCGGGCGGGGGATCGCGATCCCGCCTGCCGCACCGCCCGCCTCCCGCACCGCCCGCAACACCCCCCCCTGCACCACCCGCCGCCATAAAACCATTCAGGGGTGCAGGGGGGGTGGAAAAAATGTATATGCGGCATTTTGAAGTTTGGTCCCTGACCGCGGGGATCAGAATCGGCCAAAAGCGCAGCAAACCGCAGGTCTGAATTGACCTGCGGTTTTCTGTGATCGCCGATACGGGGGGGGTCATATGACCCCCCCGGCGTTGTGACAGGATGCCGGCTGAATGATTTCAGCCGGCATCCTGTGCGGATTAACCCCAGCAGCGCCGCAATGAAGGTGTTGCGCTGACCGGATGAGGAGCCGGTAGAGGATGGGGAAGCGAAGTAGGAGGAGGAAGCAACAGGAGGCAAACTGAAAGCGCCTTGCAATCCTCAGTGGTGGAAGGACATGCGCCAAACTGCTATCTGCCTCAGGCCCAGCGGCCACTGCATTTACCCAGTGTGCTGTTAGGGAGATATAACGTCCCTGACCGTGCTTACTGGTCCACGTATTCGTAGTGGGGTGTACCTTGCCACAGATGGCATTGTGCAGTGCACACCTGATTTTGTTCCCCACTTGGTTGTGCGTGGAAGGGATAGTTCACCTGGAAAAGTAGTGGCGGCTGGGCACGACATTCTGTAGAACTGCCACTGCCATAAGGCCTTTAAAACTCTCCGTCTCCGCCAGACGGAATGACAGCATTTCAAAGGCCAGTCATTTAGAAATGCTGGCATTCAGGGCTAGCGATCGCGGGTGGGTAGGGGGCTACTTCCTCTTCCTCTCCAGTGTTTGGGAGATGGAGAGCTGAACTCTTCCGTGGGACATTGTGGAGATGTTTGGTGACCCAGGTGGTGGTGTTGACGGCAGATCCTCTGTTTGTGTGGTGGCAGGTGTCATTGTCACTCCAAAGGTGGATGAAGAGGCAGAGACTGCAGCAGAAAAGGAAGCAGGAGGAGCCAGAGACTTTTCTTGGTTTTTGAGGTGTCTACTCCACTGCAGCTCGTGCTTTGCACTTAAATGCCTGGTCATGAAGGTTGTGCTCAGGTTGAGAACATTTATGCCTCGCTTCTGGCTCTGATTGCACAGCGTGCAAACCACTCGTGTCTTGTCGTCAGCACATTGTCTGAAGAACTGCCACGCCAGGTAACTCCTTGGAGCTGGCTTTGGTGTGCTTGGTCCCTTGCTGCGGTGGGCAATAGCAGGCGTACTGTCTAGGGGACGGCCGCTCCGCTTTTGCACCCTGATCCCTCTTCTGCTGTGCTGGTGGCTATGTGCTACCTCCGCCTCTTCCTCCGAACTACATCGCATGACCTTGATTCCATGTGGGGTCGAGGACCTCATCGTCCTCCACATCATCTTCCACCCAGTCGTTACCCCTGCCCTCCTTGTCACACTTTCGAAAGCCCCAGCTGTTGGCACCTGTGTTTCGTCATCCGAGACGTGCTGCGATAAGAGTGGTTGGGCATCGGTGCATCTCTTCCACTTCTTGGGCAGGGATAGGTGGATGGCTCTGGGAAACCCTGCAAACAGAGTCATCAAAAAGCAGAAGAGACTGCTGCATGATTTGGGGCTCAGACTGCTTGGCTGATTTGCAAGGGGGTGAGTTGAAAGACTGAGACATCGGCTGCAGGTGCCAACTCTGATCTTTCAGCAGGAGACTGGGTGGGAGACAATGTGAAGAAACTGGAGGCACTGTAAGCAACCCAATCTACTATCGCTGTACTTGTTCTGGCCTCACCATTTGTAGAGCTGCTTTAGGCCTGACCAAATACCGCTGCAGGTTCTGTCACCTACTCGCACCGGAGGAAGGAGTTTCACTTGTGCAAGTAACTGTCACAGATTAACCACGGTCTCTCCCTGCAACAGGAGCTCCACCAGCAGCACCACGACCGAGGCCACGTCCCTTATTTGACGCTCTTCTCATATTTCTCAAATTTAGTATCCTGCCCAAAATGGGTGTTTAATTAATAGCAGAATAGAACAACAGTATGTAAAAGTTGTATCTCACATGTACAGATGCAGACTAGGCCGCAATTAAAGTTTTATTTTTCCCCAAAAATTGTGTTTTATTAATAGAAGAATATAACCACAGTATCTAAAGTGTGTATCTCACAGGTACAGATCCAGACTAGGGCGCAATTTAAGTTTTTTGACCAAAATGGCTGTTTTTCAATTAACTGAATAGAACTACAGTATTTAAAGTGTGTATCTCACAATGACATATGCAGCAAAGGCTGCAAAACTAAGTTTTTGGCCCAAATTGGCTGTTTTTCAAATAACAGAATATAATAACAGTATCTAAAGTGTGCATCTCACACGTCCTGATCCAGAGTAGGCTGCAATTAAAGTTTTTTTGCTCAAAATGGTTATTTTTCAAATAACTGAATAAAACCACAGTATCTAAAGGGTGTATCTCAGACATACTGATCCAGACTAGGCCGGAATTTAAGTTTTTTGCACAAAACGGCTGTTTTGTAAATAACTGAATAGAACCACAGTATGTAAAGTGTATCTCACACGTACAGACGCAGAAAAGGCCGCAATTAAAGTTTTGTGCGCAAAATTGTTGTTGTTCAAATATCTGAATAGAACCACAGTGTCTAAAGTGTTTATCTCACAATTACATATGCAGCAAAGGCTGCAAAATTAAGTTTATGGCCGAAATTTGGTGTTTATTTAATAACAGAATATGACAGCAGTATATGAATCTTGAATTTCACACGTTCTGATGCATCAAGGGCGGTAAAATTGTGTATTTTCCCCAATAAGGGTGTTTTATTAATAGAAGTATATAAGCACAGTATGGCCTCTTTCAGACGGGCGTTGCGGGAAAAGGGGCGGGTGCGTTGCGGGAACATGCATGATTTTTCCGCGCAATTGCAAAACATTGTAATGCGTTTTGCACGCATGTGAGAAAAATCGTCATGTTTAGTACCCAAACCCGAACTTCTTCACAGAAGTTTGGGCTTGGGATTGGTGTTCTGTAGATTGTATTATTTTCCCTTATTACATGGTTATAAGGGAAAATAATAGCATTCTGAATACAGAATGCATAGTACAATAGCGATGAAGGGGTTACAATAAATAAAAAATAATTTAACTCACCTTAATCCACTTGCTCGAGCAGCCCGGCATCTCTTCTGTCTGTCTTCTGTGCTGTGTGCAGGAAAAGGACCTGTGGTGACGTCACTCCGGTAATTACATGGTCCAACACATGATCTTTTACCATGGTGATGGATCATGTGATGGATAATGTAATGACCGGAGTGATGTCACCACAGGTCCTTTTCCTGCACACAGCACAGAAGACAGACGGAAGAGATGCTGGGCTGCGCGAGCAAGTGGATTAAGGCGAGTTAAATTATTTATTTATTTTTAACCCCTTCAGTGCTATTGTACTATGCATTCTGTATTCAGAATGCTATTATTTTCCCTTATAACCACCTCCATCCCGATTGTCTCCTAGCAACCGTGTGTGAAAATCACACCGCATCCGCACTTGCTTGCGGATGCTTGCAATTTTCACGCAGCCCCATTGCCTTCTATGGGGCCTGCGTTGCGTGGAAAACGCACAATATAGAACATGCTGCGATTTTCACGCAACGCACAAGTGAGGTGTGAAAATCACCGCTCATGTGCACAGACCCATAGAAATGAATGGGTCCTGATTCAGTGCGGGTGCAATGCGTTGAACTCACGCATCGCATCCGCGCAGAATACTCGCCCGTGTGAAAGGGGACTATGTAAACAGCGTATCTCACACGTACTGATCCAGACTAGGCCAGAATTTAAGTTTTTTGCACAAAATGGCTTTTTGGCAAATAACTGAATAGAACCACAGTACATAAAGTGTGTATCTCACAATGTCATATGCAGCAAAGGCTGCAAAATTATTTTTTTCACCCAAAACGGGCATTTGTTTAATAACTGAATGTCACAGCAGTATATAACCCTTGAATTTCACATGTGCTGATGCTGCAAGGGCTGTAAAATTTTGTATTTTGCCAAAAAGGGTGTTTTTAAAAACCCAGAAAATGATGGCTGTATTTCTAGCTTAAATTGCACACTGCTTAATCCTGCAAAGGCACCAGATTTTGGATATTGCCAAAAATGTGTGTTTTTTTCAAAGCCAGAAAATTATTGAATTTTTTAAAACTTGTTTTTAATAATCACAGATGCACCCACACAACTAAATCTATGTAGATCTCTGAGTTAAATTGGAGTTCTGGTCGCATATTCTGTCCTATTCTCTGCCTGAAAGCACCAGCAGCATCCTCTCCCTACACTTGCAACAGCAGAGTGATGTGCTTCGCTACGTGACTCCAGCTTATATAGAGGCTGGGTCACATGCTGTACTGGCCAATCACAGCCATGCCATTAGTATGCATGGCTGTGATGGCTTCTAAGGTCAGACAGTTAAACACTTGTTGATTGGCTGCTCAGCAGCCTTTTAAAAGGCACCATGAAATCCCCGAACACCGAACCCGAACATTTACTGAAATGTTCGGGTTCGGGGTCCAAAAATCCTAAAGTTCGGTATGAACAGCACATCTCTCCCTGACTACAAATGAGCCGAACATGTGTCATCAGGTGCTATATAGCAGTGGTCCCCAACCTTTTTTGCACCAAGGACCAGTTTCATGTAAGACAATTTTTCCAGGGACCGGGTGGGGTGGGGGGAGGGGTCCTGGGGCGGGGCTTAGGGGGTGGGTGGGGTTTATGGGGGTGCTGGTCGGTGCTGACTGATTCACGCGCACCACAAAACACAAGGTGCATATTAAAATATATAACACTATATAACGATTACATTTATTATTTCAATGTGACTCCAAAAAAAAGTATTGCAACACCAATTCGATATCATGAAAACAAAAATAATAATACTCACACGTTAACCACATGTTGTTCATGATAATGCAAACGGATCCGTTTTGACTTTACATTAAAAAGTCAATGGGGGACGGATCCGTTTGAAAATTGAGCCATATTGTGTCAACTTCAAACGGATCTGTCCCCCTTTACTTACATGGATCCGTTTGCCTACGCACGGCCAGGCAGACACCCGAACGCTGCAAGCAGCATTTAGGTGTCCGCCTGCTGAGCGGAGCGGAGGACAACCGGTGTCAGACTGATGCATTCTGAGCGGATCCGCATCCACTCAGAATGCATTAGGGCCGTACGGATCCGTTCGGAGCCGCTTGTGAGAGCCTTCAAACGGAACTCGCAAGCGGAGCCCCGAACGCTAGTGTGAAAGTAGCCTGTACATTTTGAGAAAATGTAAAAAAGTGGCAATAGTGTAATTTTCAACTATGTTGGTTAATGTGATCTTATTGTCAACATGTATGCCTGTACTTTCCCATAATAAAAATGTATAAAAATTAAAAAAAAGGACACTGGATTGCACAGGGCAATTGCAATGTCCAAGAGACTGTAAGCGTATTTCAGCCATTCTTACGTGGCAAGGAACTCTCTCCCAAACAGAATGGTGATCTGAATGCTTGCCCTGAAAGGCACACATCAAGCAGTCTGATCATCACTGAATAGCCAGGCTTCAAACCCTCATTACCAAAGTAAAATGGGGGAGTGTTTTCCTCCCTCTGAAAGGGAGGCTAAATTATGTTATTACCCAGAAACACTGTGTATGCAGCTTATGGCAAGCAGATGCCTGTTGTCAGCATGTGTAAATGGGAGGCCCCCACAGAGTTTTCCACCTCCTGCTGCCACAAGTAGCAGAAGCCGCAGCAGCCAGCTCAGACTCCTCAACATGATGGAGCAGTTTTTTCACATGCTTCACCAGGCTGAGACAAGTCAGCAAGCGAGACCTCCCACCTCAATAGCCAGGTTCAGGCCTACCTACACTCTGGCCTGTTCTCTGACACCATGGATTTCTGGGCAGGCAGACTGGAACAGTAGCTCGAACTGGTACAACACACTTTATTTCTTCTTTCTTGCCCAGTCTCCAGTGAAATCTTAGAGAGTGTTTTCAGCACTGCAGGGGATGTGGTGACACATGCACCAAGTTGTCCTCCACCAGTGTCCAAAACATCAGTTATTTCAAAATTAACTAAGCAAGGATTTCTTCCAATTGAGGTTGATAAATAGATCTAGCCTTGCTGATGGGGTGCCCCATCTTGCCACTGTTGCTTTGTGCCTGCCTAACATCATGTTGTCTACCTACCATCATGTTCCATGTGGCTGCTGCCACCATGCTACTGCCACCATCATGCCTACTGCTGTCTGCCAGCCCACATGTACTATATAGCCACTGCCAAGACCACTGCAGCTGATGTTCTTGTTGCTAATACCCTAGTGCCACCAATATTAATCCTATGCATCTACTGCAAAACTATATGAAAACAAAATTTTCTGAGAAAAGTGAACTTGCTACTTTTCAAATGAATCCTCCTTGACTTCAACACACTTAGGCCTCATGCACACGACCGTTTTTTTTTGCGGTCCGCAAAACGGATTTCCGTTGTTCCGTGACCGTTTTTTCTTCCGTGGGTCTTCCTTGATTTTTGGAGGATCCACGGACATGAAAAGTGAAAAAAAAACTAAGTCAAGTTTGCATTGAAAATGATAGGAAAAACGGACACGGATCACGGACACGGATGACTATCTTGTGTGCATCCGTGATTTTTCACGGACCCATTGACTTGAATGGGTCCGTGAACCGTTGTCAGTGAAAAAAATAGGACAGGTCCTATTTTTTTCACGGACTGGAAAAACGGATCACGGACGCGGAAGCCAAACGGTGCATTTTCCGATTTTTCCACGGACCCATTGAAAGTCAATGGGTCCGCGAAAAAAAACGGAAAACGGAACAACGGCCGCGGATGCACACAACGGTCGTGTGCATGAGGCCTTATACCACTTATCCTCCTGCTGACAACTTCCCAAGGTTCTCTTTGATTGTCTCACGTAATGCATTCATTGTTGAAGCATAGGTGTCTCCACTAAATGGTATCTTGTGTAGCATAAATTCTAGCAATAAAATGCCTTCTATATTCCAAAAAACTGTTACATGATCCAGCTGACTGCTGCACACAAACTTTCTTTGCAGTTGTTGACTCCTTGTACTTCCATTGCATGGACTCTTCCTGGTCTCAGGATCATGGTGGTGTACCCATATTTCTTCACCTATAACAATTCGAGAATAGAAGTCCTCTGGATTGTTTAAGCGTGTCTAAATTCACTTGATTAAATTGCTGGCCACAAGTTTTTTGCTCAGATTCAACATTTGTGGCACCCAGTGGCAACTGAACTTTGACATCATCAAAACATTATGAATGATACTGGAAACTATGCGAACTGAAATGCCTTATTCATGAGATATAACACTGACATTGATCCGATGATCTTCCAACATCATTGCCTCCACTTTATAATGCATTTCCTTTGAAGATGTTTCAACAGATATCACTTAATGGGGTCATCTTTAATTGATTACCTACTCCATTTCAACTGCTTAGCCCAAAACTTTACTTGGTAGTAGGAAGGTGCATCATCACCATATACTGCACAACAATTATCCTTTCATTGATTTCTTTAGGCATCTTTTCTTCCTTTGTAAGGAATTTAATCCCAAAACAAAGCTCCAGATCCATCACTTTCTTTGTGGACCCACACTGTACTGCACTTGCAATCCTGTCACTTCCAGTGCTTTCATCAGACTGAATTGCTGCTGTGGGTATTGCATATCCAGACATGTTTCAACCTGCACAGACAAGCTCATTTCTCTAAGGCCTCTTGCACGCGGCCGTTGTGGGTCCGTTCCGTGTGGCGGCCGGGACAGATTGAGACTAGGGATGAGCGAACTCGAACTGTATAGTTCGGGTTCGTACCGAATTTTGGGGTGTCCGTGACACGGACCCGAACCCGGACATTTTCGTAAAAGTCCGGGTTCGGGTTCGGTGTTCGTCGCTTTCTTCGCGCTTTTGTGACGCTTTCTTGGCGCTTTTTGAAAGGCTGCAAAGCAGCCAATCAACAAGCGTCATACTACTTGCCCCAAGAGGCCATCACAGCCATGCCTACTATTGGCATGGCTGTGATTGGCCAGAGCACCATGTGACCCAGCCTCTATTTAAGCTGGAGTCACATAGCGCCGCCCGTCACTCTGCTCTGATTAGCGTAGGGAGAGGTTGCGGCTGCGACAGTAGGGCGAGATTAGGCAGATTAACTCCTCCAAAGGACTTGATTAACTGATCGATCTGCAGCTGTGGATCATTGAGCTGCTGATCCTCAATTGCTCACTGTTTTTAGGCTGCCCAGACCGTTTGTCAGTCACATTTTTCTGGGGTGATCGGCGGCCATTTTGTGTCTTGTGGTGCGCCAGCACAAGCTGCGACCAAGTGCATTTAACCCTCAATGGTGTGGTTGTTTTTTGGCTAAAGCCTACATCAGGGTGAAGCTGTCACACCAAGTGCATTTAACCAGCAATAGTCTGTTCATTTTTTGGCCATATACAAAATCAGGGGCAAGCTGCGCCTGTCACCAAGTGCATTTAACCCTCAATGGTGTGGTTGTTTTTTGGCTAAAGCCTACATCAGGGTGAAGCTGTCACACCAAGTGCATTTAACCAGCAATAGTCTGTTCATTTTTTGGCCATATACTAAATCAGGGGCAAGCTGCGCCTGTCACCAAGTGCATTTAACCCTCAATGGTGTGGTTGTTTTTTGGCTAAAGCCTACATCAGGGTGAAGCTGTCACACCAAGTGCATTTAACCAGCAATAGTCTGTTTATTTTTTGGCCATATCCCAGTCTAATTCTGTCACTAAATCCATACCGGTCACCCAGCGCCTAAATACTAGGCCTCAAATTTATATCCCGCTAAATCTGTCCTTAGTGCTGTAGCTGGGCGAGTTATTTAGTGTCCGTTCAAGCACATTTCTTGTTCTGGGTTGAAATACAATTCCCAATTTAGCAATTTCATAATTTAGTGGTTTCTGCTATATCAGAGCTATTTGAAATCTATCCCTAAAAGGGTATATAATATTCAAGGTGCACATTGGGTCATTCAGAATAACTTCACACACACCCGCTACTGTGTATTTCCAAGTCTAATTCTGGCACTAAACCCATACCTGTCACCCAGCGCCTAAATACTAGGCCTCAAATTTATATCCAGCTAAATCTGTCCCTAGTGCTGTAGCTGGGCGAGTTATTTAGTGTCCGTTCAAGCACATTTCTTGTTCTGGGTTGAAATACAATTCCCAATTTAGCAATTTCATAATTTAGTGGTTTCTGCTATATCAGAGCTATTTGAAATCTATCCCTAAAAGGGTATATAATATTCAAGGTGCACATTGGGTCATTCAGAATAACTTCACACACACCCGCTACTGTGTATTTCCAAGTCTAATTCTGGCACTAAACCCATACCTGTCACCCAGCGCCTAAATACTAGGCCTCAAATTTATATCCCGCTAAATCTGTCCTTAGTGCTGTAGCTGGGCGAGTTATTTAGTGTCCGTTCAAGCACATTTCTTGTTCTGGGTTGAAATACAATTCCCAATTTAGCAATTTCATAATTTAGTGGTTTCTGCTATATCAGAGCTATTTGAAATCTATCCCTAAAAGGGTATATAATATTCAAGGTGCACATTGGGTCATTCAGAATAACTTCACACACACCCGCTACTGTGTATTTCCAAGTCTAATTCTGGCACTAAACCCATACCTGTCACCCAGCGCCTAAATACTAGGCCTCAAATTTATATCCCGCTAATTCTGTCCTTAGTGCTTTAGCTGGGCGAGTTATTTAGTGTCCGTTCAAGCACATTTCTTGTTCTGGGTTGAAATACAATTCCCAATTTAGCAATTTCATAATTTAGTGGTTTCTGCTATATCAGAGCTATTTGAAATCTATCCCTAAAAGGGTATATAATATTCAAGGTGCACATTGGGTCATTCAGAATAACTTCACACACACCCGCTACTGTGTATTTCCAAGTCTAATTCTGTCACTAAACCCATACCTGTCACCCAGCGCCTAAATACTAGGCCTCAAATTTATATCCCGCTAAATCTCTCGTTACCGCTGTCCTGTTGTGGCTGGGAAAGTTATTTAGTGTCCGTCAAAGCACATTTTTTGTTCTGGGTTGAAATACAATTCCCAATTTAGCAATTTCATAATTTAGTCGTTTCTGCTATATCAGAGCTATTTGAAATCTATCCCTAAAAGGGTAGATCATATTGAAGGTGCACATAGGGTCATTCAGAATAACTTCACACACACGCTTCTGTGCATTTCCAAGTCTAATTCTGTCACTAAATCCATACCGGTCACCCAGCGCCTAAATACTAGGCCTCAAATTTATATCCCGCTGAATTTGAATACAATACATTGGGCCAAATAATATATTTGTTGTTGTGGTGAACCATAACAATGAGAAAAACATCTAGTAAGGGACGCGGACGTGGACATGGTCGTGGTGGTGTTAGTGGACCCTCTGGTGCTGGGAGAGGACGTGGCCGTTCTGCCACATCCACACGTCCTAGTGTACCAACTACCTCAGGTCCCAGTAGCCGCCAGAATTTACAGCGATATATGGTGGGGCCCAATGCCGTTCTAAGGATGGTAAGGCCTGAGCAGGTACAGGCATTAGTCAATTGGGTGGCCGACAGTGGATCCAGCACGTTCACATTATCTCCCACCCAGTCTTCTGCAGAAAGCGCACAGATGGCGCCTGAAAACCAACCCCATCAGTCTGTCACATCACCCCCATGCATACCAGGGAAACTGTCTCAGCCTCAAGTTATGCAGCAGTCTCTTATGCTGTTTGAAGACTCCGCTGGCAGGGTTTCCCAAGGGCATCCACCTAGCCCTTCCCCAGCGGTGAAAGACATAGAATGCACTGACGCACAACCACTTATGTTTCCTGATGATGAGGACATGGGAATACCACCTCAGCATGTCTCTGATGATGACGAAACACAGGTGCCAACTGCTGCGTCTTTCTGCAGTGTGCAGACTGAACAGGAGGTCAGGGATCAAGACTGGGTGGAAGACGATGCAGGGGACGATGAGGTCCTAGACCCCACATGGAATGAAGGTCGTGCCACTGACTTTCACAGTTCGGAGGAAGAGGCAGTGGTGAGACCGAGCCAACAGCGTAGCAAAAGAGGGAGCAGTGGGCAAAAGCAGAACACCCGCCGCCAAGAGACTCCGCCTGCTACTGACCGCCGCCATCTGGGACCGAGCACCCCAAAGGCAGCTTCAAGGAGTTCCCTGGCATGGCACTTCTTCAAACAATGTGCTGACGACAAGACCCGAGTGGTTTGCACGCTGTGCCATCAGAGCCTGAAGCGAGGCATTAACGTTCTGAACCTGAGCACAACCTGCATGACCAGGCACCTGCATGCAAAGCATGAACTGCAGTGGAGTAAACACCTTAAAACCAAGGAAGTCACTCAGGCTCCCCCTGCTACCTCTTCTGCTGCTGCCGCCTCGGCCTATTCTGCTGCTGCCGCCTCGGCCTCTTCCTCCGCCTCTGGAGGAACGTTGGCACCTGCCGCCCAGCAAACAGGGGATGTACCACCAACACCACCACCACCACCTCCGTCACCAAGCGTCTCAACCATGTCACACGCCAGCGTTCAGCTCTCCATCTCACAAACATTTGATAGAAAGCGTAAATTCCCACCTAGCCACCCTCGATCCCTGGCCCTGAATGCCAGCATTTCTAAACTACTGGCCTATGAAATGCTGTCATTTAGGCTGGTGGACACAGACAGCTTCAAACAGCTCATGTCGCTTGCTGTCCCACAGTATGTTGTTCCCAGCCGGCACTACTTCTCCAAGAGAGCCGTGCCTTCCCTGCACAACCAAGTATCCGATAAAATCAAGTGTGCACTGCGCAACGCCATCTGTGGCAAGGTCCACCTAACCACAGATACGTGGACCAGTAAGCACGGCCAGGGACGCTATATCTCCCTAACTGCACACTGGGTAAATGTAGTGGCAGCTGGGCCCCAGGCGGAGAGCTGTTTGGCGCACGTCCTTCCGCCGCCAAGGATCGCAGGGCAACATTCTTTGCCTCCTGTTGCCACCTCCTCCTTCTCGGCTTCCTCCTCCTCTTCTTCCACCTGCTCATCCAGTCAGCCACACACCTTCACCACCAACTTCAGCACAGCCCGGGGTAAACGTCAGCAGGCCATTCTGAAACTCATATGTTTGGGGGACAGGCCCCACACCGCACAGGAGTTGTGGCGGGGTATTGAACAACAGACCGACGAGTGGTTGCTGCCGGTGAGCCTCAAGCCCGGCCTGGTGGTGTGTGATAATGGGCGAAATCTCGTTGCAGCTCTGGGACTAGCCAATTTGACGCACATCCCTTGCTTGGCGCATGTGCTGAATTTGGTGGTGCAGAAGTTCATTCACAACTACCCCGACATGTCAGAGCTGCTGCATAAAGTGCGGGCCGTCTGTTCGCGCTTCCGGCGTTCACATCCTGCTGCTGCTCGCCTGTCTGCGCTACAGCGTAACTTCGGCCTTCCCGCTCACCGCCTCATATGCGACGTGCCCACCAGGTGGAACTCCACCTTGCACATGCTGGACAGACTGTGCGAGCAGCAGCAGGCCATAGTGGAGTTTCAGCTGCAGCACGCACGGGTCAGTCGCACTACAGAACAGCACCACTTCACCACCAATGACTGGGCCTCCATGCGAGACCTGTGTGCCCTGTTGCGCTGTTTCGAGTACTCCACCAACATGGCCAGTGGCGATGACACCGTTATCAGCGTTACAATACCACTTCTATGTCTCCTTGAGAAAACACTTAGGGCGATGATGGAAGAGGAGGTGGCCCAGGAGGAGGAGGAGGAGGAGGAGGAAGAGGGGTCATTTTTAGCACTTTCAGGCCAGTCTCTTCGAAGTGACTCAGAGGGAGGTTTTTGGCAACAGCAGAGGCCAGGTACAAATGTGGCCAGCCAGGGCCCACTACTGGAGGACGAGGAGGACGAGGATGAGGAGGAGGTGGAGGAGGATGAGGATGAAGCATGGTCACAGCGGGGTGGCACCCAACGCAGCTCGGGTCCATCACTGGTGCGTGGCTGGGGGGAAAGGCAGGACGATGACGATACGCCTCCCACAGAGGACAGCTTGTCCTTACCCCTGGGCAGCCTGGCACACATGAGCGACTACATGCTGCAGTGCCTGCGCAACGACAGCAGAGTTGCCCACATTTTAACCTGTGCGGACTACTGGGTTGCCACCCTGCTGGATCCACGCTACAAAGACAATGTGCCCACCTTACTTCCTGCACTGGAGCGTGATAGGAAGATGCGCGAGTACAAGCGCACGTTGGTAGACGCGCTACTGAGAGCATTCCCAAATGTCACAGGGGAACAAGTGGAAGCCCAAGGCCAAGGCAGAGGAGGAGCAAGAGGTCGCCAAGGCAGCTGTGTCACGGCCAGCTCCTCTGAGGGCAGGGTTAGCATGGCAGAGATGTGGAAAACTTTTGTCAACACGCCACAGCTAACTGCACCACCACCTGATACGCAACGTGTTAGCAGGAGGCAACATTTCACTAACATGGTGGAACAGTACGTGTGCACACCCCTCCACGTACTGACTGATGGTTCGGCCCCATTCAACTTCTGGGTCTCTAAATTGTCCACGTGGCCAGAGCTAGCCTTTTATGCCTTGGAGGTGCTGGCCTGCCCGGCAGCCAGCGTTTTGTCTGAACGTGTATTCAGCACGGCAGGGGGCGTCATTACAGACAAACGCAGCCGCCTGTCTACAGCCAATGTGGACAAGCTGACGTTCATAAAAATGAACCAGGCATGGATCCCACAGGACCTGTCCGTCCCTTGTCCAGATTAGACATTAACTACCTCCCCATAACCATATATTATTGGACTCCAGGGCACTTCCTCATTCAATCCTATTTTTATTTTCATTTTACCATTATATTGCGAGGCTACCCAAAGTTGAATGAACCTCTCCTCTGCCTGTGTGCTAGGCCTAAATATATGCCAATGGACTGTTGCAGTGGTGGGTGACGTGAAGCCTCATTCTCTGCTATGACATGCAGACTAATTCTCTGCTGACATGAAGACAGATTCTCTGTTACGGGACCTCTCTCCTCTGCCTGTGTGTGTGCTGGGCCTAAATATATGCCAATGGACTGTTGCAGTGGTGGCTGACGTGAAGCCTCATTCTCTGCTATGACATGCAGACTAATTCTCTGCTGACATGAAGCCAGATTGTCTGTTACGGGACCTCTCTCCTCTGCCTGTGTGTGTGCTGGGCCTAAATATATGCCAATGGACTGTTGCAGTGGTGGCTGACGTGAAGCCTCATTCTCTGCTATGACATGCAGACTAATTCTCTGCTGACATGAAGACAGATTCTCTGTTACGGGACCTCTCTCCTCTGCCTGTGTGTGTGCTGGGCCTAAATATATGCCAATGGACTGTTGCAGTGGTGGCTGACGTGAAGCCTCATTCTCTGCTATGACATGCAGACTAATTCTCTGCTGACATGAAGCCAGATTGTCTGTTACGGGACCTCTCTCCTCTGCCTGTGTGTGTTCTGGGCCTAAATATATGCCAATGGACTGTTGCAGTGGTGGCTGACGTGAAGCCTCATTCTCTGCTATGACATGCAGACTAATTCTCTGCTGACATGAAGACAGATTCTCTGTTACGGGACCTCTCTCATCTGCCTGTGTGTGTGCTGGGCCTAAATATATGCCAATGGACTGTTGCAGTGGTGGCTGACGTGAAGCCTCATTCTCTGCTATGACATGCAGACTAATTCTCTGCTGACATGAAGACAGATTCTCTGTTACGGGACCTCCCTCCTCTGCCTGGGTGCTGGGCCTAAATATATGCCAATGGACTGTTGCAGTGGTGGGTGACGTGAAGCCTCATTCTCTGCTATGACATGCAGACTGATTCTCTGCTGACATGAAGCCAGATTGTCTGTTACGGGACCTCCCTCCTCTGCCTGGGTGCTGGGCCTAAATATATGCCAATGGACTGTTGCAGTGGTGGCTGACGTGAAGCCTCATTCTCTGCTATGACATGCAGACTGATTCTCTGCTGACCTGAAGCCAGATTGTCTGTTACGGGACCTCTCTCCTCTGCCTGTGTGCTAGGCCTAAATATATGCCAATGGACTGTTGCAGTGGTGGCTGACGTGAAGCCTCATTCTCTGCTATGACATGCAGACTGATTCTCTGCTGACATGAAGCCAGATCGTCTGTTACGGGACCTCTCTGCTCTGCCTGTGTGCTAGGCCTAAATATATGCCAATGGACTGTTGCAGTGGTGGGTGACGTGAAGCCTCATTCTCTGCTATGACATGCAGACTGATTCTCTGCTGTCATGAAGCCAGATTGTCTGTTACGGGACCTCTCTGCTCTGCCTGTGTGCTAGGCCTAAATATATGCCAATGGACTGTTGCAGTGGTGGGTGACGTGAAGCCTCATTCTCTGCTATGACATGCAGACTGATTCTCTGCTGACATGAAGCCAGATTGTCTGTTACGGGACCTCTCTCCTCTGCCTGTGTGCTAGGCCTAAATATATGCCAATGGACTGTTGCAGTGGTGGCTGACGTGAAGCCTCATTCTCTGCTATGACATGCAGACTAATTCTCTGCTGACATGAAGCCAGATTGTCTGTTACGGGACCTCTCTCCTCTGCCTGGGTGCTGGGCCTAAATTTATGACAATGGACTGTTGCAGTGGTGGCTGACGTGAAGCCTGATTCTCTGCTATGACATGGAGACTGATTCTCTGCTGACATGAAGCCAGATCCTCTGTTACGGGACCTCTCTCCTCTGCCTGTGTGTGTGCTGGGCCTAAATATATGCCAATGGACTGTTGCAGTGGTGGCTGACGTGAAGCCTCATTCTCTGCTATGACATGCAGACTGATTCTCTGCTGACATGAAGCCAGATTCTCTGTTACGGGACCTCTCTCCTCTGCCTGTGTGTGTGCTGGGCCTAAATATATGCCAATGGACTGTTGCAGTGGTGGCTGACGTGAAGCCTCATTCTCTGCTATGACATGCAGACTAATTCTCTGCTGACATGAAGACAGATTCTCTGTTACGGGACCTCCCTCCTCTGCCTGGGTGCTGGGCCTAAATATATGCCAATGGACTGTTGCAGTGGTGGCTGACGTGAAGCCTCATTCTCTGCTATGACATGCAGACTAATTCTCTGCTGACATGAAGACAGATTCTCTGTTACGGGACCTCTCTCCTCTGCCTGGGTGCCGGGGCCTAAATATCTGAGAATGGACTGTTCCAGTGGTGGGTGACGGGAAGCCAGATTCTCTGCTATGGAACCTCTCTCCAATTGATTTTGGTTAATTTTTATTTATTTAATTTTTATTTTAATTCATTTCCCTATCCACATTTGTTTGCAGGGGATTTACCTACATGTTGCTGCCTTTTGCAGCCCTCTAGCTCTTTCCTGGGCTGTTTTACAGCCTTTTTAGTGCCGAAAAGTTCGGGTCCCCATTGACTTCAATGGGGTTCGGGTTCGGGACGAAGTTCGGATCGGGTTCGGATCCCGAACCCGAACATTTCCGGGATGTTCGGCCGAACTTCTCGAACCCGAACATCCAGGTGTTCGCTCAACTCTAATTGAGACTCATTCAACTTGAATGGGTCCGTGATCCGTCCGCACCGCAAAAAAATAGAACACATTCTATTTTATTGCTGTGTGGCAGCATGGACAGAAACACCACAGAAACACTCTGTAGTGCTTCTGTGGGGTTCCGATTGTGCTTCCGTTCCACATCTCCGTGATTGTGGACACATTCAAGTGAATGCATCCGCATCCGTGATGCGGAGTGCACACTGGCCGGTGCCCTTGTATTGCGGACCAAGCGTATGCGGGCCGCAATAAGGCCATGGGCACACAATTGCTGTGTGCAAGAGGCCTTACACTGATAGACCATAGAACATGCTAGGGTACATAGCATGTTGAACACCCCTCGTATGTTCTACGCTATGCTGCTCTGCTGCTGTTACTATTGCAGCCATGTGCCTCTATTGCCCTACCCTTTCCACATCCACACTTTACTGCTGCTCCCAATTAAAAGGGAGAATTTTTCTAGGCTCGTTCAGAACAAGCCATTTTTTCTTCTGACATGTAGCACTTGTGCATGTCATATGCGCAGGCATACTAACTCTGTCAAGGAATAAATTTCCACATAACTTTGTATGTCAGTGTCACTCTGACATGATTTGCTATTGCTGCCATTGCATTCAAGAGCTGGGGGAAGGAGAGGGGGGAAAGAAAAAGCAAAATGTCATAAATAAAAAAAAAATATAAAGAGAGAGGACCTTTTCCTAAAAATTCCTAGGAGTCCCAGGAGACAATAAGATTCTATATATCAATTGCTGAGCAATTGTAATCACTTTGGTTCCGAACCTAAATTTTACGTAAATTCAGCAAAACTGAACCAAACCAAACATCAAAAGGTTTGTTCATTCCTAACTTAACCACCTCCGGACCGCCTAACGCAGATGTGCGGTCCGGAGGTGGCAGCGCTGCGCACAGTCACGCATATACGCGTCATCTCGCGAGACGCGAGATGACGCGAGTATGCGCCCGCGCGTGCGCAGTTCGCGCTGGCATTTCGTCGAGAAGTATTTCGTCAGCAACCTGCCAGCCAATGATCGTGGCTGGCAGGTTGCTGATTTTTTAAAAATCCAATCAAAGTGCCAGATAGCAGATCATATTAGTAAATATGATCTGATATATGGCTGCCTGCTCCTCTGCTGGTTCTTTTCGTCGGTTGGATCCAGCAGAGGAGCAGGCTTCACAGTGAGTACACCAAACACTACACTTTAGCCCCTGATCACCCCCCTGAACCCCAATTAACCCTTTGATCACCCCTTTGATCACCCCTGTCAATCACAAGTGAAAAGAAAAAAGTGATCAGTGCAAACTGTCACTTTTTTTTTTCACTGTTATTGACCGTTAGGTTTTAGGTATAGTTTAGGTCCCTTGGTTAGGTAGTTAGCGATCAGTTAGCGCCCAGCCCACCGCACCGCAGTCCATTATTCGCTGATTAGCGTATCGCTAATCAGCATTTGTACTTTTATAGTATCTGGAAGTGATCAAAACTGATCACGGTCAGATCTATAATAGTACTAGTGTCACTTTAGTTCGCCCTCCACCCAAAACGCAGTGTTTGCCCGATTAGGCCTGATCGGTCACCCACACGTGCGTTCGCCCACACCCGCCCCACCGCAGTGACAAAAAAAATATTTTTTTTGATCACTGCACATTCACTTTACACGCACTGCGGCGATAAAAAAATCAGTTTTGATATTTTTTATCAACCGCAGCGGCCTCCGGTACTTCGCTAGCCTCCCCTTTGTAAGACAGGCTTGCTTTTTTTTTCTTGGGTAGTCTCAGGGAATACCCCTAAATTTAGTTGCCCACATGTCTAACAGGGGGTATTCCTCTGAAGAGGCCTACAGGCTTCTGACCCAGTCGGATGAGGAGTGGGAACCCTCATCTGATGAATCCAGCGGGTCAGAATACGAACCTGTAGAAAGCAGAGGCTCTCTGACCCAAAGTTCGGACGAGGAGGCTGAGGTCCCTGATACCACCAGGCGTACCCGGCCCCGTGTCGCTAGACCGCAGGTTGCGCAGGATCCGCTTCAAGAGCAGCAGAGTGGGGCTGGTGCTGTCGGATTACGTGGTGAGGCATACACCAGCAGCCCAGCCCTCCCTGGACCTAGTACCAGCACTGCCGTACAACCTGGTGAAGTAGCGAGCACCAGAAGAGCAGTTGAAGCTGGTACGGTGGCACGTGCAGTAGTGACCCCGTCGCAGCCACCGCAAAGACGTGCCCGTAGAGTCCCTAGAATCCCAGAGGTGCTGGCAAACCCTGATTGGCAGTCCCCAACTTCAGCCGCACCCGTAGTTTTCCCTTTCACTGCCCAGTCTGGAGTTCGGGTTGAGACAGCTCAGATCGGTTCGGCCCTGGGATTTTTTGAGCTGTTCTTGACTTTTAGACATAGTTGTGGCCGAAACAAACAGGTATGCCACACAATTTATCACCGCTAACCCGGGAAGCTTTTATGCCCAGCCTTTCCGGTGGAAACCAGTCCAAGTTTCCGAACTTAAAACTTTTCTGGGCCTCCTCCTCAACATGGGCCTGACAAAAAAGCATGAATTGCGGTCATATTGGTCCACGAACCCGATTCATCACATGCCCATGTTCTCTGCTGCCATGTCCAGGGCACGTTTTGAGGCCATCCTGCGGTTCCTGCACTTTAGTGACAACACCGCCTCCCGTCCCAGGGGCCACCCTGCTTTTGACCGGCTCCACAAAATTCGGCCCCTCATAGACCATTTTAACCAGAAATTTGCAGATATTTATACCCCAGAGCAAAACATCTGCATAGACGAGTCCCTGATACATTTTACCGGGCGCCTTGGCTTCAAACAATACATCCCAAGCAAGCGCGCCCGGTATGGGGTCAAATTGTATAAGCTCTGTGAAAGGGCCACAGGCTATACCCACAAATTCCGGGTCTATGAGGGAAAAGATCAGACCCTGGAGCCGGTCGGTTGCCCTGACTACCTGGGGAGCAGTGGGAAGACAGTTTGGGACTTGGTGTCACCCTTATTCGGCAAGGGGTACCATCTTTATGTGGACAATTTTTACACAAGTGTGGCCCTCTTTAGGCATTTGTTTCTAGAACGGATATACCCATGCTGGATGAGAGAAATATCTTGGCAAAAGACAACTTTTCCCATTTTTTTATACAAAGTTGGCATTTGACCAAGATATTTTTCTCACCCAGCATGGGTATATGTAAAATGACACCCCAAAACACATTCCCCAACTTCTCCTGAGTACGGCGATACCAGATGTGTCACACTTTTTTGCTGCCAAGGTGGGCAAAGGGGCACATATTCCAAAGTGCACCTTTTGGATTTCACCAGTCATTTTTTACACATTTTGATTGCAAAGTTCTTCTCACACATTTGGGCCCCTAAATTGCCAAGGCAGTATAACTACCCCACAAGTGACCCCATTTTGGAAAGAAGACACCCCAAGGTATTCCGTGAGGGGCATGGTGAGTTCCTAGAATTTTTTATTTTTTGTCGCAAGTTAGTGGAATATGAGACTTTGTAAGAAAAAATAAAAAAAATAAAATCATCATCATTTTCCGCTAACTTGTGACAAAAAATAAAAAGTTCTATGAACTCACTATGCCCATTATCGAATACCTTAGGGTGTCTACTTTCCGAAATGGGGTTATTTGTGGGGGTTTTCTACTGTTTGGGCATTGTAGAACCTCAGGAATCATGACAGGTGCTCAGAAAGTCAGAGCTGTTTCAAAAAGCGGAAATTCACATTTTTGTACCATAGTTTGTAAATGCTATAACTTTTACCCAAACCATTTTTTTTTGCCCAAACATTTTTTTTTTATCAAAGACATGTAGAACAATAAATTTGGCGAAAAATTTATATATGGATGTCGGTTTTTTTTGCAAAATTTTACAGCTGAAAGTGAAAAATGTAATTTTTTTGCAAAAAAATCGTTACATTTTGATTAATAACAAAAAAAGTAAAAATGCCAGCAGCAATGAAATACCACCAAATGAAAGCTCTATTAGTGAGAAGAAAAGGAGGTAAAATTCATTTGTATGGTAAGTTGCATGACCGAGCGATAAACGGTGAAAGTAGTGTAGTGCCGAAGTGTAAAAAGTGCTCTGGTCATGAAGGGGGTTTCACCTAGCGGGGCTGAAGTGGTTAAAGAGGTTGTCTCATATCAGTAAGAAATGTAATACAAGCCACTTACTAATGTATTGTTATTATCCATATTGTTTCTTTGCTGTCTGGAATCATTTTTCCATTCAATTATACACTGCTTGTTTCCATGGTTACAGACCACCATGCAATTCATCACTGGTGGTCGTACTTGCATACTAGAGAAAAAAAGAGTCTGACTTTCTGGTGGCCGGGCTATGGGAGATCACATAGGCTAGTGCTTTTTCCTATAGTATGCAAGTATGGCCACCACATTCCCATTGGTTGTCATATATCTCAGATACAGACAGTATAATCGAGGAAATACATTTTTTTTTCCAGGAGAACAACAATTCTGCCAATAGACTGATAGTATGGGACACAGCCAAGGCAGTCCCGAAAGGACTTTTGTTTAAAAAGGTAAATTACTGGAAAAAAATTTATAAGTAAAGTGGTAATCTATTGGAAAAGAAATTACAAGAAGTAAGTAGGGCATATATGATTAATCCTACCGAACAAAATAGGAAGGAATGGGAGGAAGAACAGGAAAAACTAAAAATATATCAGCTTGAGAAAAGTAGGAAAGAACTGTTCTTCCAAGGGTTCCGACTGGCTTCAGAGGGAGAAAAAGTGGGAAAAATTTTGGCAGGCATTGTAAAAAACCAAAGAGGTAAATCTTGGCTGGGGGTAATTAGAGATAATAAAGACAAAATAATCACCACACCGGAAGGAGTTAAAAAGGTTTTTAGGGAGTACTTCCAGGAACTCTATGAAACTAGGGTACGATATTCAAGATTAGAGTTGGACTCATATTTAGATTAGATTGCTTGGAGTAAGATATCCCAGGCCCAAAAGGAATATTTGGATAGAGAAATATAAATCGCTGAAATTAATGAAGTTTTGTGTAAAGTAAAATCCGCAAAAACACCAGGGTGCGACGGCCTTCCCTTTAAAATATATAAGGTCTTTGCCCGGGTTTTAATACCGGAATTAATAACAACAGACAGAGGATAGGGGATCTACCAGACTCTATGAAAGAGGCAATTATTACATTGATCCCAAAAAAGGGCAAAGATCAACTAGACCCGGGATCCTATAGACCAATATCTTTGTTGAACACGGACGTCAAAATCCTGGCAAAGGTTCTGGCAGAGAGGCTCTCCAAAGTGATTAAAGGTATAATCCATGAAGATCAGACTGGTTTTATACCTGGTAGAACAATATATTTAAATATAAGAAGGTTGTACCTTAATATTGAGGCTAACAGAACAGAACCAGGTGACAAAGCAATACTTTCATTGGATGCTCAAAAGGCATTCGACTGTATTGAATGGGAGTATCTATGGGCAGTCTTAAAAAGGGTTGGTATAGGCGAGGGGTTTATAAAATGCATTCAGCTTATATATTCCAACCCAAGGGCTAGAGTGATGGTGGGCGGTAGCTTGTCCCTGCCTCTTGCCCTTTACTGGGGCACCAGGCAGGGATGCCCTTTCTCTCCACTATTATTTGCTATAGCAATTGAGCCCCTTGCAAGTACAATAAGAAACGATAGGGAGATAAAAGGTTTTCAATATGCAGAAGGAGACGAAAAATTATTAATGTATGCCGATGATATTTCTGCACAACACAGGGGATCAGTTTATTAGGGTATTAGATAAAATAGATAAGTTTGGCGCTTTTTCTGGACTAAATATTAACTGGGCGAAATCCCATATGATGGTACTCTGTGACGGGCAGTTAGGGAGGGATTTAAGGGTTCAAGTACTTGAGAAACACAAGAGTTTTAAATATTTAGGTATACAAATCTCTGGCAATATAGAAGACTATGAAAAACTAAACGTACTTCCCGTAATAAAAGAACTTAGAACTAAAATACATATTTGGAAAAGATTACCACTCTCCATTCAAGGTCGGGTAAATCTAATAAAAATGATTTTTCTACCAAAAGGTACTTTATGTGTTACAAAATGCCCCAATAAGACTCCCGCAGAAGATATTTAGATTATTTGATCGCCTAATGGGGGAATTTATATGGAAAGGCTCTATCCCTAGGATAAAAAAAGAAGTGCTTCAGCTCCCAGTGAGAGAGGGTGGTTTGGCGGTTCCAAACTGGTTTATGTACTACTTGATAACACAATATAGTCAGATAAGAGATAGTTTGAACAGTTTAGTGGGAATACAGGAACTAAATAAAATGGGTTGGAGAGGGGAACTTAATCACTTAGAGATAATGGAATTGGGCACACTTGATAAAAATATTACAGGAAATAGAATTATGAATGCAATGGATCACATATGGGGGCAGATTAAAAAATTACTCGGGATAAAAGGGATTCTTCAATATACACGTATTTGGAAAAATTTAAACTTGAAGGAACTCCAAACGATCAGGAGTTATATTGACTGGGAAAAAAAGGGGATAAAATATTTAGCTCAAGTAATTGAAGAAGATAAATTGAAGGATTTTAATACACTTGCTAGGGAGTTTGGGATCCCCCAAAAGGAAATTTACAAATATTTCCAGTTCAGGAACGCTTTGAGGACAGTGGTAAAACTAGATAAATATAGAAAGGAACAATCAGATCGAATATACAAATTTACTGACGGAGGAGAAAAAAGAGGTACTACAAAAAAAAGATACAGGATATTGATGGAAGGAAAGAAAGAACGGACTACAATACTAGCTAAAAAAAAAATGGGAAAAAGAACTTCAGCCTCTCTTTTCTGATGAGAAATGGAAAGATGCCCTTAGAAGTTACCCAACGGTGTCGGATAGGGGTTCACACAAAATATCACAATTCTTTATAGTACATAGATTACATCGATCTCCTAAGATGTTAAAGAAAATGGGTGTTAGAATGTCGGATAATTGCCCAAAATGTAGGGAAAGGGATGCAGATTTAATTAATTGTTTTTGGAGATGTCCCAGACTTTTCAGATATTGAAAAGAGATAGCAGAGATTGTATCTGTATTCCCGGATGTTCATGTGATTGAAGATCCAGTAGTTTGTATATTGGGAGAAACTGAACATCTGAAATTAAAGAAGGAAGTACGATTGGTTTTGGGTAAAGTACTATTTCAAGCTAGACTCCTTATACTCAGGAAATGGATAAAAGAAGATCCGCCCACAGTGGGACAGTGGCGTGAAGCAGTAGCTAATCTTATCAAAATTCAACGGGTTTCCGAGTGCTACACTAAAAATCCAGTAGGATTTGACGAGATTTGGAATAAATGGCCATATTATGTTGAGATTTTTTTTTTTTCCTCGTTCCTCTCTCTCCCCCTCTTCCCCCAGGGCGGGTGGGTGCTCGGGCGATAACTAATAACATTTGCTGTAGTAGTAATGTTGAATATTCTACATTATGTTATTGATGAGATGAATAATTATATGTTTTAAGAAAGAAAAGAATAAAGTTTATATAAAACTTAAAAAAAAAGTACGGCCACCACTAATGGGTTGCAGGGTGGTCTGTAACCATGGAAACAAGCAGTGTATAGTGCAAAGGAAGCAATATGGATAATAGCAATACATTAGTAAGTGGCTTGCATTAATTTTCTCTACATGATAAATGCCACTTACTGAAGTGAGACAACCCCTTTAATTCCTGGCTGTTTAATGCCATTTAAATCATGGTCAATAGCAACTGCAGCATCTAAGTGTTAAGGTCACATCTGTCACCCCCATCAACATTATTCATGAATGCAGTGGATTTCCAGACAAATAAATTAATTTATCTGTACAATTTTACTCTTACTTTTTTTTTTTTTTTTTTTTGTATCTCTATAACCACACCCATGCCAAAGGTAATATTTACAACAAATCTAACCTCTTTTACCTCCTTTCTCTTTGGTCTGTTCTGAAATAAATTTCTCCAGCTTGGCTCTTAGAAGAATTTCAGCACCATATCTGCCATTTGTCCCATCATCCACAAGAATAAAGTGAGAGTGATTATTGTCTAAGCAAGAAAGACTTCCTTGGCTTTCTTCATCTATCTGATACTGAGCTGGAAAAGATCCCTTAAGAAAAGAAAAAAAAACTGTATGATGAAAGTTAAAAGGAAAATGTGTCAAACACATAAAATATTGACCCAAATGAAGTAAATACATATTTATTTTCATGCAATGGCCTTAAAAAGAGTTTGCCACCTCCCCCAAGCTTGATTAAGTACAGTCATAAATTAAGTACTGCTGCAGATGATAGCTAATGTAGATGTGCATACTAACCCACATCCTCCTACTGTGCGTCCACAAACTGGCACAATATTATACAGAGAGGACTCATGAGCCACATGCACATTGAAATTAGCGATTGGGAGTCACCTTCAGCAGGGCAAATCATGTACTCATTATGGTTTGGGGAGGTGATACACTGCCTTTAACATGTAGGTTTACAGTTAAAGAATACATCCAGTAATAAACATATTTTCCTAAATGAATAGTTCAGGTGAATATGAGAAACTCTGTAATATACAATGGAAATAAAAAGTCTAAACACCCCTGTAAAAATGTCAGGAAAGGTTTAATAGTAATAAGTACAGTGGATATATAAAGTCTACACACCCCTGTTAAAATGTCAGGTTTTTGTGATGTAAAAAAAATTAGACAAAGATAAATCATTTTAGAACTTTTTCCACCTTTTTCTGTACAACTCAATTGAAAAACAAACTGAAATATTTTAGGTAGAGGGAAGAAAAAATATAAAAATAAAATAATATGGTTGCATAAGTGTGCACACCCTTAAACTAATACTTTGTTGAAGCACCATTTGATTGTATTACAGCACTTAGTCTTTTTGGGTATGAGTCTATCAGCATGGCACATTTTGACTTGGCAAGATTTGCCCACTCTTCTTTTCAAAAACACTCCAAATCTGTCAGATTGCAAGGGCATCTCCTGTGCATAGCCCTCTACGGATCACCCCACAGATTTTCAATCGGATTCAGGTCTGGGCTCTGGCTGGGCCATTCCAAAAAACTTTAATCTTCTTCTGGTGAAGCCATTCCTTTGCTGATTTGGATGCATGCTTTGGGTCGTTGTCATGCTGAAAGATGGAGTTCCTCTTAATGTTCAGCTTTCTAGCAAAAGCCTGAAGGTTTTGTGCCAATATTGACTGGTATTTGGAACTGTTCATAATTCTCTCTAGCTGAACTAAGGCCCCAGTTCCAGCTGAAGAAAAACAGCCCTAAAGCATAATGCTGTCACCACCATGCTTCACTGTGGGTATGGTGTTCTTTTGGTGATGTCTTGTTTTTCTTTGTAAGAAAAGGCTTTTGCCTTGCCACTCAACTCCATAGCCCAGACATATGAATAATATGGGAGATTGTTATCACATGTACCACACAGCCAATACTTGCCAGATATTCCTACAGCTCTTTTAATGTTGCTGTAGGCCTCTTGGTAGCCTCACAGATCAGTTTTCTACTTGTCTTTTCATCAATTTTGGAGGGACCTCCAGTTTTAGGTAATGACACTGTTGTGCCATATTTTCTCCACTTGATGATGACTTCACTGTGTTCCAAGGTATATCTAATGCCTTGGAAATTCTTTTGGACCCTTCTCCTGACTGATACCTTTTAACAATGAGATCCCTCTAATGCTTTGGAAGCTCTCTGTGGACTATGGTTTTTGCTGTTGGATGCGACTAAGAAAATTTCAGGAAAGAACAACTAGAGCAGCTGAACTTTATTTGGGGTTAATCAGAGGCACTTTAAATGATGTCAGGTGTATGCTGACTCCTATTTAACATGATTTTGAATGTGATTGCTTAATTCTGAACACAGCTACATCCCTAGTTATATTTTAGTTTTGTTTGTTTTCTTCCCTCCACCAAAAAGATTTCAGTTTGTTTTTCAATTAAGTGGTACAGTTTATAGGTCACATTAAAAGGTAGAAGAAGTTCTGAAATGATTTATCTTTGTCTTATTTTTTTACATCTCAGAAATCTGACATTTTAATAGGGGTGTGTAGACTTTTCATATCCACTGTACTTATTACTATTAAACCTTTCCTGACATGTGCTGTACATGTACAAGTGACTTCCCACACAGCGCTGTATATGTATGATGCAACGAAAACTGTTCACCGTTCTTAAATGCATGTTGACCAGACTGCTCTGCCAGGCAAACATCTTAGTTATGTTGTGGACATTTTATTAGGATGTGTTTTTAATATATTGTGTATTGTCATCATGTCTCTCAGTGTCAGGGTAAACCATTGGAGTGAATATCTTCCTGTGTATGTGGAGACACAGCTGCCGGGCGCAGAGGTCTCTGTCGGAGAATGGTCCAATGTGCTATGCGCTGGACTGTGGGCCAGGGGAGACTGATGTGTTCAGCAGAGCAGTGTTTTGTTGGCTGATGTATGGATGCCGGCTAGCGCCCCCGCGCAAGACGTGGATTTATTGGCTTGGCGTGGATGCATTTGTTAGGAGAACAATGTATGAAAGGAACGTGCATTTGTTGTCTCTAGTGCGCCTGATCAGTCGCTGGAGAAAATGACGTTGTCCTGCAAATAAACATGCATGAGGATCATAGTAACTTTATTTGGCATTGATCACTGAGCAAAGCTGGATAAAGTTCACTCCGGTGGTAATGGGATATGTGTGTGTTCGCTGGCTATGTTATTCTAAATGATGGTGGTTTCTCATCTTCCTGTGTCATCACTTCCTGTATCCTTGTTACATGAAGTAAGTGGTCGGATGATGGGCCAGCCCCTTTTCTATTGTTAGACCCATACTAAATAAAAGTGAACAGACTGGGCAGGAGGGGGGCATTGCTCAGCAGAACTGAACATGATAACACCTTTGTCTGTGTCGTGAAGAGATTTACCTTTCCTTACACAAAGTCTGATGCGAGCGGATTTCTACTACAAATATTTCTACTACAGTTAACCCATTCAGGGCCCTGCAAATTTTAATTTTTGCATTTGAATTTTTCACTCACTGCATTCCTAGAGCCATAACAGCTTGTTTTTGTACTTGTACTTTTTTAATGGCACCATTTACTATTGCATATCATGTAGTGGGAAACTGAAAAAACATCCAAATGGTGTGGAACAAAAATGCAATTCTGGCAAAGTTTTATGGGTTTTGGCATTACTGAAACTGACTAGTTTCCTTCATTGTCCAGGTCAGTACAATTATGGTGATAATTAGAGATGAGCGTTTTTTTTTTTTTTTAAAGAGGACCTTTCACCATAATTAAACTTCTAAAGTAACCATACAGGCATGTAGAGCGGCGCCCAGGGACCCCTCTGCACTTACTGTTATACCTGGGCGCCGCTCCGTTCTCCGGTAATTGCCTCCGGTATCTTTACAGTTAGGCTCCACCCAGGGGAACCTGCCGTCGGCTCATTCTCCAATGCTGTAGAGCTGGCCGATCACAGCGCTCAGCTCATAGCCTGAGAGAAAGATGAGCGCTGTGATTGGCCAGCGCTGCAGCACGGGAGAAGGAGGCGCCGGCAGGTTCCCCTGGGTGGAGCCTAACTGTAAAGATACCGGAGGCAATTACCGGAGAACGGAGCGGCGCCCAGGTATAACAGTAAGTGCAGAGGGGTCCCTGGGCGCCACTCTACACGCCTGTATGGTTACTTTAGAAGTTTAATTCTGATGAAAGGTCCTCTTTAAATTGATTTGCCGCTTTGCCAAATTTTTCGGGAAATCTTTTATTCGATCTGAAAATATTTGCGGCAAATTACGTTAAAAATTGGCTGTTTAATGGCTGCTGAGAGCCTTTATAGTGGTGTAGAACACTTTCCAGTAACATGCACAGGGAGACTGCTTTGGTAGTGAAATAATATGACATGCAGATGACAGGCGCTCTTCGAATCACTGCACACTTCACTTTTTTGGGCAGTCACGGGGCCAAAACTGACCAAATAACTCAGGTATGATTTCAGACTTATGGGTCGATGTTAGCGCCAAGAAGAAGAGCACTTCTTTTACACCATCAACAGCTGATTCCACATCAATTACAACAGAACCTGTTCTATTAAACGCATATACAAGTAGAGTTTGTTGATTATTAATTTGCCCTTCCTCTGATCCGTAAGAACAATAACCCACAAACAACTGATCCTGTCTGTGGAGCATGCACCTTCACTCGGTCAGCATTTGCTCAAATATCCATTAGTATTGCTAAAGCCCAAAAAAAGAAAAACAAGAGTGGATTCAAAACAGAGATGGAATATACATTATGTATGTCTTCTGTGTTTAGTGCCCACTCTTGCTTTTGGTCACCAAATCATAGGCCAATTCTAAGAGGATCATACAGACTTTACAGCCGCTACACAGACAGGATACGTTGTGAGTCTCATTCTTCCTTCTGACATATTAGAAGAAAGGTCAAAGAAATGATGATGTCAGCCAGGCCACAAGCCAAAATAGTGGACAAGTCATGAAGTGGAGAGGGTGGGAACAGCATCAAAAGTCCAAAGAGTTGAACTATGACATAGTGGTGAGGTGGAAGCAGCAGCAGGAGGAGACCACGGAATGGTAAGGTGACATAGTGTGGAGATGGCAGCAGCATGAGGACAGCACAAAGTGGCAAGGTGACAGTGTGGAGATAGCAGCAGCATGAGGAGAATATAGAGTGGCAAGGCAACATAGTATGGATAAGGCAGCAGCAGGAGGAGACCACAGAGTGGCAAGGCGAAGTATCTTAGTGTGAAGGTGGCAGCAGCATTAGGACAACACAGAGTGGCAAGGTGCCATAGTGTGGAGATGGCAGCAGAAGGAGAACACAGAGTGAAAAATGTGGGGGGTTCAGTCAGCACAACTTTGTATGCAAGTGCACATTGCTATGGCGAAATACACATACAAATGCAAAAACACAAATGCAATCAGCACTCTGCCCTGCCTCTATGCTGGATGTTGAATGAGGCGTTAGTGTACATTTTGGCCAAAGCATAATAAGTCACTCACCACGTCAAGGTCGCCTCTATGAGTGGACCCAAACACTAGTTCCTACTTGTTATGGGCCATGACAGCCACACAAAGTCCAGGGAGCGCAGGTACAGCATGCACGCCAGGCACACTCTGCTTTTAACCCTGTCTGGTGCCATAACAGCTTCCATCGGATCCAGGGATGCAAGTACCAACATGCATGTTGAGCCCACTATATACTTCTCCTGGAGCCAAATGGAGGCAGGGCAGAGTGTTGGTTGCAGAGTGCGATTGCATTTGTGTTTTTGCGTTTGTATATTTATTTCGCCATAGCAATGTGCACCTGCATACAGGGTTGTGCTGACTGAACCCCCCCACATTTTTTTCTTTGTAGTATATATTGGAGGTGTGGCGATCTCCATGCAGTCATGCACACCTGACCAGTAAGTCTGCCCTGGAGGCTGGTTTTAAAGAAAGTATAAAACTGAGTCTGCTTTTATAGCGCCTACCAGAAGCCATTTAGCTCCAGGAACAGTATATAGTGGGCTCAGCATGCATTTTGGTACTTGCATCCCTGGATCCGATGGAAGCTGTTATGGCCCTGGACGGGGTTAAAAGCAGCGTGTACCTGGCGTGCATGCTGTACCTTTGCTCTCTGGACTTTGTGTGGCTGTCATGGCCCATAACAGGTAGGAACTAGTGTTAGGGACCACTCAGAGGCGACCTTGACGTGGTGAGTGGCTTATTACGCTTTGGCAAAAGAGAACACAGAGAGGTAAGGTGACATAGTGTGGAGATGGAAGCAACAGGATACCACAGAGGGGCAAGATGACAGTGTGGAGATGGCAGCAGCATGAAGAGAACACAGAGTGGCAAGGCAACATAGTGTGGAGATAGCAGCAGTATGAGGATACCATAGGGTGGCAAGGTAACATATTGTGGAGATGGCAGCAGCATAGGAAGACCACAGAGTGGCAAGGGGACATAGTGTGAAGATGGCAACAGCATGAGAGCACCACAGAGTGGCAAGCTGACATAGTGTTGAGATAGCAGCAGCGTGAGGAGACCACAGAGTCGCAAAGTAACATAGTGTGGAGATGGCAGCAGCATGAGGAGACCATAGAGTGGCAAGGTGACAGGGTGGAGATAGCAGCAGCAAGATTAGACCACAGAGTGGCAAGGTGACATAATTCAGAAATGTCAGCAGCATGAGGAGACCACAGAATTGCAAGGTCACATAGTGTGGAAAGGGCAGCAGCAGGAGGAGACCACTGAGTGGCAAGGTGACATAATGTGGAGATGGCAGCAGCATGAGAACACCACAGAGTGGCAAGGTAACCTAGTGTGGAGATGGCAGCAGCACGAGGACACGACAGAGTGGAAAAGGGGACATAGTGTGGAGATGGCAGCAGCATGAGGAGACCAGAGAGTGGAAAGGTGACATATAGTGGATATGGCAGAAGCATGAGGACACCACAGAGTAACAAGGTGACAGTGTGGATAAAGCAGCAGCATGAGGACACCACACAGTGGCAAGGTGACATAGTATAAAGATAACAGCAGCATGAGGAGACCACAGAGTGGCAAGGTGACATAGTGTGGAGATGGCAGCAGTAGGAGAAGACCATAGAGTAGCAAGGTGACAGTGTGTAGATGGCAGCAGCATGAGGAGACCACAGAGTGGCAAGGTGGCAAAGTGTGGAGGTGGCAGCAGCAGGAGGAGACAAAAGAGTGGCAATTTACATAGTGTGGAGATGGCAGCAGCATGAGGACTCCATAGAGTGGAAAGGTGACATGGTATGGAGAAGGCAGCAGCATAAGGACACCACATATTGGCAAGCTGACATAGTGTGGAGATGGCAGCAGCAGGAAGAGACCGCAGAGTGGTAAGCGTGGAGATGGCAGCAGCATGAGGACATCACAGAATTATGAGGTCACATAGTGTGGAGATGGTAGCAGCAGAGGGAGACCACAGAGTGGCATGGTGACATAATGTGAAGATGGAAGCAGCAGCAGGATGCCACAGAGTGGCAAGGTGACAGTGTGAATATGGCAGCAGCATGAGGACACTACAGAATTGCAAGGTGACATAGTGTGGATATGGCAGCAGCCGGAGGAGATCACAGAGTGGAAAGGTCACATAGTGTGGAGATGGCAGCAGCAGGAAGAGACCACAGAATGGCAAGGTCAACTAACGTGGAGATAGCAGCAGCACGAGGACACCACAGAATGACAAGGTTACAGTGTGGAAAAGGTAGTAGCAGGGGGACACCACAGAGTGGCAAGGTGTCATAATGTGGAGATGGCAGCAGCAGCAGCAAGATACCTCAGAGTGGCAAGGTAACATAGTTTAGAGATTGCAGCAGCATGAGGACACCACAGAGTGGCAAGGTGATATAGTGTGGATGTGGCAGCAGCAGGAGAAGACCACAGAATGGCATGGTGGAATAGTATAGAGATAGCAGCATAAGGACATCATAGCGTGGCAAGGTGACATAGTGTGGAGATTGCAGCAGGAGGAGACCACAGAGTGGCAAGGTGATATAATGTGAAGATGGAAGCAGCAGCAGCATGATGCCACAGAGTGGCAAGGTGACATAGTGTGGATATGGCAGCAGCAGGAGGAGCACTCACGCCATCTACCGGCCGGAGTCGCGTGGTCAAAACAGGGGAGGCGAAAAGGACAGAACATAGTAACCATCTTCAGAAAACAAAAAGTAGAAGAGAAAGGGAAAAAGGAAAAAAAGGACTCTAGACAGGAAATATCGGAGGCAACTCACATCCTATTATTTCAGGTGAGGAAGCCACACATATAGATAGTAATACAATGCATTGTATCATTAGATTTCACATTATAGCACTGGAGAACTTGTTTGTTACACAGCTCGGAACCTAATCAACTTGTGATTCTTTCTACTTTGGGTTTATAGGAAATATAGATTGGCATTCATTATGTCACTTTTGGGAACGGTCATAGAGTCACAAATATTAAGAATTGCTTATCTTCACTAATTTCACTAGTATTCAAAATAATTATTAGAGTTGTTGTGCAGATGTGTTTCCCTACTATTATGTTTTTGCTGTGGTTATTACTTTTTAATCTTGTATCCAATAAAAGTTGAATTTTATTATTCATTAAGGTGTTTTTGCACTCAATTTGGAGTTGTGTTTAAAAGTGTGGAGATGTCTGCAGCAGCAGGAGGAGACCACAGAGTGGCAAGGTGACAGTGTGGAGATGGCAGCAGCAGGAGGACACGATAGAGTGGCAAGGTGATATAGTGTGAAGATAGCAGCAGCAAGAGGAGACCGCAGAGTTGCAAGGTCACATAGTGTGGAGATGGCAGCAGCATGAGGACACCACAGAACGGCAAGGTTACATAGTGTGGAGATGGCAGCAGCAGGGGGAGACCAAAGAGTGGCAAGGTGACATAATGTGGAGATATCAGCAGCAGGATAACACAGCGTGGAAAGGTGACATAGGGTGGAGATGGCAGTAACATAAGGACACCACAGAGTGACAAGGTGACATAGTGTGGATATGGCAGCAGCAAGAGGAGACCACAGAGATGCAAGGTGACATAGTGCGGAGATGGCAGCAGCATGAGGACACCACAGAGTGACAAGGTGAGATAGTGTGGAGATGGCAGCAGCATAAGGATACCACAAAGTAGCAAAGTGACAGTGTGGATATGGCAGCAGCAGGAGGAGAACACAGAGTGGCAAGTTGACATAGTGTGGAGATGGCAGCAGCATGCGGACACCACAGAATGGCAATGTAACTTAGTGTGAATATGGCAGCAGCAAGGGGAGACCACAGAGTGGCAAGGTAACATAATGTGAAGATGGCAGCAGCAGTATGCCACAGAGTGAAAAGTTTACATAGTGTGGAGATGGCAGCAGCAGGAGGAGACCACAGAGTTGCATGGTAATATAGTGTAAAGATGGCAGCAGCATGAGGATACCACAGAGTGGCAAGGTGACAGGGTGGATATAGCAGCAGCATGAGGACACCACGAAGTGTCAAGGTGACATAGTATAAAGATGGCAGCAGCATGAGGAGACCACAGAGTGGCAAGGTGACATAGTGTAGAGATGGCAGCAGGAGGAAACCACAGAGTGTCAAGGTGACATAATTTGAAGATGGAAGCAGTCGCAGCAGGATGCCAGAAAGTGCAAAGATGACAGTGTGGATATGTCAGCAGCATGATGACACTACAGAATGGCAAGGTGACATAAAGTGGAGATGGCAGTAGCAGGAGGAGACCACAGAGTGGCAAGGTGACATAGTTTGGAGATGGCGGCAACAGCAGGAGGAGACCACAGAGTGGCATGGTGACATAGTTTGGAAATGGCAGCAGCAGGAGGAGACCACAGAGTAGAAAGGTCACATAGTGTGGAGATGGGAGCAGAAGGAGGAGACCACAGAGTGGCAAGGTGACATAGTGTGAAGATTACAGCAGCATGAGGACACCACAGAGTGGCAAAGTGACATAGTATAATGATGGCAGCAGCATGAGTAGACCAGAGAGTGGCAAGGTGACATAGTGTGGAGATGGCAGCAGCATGAGGAGACCACAGAGTGGAAAGATGGCATGGTGACAGTGTAGAGATGGCATCAGCATGAGGAGACCACAGAGTGGCAATGGACATAGTGTGTAGATGGCAACAGCATGAGGATACCAGAGTGGCAAGGTAACATAGTAAGGTGATGGCAGCAGCATATGTAAACCACAGAGTGGCAAGGTGACATAGTGTGGAGATGGCAGCAGGAGAAAACCACAGAGTGTCAAGGTGACATAATGTGAAGATGGAAGCAGCCGCAGCAGGATGCCAGAAAGTGGAAAGGTGACATAGTGTGGATATGGCAACAGCATGATGAAACTACAGAATGGCAAGGTGATATAGTGTGAAGATAGCAGCAGCAAGAGGAGACCGCAGAGTGGCAAGGTCACATAGTGTGGAGATGGCAGCAGCATGAGGACACCACAGAACGGCAAGGTTACATAGTGTGGAGATGGCAGCAGCAGGGGGAGACCAAAGAGTGGCAAGGTGACATAATGTGGAGATAGCAGCAGCAGGATAACACAGCGTGGAAAGGTGACATAGGGTGGAGATGGCAGAAACATAAGGACACCACAGAGTGACAAGGTGACATAGTGTGGATATGGCAGCAGCAAGAGGAGACCACAGAGATGCAAGGTGACATAGTGCGGAGATGGCAGCAGCATGAGGACACCACAGAGTGACAAGGTGAGATAGTGTGGAGATGGCAGCAACAGGAGGAGACCACAGAGTGGCAAGGTGACATGGTGTGGAGATGGCAGCAGCATAAGGATACCACAAAGTAGCAAAGTGACTGTGTTCTCCTCCTGCTGCTGCCATATCCACACTGTCACTTTGCTACTTTGTAGTATCCTTATGCTGCTGCCATCTCCACACCATGTCACCTTGCCACTCTGTGTCCTCCTCCTGCTGCTGCCATATCCACACTGAGTGGCAAGTTGACATAGTGTGGAGATGGCAGCAGCATGCGGACACCACAGAATGGCAATGTAACTTAGTGTGAATATGGCAGCAGAAAGGCGAGACCACAGAGTGGCAAGTAACATAATGTGAAGATGGCAGCAGCAGTATGCCACAAAGTGAAAAGTTGACATAGTGTGGAGATGGCAGCAGCAGGAGAAGACCACAGAGTTGCATGGTAATATAGTGTAAAGATGGCAGCAGCATGAGGAGACCACAGAGTGGCAAGGTGACATAGTTTGGAGATGGCAGCAACAGCAGGAGGAGACCACAGAGTGGCAAGGTGACCGTTTGGAAATGGCAGCAGCAGGAGGAGACCACAGAGTAGAAAGGTTACATAGTGTGGAGATGGGAGCAGAAGGAGGAGACCACAGAGTGGCAAGGTGACATAGTGTGAAGATTGCAGCAGCATATGGACACCACAGAGTGGCAAAGTGACATAGTATAATGATGGCAGCAGCATGAGTAGACCAGAGAGTGGCAAGGTGACATAGTGTGGAGATGGCAGCAGCAGGAGAAGACCATAGAGTGGCAAAGTGACATAGTGTGGAGATGGCAGCAGCATGAGGAGACCACAGAGTGGCAAGATGGCAAGGTGACAGTGTTGAGATGGCAGCAGCATGAGGAGACCACAGAGTGGCAATGGACATAGTGTGGAGATGTGTCACAACCAGACAGCTAAGAAGCTCTGACAGAGGCCTTTCAGAACCTCCTCCTTGAGTTTCTGTGTTGTGGTATTCAGTTCCTCCTCTTGTTAGCCTCTCTCAGCTGTCATGTGTTGGACTAATTGCTTCCCTTTAAATTCCTCCCCAGAATGCTTTTCTGGGCGGCTTGTACTTCTTCCTGGAGTGTGTGTGCATGCTGACCTTGTTCTCCTGTCTGCTACAAAGCTAAGTGTTGTACCGTTATCTGTTATTTACTGTTTGCTGGATCCCAGGTGACTTCTCCGTAAGACTTTTTCTCTGCTTCAAGTGACCGGTTCAGCTTGCGTTCATGGAGTTTGTTCTGAGCCTAAGATCTCGCTCCCGGATGCGTTCTCCGGGGGTAGTGAGAATTTTGTGCGTTTTAGAGAGGCTTGCAAACTCCATTTTCGCCTTCTTCCCCATTCCTCTGGTGATGAGGAACGGAGGGTGGGGATCATTATATCACTGCTCAGAGGTAACGCTCAGTCCTGGGCCTTTTCGCTGCCGGAGGGGGCACGGCCTCTCCGTTCAGTGGATGAATTCTTTTTAGCCCTGGGTCAGATATATGATGATCCGGATCGTATTGCTCTGGCTGAGTCTTAACTACGTCTATTATGCCAGAGTAAACAATCCGCAGAAATATACTGCTCAGAATTTCGGAGATGGGCAGTTGATACTGGTTGGAATGATGCTGCACTCCGAAGTCAATTTTGCCATGGTCTTTCAGAGGGATTGAAAGATGCATTTGCCTTTCATGAGAGGCCTATTTCTTTGGACTCTGCTATGTCTCAGGCCGTTCGTATTGACAGGCGTCTTAGAGAGAGAGGAGAGATGTCCCCTTCCTGTCATACTCAGTCCCAGGACAGTGCAGCGGTCCCATTCTGTGCGCAGGGGTCTCAGTCGCCGTCAGCCCCTTCTGAGCAGGAGCCCATGCAGCTGGGGTTGATTGCTCCTGACAATAGAAGATTCAGCTCGCATGGGAGGGTTTGTTTTTGTTGTGGAGGTATAAATCATTTGGCAAATATTTGTCCCTCTAGGAGATTCAGGCAGTTTTCTGGGAGTAATAAAGAAACAAACAGGAAAAAATCTTTTAAAAATGTTCCGTCTGTTACTATTGGCAGGGTTGAGGCGGAAATTGAAGGTTTTCCATTTGCTTGTAGTTCCCGTTTTGTCCTGCCGGCTAGGGTGGCGCTAGAGAGCAAGAACATTTTTTGTGAGATTTTTGTGGATAGTGGAGCAGCGGTCAATCTCATTGATAATCAATTTGCGATAACTCATGGTTTCCAGGTGTGCACTTTGGGAAAGGATATTCCTGTTTTTGCTATCGATTCCGCTCCACTTTCTCAAAAATCATTAAAGGGCATAGTTCACAATATCCGTTTAATTGTGAGTGATGCTCATGTTGAGGATGTGTCATGTTTCGTCCTTAGCGGTTTGCCTACCCCTCTAGTGTTGGGGCTACCCTGGCTCACTAAACATAACCCCACCATTGATTGGCAAGCGAGGCAAATAAATGGTTGGAGTGACTTTTGCAGAGAGAATTGCCTCATGACATCTGTTTCTGGAGGTTGCTACTAAGACTGTACCATCTTTTCTCTCTGAATTTTCGGATGTCTTCTCTGAGAGTGGAGTTCAGGATTTGCCCCCGCACAGGGAGTACGATTGCCCTATTAATCTCATCCCAGACGCCAAGCTGCCTAAATCTCGTTTATACAATCTTTCCCAACCTGAGAGGATCGCTATGCGTGCTTATATCTCTGAGAGTCTGAGAAAGGGACACATACGACCCTCGAAGTCACCTGTTGCCGCTGGTTTTTTCTTTGTTAAGAAAAAAGATGGTTCTTTAAGACCTTGTCTGGATTTCAGGGAGCTGAACAATATCACAATTCGTGACCCTTATCCGCTTCCTCTGATCCCAGACCTGTTTAATCAGGTTGTTGGGGCTAAAGTCTTTTCCAAATTAGATCTAAGAGGGGCATACAACCTGGTCAGGGTCAGAGAAGGGGACGAATGGAAGACGGCCTTCAATACCCCTGAGGGCCATTTTGAAAATTTGGTTATGCCTTTTGGTTTGATGAATGCCCCAGCCGTTTTTCAGCATTTCGTGAACAGCATTTTTTATCATTTGATGGGAAAATTTGTATTGGTGTATTTGGATGACATTTTGATTTTTTCTCCCGATTTCAAAACTCATAAGGAACATTTATGTCAGGTCTTGCTCATCCTGCGGGAGAATAAATTATATGCGAAACTGGAAAAATGTGTGTTTGCGGTTCCAGAAATTCAATTTCTGGGGTTTCTTCTCTCCGCTTCTGGTTTTAGCATGGACCCCGAGAAGGTCCGCGCTGTGCTTGAGTGGGAGCTTCCTGAGAATCAGAAGGCGCTGATGCGTTTTTTGGGCTTTGCCAATTATTACAGGAAGTTCATTTTGAATTATTCTTCTATTGTTAAACCACTCGCTGATATGACCAGAAAGGGGGTAGATTTTTCTTCTTGGTCAGTAGAGGCGCGTAAGGCTTTTTCTGATATCAAGGAGAGTTTTGCTTCCGCTCCCATCTTGGTGCAACCTAATGTTTCTTTACCCTTCATAGTTGAGGTTGATGCTTCTGAGGTGGGTGTGGGGGCAGTCTTGTCTCAGGGTTCCTCTCCTGCCAATTGGCGACCGTGTGCCTTTTTCTCAAGAAAACTCTCCTCCGCAGAGAGAAATTACGATGTGGGAGATAGGGAATTGTTGGCCATCAAGTTGGCTTTTGAGGAATGGCGCCATTGGCTAGAGGGAGCCAGACACCCTATTACCGTATTTACTGACCATAAAAATCTGGCCTACTTGGAGTCAGCCAAGCGTCTGAACCTGAGACAGGCCAGATGGTCTTTGTTCTTTTCTAGGTTTAATTTTGTTGTCACATTCCGCCCTGGAGTTAAGAATGTGAAGGCAGATGCCCTGTCACGTTGTTTTCCGGGAGGCGGGAATTTTGAAGACCCGGGTCCCATTTTGGCTGAAGGTGTGGTGGTCTCTGCTCTTTTTCCTGAATTGGAGGCAGAGGTGCAGGCAGCCCAGTCAGAGGCTCCTCATCTTTGTCCTCCTGGGAGGTTGTTTGTGCCTCTCGCTTTAAGACACAAGATTTTTAAAGAACACCACGATACGGTCCTTGCTGGGCACCCGGGGGTAAGAGCCACACTGGATCTCATCGCTCGGAGATTCTGGTGGCCTGCGCTTCGTAAGTCGGTTGAGGGTTTTGTGGCAGCCTGCGAGACTTGCGCTCGTGCCAAAGTCCCTCATTCACGGCCATCAGGTCCTCTCCTTCCCTTACCCATTCCTTCCTGTCCTTGGACACATCTGTCAATGTACTTCATAACGGACCTGCCTCGTTCCTCGGGGAAGACTGTGATTCTGGTGGTGGTGTACCGTTTTAGCAAAATGGTGCATTTCATCCCTTTTCCTGGTTTGCCCAATGCTAAGACGCTGGCGCAGGCATTTATTGATCACATTGTCAAATTGCACGGCATTCCTTCAGACATAGTCTCTGATAGGGGCACGCAGTTTGTTTCCAGATTCTGGAAGGCTTTCTGTTCTCGCTTGGGGGTTCGGTTGTCATTCTCTTCTGCTTTCCACCCGCAGTCGAATGGCCAGACAGAGCGCGTCAATCAGAATCTGGAGACATATCTGCGCTGTTTTGTGGCGGAGAATCAAGAGGATTGGTGTTCTTTTTTGTCCCTTGCTGAGTTTGCTTTAAATAACCGTCGTCAGGAGTCCTCTGATAAGTCACCATTTTTTGGTGCATATGGGTTTCATCCGCAGTTTGGGACTTTCTCGGGAGAGGGGTCTTCTGGTTTACCTGATGAGGACAGATTCTCCTCGTCTTTGTCATCTATTTGGCAAAAGATTCAGGATAATCTTAAGAGCATGAGTGAGAGATATAGGCGTGTGGCAGATAAAAGACGTGTGCTTGGTCCGGACCTGAATGTTGGTGATCTGGTGTGGTTGTCTACCAAGAATATCAAATTGAAGGTTCCCTCCTGGAAGTTGGGTCCTAGGTTTATTGGGCCTTACAAAATCCTGTCTGTGATCAATCCTGTTGCATACCGTCTTGATCTTCCTCAGACTTGGAAGATCCATAATGTTTTTCATAAGTCCTTATTGAAACCTTATGTTCAACCCATTGTACCCTCGCCTTTGCCTCCTCCTCCGATTATGGTTGATGGGAATCTTGAATTTCAGGTCTCTAGGATTGTGGATTCTCGTCTTGTCCGCGGTTCTCTTCAGTACCTTGTTCATTGGGAGGGGTATGGTCCTGAGGAGAGGATGTGGGTCCCAGTGACGGACATTAAGGCCTCTCGTCTCATCAGGGCTTTCCATAGGTCCCATCCTGAGAAGGTGGGTTCTGAGTGTCCGGAGTCCACTCGTAGAGGGGGGGGGGGGGGGGGGTACTGTCACAACCAGACAGCTGAGAAGCTCTGACAGAGGCCTTTCAGAACCTCCTCCTTGAGTTTCTGTGTTGTGGTATTCAGTTCCTCCTCTCGTTAGCCTCTCTCAGCTGTCATGTGTTGGACTAATTGCTTCCCTTTAAATTCCTCCCCAGAATGCTTTTCTGGGCGGCTTATACTTCTTCCTGGAGTGTGTGTGCATGCTGACCTTGTTCTCCTGTCTGCTACAAAGCTAAGTGTTGTACCGTTATCTGTTATTTACTGTTTGCTGGATCCCAGGTGACCCTGACTCCCTCCGTATCTTGTGTAGGGAGCCGGTGGTCGTGTCCCCTCACTATTGTAGGGTGCTCAGGGCTTTATAGTCAAAGTTCGTGGATATGCAAACCTCCACCATTAGGATCTTTGCATAGGCTGAGCAGCCAGGGAAAGTGCCAGGTCTTCTGCAGGGGTCTCCCTTGGTTCCTTAGCTTTTGGATCCAGCGAGTCATTTATACATGTTGCTTTGTCTTGTTTCCTGTACACCGTCCGTGACAAGATGGCAGCAGCATGAGGATACCAGAGTGGCAAGGTAACATAGTAAGGTGATGGCAGCAGCATATGTAAACCACAGATTGGCAAGGTGACATAATGTGAAGATGGAAGCAGCCGCAGCAGGATGCCAGAAAGTGGAAAGGTGACATAGTGCGGCTATGGCAGCAGCATGATGAAACTACAGAATGGCAAGGTGACATACTGTGGAGATAGCAGCCGCATGAGGACACCACAGAATGGCAAGGTGACATAGTGTTAAGATGGCAGCAGCAAGGGGAGACCACAGAGTGGGAAGGTGACATAGTGTGGATATGTCAGCAGCATGAGGACACCACGGAGTGGGAAGGTGACTTAGAATGGAGAAGGCAGCAGCATGAGGACACCACAGAGTGGCAATTGACAGAGTGTGGAGAATGGAGCAGCATGAGGACACCAGAGAGTAGCAAGGTGACATAGTGTGGATATGTTAGCAGCATTAGGACACCAGAGAGTGGCAAGGTGAATTAGTGTGGATATGGCAGCAGCAGGAGAATACCATAGATTGGCAAGGTGACAGTGTGGATGTAGCAGCAGCATGAGGACACCACAGAATGGCAAGATGGCATAGTTTGGAGATGGCAACAGCAGTGGGAGACCACACAGTGGCAAGGTGACATAGTGTTGGTATGGCGGCAGCAGCAGGAGGAGACCACAGAGATGCAAGGTGACATAATGTAGAGATGGCAGCAGCAGCAGCAAGATACCATAGAGTGAAAAGTTTATATAGTGTTAATGTGGCAGCAGCAAAAGGGACACCACAGAGTGGGAAGCTGACATAGTGTGAATTTGTCAGCAGCATGAGGACACCATGGAGTGGCAATTGGCATAGTGTGGAGAATGGAACAGCATGAGGACACCAGAGTGGCACGGTGAAATAGTGTGGTGATGGCATTAACATCAAGAGGAGATGGCAGCAGCAGGAGGAAACCACAGAGTGGCAAGTTGACATGGTGTGGGTATGTCAGCAGCATGAGGGCACCAAAGAGTGGCAAGGTGACATAGTGTGGATATAGCAGCAGCATGAGGACACCACAGAGTGGCAAGTTGACATAGTGTGGAGACGGCAGCAGCATGAGGACACCACAGAATGGTAAGCTGACAATGTGTGGGGATGGCAGCAGGAGGAAATCACAGAGTGTCAAGGTGACATAATGTGAAGATGAAAGCAGCCGCAGCAGGATGCCAGAAAGTGGAAAGGTGACATAGTGTGGATATGGCAGCAGCATGAGGACACTACAGAATGGCAAGGTGAAATAGTGTGGAGATGGCATTAACATCAAGAGGAGACCACAGAGTGGCAAAGTAACATAGTGTGGAAATGGCAGCAGCAGATGGAGTCCACAGAGTAGAAAGATCACATAGTGTGGAGATGGCAGCAGCATGAGGACACCCAAGAGTGGCAAGGTGACATAGTGTGGACATAGCAGCAGCATGAGGACACCACAAAGTGGCAAGTTGACATAGTGTGGAGACCGCAGCAGCATGAGGACACCACAGAATGGTAAGGTGACAAAGTGTGGAGATGGCAGCAGCAGGGGGAGACCACAGAGTGGCAAGTTGACATAGTGTGGATATGGCAGCAGCAAGAGAACACCACAGAGTGGAAAGGTGACATAGTGTGGATATGGCAGCATTATGAGGAGACCACAGAGTGGCAAGTTGACATAGTGTGGATATATCAGCAGCATTAGGACACCACAGAGTGGCAAGGTGACATAGTATGGAGATGGCAGCAGCATAAGAACACCACTGAGTGGAAAGGTGACATAGTATGGAGAAGGCAGCAGCATGAGGACACCACAGAGTGGCAAGGTGAAATAGTATGGAGATGGCAGCAGCATGAGGACACCACAGAGTGGCAAGTTGACAAAGTGTGGAGATGGCAGCAGCAGGGGGATACCACAGAGTGGCAAGTTGACATATTGTGGACATGGCAGCAGCAAGAGGACACCACAGAGTGGAAAGGTGACATAGTGTGGATGTGGCAGCAGCATGAGGACACCACAGAGTGACAAGGTGACATACTGTGGAGATGGCAGCAGTAGGAGAAGACCATAGAGTGGCAAAGAGACATAGTGTGAAGATGGCAGCAGCATGAGGAGACTACAGAGTGGCAATTGACTTAGTGTTAAGATGGGGGTAGCATGAGAACTCCACAGAGTGGCAAGGTGACATAGTATAGAGATGACAGCAGCATAAAGACACCATAGAGTGGCAAGGTGACAGGGTGTAGATGGCAGCAGGAGGAAACCACATAGTGGCAAGGTGACTTTATTTGAAAATGGAAGCAGTTGCATCAGGATGCCAGAAAGTGGAAAGGTGACATAGTGTGGATATGGCAGCAGCAGGAGGAGACCACAGAGTGGCAAGGTGACATAGTGTGGAGACCGCAGCAGCATGAGGACACCACAGAATGGTAAGGTGACAAAGTGTGGAGATGGCAGCAGCAGGGGGAGACCACAGAGTGGCAAGTTGACATAGTGTGGATATGGCAGCAGCAAGAGAACACCACAGAGTGGAAAGGTGACATAGTGTGGATATGGCAGCATTATGAGGAAACCACAGAGTGGCAAGTTGACATAGTGTGGATATATCAGCAGCATTAGGACACCACAGAGTGGCAAGGTGACATAGTATGGAGATGGCAGCAGCATAAGAACACCACTGAGTGGATAGGTGACATAGTGTGGATATGGCAGCAGCAGGGGGAGACCACATAGTGGAAAGGTGACATAGTGTGGATGTGGCAGCAGCATGAGGACACCACAGAGTGACAAGGTGACATACTGTGGAGATGGCAGCAGTAGGAGAAGACCATAGAGTGGCAAAGAGACATATTGTGGAAATGGCAGCAGCAAGAGGAGACCACAGAGTGGAAAGGTTACATAGTTAGGAGATGGCAGCAGCAGGAGGAAACCACAGAGTGGCAAGGTGACATAGTGTGGATATGGCAGCAGCAGAAGGAGACCACAGAATAGCAAGGGGAAATAATGTGGAGATGGCAGCAGCAGGATACCACAGAGTGGCTAGTTGACATAGTATGGATATGTCAGCAGCAAGAGGACACCACAGAGTGTCAAGGTGACATAGTGTGGGTAAGGCGGCAGCAGCAGGAGGAGATCACAGAGATGCAAGTTGACAGTGTGTATACAGCAGGAGCAGGAGGAGACTACAGAGCGGCAAGGTCACATAATCTGGAGATGGCAGCAGCATGAGGACACCACAGAGTGGCAAGGCGAAATAGTTTGGAGGTTGCGGCAGTATCAGGAGACCACAGAGTGGGAAGGTAACAGTGTGGATATGGTAGCACCAGGAAGAGACCATAGAGTGGCAAGGTGACAGTGTGTATATAGCAGAAGCAGGAGGATACCTCAGAGTGGCAAGGTGACATAGTGTGGAGATGGCAGCAGCAGCAGGAGATCACAGAGTTTTCAAGGTGACATAGTGTGGAGATGGTAGCAGCATGAGTACACCACAGAGTGGCAAGGTGACTGTCACTCACTGACCGCTGGGGCCGTCGCTGCCCTATACACTACTGACCTGACTGACTCCACTTAGTGCAGTCAGCCGATCAGTCACACACATACAGTAATGATACAGTTTCCCGCAGCCACTTTAATACTGCAGTGGCCGTCGGGAGGTGCGTCCCCTGCGCTACGTCGTTACTCGTCACCTGACCTCATTAGCGCTGTGGCGGATCTCGGAAGAGGAGCAAAGCAAGTGGATCAGTCTGCTGGCTACAGAGAAGGAGACCAGAGCCCGGAAAGAAGAGCCTGCCCTGAAGAGAGGAGGACAGTAGTGTTATGTTACTGTCAGAAAGTTACTGTAAAGAAAAAAAATATGTATAAAGGCCGAATTATTGGCCTGTATTTGTGGGAGAGGCGGCAGCAGCCTTCATTAACCTCTTACAGAGTATGCCCTCTTTTTGGCGTTCCTTTTACGCAGCGGTTATGGCACAATTAAAGCCACTTAGATCTAGTTAGATAGGCAGGTTAATGGTCACTTCTCTAGTTGCCTTCGTCACACAGGTAGCCGTGACCACAAATATATATATATGACTGGGGGCCCGAGGTAGCGGACTAACAATTGGCAACTATGCTATGTCAAGCTGGGACCTGCTTCCTGGGGAAAGGGCTAAGGCCTACAACTATGGGGGCAACTATTAACAGAGGGCCCTACCCAAACTTTATGGGAGCCCCACATAGTTGTTGTAGCAGGCCCCTCTTTGCTGAGAGGAGCCAACAACGACTATATGGGGCCCCTGTAAAGTTTGGATATGCCCCTCTGTTAATAGCTGCCCCCATATAGTTTTGGTAGGCCCCTCTGTTAATAGTTGCCCCTATATAGTTTGGGTAGGCCCCTCTGTTAATAGTTGCCCCTATATAGTTTGGGTAGGACCCTCTGTTAATAGTTGCACAAAGTGTGCACTATTACTGTGTGGGGCAATACACATGGGGAGTTTGTAAAGAGGTGGGCATTGTTGTGCTGAAGAAAAGAGCCTAAAATGTTTATCTGACAGGTTCTGTGGAGACAGAAGAAATCTGGGATAAATCTTCATGGTGGTCTGAGCTAAATAGTAAAAAAAAAAAGAAAAAGTGGACAACTCTGATTACAGAAGATGTCCCCTGTGATTTGTTTAGAGAAGACATCTCCTTTGAGTCTTTAAACAAAATTATACTGTAATCATTTTAAGGGTCTGCAGAGCACTTGTGTACAGTGGTATCTACCACTTTATGGTCGCTGTATTGGGGAAATATTGGTCTTTGTATGAACATAGAACATACTGACTTCATTAAGAAACTGACAGCAGGTCACCCTCACTAACCGGATGGTACATGGCAATAGTGCGGGCAACCCTGATTCTAACAATGCATAGGGCATTCTTAGCCCTGAGTGCACTGGTATGCCCCTCTAGATGGTGTGTAGGTGTACCTCTGCACTTGGGGCTAGGGAACGCAAGAAGATCATTTAAAAATTTGGACTGAGGGCAGTATCTCTGGAACAGTTCAATGGATCAAGGATTTCAATGTTGTATCGCTAATTGGTGTCCTGTTTTGTGTTTCTTAATCTGGTCACCCTGTATATGGTAGATGTACATGGAGATACAGTACAGACCAAAGGTTTGGACACACCTTCTCATTCAAAGAGTTTTATTTATTTCCAGGACTATGAAAATTGTAGATTCCCACTGAAGGCATCAAAACTATGAATTAACACATGTGGAATTATATACATAACAAAAAAGTGTGAAACAACAGAAAATATGTCATATTCTAGGTTCTTCAAAGTAGCCACCTTTTGCTTTGATTACTGCTTTGCACACTCTTGGCATTCTCTTGATGAGCTTCAAGAGGTAGTCACCTGAAATGGTTTTCACTTCACAGGTGTGCCCTGTCAGGTTTAATAAGTGGGATTTCTTGCCTTATAAATGGGGGTTGGACCATGAGTTGCGTTGTGGTGAAGTCAGGGGGATACACAGCGGATAGTCCTACTGAATAGACTGTTAGAATTTGTATTATGGCAAGAAAAAAGCAGCTAAGTAAAGAAAAACGAGTGGCCATCATTACTTTAAGAAATGAAGGTCAGTCAGTCCGAAATATTGGGAAAACTTTGAAAGTGTCCCCAAGTGCAGTCACAAAAACCATAAAGCGCTACAAATAAACTGGCTCACATGCAGACCACCCCAGGAAAGGAAGACCAAGAGTCACCTCTGCTGCGGAGGATAAGTTAATCCGAGTCACCAGCCTCAGAAATCGCAGGTTAACAGCAGCTCAGATTAGAGACCAGGTCAATGCCACACAGAGTTCTAGCAGCAGACATCTCTAGAACAACTGTTAAGAGGAGACTGTATGAATCAGGCCTTCATGGTAGAATATCTGCTAGGAAACCACTGCTAAGGACAGGCAACAAGCAGAAGAGACTTGTTTGGGCTAAAGAACACAAGGAATGGACATTAGACCAGTGGAAATCGGTGCTTTGGTCTGATGAGTCCAAATTTGAGATCTTTGGTTCCAACCACCGTGTCTTTGTGCGACGCAAAAAAGGTGAACGGATAGACTCTACATGCTTGGTTCCCACCGTGAAGCATGGAGGAGGAGGTGTGATGGTGCTTTGCTGGTGACACTGTTGGGGATTTATTCATCTTGCAGCGGCATGCTATTCCATCCGGTTTGCGTTTAGTTGGACCATCATTTATTTTTCAACAGGACAATGACCCCAAACACCCCTCCAGTCTGTGGAAGGGCTATTTGACCATGAAGGAGAGTGATGGGGTGCTGCGCCAGATGACCTGGCCTCCACAGTCACCGGACCTGAACCCAATCGAGATGATTTGGGGTGAGCTGAACCGCAGAGTGAAGGCAAAAGGGCCAACAAGTCCTAAGCATCTCTGGGAACTCCTTCAAGACTGTTGGAAGACCATTTCAGGTGACTACCTCTTGAAGCTCATCAAGAGAATGCAAGAGTGTGCAAAGCAGTAATCAAAGCAAAAGGTGGATACTTTGAAGAACCTAGAATATGACATTTTCAGTTGTTTCACACTTTTGTGTTATGTATATAATTCCACATGTGTTAATCCATAGTTTTGATGCCTTCAGTGTGAATCTACAATTTTCATAGTCATGAAAATAAAGAAAACTCTTTAAAGGAGAAGGTGTGTCCAAACATTTGGTCTGTACTATATATGGAGCTGTATGGGGACGGGGCCTAACACTGAGTGTTTCTCAATTTTGAAGGTTTTATGTCACATTTTGCATTGTATCAGCATAAGTCTGGTTCAGTGAAGCAGAAGGAAAATAGAGAAAGAACAGGAAGAAGAAAAACTTAGAAACAAAAATGTGTTGTTAAACTTTTTCAAGAAGCAGAAATCAACAGAGGAAAGCTGCCACTGTCTGTTTAGCTGTCTGAGAAATAAGTTCTTGTTGAACCAGAAGAGGAGACTGCTTCCTGCAGCACATCTTTTGTAATTGACACTGAAGGTCATACTGACACATACCCACAAGAAGAAGATGAAACTCAGACTGAGCACATTTCTGGCCTTGTTGAAAAGAAGAAGAGTCTGATTGGTAGAATCCAGCAGTTTAGCCAGATGTGTTGACGGACAAACACAGATAAAAGTATTGTGATTTGTGGTTTAGATAAAGAACAACAACTACAGGAAATGATAAAAGGTATGGACAAGGATTGTCAAGAACGTTCACTCAGTGAGTTTTTACTCTATGTAAAATCAAATGGACGTGAGAAAATAGTGTGGGACTGGCTAAGGTGGAGCACTAGCAAGCACGTTTTGTACTGTGTAACTTGACTTACATTCTCTTATGACTGTGGCAAAGCTACTAGTTTTCTTTGTCAGAAAGAGGGATTTAATCCGTCAAAAATCAAGTGGCATTTTCTGTACAATCGATTGCCAGAACATAAGAATTCTATCAATCACAAGCAACACTATTGGAGCTGGAGAAAGCTTCAAATATCTATTGCAGGCCATGGTTTGGAAAAATGTATTGCAGAAAAGTTTGGACAATGAAATAAAAAAATATTCAGTTTTATTAGAACAACTTCTGGATGTTATGTTATTTCTGTCATCAAGAAATTTTACATTTTGTGGAAGCTCCCAAAGAATTGGAGACTTGCACAACTTGAATTTCCTTGGTGTACTGGAATTGATAGCACACTATGATCCAATGCTACATGAACATTTGGAAAAAGTAAAGAGAAGCCAAGAGAGTGGAAGAAAAGTCCATGCTCATTATCTATCTTCGGCAACCCAAAATGAGTTTATAAATATATGTGGGAAACATGTTCTGGACACCATTCTGTCTGAAAGGTGGGATGCCATTTATTTATCTCTGATATGTGATGCCACAACAGATATTTCACATACAGAACAAAATTTAATTGTTTTAAGGTATGTGCATAGAAATTCAGAGACTGAAAATTGGGTTATTCAAGAAAGGTTTATTGAGTTTTTGATTTTCACCAAAAGAACGGTGAAGAGATAGCAGAAAAGCTGTTATTGAGGCTGGCTGATCATGGAATAAATCTTGATTGCAGAGGTCAAGGATTTGACAATGGTGCAAATATGTCGGGAAAAAACAAAGGAGTTAGAGCACACATACAAAAGAAGTTTCCAAAAGCTGTATTTTGTCCCTGTGCTTCCCATTCTTTAAACCTTGTTGGTGTACATGCCACATCCTGCTACCCTGATGTGATTACGTTTTATGGATGTGTCAATCGTTTATATGTACTGTTTAGTGGAGGTCTAAAAAGGTGGAAAATATTAAAGGATGAAATTGGAAGTTCACTGCATGCCTTGAGTGCACCAGATGTAGTGCTAGAGTGGAAGCTGTTCGTCCCAGTTGCTTTAAGACTTCCAGGCATCATTGAAGGCCTAAAAAAACTAATTTCACCCCAAAGATTTTCAAGTGAGGCTCATTCTAAAGCGATGGGACTGAAATATTATTTTTATCTTTTAAGGCTAGGATACTTGCAACATTCTGGTTAAAAGTTCTGCAGAGTTTTGAAGAGTGAAACAAGATTCTCCAAGCCAGATCTATTTTAATGGATATTGGAAGAGAAAATATTAAATCCCTTTCCCTGGAAATTCAGGCACTCCTTGATAGGTGGACATATCTACTTTCTGAGGCCAAACTTGTGGCAGAAGAAAAGAGGATACCGAAGATCCTGAATGCACCAAGGCGGCTGAAAAGGTCAAGAAAGCAGCAGCCAGATGTATGTATTGAACCAGAAGAAGCTGAAATGGAATTCAAGATCAACGTTTTCTTTGTGGCACTTGATTCTATAATTAGTGAGTTGAACCAGTGGTTTCAATCAATGGAAAAGGTTTGCTGCCTGTTTACTCCCATTTTGAAATTAAGAACTATTTCAGATGTGGAATTGGTAAGCTCCACAGAAATCCTGTTCTCTTACTACTCTGACGATCTCTCAAGCTCTGTAGTAGGCAAACTTCAGCATCTTTGCAAGGTATATGATGCCACATTTGCAAGAGACTTACCTGTAGCTCCTTTTGACTTACTGAACTTGATGCATAAATTTTAGCTTGAAGGAATATTTGGATAAATATGCATTGTTCTCAGAATTTTTATCACAATTCCACTCTCTTTTGCTGAAGCAAAGAGAGCATTTAACAAGCTATCTTTAATTCAAAACTATCTGCGGTCAACAATGAGTGAGCAACGTCTGAATAATCTTGCATTTTTCTCCATTGTGCATGAGCTTGCACGTAAACTGAGTTTTAAGGATTTGATTGAAGACTTTGCAAGCCTTAAACTGAGGAGATGGTCAACTCACCATAGTTAAATATTTAAGTAATGTATTGTATTTATATTTATAGACACTAAGGGGAATGTTTGGCTTGTGGTTTTATTTATACAATTTGAAAGTTCCCAACTGGTTGGATCAAAAGGAACACTATATTTTGACCAAAGCATTAAACTAAAGGGCTCTTGTTTTTCTTGTCCTAGATGATGGGGAAGATGGCTAGGGGAAACATTGAAAAAATGTGTAGTTAGTGTAGGGTCCTTCTCAAAAGAGTACCTTGTGTATTGTAGGAGTTTAGTTTTTTTCTTAGATGATTTGTTAGGGGAGATATAACAAAAGGTAAAAAAGAGTAAACCTTGTGTTTTAAGGTGTTTTTTTTCTTAGATGTGCCAGGGGAAGATTGCTAGGGCAGATTAGAAAAGGTAGTATAGTTAGTGTTCATGTAGGGTCTTGCTCAAAAGAGTCTACATATTCTTTGGTCAAAAAATAATTCCTTAATGAAATCCATGAATATCAATTTTTACTGTCTTTGTAGTTGTAAAAAAAATATGAAATTGGGGGTGGGTCCTTGGGGTGAAGGGGGGCTAGGAGGCGGATTCAGGATGGATTCTAAAGGGGCGGAGTAGGAGCAGCGACAGAGAGGGGGGGGGGGCAGGCCTTAAACTGTGTAAGGGGCCCAAAAAATTTCTGATGGCAGCCCTGGGCAGCAGCATAAGGTCACCACAGAGTGGCAAGGTGACATAGTGTGGACATGGCGGAAGAATGAAGACACCACAGATTGACAAGGTGACAAAGTGTAATTATGGCAGAAGCATGAGAAGACCACAGAGCATGAGGACACCGCAGAGTGGAAAGGTAACTTAGTGTGAATATGGCAGCAACAGGAGGAGACCATAGAGTGGAAAGGTGACATAGTGTGGAAATGGCAGCAGCAGAAGGAGACCTCAGAGTGGCAAGTTGACATAGTGTGGAAATCTCAGCAGGACGAGGACAGCAGAGAGATGCAAGGTGACATAGTGTAGATAAGGCAGCAGCATGAGGACGACACAGAGTGGCAAGGTGACAGTGTGGATATAGCAGCAGCAAGAGGAGAACATAGAGTGGCAAGGTGTCATAGTGTAGAAATGGCAATAGGAGAAGGAGAGCACAGAGAGGTAAGGTGACAGTGTGAAGATGGCAGCAGAAGGAGGAAACCACAGATTGGCAATGTGACATAGTGTGGAGATCGCAGAAGTATGAGGACACCACTGAGTGGCAAGGTAACAGAGTGGAGATGGAAGCAGAATGAGAAAACCACTGAGTGGCGAGGTAACAGAGTGGAGATGGAAGCAGAATGAGAACACCACAGAGTGGCAAGGTGACATAGTGTGGATATGGCAGCAGAATAATGACGCCACAGAGTGGCAAGGTGACATAGTGTGGAGATGGCAGCAGCAGTAGGAGACAACAGAGTGGCAAGGTGGCAGTGTGGAGATGTCAGCAGCATGAGGAGACCTCATAGTGGCAAAGTGACAAAGTATAGAGATGGCAGCAGCAAGAGGACACCACACAGTGGCAAGGTGACATAATGTGAATATTGCAGAAGCAGCAGCAGGATGCCACAGGGTGGCAAGGTGATATAGTGTGGAGATGGAAGCAGCATGAGGACACTACAGAATGCAAGGTGAAATAGTGTGGATATAGCAGCAGCATGAGGACACCTCAGATTGGCAAGCTGACAGAGTGGATATGGCAGCAGCAGGAGGAGACCACTGAGTGGCAAGGTGACAGGGTGGATATGGCAGCAGCATGAGAACAAAACAGATTGGCAAGTTGACATAGTATGGAAATGGCAGCAGCAAGAGTAGACCACAGAGTGGCAAGGTGACAGTGTGGAGAGGCAGCAGGAGTAGGAGACAACAGAGAGGCAAGGTCACATAGTGTGAAGATGGCAGCAGAAGGAGGACACCACAGATTGGCAATATAACAGTGTAGATAAGGCATCGCCAGGAGGAGACCACAGAGAGGCAAGGTGACATAGTGTGGATATTACATAAGCATGAGGACACCACAGAGTGGCAAGTTGACATAGTATGAAGATGTCAGCAGGAGGAGACCTCAGAGTGGCACGGTCACATAGTGAGGAGATCGCAGCAGCATGAGGACACTACAAGGTGACAAAGTGTCTATATGGCAGCATCAGGAGTATACCACACAGTGGCAAAGTGACATAGTTTAAAGATGATAGCAGCATGAGGAGACATCTGAGTGACACGGTGACATAGTGTGGAGATGGCAGCAGCAGGATACCACAGAGTGTCAAGGTGACATAGTATGGATATGGCAGCAGTAAGAGGAGACCACAGAGTGGCAAGGTGACATAGTGTTGAGATGGCAGCAGGAGGATGAGACCACAGAGAGGCTGGGTCACATAGTGAGGACACCACAGAGTGGCAATGTGAATAGTGTGGAGATGTCAGCAGCATGAGGAAACCACATAGATGCAAGTTGACATAGTGTGGATATGGCAGAAGCAAGAGGAGACCACAGAGTGGCAAGGTGACAGTGTGGAGATGGCAGCAGGAGGATAAGACCACAGAGAGGCTGGGTCACATAGTGTGAAGATGGCAGCAGAAGTAGAAAACCACAGATTGGCAAGTTGACATAGTTTGGAGAAGGCAGCAGAAGGAGGAGACTACAGAGTGGCAAGTTGACATCAAGTGGAGATGGCAGCAGCAAGATACCACAGAGTGAAAAGTTGATAAAGTGTGTATGTGGCAGCAGCAAGAGGACACCACAGAGTGTGAAGGTGACATAGTGTGGATATGTCAGCAGCATGAGAACACCACAGAGTTGCAATTGACATAGTGTAGAGAATGGAGCAGCATGAGGACACCAGAGAGTGGCAAAGTGACCTAGTGTGGAGATGGCAGCAGCAGAAGGACACCATAGAGAGGCAAGGTGACATAGTGGGGAGATAGCAGCAGCAGGAGGAGACCGCAGAGTGGCAAGGTCACATAGTGTGGAGATGGCAGCAGCATGAGGACACCACACTGTGGCAATGTGACATAATGTGGATATTGCAGAAGAAGCAGCAGGATGCCACAGAGTGGCAAGGTAACAGTGTGGAGATGGCAGCAGCATAAGGATACTACAGAATGGCAAGGTGAAATAATATGAATATGGACGCAGCAGGAGCAGACCACAGAGTGGCAAGTTGACATAGTGTGGAAATGGCAACAATAGGAGACCACAGAGGGGCAAGGTGACAGAGTGGAGATGGCAGCAGGAGGAGGAGACCACAGAGTGGCAAGGTGGCATAGTGTGAAGATGGCAGCAGAAGGAGGAAACCACAGATTGGCAAGGTGACATACTGTGGAGATTGCAGAAGCATGAGTACACCACAGAGTGGCAAGGTGACATAGTGTGGATATGGCAGCAGGAGGAAGAGACCTCAGAGTGGCAATGTGACATAGTGTGTAGATGGCAGCAGCATGAGGACACTACAGAATTGCAAGGTGGCATAGTGTGGATATGGCAGCAGAAGCAGACCACAGAGTGACAAGGTGACATAGTGTGTATATGGCAGCAGCATAAGTAACCCAAAGAGTGGCAAGGCAACAGTGTGGAGATGGCAGCAGGAGGAGTAGACCAGAGAGAGGCAAGGAAACCTAGTGTGAAGAAGGCAGCAGCATGAGGACACCACTGAGTGTCAAGGTGGCATAGTGTGGAGATGGCAGCAGCATGAGGACACCGCAGAGTGGCAAGGTGGAGATGGCAGCAGGAGGAGGAGACCACAGAGTGGCAAGGTGACATTGTTTAGAGATGGCAGCAGAATGAGGACACCACAGAGTGTCAAGGTTACATAGTGTGGTGATGTAAACAGTCTGAGGGTGCCACATAGTGGCAAGGTGACATAGTGTGTGTTTGGCTGCAGCAGGAGGAAACCACAGGGTGGCAAGTTGACGTAGTGTGGAGATGGCAGCAGCAGGAGGAGACAACAGAGTGGCAAGGTCAGATAGTGTGGATATGGTAGCAGCACGAGGACACTACAGAATGGTGAGGTGAAATAGCGTGGATATGGCAGCAGGAGGATGAGACCACAGAGTGACAAGGTGACATAGTATGAAGATGGGAGAATGATGAAGACAGCACAGAGTGGCAAGGTGACGTACTGTGGATATGACAGGAGCATGAGGACACCACACAGTGGCAAGGTGACATTGTGTGGAGATGGCAGCAGCAGTAGGAGACCATAGAGTAGCAAGGTCACATTGTGTGGAGATGGCAGCAGCAGGAGGAGACCACAGAGTGGAAAAGTGACAATGTGCCGGTGTCAGCAGCATGATACCACAGAGTGTAAGGTGACATAATGTTGATATGGTTTCACACATACTGTTGTCTCTTGGCGATCGATTGCTGACGGAATGACTGACGCGGAGTAGGAGCAGATGCATCTGGACCAGCAGAAGATGAGAATAACAGACAGCTCCCTTCGGCTGAGGTGGTGGAGCCTTGACTGGCTGAACCTGGGTGCGTTCCACTGAGTGATGCAGCGGTAGCTGCGGCAGGGTGGATTACCACATTGGAGCCACGGTTCTCCCAGGCCACTTTATGGCGACGGTGCATTTGTTGATTCAGGGACGTAATGCCAACATTGGCACCCTGCCCACGCTTCACCTTCTGCCCACATATTCTACATATGGCCATGTTGACCTCCTCCGGTGGCTTAAAAAAAAACTGCCACACTGCCGAGCACCGGATTTTCACCCCACAGTGCTCACTGGCTAACTGCTACCGCCGCTGCTGCTGTGAACCCATGAACCAATCCTTTCCAGGCAGGTGGGCTGCTGCAAAGCGGGTGGTCTACCCTTTGCCTGTTTGGCTCCCAACCTCCCACTGCTGCCAATCTGCTGATTCCCAGCCATGCTATCGACTTGCTGGCTCATCCGCTGTCTGACGGGCAAGTGCCACCTTCTTCTCCCGATGATGACGAAGCCCCTTCTTCACCTGACTCCCAAGTATGATAGGCTTCATCATCATCGAGTAGTGTCTGCGCATCACTGATGTCCCGCTCAACGGCCTCTGGGTCAGAAGCCTGACCATGCGCAACACCTGCTCCAGTGCCACTCTTTCCCGCTACTTGCCCACCTAGCAGAGGAAGTGGCGGAAGTCTCCTCCACATCTTGGCTGGACAGTAGCTGCTGACTGTCCTCTAGTAGCTCATCCTCACTGAAAAGTGAAGCTGAGCACACTGCATGTAGTACTTGTTGCAGTGGTAGAACAGAAAAGGCCAGAGGCAGGTTAAGGACAGATGAGGGCCATGCCAACTAAGGCTACTTTCACGCTCGCGTTTGGTGCAGATCCGTCATGGATCTGTACAGATGGATCCGTTCAGATAATACCACCGTCTGCATCCGTTCAGAACGGATACGTTTGTATTATCTTCAACATAGCCAAGACGGATCCATCTTGAACACCATTGAAAGTCAATGGAGGACGGATCCGTTTTGGCTATGTTGAAGATAGCCAAAATGCTGAAGTTTTCCATTGTGCCTGATTGTGTCAAGAAGCGTTTTGGTATCCGCCTCCAAAGCGGAATGGAGACTGAATGGAGCCAAACTGGGGCAAACTGATGCATTCTGAGTGGATCCTTTTCCATTCAGAATGCATTAGGGAAAAACTAATCCGTTTTGGACCGCTTGGAAGAGTCCTAAACGGATCTCACAAACTGAAAGCCAAAACGCAAGTGTGAAAGTAGCCTAAGGGTTGTGTCTGACAAACCCAGCAACTGTTGGCTGGGGGTGTCTGATGTCACTTGGGATGACGTGGATGACTGAGTTAACCAATCAACGCAGAGTTGCTGGTCAAGACACAACCACTAGATGACACCGGGAGCTCAGGCCTCTCGCTGTGACTGCGGCCACGACCGCATACTCTGCTGCTACCACTACTTACACCAGGAACATTCAGACCTCTGCCACCCCTCTGGCACTTCTCTGCCTAATATACTTGTAGTTGAACTAAACCAATGAAACAGAATTTAAAATTCCCCTAAAAGCAACAAATATATTTTTCTTTTTGTACTGAAATAGGCCACTAAACGCTTTCACCACAATTAACTGTGGAAATGCACTGAGAATATATTTCTCTTGTTGTACTTAAATACGACCCTATCCACTTTGACAAAAAGAAAAAAAAAAAGGATTGAAGTGCGTATATATATATATATTATTTGAAGTACTGAAATACGCCCCTATGCGCTTTCACCAGAAGTCACTGCAGCAGTGCACTGAGAATATAAATTTCTTGTTGGACTGAATTAGGCCACTAAACGCTTTGACCAGAAAAAGTTAAAGATTGAAGGGCTTATATATATTTCTTGCAGTACTGAAATACGCCACTATTCGCTTTTAACAGAAATAACTGCAGAACTGCAGTGCGTATAGATTTGTCTTTTTGTAACTGAAAAACGCCCCTATACACTTTCAACAGAAATAACTGCATAAGTGACCTGAGAATATAAATTTCTTGTTGGACTGAAAGTCCATTATACGCTTTAACCAGAAAACAATTAAATGGTGAAGTGCATATATATTTTTCTTTTTTTAATGAAATACACCCCTATACGCTTTCACCAGAAATAACTGCAACAGTGCATTGCATATATATTTGTCTTTTTTTTTTTACTGAAAAACGCCCCTATACGCTTTCAACAGAAATAACTGCAGAAGTGAAATGCGTATATATTTTTCTTGTAGTACTGAATAGAATACTAAGATATACAGGTGAAACAAAAAAAATTTGAATATTGTGCAAAATTTATTTCAGGAACATTTATTTCAACATTTATTTCAGTAATGCAACTTAAAAGGTGAAACTAATATACGAGATAGACTATTTACATGCAAAGCAAGATATCTCAAGCCTTTATTTGTTATAATTTGGAGGATTATGGCTTCCAATTTATGAAACCCCAAAGTCTCAATTTTGAGGTACCCTTTGCTCAGGGGGTATGGATTATTTTCTTTTCATCACCACATTCTGATCCCCATGACTTTTTTATAGTTTCGTTTAAGCGTTTTTTAGGTGACAGGTTCCCTTTAAATTCAAATACCAAGGGCTCTTTCACACTTGCGTTCTTGTCTTCCGGCATAGAGTTTCGTCGTCGGGGCTCTATGCCGTTAGAATCCTGATCAGGATTATCCCAATGCATTCTGAATGGAGAGAAATCCGTTCAGGATGCATCAGGATGTCTTCAGTTCAGGACAGGAACGTTTTTTGGCCAGAGAAAATACCGCAGCATGCTGCGCTTTTTGCTCCGGCCAAAAATCCTAAACACTTGCCGCAAGGCCGGATCCGGAATTAATGCCCATTGAAAGGCATTGATCCGGATCCGGTCTTAAGCTAAACGTCGTTTCGGCGCATTGCCAGATCCGACGTTTAGCTTTTTCTGAATGGTTACCATGGCTGCCGGGACGCTAAAGTCCTGGCAGCCATGGTAAAGTGTAGTGGGGAGCGGGGGAGCAGTATACTTACCGTTCGTGCGGCTCCCGGGGCGCTTCAGAGTGACGTCAGGGCGCCCCTTGCGCATGGATGACGTGATTGCAGGGCACGTCATCCATGCACATGGGGCGCTCTGACGTCATTCTGGAGCGCCCCGGGAGACGCACGGATGGTAAGTATACTGCTCCCCCGCTCCCCACTACTACTATGCAACCAGGACTTTAATAGCGTCCTGGCTGCCATAGTAACACTGAACGCATTTCGAAGACGGATCCGTCTTCAAATGCTTTCAGTTCACTTGCGTTTTTCCAGATCCGGCGTGTAATTCCGGCAAATGGAGTACACGCCGGATCCGGACAACTCAAGTGTGAAAGAGCCCTTACTGTGGTAGAAATTAGGCTGTTTTGATTGTGAGCAACTCCCCAAGTCGCTATACCAATGGTGATAATTTTTCTGTTCTTGTTGATACATCCCATAGAAAAATCTTACAGCTTCACCATTTTTTTTTTTCCTGTTACACCGTTTACCATATGGGATAAATATTTTTATATTGTAATAGTATGGGCACGCGTTGATGTCCATGATGTTTAATTTTTGGATTGATTATTATTATTTAAGCTGGTGTAAAGGAAAAACTGTCTTGGGATGAGTTCACATCACTGTTAAAAGCTTTCCGTCCTTCTGAACCATCAGAAGAAGAGAGAGAGAAAGAAAAAAAATGAATCCTGTTGGCTCAGTTGTTATCCATTTGAGCCATTTCAGTCTGAGATCCATTTTTTTTAGACGGAAACAAAAGTACTGCATGCAGGCTACTTGATGAATAGATTACGACGAGTGAATTAATCAGGACACTGAACAAGGGGTTAGGACGTGAGGACGTGAGAGGTAACGTTGCGCTCTCCCTTTTCCCTCGACGCCGGCATATCCCCAAATCATGCACGGCACTGAATACTCCACTGGATCACGGTCATGAAGTAGCGCTGACCCCTTTATGGCTCCCCGGATGCCAAGCTACATCGGGGATAGAGGTTCGCTTACCGCGAGAAGCCGGGCTGCACGAGCAAGTGGATTAAGGGGAGTTAAATTATTTTTTATTTTTAACCCCTCCAACCCTATTGTACTATGCATTCTGTATTAAGAATGATATTATTTTCCCTTATAACCATGTTATAAGGGAAAATAATAATGATCAGGTCTCCATCCCGATCGTCTCCTAACAAGTGTACGTGAAAATCGCACCGCATCCGCACTTGCTTGCAGATGCTTGTGATTTTCACCCAGCCCCATTCACTTCTATTGTGCCTGCGTTGCGTGAAAAACTCAGAATATAGAACATGCTGCAATTTTCATGCAAAGCACAAGTGATGCGTGAAAACCAACGCTCATTTGCACAGCCCCATAGAATTGAATGGGTCCGGATTCAGTGCGGGTGCAATGCGTTCACCTCACACATTGCACCCGCGCACAAATCTCATCCGTGTTAAAGGGGCCTTAGGCCCCTTTCACACGAGTGTGACGGATTGGCTCTGAATGCGTTCAGTGAAACTCGCAAGCAAGTTCAGTCAGTTTTGTCTGCGATTGCTCTCAGTTGTTCAGTTTTTTCTGCACGGGTGCAATGCGTTTTGATGCGTATTTCACGCACATGATAAATAACTGAAGGTTTACAAACATCTAGCAACCATCAGTGAAAAATGTGGCCTGCATTGTGTGAAAAATGCAGAATATAGAACATGCTGGGATTTTCACAAAACGCACAAATGATGCGTTAAAAAAAACCCGCTCATGTACACAGACCCATTAAAATGAATGGGTCAGGATTCAGTGTGGGTGCTATGCGTTCACGTCATGCATTGCACCCGCACGGAAAACTCGCTCGTGTGAAAGGGGACTTAGAGCTTGCTCTGTTCTTCCACCCTTCCCCACTACCCATCGGTCTTGGGACGGAGGAGTGGAGGTGAAGCGAGATGCATCGCAGGAGGGGGCGGGAGAGATTTGGGGGGGTAATTAAGATGGGGCAAAAAAAAATGGATGTTAATAATGATGTGTTAAATATTGGTTATTGTTGGAAGTCTAATAAAGTTTGTTTAATAAAATAAAATAGATGATTGAATTAATTAACAAGTGTAAGAGTTTTACAGGAACATTGCACAGCAATATGTATTAATGGATACGCTATCGACATCAGATCGGCACTTGAATGGAGCTAGTATTTGTAATTATGCTACACCACCGCTCCAGAGGAGACAACACATAGTGTAAAGAAGAGGAAACAGTGCTAGCATGGAACGTCGCTTCTTCTTCAAATTGCTGATCTGCAGGGGTGACTGGTGTCAGACCCCCACCAACCTAATATCGATTAACTATCCCGAGGATAGGTCATCAGTATATATTGCCATCACCTTTAACAGCATTCTCTACCCTAACCACGTGAGAGATAATTTACATTTACTTTAAAGGGAACCTGTCACCTAAAAACGCCTCCCAAACCACTAGCATTACCTTAAAGTAGCCAGCAGTATGTTCCTAAAGATCCTGATCTTCCTCCGGCCAAAATCTTGAAAAACTAACTTTAATCCCTGCATGCACTATGAATCGCGCAGTGGCAAGGAGTACACCGCGCATGCGCGAGACTTGCACTATCCCAGCCTTACAGCAGGATGTCAATCACAGTGAAGGGAGGACGAGTAAGGGTCAGGCTTAGCTTGACTTGAAGCGAGGAGGCCTCTGCCCCCTTGACTTCTAACTTGTCTGTTACATAGCAGGGGATTAAAGATTTTGGTGCAGCTGGCCGGAGGAAGAAAATGATCTTTAGGAACATACTGCTGACTACTTTAAGGTAATGCTGGTGGTTTGGAAGGCGTTTTTTAGGTGACAGGTTCCCTTTAAATTCAAATACTTACTGTGGTAGAAATTAGGCTGTTTCGATTGTGAACAACTCCCCAAGTCGCTATACCGATGGTGATAATTTTTCTGTTCTTGTTGATACATCCCATGGAAAAATCTCTTACAGCTTCACCAACTTGTTTCATTACACCAGCATGGGAACCTCCAGTAATAATCCAGGCACCTGATCAAAAAACATTATTTAATGAATAAGTGAGCATCTGCCTATTTAAAACCATTATTTAACATCATGTAGTATTTAAAGGCTATTATATGGGAGAATTTTTTTTATATTAGTGCATTATTTTAATTTTTATCTAAAAACATTTTTACATTTAGTCAATGTCAAATGGCTCATGTTTGATAAATTTGTTTTATCTTTAAACACTTTTGTCTAGAAAAGCTACTGCAGTTTTCCTACTCCACCCTCCTACTGAGATTGCAAAAGAGATTTATAAAAGTCTCAGTGATAAATCTGGAGTGAAGCTCAATAATAGAGTTGAGCGGACACATGGATGTTCGGGTTCGACAAGTTCGGCCAAACTTCACAAAAAAGTTCGGAACCCAAACCCCATTGAAGTCAATGGGGACCCGAACTATTGAGCACAAAAATTGTTGTAAAAATGTCATGGAAAGCGCTAGAGGGCTGCAAATGGCAGCAAAATGTGGTTAAGAGCACATTTTGCTGTGGATAGGGAAATGACTTTAAATAACAAAATAGGTAAAAATAATAATTAATAATCTTGATCTAGGAGGGCGAGCTCCATGTGGAGTAGGAGGTTGAGGAGGCAGTGGATGTGGCGGTGTAGGTGGAAGCGGCGGTGGAGAAGGAGGAGGTAGCCTACACTGCTTTTGGTTTGAAATTTATTTTAATTTTTTAAAATTAGGGTACATCCCAAAATATTGGGAAATATAACCTGTGAAAACCCCCTCCAGCCATGCTAAACAAATGTTCAGACAATACACTGGCTGCAGGGCGAGTAAGTGTAAGTAAGTGTAAGTGTGTGCACACATACTGCCCCATTATGTTGCACGTCCCCGTGATGTTCACGATCCAATTGGATATCTTCTCTATCAACATTTGATGTTCTTTTCTGCGCCTACCATGTTGATCACGGTTAGCGGCGAATCAAGGTTCCACACCGGAGAGGAAGCGTGAGAAAGAGATACTACATCCAAGGGGGGGGGGGGGGTCAATGGGTGAAATGCAATGTAATTGAGCGGAAATGTGGGACCAAGTATTGAAGCAGAACTTCTAAGTTAAGGAGGGAGCGTGCAGCAATTACCCACTCCCGTCCCAGGGAGGTAGTGACGATAAATAAAATTACAGGACTCCTAAGAACCCTGTTATTGGAATTATTATTAAAACATTTTAGGGAATGTCACTAGGGTATTTAGGATATGGAAAAGTTAGACAGAAGAGGCCCTGCTGCCGACTCTAGATAACTTCTGCCTGATCACTCGTCACCATGATGTCCACTATCCATTTGGATATCTTCTCTATCAACTTTCAATGTTCTTTTCTGAGCCTAGCATTTTGATCACGGTTATCGGCGAATCAGGGTTCCACGTCGGAGAGGGAGCTTGAGAAAGGGAGACGTCATCCAAGGGAGGTTATTTTTTTTAAATTAAACTTGATCGAGTGGAAAAGTGGGACAAATTATTGAAGCGCAAATGTGGGACAAGTTGTTAATGAAAGGAGAGGGCGCATAAATTAAAGAAGAATTTTTGAAATGTAATTCTCTGTCACCTATTCAGAGCAGGAGTTTGTATACAGCAAAATTGGTAAAATGTCACCTAGTAGCAGACGATTTTTTGTCACCCAAGAATGTAACAGACAAACTAGTGAAATGTTTTTACCTGTCTACTAGGTATAGCAGGGGTATATCACACTCAAAAATTGGTGAATTTCACCCAAATATGTAACAGACATATTAGTGAAATGTTACCTGTCTACTAGGTAGAGCAGGGGTAGATCACACCCGCAAATTGGTGAATTTCACCCAAATATGTTATAGACAAATTATTGAAATTACATTATTATTATTTTTTTTTACCTGTCTACTAGGTATAGCAGTGGTATATCACACCCAAAAATTTGTGAATTTCATGAGAAAATGTAACAGACAAATTATTGAAATGATATAAAATAAAATATGTACAAATTAAAGAAAATAAACTTGATTCATGAGTTTGAGGTGGACGTAGCAGTGTGGAAGCGGCGGCGTAGGAGAACGAGGAAGCCAACACTAGTTTTTTGTTTTAATTTATTTATTTTATTAGGGTACACTCCAAAAGAATGTGAAATATCCAAAATACAAACATCAGCAATTGCGCTGTAGTATAACAATGGCTGGTTAAGGCCGGTATACATGCCTATTCTGCACAAGCTACGGACAAGTCCTGTGGGATCCATGCCTCGTTCATTTTAATGAACGTGAGCTTGTCCACATTGGCTGTGGACAGGCGGCTGCGCTTGTCTGTGATAACGCCCTCTGCCATGCTAAACACAAGTTCCGACAATACACTGGCTGCAGGGCAGGCCAGCCCTTCCAAGGCATAAAGGGCAAGCTCAGGCCATGTGCCCAATTTAAGACCCAGAAGTTGAAGGGGCAGAACCGTCATTCAGTACGTATAGGCGTGTGCACACATACTGCTCCACCATGTTGCTGAAATGCTGCCTCCTGCTTAGGCTACTTTCACACTAGCGTTCGGGTGTCCGCTTGTGAGCTCCGTTTGAAGGCCCCGAACGCATCCGTCCAGCCCTAATGCATTCTGAGTGGACGCGGATCCGCTCAGAATGCATCAGTCTGGCAGCATTCAGCCTCCGCTCAGCAAGCGGACACCTGAACGCTGCTTGCAGCGTTCGGGTGTCCGTCTGGCCGTGCGGAGGCAAGCGGATCCGTCCAGACTTACAATGTAAGTCAATGGGGACGGATCCGTTTGAAGATGACACAATATGGCTCAATCTTCAAACGGATCCGTCCCCCATTGACTTTTAATGTAAAGTCTGGACGGATCCGTTCAGGCTACTTACACACTTAGAATTTTTTTTACAATATAATGCAGACGGATCCGTTCTGAACGGATCCACCGTCTGCATTATATGAGCGGATCCGCTCTGAACGCAAGTGTGAAAGTAGCCTAAGACGTTCCATATCACCTAGTGGTGCTGGATGTTGTGGCATGCTGACAAAGCTTTTCCACATTTCGGCCATGCTTACCCTGCCTTCTGATGTGCTGGTGGTGCCCCAGCTGCATTGGCGCCCTCTTCCTCCTCCTCTGCCTTCGCCTTGTGCTTTCACTGTGCCCCCGCTGTCAGGTGGGAATGCCATCAGAAGAGTGTCTATTAGCGTGCGCTTGTACTCGCGCATCTTACGATCACGCTCCAGTGAGGGAATTAAGTACGTTGTCCTTGTAACGGGAATCCAGCAGCATGGCCACCCAGTAATCAGCACAAGTTAGAATATGGCCAACTTGGCGGTCGTTGCGGATACATTGCAGCATGTAATCGCTCATGTATGCCAGGCTGCCAAGAGGCAACGAAAAGCTGTCCTCTGTGGGAGGTATATCGTCTGTTTTCCCTGTATCCCCCCAGCCACACACCAGTGATGGCCATGAGCTGGTTTGGGTGTCACCCTGCTGTGAACACGGTTACTCCTCCTCCACCTCGTCATCCTCCAGAACTGTGCCCTGGCTGGATAATAGTATAAGTTGCGTTTGTAGGTGCAGGAACCCACCCTCGGAGCCACTTGTAAATGACTGCCCGGAAACCCTTGCAAATGATCCCTCTTCCTCCTCCTCCTGTGCCACATCCTCCTCCATCATCACCAGCAGCGTTTTATCAAGGAGGCATAGAAGTGGGATAGAAATGCTGAGAACTGTTATCTGCACTGGCCATGTTGGTGGAGTTTTCAAAAATTTAAAGGAAAACAACGTAGGGTTGCAGTCAAAAAGTATTATAGAGTAATCTGCGAGAGCTCCGCAGCTTAATAGAAGGGAGGGACCGTGACTACTATAACTATACTGTCATTTTTTAGGAATATATTTTATTTTATTTTTATATTTTTATATTGAGATTAAAGTAGATTCAATTGACTTCTTGTGAGCTGGCCATTGTTTTGTATAATTATTGATTAGCTATTGGATGGTAGCGGCCGTGCTCTATTTTGGTAAACTTCCCATAATAGTCTTTGTGTACACGTGTTGAAACTGTGCCTGCTGCCAGAGCACAAGAAAAACCAATCATCCACTATACCTAGCTTCATGTCCCAGTTTGCAGGGCGTCACAGGACAAAACTCTTGAAGTCAGACCAGTGCGACCAGGTGGTCGGTTGGATTGCAGCAGATAATGCTTTCAGTCGGTTAAACACCACCCTGTCTTCCACCAAGTCTAGTCTCAGTAGCAAAGAGTCTGAGCAACAGAATCCTCGCCCTGATCCTCCTTCCTCTCACTATGGAGAGTCTGGCCACACAAGTGAACCCACATTTGGAAATTTCGAGGAGCTCTTTTCATCGCCATTACTTGATTTGGCCCTCTCGCCAAGCACACTTGAAGAGGGACATGAGATCTTGCGCCCTGATTCCCAACCTCTTGAGCATTCACAGTCAAAAGACCATGACGGTGGGGAATGATAATTAGTGTTTAATGAGGTGGATGATGATGAGACACAGTTGTCAATGAGTCTCAAGAGGTTAATGAAGAGGATGAGACCCAGTTGTCAATCACAGAGGTTGTGGTTAGGTCAACAAATCAAGAGAATGATCAGAGTGAGGAAGTGGAAGAGGGGGTGGTGGACGATGAGGTCACTGACCCAACCTGGGAAGGTGGAAAGCCGAGCAAGGACAACAGTACAGAGGGGAAGGATCTGCAGCACCGCAACAGGCTGGAAGAGGCAGTGGGGTGGCAAAAGGGAGAAGGTGGGTCACACCAAACAGGCCCACAACTGTTCCACAGAGAACCCCCTTATGCAAATCTCCCTTGCCAAGAGGTAGGTGTTCCGCAGTATGGCGCTTTTTTGAGAAAAGTGCAGACGACAAAAGAACAGTAGTTTGCAACCTGTGCCACACCAAAAGTCGGGTCGTGAACTCTAGCAACCTCACCACCACCAGCATGATCCTCCACATGGCATCCAAGCACCTTAATAAGTGGGCTGAACGCCTGGGGCCACAATCTTTGTCTGCGAGTCACGCCACTGCCTCCTCTTCCTCTTTGGTACGTGCTGGCCAATCGCCTGTCGAAGGCGCAGGGGAGGATGCCTCCTGCCCTGCACCTGGAACTTCGCAAGCACCATCAGCGACCACTTCCCTGTCCCAGCGCAGCGTCCAAATGTGATTACCCTAGACATTTAAACGCAAGCGCAAATTCCCAGCCACCCACCCACAGGCCATAGCACTAAATGCACACCTTTCAAAATTACTGGCCCTGGAAATGATGCCATTTAGGCTTATGGACACTAAGGCCTTCCGCAGCCTGATGTCTGCGGCCGTCCCACTCTACTCTGTCCCCAGCCACCACTATTTTTTGAGGAGTGCCGTGCCCGCCTTACACCAACATGTGTTCCGAAAAGTTACACGTGGACTGACCAACCAGCACCTACGTTAGTGACTCCAACCCCCTCTTATCCTCCTCCACTTCCACCTCTGTGTTATCCGCGTGCAGCACTAGTCAGCCATCAGCTGGTAGCTGGAAGCAGTGTAGCAATGCAGTGGGGAAGCGTCAACAGGCTGTGCTGAAGATGATATGCTTATGGGACAAACAGCCCACCGCCGCAGAGCTGTTGCAGGGGATAACAGACCAGATTTAGCTGTGGCTCTCACCACTCAACCTATAACCAGGCACGGTTGTGTGTGATAATGGCCGTAACTTTGTGGCGGATTTAGAGCTCGGCAAACTCACACACATCCCATGCCCATGTCTTAAATTTAGTGGTTTAATTCTCAAAACCTACCCCAATTTGCCTGAGCTACTGGTGAAGGTGCGCCGCATGTGTGCACATTTCCACAAGTCATCAACAGCTTCAGCCAATCTGTCAATGCTACAGCAACGCTTGAAATTGCCAGCTCACTGGCTGTTGTGTGACGTTCCACATGTTGGCCAGGATTTGTGATCAACAGAGGGCAGCAGTGGAATACCAGCTGCAACATGGTCGTCGTGTTTCCAGTCAGCTTCCGCTAATCAGAAGCAAGGAGTGGGCATGGATGTCTGACGTTTTAAGAAACTTTGCGTTATCAACACAGATGGTTATTGGCGATAACGCTATTATCAGCGTAAACATCCCACTTCTGTGTCTACTCAAACACTTTCTGCTCACAATTTAGGATGACTCTTTGCATGTGGAAGAGGTGGAAATGGGGGAAGAAGACATTACACAGGGTGATAGTCAAACCACCCTTCATCCGTCTTCTCAGCGCGAATTGAACGATGAAGGAGGAGGAGCAGGAGATGGTTGCCATCTGTTCAGCGTGGGTGGGCAGAAGAGGAGGAAGAGGTTAAGGAGATTGAGAGTGATCCTCCTGATGACGACAGCAAAGTCTTGCCTGTTGGTACCCTGGCACACATGGCTGACTACATGTTAGGCTGCCTTTCCAGCAGTTCCAAAAGAGGCAGGGCAATGCTCTTCAAGGCCTGGGACAGTTTCATGACACCCCGCCAGCACCTTCACCCTGATGCGCGGCCTAGTGTCACAAGAAGGGAAAAGTTTTGGAAGATGGTGAAGGAGTACGTAGCACACTGTCAGCGTCCTCAGTGATCCCTCAGTGCCTTACAACTACTGGGTGTCCAAGCTGGACACGTGGCACGAACTGGTGCTTTACGCCTTGGAGGTGCTGGACTGCCCTGCTGGTGGCATTATAACAGATAAGAGTATAAAGTATAACAACAAGAGAGGTTTGATAGACAGGCACCTGGAATTTAAAGTAGTGTGATGCGGACAATCCTGGATGTGTTAAAATGTATAAATATACACCTTTATTTTATATCACAATGGAGAAAAATAAGAGAATAAAAAATAAAAATAGATGGCATATAAAAATTATATGAAAAATTTAATGGGAAAAATGTAAAAACAAAAAAGGACGGTGGTTAATTATGGTGTCAACAAAAGATAAAGATAAAAATTTTTAAATATAATAGTCAGTACTGAGATGATACAAAGTGTCTTTAGTATATCCAAAAACGTGGGATCTCCTATTCTAATACTGAAAACTATCTCTGATTTTCCAAAGGGGGAGTATCCGTTAGTACGGGATTCACTTTTATGGTGGGAACAGCCAGAGGGAGAATTGAGGGAAAAATTAGCCCCTTCAGAATAATCCCTCCAAATTACACCTTTAATGTCATACAGTCTTCTTATTGATTAAATGCTGAGCTTTACAATGGAGTGGATTAGGTGAGGATGGTAGGCACCTTTAGAGCTGTCAGCCCCTTAAAGTGTACAACCCATCTGGGGTGAACTCGTCTCCCTGTATCTGTTGATTACGATCAAATGGCAGGGGTCATATGACGGTCCCATACAAAATCACCAAAACGTACACAACACCATATCCCCACCACCTCCCACCAATACAATTTAAGATACAGACAGGAAAACCAAGATTGGAACAACAGGCACAATCACTGGCACAAATCCCCAACGATCAGAACACCACACCAACACCAGATACACACACAATTGACTCCACCAAGACACCACCCCTACCAAACACGAAGAGACGAAAGAAAAAGATACGAAGAGGCCTGGGTAAATCGAAGGTAACACAACAAGGAACAACTCCAAATCAGGATGCTATTATCAACCTAAGTAAAGTAGAACTAACTGTAGCTCAGTCTAAACTTCTAAACAAAGGTCTCAAATTTGCCCCCACTAATAAATTCCAAACATTCATCGGAATAGAGAAGTTTATAAGAAAACTTTGCTTGAAAAAATATTTCCTAAAAAACCCAATAGAACAACCACTACATTTGGACTCTAGATATAAACACACAGATCTAAAAACAAAAATCTTTACTATTCCCCAAACAAGAGATAGGCCAGGAAATTGCCACATTCAGGAAATCCGTTGAATCAGATATTAGAAAGCTAAACATCAGAAAAAAGGACCCCACAAACAATTTATCAAATCAAGAAATTGAAGCCATCAAATCACTACAAGCACAAAATTCCATTATCATACGGCCTGCTGATAAAGGGGGTGCTATTGTGATTTTAGATACGGATAAATACAACAACTAGTGTAAAAGGCAATTATCCGATTTATCAACCTACAAAAAAACTAATAAAAGACCCAACTAAAGATCTCTCTAAAACACTCAACCACTTCTGCCAACAAGGGAAAGAAATAGGCATCCTACTTGAACAAGAAGCCAAATTTATTTTAAATACAGAACAAAAAATTCTGATGTTTTATTGTCTACCCAAGGTACACAAAAACCCAGACAACCCCCCAGGACGCCCGATCATCTCGGGAATCAGGTCCCTAATCTCAAACCTTTCAAAATATATTGATACGCTGCTACAACCAGTAGTAAAAAAACACTAGATCTTACGTAAAAGACAGCACGCAAATTATCAAGGTTTTAGAAGAAGTGGCTTATGGCTCAACATGGACCTTGGGGACTTTAGACGTACAATCCCTCTATAAACCATACATATGGCCTAGCTGCGATGGGCAAACAACTAGAAAAAAGTGACTCATTTCCTGCGGAACAAGTAAACTTCCTAGTAGAGGGGGCAAAACACATTTTGACCCATAACTATTTTTCCTTTGAGAATGATTTTTTCCTCCAGGTAAGGGGAACCGCGATGGGCACCAGGTTCGCCCCAGTTATGCTAATTTAATTATGTCCCAGTGGGAGGAACAACATATAGACTGGGGGCGGACCTGGTGCTTTGGTTATGTTATATAGATGACGTCATTTTCATCTGGAGGGGGAATGAGGAGGAACTCAACAAATTCTTTAATGACAACAACAATGTAGTAAACTTAAAATTTACATCTGATACAAGCAAATCCCATATAGCCTACAGCTAAGAATAGCTTCATATTATATTTCAGTTGCCACTTACCTAGGTGGCTGCTCAACATTCCAAGCAGCCAGTTCAGAAGACTCAAAAGAAAGGAGACCTTTGAACAAGAAGCCACAGCAATGACACAACAATTCATAGCAAAGAAGTACCCAACTCACCAAATCAAGAAATCACTAGATGTTACTAGAGATCTAGATGGAATGACCTTCTTACGTACAGAGTCCAATGAACTTGATAAGTTAGTGACAAACGAGAACGACATAACCCCCAAAATACTCCCTTTCAATAAGAACTATAAAATCGATAGAAAAGATTATCAATACTCACTGGCACTTTTTAAAGCAAGATAAAATAATTGGTTCCATCCTCACCACAAAACCACAAATTGTGTACACTAAAGCGCCCACCCTAAAACTGAAAATAGCTCCAACAATAAAACCATGGACAAACCAAAAATCCCATTCTCTAGGGCAGTGGTGGGCAAACTTTTTTGTCAACTGAGCCAAATATCGCCAAAACCACGATTGAAATTTCTTTTGAGAGCCACATTTTTAAAACCTAAAATATATAGGAAGGAAGTGTATGCTGAAGTGAATGGGTCCATGATGGACCTATTCACTTCAATGGGTCCAGAATCCGGGAAATGAGGGCTACAGAGTGCTTCTGGCTGTGTCTCTGCACCGCAAAAAAGTAGTGCATGCGCTAAATGCGTCCCACAGGAAAGATTCGATTCCTCTCAGTTGCTGACAGAGTTTATATTCAACTCAACCCCTTTAAAACCTGTGCTGCAATTGTAATAGACCTGTCTGATTTACCTCTACATATCCTCAAGTATTTTAGCCTCTGTACCTTTCATACTGCAGCCATGGACGCAGTCATACACGCACTCTCCACATACATGGACGCACTCTCCACATACATGGAAGCAGTCATGCACGCACTCTCCACATACATGTACGCAGTCATGCACGCACTCTCCACATACATGGATGCAGTCATGCACGCACTCTCCACATACATGGAAGCAGTCATGCACGCACTCTCCACATACATGGATGCAGTCATGCACGCACTCTCCACATACATGGACACATACATGGACGCACTCTCCACATACATGGACGCAGTCAGATTCAATACAAAGAACTGTATATTATATAATACACCCACTAACAACACTACTCTTATTAAATCACCCACTATATATGTATCACTATATTCACTGAGACCAATTATATAATTCTCTCTCCCCATTACATTCGTATACTGTTATTATTTTACTTTCAAATGATGCTTTTTACTTCCACAGTTCTCTATTTTATGACAAACTTATCAAATAACTAATTATCTCTAATAAATAATCACCACAACAATTGACACCTAGAATGGATCCCAACCTATTGTTTACAACATCTCATTCTCCTCTTTCTATAACCTTTATTGATTAATCGAAAATAACGAGTCAACTACACTTAACCCCTTAGGGACCCATGACGTATCTATACAGCATAGATCCCGATTCCTAAAGGACCCATGACGTACCGGTACATCATGGCTTTAATTCGCGATTCCGGCGCCGCGGGAATTAATCGGAATGGGATGCCGGCTGAAATCATTCAGCCGGCATCCCGTAACAACGCAGGGGAAACGATCGCAGAAAACCGCAGGTCAATTCCGACCTGCGGTTTTCTGCGTTTCCGGTCCATTTGGGTGTCCTGTGACCCGATACACACCACCTATCGCAGTACGAAGATTTGGAGAGGCGGTGCTGGCCCTGGTGCTGAACACTGCTGTCCAGGGTGCTGATTGGTGCAGGGGAGAGAGGCGCGAGATTCAAACTCCTCCTCTTCCTGTCCAGCACCCTCACCATGCAGCAGCGTCCAGCACCAGCTCCTGCGTCCCCCTAATTGTTATCCATCATTCTCCTGCACCCATCGCGACCCAGGTAGGTTAGGGTCAGTGAGGGAGAGGCACCATTAGGAAGGGAAAGAAAGGAAAAGTTAGTTAGGAAAAAAAAAAAAAAAAACTTTTACACTAAACTTTCTCTGATCCTTCTATCAGACCCCAGACCCCCCCCCCCCCCCCCCCCGCCACTTGACATTTTGGGGCCTCGTGCTGCATATGGGTCTAGTCAAAAAACCCAGTGTCACGCAAAACTGGAGTGGGGACGTCCTATACCAGACCCCACTGTACAGTATGGCCATGACACGTCCCCGGTTTGAGGCCATCCGGAAATGTCTGCATTATTCCGATAATGCAGCATGTCCCCCCCGAGGTGATCCTGCCTATGACCGGCTGTATAAGATACGTCCGGTCATCGATCACTTTGGGGCCAAATTTGAACAGGCCTACGTACCTGGAAGGGAGGTCGCGGTTGATGAGTCTCTTGTTGCATTCAAGGGGAGACTCAGTTTCTGCCAATATATTCCCACAAAGCGGGCGAGGTATGGCGTGAAGCTATACAAAATTTGTGAGAGTACCTCAGGGTACACTTACAAATTTGTGTGTACGAGGTGCGAGATTCCCGTATTCAACCCCCAGAATGTCCCCCCACTCTGGGTGTTAGCGGGAAACTCGTGTGGGACCTTATGTACCCACTGCTGGATAACGGTTACCACTTGTACGTGGATAACTTTTTATACCAGCATTCCCTTGTTCAGGTCCCTTGCCGCCAGATCCACGTTTGCTTGTGGGACCGTGCGGAAAAATCAACGTGGCCTCCCTGCCCACCCCCTCCAGGTACCTATCCCCAGGGGTGAGACCCGTGCACTTACCAGTGGAAACCTGTTGCTGGTCAGGTATAAGGACAAGAGGGATGTCCTTATGCTGTCCACAATCCACGGTAACAGCACCACCCCTGTCCCTGTGCGAGGTACCGCGGCAACGGTCCTCAAGCCCGATTGTATCGTCAACTACAATCGGTATATGGGAGGAGTTGATCTCTCTGATTAAGTCCTCAAGCCATATAATGCCATGCACAAAACCCGGGCATGGTACAAAAAAGTTGCGGTCTACTTGGTACAGGTTGCCATGTACAACTCTTTTGTACTATCCCGAAGCGCTGGCAGCACAGGGACACTCCTTCAGTTCTATGAGGCAGTCTTCAAAGACCTGATCTTTTCGGACCGGGAAAGAGCAGGCCGGAGTACCTCGGGAACTGGAGATGCCCGGATCGTCCCTGGCCAACACGTCACAAGAGGGGGATACGGAAGAACACCACTACTCAATGTGACACGTGCCCCGATCATCCGGGCCTCTGCATTATCGATTGCTTCAGGGAGTATCACACTTCCATGGAGTACTACATTTTTATAATCCCCAACAGTCCACTAGAGAACATAAAAAACTATGGCTCTCAGACTTTGGAAACACTGAAACTATTTTTTTTTCCCCCAAAAAAATATTTGTTTTAGAGCAGGCATCCTCAAACTGCGGCCCTCCAGATGTTGTAAAACTATAACTCCCAGCATGCCCAGAAAACCTAAAGCCATCAGCAGGGCATGGTGGGAATTGTAGTTTTACAACATCTGGAGGGCCGCAGTTTTTAGGATACCTGCTTAGTGTCTCCAAAGTCTGAGAGCCATACATATTGGGCATCGTCGCGTGCGTAAAAGTTGTCGCTATAAAAATAACTTTTGACCAAACGCCTTGGATGAACGGTGTTAAAAATATAAAATAAAAACTGTGCCAAAACAAAAATTTTGGGGCAAAATTTGAATCCTTTTTGCCGGTAATAAAGCAAGGGTTAGCAGCCAAACAAAACTCAATATTTATGGCCCTGATTCTGTAGTTTGCAGAAACACCCCATATGTGGTCGTAAATGGCTATATAGCCGCACGGCAGGGCATAGAACGAAGGGAACTCCATATGGTTTCTGGAAGGCAGATTTTGATGGACAGTTTTTTTTTGACACCATGTCCCATTAGAAGCGCCCCCTGATGTAGCCTAGACTAGAAACTCCAAAAAAGTGACCCCATCTAAGAAACTACACCCCTCAAGGTATTCAAAAGTTACTTTACAAAGTATGTTAACCCATTAGGTGTTCCACAAAACTAAATAGCGAATGTAGAAACAATTTTTGAATTTAATTTTTTTGTTACATTGCCTCAAAAAAGAGTAATATAGAGCAACCAAAAATCATATTTACCCCTAAAATAGTCCCAAAACAACAACCACCTTATCCCGTAGTTTCCTAGATGGGGTCACTTATGGAGTTTCTACTCTAGGGGTGCATCAGGGGGCTTGAAAGGGTACATGGTGTAAATAAACCAGTCCAGCAAAATCTGCCTTCCAAAAACCATATGACGCTCCCCTTCTTCTATGTCCTGCCGTTTAGCCAAATAGTAGTTTACGACCACATATGGGGTGTTTCTGCAAACTACAGAATCAGGGCAACCCAGTTTTGTTTGGCTGTTAACCCATTTTTTCCAGTAATAAAGTAGGGGTTAAAATGGAAAATTTTCCAAAAAATATAAATTTCAAAATTGTTTCTCCATCTGCCATTAACACTTGTGGAACACCTAAAGGGTTAACAAAGTTTGAATACCCAGTTTTGAATACCTTGAGGGGTGTACCTTCTTAGATGGAGTCACTTTTTTAAAATTTCTATTCTAGGGGTGCAAAGGGGGCTTCAAATGGGACATGGTATAAACAAAACCAGTCCTGCAAAATCTGCCTTCCAAAACCCATATGGTGTTCCACTCCTATGTGCTCCTGTTCGGCCAAACAGTAGTTTACAACCACATATGGGGTGTTTCTGCAAACTACAGTATCATGGCAACCCATTTTGAGTTTTGTTTGGCAGTTAACCCTTGTTTTACTCCTGGAAAAAATTGATTATATTGGAAAATTTTCCAAAAAATAGAAATTTCGAAATTGTTTCTCAATCTGCCATTAACTCTTGTGGAAGACCTAAAGGGTTAATAAAGTTTGAAAAAACTGTTTTGAATACCTTGAGGGGTGTAATTTATAGAATGGGGTCATTTTTGAATCTAAGCCTCACAATATGACTTCAAACCTGAACTGGTCCATAATTGATTTCTGAAAAATTTCAAAATTTGCTTCTAAACTTCTAAGCCTTGTAACATCCCCAAAAAATAAAATATCATTCCCAAAATGCTACAAACATGAAGTAGACATATGGGGAATGTAAAGTCATCACACTTTTTGGGGGTATTACTATGTATTACAGAAGTAGAGAAACTGAAACTTTGAAATTTGCTAATTTTTCAAAAGTTTTGGTAAAATTTTTATTTTTTTATGTAAAAAAAATAACTTTTTTTACCCAATTTTAGCAGTGTCATGAAGTACAATATGTGACAAAAAAACAATCTCAGAACGGCCTGGGTAAGTCAAAGCGTTTTAAAGTTATGAGCACTTAAAGGGACACTGGTCAGATTTGCAAAAAATGGCCAAGTCCTTAAGATGAAATAGGGCTGAGTACTTAAGGTATTAAACAGTTTATAATATCCCATTTACCTCAGTATAACCTTTATTGATTAACTGAATTGATTAGATAATTGTACTCAGCCAGACGGTATATAAAGGCCAAATTAGAAACATGCAGGTACCACTGATGAAGGGGAAGGGTACCAAAGAAACTCTGCATATCCTGGACTAAGATTAGATGAACACACACAAGGATCCAGCCACAGGGAATCCCGATACTGTGAAAGCGGATACCCGCCACTACAGCACCATCTGATCGCATCCCTCGGCTGACCGCGAAAAATCATCACATCCGGTGACGTCACCACCACGTGGAACGCCAGACAGAGGAGACGCACGCACTGCCCACGAGCTGCTCAGGAGCAGCCGCTAAGCAGCAGCACAGAATCACCCAGGACAGACTGTGGGGGATTTGAAGGTATTAAGGCACAACACCACTACAATGTGGGATACCACACTAAGGTAGCTTATGCCCATTACATTACCACCCTGCCACTTGATCGTTATCAACAGATACAGGGAGACCAGTTCACCCCAAAGGAGCTGTATCCCCCTGAACACTTTAAGGGGCTGAAAGCTCAAAAGGGGCCTACCCCCCTCACCTAATCAACTCTGTTGTAAAGCTCAGCATTTAATCAATAAGAAGACTGTATGACATTAAAAGGTGTAATTTGGAGAGATTATTCTGATGGGGCTAATTTTTCCCTCAATTCTCCCTCTGGCTGTTCCCACTATAAAAGTGAATCCCGTACTAACGGATACCCCCCCTTTGGACAATCAGAGATCGTCTTCAGTATTAGAGGGGGAGATCCCACATTTTGGGATATACTAAAGACCCTTTGTATCATCTCAGTACTGACTATTACTATTTTACATTTTTCCTAATTTTTCATATACAGTACAGACCAAAAGTTTGGACACAACTTCTCATACAAAGAGTTTTCTTTATTTTCATGACTATGAAAATTGTAGATTCACACTGAAGGCATCAAAACTATGAATTAACACATGTGGAATTATATACATAACAAAAAAGTGTGAAACAACTGAAAATATGCCATATTCTGGGTTCTTCAAAGTAGCCACCTTTTGCTTTGATTACTGCTTTGCAGACTCTTGGCATTCTCTTGATGAGCTTCAAGAGGTAGTCACCTGAAATGGTTTTCACTTCACAGGTGTGCCCTGTCAGGTTTAATAAGTGGGATCTCTTGCCTTATTAAGCGCTACAAAGAAACTGGCTCACATGTGGACCACCCCAGAAAAGGAAGACCAAGAGTCACCTCTGCTGCGGAGGATAAGTTCATCAGAGTCACCAGTCACTCAGAAATCGCAGGTTAACAGCAGCTCAGATTAGAGACCAGGTCAATGCCACACAGAGTTCAAGCAGCAGACACATCTCTAGAACAACTGTTAAGAGGAGACTGTTTAAATCAGGCCTTCATGGTAGAATATCTGCTAGGAAAACACTGCTAAGGACAGGCAACAAGCAGAAGAGACTTGTTTGGGCTGACATCCAAATGGATCGTCACCATCACGTGGACATGCGATCGCCTAGAAGTTGTAAGATCCTCACCTGCTTTGCACTCCAGGGGAACCAAGAGGGGTCCTCGTGGAGTTGCGGGACAGGTTATGCGTGTCTCTGATGCACCAGCGCTGACCCCTTTGCGAGCCAGTGCGGAGATGCGTTCGCGTGGACATCGGAGGGGAGGACCGTCGGAGTCCTGGGGACAGAGTGGCCAGGCGAGTGACAAGACGCCGCGGCCAGGGTTGTCTCCGGTGTCTCCTGCGACTTCCGTTTCCGCATCTGGGTCCACGGGCTCGCATACTCGCGCTGAGTCAATCATGCGTCCGTGCGTACGCACGAGGGCAGGTTCGCAAAGGGATACACGGTCGCGAGTACGCGCTTCTTATGCACTTCGTCGACCAGTGGCGCATATTATACTGACTCACAAGAGCAAAGTGGATTAGGGAGCCAGCCATGGGTTAATCAACTTGTGATTGCCTTAGGCCTTGTACTCAGGTGCAGGGCAATTTGTTCACCTATGGTAGTGGACACTTGGCACCCTGGGATTGGTCAGCAGGCATTTAAAAGGAGGTCTCTCAGGGTGATCAGTGCCCACTGTTATTTTCCCTCAACCAGGTATAGGTCACAACTCCTAGTGACTGAAGACTGCCAGGAACTTTGTCCTTTACAGCGGACCCAAGATCTGGAGTGACTCGACTGCCAAGTGCACAGCATCATTCAGCACTGGTTGGGACTATTCCTGGAATCTCCTTGCCTGTTTTTTTGTTATTATTCCTTGTTACCAGCAAGTGTCCTGGACGTTTATGTTTCTGGTGAATAAACACCTTTTTGCTTTCATCACTGGTCTGTTTGTTGGTGCCTTGCATTACAGAACAGTGGGCCCAACTAACAGTTGCCATGGACAAGATCCAGCAGCAGCTGAATGAATTAACGGGAGCCGTTAACCTGCTGTTCCAACGACGCCCAAATATACCAGCAGCCGCTGCAGCGCAAATCCAAGAGCAGCTGACAACTGTGATGGAGGAGGCAGCTTATCCAGGGAGCCTCAGCACTACCCGTCACTATCGCAAGGCATCAAACAGAACCTAAGATCCCTCTGCCTGACCCCTTCACAGGAGAGCGACAGGAGTTCTTAAACTTCAGGGACTCCTGTCTCCTTTATTTCCAGTTACGACCGATGGCTTCTGGCACTCTCAGGCAGAGAATTGGGATTGTAATGTCACTGCTACGTGGAGACCCCCAACGTTGGGCATTTAACTTGCCTCAAGACCATACAGCTTTTTCGTCAGTGGATGCCTTCTTCGAGGCTATGGCTGTGATTTACGATGACCCGGATCGTACTCGCACCGCAGAGACCAATCTTGAGCATATTCAACAAGGCCGCCGCCCAGCTGAAGAATACGCTGCAGAATTCAGGCGATGGGCAGCTTTCACCACCTGGGGCGACGCAGCCCTACGCCATCGCTTCCGTTTGGGACTTTCGGATGCGGTCCGGGATCTTCTTTTGGCCTTGCCTACCCCCTTCTCGTTGGAAATGGCTATCTCTCAGGCAATCGATGCCGACAGGCGAATCCGTGAGAGGCGAGTGGAACGGTCGTCTCGGTTTTCATCCTCTCGACCACATCCAGGGCCTCTAAAATCGGCCGAAGAGCCAATGGAGGTTGGATCCTCCCATCTCACACAGGCAGAACGAGCTCATCACCAACAGAAAGGCCTGTGCCTATTTTGCGGAAAGTCTGGACACCTCGTTAAAACCTGTCCCCTCCTGCCGGCGGGAAACGAATGAACCTAGGGGGCATAGAGGAGAACCCCCTAGGTGCTATTATCCCTCCTCCAAGCCGGGTGATGGTATCCATATCCTTACGGTGGCAAGACAAGGTCCATGAGTTTTCAGCACTAATCGATTCTGGGGCCGCTGGGAATTTTGTGGACTCAACCTTAGTTCGTCGACTTGGCATCCCGTTGATCCAGCCGAAAACCACCATGTCAGTGACCGCGATTGATGGTTCCCCTCTTCAAGATGGTCGTGCAGTGTGGATGACTCTGGGAATACAGGTAACGGTGGGGGCTGATCATCGGGAGACCTTAAGCCTTTTTGTCCTTGACATGCCATCCACTCCCGTGATTTTGGGTCTCCCTTGGTTAAGGCTCCATAATCCAGTAGTGGACTGGCGCTCGGGTCTTATCTGTCAGTGGAGTACGAAATGCCTTACTAAGTGCATTCGTCCCGACCTGTCACTAGCCTCCATGGAAGTATTAAGTACTTTACCACAGCAGTATCATAATTTCCGAGATGTGTTCAGTCCTCAGGGGGCTGATGTATTACCTCCCCACAGGTCATATGATTGTCCTATAGACCTGTTGCCAGGCACCATGCCACCACGAGGGCATCTTTATAATCTCACTGGGCCTGAGATTCAGGCTCAGCGGGAGTATATTAAAGAGAACCTTGAGAAGAATTTCATTCGTCCATCCACTTCCCCTGCTGGAGCTGGATTCTTCTTTGTGGAGAAGAAGGATGGAGGCTTGAGACCTTGCATCGATTATCGTGCCCTTAATCAGATTACGGTGAAGAATCGGTATCCACTGCCTCTGATTGAGGATCTGTTTTCTCAGGTGGCAGGGGCCCGAGTCTTCACCAAACTCGATTTAAGGGGTGCTTATAATTTAGTTCGCATTAGAGAGGGTGACGAATGGAAGACCGCATTTAATACCAGAGACGGGCATTACGAGTATCTCGTGATGCCTTTCGGTCTCTGTAATGCTCCTGCGGTCTTCCAGGAGTTCATCAACGATGTTCTCAGAGATTTCTTGGATAGATGTGTTGTTGTCTATCTAGATGACATACTAATCTACTCTTCGGATCTGGTCTCTCATCGGAGACATGTGTGTCAGGTTTTCCAGAAGCTGAGGGAGAACCTCCTCTATGCCAAACTTGAGAAGTGTCTGTTTGAGGTGAAGGAGTTGCCTTTCCTGGGGTACATTATCTCAGAAAAGGGATTGGCTATGGACCCATCCAAACTTTCTGCTGTCTTGGATTGGCCTCAGCCTAAGGATCTTAAGGGGTTGCAGCGTTTCTTAGGCTTTGCCAACTTCTACCGCAAGTTTATTAAGAATTTTTCTGCGATAGTAGTACCTCTCACCAACCTCACTAAGAAGGGAGCTAATCCTTCTAAGTGGACGAGAGAGGCAGTCAGAGCCTTTGAGACGCTGAAACAGGCCTTTTGCACGGCACCAATTCTTACTCATCCAGACACCTCCAGACCTTTTGTTCTCGAGGTCGAAGCCTCAGAGGTCGGTGTAGGGGCGGTTCTCTCACAGTATTCTGGGGACCCCGAGAGGTTACATCCCTGTGCCTTCTTCTCTCGGAAGCTCTCTCCAGCCGAGTGTAATTATGATATCGGCAATAGAGAGCTTCTGGGAGTAAGATTGGCTTTTCAAGAGTGGAGACATTGGCTAGAGGGTGCAGAACATCCCATCACGGTTTACACTGACCACAAAAATTTGGAGTATCTAGAGAGTGCCAAAAGACTCAACTCCCGACAAGCCAGGTGGGCATTGTTTTTCACCCGCTTCAATTTCCGCCTCACTTATAAACCAGGTTCCAAAAACGTGAAGGCAGATGCCCTGTCCCGCTGCTTCCCTGAGGCTGCTTCCGTCCTGGACTCTGAGCCAGAAACCATTCTCCCAACTAAATGTTTTCTTGCTGCCCTGGGGGCCACAGAAGTAATGGAGGACTTGTCCTCTCTTCTTGAGCCCTCACAGAAAAGTCTGCTGGGCATTTGGGTGTTAAAAAAACACTTGCCCTTGTTAAACGTCACGTGTGGTGGCCCAACATGTCCGTGGATGTTAAGGCCTATATCCAGGCATGTACTGTTTGCGCCAGATGTAAACCGTCCCGGTCTGCCCCTTCTGGGACTTTACTCCCACTGCCTATTCCCCAGGCTCCATGGACTCACATTTCCATGGATTTCATCACAGATTTGCCAAGGTCCTCTGGAAGTACGGTAATCTGGGTAGTGGTGGACCGTTTTAGTAAAATGGCCCATTTTATCCCACTTCCTGGATTGCCCTCGGCCAGAGAATTGGCAGATCTGTTCTTGAATCATGTCTTTCGATTACACGGAGCGCCGGATGACATTGTTTCAGACAGAGGAGTGCAATTCATCTCTCGCTTCTGGCGTTCTTTCTGCTCCCGATTGGGTATTAATTTGTCTTTTTCTTCTGGTTTTCACCCAGAGACCAACGGTCAGACGGAAAGGACTAACCAGACCCTGGAGCAATATCTCCAGTGCTTCGTGTCAGACTGCCAGGAGGAATGGGCAGCGTATCTACCCTTTGCGGAGGTGGCTTATAATAACTCTGAGCATGCTTCCACTAAGATGTCTCCGTTCAGGTGCGTGGGGGGCAGGGATCCAAGACTCTCTTATTTGGCCGGACCCTCCACTGACTCACCGGTGGTGGATCAATGGTTCAAGGATAGACGTCCCATTTGGTAGTCGGCCCAGCGGAATCTCCGCAGTGCGGTGGAGCAACAGAAGAAATTTGCTGATCGTCATCGCACCGTAGAGCAAAAGTTTAAGGTGGGAGATCAGGTGTGGGTCTCCACCCGGAACATTCCGCTGCGTCAGCCATCTTCCAAGTTGGGTCCTCGATTCATTGGCCCATACCCAGTGACACAAAAGATCAACCGAGTTACGTACAAGGTTGCTCTTCCACCGTCGATCCGAGGAGTGAACACCTTTCATGTTTCACTTCTCAAATCGGCAGCCGACTCCGCTCCCTTCATTCAGACCCCATCCCTGCTGGAGGTCCAAGGGGTACCGGAGTTCGAAGTGAACAGAATTTTGGACTCTCGTTTTGTCCAAAGGTCTCTTCAATACTTGGTGGACTGGAAGGGTTTTGGTCCGGAGGAGAGATGTTGGATACCTGCTCGCCAGGTGCATGCGGATGAGTTGGTGGCAGCCTTTCACTGGGATAATCCGGGGAAAGCTTGCTTGGAGTCTTCAGAGCCGCCTCCTCGAGGGGGGGGGGGGGTAATGTAAGATCCTCACCTGCTTTGCACTCCAGGGGAACCAAGAGGGGTCCTCATAGAGTTGTGGGACAGGTTATGCGTGTCTCTGATGCACCAGCGCTGACCCCTTTGCGAGCCAGTGCGGAGATGCGTTCGCGTGGACATCGGAGGTGAGGACCGTCGGAGTCCCGGGGACAGAGTGGCCAGGCGAGTGACAAGACGCCGCGGCCAGGGTTGTCTCCGGTGTCTCCTGCGACTTCCGTTTCGCATCTGGGTCCACGGGCTCGCATACTCGCGCTGAGTCAATCATGCGTCCGTGCGTACGCACGAGGGCAGGTTCGCAAAGGGATACACGGTCGCGAGTACGCGCTTCTTATGCACTTCGTCGACCAGTGGCGCATATTATACTGACTCACAAGAGCAAAGTGGATTAGGGAGCCAGCCATGGGTTAATCAACTTGTGATTGCCTTAGGCCTTGTACTCAGGTGCAGGGCAATTTGTTCACCTATGGAAGTGGACACTTGGCACCCTGGGATTGGTCAGCAGGCATTTAAAAGGAGGTCTCTCAGGGTGATCAGTGCCCACTGTTATTTTCCCTCAACCAGGTATAGGTCACAACTCCTAGTGACTGAAGACTGCCAGGAACTTTGTCCTTTACAGCGGACCCAAGATCTGGAGTGACTCGACTGCCAAGTGCACAGCATCATTCAGCACTGGTTGGGACTATTCCTGGAATCTCCTTGCCTGTTTTTTTGTTATTATTCCTTGTTACCAGCAAGTGTCCTGGACGTTTATGTTTCTGGTGAATAAACACCTTTTTGCTTTCATCACTGGTCTGTTTGTTGGTGCCTTGCATTACAGAAGTTATCTAGAATCAACAAAGCGGCAGCAGGCCCTCACCTACAAATCCAGTCTCAGTAGCCAAGTCTTGTCAACACAATCCTCATCATGATGGCACACTGGGTGAATGTTGTGGAGGCTAGGAACAAGTTCACTGCTGGCACCAGACTTTCCCTCCAATAGATCCTTGTTAACGCAAAGTGTACTCATTACAATAACAGGGCCCCTTAAGAGTGCTGTATTGTTATTTATCATCACTACCTCCCCAAGTCGGGAGTGGATAATTGCCGCACACCTGCTGCCTTCCTTGGATGCTTGCACTTTAAAAACTTGACCCCCCCCCCTCCTCCTCTCTAAGTGGTTCACAATTAGGAAAAAAAAAAGGGGCAACAATAACCAATCTTATTTCAGCCATTGACCTCCCTTGGATGTGATAGACATTTCAAGGGTGTGTATGATGCCCTTCTTTATGTGTAACAAAGGGTGTTTTGAAATGCCGGTTCCTTGTCATTTTTGGCAGCCTTTTGGCAGAATAGGCTTTACGGGTGTAGGAGTCCCACTACCTGAACTATTGTACCACAATGTGAATGAGGCCCTCCATTATGCGATATACAGGTTTTATTGGAGTAACTCTCCCTTGTAATTTTTGGCAGCACTTGCACTTTATATACAAGTAAATATACAGGAAAGAATCTTTCTTTACCATTTTTCCTCTAAAATAGTTTTTTTTGGGTTTTGTGCATATTATTATCAGTCTGTAAAAGTGGCGTACTACTCGGACAACATGGTCCCCAGCAGGGACCTAAGAGTCCAGGATTTATCGAGACATCTTTTTCATGCTGTTCCCAAACCATTTTGGTTGAGTTTCCATCAATTTCTGACATTTCCCTATGAACCAGGCACCCTCCCCTCTTCAGAGCAGGGGTTGCCTGGTTTAATGCTCTTGTTCTCCCATTGACTTCCATTATACTCGGTAGAGCACCCGAGCATCCAGATGTGTTCGGCCAGAGCACCCGAGTACCCAATCATCCGAGCACTTTGGTGCTCAATCATCACTAAAACTGATACAATCAGCATCATAATTCAAGGTGAATTGTGATTCTGGTCTCGGTAGGTTGAGCAAGTGTGTAAATTAAAGTAGGGAGGTATGATTACCTTTCCATATGCAGAAGATATCATCTATAAATCTGAACCAACAGGTGGAAATTTTTTGAAAAGGTGTAATTGATATATTTACCGCATGTCTCCTCAAAGTGGGCCATATACCCATTGGCGTAGGGCGGTTCCAAGTTCACACCCATGGCGGTCCCACATGTCTGTAGGTCGAAGGCATCTCCGTAAAGGAAAAAGTTGTCTCTTAGGACGATTTTGAGGAGTTCAAGTGCGAGTTGGGTTGTGCTATCATCGTAGGTAGACTACTCTAAAAGTGATTTTGTGGAGAGCATGCCTTTGTCGTGTTAGATACTGGTATATAGGCTATTGACATTGAAAGTCACTAGGATACTGTCTGGTTACTGGTGAAAAAAAGGAAGGCACCTGTGATGAATACCGCACCTCGCCAGCGAGATACGGAATAGTCCCTGGTTACCAAGGCGTGACGTTACACCGTCCCAGTGGAGCAGGTAAGGTCAGCTTCGTAGAGTGTTCACAGACTCCTCCTGTCCACACGGGCACAGAGAGGCAACAAGCTGAGGGAGCCTTTTGACTGCCCAAGTGAAACAGCGCTTCCTCAGCCTGGGTATACTGCCACCAGTTTCTCATTTCATATAAGCCCGGTCTGCTAACAGGATTATATAGGGTGAGAAACCAACCCACAGTAGCCTATTACTAGGCCAAAACACAGACATGGGGATTCATGATCAAGATACAAGACAGCACAAGATTAGATTATATATTTAATCGCCTTAAAGGCTCACTAGAAATAACACAAATAATATATAAAGTGGTTTGAGGTTGCAAATGCAGGAAGTATGGTACAAACAGGATTAAACAGAGCAAAAGGTCAGTTTACCAGATTGATGAGTCCTTTGGGTTGTGATGAGTTCTTAGCTGTAGTGACATGGGAGGCAGTGATGTCAGCAGTTCACTTCACAGGTCCCTCTAAACACATGGCACGATGTGACCCCCCGTCAGAGAAAAGACACACCCGCTGGCTTGCATGGGCTTTTTGAACAGTAGCTGGCCCCTCCTCTCCATGCCTCTGAGGGGTCCACTCCTCCTCTTCTGGTGTTGTTAGCCAATGACCCACAAAACCCATTAGGGCTCATAGCTCCAGACCAGAAGGTCTCAGGGAGATGGTTCTGGGATCAATGGATCAGCCTGGGTGCCGGCTACTAGTAGAGTCCAAGCATGGTACCCTTATTTGGTTTCTGTGGGAAGATATGTATAAATCCACTCACTGGCATCCCACCACCAAACTATGACCACGGGTCTGTTCATTGTGGCCACAGGGACACAAATACAGTACAGACCAAAAGTTTGGACACACCTTCTTATTCAAAGAGTTTTCTTTATTTTCATGACTATGAAAATTGTAGATTCCCACTGAAGGCATCAAAACTATGAATTAACACATGTGGAATTATATACATAACAAAAAAGTGTGAAACAACTGAAAATATGTCATATTCTAGGTTCTTCAAAGTAGCCACCTTTTGCTTTGATTACTGCTTTGCACACTCTTGGCAGTCTCTTGATGAGCTTCAAGAGGTAGTCACCTGAAATGGTCTTCCAACAGTCTTGAAGGAGTTCCCAGAGATGCTTAGCACTTGTTGGCCCTTTTGCCTTCACTCTGGGGTCCAGCTCACCCCAAACCATTGGGTTCAGGTCCGGTGACTGTGGAGGTCAGGTCATCTGGCGCAGCACCCCATCACTCTCCTTCATGGTCAAATAGCCCTTACACAGCCTGGAGGTGTGTTTGGGGTCATTGTCCTGTTGAAAAATAAATGATGGTCCAACTAAACGCAAACCGGATGAAATAGCATGTCGCTTCAAGATGCTGTGGTAGCCCTGCTGGTTCAGTATGCCTTCAATTTTGAATAAATCCCCAACAGTGTCAACAGCAAAGCACCCCCACACCATCACACCTCCTCCTCCATGCTTCACGGTGGAAACCAGGAATGTAGAATCCATCCGTTCACTTTTTCTGCGTCACACAAAGACACGGTGGTTGGAACAAAAGATCTCAAATTTTGACTCATCAGACCAAAGCACAGATTTCCACTGGTCTAATGTCCATTCCTTGTGTTCTTTAGCCCAAACAAGTCTCTTCTGCTTGTTGCCTGTCCTTAGCAGTGGTTTCCCAGCAGATATTCTACCATGAAGGCCTGATTCACACAGTCTCCTCTTAACAGTTGTTCTAGAGATATGTCTGCTGCTAGAACTCTGTGTGGCATTGACCTGGTCTCTAATCTGAGCTGCTGTTAACCTGCGATTTCTGAGGCTGGTGACTCGGATGAACTTATCCTCGGTAGCAGAGGTGACTCTTGGTCTTCCTTTCCTGGGGCGGTCCGCATGTGAGCCAGTTTCTTTGTAGCGCTTGATGGTTTTTGTAACTGCACTTGGGGACACTTTCAAAGTTTTCCCAATTTTTCGGACTGACTGACCTTCATTTCTTAAAGTAATGATGGCCACTCGTTTTTCTTTACTTAGCTGCTTTTTTCTTGCCATAATACAAATTCTAACTAATTCTAGTCTATTCAGTAGCACTATCAGCTGTGTATCCCCCTGACTTCTCCACAATGCAACTGATGGTTCCAACCCCATTTATAAGGCAAGAAATCCCACTTACTAAACCTGACAGGGCACACCTGTGAAGTGAAAACCATTTCAGGTGACTACCTCTTGAAGCTCATCAAGAGAATGCCAAGAGTGTGCAAAGCAGTAATCAAAGCAAAAGGTGGCTGCTTTGAAGAACCTAGAATATGACATTTTCAGTTGTTTCACACTTTTTTGTTATGTATATAATACCACATGTGTCAATTCATAGTTTTGATGCCTTCAGTGTGAATCTACAATTTTCATAGTCATGAAAATAAAGAAAACTCTTTGAATGAGAAGGTGTGTCCAAACTTTTGGTCTGTACTGTATGTTCTGAAGCATTTTTGGGGTGTATTAGTGGGAAAAAAGGTTTTTTTTCAATTCAGAGGTGCAGTTACGGTATATGTTCTAAAGCCTTTTTTTTGTGGTGTATTTGCGGCAAAAAAAAGTTTTATTAACCATTGTAAAATTAAATCTTTTTTATGGTGTATTAATGGAAAAAAAAGTTTTATTAGCCGTTCAGCAGTGCAGTTATATGTTCAGAAGCCTTTTTTCAGGTGTATTAGTGGTGGGAAAAAGGGCTTATTAGCGTTTGCGTGGTAAAGTGACAAAATTACTGCTTTTTTGGGGGTGTATTAATTTCCTTTTTATTTATTTATTAACAGTATGTCAGACAGAGAAGTGTCAGGCCATGCAGAGTTCTAAATGTATCTGGTGCAGGCACAGGTTGCAGCAGAGAAAGGGGGCATGAGAGGAGGCCTGAGTCCCGGTATCATATAGTTGTCGTGTCTTGACCAGCAACCCAGCGGTGCTTGAATGGTTGACTAAGACACCAAGTGACATAAGCTACCCGGAGCCAAGAGTCGTGGGTTTGTCAGACACAACCCTTAGTTGGCATGGCCCGGGAGCAGGCCCTGTGTACTCACCTGTCCTCAACCTGCCTCTGTCCTTTTCTGTTTCCTCAGCTAGACAAGTATTATATGTTGTGGGCTCAGCTCCACTATATATTGAGGAAGAGCTACTAGATGACAGTCAGCAGCTACTGTCCACCCAAGATCTGGAGGAGATATACTGGCAAGTAGTGATGAGGAAAGCGGCATGGGAGCTGATGTTGTGAGCGGTCAGGCTCCTGACTCAAAGACCGTTATGGAAGATATCAGTGACTTGCAGACAGTACTCAATGATGATGTAGCCGATCGCAATTCGGAGCCGTGTGAGAAAGGGGCTTTATCATCATCAGGAGAATATGGTGGCAACTTGTGAGTGAGGAAGCGGCGGAATCAGCAAGTCAGTAGCGTGGACGGGGGTCAGCAGGGTGGCAGCAGTGGGAGGTCGGGAGCCAAATGTGCCCAGGGTAGACCACCCGCTTTGCTGAAGCCTACCTGCCCGGAAAGTAGTGGTGCAGGGGTTCATGGAGGAAGCGGCCGTAGCAATCAGTCAGTGTGGAGTGTTGGGGGGAAACTCACCTACTCGGCAGTGTGGCAGTTTTTTTGTTAAGCCGCAGAAGGAGGTGACCATGGCCATTTGCTGAATCTGTGGGCAGAAGGTGAAGTGTGGCCAGGGTGCCAATGTTGGCACCACGGCCCTGCGTCAACATATGCAGCATCACCATAAAGTGGGCTGGGAGAACCGTGGCTCTGATATGATGGTCCAGCCTGCCACAGCAACTGCTGCATCACCCAGAGGCCCACACCTAGAGACGGCCTTGCGGTTCGCCCGGCAGTCGTTTTGCGGCAAACTTTGCTCGTTCACGGTTCGCCGAACAGGCAAACATGGCTATGTCTGCCGGTGCCATATTCTATAGCATTGTGCAGAACTTTGACCCATGACACATCAGGTGGAACAGGACAGCTAATTGAGACGTATCGGCACATGGACACACCCCTACCCTCTAAATAAACCGGATCTGGCCGCTATTTTACATTCAGTCTTTTGCCAGTGTAGGGAGAGGTTGCTGTGTGGAGCAGGGACAGACTGTTAAGGACACCAAACTCTAGCTAATAGGGCCACAAAAGTCCTTTTAAGGACTGGTATAGGTGTGCTATCGATAGGTGTAACATACTGAGGGGTGTAATATACTTATACTTTCTAACATAGAAAGTATATTATAGTGCATTTGTATTGTGCAGCAGTTGTGTGCGTTTCTGCTGAGATACCACAGCTATACAGAGGGAAAAACGATATTGGAACAACTAATTGCAACTGGTGTGATATACCAGTTGCCCCCCAAAAAAACAGATTGAGGCAGGGGTGTGATATACCAATAATATAATTTCTATATAGTGCATTTGCATTGTGCAGCAGTTGTGTGCGGTTCTACAGCGATAACGCAGCTATACAGAGGAACAAACCTGCTAAAATATACCTGCTTCCAGCAAATAATCATTAAGGGGTTCTATATACCTGCTTCCACAAATACTGCTCTTCTATAGGGAATTTGTCACAGGGTCATTTGGAAATGACAGGCAGAGGAAGAGGCAGGCCATTCCGCAGGGGTGGTAGGGGTCGGACAGGTGCACCAGGCCGGAGCCTAAGTGGGAAGTTGGAGAAAGTGCGTGCGATTATGCCAAAGGATGCACCAGTTGGTTGAGTGGCTCACTCAGACTTCTGCTTCTGCACAATCCTCATCCTCTGTATCAGCACCCCCCTCAGTCAGAGGAATTATTTTCCCATCCATTACCAGACCTTTACGATGCGCAGCCACCCAGCGGTCTGACATCAGTACCCAGATCAGCCCAAGAACGGAGGTCCCCGCTGTTGCTGCCTACTCAGAGATCTCTAATGTCAGTGGTGGGGAAGGTGACAATGATGACTTGTCAATAGATGTCACGTGGGTGCCAACAAGAGAGGAAGAGGAGGGGAGATCATAGGGAGAGACAGAGCAGCAGATAGTGGGTAGAAGGAGGAGAAGCAGGCAGAACTCACAGTGCACCAGAGGCAAAAAGCAGACTGCAAATGTATCTGGAGCAAGCCATCCACCATTCACGTTTACATCTGGTGCTCCCAGGATGCTGACACATGGCTCCACAGTGTCAGCTGCTGACAATAGTGTTGCCATTTGCAGTTTGTGCTGTCAACGCATAAGTCGCGGTAAGCCCAACACCCACCTAGGGACGGCCGCCTTAAGAAGGCACCTGGCCTCCCATTACCGAGCCCAGTGGGAGCAACACAGTCAGAACCCACAAAGCCACACTCCCGGCGCTCCACATCCTGCCTATTCTCCTCTCTCCTATTTGTCCTCCACCTTCCACCGTGCCATCGTCGCGTTTATCTGGCAAAAGGCAGGCTTCCATGGCCCAAATGTTCTAACGTAAAAAGTTGATGATGCCCGACAACCCTCTTGCCCAACGGATGACCGCCGGCTTGTCGGAACTGCTAGCCCGCCAACTACTGCCATATAAAACTGATGGACTCGGAGGACTTTAGAAAATTTGTGGCCATTGGCACACCGCAATGGAAGGTCCCCGGAAGGAAATATTACATAGGGGCTATAGGGGCGTGGCTAGCCAGGCATGTGAGCGGCAGCAAGTTCGCTGAGCTCCCGCACTGAACCCGGCATTTTATCCTGTGGACACACTTATATCTACGCTAACTACACCTTACTGAGCCGCCGATATCACATGGCAGTTGGGGAGAGAAGTTCCGCTGCCCAGAGCCGCCGATCCTGCCGCCATGTCCAGGAAAAGAGAAGGACGAGGTGCAGGCAGAGATGTCCAAGATGGCGCCGGACCCGACACGCCGAGCCGCCAGGAGCGCGCAGGCCAATATAGAGAGAGGCTGCAGTTAAACTCGGCAGGTATGCACGAGATACCACTCGCTCACAAGCTGCAGGGAACAGGAATAAGCGGGCTTCAACTGTAAATAGCCGACTCACTGAGGAGGAAGAGGTTGGAGCAGACATAAGAGAAGTCTGCAGCCCCAACAGATATGGCCCTCTGCTGACCTGTGATGCGGACACTGAGGTGGATGCTCCTGACTCAGACACTGAGGAACCCACGCTTAAAGATGTTATGAGAGCCATTGCAAAATGTGGTAAATCATTAACTGCTCTCAACATGCAGGTGGGGACTATAAAAGAAGATGTCTCCATTGTGCAGCACGATTTGAAACGTTTGGCAGAACGAACCTCTGCCCTGGAAGATCGTATGGGGGATGTGGAGGATGCTATCACACCTCTTAAAAGAAAGCCCAGTGACCAAACGCGCCAGCTGGATTCCCTCATGGCCAAGCAAGACGGCTTGGAAAATCGCCTGCGCAGAAATAATGTCAGACTGGTGGGGGTTCCGGAAAAAGTGGAAGGGGCGAATCCTACTGAATTCTTTGAGAAATGGATGAAAGATCAGTTTGGACCTGAGACTTTAACTCCTCTCTTTGCGATAGAAAGAGCCCACAGGGTCCCTACCCGCCCTCTACCCCCAGGCGCTCCGCCAAGGCCTGTACTTATGAAAGTTCTCCATTACAGGGATCGTGACATCATCCTCAGAAAAGCTAGAGAACTTCTGGAAATATCTATTGATGGGCACAAGTTGTCTTTCTTCCCTGATTATTCTATAGAGGTCCAAAAAAGACGGGCGAGATTCCTTGATATTAAGCGGCAGCTGAGAGGACTTGACGTCTCCTATTCCATGATCTATCCAGCAAAACTGAGAGTTGCAGCGTTGGGAAGTACCTCCTTCTTTGAAGACCCCAAGGAAGCTCTGCGGTGGTTGGACTGCCACGAACGTCAGCTACGCGAAGCAAGACAGAATGCAGACGGAGACTGAGCTGCTGCAATTCTTGGGGTCCCTAGCTGTATAAGTATACCTGGGCAGGGTGTATGACTGAGTGTGTTTACTATATACCTCATAGAATCTCACTGCAATGTAGCCCTAAGTGATATTAGTTTGTTATTGCTCTACTAAGATCCAATTCAGTTTTTAGTGCATACTGTCCGGGAATCGGGCGGGAGCTTGGATACTAATGGTTTAACTGTTTAAGCTGGGTTACTCACAGTTCTATTGTGCATAGTAGTGCGTTTAACTATGTGCTTGCCACCCCTCCTCTGGGTAATATTTGTTACCCCGGGGCCTGATGACGCCGACGGGTTCTGTTTTTCTTTACGCCTCCAGTCCCGTTATGGGAATGCAAGGAGGGAACTAATTGGTGAACTCAGTAACCCACCTACGCGAGTTTATGTTAAGTTTAAGTGGTTTTGGGGAGTTTGTTTAATCTTTGCAGCCATGAGAATGTTCTTTGTGGGGAATCCTATCTGGAATCTTGTATTGTCTTCTAAAACGGATACTGTGAGGGAGAGATCCTTGACTGGGCTGGCGAAATACTCAACATATGCAAATATCGGGTATGGCTGGCTCAGTTAAATTCCTAAGTTGGAATGTCAGGGGTATTAAAGACGCAACCAAAAGGAGGGTGGTCATAGATAGCCTCCAGGAAACTCATTTAACATCAGATTAAACCCGTCTGCTTCCATGCCATTTATTCTACGTATGCCAGGGGTGTGAGCATTCTTATGCATAGGGCCATCCCATTTGAGTGCAAGACAAAGCGTGTGGATCTGGAGGGGCGCTTTATATTTTTGCATGGTAAATTATATAGCACTGAATGCATTATTATTGGTGTGTATATACCCCCACCCTACTCACCGATAGTCGTAAAAAAATTGGTATCACTTATTATAGACCTCCCGAGCATTCCCGTAGTCTTACTAGGAGATTTCAACAATATGATTAACCCTGCACTAGATAAATTTAATGTTCCCACACTAGCGGTTAATAGCGACGTAACCCCCTTTGGGCGGCTATTACAGGAAGCTTCCTTGCTTGACTTTTGAAGACTTAGAAACCCGGATGCTAGAGTACTCAAGTACTTATGGATCATTATCTAGGATAGATATGATCCTTGGTAATGAAGAAATAGCCCGACTACTCCGCGATATCATGTATCTCCCTAGGCGATTATCCAATCATTCTCCAATCCTACTAACTATTTGCTTAGTATCCCCTTTAGTTCGGGGAGAAAGATGTTGGAAATTTAACCCATACTGGTTAACTGTCCTGGCTGATACATCTCATATTAAGGAGGAAGTGGCTGAATTCTTCGAATTCAACACACAGACTTCCTCCTGACTTGTAGTGTGGGACGCCATGAAAGCCTTTTTAAGGGGCATATTGATTGTCAAAGTTAACGGGAGGAGGAATGAACGTAGGGCTAAAGTACAGGAAATGCTACAAAGGGTAAAAAATGCTGAGACTAATTATGTGATGACCCCCTCTGCAGAACACGAATACCAATGGAAGGAGGCTCAGCAAAAGTTAAACGAGAGGCTACTACTAAATGCACAAAATAGAAGGTTCTTTCAGCAACAGAAATATTATGAGGAAGGGGAAAGAGCAGGGAGACTACTTGCCCTGCTGACCAAGGCTCAACACTAGGGATGAGCGAACTCGAACTGTATAGTTCGGGTTCGTACCGAATTTTGGGGTGTCCGTGACACGGACCCGAACCCGGACATTTTCGTAAAAGTCCGGGTTCGGGTTCGGTGTTCGTCGCTTTCTTCGCGCTTTTGTGACGCTTTCTTGGCGCTTTTTGAAAGGCTGCAAAGCAGCCAATCAACAAGCGTCATACTACTTGCCCCAAGAGGCCATCACAGCCATGCCTACTATTGGCATGGCTGTGATTGGCCAGAGCACCATGTGACCCAGCCTCTATTTAAGCTGGAGTCACATAGCGCCGCCCGTCACTCTGCTCTGATTAGCGTAGGGAGAGGTTGCGGCTGCGACAGTAGGGCGAGATTAGGCAGATTAACTCCTCCAAAGGACTTGATTAACTGATCGATCTGCAGCTGTGGATCATTGAGCTGCTGATCCTCAATTGCTCACTGTTTTTAGGCTGCACAGACCGTTTGTCAGTCTCATTTTTCTGGGGTGATCGGCGGCCATTTTGTGTCTTGTGGTGCGCCAGCACAAGCTGCGACCAAGTGCATTTAACCCTCAATGGTGTGGTTGTTTTTTGGCTAAAGCCTACATCAGGGTGAAGCTGTCACACCAAGTGCATTTAACCAGCAATAGTCTGTTCATTTTTTGGCCATATACAAAATCAGGGGCAAGCTGCGCCTGTCACCAAGTGCATTTAACCCTCAATGGTGTGGTTGTTTTTTGGCTAAAGCCTACATCAGGGTGAAGCTGTCACACCAAGTGCATTTAACCAGCAATAGTCTGTTCATTTTTTGGCCATATACAAAATCAGGGGCAAGCTGCGCCTGTCACCAAGTGCATTTAACCCTCAATGGTGTGGTTGTTTTTTGGCTAAAGCCTACATCAGGGTGAAGCTGTCACACCAAGTGCATTTAACCAGCAATAGTCTGTTCATTTTTTGGCCATATACAAAATCAGGGGCAAGCTGCGCCTGTCACCAAGTGCATTTAACCCTCAATGGTGTGGTTGTTTTTTGGCTAAAGCCTACATCAGGGTGAAGCTGTCACACCAAGTGCATTTAACCAGCAATAGTCTGTTCATTTTTTGGCCATATCCCAGTCTAATTCTGTCACTAAATCCATACCGGTCACCCAGCGCCTAAATACTAGGCCTCAAATTTATATCCAGCTAAATCTGTCCCTAGTGCTGTAGCTGGGCGAGTTATTTAGTGTCCGTTCAAGCACATTTCTTGTTCTGGGTTGAAATACAATTCCCAATTTAGCAATTTCATAATTTAGTGGTTCCTGCTATATCAGAGCTATTTGAAATCTATCCCAAAAAGGGTATATAATATTGAAGGTGCACATTGGGTCATTCAGAATAACTTCACACACACCCGCTACTGTGTATTTCCAAGTCTAATTCTGTCACTAAACCCATACCTGTCACCCAGCGCCTAAATACTAGGCCTCAAATTTAAATCCCTCTAAATCTCTCGTTACCGCTGTACTGTTGTTGCTGGGCAAGATATTTAGTGTCCGTCAAAGCACATTTTTTGTTCTGGGTTGAAGTACAATTCCCAATTTAGCAATTTCATAATTTAGTGGTTTCTGCTATATCAGAGCTATTTGAAATCTATCCCTAAAAGGGTATATAATATTGAAGGTGCACATAGGGTCATTCAGAATAACTTCACACACACGCTTCTGTGCATTTCCAAGTCTAATTCTGTCACTAAATCCATACCGGTGACCCAGCGCCTAAATACTAGGCCTCAAATTTAAATCCCTCTAAATCTCTCGTTACCCACCACTGTACTGTTGTTGCTGGGCAAGATATTTAGTGTCCGTCAAAGCACATTTTTTGTTCTGGGTTGAAGTACAATTCCCAATTTAGCAATTTCATAATTTAGTGGTTCCTGCTATATCAGAGCTATTTGAAATCTATCCCAAAAAGGGTATATAATATTGAAGGTGCACATTGGGTCATTCAGAATAACTTCACACACACCCGCTACTGTGTATTTCCAAGTCTAATTCTGTCACTAAACCCATACCTGTCACCCAGCGCCTAAATACTAGGCCTCAAATTTAAATCCCTCTAAATCTCTCGTTACCGCTGTACTGTTGTAGCTGGGAAAGTTATTTAGTGCCCGTCAAAGCACATTTTTTGTTCTGGGTTGAAGTACAATTCCCAATTTAGCAATTTCATAATTTAGTGGTTCCTGCTATATCAGAGCTATTTGAAATCTATCCCAAAAAGGGTATATAATATTCAAGGTGCACATAGGGTCATTCAGAATAACTTCACACACACGCTTCTGTGCATTTCCAAGTCTAATTCTGTCACTAAATCCATACCGGTCACCCAGCGCCTAAATACTAGGCCTCAAATTTATATCCCGCTGAATTTGAATACAATACATTGGGCCAAATAATATATTTGTTGTTGTGGTGAACCATAACAATGAGAAAAACATCTAGTAAGGGACGCGGACGTGGACATGGTCGTGGTGGTGTTAGTGGACCCTCTGGTGCTGGGAGAGGACGTGGCCGTTCTGCCACATGCACACGTCCTAGTGTACCAACTACCTCAGGTCCCAGTAGCCGCCAGAATTTACAGCGATATATGGTGGGGCCCAATGCCGTTCTAAGGATGGTAAGGCCTGAGCAGGTACAGGCATTAGTCAATTGGGTGGCCGACAGTGGATCCAGCACGTTCACATTATCTCCCACCCAGTCTTCTGCAGAAAGCGCACAGATGGCGCCTGAAAACCAACCCCATCAGTCTGTCACATCACCCCCATGCATACCAGGGAAACTGTCTCAGCCTCAAGTTATGCAGCAGTCTCTTATGCTGTTTGAAGACTCCGCTGGCAGGGTTTCCCAAGGGCATCCACCTAGCCCTTCCCCAGCGGTGAAAGACATAGAATGCACTGACGCACAACCACTTATGTTTCCTGATGATGAGGACATGGGAATACCACCTCAGCATGTCTCTGATGATGACGAAACACAGGTGCCAACTGCTGCGTCTTTCTGCAGTGTGCAGACTGAACAGGAGGTCAGGGATCAAGACTGGGTGGAAGACGATGCAGGGGACGATGAGGTCCTAGACCCCACATGGAATGAAGGTCGTGCCACTGACTTTCACAGTTCGGAGGAAGAGGCAGTGGTGAGACCGAGCCAACAGCGTAGCAAAAGAGGGAGCAGTGGGCAAAAGCAGAACACCCGCCGCCAAGAGACTCCGCCTGCTACTGACCGCCGCCATCTGGGACCGAGCACCCCAAAGGCAGCTTCAAGGAGTTCCCTGGCATGGCACTTCTTCAAACAATGTGCTGACGACAAGACCCGAGTGGTTTGCACGCTGTGCCATCAGAGCCTGAAGCGAGGCATTAACGTTCTGAACCTGAGCACAACCTGCATGACCAGGCACCTGCATGCAAAGCATGAACTGCAGTGGAGTAAACACCTTAAAACCAAGGAAGTCACTCAGGCTCCCCCTGCTACCTCTTCTGCTGCTGCCGCCTCGGCCTATTCTGCTGCTGCCGCCTCGGCCTCTTCCTCCGCCTCTGGAGGAACGTTGGCACCTGCCGCCCAGCAAACAGGGGATGTACCACCAACACCACCACCACCACCTCCGTCACCAAGCGTCTCAACCATGTCACACGCCAGCGTTCAGCTCTCCATCTCACAAACATTTGATAGAAAGCGTAAATTCCCACCTAGCCACCCTCGATCCCTGGCCCTGAATGCCAGCATTTCTAAACTACTGGCCTATGAAATGCTGTCATTTAGGCTGGTGGACACAGACAGCTTCAAACAGCTCATGTCGCTTGCTGTCCCACAGTATGTTGTTCCCAGCCGGCACTACTTCTCCAAGAGAGCCGTGCCTTCCCTGCACAACCAAGTATCCGATAAAATCAAGTGTGCACTGCGCAACGCCATCTGTAGCAAGGTCCACCTAACCACAGATACGTGGACCAGTAAGCACGGCCAGGGACGCTATATCTCCCTAACTGCACACTGGGTAAATGTAGTGGCAGCTGGGCCCCAGGCGGAGAGCTGTTTGGCGCACGTCCTGCCGCCGCCAAGGATCGCAGGGCAACATTCTTTGCCTCCTGTTGCCACCTCCTCCTTCTCGGCTTCCTCCTCCTCTTCTTCCACCTGCTCATCCAGTCAGCCACACACCTTCACCACCAACTTCAGCACAGCCCGGGGTAAACGTCAGCAGGCCATTCTGAAACTCATATGTTTGGGGGACAGGCCCCACACCGCACAGGAGTTGTGGCGGGGTATTGAACAACAGACCGACGAGTGGTTGCTGCCGGTGAGCCTCAAGCCCGGCCTGGTGGTGTGTGATAATGGGCGAAATCTCGTTGCAGCTCTGGGACTAGCCAATTTGACGCACATCCCTTGCTTGGCGCATGTGCTGAATTTGGTGGTGCAGAAGTTCATTCACAACTACCCCGACATGTCAGAGCTGCTGCATAAAGTGCGGGCCGTCTGTTCGCGCTTCCGGCGTTCACATACTGCCGCTGCTCGCCTGTCTGCGCTACAGCGTAACTTCGGCCTTCCCGCTCACCGCCTCATATGCGACGTGCCCACCAGGTGGAACTCCACCTTGCACATGCTGGACAGACTGTGCGAGCAGCAGCAGGCCATAGTGGAGTTTCAGCTGCAGCACGCACGGGTCAGTCGCACTACAGAACAGCACCACTTCACCACCAATGACTGGGCCTCCATGCGAGACCTGTGTGCCCTGTTGCGCTGTTTCGAGTACTCCACCAACATGGCCAGTGGCGATGACACCGTTATCAGCGTTACAATACCACTTCTATGTCTCCTTGAGAAAACACTTAGGGCGATGATGGAACAGGAGGTGGCCCAGGAGGAGGAGGAGGAGGATGAGGAAGAGGGGTCATTTTTAGCACTTTCAGGCCAGTCTCTTCGAAGTGACTCAGAGGGAGGTTTTTTGCAACAGCAGAGGCCAGGTACAAATGTGGCCAGCCAGGGCCCACTACTGGAGGACGAGGAGGACGAGGATGAGGAGGAGGTGGAGGAGGATGAGGATGAAGCATGGTCACAGCGGGGTGGCACCCAACGCAGCTCGGGTCCATCACTGGTGCGTGGCTGGGGGGAAAGGCAGGACGATGACGATACGCCTCCCACAGAGGACAGCTTGTCCTTACCCCTGGGCAGCCTGGCACACATGAGCGACTACATGCTGCAGTGCCTGCGCAACGACAGCAGAGTTGCCCACATTTTAACCTGTGCGGACTACTGGGTTGCCACCCTGCTGGATCCACGCTACAAAGACAATGTGCCCACCTTACTTCCTGCACTGGAGCGTGATAGGAAGATGCGCGAGTACAAGCGCACGTTGGTAGACGCGCTACTGAGAGCATTCCCAAATGTCACAGGGGAACAAGTGGAAGCCCAAGGCCAAGGCAGAGGAGGAGCAAGAGGTCGCCAAGGCAGCTGTGTCACGGCCAGCTCCTCTGAGGGCAGGGTTAGCATGGCAGAGATGTGGAAAACTTTTGTCAACACGCCACAGCTAACTGCACCACCACCTGATACGCAACGTGTTAGCAGGAGGCAACATTTCACTAACATGGTGGAACAGTACGTGTGCACACCCCTCCACGTACTGACTGATGGTTCGGCCCCATTCAACTTCTGGGTCTCTAAATTGTCCACGTGGCCAGAGCTAGCCTTTTATGCCTTGGAGGTGCTGGCCTGCCCGGCAGCCAGCGTTTTGTCTGAACGTGTATTCAGCACGGCAGGGGGCGTCATTACAGACAAACGCAGCCGCCTGTCTACAGCCAATGTGGACAAGCTGACGTTCATAAAAATGAACCAGGCATGGATCCCACAGGACCTGTCCGTCCCTTGTCCAGATTAGACATTAACTACCTCCCCATAACCATATATTATTGGACTCCAGGGCACTTCCTCATTCAATCCTATTTTTATTTTCATTTTACCATTATATTGCGATGCTACCCAAAGTTGAATGAACCTCTCCTCTGCCTGTGTGCTAGGCCTAAATATATGCCAATGGACTGTTGCAGTGGTGGCTGACATGAAGCCTGATTCTCTGCTATGACATGCAGACTAATTCTCTGCTGACATGAAGCCAGATTGTCTGTTACGGGACCTCTCTCCTCTGCCTGGGTGCTGGGCCTAAATTTATGACAATGGACTGTTGCAGTGGTGGCTGACGTGAAGCCTGATTCTCTGCTATGACATGCAGACTGATTCTCTGCTGACATGAAGCCAGATCGTCTGTTACGGGACCTCTCTGCTCTGCCTGTGTGCTAGGCCTAAATATATGCCAATGGACTGTTGCAGTGGTGGGTGACGTGAAGCCTCATTCTCTGCTATGACATGCAGACTGATTCTCTGCTGACATGAAGCCAGATTGTCTGTTACGGGACCTCTCTGCTCTGCCTGTGTGCTAGGCCTAAATATATGCCAATGGACTGTTGCAGTGGTGGGTGACGTGAAGCCTCATTCTCTGCTATGACATGCAGACTGATTCTCTGCTGTCATGAAGCCAGATTGTCTGTTACGGGACCTCTCTGCTCTGCCTGTGTGCTAGGCCTAAATATATGCCAATGGACTGTTGCAGTGGTGGGTGACGTGAAGCCTCATTCTCTGCTATGACATGCAGACTGATTCTCTGCTGACATGAAGCCAGATTGTCTGTTACGGGACCTCTCTGCTCTGCCTGTGTGCTAGGCCTAAATATATGCCAATGGACTGTTGCAGTGGTGGGTGACGTGAAGCCTCATTCTCTGCTATGACATGCAGACTGATTCTCTGCTGTCATGAAGCCAGATTGTCTGTTACGGGACCTCTCTGCTCTGCCTGTGTGCTAGGCCTAAATATATGCCAATGGACTGTTGCAGTGGTGGGTGACGTGAAGCCTCATTCTCTGCTATGACATGCAGACTAATTCTCTGCTGACATGAAGACAGATTCTCTGTTACGGGACCTCTCTCCTCTGCCTGTGTGTGTGCTGGGCCTAAATATATGCCAATGGACTGTTGCAGTGGTGGCTGACGTGAAGCCTCATTCTCTGCTATGACATGCAGACTGATTCTCTGCTGACATGAAGCCAGATTCTCTGTTACGGGACCTCTCTCCTCTGCCTGTGTGTGTGCTGGGCCTAAATATATGCCAATGGACTGTTGCAGTGGTGGCTGACGTGAAGCCTCATTCTCTGCTATGACATGCAGACTGATTCTCTGCTGACATGAAGCCAGATTCTCTGTTACGGGACCTCTCTCCTCTGCCTGTGTGTGTGCTGGGCCTAAATATATGCCAATGGACTGTTGCAGTGGTGGCTGACGTGAAGCCTCATTCTCTGCTATGACATGCAGACTGATTCTCTGCTGACATGAAGCCAGATTCTCTGTTACGGGACCTCTCTCCTCTGCCTGTGTGTGTGCTGGGCCTAAATATATGCCAATGGACTGTTGCAGTGGTGGCTGACGTGAAGCCTCATTCTCTGCTATGACATGCAGACTGATTCTCTGCTGACATGAAGCCAGATTCTCTGTTACGGGACCTCTCTCCTCTGCCTGTGTGCTAGGCCTAAATATATGCCAATGGACTGTTGCAGTGGTGGCTGACGTGAAGCCTCATTCTCTGCTATGACATGCAGACTAATTCTCTGCTGACATGAAGACAGATTCTCTGTTACGGGACCTCTCTCCTCTGCCTGGGTGCCGGGGCCTAAATATCTGAGAATGGACTGTTCCAGTGGTGGGTGACGGGAAGCCAGATTCTCTGCTATGGAACCTCTCTCCAATTGATTTTGGTTAATTTTTATTTATTTAATTTTTATTTTAATTAATTTCCCTATCCACATTTGTTTGCAGGGGATTTACCTACATGTTGCTGCCTTTTGCAGCCCTCTAGCCCTTTCCTGGGCTGTTTTACAGCCGTTTTAGTGCCGAAAAGTTCGGGTCCCCATTGACTTCAATGGGGTTCGGGTTCGGGACGAAGTTCGGATCGGGTTCGGATCCCGAACCCGAACATTTCCGGGATGTTCGGCCGAACTTCTCGAACCCGAACATCCAGGTGTTCGCTCAACTCTACTCAACACCAGACTAATTTTATAGCAGCACTGCGAGTTTCTAGTGGGGCGTTACATACTTCACCTGAGCAGGTAACACAGATCATGTACACGTTTTATTCCTCCCTGTATGCATCTAAATCTACTGCCCTTGAGTCGGAGATAGAAAGCTTCCTGCACCCGTTGCGCCTTCCCACTCTCACTGTTGAGCAACAAGCCATATTGGATGCTCCTGTTTCCCTGCGGGAATTAGAAATGGCTGTAGGAGATATGACTAATAACAAGTCACCAGGGGGTGATGGTCTACCCGTTGAGGTTTATAAAACTTTCTCATCTGTGCTACTACCTCAGCTATTAGAGGTGTTAAAAGAAGCCCAACACTTAGGCGAACTCCCTGCAACTATGAATGAAGCGATCATAGCGGTGATCCCAAAACCGGGAAAAGATGTCCTAGAAGCAGAGTCTTACCGTCCTATTTCTCTATTGCACGTTGACGTAAAAATTTTGGTGAAAGTCCTGGCCAACCACCTGAATTCAGTAATCACTTCATTGATACATACTGATCAGGCTGGATTTATGCCCAATATGTCGACAGTGGTAAATAAGATTATACCTTAATATCCAGGCAGGCCAGATTCGCGCCTCGGATGCGGTGGTCGCATCTCTAGATGCGGCCAAAGCATTTGACAGTGTGGGATGGCTCTACTTAATATCGGTACTTAAGGCTATGCGGGTCGGGGCAGGATTCATACAATGGATTAGGCTACTGTATGCTTGTCCTACTGCCAAAATTCAGGTGAATGGGAAATTATCGGCCACCTTTAGATTATATAGGGGGACTAGGCAGGGATGTCCTCTATCGCCACTGCTGTTTGCAGTGGCGGTGGAACCATTGGCTGCTGCCCTTAGAAAGGCAAGTGAGGTGAAAGGTATGGTGTACGGCACACTAACTGAAAAGGTCGCTCTCTATGCTGACGATCTATTACTATTTCTAGAGAACTGGCGTTCATCCCTCCCAGCGGCCATGTCGATCATTAATGATTTTGGGAAGCTGTCGGGCCTGTCCATTAATTGGTCTAAGTCAGTGATTATAGCACTGTCTCCAAATCTAGAGATTGACTCCTGCCATGCAGCAGATTTGCAAGTGGTATCAACATTTAAATACTAAGTATTGTCACCACCAGACATCTGAGAAGCTCTGACAGATGTTCTTCAGAACCTCCTGCTTGAGGTTCCTTTTGTTTTGCTTTCGTTTTCTCATCTCGTTAGCCTCTCTCAGCTGTCATGTAGTTGCACTAATTGCATCCCTTTAAATCCCTTCCTATACTGCATCACTTTGCGGTTTATACAACTTCCTGGAGTGTGCTGATGCTAGAAGCTGTTACTACTGCATCCACAAGATAAGTCTGTTTTCTTTATTTCTGTTTGCCTGTGGGCTTGATCCTAGGTGACCCTGACTACCTCTGTATTAAGTGTAGGGAGTCGGTGGTTGGGTCCCCTCACTATTATAGGGTGTTCAGGTGCATACAGTTGAGGAACAAGGATATGCAATTTTCTACCATTGAGATTTTTGCATAGGCTGAGCAGTAAGGGAGAGAGCTAGGGCTCTTACAGGGCTTACCCTCCTGTTCCTTAGTTTTGGATCAAGCCAGTCGGATCTTCATTTTTGTCTTCTAGTTTTCTGTACACCTTCCGTGACAAGTATCAGCACAAATTAATGACTTTGCTAACCTCAATATATTGCCGCTCCTAGATAAATTTAGGAAAAAGGTTCAGGTGTGGTCTAAATTACCCTTGACTTTAATTGGTCGCACTAATCTATTAAAAATGATCCTTATGCCGTAACTTTTATATATCCTTTATAATGCACTGACTTGGATAGCACTTAAAATCTTCTACACTGTTAATGCGATATTCTGTGACCTTATTTGGAAGAAAGGGATTCCACGCATAAAGCTTGCTACTTTATGTAGATCTAAGACCCAGGGAGGGTTGGGCGTCCCGGATCCTTGGGTGTATTACTTAGCGGTCCAATAACAGCATATTAGAGGTTGGGGTGAAAGGGATACTGTTGACTGATTGTGCAGCACCTTATTGGCGGTAGAGGTATAATGGCGGAGGACGATACTTTTGATAAAATGGGAGGACAGTATGGCCTACTGCGTGTTATACATAAGGTTTGGTGGAAAGCTAGGAATAAAGCGGGAATTCATGGATACACGAGCTTTACCCCGATATGGCCGAATTATGTCTATAAGGAATTAGATAAGGTTCCGAATGCCAAGCCAAAAGTCCCTTAAGAGCTTTGCTACACTACAGCAGGAGTATGAGTTACCTAACTCTCTCTTCTAGGTTTACCTACAAGTTAGACATGCTATACAGGCACAGGAAAAGCAGGAGGAAATAATACCTGCTGGAAAACATATTATGATAGATCTTACTTCTTCTAGAGGGACGACGAAGGAGGTAATTACACTTCACTATCTGAGCCTTATGGAAGCGATCCACAAGTCTCAACCATTAAAATTGTATGAGAAATGGAAGCAAGATATTACTGGTCTATCAGTGGAGCAGTGGGAAGATGTAGTGGAAAGTTTTCCGAATGTGGCAGTAAGCGAGGCTCATAGAGTCTCTCAACTCTTTCTATTACATAGGGTGTACAGAACACCGGTTTTGCTGTTTAAAATGGGGTATCGGTCGGATGATACATGTCCACGGTGTGGAGCCCATAATGCGGACCTGGTTCACATGATGTGGAATTGTCCGAGACTTCGACGCTATTGGATGGATGTCCTGGAATTAGTTAACACAGTATATCACGTACAGATTGACTTATCCCCTTCTAATATGTATTAGGCCATGTGGGAGATATCCCCGTTACTAGTGAATTGAAGCTGGCTCTCCTGAGAATATTATACCAAGCTAGAAAGTTAATAGCTTTTCATTGGATCGCTCCTGATACCCCAATCTTGTCACAACTGATAAACAAAATACACATATTAGTTAAACTAGAAAGCTACGTGTATCAGAAGAGGGAACAATACATTTTTTTATAAAATATGGTCTATGTGGATAAACCATTCCGATATCTTAGTCTAGTGTCCTGAGTATAATGGGAAAGTAGGATTTAGAAATTTGGGAACTTAAGAATGGTGACATTCTGTATAGTACTGCTATGAATGGCTGTAGTGAATGTGTGAGAGGGTAATGTGTGCCGTGATGATGGAGTCTGGGGAGCCCAGTGGAGGACATACTTCTGCTTTCATGGACGATTCGTGATTGGCAAGAAGACATAAAAGATGGACCCTTGAACTATGATTTATACTGTTCATTATAATGGCTGCAAGATTGGGCTGGGGAGGGTGGGATTTCACATTGTATTGTATTGTTTACTTTAAACTGATATAAAATCAATAAAAAAAATATTTGATTTAAAAAAAAAAAAGAATATAGTGCTATATCTTCATATTTGTGAATATTCTCGATTTTTTTTTCCATCAGTAATAATCCCTCACTGCTTCTTGCTTTTGTGCCAAAGAGAAGTCTGCAGTATCTTCGCAATCAAGAAAATAAAGACTGGAGATTGCAAATTCTCGAATTCGCTAATATATGATGAATATTCGCCCAAATATTAGCAACATATCGCAAATTCTAATATTGCCCCTGCCGCTCATCACTGTAATACACTAGAATCTATAAAATATAAAGATACAGTCCTGATCAAAAGTTTAAAACTAGAGTTGAGCGAACCCGAACTTTAGGTTTTTCGGCACCCAGACCCGAACCCGAACATTTACGTAAAAGTTCGGATTTGGGTTTGGTGCTTTCTTTGCACTTTTTGAAAGGCTGCACAGCAGCCAATCAACTAGCGTCATACTACTCTCCCCTCTCCTTTTTGTATTAATTATGGAGATATTAAGGGTGTGTGCCTTGGGGACCAAGAACATAAGACGGCGGCCTTTGCCGACGATCTGTTGATCATGATTGGCAGCCCAAGTGTTGCTATCCCCAGAGCTTATCATCACTTAGAAAATTTTAGTAAACTTTCCAATTTTAAGATTAATCACAGCAAATCCTTAATCATTCATTCTGGCCTTTCTAACTCCATGAAAAATCGTCTAAAACTAAACTCACCCTTTAACTGGACGGCCCCGTATTTAACCTATCTTGGCATTAAAATAAGTAATGATCCCTCTCAACTTTTTGCCTTAAATTACACCCCTCTTTTGAGCCACATATCCAGCACCTTGAAAAACCTAGACCTGCCAATATTTTCTTGGTTTGGTAGAAAAAACCTTCTCATGTCTTTAGTATTACCCAAACTGTCTTACTTACTCCAAGTCCTCCCTATCCCTATTCCATCCTCCTATTATGCTTCGCTTAGATCACTTTTTAGCTCATTCATCTGGAACAGAAGGAAAGCCCGACTATCATATAAATCCCTAAACAGACCCAAGGCTCTTGGTGGTATTGCACTTCCAGATCCTGAACTGTATGGAAGGGCTATCCTCCTTTCCAGAATTGTAGATTGGTTGAGATCTCCTCCCCATAAATCCTGGGTCCAGATTGAACAATCTTTAGCCAAAACATCCTTTAAAGCTCTCCTACTGGGCCATAAATGCCCTCCCCCTGTCTCACCAGACGCAACCCCATTAATTAAAGCTACATACAATACCTGGAAGTGGCTCCAAGCCACTCATCTCCATATCCCCTTCCCTTCTCCACTTCTCCAAATAAGAGATATTTTACAAATCGCTCCCAAGGTTTTCCAAGATAGTTTACCCAATAACCTGAGAAATTCTGCAGTTAAGTTAAGAGATTTTTACCAGGATAACACACCCATATCTCTGAACAGTTTAAAAGAAGCCTTTTAATTCCACCTTCTCTTTCACTTAAGAATCCCATCTATTTTTATTAAGGCCTACTTATCTCAACACATTTCTTATAGCGACCTTATAAGACCTTTGAACTGGTTTGAGAGCTTGATAGAGAGCCCGCAAGATCCTATAAAAATGATATCCCAATTTTACAGCAGAATAAGAACCCATACATCTTCTATTTTACCCCCCTTCATTGGTTTATGGGAGAAAGATTTAAAACGCACTTTTTCACCTAAAGAAATTCATATTATTTTGAACTCTCCTCACAAAACGTCTAGATGTGTACGCATTCAAGAAAATGGGTTCAAGATAATCACTAGATGGTATAAAACCCCAGACGTGGTATCTCGATACTCCTCATCTGGCTGTGACAAATGTTGGAGATGTCTAGCGGATAGAGGTTCTTACCTACATATTTGGTGGGAGTGCCCAAAATTACTATCTTGGTGGAATAAAATATTCCAAATTAGCAACAACATCTGTGGTGGGGATCTCTCCCCCTCCCCCGAGATAGCTCTTCTGAACATTTTCCCTTTTAATCATAAAATCCCTAATCTAGGTCTGATTGCAGCAGCCAAACTGCTTATCCCTAGACTTTAGCTCTCCACAGAAACCCCTCCTATAAAGCAATGGCTTTCGAAGGTTGACCAGATACATAGATTTGAGGAAATTTCCTCCTGGGAACTGAGAAATTTCCAAAAGTTTTCAAAAATGTGGGAAGCTTGGAAAACATTTAGGAACTCCAACGACATTCCAGTCAGTTTTAGCTGATTCGGTGGGAACTAATACACGTTCTAAAACAGGTCTTACCCTGAGGGTTTACACCTTCCATTATCATATTTCATTATCACATTTCATTATTATTGTGCTTTCGCGCCCATACCTTACCATCTCTCTCTGGCGTGCAGGCTCCCTGTAAGGGGATGCTCCATTATACGATTATATCCTTGCATTTTTATATGTCTCAGTTATGTGACGTTAATGTTGTTTGTTTGTTATTTGACGCTACAGACAGGAGGTTTCATCCTCCATAACTGTATGGAATGCTGAATTTTCTTAATAAAGAATTTATAAAAATAAAAAAACTAGCGTCATACTACTTGCCCCAAAAGGCCATCACAGCCATGCCTACTATTGGCATGGCTGTGATTGGCCAACTGCAGCATGTGACCCAGCTTCTATTTAAGCTGGAGTCACTTAGCGCCACCCGTCACTCTGCTTGGAATAGTGTAGGGAGAGGTTGCAGCTGCTGTGAGGGAGAAATCTTATCAAGAACTGCTTTTTTACTCAGCGATCTACAGCAAATGTTTTTTGTGGGTGCAGTGCACAATTTTTTTAAGCCTGCCCTGAGCAAACTACTGCCGAAAACAAACTTTTTTTACTTCAGTTTGTCAATATCAATGAATAATCGGCAACCTTTTTTTCCAACGATAGTGCACCCGCACAGGCTTTTTGCAGAAAAACAGCTTTTTGTTTACTGGGGTAAAAAAAAAAAACTTTTTCATATAGTGCACATCTAGGATTAGACGTGAGTAAGGGAGTGTCACATTTAGGCCAGAAATACCGCTTTTTGGTTACTGGGGTGAAAAAACCCTCTGATATATACTGCACATCTGGGATTAGACGTGCATAAGTTACTGTAAAATTTAGGCCACAAATATCGCTGTCATATAGAGTAAAATTTGAGTGCAGTACCCTACATCAGGGTTTTTATTGGTGGTTCATTATTTTTAACAGACTAACCACTTTTTACTTTGCTTTGTGAACGCTAACTATGAGGCAAACATCTAATAAGGGGCGCGGTCGTGGTGGTGGAGCCTCTGGTGCAGGGAGAGGACGTGGCCGTTCTGCCACAGCTACACGTCCTACTAAAACTACTACCTCAGGTCCCAGTAGCCGCCAGAATCTACAGCGATATTTGGTTGGGCCTAATGCCGTTCTACAGATGGTAAGGCCTGAGCAAGTACAGGCGCTAATCAATTAGTTGTCCGACAGTGGATCCAGCACGTTCACATTATCTCCCACCCATTCTTCTGCAGAAAGCGCACAGGTGGCGCTTGAAACCCATGCCCATCAGTCTGTCACATCACCCCTGTGCATATCGGTAAACCTGTCTGAGCCTCAAGTCATGCAGCAGTTTCTTATGCTGTTTGAAGACTCTGCTGGCAGGGTTTTCCAAGGGCATCCACCTAGCCCTTCCCCAGGGGTGGAAGACATAGAATGCACTGACGCACAACCACTTATGTTTCCTGATGATGAGGACATGGGAATACCACCTCAGCATGTCTCTGATGATGATGAAACACAGGTGCCAACTGCTGCGTCTTTCTGCAGTGTGCAGACCGAAAAGGAGGTCAGGGATGAAGACTGGGTGGAAGACGATGCAGGGGACGATGAGGTCCTAGACCCCACATGGAATGAAGGTCGTGCCACTGACTGAGTTCAGAGGAAGAGGCAGTGGTGAGACCGAGCCAACAGCGTAGCAAAAGAGGGAGCAGGGTGCAAAAGCAGAGCAGCCATCGCCAAAACAGTTCACCTGCTACTGGCCACTGTTACCAGGGACGGAGCACACCAAAGGCAGCTTCAAGGAGTTCCCTGACATGACACTTCTTCACACAATGTGCCTACGACAAGACCTGAGTGGTTTGCACGCAGTGCCATCAGATCCTGAAGCGAGGCATTAATGTTCTGAACCTTAGTACAACCTGAATGACCAGGCATCTACATGCGAGACACGAGCTGAAGTGGAGTAAGCACCTTTAAAACCAAGAAAGGGCTCAGGCTAGAGTTGAGCGAACACCTGGATGTTCGGGTTCGAGAAGTTCGGCCGAACTTGCCGGAAATGTTCGGGTTCCGAACCCGACCCGAACTTCGTCCCGAACCCGAACCCCATTGAAGTCAATGAGGACCCGAACTTTTCGGCACTAAAAAGGCTGTAAAACAGCCCAGGAAAGGGCTAGAGGGGTGAAAAAGGCAGCAAAATGTAGTTAAATCCCCTGCAAACAAATGTGGATAGGGAAATGAATAAAAATAAAATAAATAAAAATTAACCAATATCAATTGGAGAGAGGTCCCATAGCAGAGAATCTGGCTTCATGTCAGCAGAGAATCAGTCTTCATGTCATAGCAGAGAATCATGCTTTGCATCACCCACCACTGTAACAGTCCATTGTCAGATATTTAGGCCCTGGCACCCAGGCAGAGGAGAGAGGTCCCATAACAGAGAATCTGGCTTCATGCAGCAGAGAATCAGGCTTAACGTCACCCAACACTGGAACAGGCCACTGTCAGATATTTTTAGGCCCCGGCACCCAGACAGAGGAGAGGTTCATTAAACTTTGGGTTGCCCCGCAATATAATGGTAAAATGAAAATAAAAATAGGATTGAATGAGGAAGTGCCCTGGAGTACAATAATATATGGTTAAGGGGAGGTAGTTAATGTCTAATCTGCACAAGGGATGGACAGGTCCTGTGGGATCCATGCCTGGTTCATTTTTATGAACGTCAGCTTGTCCACATTGGCTGTAGACAGGCGGCTGCGTTTGTCTGTAATAATGCCCCCTGCCGTGCTGAATACATGTTCAGACAAAACGCTGGCCGCCGGCAGGCCAGCACCTCCAAGGCATAAAAGGCTAGCTCTGGCCACCTGGGCAATTTAGAGACCCAGAAGTTGAATGGGGCCGAACAATCAGTCAGTACGTGGAGGGGTGTGCACACGTACTGTTCCACCATGTTAGTGAAATGTTGCCTCCTGCTAACACGTTCCGTATCAGGTGGTGGTGCAGTTAGCTGTGGCGTGTTGACAAAACTTTTCCACATCTCTTCCATGCTAACCCTGCCCTCAGAGGAGCTGGCCGTGACACAGCTGCGTTGGCGACCTCTTGCTCCTCCTCTGCCTTCGCCTTGGGCTTCCACTTGTTCCCCTGTGACATTTGGGAATGCTCTCAGTAGCTCGTCTACCAACGTGCGCTTGTACTCGTGCATCTTCCTATCACGCTCCAGTGCAGGAAGTAAGGTGGGCACATTGTCTTTGTACCGTGGATCCAGCAGGGTGGCAACCCAGTAGTCTGCACACGTTAAAATGTGGGCAACTCTGCTGTCATTGCGCAGGCACTGCAGCATGTAGTCGCTCATGTGTGCCAGGCTGCCTAGAGGTAAAGACAAGCTGTCCTCTGTGGGAGGCGTATCGTCATCGTCCTGCGTTTCCCGCCAGCCACGCACCAGTGATGGCCCCGAGCTGCGTTTGGTGCCACCCTGCTGTGACCATGCTTCATCCTCCTCCTCCTCCTCCACCTCCTCCTCATCCTCGTCCTCCAGTAGTGGGCCCTGGCTGGCCACATTTGTACCTGGCCTCTGCTGTTGCAAAAAAAGACTCCCTCTGAGTAACTTCTAAGAGACTGGACTGAAAGTGCTAAAAATGACCCCTCTTCCGCCTCCTCCTCCTGGGCCACCTCCTCTTCCATCATATCTTTTCTCAAAGAGACATAGAAGTGGTATTGTAACGCTGATAACGGCGTCATCGCCACTGGCCATGTTGGTGGAGTACTCGAAACAGTGCAACAGGGCACACAGGTCTCGCATGGAGGCTCAGTCATTGGTGGTGAAGTGGTGCTGTTCCGCAGTGCGACTGACCCGTGCGTGCTGCAGCTGAAACTCCACTATGGTCTGCTGCTGCTCGCACAGTCTGTCCAGCATGTGCAAGGTGGAGTTCCACCTGGTGGGTACGTCGCAAATGAGGCGGTGAGTGGGAAGGCCCAAGTTAAGCTGTAGCGCAGACAGGCGAGCAGCGGCAGGATGTGAACACCGGAAGCGCGAACAGACGGCCCGCACTTTATGCAGCAGCTCTGACATGTCGGGGTAGTTGTGAATGAACTTCTGCACCACCAAATTCAGCACATGCGCCAGGCAAGGGATGTGCGTCAAACCGGCTAGTCCCAGAGCTGCAACAAGATTTCGCCCATTATCGCACACCACCAGGCCGTGCTTCAGGCTCACCGGCAGCAACCACTCGTCGGTCTGTTGTTCTATACCCCGCCACAACTCCTGTGCGGTGTGGGACCTGTCCCCCAAACATATGAGTTTCAGAATCGCCTGCTGACGTTTACCCCAGGCTGTGCTGAAGTTGGTGGTGAAGGTGTGTGGCTGACTGGATGAGCAGGTGGAAGAAGAGGAGGAGGAAGCCGAGTAGGAGGCAACAGGAGGCAAAGAACGTTGCCCTGCGATCCTTGGCGGCGGAAGGACGTGCGCCAAACAGCTCTTCGCCTGGGGCCCAGCCGCCACTACATTTACCCAGTGTGCAGTTAGGGAGATATAGCGTCCCTGGCCGTGCTTACTGGTCCACGTATCTGTGGTTAGGTGGACCTTGCCACAGATGGCGTTGCGCAGTGCACACTTGATTTTATTGGATACTTGGTTGTGCAGGGAAGGCACGGCTCTCTTCGAGAAGTAGTGCCGGCTGGGAACAACATACTGTGGGACAGCAAGCGACATGAGCTGTTTGAAGCTGTCTGTGTCCACCAGCCTAAATGACAGCATTTCATAGGCCAGTAGTTTAGAAATGCTGGCATTCTGGGCCAGGGATCGAGGGTGGCTAGGTGGGAATTTACGCTTTCTCTCAAATGTTTGTGAGATGGAGAGCTGAACGCTGGCGTGTGACATGGTTGAGATGCTTGATGACTGAGGTGGTGGTGTTGGTGGTATATCCTCTGTTTGTTGGGCGGCAGGTGCCAACGTTCCTCCAGAGGCGGAGGAAGAGGCTGAGGCGGCAGCAGCAGAAGAGGCCGAGGCGGCAGAAGAGGTAGCAGGGGGAGCCTGAGTAACTTCCTTGTTTTTAAGGTGTTTACTCCACTGCGGTTCATGCTTTGCATGCAGGTGCCTGGTCATGCAGGTTGTGCTAAGGTTCAGAACGTTAATGCCTCGCTTCAGGCTCTGACGGCACAGCGTGCAAACCACTCGGGTCTTGTCGTCAGCATATTGTTTGAAGAAGTGCCATGCCAGGGAACTCCTTGAAGCTGCCTTTGGGGTGCTCAGTCCCAGATGGCGGCGGTCAGTAGCAGACGGAGTCTCTTGGCGGCGGGTGTTCTGCTTTTGCCCACTGCTCCGTCTTTTGCTACGCTGTTGCCTCGGTCTCAACACTGCCTCTTCCTCCGAACTGTGGAAGTCAGTGGCACAACCTTCATTCCATGTGGGGTCTAGGACTTCATCGTCCCCTGCATAGTCTTTCACCCAGTCTTGATCCCTGACCTCCTGTTCAGTCTGCACACTGCTGAGGTGGCATTCCCATGTCCTCATCATCAGGAAACATAAGTGGTTGTGCGTCAGTGCAGTCTATGTCTTCCACCGCTGGGGAAGGGCTAGGTGGATGCCCTTGGGAAACCCTGCCAGCGGAGTCTTCAAACTGCATAAGAGACTGCTGCATAACTTGAGGCTCAGACAGTTTCCCTGGTATGCATGGGGGTGATGTGACAGACTGATGGGCTTGGTTTTCAGGCGCCATCTGTGCGTTTTCTGCAGAAGACTGGGTGGGAGATAATGTGAACGTGCTGGATCCACTGTCGGCCACCCAATTGACTAATGCCTGTACCTGCTCAGACCTTACCATCCTTAGAACGGCATTGGGCCCCACCAAATATCGCTGTAAATTATGGCGGCTACTGGCACCTGAGGTAGTTGGTACACTAGGACGTGTGGCTGTGGCAGAACGGCCACGTCCTCTCCCAGCACCAGAGGGTCCACTAACACCACCACGACCATGTCCGCGTCCGCGTCCCTTACTAGATGTTTTCCTCATGGTTACCGTTCACCACAATAAGAAAAATAATATTTGGCCCAATGTATTGAATTCAAATTCAGGCCTTTTTTTTTTTTTCTTACAGACACCCAACACTATCTGGCTATCTATTTAGATACCGTATTACACTAATAAAGGCACAGCAGTAACAACAGATTTAGCTGAATATAAATTTGAGGGCTATTATTTAGGCGCTGGGTGACAGGAATAGGTTTACAGACAGAATTATACTTGGAATTGCACAGTAGCGTGTGAGTGAAGTTATTGAGAATGACCCTATCAGCACCTTGAATCTAATATACCCTTTTATGAATAGATTTAAAGTAGGCCTGATACAGCAGAAACCACTAATTTGGAGAATTGCTAAGTTGGGAATTGTATTTCAACCCAGAACAAAAATATATCCTTTGCCAGACAGCAGACAGTATTACAATTGGCTGGCCACAGCTGAAACACCAGATTTAGGGTACTGCTATTTTGGCAATTGTATTTCACCCCTCAATAAAATAGCAAGCACAGCCAAGCCCCTGATGTAGGATATAGCCAAAAAATAACCACACTATTGATGGTTAAATGCACTTGGTGACAGCGTGCCCCTGATGTAGGATATAGCCCAAAAAATAACCACACTATTGATGGTTAAATGTACTTGGTGGCAGCTTGTGCTGGCGCACCACAAGACACAAAATGGCCGCCAATCACCCCAGAAAAAAGTGACTGAAAAACGCTCTGGGCAGCCTAAAAACAGTGAGCAATTGAATAGCAGCAGTTCAATGATCCACAGCTGTAGATCGATCACCGACTTAAGTGTTTTGGAGGAGTTAATCACTGCCTAATCTCGCCCTAACAGTCGCAGCTGCAACCTCTCCCTACACTGTTTAGAGCAGAGTGACGTGCGGCGCTACGTGACTCCAGCTTAAATAGAGGCTGGGTCACATGCTGCACTGGCCAATCACAGCCATGCCAATAGTAGGCATGGCTGTGATGGTGTCACAACCAGACAGCTGAGAAGCTCTGACAGAGGCCTTTCAGATCCTCCCCCTTGACTTTCTTTGTTGTGGTATTCAGTTACTCATCTTGTTAGCCTCTCTCAGCTGTCATGTGTTGGACTAATTGCTTCCCTTTAAATTCCTCCCCAGAATGCTTTTCTGGGCGGCTTATACTTCTTCCTGGAGTGTGTGTGCATGCTGGTCTTGTTCTCCTCTCTGCTACAAAGCTAAGTGTTGAACATTTATCTGCTATTTTCTGTTTGTTTCTTTATTACTCCCAGAAAACTGCCTGAATCTCCTAGAGGGACAAATATTTGCCAAATGATTTATACCTCCACAACAAAAACAAACCTTCCCATGCGAGCTGAATCTTCTATTGTCAGAAGCAATCAACCCCAGCTGCATGGGCTCCTGCTCAGAAGGGGTTGACAGCGACTGAGACCCCTGCGCACAGAATGGGACTGCTGCACTGTCCTGGGACTGAGTATGACAGGAAGGAGAGATCTCTCCTCTCTCTCTAAGACGCCTGTCAATACGAACGGCCTGAGACATAGCAGAGTCCAAAGAAATAGGCCTCTCATGAAAGGCAAATGCATCTTTCAATCCCTCTGAAAGACCATGGCAAAATTGACTTCGGAGTGCACTATCATTCCAACCAGTATCAACTGCCCATCTCCGAAATTCTGAGCAGTATATTTCTGCGGATTGTTTACCCTGGCATAATAGACGTAGTCTAGACTCAGCCAGAGCAATACGATCCGGATCATCATATATCTGACCCAGGGCTACAAAGAATTCATCCACTGAACGGAGAGGCCGTGCCCCCTCCGGCAGCGAAAAGGCCCAGGACTGAGCGTTACCTCTAAGCAGCGATATAATGATCCCCACCCTCCGTTCCTCATCACCAGAGGAATGGGGAAGAAGGCGAAAATGGAGTTTGCAAGCCTCTCTAAAACGCACAAAATTCTCACTACCCCCGGAGAACGTATCCGGGAGCGAGATCTTAGGCTCAGAACAAACTCCATGAACGCCAGCTGAACCGGTCACTTGAAGCTGAGAAAAAGTCCTGCGGAGATCAGCTACCTCCAATGAAAGACCCTGAAGGCGTTCAGCCAAAAGTGAAACCGGATCCATGCTTGAGACGGTTTAGGCGGCTTATAATGTCACGGACGGTGTACAGGAAACAAGGCAAAGCAACATGCATAAATGACTCGCTGGATCCAAAAGCTAAGGAACAAAAGGGAGACCCCTGCAGAAGACCTGGCACTTTCCCTGGCTGCTCAGCATATGCAAAGATCTGAATGGTGGAGGTTTGCATATCCACATACCTTGACTAAATAACCCCTGAGCACCCTACAATAGTGAGGGGACACGACCACTGGCTCCCTACACAAGATACGGAGGGAGTCAGGGTCACCTGGGATCCAGCAAACAGAAAATAGCAGATAAATGTTCAACACTTAGCTTTGTAGCAGAGAGGAGAACAAGACCAGCATGCACACACACTCCAGGAAGAAGTATAAGCCGCCCAGAAAAGCATTCTGGGGAGGAATTTAAAGGGAAGCAATTAGTCCAACACATGACAGCTGAGAGAGGCTAACGAGATGAGTAACTGAATACCACAACAAAGAAAGTCAAGGGGGAGGATCTGAAAGGCCTCTGTCAGAGCTTCTCAGCTGTCTGGTTGTGACAGATGGCCTCTTGGGGCAAGTAGTATGACGCTTGTTGATTGGTTGCTTTGCAGCCTTTCAAAAAGCTTCAAGAAAGCGACGAACACCGAACCCAAACTTTTACGAAAATGTTCGGGTCGGTGTCACGGACACCCCAAAATTCGGTACGAACCCGAACTATACAGTTCGGGTTCGCTCATCCCTAGCTCAGGCCCCTCCTGCTCCCTCTTCTGCTGCTGCCGCCTCTGCCTCTGGAGGAACGTTGGCACCTGCCGCCCAGCAAACAGAGGGTGTGCCACCAACAACACCACCTTAGTCACCAAGCATCTCCACCATGTCACACAGAAGCGTTCAGCTTTCCATCTCACAAACCTTTGAGAGAAAGCGTAAATTTCCACCTAGCCACCCTCGATCCCTGGCCCCGAATGCCAGCATTTCTAAACTACTGGCCTTTGAAATACTGTCATTCAGGCTGGTGGAGACGGACAGCTTCAAACAGCTCATGTCGCTTGCTGTCCCACAAGAAGTCGTTCCCAGCCGCCACTACTTCTCCAGGAGAGCCATGCCCTCCCTGCACAACCAAGTATCGGATAAAATCAAGTGTGCACTGCGCAACGTCATCTGTGGCAAAGTCCACCTAACCACAGATACGTGGACCAGTAAGCACGGCCAGGGACGCTATATCTCCCTAACTGCACACTGAGTAAATGTAGTGGCGGCTGGGGCCCAGGCAGAGAGCCGTTTGGCGCACGTCCTTCCGCCGCCAAGGATTACAGGGCATCATTCTTTGCCTCCTCCTCTTACTCGGCTTCCTCCTCCTCTACCACCTCCTCATCCGGTAAGCGACAGACCTTCACCACCAACTTCAGCACAGCCTGGGGTAAATGTCAGCAGGCCATTCTGAAACTGACCGGCCCCACACCGCGCAGGAGTTGTGGTGGGGTATAGAACAACAGACCGACGAGTGGTTGCTGCCAGTGAGCCTCAAGCCCGGCCTGGTGGTGTGCGATAATGGGCGAAATCTCGTTGCAGCTCAGGGACTAGCCGGTTTAACGCACATCCCTTTCCTGGCGCATATGCTGAATTTGGTGATGCAGAAATTCATCCACAACTACCCTGACATGTCAGATCTGCTGCGTAAATTGCGGGCCGTCTGTGCGCGCTTCCGGCGTTCTCATCCTGCCTCCGCTCGGCTGTCTGCTTTACAGCGTAACTTGGGCCTTCCCTGCCTCATATGCAACGTGCCTACCATTTGGAACTCCACCTTGCACATGCTGGAGAGACTGTGCGAGCAGCAGCAGGCCATAGCGGAGTTTCAGCTGAAGCATGCACTGGTGAGTCGCACTGTGGAACAGCACCACTTCACCACCAATGACTGGGCCTCCATGCGAGACCTGTTTGCCCTGTTGCGCTGTTTCGAGTACTCCACCAACATAGCCAGTGGTGATGACGCCGTTATCAGCGTTACAATACCACTTCTATGTCTCCTTGAGAAAACACTTAGGGCGATGATGGAAGAGGATGTGGCCCAGGACGAGGAGGAGGAAGAGGGGTCATCTCTAACACTTTCAGGCCAGTCTTTTAGAAGTGGCTAAGAAAGAGGATTTTTTCAACAGCAGAGGCCAGGTACAAATTTGGCCAGCCAGGGCCCACTACTGGAGGAGGAGGAGGAGGAGGATGGGGATGAAGCATGTTCACAGCAGGGTGGCATCCAACGCAGCTCGGGCCCATCACTGGTGCGTGGCTGGGGGGATACGGAGGACGCAGACAATACGTCTCCTACAGAGGACAGCTTGACCTTACCTCTGGGCAGCCTGGCACACATGAGCAACGACAGCAACTTTTTAATGTGTGCTGACTACTGGGTCGCCACCCTGCTGGATCCCCGTTACAAAGACAATGTGCCATCCTTAATTCCCTCACTGGAGCGTGATCGCAAGATGCGCTACTACAGGCACACGCTGGTAGACGCGCTTCTGAGAGAATTCCCGACTGACCCCGGGGGACAAGTGGAAGCACAAGGCAAAGGCAGGGGAGGAGGAAGAGGTCGCCCAACGCAGCTGTGTCAGCGCCAGCACCTCAGAAGGTAGGGTTAGCATGGTCGACATCTGAAAAAGCTTTGTCACCTCGCCGCAACAACTGTCCCCAACTGCTGATATGGAGCGTGTTAGCAGGAGGCAGCATTTGAACAACATGGTGGAACAGTACCTGTGCACACGACTACACGTACTGACTGATGGTTCTGCCCCATTCAACTTCTGGGTCTCCAAATTGTCCACATGGCCAGAGCTTGCCCTGTATGCCTTGGAGGTGCTGGCCTGCCCTGCAGCCAGTGTACTCTCTATACGTGTATTTAGCACGGCAGGAGGAGTCATTACAGACAGACGCAGCCGCCTGTCCACAGCCAATGTGGACAAGCGCACGTTCATTAAAATGAACTAGGCTTGGATCCCTTAGGACTTGTCTGTACCTTGTGCAGAATAGACAGCTCTAAGAGCCTCAACCATCCATCCTTGTACTCAAGTGCACTTATTCCCTTTTTTTTAATGTCCCAATATTTTGGAGGATACCCCAATGTAAAAATAACACATCTGTGTTGGCTACCTATTCCTCCTTCGCCGCCGTTTCCACCTAGACCACCACGTGAGCCTACACGGCCACATCCACCCATTCACCGCCTCCTCAACCTCTTCCTCCTACATCATTCCTAATTTTTCTTTTTTTAAGGTTTTTTAATTAATTTCCCTATCCACATTTGTTTGCAGAGCATTTGCCATGCTCTTAAGCACATTTTGCTGCCTTTTGCAGCCCTCTAGCTCTTTCCATGACATTTTTACAGCCATTTTAGTGCTCAAAAGTTCGGGTCTCCATTGACTTGGGGTTCGGGTTCGAGGTCAAGTTCGGGTCAAGTTCGGGTCCCGAAGCCGTATTTTTATTTTCAAGTTCGGCCGAACTTGCCGAACCCGAACATCCAGATGTCAGCTCAACTCTATTTATGACCACTTGAAAAATGGCAAAAAAAAATCATAATTATCACGGCTGGATCTTAACAAGGTTTCAAGTAGAGCTTCAATATGCAACAAGATGAAATAGGAGTGAGACAAAACATTTTTTGAGCATTCAATTTAATGAAAACAACGAATAAACTGAAACAGGCTGTTTTTCAGCTGATCAAAAGTTTAGGACCACACCTCCAAAAAATTAATAAAAAGTAAACCCCCCAAAACTGAAATTCAACTTCCGAACATGAACTCAGTAATGATTAGCTCTGCCGTTTATGTTTATCACTTCAAAAATTTGTTTTGGCGTGCATGATGCAAGCATTTTCATGAGGTGAGTGGGATTATTTCTCCAAGTGGTGAAGACGGCCGCACGAAGACCATCTACTGTCTGGAACTGTTGTCCATTTTTGTAAACGTCCCTTGTCATCCATCCCCAAAGGTTCTCAATTGGATTTAGATCAGGGAAACACGCAGGATGGGCCAAAAGAGTGATGTTATTCTCCTGGAAGAAGTCCCTTGTCCTGCGGGCATTGTGTACTGTAGCATTGTTTTGTTGAAAAACCCAGTCGTTACCACACAGGCGAGGGCCCTCAGTCATGAGGAATGCTCTCTACAACATCTGGACATAGCCAGCGGCCGTTTGATGCCCTGCACTTCCTGAAGCTCTATTGTTCCACTGAAGGAAAAAGCACCCCAGACCATTATGGCGCCCCCTTCACTGTGGCGCGTAGAAAACATCTCAGGTGGGATCTGCTTGTCATGCCAGTAACGTTGGAAACCATCAGGACCATCAAGGTTACATTTTTTCTCATCAGAGAATAAAACTTTCTTCCACCTTTGAATGTCCCATGTTTGGTGCTCTCTTGCAAAGACCAAACGAGCAGTTCTGTGGCGTTCAAGGAGACGAGGTCTTTGAAGACGTTTTTTGGTTATGGGGCTGCAGTCAGCACCAGTAAGGGCCTTAATTTGGGTTGAGGATCATCCAGTGTCTTGACGGACAGCCAATTGGATCCTCCGGCTCAGTGATGATTAAATTGTTTTGGGTCTTCCACTTGACTTTTCTGTTCCATAACCCTCAGGATCATTTAAGAAATTCCAAATGACTGTTTTACTGCGTCCCACCTCAGCAGCAATGGCGCGGTGTGAGAGACCCTGCTTATGCAGTTCAACAACCCGACCACGTTCAAAAAGGGCAAGTTTTTTTGCCTTTGCCATCACAACGTGTGACTGCCTGACAGAAAATTACAATTAATCTTTTCACAGATTCGGCCTTTTAAAGGCATGTGGTCCTAAAATTTGGATCAGCTGAAAAACAGCCTGTTTCAGTTTAATCGTTATTTTCAATTAATTGAATGCCCAAAAAATGTTTTGTCTCACTCATTTCTTCTTGTTGCATGTTGAAGCTCTACTTGGAACCTTGTTAAGATCCAACAATGTAAAATATGATTTTTTGCCATTTTTCAAGTGGTCTTAAACTTTTGATCACAACTGAATTAGTCCTACCCCCAAAAAAAATAATACAAATAGGTGGTTATTTATTATATAGAAATAAGTCTATGTTAGGCATATTTCTGACAGATTGTGGCACAAAAGGTCCTTAGCACTGCAATCTGTATATTTTTCACTCTCATGCCAGATCTAAAAAAGGATGGTGTGGGCAGGGAAAATAATACAGTTATGGCCATCCAGTTATTGGATACCACCACCATATATTGACAGGATAACATCTCTGTACAGTGACCGTATAACACCGCCATACCGTGACAGGATAAAATGTTATTAGAGGGTACTGTACAGGGTGTGGTAAGAGGGCACAATACAGGGTATAAGGGAGCACAGTACGGATTGGGGGGAACAGTCACATGACCCTGTGACAATATAAGGTCTGATAGTGAATGCGGTTTATACGCCACCATAATGAGAGGCAGAGGAGTGAGACAGGGGTGTGACTATGTGGCTAGAGATAAAAAAATTTAACTGTCGGCCAGTACAGGCCCCAAAAATTAGGCAATAGGCAAGAACTTTGAATTCTGGGGCTGGAGGTGCATTAGGCTGTCAAAGGATAAATATGTAAAATTAGGCATTCATCTGACATAAAAGTCCTTTTATGCCGCTGTATATACTGTACATAAGGCAAGACCATTGTTTGTTCTTCGTGGTGGCGGATATGTGTGGGCTGGCAGTAGGAAATTCAATTACACGTGGTCATCACAGGTTTTGAATTCCTCAGAGATCCATGCCTCGTTCATTTTAAAAAATGTGAGGTAGTCCACATAGTTGTGAGCTAGGCGAGTGCGCTTATCGGTCACGATCCCCCCTGCTGCGCTGAACATCCTTTCGGAAAGGACACTCGACGAGGGACAAGCCAAGAATTACATGGCAAATTGTGCCAGTTCTGGCCACATGCCAAGCCTGCACACCTAGTAGTGAAGGGGTTCCTCGCTTCCTAGAGCGTCCACATCGGCCGTTAACCCGATGTAATCGGACACCTGTCAGTTTAGGCGTCCCCTGAGGCTATATCCGCAGGGTGGCTGTCGATGGGTTGGCTGCAAGAATGATCTCATATCCGAAGTGACAACACATCTTCAAACTGCCCTCTTTTTGCAGGCACGGTAGGATTGCGTCATGGTGGGGAGTGGGAAAACCCCCCCACCGTACAATGTCAGTTATCACAGGGAAGCAGCTAGGCCAGGACGCCGGAATCAGGGAACAGGTCACCTCCTAAAGTGTCCCTAATCCTTACCTTAACGCCTCACCGTATGAGCGGACCTGGATGGTAGGACGGCTCATACTAGGATACATTTGGCCCTGAGTCGCCCTAATAATCCTTCACATAGGAGCAGGGGAGAGATTACCTGTTCTTCCAGACATGGATGAACATAAGTCTCAAATGGCCTAGCAGCAGGGAAAGGAAAAGACCATATGCAGCAACAGAGTCATCAGGTAAGAGCACCAGAAACACACTTACCTGCCGCAGCCACCACGACTGGAAGCCGTGCATAAGTATAGGTGCCCACACACAAAATAGGACACCGTACAGACAACACACACACACACACACACACACACACACACACAGGTATCCAGCACCAGCAGAGCTCCAGCACAAATGACAGCTGGAGTACCACTGTCTCCAGCCAGGAAGCCACAGGAGAAAAAAAACTAAGTGACCACACCCAGTCAGGGAGTTAACCCTTAGAGCACCAGACAGGGGAAGGCTACAACAAAAATGGGAAGTGCACACACCAGCCAACACGCAACACACTGCCAACAGCATGCGTGGCAACCATGTCACGGCGCACACAGCCAAAGCAGAGACACTGCCACCACATGCCTAAACAGCAACACGTTGCCACCGGCAACCGCAAGCATGGCACCGGCAACCGCAAGTGTCATGGCGCACACAGCAAAGGCTATGACAGATTGGTACCCACAACTGTTTTGCTGTTGGTGGAAATTCCTCTTCCAGCACTCGCAACAGCAGAATGCAGCATCTCTTGCAGCAAGGCCTGGAAATACTGCATTCTGACAGCCCTCTGTGATGCTGGTAACATGACTGCCATTTTGTGTTGTTTGTACCAGGGGTCTAAGTACATTGCCACACAGTACAGGTCCTTGACCTTCATGCTTTTTGTACAGGGGTCCTTTTTCAAACACCGGAGCATGAAGGCCCCCATTTGCACTAAATTGGAAGCACCCAGGAGAATGTCATCCTCGGTCTCCTCCCTCCATCCACAGACAACAAAAGGGATCCCAGAAAAGTTTTAAGTTTGCTCTTCTTGCTCCTCATCCTCCTCCTCCCCCAAAGCACCATCCCTCTCTGACTCCTCTTCAGACTCCTGCTGACTTGTTTCAGATGGTGTAGCTCCCCTGGTAATTCATTCAGCATTGTGACATCCTGATCTTCCTGCTCCTGCTCCTTGATGGCTTGATCAATGACACAACGCAATGCACGCGCCAGAAAGAAGGGGTAAGGTACGATGTCACTTATGGCACCCTGGCTGCGACTGACCCGTTTGGTGATCTCATCAAATGTTCGCAGAAGTCTGCATGCATTGTGCATGAGCAGCCACTAGCGTGATGAAAAAAAAAATAAGCTCCCTAGAACCTGTCCTGCTGCAGAGTTCATACAGGTAGTTTATGCTGGAGCAGCACATCAAGCATATACAAGGTGGAGCTCCAGTGCGTTGGGCAGTCACAAATCAGACGTCTGAAGTGCAAGTGGTGTGGCCGCTGAACGTCAGCAAAGCGAGCTATGGCCATGCGAGATCTTCTAAAATGGCCAGAGATTTTCCTGGCCAGCCGCAAAACGTCCTGGACCCCAGGGTATCTGGCAACAAAATTGCTGCACGACTAAGTTCAGGACGTGTGCCATGCATGGCACGTGTGTCATTTTGCCCCGTTTCAGTGCACTTAGCAGATTGGCACCGTTGTCGTACACCACTTTACCAACTGTCAAATTGAGCGGGGATAGCCACTGATCGGCCTGTTACCGCAGAGCTGAAAGCATTGCAGGACCATTGTGCCTCTTGGCTTTCAGGCACAACAGCCGCAGCACAGCATGTCAACGTCTCACCTGGCACGTTAAATAGGTTCTAGGGAGCAGCGGGGGTGCATTGGAAGAGGCGATAGCAGTGGAAAAGGAGGAGTCAGCCAAGGAGGAGACTGAAGATGGAGTAGGAGGAGAAGAAGAGGCAGGCCTGCATGTAATCTGTTGCAGTAACACCAAATCCACACGGATGCAACGGGTTACATACTTGACAGCCACCAGAAGGTTCACCCAGTGAGCAGTAAAACTAATGTACCTTCCCTGCCCATGTTTGCAAGACCACGTGTCTGTGGTCAGATGTATCCTGGCACTGACACTGTGTGCCAGAGATATATTAACCTGTGCTGAACGTAACCATATAGTTCAGGGATACCCTTCTGAGAGAAATATTTCCTTCCAGGGACCCTCCATTGCGGTGTGCCAATGGCCACAAACTAAAGGCCTCCGAGTCCACCAGTTTATATGGCAGTATTTGGAGGGCTTGCAGTTCCGACAAGCCAGCGGTAAGCTGTTGGGCAAGAGCGTCAATTTTTTTTTTACGCTCGAACATTTGGGCCACGGAAGCCTGCCTTTTGCCAGATGAACGCTACAATGGCACGGTGGAAGGTGGAGTGAAGGACAAATGGAAGGAGAGAGGAGAAGGCAAATAGACAGGACGTGGAGCACCGGGTGTGTGGCTTTGTGGGTTCTAACGGTGTTGCTTACACTGGGCTCGGTTATGGGAGGCCAGGTACCTTCTTAAGGCAGTCGTCACTAGGTGAGTGTTGGGCTTTCCGCAACTTATGCACTGACGGAAAAGGCTGCAGCTGACACGTTAAAAAAAGCTCACACTACGGAGCCATGTGCCGCATCCTGGGAGCACCAGATGTAAACGTGCATGGTGGATGTCTCACTCCAAATACATTTGCAGTCTGTTTTTTTGCCTCCTGTGCACTGCGAATTCTGCCTGCTTCTCCTCCCCATCTGCTGCTCTGTCTCTCCCTCTGAACTTCCCTCCTCTTCCTCTCTTGTGGGAACCCACGTGACGTCCATCTACACATCATCATCGTCACCTACACAACCACTGACATTAGAGATAGCTGAGTAGGCAGAAACAGCGGGGACCACCTCGATGCCAAGAATGGTTGTGCATCGGTAAGGTCTGGAAATGGGTTGGAAAATAATTCCTCTGACTCGAGTTTAGGGGCTATGGCGGTGGTAGTGTCTTTGGGGGTCCACACAGCATAGAGTGAGGAGGGTTCAGATACAGAGGATGAGGAGGCTGCAGTAGCGGAAGGTTGAGTAAGCCACTCAACCAACTCTGGTGCGCCCTTTGAAGTTATTGCACGTGCCTTCTCCAACTTCCCACTTAGGCTCCGGCCTGGTGCACCTGCGCGACCCCTTCCACCCTTGCGGAATGATCTGTCTCTTCCTCTGCCTGTCATTTTCTAAATGACCCCCTGCCTAAGTCCGTAGAGACTTAGAGCAGTATTTGTGGAATAAGGTATATCGCAGCCCTCAATCAGTATTTTTTGGAAGAAGGTATATGGCACCCCTCAATCAGTATTTGACGGAAACAGGTATATAGCACCCCTCAATCAGTATTTTGTGGAAGCAGATGTATCGCAGACCTCAATCAGTATTTGGTGGAAGAAGGTATATAGCACCCCTCAATCAGTATTTGGCAGAAACAGTTTATGGCACCCCTCAATCAGTATTTTGTGTTAGAAGGTATTTGGCACCCCTCCATCAGTATCTGGCGGAAACAGTTATATAGCAATTCTTAATTAGTATTTGGTGAAAACACCCCCCAATCAGGATTTGGTGGAAAAAGGTATACAGCAATAGCACCCCTTAATCAGTATTTAGTGGAAGAAGGTATATGGCAATAGCACCCCTCATTCATTATTTAGTGGAAGAAGGTATATGGGACCCCTCAATCAGTATTTGGCAGAAACAGGTATAAAGAACCCCTTAATCAGTATTTGGCAGAAACAGGTTAATTGCACCCCTCAATCAGCATTTTGTGGAAGCAGGTATATAGCACCCCTCAATCAGTATTTGGTGAAAACAGGTATATTGCACCCCTCAATCAGGATTTTGTGGAAGAAGGTATATCACAGGGGCAACAGGTATATCACACCCATTGCAATTAGTTACACCAATAGCGTTTGTCCCTTTATCTAGCTGTAGTATCGCAGCAGAACTGCACACAACTGCTGCACAATACAAATACACTATGATATAATTTCTATGTTAGAAAGTATATTACAGGTATATCACACTCCTCTATATCACACCTGTCTATAGCACACCTATACCACTCCTTAAAAGGACTTTTGTGGCTCTATTAGCTAGCGTTTGGTGTCCCTAACTTTCCCTGCTCCAAAATGCAACCTCTCCCTACACAGGCAAAACAAATAATGTAAAATAGCTGCCAGATCGGGTTCTGTTATAGGGTGAGGGTGTGTCCATGTGCTGAAACGTCTCAATTGGCTGTCCTGTCCCACCTGATGGATGTGTCATGGGTCAAAGGTCAGTGGTTTGCAAAAAAATATTGTGCATGTGAATATTGGTTTTCCCCCAAACAGATGAGTTTCAAAACTGCCTGCTGTCATTTTCCCCTGGCTGTGCTGAAGTTGGTGAAGGTGTTCCGTTGACAGGATGAGGAGGTGGTAGAGGAGGAAGTGGAGAAGGAGACAACAGGAGGCAAAGAGAAACGTTTTGCAATGCTTGTTGGCGGAATGACATTCAACAAACTGCTATCCACCTCAGGCTCAGCCACCACTGCATTTACCCAGTGTGCAGTTAGGGAGCTATAACCTCCCTGTCCGTGCTTACTGGTCCACGTATCGGTGGTTAAGTGGACCTTGCCACAGATGGTGTTGTACAGTGCACACCTAATTTTGTCCGCCACTTGGTTGTACAGGGGAGGGATGGTTCGCCTGGAAAAGTAGTGGCGGCTGGGACAGCCACCGCCAAAAGGTTTTGAAAAGTCTCAGTCTCCACCAGACGGAATTACAGATATTCAAAGGCCAGGAAATTTTAAATGCTGGCATTCAGGGCCAGGGATCGCGGGTGGGTAGGGGAGTACTTCCTCTTTCTCGCCAGTGTTTTGGAGATGGACAGCTGAACGCTTCCATGGGACAGTGTAGAGATGCTTGGTGATGGTAACGGAGGTGGTGGCGTTGCTGCCACATCATCTGTTTTGCTGGGTGGCAGGTGCCCCTGTCACTCCAGAGGCTGAGACTGCAGCAGAAGAGGGAGCAGGAGGAGCCTGAGATCTTTCATGGTTTTTTAGGTGTTCAATCCTCTGCAGCTCGTGCTTTGCATTTAGATGCCTGGTCATGCAGGTGGTGCTCAGGTTTAGAACATTTATGCCTCGCTTCAGGCTCTGATTGCACAGCGTGCAAACCACTCGCCTCTTGTCGTCAGCACATTGTCTGAAGAACTGCCACGCCAGGGAACTGGCTTTGGTGTGCTCAGTCCCTGGGTGTGGTGGGCGGTAGAAGGCATACTGGCTAGGGGACGGACACATTGCTTTTGCACCCTGCTCCCTCTTTTGCTGTGCGGCTGGCACTGTGTAACCACCACCTCTTCCCCCGAACTGCACACGTTACTCGCATAATCTTGATTCCATGTGGGTTCTAGGACATCATCATCCTCCACATCATCTTCCACCCACTCTTCACCCCTGCCCTCCTTGCCGGTCTGCACACTGCAGAAAGCCGCAGCAGTTAGCACCTTTCGTCATCATCGGTGGTCCTCAAATGTCCTTATTCTGAAACATAAGTGGTTGGGCATCGGTGCACTCAATCTCTTCCACTTCTGGGGCAGGGCTAGGTGGATGGCCCATTGAAACCCCGCCAGCAGAGTCATCAAAAAAGCATAAAAGACTGCTGCATGACTTGGGGCTCAAAATGCTTGGCTGATTTGCAAGTGGGTGAGATGATAGATAGATGCCCATGGGCTGCAGGTGCAAACTCTGCGCTTTCAGCAGGGGACCGGGTGGGAGACAATGTGAAGGAACTGGAGGCACTGTCAGCCACCCAATCTACTACCGCCTCTACTTGTTCTTGCCTCACCTTTTATACACCGGTATTCGGGCCTACACGCTGAAGTTTTTGCCATCTACGTGCACCTGAGGAAGGTCTATCATTTGGGATTGTAGCTGGCACAGATCAACCACGTCATCTCCCTGCAAAAGGAGCTCCACCAACACCAGCAGCACCACAACCAAGGCCACTTCCCTTATTTGATGCTCTCCTCAAATTAACTATGTCAATTTCACTGTCACGTATGCAATGAAGGTGTACCTCATACAAAAATTAGGTATTTTTCACCTACCGAACTAACAGACAAATTAACTATGTCAATTTCACTGTCACATATGCAATGCAGGTGCACCTCACACAAAAATTGGGCATATTTAACCCACTGAACTAACAGACAAATTAACTGTATTTATTTCCCTGTCAGGTATGCAATGCAGGTGTACCTCACAACAAGAATGGGAATATGTCACCCACCAGTATAACAGACGGATCCAACTATATAAATTTCCCTTTCATGTATGCAATTGTCACGGACGGTGTACAGGAAACAAGACAAAGCAACATGCATATATGACAAAAATTGGGTATATTTTACTCACGAAACTAACAGATGAATTAGCTATATCAATTTCATCATGTATGCAATGCAGGTGTACCTGAGACACAAAATGTGTATATGTCACCCACAGGGGGTAGTTGAAATCCCCCATATATAACCACCTCATTATGATTTGCCATCTTGTCTATCTTGTTTAGTAGTAGATTTTCTGTGGACTCTGGTATATTAGGTGGTTTATAATAAACTCTTATTAGTAATTTATTATTATTTTAGCCTCCATGTATTTATACCCACAGTGACTCCACATGTTCATGTCCCTCACTTATATCTTCGCGGACTGTGGGCTTTAGGCAGGACTTTACATAAAAGGCAGACCCCCTCCCTCTCTCCAGTTTTGACAGTCCTTTCTAAACAGACTGTTTATCCCAGATATAGGTAAAGAAGGGGGTGAAGGACGGCTCACCTCTGATTTAAGATGGCAAGGTGCACCAAACAGATGTTGTACCCAATCACCAAAAAACAATAATAATAAAATTAGAATGGGCACTCATATCTAGTTCACAAAGTAGGCAAAGCGACCCAAGCGATGTAACAATAATATGTTAATTTATTGATAACAATATATGTGGGCGGATAGATAGCAATGATGTCACCATACACAATTGATATTATAACCTAAAACAGAGCTATATCCCCAATTTAAATATAAAATGAATAAAACTCACATAAAACATAAAATATATAAAATCATATATCAATCCACTGTTATAGCTAATAGAAAACCGGGGGTCCGGTCCAGCTTCAATGGGTAGGACAATTAATGGGCTTGTTAGTTTCTGTTATCTAAAACAGTGGCTAACAGCGAATATCTCTCCAGAGATAAAAAGAACTATGTGAAAATAAGTGAGTATCAATTAAATCAATAGTGATATAAGACAGTAAAATATAGTGCATAGTATAGTGAAATACCTGTAGGATAGGTAAAGATATAAGATTAAATATGAAATAATTAGTGAAAAATGTCTCTGGAGATTCAGCAATATTGTATAGGTTGCTGCGTCCCACTAATGTTTCTATTCCTAGAATATAGTCTTTCTTTAATATTGAAACATATGACCTGGGAATCGGCTTGATCCACGCAATTTCCTAGAGGTACACTAGATTTCAGCAGATTGGCAAAAAGATGGAGTCGGCACTCAAAACACTTGTATTCACGTGGAGAAAAGTATTACAGTTTATTATTATTATTAATAAATACACATATGTCTGTCTAGATCAAACAATCACAATAAAATATTAAATAAAAAATTAAATAAAAAATTCTATGCAGGAATATCAAATATCAAATTCGCTTGATCACGCTGTCTGCATCCGTATCTCCCCTGTGGGGGTGATTGATTAGATCGCAGCTAGCTCAGTCAGAGCGATTTCCCTAGCCTCACTTAGAGCAGTGTCAGTGACAAAAACCGTAGCGTTGTTACAGAGTGTCTCTGTGTGTTATAGTGTCCAAGCCGATAGTTGCTGGAATGATGCGTTAGAGGGTATACATCTCCAATGTAGCATTCAGAGTGTCCATCCAGTCTATAATGTCCTTGTTATGCCAGGTGCGTCCTGTACAGTCTCAGCCGTAATATGGGCTGTTATCCCTCTGAAAAGGGGGAGGTTTTGTGTCTTTATGAAATGTCGATCTGTTTAGATACTTATTGCTACTCACTGTGTGCCTCGATACGATGTCTCGTCCGGTGTGTAGGAAGCGGGAATGTCTTACTGTGGCGTCCCACAGATCAGCTGTTCTCCGCTCTGGTAATGTCAGTTCCGGTTTAGTCGAGATTTCGTCTTGCATAGGCTTGATACATACGTGAGTAGAGTGATGCTTCTTCTGATAGCGCTTTTTTTTTTTTTTTTTTTTTTTTTTTAAGAAGTTCTCAATCGGATTTTCTTGTATTAGTACATGGCCATGTATTGTAGAAATTCTATATCACACAGGTATTTTATTGTGATTGTTTGATCTAGACAGACATATGTGTATTTATTAATAATAATAATAAACTGTAATACTTTTCTCCACGTGAATACAAGTGTTTTGAGTGCCGGCTCCATCTTTTTGCCAATTTACAATCAGAACTAGGGGTGTTTCTTTTGAGCCTGAGCACCAGGCGTGGTTAAACCCAAGTGAGCCAACTGTCCTATTCCTTTCAAAGTACTTTATCTAGATTTCAGCAGATATCTGCCTCGGCAGCCTTTGAGCTCAGAACAGCCTACCGCGGCGAACACGGCAAGATAATTAAGCAACAGTACAAATGTATCCAACAGTATTGCGCCGGTTCAAATGTAGCGGAGCACAGTCTCAGCCGTAATATGGGCAGACTTCGAAACGCGTCTGGTGAGGAGCAATTGGACCTGACAAAAATACCGGCTATAATTTTTACTATTTACTGGACTGAGAAAGCGCTTTCCAAAGGACAATTGAATTGCGGTTTCCAAGGTTAACCGAACTACAGCGATTGACAGGTGAGATCCTTACCACCAAGTACTGATCCAGACAGGTGGAACACCCATTCTAATCAAAGAAACCTGATGTGGATTTGCAACGTGATACAGCTAGTACTCCCGTTCACAGTCGGGTGCACACAGCATTGCTAGCAGACAACAAGGCAGTCTCTGAGTGTGCTACCTAAAGGCAAGTTCATCCTGAATCTATACCACGTGGGACGCCACGGTGGGAGCAGGACTGTACGTGAGTAAACCAATTTGGCTCCGCTACATTTGAACCGGTGCAATACTGTTGGATAGATTTGTACTGTTGCTTAATCATCTTGCCGTGTTCGCCGCTCAAAGGCTGCCGAGGCAGATATCTGCTGAAATCTAGTGTACCTCTAGGAAATTGCGTGGATCAAGCCGATTCCCAGGTCATATGTTTCAATATTAAAGAAAGACTATATTCTAGGAATAGAAACATTAGTGGGACGCAGCAACCTATATAATATTGCTGAATCTCCAGAGACATTTTTCACTAATTATTTCATATTTAATCTTATATCTTTACCTATCCTACAGGTATTTCACTATACTATGCACTATATTTTACTGTCTTATATCACTATTGATTTAATTGATACTCACTTATTTTCACATAGTTCTTTTTATCTCTGGAGAGATATTCGCTGTTAGCCACTGTTTTAGATAACAGAAACTAACAAGCCCATTAATTGTCCTACCCATTGAAGCTGGACCGGACCCCCGGTTTTCTATTAGCTATAACAGTGGATTAATATATGATTTTATATATTTTATGTTTTATGTGAGTTTTATTCATTTTATATTTAAATTGGGGATATAGCTCTGTTTTAGGTTATAATATCAATTGTGTATGGTGACATCATTGCTATCTATCCGCCCACATATATTGTTATCAATAAATTAACATATTATTGTTACATCGCTTGGGTCGCGTTGCCTACTTTGTGAACTAGATATATGAGTGCCCATTCTAATTTTATTATTATCCCAGATATAGACTGGGAAACTGAAAGCTGTACATCTCATAAAGGAAACAGGTTATTGGCAATAACCAAAGACAATTACCTTTCCCAACTGGTTGAGAACCCGACTAGAGGGACAGCCATACTGAACTTAATATTAACCAATAGATCTGACAGAACATCAGATGTGCAGGTTGGGGGAAACCTGGGAAATAGTGACCATAAAGTAATAACCTTCCAATTATCCTTCAAATGAGCGTTTCTACAGAGAGGAACAGAAATGCCAAACTTCAAAAAAGCTAAATTTAGCCAACTAAGAGAGGCCATAGGCGTAACTAACTGGGACAAAGTCCGCAAAAATAATACCACAAAATGGGATATTTTTAAAAGCATCCTAAAAGTTAATTGTGAGATGTACATACCCTATAGGAATAAAGGGTTAAGGAACAAGAAAAAAACAATGTGGATAAATAGAACTGTAAAGAAAGCAGTAAATGACAAAAAGAAAGCATTTAAATCACTAAAACAGGAGGGGCGCCAGGAAGCACTGAGAAACTAAGGAATAAAATAGAATATGTAAAAAACAAATAAAAGCCGCCAAACTAGAGACTGAGAGATTAATTGCCAAAGAGAGGAAAACTAACCCTAAAATGTTCTTCAATTATATAAATGGTAAAAAGTATAAATCTGAAGGTGTCGGCCCTCTACAGAGCAATTAGGGGGGAGTTGCAAAGAGCGACAAGGAGAAAGCAAAGCTATTAAATATTTTTTTTCTCCACTATATTCACTGAGGAAACTAAACTGTCCGATGAAATGCAGAATGTAAAAGTAAATTCCCCAGTAAAAGTGCCTTGTCTGACCCATGAAGAAGTACAACAGTGACTTAAAGGGATTCTGTCACCTCTTTTCACACTATGGAGATGCAGACATGCACGGTTAGATCGCCGCTAGCATGTCCGCAATATACCTGTCTATATCTCTTAGTGGTTTTATTGAGTGTAAAACAATTGCGAGATTACGGTGATCTGACTTTGTGAGCAAGAAGGATATTTGTGGATACAGGTGGTGCTGGGCTCCTTCACAGGGGAGGCTGGCTGGGCTCCAGAACGGTTAGTGCAGCCCCTTGGGCTCCTTACCAGGCCTGATTTACACACACACACACACACACACATATATATATATATATATACACAGTCATGTGAAAAAATTAGGACACCCTTTGAAAGCATGTGGTTTTTTGTAACATTTTTAATAAAAGGTTATTTCATCTCCGTTTCAACAATACAGAGAGATTAAAGTAATCCGACTAAACAAAGAAAACTGAAGAAAAGTCTTTTCAAGATCTTCTGTAAATGTCATTCTACAAAAATGCCTATTCTAACTGAGGAAAAAGATAGGACACCCTTGCCCCTAATAGCGAGTGTTACCTCCTTTGGCTGAAATAACTGCAGTGAGACGGTTCTTGTAGCCATCTACCAGTCTTCGACATCGGTCTGAGGAAATTTTACCCCACTCCTCAATGCAGAACTTTTTCAGCTGTGAGATGTTTGAGGGGTTTCTTGCACGTACAGCCCTTTTCAAGTCACCCCACAGCATCTCAATGGGATTCAAATCTGGACTTTGACTTGGCCATTCCAGGACTCTCCATTTCTTCTTTTTCAGCCAATCTTTGGTTGATTTACTAGTATGTTTTGGGTCATTGTCATGTTGCATGGTCCAGTTCCGCTTCAGCTTTAATTTTCTAACTGATGGTCTCACATGTTCTTCAAGCACCTTCTGATACACAGTAGAATTCATCGTGGATTCTATGATGGTGAGCTGACCAGGTCCTGCTGCAGCAAAGCAGCCCCAAACCATGACACTTCCACCTCCATGCTTCACAGTTGGTATGAGGTTCTTTTCTTGGAATGCTGTGTTTGGTTTACGCCAAACATGTCCTCTGCTGTTGTGTCCAAATAATTCAATTTTGGACTCATCTGTCCAAAGAACATTATTCCAGAAGTCCTGGTCTTTGTCAACTTTATCTCTGGCAAATGTCAGTCTGGCCTCGATGTTTCTCTTGGAAAGCAAAGGTTTCCTCCTTGCACACCTCCCATGCAAGTTAAACTTGTACAGTCTCTTTCTGATTGTAGAGGCATGTACTTCTACATCAACAGTAGCCAGAGCCTGCTGTAGTTCTCGAGATGACACTTTAGGGTTTTTGGAGACCTCTTTTAGCATCTTGCGGTCTGCTCTTGGGGTGAACTTGCTGGGGCGACCAGTCCTGGGCATGTTGGCAGTTGTTTTGAAAGCCCTCCACTTGTAGACTATCTTCCGGACAGTGGAATGGCTGATTTCAAAATCTTTTGAGATCTTTTTAAATCCCTTCCCAGACTCATAGGCTGCTACAATCTTTTTTCTGAAGTCCTCTGACAGCTCTTTTGCTCTCACCATGGTGCTCACTCTCACTTCAACAGTCAGGAGCACACCAAACTAAATGTCTGAGGTTTAAATAGGGCAAGCCTCATTCAACATGCAGAGTAACGATCTACTAATTATGTGCACCTGGTGTGATATACCTGTGTGAGATCTGAGCCAATTTAAGAGGGAATACATGTGAGGGTGTCCTATCTTTTTCCTCAGTTAGAATAGGCATTTTTGTAGAATGACATTTACAGAAGATCTTGAAAAGACTTTTCTTCAGTTTTCTTTGTTTAGTTGGATTACTTTAATCTCTCTGTATTGTTGAAACGGAGATGAAATAACCTTTTATTAAAAATGTTACAAAAAACCACATGCTTTCAAAGGGTGTCCTAATTTTTTCACATGACTGTATATAAAAAAAATTTACACTCAATAAAACCACTCAGATATGGGACAGGTATATTGCGGACATGCTAGTGGCGATCTAGCCGTGCATGTCCGCATCTCTATAGGGTAAAAAGAGGTGACGGAATCCCTTTAAAAATATTAAAATAGACAAATCGCCAGGACCAGATGGCATATACCCCCTGATACCTAAGAGAATTAAGTAATGTCATAGCCAGACCCTTATTTCTGATATTTAAGGACTATATACTGACAGGGAGTGTTCCACAGGATTGGCACATAGAAAATGTAGTGCCAATATTCAAAAAGGGTGCAAAAACAGACCCTGGAAACTATAGGCCGGTAAGTTTAACATCTGTTGTGGGTAAACTGTTTAAAGGTTTTCTAAGAGATGCCATCTTGTAGGATCTCAATGAAAACAAGCAAATAACATCATATCAGCATGGCTTCATGAGGGATCGGTCATGTCAAACTAATTTTATCAGTTTCTATGAGGTGGTAAATTCTAGACTTGACAGTAGTGAATCAATGGATGTCGTATATCTGGACTTCTCCAGAGCATTTGACTCTGTACCACATAAAAGGTTAGTATATAAAATGAGAATGCTCGGACTGGGAGAAAACGTCTGCATGTGGGTAAGTAACTGCATCAATGATAGAAAACAGAGGGTGGTTATTTATGGTACACACCCAGATTGGGTCACTGTCACTAGCAGAATACCTCAAGCGTCAGTATTGGGCCCTATTCTCTTCAATATATTTATTAATGATCTTGTAGAAGGCTTGCACAGTAAAATATCAATTTTTGCAGATGACACTAAACTGTGTAAAGTAATTAACACTGAAGAGGACAATATACAGCTACAGATGGATCTGGATAGATTAGAGGCTTGGGCAGAGAAGTGGCAGATGAGGTTTAACACTGACAAATGTAAGGTTATGCACATGGGAAGGAGCTCTAATTACTATGTATAAATATATCAGGGGACAGTACAGAGATCTCTCCCATCATCTATGTATCCCCAGGACTGTGACTGTGACGAGGGGACACCATCTACGTCTGGAGGAAAGAAGGTTTGTACACAAACATAGAAGAGGATTCTTTACGGTAAGAGCAGTGAGACCATGGAACTCTCTGTGGAGCTTGGATGAATTTCTGGAGTGTAATAATATTACAGGCTATAGCTACTAGAGAGGGGTCGTTGATCCAGGGAGTTATTCCGATTGTCTGATTGGAGTAGGGAAGGAATTTTTTTCCCCCTTAAGTGGGGAAAATTGGCTTCTACCCGACAGTTTTTGTTTTTTTTGCCTTCCTCTGGATCAACTTGCAGGATAACAGGCCAAACTTGATGAACAAATGTATTTTTTCGGCCTTATATACTATGTTACTATGTAATTTCCCTGTCACGTATGCAATGCAGGTGTGCCTCACACAAAAATGAGTATATTTCACCCACTGAACTAACAGACAAATTAACTGTATTTATTTCCCTGTCAGGTATGCAATGCAGGTGTACCTCACAACAAGAATGGGAATATGTCACCAACCAATCTAACAGACGGATTAACTATATCAATTTCACTGTCACATATGCAATGCAGATGTACCTGACACAAAAATTGGGTATATTTTACCCACAAACTAACAGACAAATTAACTTTGTCAATTTCACTGTTATGTATGCAATGCCGGCGTGCCCGAGACAACAATTGGGTATATGTCACCCACCGAACTAACAGACAAATTAACTATGTCAATTTCACTGTCATGTATGCAATACAGGTGTACCTGAGAGAAAAATTGGGTATATGCCACCCACCGAACTAACAGACGAATTACAGTAACTATGACAATTTCACTACAAGAAAATTAAGATTAGAACCTTCAGAATCACAGGTGCATATCCATTATGCAAACATAATTATAAAAAACAAAATGGCTGCACACCACTATACATACAAACAATACAGCCAATAAATGGTTGTCATTCTAAATAAAAGTGGTACAATACCGACTATAAATGAGTTAATGGAAGCTCTTAGCGCACATATTTGCTCAAACATGTGTCGGGCCCATCTACCAGGCGTCAAGGTGGCTTCCGCAGATGGGTCCCTAACACTAAATATACTGCCTCTTTTTGGACTTACTTAAGCCTACAATATTCAGGGCAGTGTAGAGACCAGCTACATACGTACTCTGCTCAGAAGTCCCAGGAAGATGGGCGTGTTCAGTCTAAAAGAGGCGCTACCCTCAATATATACTACAAGAAAATATAGACTAGAACCTTCAGAATCACAGATGCATATCCATGAAGCAAACATAATTATAAAAAACAAATGGCTGTACACCATTACACATACAAACAATACAGCTAATAAATGGGGGTCATTCTAAATAAAAGTGGTACAATGCCGACTATAAGTTAATGGATATGCATCTGTGATTCTGAAGGTTCTAGTCTAAATTTTCTTGTAGTATATATTGAGGGTAGCGCCTCTTAGACTGAACACGCCCTTCTTCCTGGGACTTCTGAGCAGAGTACATATGTAACTGGTCTCTACACTGCCCTGAATATTGTAGGCTTAAGTAAGTCCAATGAGAGGCAGTATATTTAGTGTTAGGGCCCTCTCATTGCACTGCCATGGCTGCTGTGGCGGGGTGGGGGGTAGGATCAGTACCAGCTCCATCAGCAGCAGCTTGAGTCTAGAGTCGCTGATGAGCAGCTTTCTTCACCCGCCTAGTGAAGAAACTACTCACCAGCAGCATCTAGATCTGGAGCAGAACCTGAACCTACAGGTGGTGGCATACTTGGACAGTACCCTGCCACCCCACATTTAAAATCTGCTGGACTAGTGGGCAGCCAAACTTGATCTGTGGCCGCAACTGGCTGAGTTTGCTTTGGAAAAGCTGTCCCGCCCGACATGTAGTGTTGCATCAGAGCGGGTGTTTAGTGTGGTGGGGGCCATAGTTACCCCAAGGAGAACTCGCCTGCCCACTCAAAATGTGGAGACTCACCTTTGTCAAGATAAATCAGGTGTGGATCAGCCATGATTTCCACTCACCAATGCCTGATTCATCAGATTAGATCATCCATGCCGCCTCACCACACCTTGACATAAAGGTGTTTTTGTCTCAGTTACTATTCTGATGGATGCTGCCACCCTCCTGATGCCACACATCTGATTTAAACAGATGAAAAACTTCCAGCACGTAGTTAGATAGAAATCTTGTACAGTTTTTATTTCATATTCATACAGTACAAACCGTGTAGTGGACAAAGTCTCCCAACATCTCCTGTCAGACCGACATGTTTCGAACCAGCAGGATCTTAATCATTATCTGAGAACTGCCGAGTTTGAGCATACTTGTAAAGCTCCACCTCCAATCAGGTGCAAAAGAAAAAGAAAGAAAAAAAGTGTGGGGGAGGGGGAAGAGAAGGAAAAAAAGGGTAGAAAAGCACAGATGACCGGGAGTGGAGTCCAAACAAAGCTCAGACTGGGGCAGCTCCTACTGAAAAAACATTGACATTAAATACCACAGGTAAAAAAAAAAATTATATATAATATAAAATCCTTGTAAAGGAAAATGTGCGTTGGGGTCCCATGCACAGGTACCATGCACACCCATCAGTGCAGGAGCAATTGAAGGAATGAAATAACGCACAAGGAAACCGCACGGTGTGCATGGGGCACCACATGTCGCATTGTTTATATTACAGAGTTGGAAAAAAATAAAAAACAACACTGAGGAGGAATAGAAGAATGGAAGAAAAAAAAATAAAGGAATAAAACATTCTCTATGAACTCCGGCGTAACATCCGACACAAATGGTAGCAGTAACAATGGGAAGATATATTTTAGGAATGAGTAAAAAACCTTGATGGATCCAATACAGATACATTAGCTTGAAACATTTCGGTCTGACAAGAGATTTTGGTAGACTTTGTACACTACACTGTTTGTACCGTATGGATATGAAATAAAGACTGTGCAAGATTTCTATCTAACTACATGCTGGAATTTTTTCTTCTGTTGAAGTTTGATACTATGAAGTCAGCTCGGCTTCTCCGCTGCACGTGCAACTATTGGTGAGCTAGAATCAATTTTCTTTTTCACACATCTGATGCCAAGTGCTTCTTCTTACACCCACCATAGTCAGTAAGTAACTGATATTGCCACCCAACTCGCCACTATGATCTACTGATGCTGCTGCCACCTAACCACTCAGGTTTTCTCATGCTGCTGTTGCCACCTCCACACTATGTCATTGTGCCACTCTATGGTCTCCTCATGCTGCTGATGCCACCTCTGCACTATGTCACCTTGCCAGTCTGTAGCCCCTTGTTGCTGCTGCCAACTCATAACTCTGTCACTGTCATTGTGTCATTCTGTGGCGTCTTCATGCAGCTGCTGTTGCCACCTCCACACTGTCACCTTGCCACTCTGTGGTGTCCTCATGCTGCTGCTGCCACCTCCACACTATGTCACCTTGCCACTCTATGGCTTCCTCATGCTGCTGCTAACTCACAACTGTGTCTCTGGGCCACTCTGTGGCCTACTCATGCTGCTGCTGCCAAATCACAACTCTTTCTCTGTGCTACTCTGTGGTCTCCTCATGCTGCTTCTGCCATCTCCACACTATGTCACCTTGCAACTCTGTGGCCTGCTCATGCTGCTGCCAACTCACAACTGTCTCTGAGCCACTCTGTGGTCTCCTCATGCTGCTGCCGTCAAGTCACCACTCTGTGGTATCCTCATGCTGCTGCCAAGTCACCACTCTGTGGTCTCCTCATGCTGCTGCCAAGTCACCACTCTGTGGTCTCCTCATGCTGATGCTACCTCAATACTATGTCATTGGGCCACTTTGTGGTCTCCTCATGCTAGTGCCACCTCACCACAGTGTCACTGGGCCACTTTGTGGTCTCCTCATGCTAGTGCCACCTCACCACAATGTCACTGGGCCACTCTGTGGTCTCCTTATGCTGCTTCCACCTCACCACTAAGTCAATGGGCCACTCTGTGGTCTCCTCATGCTGCTTGCACCCTCGCCGCTCCATTACTGTCCCACTATTTTTCCTTTTTGGCCTGGTTGACATAATTATTTATTTGATCCTTATTTTGATCTGTCAGAAGCTAGGAAAAATGAGACGCAAAATGGATCCCCTCTATGTAGCAGCTGTAAGGCCTGTATGGTCCCATCATAATTTGCTTGTGATTTGGTAGCCAAAAGCAGGAGTGGGTACAAAACACAGAAGACATGCAAATATTCCATTAACATGTCATCTCTGTTTTGGTTCAACACCTATTTTTTTTTGGCTTTAGCAATACTCATGGATTACTGACTGAATGCTGAACCGAGTGAAGGCGGATGCTCTACAGACAGGATTTGTTTTTGGGGGTTATTGCTCTGACAGATCAGAAGAAGGGCAAAATAATCAGTGATTAGAGTTGAGCAGACACCTGGATGTTCGGGTTCGGCCAAACTTCACAAAAAAGTTTGAGTTCGGGACCCGAACTTGACCCTGAACACCATTGAAGTCAATCGGGACCTGAACTTTTGAGCACAAATAGCTGTAAAAATGTCATGGACAGGGCTAGAGGGCTGCAAATGTGGTTAAGAGCATGGCAAGTGCTCTGCAAGCAAAAGTGGATAGGGAAATGACTTTAAATAACATAAAATACGTAAAAATAAAAAATAATAATTGTGATCTAGGAGGAGGAGGTCCATATGGAGTAGGAGGTTGATGAGTCAGTGGATGTGGCGGTGTAGGTGGAAGCAGCGGTGGAGGAGAAGGAGGAGGTAGCCAACACAGTTTTTTGGTTTTCATTTTTTTTCATTTTTTTAAATTGGGGTACACCCCAAATCATTGGGAAATATAACCTGTGATAACCCCCTCCAGTCGTGATAAACACACATTCAGACAATACACTGGCTGCAGAGCAGGCCAGCACCTCCAAGGTGTAAAGAGCAAGCTCAGGCTATGTGCCCAATTTAGAGACCCTGTCAGTCTGTTCATATAGGTGTGTGCTCACATACTGCCCCACCATGTTGCACGTCCCCGTGATGTTCACAATCCAATTGGATATCTGCTCTATCAACTTTCTATGTCTTTTCTGCGCCTATCATGGTGATCACGATTATCGGCGAATCAGGGTTTCACCCCGGAGAGGGAGCGGGAGAAAGGGAGACCTCATCCAAGGGAGGTCAATGGTTGCAATGGGATGAAGAAGAAATGTGGGAGATGCTATTAAAACCGAAGAATTTTGAGGAAATTAGGGGGCGCGCGGCAATTACCCACTCCTGACTCGGGGAGGTATTGACGATAAAAACCAATACAGGACTCTTAAGATGCCCTGTTTTTGGAATGATTAATAAAAAATTATAGCGAATGTCACTGTGGTATTTTGGATTTGGAAACGTTAGCCAGGAAAGGCCCTGCTGTGGCTTTGTTGACTCTAGGTAACTTCTGCCTGATCGCACATCCCTGTGACGTCCACCATCCATTTGGATATCTTCTCTATTAACTTTCGATGTTCTTATCTGAGCCCACCATGTTTATCATGGTTATCTGCGAACCAGGGTTCCACGCCGGAGAGGGAGCGTGAGAAAGAGAGACCACATCTTCCACCCACTGTAATATCTTCCTCTCTTTCTCTTCATTTTTGTCCTATTTTTCTCCTTCTTGCTATTGATATCTATATCCCCTCCCTGGTCTAACCGGACCACTCTCTTGATATAAGCAGTGCTCCAGACTAAAAAAAATACCTGGTAGCTATTGGCTCCTGAACTGAAAAATTTAGGAGCCAAATCTAATTTTTAGTCGCCAAATCGAAACCAAATCAAAATTTTGGTATCGTGACAACGCTACTCTGATCAGATCGGCATAGGGTTGTTTTGATACTTAAAATTTTGATTCGCTTTTGTCACCATAAAGTATTGCGATACTCAATACCGCGCAAAAAAAAAAAAAAATCAAAAAAAGCTGCGTGCATTTTGCATATTATATATTGTTCGGCCCATAATAGAGCAGTCCTATCCTATTTTTGGAGGTGACAAGGTGACTAAAAAATGGTGAATGCTCACCGCATAGGAGATATTTTTTAATAATTTAATAGTTTGGACAGCGCTATGTAATATGTTTATTTATTCTTTATATATTTTATATGTAAAATTGGGAAAGGGGGGATTTAAACTTAATTTTTTAGGGTACTTTCACACTAGTGTTTTTCTTTTCCGGCATAGAGTTCCGTCCTAGGGGCTCAATATCGGAAAAGAACTGATCAGTTTTATCCCCATGCATTCTGAATGGAGAGTAATCCGTTCAGGATGCATCAGGATGTCTTCAGTTCAGTCATTTTGACTGATCAGGCAAAAGAGAAAACTGCAGCATGCTACGGTTATATCTCCGGCGAAAAAAACGTAATATTTGCCTGAATGCCGGATCCAGCATTTTTTCCCATAGGAATGTATCAGTGCCGGATCTGGCATTCAAAATACCGGAATGCACCCGCACTAAATCCGGACCCATTCACTTCTATGGGGCTGTGCACATGAGCTGTGATTTTCACACATCACTTGTGCGTTGCGTGAAAATCGCAGCATGTTCTATGTTGTGCGTTTTTCACGCAACGCAGGCCCCATAGAAGCTAATGGGGCTGCGTGAAAATCGCAAGCAAGTGCGGATGCGGAGCGATTTTCACTCATGGTTGCTAGGATGAAAGTCTATTCACTGTATTATTTTCCCTTATAACATGGTTCTAAGGGAAAATAATAGCATTCTTTAATACAGAATGCTTAGTAGAAGGTCAATATAATAAACATTGGTGGCGCAGTGCGCCCCCCCCATCACCCCAGTATGATAAACATTGGTGGCGCATTGTGCGCCCCTAATATAATAAACATTGGTGGCGCAGTGCGCACCCCCCCCCCCCAACTCCCCAGTATAATAAACATTGGTGGCGCAGTGTGCCCCCCTCAATATAATAAACATTGGTGGTGCAGTGTGCACCCCCCCCAACACCCCAGTATAATAAACATTGGTGGTGCAGTGTGCCCCCCCTCAATATAATAAACATTGGTGGCGCAGTGGGCAGTGCCAATGAGGGTTAAAAAAATAAAATAAAAATTAACTCACCTCCTCCAATTGATCGTCTCCTGTTCTTTCTTCATGACCTGTCAAAGGACCTGTGGTGACATCACTGTGCTCATCACATGATACATCACATGATTCATCACCATGGTAATGGACCATGTGATGAGCTCAGTGACATCACCACAGGTCCTGAAGCAAGAACAGGAGACCGGCAGCTACTCGATCAACTGGAGGAGGTGAGTTAATTTTTTAAAATTATTCTTTAACCCTCATTGGCACTTCCCACTGTGCCACCAATGTTTCTTATACTGTGGTGTTGGGGGGGCACACTGTGCCACCAATGTTTCTGATACTGGGGTGTTGGGGGGGCACACTGTACAGGGAGTCTAAGAAAGAATCGAATGAGTCACTAACTAAGTCGGATCTTTAGTTCTTTTCACCTGTGACTCATTCGATCCTTTCTCCCTGTACTTGTCAGTGACTCAGAGCTGCTAGTGCTCGCCTTGCCTTGCCTCAGCTCTGATTGGTTGGTGGGCGGGGACGGGAGGGGCTGGCAGAAGCAGCCTCCACTCTAGGATCAGATTACACTCTTCCCAGCCCCTCCCCTCCCTGCTGCCAGCGTCTCTGTGTGCTGTGACCGAGCTGACTGAGACTGAGAAGAACATCGGCGGCAGCGGGGGCAGAGAACTATCAGCTCCTGTGCCCGCCGCTGTTCTACTGCAGAGCTGCCGCGGAGGGTCTAGTCGCAAATGGCGACAGGACTAAAAAGTCTTGTCGCCATTTGTAAATTCTAAGTCGCATTGGCGACCATTTTGGTCGCCATCTGGAGCCCTGATAAGGGCACTGAAACTGAACTGTTTTCTCCCCCCTACTTTTCCACCAGAATATTATTTCACATTCCTACTTCTATCCTACAGTTATATCGGTTTTTTTTTTCATTCCACCCTATTTTATTTCATCACCACATGATCTCTATGCTAAATGTAAAGCAGAAGAGAATGTGGTACTGTTGTTTACCAGTTACCAATGTTTAAATATGTTGTCTTTATAGGTAGAGATCTTGCTGACATTCTTACTATATCATACCATTTTAGGACGATAGAAGTGGGATTGTTAAATTCTCCCGGGAGGGCACATCCATACCCTTGGCTCCTAAGAATACTAGAGCATATCAATAGAACTGGCAGTCCTACATTTGAGGTAAATAGATGGCGGACTTAAATGTGGTCTCCTATAATGTAAAAGGATTTAATGCGCCCTCAAAGAGATGCCAGATTCTCTCCTTACTTAAAAAAAAGGATTGCTCAATCCTGATGCTGCAGGAAACACATTTTAGATTTGACCGATATCCAAATTTATCCCATTCAAAATTCCCAATATGGTTCCATTGTGGTTCAAACTCCTCAGCATCCAGGGGAGTTAGCGTGGGTATCAGGGGAGATGTGCCCTTCCAACTTTGCTCTCAATTACATGACCCAGAAGGACGTTACATTTTAATTAAGGGATGTATTTCGAACCAAATCTCCACGTTTATTAATATCTATGCCCCAAATACTAGTCAACAGCAATGGTTTAAAAGTCTCATCCCAATAATAGAGTCCTTTAAAGAAGGTATCACCATATTAGGCGGAGACTTTAACCTGACCCTAGACCCCTTGAAAGACACATCCTCTCATAAGTCTGCCCTCTCCCATAAGGCCTTAGTGTCCATTAGAAAACAATTTCACAATCAGGACCTCATTGATGTCTGGAGAACCCTTAATCCAGAATCTAAAGATTATACCTTTTTCTCCCTGGTCCACAGCTCATATGACAGACTAGACCATATTATGATCTCCAGGGAGCACATCCATCTGTGCTCTAAAGCGTGGATTGACTCTATCCACTTATCCGATCACTCCCCTATTTTAGTTAACATCTCCACACCTCAACTGTCTCCAAAGTCTTTCATTTGGAGGCTTAATGAACAACTCCTATCATCTAAAGATCAGATTCTAGCAATTCAGAACTCCATGGAGGAATTTTTCACACTTAACGTGCTTCCTGAGACTTCCCCCCCCCCCCCCATGTAGTCTGGGACACCCACAAGGCTTTCATCAAGCAGGCTCGATACTTAAGAAGAAAAGGAAGGCACATATGGACTACCTAATGCTAGAAATCCGCAAATTAGAAACTCTTCATAAGAAGTCTCTGCAGGATTCCCAGCTCACCAGACTTGGCGAACTGAGAGCGGAACTGAAAAATTACCTAAACACACAATCTGCTATGCTTTTCTTGCATTCTCAGTATAAATTCTTTGCTCATGGTGATAAAACATCTAGATTCATGATGAGTAGGATCAAAAAAAGAAGAGCCCACAACTATATACACAAAATTGTCAAGGCCGGAGGTGACCAAGTTTTAACTACCAAGGAGATAGCCCATCAATTCCATGAATACTATAAAGGCCTTTATAATATCCATCAAATAAATGGTGACACGGAATCCACATCACCCCCTCCCTCAATTCAGCAATTCTTAGACCAAATCCCTCTACCTAGACTGGATGACTTTCAAAGAGGAAAACTAAGCTCCCCATTCACTTCAGAAGAACTCCTGCTTACTATTAAAAAGCTTCCTAAGAACAAAGCCCCTGGCCCAGATGGCCTCCCTGCTCTCTACTATCGCACCTTTGGTAGAACTCTAGCCCCCCATCTGCTAAAGATTTGCAATTTGTCCTTGAAGGGCCTTCCTTTGACCCCGGAAATGTCCACAGCACATATAACCATTATCCCCAAAGAAGGGAAAGACCCCTCCTATTGCGCAAATTACCGCCCCATATCCCTCCTGAATTTGGACCTAAAATTATTAGCAAAAATGTTGGCCAACCGCCTATCTCCTCTACTTCCCTTGCTGGTACATAGAGACCAGACTGGCTTTGTTACTGGAAGAGAGGGCAAAGATAACTCAGCTAGACTGCTGAATGCTCTGTTTTACGCTAAAAAAACACTCTACCCCCCTAGTCTTTCTCAGCACCGATGCTGAGAAAGCATTTGACCGAGTCAAATGGGACTTTATGACTCTCACTTTAGGGAAATTTGGCCTACCCCCAGAATTCGTTGACGCAATCCACTCAATGTACACCAGGGCCTCAGCAGCAGTGATAGTTAACAACTCCCTCTCCCTTCCCTTCCCTATTAAAAATGGAATGAGACAAGGCTGTCCCCTTTCCCCCTTTTTATTTGTTTTAGTCATGGAGAGCCTTCTAAAAACTATCCGCCAGGAAAAGACAATAAAAGGTATCAAGCTAGGGGGACAGGATCATAAGGTTGCCGCATTTGCGGATGACCTTATGATCACTACAACAAACCCGGAAACATCTTTATCCATTATCTATAGGATATTGGAAACCTTCAGCCCACTCTCAAACTTTAAGATTAACTTAAAAAAATCTAATGTCTTAGCCATTGGCATAAAACCATCAGTTAAATTAAACCTTGCTAGAATTTCCCCCTTCAACTGGGACACACCCTTTCTCACCTACATTGGCATCAAAATATCCGATGATTTGGACAAGCTATTCTCCCTTAACTATACCCCTCTTCTTAAATCAATACAGGACCAATTAGCCAATTTAAATTCTTCCTTTTTATCCTGGTTTGGCCGCAAGAATATGATAATGTCCCTAGTCCTCCCCAGGCTTAACTATCTACAACAGGTCCTCCCTATCCCCATCCCGAAAAGTTACTACTCTTCCATTTCTAAGGCAATTAGACTTTTTATTTGGGATAAAAAGAAACCAAGGATTTCCTTACCAGCTCTTCAGAGACATAGATCAGATGGAGGAATAGGCCTCCCAAATCCGCTTCTGTACAATAGAGCTATTCTCCTGACGAGAACCCTGGATTGGTTCAGGCAATCTCCCCACAAATCGTGGGTGGGCATGGAAGTTTCCCAATCTGGGTATTCCTTTAGAGGCCTCCTAGTAGACACCTCCAGCTTTCCATTTAAAAATATAATTGCTAGCCCCTCGGCTAAAGCTACCTTAGAAGCATGGAAATGGTTTCAGGATTCCATTAATGGTATTCCCACCCCCTCACCGATGGTACAGATAAGAGATGTACTTGACCTTGTCTCCAAGGAATTGAAACAACATATTCCAACTGCCCTCCGCCTATCAACTACCCCCATCATCTCTCTATATACTGAATCAGGGATCCTATTGGAAGGAGATGTGCTATGTTCGGCCTTGAATGTCCCCCATGCCAACCCTCTCATTATTTCTTTTTTAAAGAACCATATTACCAAACTTATACCATATCACTCTCTATTAAGACCTCTCACATGGTTTGAACATTTGATCCAGACTCAACCCCCCCCTATCAAACCTATCTCGCAAATATACAAAAGGCTCAACTCCCCAATTATGCCACCAAAACCAGCTTTCATAAGTCTTTGGGAAAGAGACCTTGAATACAGCTTCTCCCCGAAGGAACTATCTCGCATATTCTTGACTCCCCACTCCTGTTGCGTGAGGATACAAGAAAATGGCTACAAAGTCTTAACAAGATGGTATAAGACCCCGGACATAACTTGCAGATATAGAGAGGGGAACTTGGACACTTGCTGGCGCTGTGGCCAAGCAAGAGGCACCTTCTACCATATTTGGTGGTTATGCCCAAATATCTATAACTGGTGGGAAAAAATATTCAAGAAATGTAATATGATTTGTGGCTCAAAAGTCCCGCTGTCTCCCCTAGTCGCCCTCTTGGGTAGCCCTGAAGGAGACAAACCGATAAAAATTCCCTTCCTCTTCAACAAATTAATCATGGCTGCGCGTCTGCTGGTTCCACAGCTCTGGTTGTCCCCTGTTACCCCATCGGAGATTTCATGGGTTAGCAAAGTAGATGCTATATACCGATTTGAGGAAATTGCGTCCTGGGAAAATAGATCCCACCCTAGATTTAAAACTAATTGGGCACAATGGGAAAGATATAGAAAATTTTAATTATTTGTTTTCTTGTCCTTGAAGTCTTATTTGTTTCATCCTTCTTATAATCTCATCAATTCCTATTTGTCAGTAACTGCATACATGCATTCAATGTATGTGATATCTACCTATATTTTGTATTGTGTATTTGTTTTTGTTCAACTCTGGTCGACTATTGTCTTTTATTATGCATATTGTTATGTGTCAAATTTTACTCATCAATAACAAATTTTAAAAAGAAAAAAAAAAAAGAGAGAGAGACCACATACAAGGGAGGATTAATGGTTTCAAATTAAAAATTATAGAACGGAAATATGGGACAAAGTATTAAAGCGTAAATGTGGGACAACTTTTTAAAGTTTAAGCATTGAATGAAAGGAGGTTGCGTGCATCAATTAATGAAGAATTTCTTAAATTTTATTCCTTGTCAACTATGCAGAGCAGGGGTTTCTATCTGGCAAAATTTGAAAAATGTCACCTGACAATGTAGCAGACGATTTGTTTAAATTTATGTTCCTGTCACCTATGCAGAGGTGCTCCAGTGACATCCACCATTCATTTGGATATCTTCTCTATCAACATTCAATGTTCTTTTCTGAGCCTACCATGTTGATCGTGGTTATCGGCGAATCAGGGTTCCACGCCAGAGAGGGAGCGAGAGAAAGAGACCACATCCAAGTGAGATGTATTCAAATTTTTGGGGATCGAGCGGAAATATGGGAAAAGTTATTGAGGTGCAAATGTGGGAAAAGTTTTTGAGGAGCAAATGTGGGAAAAGTTATTGAGGAGCAAATGTGGGACGAATTACTGAAGCTCAAATGTGGGAAAAGTCATTGAGGAGCAAATGTGGGGCAACTTGTTAAAGTTTGAGCATTGAATGAAAGGAGGTGGCGTGCATCAAAGAAGAATTTCTGAAATGTTATTCACTGTCACCTATGCAGAGCAGGGGTTTATTCACGTCCAAAATAGTTAAATTAATAATAATTTATTAACCTGTCATATTTATTAACCTGTTTATTGTCACCCCAAAAAGGTAAAAGAAAAATTATTGAAATTTATTAAGCTGTCAAATAGGTAGAGCAGGGGTAAAATACACCAAAAAAATTGGGAATTTCAACTAAAAATGTAACAGACAAATTTGTTATTTTTGTTTAACCTGTCTACTAGGTATAGCAGTGGTACATCACACCCAAAATTTGATGAATTTAACCCGAAAATTTAACTGACAAATTTGTGAAATTACACAAAAAATACGTACAAAAAATAAATAAAGATTTGAGGTGTAGTTCAATATGGAGTAGGAGTTTGAGGAGGTAGTGGACGTAGCAGAGTAGATCGACGTGGTGGTGGAAAAGAACGAGGTAGCCAAAACTGGTTTTTGGTTTTAATATTTTATTTTTATTTTTTTCATTAGGGTACACTCCAAAAGAGTGTAAAATATCGAAAATACAATAATGAGCAATTGCACTGCAGTATAACAACGGCTGGTATACATGTCTATTCTGCACAAGGTATAGAGAGAGAAAAAAAATGCGAGGGTTAATCCAATCTAATGGAAGATACCAAAAAGATAGGATATAACTAGAGGCGCCAGTGGATGGAGAACAGGAAAAAAGCAGTGGTGAGAAAGAACCAGTGCATCAGGGTAGGCAGCTGGAAGGGGTGTCAACACTGAAAGAATTCAGTGTGTATAGGGAGTAAACAAAAAGACTTTTCAAGTCCCAGAAATTACACCCCTATGAGAAGCGCCAAAACCCAAAGTGCATATCAGAGAGAAAGTTAGTTATATAAACATTAGACGTTCACCCTTATTAGGGTGACTAAAAGGTGAAGCGGTGAGTAAATGATAAACACACCACTAAAACGTACCTATAATTAGTAGGTGGAAATAGTCACATAGAAAAACCAGATAAAATAGCCGTATAACGGTATGTTAAAATAGCCAAGGATAATAATTATTAACTCACTTCACGGGGGGGGGTGGCCAGCTGGATAAACTCAAGACACCAGCATGAACCATAAACCCCCCAGCCAGGAGTGCCCGTAGAGTCTTCAAAACTGATGGTTGCCCAATAGGATGGAAATAAAGGAACTTCACCTCAGTGTTGTTGTTGAAGGCTTTGGCTTCTTTATTAGTGCATAAAAGGCTCAACGCGTTTCGGGGTATGCAAACCCCTTCAGCAGGAGCAGGTACAAATAAAAAGATATATGCTTGTGATAACAATAGTGGTATTTACCTGATAGCCCTATATAGGGTTATGAACATGCCAATAGGGTGTATTTTGACGCCAAGGAGGAGCGCATGGGACGCTGAGAACAAGGGACCGCCCCCCTCAAAAGCCGGCTCCCGGCTTTTACCAGTGAAAGTAGACGGAAACCCAGCTTCCGGTCTACCATGCGCTTCACCCCGGAACGCATCCAGGACTTCCGGTCCAACATGCGCTCTAACCTGGAACGCACCAGGAACCTCCGATTCCTCCCACAGGATGTTCAATGTGTGGACTTCCGGCTCCCCTTGTGCGTCCCACGCTGGACCGCACATGTGGAGACATTTCAGGTCCGGCGGTGAAACCGCTGGGTGATGTAGAATTTGGTAGAGAAGGGAATCAATATAAATACTTAAAAATCACATAAGAGGGGGCCGGATATGGATGTACAGTGGAGAAAAAAAAAGGGATATATGTCATAATGTGAAGAAACACATGACGGTCGTGTATATGAATATACACATCTATATCTAAGTATACATAGATAAAAAAACATAAATATATAAAAAAAAAATATAAAAAACATATATAGATGTATAAAAGATACAATATATATATATATAAATATATATATATATATATATATATATATATATATATATATATATATATATATATATATCAAAAAGGGGAGGGGGGAATAGTAAATGGGAGGGAGGGGTTGACCACATTATTATGATCAGAAGTACATCTTATATAAAAGTGTGATTACGTAAAAAGAGTGGGATAGGATTATAAAGTTATAGAACAATAGGGTAGGGTTGTAAACATGTTATATTGCAGTAATACTGGATACCTAAAAGAACGTATAATAGTAAAATAGTCTATCTGGAGAGAAAAAGGGGGGGGAGGAAACTCCCATCAATAATTTACATATTCGAGTGCCTCATTAAGGCCAAAGGGTGTTAATGTATTAAGGTGATATATCCAAAACATCTCTTTTAGACTAAGTTGCTGGAAAGAGGAAGATACATGTTCTAGAGCATGGGTGTCAAACATGCGGCCCGCAATGAATATCTTTGCGGCCCGGCAGTCTAGTATCTCTGAACATGAGCGCGCTGCTATCGGCGCGCTCATGTTCTCTCAGCAGCACAGGGAGAAGGAAGCTGTCCTCCCATCCCCTGTGCTGCTGCCGCTGCCACCAATGAGAAGAGAGGGGGGGGGGGGGAGGAGGGGCGGGCGCACTGAGCCACCAATGATAGGACTATTCCCATTTCCCACACAGAGCGGCGCCCAGCGATGTCTCAGCACTCACCATTAGTCCTGGGCGCCGCTCCGTTCGCCTGCAGTGCCCCATTACTGTCTCCTCTCCTACTCCACATGCTGCTGATTACTATCGGGGCGATGGGAGGAGACATCAGCTTCACTAGTGGGCGTTCCTTCTCCCTGCGCTGCGATTGGACAGCACTACAGCCAGGAAGAAGGAACGCCCACTAGTGAAGCTGATGTCTCCTCCCATCGCTCCGATAGTAATCAGCAGCATGTGGAGCAGGAGAGGAGACAGTAATGGAGCACTGCAGGCGAACGGAGCGGCGCCCAGGACTAATGGTGAGTGCTGAGACATCGCTGGGCGCCGCTCTGTGTGGCCTGATAGTGAAAGTCAGTCTTTAACACAATACAGGAGGCGGGTGCCGGCAGCAGAATCGCATTGCCGGCACCCTGCCGCTGACAGGGAGCTGCGATCAGAGGCAGTTAACCCCTTAGGTGCCGCACCTGAGGGGTTAACTGCTGATCTGCCAGTACCAGCCTCCTGTATAAAGGGGTAATTTATCATTGGTGGTGCAGTGTGCCCCCCCCCCCAACCCCCCATCCCATTAAAATCATTGGTGGCACAGTGCGCCAGCCCCTCTCAACCCCCCCAGTATTAAAATCATTGGTGGCAGTGGCCACAGGGACCTCTCCCCTCCCCCTCATTGGTGGTGCAGTGGCCGCTTCTGATCGGAGCCCCAGCTGTGTAAGCCTGGGGCTCCGATCAGTTACCATGGCAGCCAGGACGCTACAGAAGCCCTGGTTGCCATGGTAACATCCCTGATGCTGTGTGCACAAGGCACAGAGCAGCAGGGACAGTGTGAAGTCCTATTCACCCTGATAGAGCTGAATAGGACAAGGGATGAAAGATCCCAGGTTCTCGCCCCTAAGGCTACTTTCACACTTGCGTTCAGAGCGGATCCGTCTGAGACGGATCCGCTCATATAATGCAGACGGTGGATCCGTTCAGAACGGATCCGTCTGCATTATATTGTAAAAAAATTGTTTTTATTTTTTTTGATGCGGCTCACATAAACTTAAATTTTGTTTTTTTGGCCCATGTTAGCCTTTGAGTTTGACATGCTTGTTTTAGAGGGATCATTTTTAACATACTCGGATTGCCCTTGTGTCTAAGGGCAAAATGCCGTGATACACTGTGGGTTCCGATTTTTCTATTAATGTTGGAGCGGTGCTCATTCATGCGCTCTCTTAGAGTGTTTGGGTGGTACGGCCTACATAATGGAGACCACAGGGGCACATCAGTAAATATATGACGTTCGTTGTGCCACAGTTCATGTGGTGTTTGAAGGTGATTTTATTGTTAGAGGATGGTAGTTGGAATTCACCTATCGCACATTGTAACATAGCACAACACTTACATCTTCGTACTCCACATTTGAATACGCCTTTGGTAGTTTCTAATTTGTGGTTGTGGCATGTTGGGATGGTCTTCACGCCAGTTAGTTTAGGACAAGAGGGGGCTACTATGTTCTTAAGTGTTTTAGCTCTGCGGTAGATTAGGTTTGGTTGTGGAGGGATGTGTTTCCCTAAAATGGGGTCTTTTTGCAAGATTGGTCAATATTTAGTGAGAATCTGTCTTATGGTTTTATGTTTAGAGTTACCGTATTTTTCGCCGTATAAGACACACCTTTTCCCCCCCAAAAGTGGGGGGAAAATAGCAGTGCGTCTTATACGGCGAATGCTGCCGATTTTGCTGCGATGCCGCGCGGCGGGTGTATCAGCTGTGAGGGAGGAGGGGCTGGGGGCCGGCGTCTGCTTTTATGACAGCGGGGCCCGTGCAGTGACTGTATTCTACTACACGGGCCCCGCTCACTGTATAATCCTATGTCTAATAGTTAATTGTATGTAATCGCATAAAGAGCGCTGTGTATTACCGGTACTTACAACTACAAGCGCTCGCCGCTCGGTAGGCAGAGAGGAGGGAGGAGGGAGGAGGCAGGCCGGGAGGACGGGCGCTGGCAGTGTGAGTCATACGTCACACGCCTGCGCCGCCCACTTTATGAATGAAGCAGGCGGCGTGGGCGCATGACGTATGACTCACGCTGCCAGCGCCCGTCCTCCCGGCCTGCCACCCCCCTCCTCTCTGCCTACCGAGCGGCGAGCGCTTGTAGTTGTAAGTACCGTAATACACAGCGCTCCTTATGCGATTACATACAATTACAATTCACTATTAGACATAGGATTATACAGTGAGCGGGGCCCGTGTAGTGGAATACAGTCACTACACGGGCCCCGCTATCATTATAAAAGCAGATGCCGGCCCCCAGCGTGTATTGAGGGTCATTCACTACAGGGACACTTATGGAGGGGATCTGTGGATGACACATAGCATAAGATGCTATATATGTGTCATCCACAGATCCCCCCCCCCATAACTGTCATACACAGTGCCATCCAGAGAGCCCAATAAGAGCCACCCACAGATCCCCCATAAGTGTCACCCACAGATCCCCCATAACAGTGCGTCACCCACAGATCCCCCATAACAGTGCGTCACCCACAGATCCCCCATAACAGTGTGCCACCCACAGATCCCCCATAACAGTGCGCCACCCACAGATCCCCCATAACAGTGCCATCCACAGACCAAATTAGTTCAAAACCCACCAAAAGCACACCTTTTGGTTCAAAATATTTTTTTTCTTATTTTCCTCCTCAAAAACCTAGGTGCGTCTTTCGGGCCGGTGCGTCTTATAGGGCGAAAAATACGGTATATCTTGTAATAAGGCTCGGTTTATATACGTAAGAGTTGGTCAAATTCTTGATTTTTGGTTTAAGACTAGTCCTTTGTGTCTCCTTGAGAACTCAATTTTTGGATTCTTCAATAAGTTGTAGTGGGTAACCCTTGGTCTTTAATCTCTCACCCAACAGGCCGATTTGTTCCCTCATTACCCTATCGTCAGTGCAGTTTCGCCTAATACGTCTCATTTGGCTAAAAGGTATATTACTCTTCCATTTATGATGGTGACAACTATTAAAATCTAAATAACTATTTGTTGTGTCTACATTTTTAAAAAAGTTTGTCAAAATTCTATTATTAACACTATTCAAATGTAAGTCAAGGAAAACAGCTTCCTTCGGATGGTGTTCTAATGTGAGATTAAGATTCCAATCGTTGGTATTGACCTTATTTATAAAAGACTTCAGGTCCTCAACATCGCCATTCCAAATTAGTCTATATATCGTTTATAAAAAACGATGTTGGGGTGACAAAGGAAGCCAATTTGTTTTTCGAAGGCCCCCCATCAGGAGATTGGCGTATGATGGGGCAAATTTAGTCCCCATAGCTGTACCTTTTTGTTGCAAGTAGAAAGTGTTATTATGAATAAAATAGTTATGATGTAAAATAAAATCAATACATTGTAAAACAAAATCTCTTTGTCTCTGTGGCATAAGAATATCTGCATCAATAAAATCCTTAACAGATCTTATGCCTAATGAATGTACAATATTGCTGTAAAGTGCTGCAACATCAAGGGTTTCCCACCTGTACTCATCTCTCCACTCAAAAGATTCTAAAGTGCAAATTAGTTGGGCAGAATCTCTAAGATAGGAGGACAGGGAAATTACATATTTTTGGAGTAGGCCATCGACATACTCTGACAAATTGGACGTGAGTGAGTTAATCCCTGAAATAATCGGCCGTCCAGGGGGGTTCTGTAAGGACTTATGTACCTTAGGCAAAAAAATAAAAACGTGCCAGTGAAGGGTGTAGAGCTTTAAGGTATACTTTTTCCTTCTTATCAATCACGCCGTTTTGATGTCCTTTATAAATCAATCCATTTAATATCAGGGTATATTCCTTGGTAGGGTCATGGCTGAGTTCTTTATAGTACTCGGTATCTGACAGAATTCTGGCCGACTCGGCTTCATAATATGTAGTATCCATAATGACTATTGATCCCCCCTTATCTGCACTTTTTAAAACTATGTCCCGATTCTGTTTCAGATTCTTGAGAGCTAGTTGGAGATTTCGGTTTAAATTGTTGGGTCCTGGAACTAATGGGGCGGACCCCTTCTTTTTGGTTTTACTAGTAGTAGTTAGCTGACTGGATGGAAAGTGTCTTTAAATTCCTCCATGACTATATTATAGAAACTCTCGATGTGAGGGCCCCTACTGTCCAGGGGGTAGAAAGATGATTTCCTTTTCAATGATGATTTAAGGGGGGGGGGGGGTACTAGTAGTATCTAGACCTTCTGGTTGGGGTACTGGATAAACTAACGGAAAGAGGTGTGATGATTGGTTTTCTAATGGTGTCATTATATTGGAGGTACATGAATTTTTTATAGAAAAATGGCGTTAAAGGGTAAGTTTACGGACAAATTTATTTAAGTCGATGATGAGTTCAAAGACGTCAGGCTCTGTTGAGGGGCAGAAGGATAGACCTTTACTGAGTAATTCAATATCGTATGGTTCTAACCGATATCTGGATAGATTGAAGATCCCTTTGTCCCTCAATGAGTCTTTTTCGGTTGATAGGGCGATTGCTGAGGTAACATGGTTTTATGTTTAGAGTTATATCTTAAGACAGATTCTCACAAAATATTGGCCAATCTTGCAAAAAGACCCCATTTTAGGGAAACACATCCCTCCACAACCAAACCTAATCTACCGCAGAGCTAAAACACTTAAGAACATAGTAGCCCCCTCTTGTCCTAAGCTAACTGGCGTGAAGACCATCCCAACATGCCACAACCACAAATTAGAAACTACCAAAGGCGTATTCAAATGTGGAGTACGAAGATGTAAGTGTTGTGCTATGTTACAATGTGCGATAGGTGAATTCCAACTACCATCCTCTAACAATAAAATCACCTTCAAACACCACATAAACTGTGGCACAACGAACGTCATATATTTACTGATGTGCCCCTGTGGTCTCCATTATGTAGACCGTACCACCCAAACTCTAAGAGAGCGCATGAATGAGCACCGCTCCAACATTAATAGAAAAATCGGAACCCACAGTGTATCACGCCATTTTGCCCCTAGACACAAGGGCAATCCGAGTATGTTAAAAATGATCCCTCTAGAACATGTATCTTCCTCTTTCCAGCAACTTAGTCTAAAAGAGATGTTTTGGATATATCACCTTAATACATTAACACCCTTTGGCCTTAATGAGGCACTTGAATATGTAAATTATTGATGGGAGTTTCCTCCCTCCCCCCCTTTTTCTCTCCAGATAGACTATTTTACTATTATACGTTCTTTTAGGTATCCAGTATTACTGCAATATAACATGTTTACAACCCTACCCTATTGTTCTATAACTTTATAATCCTATCCCACTCTTTTACGTAATCACACTTTTATATAAGATGTACTTCTGATCATAATAATGTGGTCAACCCCCCCCCACCCCCATTTTTGATACAATATATCTATCTATCTATCTATATATCTCTTTTATACATCTATATATTTTTTTATATATTTATATGTTTTTTATCTATGTATGCTTAGATGTAGATGTGTATATTCATATACACGACCGTCATGTGTTTCTTCACATTATGACATATATCCCTTAGTTTTTTCCAGTGTACATCCATATCCGGCCCCCTCTTATGTGATTTTTAAGTATTTATATTGATTCCCTTCTCTACCAAAATCTACATCACCCAGCGGTTTCACCGCCGGACCGGAAGTTTCTCCACATGTGCGGTCCAGCGTGGGACGCATGAGGGGAGCCGGAAGTCCACACATTGAACATCCTGTGGGAGGAATCGGAGGTTCCTGGTGCGTTCCAGGGTGAAGCGCATGGTAGACCGGAAGCTGGGTTTCCGTCTACTCTTTCACTGGTAAAAGCCGGGAGCGGGCTTTTGAGGGGGGCGGTCCCTTGTTCTCGGCGTCCCATGCGCTCCTCCTTGGTGCCAAAATACACCCTATTGGCATGTTCATAACCCTATATAGGGCTATCAGGTAAATACCACTATTGTTATCACAAGCATATATCTTTTTATTTTTACCTGCTCCTGATGAAGGGGTTTGCATACCCCGAAACGCGTTGAGCCTTTTATGCACTAATAAAGAAGCCAAAGCCTTCAACAACAACACTGAGGTGAAGTTCTCTTCTTTCCATCCTATTGGGCAACCATCAGTTTTGAAGACTCTACGGGCACTCCTGGCTGGGGGGTTTATGGTTCATGCTGGTGTCTTGAGTTTATCCAGCTGGCCACCCCCCCGTGAAGTGAGTTAATAATTATTATCCTTGGCTATTTTAACATACCGGTATACGGCTATTTTATGTGGTTTTTCTATGTGACTATTTCCACCTACTAATTATAGGTACATTTTAGTGGTGTGTTTATCATTTACTCGCCCCTCCACCTTTTAGTCATCCTAATTAGGGTGAACGTCTAATGTTTATATAACTAACTTTCTCTCTGATATGCACTTTGGGTTTTGGCGCTTCTCATAGGGGTGTAATTTCTCAGACTTGAAAAGTCTTTTTGTTTATTCTGCACAAGGTACAGACAAGTCCTGAGGGATCCATGCCTGGTTCATTTTAATTACCGTACTTTTCGCCCTATAAGACGCCCTCCCCCCCCCCAAAAGTGGGGGGAAAATAGCAGTGCGTCTTATGGGGCGAATGCTGCTGATTTTGCTGAATTTTCAATGATACACCCGATGCCGCGGCGGGTGTATCAGCTGTGAGGAAGGAGGGTCTGGGGGCAGGCATCTGCTTTTATAATGACAGCGGGGCCCGTGCAGTGACTGCATTCTACTACACAGGCCCCGCTCACTGTATAATCGTATCTCTAATAGTTAATTGTTATGTATATAATCGCATAATCAGCACTATGTATTACTTGCAACTACAAGCGCTTGGTAGGTAGCAGAGAGGAGGGAGGAGGCAGGCCAGGAGGACGGGCGCTGGCAAAGTGAGTCACTACGTCACACGCCTGCACCGCCCACCTTATGAATGAAGCAGGCGGCGTATGCGCATGACGTATGACTCACGCTGCCAGCGCCTGTCCTTCCGGCCTGCCTCCTCCCTCCTCTCTGCTACCTACTGAGCGCTCGTTGTAAGTAATACACAGCGCTGACTATGCGATTATATACATAACAATTAACTATTAGAGATACAATTATACAGTGAGCGGGGCCCGTGTAGTAGAATACAGTCACTGCATGGGCCCCGCTGTCATTATAAAAGCAGATGCGACCCCCACCCGGTGTATTGAGGGTCATTCACTACAGGGACACTTATGGAGGGGATCTGTGGATGACACATAGCATAAGATGCTATATATGTGTCATCCACAGATCCCCCCCATAACTGTCATACACAGATCCTCATAAAAGTGCCACCCAGAGACCCCAATAAGAGCCACCCACAGATCCCCCATAAGAGTGCGTCACCCACAGATCCTCCATAACAGTGCATCACCCACAGATCCCCCATAACAGTGCGTCACCCACAGATCCCCCATAAAAGTGCGTCACCCACAGATCCCCCATAAGAGTGCGTCACCCACAGATCCCCCATAACAATAAAGGACGGTACGTTGTCCTTGTAACAGGGATCCAGCTGTGTGGCTACCCAGTAATCAGCACAAGTTAGAATGTTGGCAACTTGGCAGTCTTTGCGGAGACACTGCAGCATTTAAATCGCTCATGTGTGCCAGGCTGCCAGAGGCAACAAAAAGCTGTCCTCTGTGGGAGGTGTATCGTCTGTGTTCTCTGTATCCCCCTAGCCACGCACCAGTAATGGCCATGAGCTGGTCTGGGTGCCACCCTGCTGTGAACACTGTTCCTCCTCCTCCATCTCGTCCTCCTCACCCTCCCACTCATCATCCTCCAGAACTGTGCCCTGGCTGGACAATATTGTACCTGGCATTTGGGGGTGCAGGAACCCACCCTTGGAGCCACTTGTGATTGACTGGCCGGAAACCCTACAAAATGATCCCTCTTCCTCCTCCTCTTGTGCCACATCCTCTTCCATCATTGCCAGTAGCATTTTTTTCAATGAGGCATAGAAGTGGGATAGTTACACTGAGATTGGCGTTATCGGCGCTGGCCATGTTGGCGGAGTACTCAAAACAGTGCAACAAGGAACACAGGTCTCGCATGAGGCCCAGTCATTGGTGGTGAAGTGGTGCTGTTCCGCAGAGCGACTCACCCGTGTGTGCTGCAGCTGAAACTCCAGTATCACCTGCTGCTGTTCGCACAGTCTTGCCAGCATGTGCAAGGTGGAGTTCCACCTTGTGGGCACGTCGCATATGAGGCGGGAAGGCCGAAGTTACGCTGCAGCGCTGACAGGCCCGCACATTACGCAGCAGCTCTGACATATCTGGGTAATTTTTAAGGAATCTCTGCACCACCAAATTCAGCACATGCTCCAGGCAAGGGATGTGCGTCAAACCGACTAGTCCAAGAGCTGCTACGAGATTTCTCCCATTATCGCACACCACCAGTCTTGAGGCTCACTGGCACAAACCACTCATCGGTCTGTATGTTCAAGGCCCGTCCACAGCTCCTGCGCGGTGTGGGGTTAGTCCCCCAAACAGATACGTTTTAAAACTGCCTGCTGTCGTTTAACCCTGGCTGTAAAGCAGTTGATGGTGAAGGTGTTACGCTGACCGGATGAGGAGCCGGTAGAGGATGGGGAAGCGAAGTAGGAGGAGGAAGCAACAGGAGGCAAACTGAAGCGCCTTGCAATCCTCAGTGGTGGAAGGACATGCGCCAAACTGCTATCTGCCTCAGGCCCAGCGGCCACTGCATTTACCCAGTGTGCCGTTAGGGAGATATAACGTCCCTGACCGTGATTACTGGTCCACGTATCCGTAGTGAGGTGCACCTTGCCACAGATGGCATTGTGCAGTGCACACCTGATTTTGTCCCCCACTTGGTTGTGCGTGGAAGGGATAGTTCACCTGGAAAAGTAGTGGCGGCTGGGCACGACATTCTGTAGGACTGCCACCGCCATAAGGCCTTTAAAACTCTCCGTCTCTGCCAGACGGAATGACAGCATTTCAAAGGCCAGTAATTTAGAAATTCTGGCATTCAGGGATAGGGATTGCGGGTGGGTAGGGGGGTACTTACTCTTCCTCTCCAGTGTTTGGGAGATGGAGAGCTGAACGCTTCCGTGGGAAATTGTGGTGATGCTAGGTGACCCAGTTGGTGGTTTTGCTGGCAGATCCTTTGTTTGCAGGGTGGCAGTTGGCACTGTCATTCTAGAGGTAGATGAAGAGGCCTAGACTGCAGCAGAAGAGGAAGCAGGGGGAGCCAGAGATCTTTCTTGGTTTTTGAGGTGTCTACTCCATTGCAGCTCGTGCTTAGCACTTAAATGCCTGGTCATGCAGGTTGTGCTCAGGTTGAGAACGTTTATGCCTCGCCTCAGGCTCTGATTTCACAGCGTGCAAACCACTCATGTCTTGTCTTCAGCACATTGTCTGAAGAACTGTGCTCGGTCCCTTGCTGCGGTGGGCAGTAGCAGGCTTACTGTCTAGAGGACGGACTCTCTGCTTTTGCACCCTGCTCCCTCTTCTGCTGTGCTGGTGGCTCTGTGCGACCACCGCCTCTTCCTCCGAACTACATAGGTCACTCTCATGACCTTAATTCCATGTGGGGTCGAGGACCTCATCGTCCTCCACATTATCTTCCACCCAGTCTTCACCCCTGACTTCCTTGTCGATCTGCACACTTTTGAATGCCCCAGCAGTTGGCACCTGTGTTTCTTCACCAACGTGCTGCAATGGTCCTCCCATGTACTCATCTTGAAACATAAGTGGTTGGGCATCGGTGCACTCAATCATCTACTTCAGGGGCAGGGTTAGCTGGAGGGCCCTGGGAAACCCTGATAGCAGAGTCATCAAAAAGCAGAAGAGACTGCTGCATGACTTGGGGCTCAGACTGCTTGGCTGATTTGCCAGGGGGTGAGGTGAAAGACTGATGGACATCGGCTGCTGGTGCCAACTCTGATCTTTCAGCAGGAGACTGGGTGGAAGACAATGTGAATGAACTGGAGCCACTGTCAGCAACCCGATCTACTATCGCCTGTTCTGGCCTTACCCATCGTAGAGCCGCATTAGGCCCGATCAAATACCGTTAAAGGTTTTGTCGCCTACTCGCACCTGAGGAAGGGGTTTCACTTGTGCGTGTAGCTGGCACAGATCGACCACGTCCTCTCCCTGCAACAGGTATTCCACCAGCAGCACCATGACCTTGGCAACACCCCTTATTTGACTCTCTCCTCATATTTCTTAAATTTAGGATCTTGCCCTAAATAGGTTTTTAATTACTAGCAGAAGAGAACCACAGCATGTATAGGGTGTATCTCACACGCCCTGATTCAGACTAGGCCGCACTTAAAGATTTGTGCCCAAAATGGGTGTTTGTTTAATGACTGAATAGAACCACACTATGTAAAGGCTGTATTTCACAATGACATATGAAGCAAAGGCTGCAAAATAAACTTTTTCCCCCCAAACTCGTGTTTGTTTAATAACTGAATATGACAGCAGTATATAACCCTGGAATTTCAAACGTCTTTATGCTGCAAGGCCAGAAAAATTGTGTATTTTGCCCACAAAAGGGTGTTTTATTAATAGAAGAATATAACCCCAGTATAAAAAGGGTGTATCTAACACGCCCTGACCCACACTAGGCCGCAATTAAAGATTTGTGCCCAAAATGGTTGTATTTCAAATAAGTATCTCACAATTAACTTTTTTTTCCCCAAACGCGTGTTTGTTTAATAACTGAATATGGCAGCAGTATATAACCCTTGAATTTCACTCGTGCTGATGCTGCAAGGGCTGTAAAATTGTGTATTTTGGCAAAAAAGTGTGTTTTTAAAATCCCAGAAAATTATGGCTGTATTTCTAGTTTACATTTCACACTGACTCATCCAGATTTTGTATATTGCCCAAAAAGTTTTTTTTTTTTTTACTAACAGAATATGAAAGCTGTATAGAACGTTGGAATTTTGCACGTCCAGATGCAGCTAGGGATGTAAAATAATGGATTTTGCACAAAAAGGGCGTTTTAAAAAGCCCAGAAAATTATGGCTGTATTTGTAGCTTAAAATTGCACACCGACTAATCCAGATGTTGTATATTGCCAAAAAAAGTGTGTTTTTTTGTAACAGAATATGAAAGCTGTATATATTAAACTTTAATTTCACATGTGCAGAACTGTAAAATAGTGGATTTTAGCAAAAAAAAGGGTGTTTTAAAAAACACTGAAAATTATGGTTGTATTTCTAGCTTAAATTGCACACCAACTAATCCAGATGTTGGATACTGCTCAAAATTTTTTTATTTTTTTCCCCTAATAGAATATGAAAGCTGTATAGAACGTTGGAATTTCACACGTCCAAATGCAGCTAGTGATGTAAAATTGTGTATTTTGCACAAAAAGGGTATTTAAAAAACATAACAAAATTATGGCTGTATTTCTAGTTTAAATTGCCAACTGACTAATCCTGCAAATGCACCAAATTTTTTGCAACCAGATTAATAGTGCAGTTTTTCAAGCTTGGATTTCAATGTCACAAAAGCTCAAATGCAGAGCTTCCATAAAATGGCCGCCGCCATCACCCACCTATCTAACAAACGGATAAAAGTTATTTTTTTTTCGGTCACTGCGCTCAGGGCATGGTAAAAAGATTGTGCACTGCACCCACACAACTAAATGTATGTTGATCGCCAAGTTAGATTCACGTTCTGAACAAAGATTCTCTCCTATTCTCTCCCTTAAATTACCAGCCGCATCCTCTCCCTACACTAGTAACAGCAGAGTGACGTGCAGTGCTACGTGACTCCAGCTTATATAAAGGCTGGGTCACATGCTGCACTGGCCAATCACAGCCATGCCATTAGTAGGCATAGCTGTGATGGCTTCTAAGGTCAGACAGTTAAACGCATGTTGATTGGCTGCTCTGCAGCCTTTCATAAAGTGCCAAGGAAGCGCCGAACACCGAACCCAAACACAAAATTTTACTGAAATGTTCGGGTCCAAAAATCCTAAAGTTCGGTACGAACCCGAACTTTACAGTACGGGTTCGCTCAACCCTATCAGTGACGTCAACACAAACTTACTGCTGACACCCTCTCCACTCTGTCGGGGGCCTCTACTTGTATAAGCATTTAATAGAACAGGTTCTGTAGACATCTCTGTCTGAATCAGCTGACGATGGTGTAAAAGGAGTGCGCTTATTCTTGACACTAACATCGACCTGTAAGGCTGTGTTCACACTTGAGTTATTTGGTCAGTTTTGGCCCCATAACTGCCCAAATAAGTGAAGTGTGCAGTGATTCTAAAAGTGATGCCTGTCGTGTGTGTCATCCTGACTCACAGTATTATTTCACTATCACAACAGACTCCCTATGCCTGTTACTGCAAGGCACCGTGTTCTACACAACTATACAGGCTCTCTGCAGCCAGGAAATAGCAGTTTATTTAACGTGATTCGCCACAAATAAATTTGGATCTAAACAAATCTATTCGGAAAATTTGGTAAACCGGCCAAATCAAATTTTTGAGAAATTTGCTCATCTCTAGTAACATCCTTGTAGGTAGCAGCTTTTAAGGTTTGCAGCAGCTGCAGTTGCGCTAGCAGGCACAGCCAGTCTCACTTCTCACTCCCTGGCTGACAGCTTCCCTGGCTCCCTACTCTACAAACACAATTCTTCTTTGTAATTTTAACTTTTCCTTTCACTGTCCCTGGAAGTAAAATACAAGACTGATTGATTTCTGACTCCCTAAGATGGTTTTTCTGGCAAACACTGCTATACCCAACCACCCTCATGCACAGCCCAGCAATAACATTCTGCTCACTCTGCTAGGGCACCTCCCTGCCTGCTGCAGCACTGATTCATCCAGACTTTCTGTTGGCCTGGGAGCCATTTAGGGCAAGCTCTTCCCTTAACTACCTATAAGGGTCAATTAAGAACCCTTCTTCCTTCCTAGTGTTTTTTCCTGCCGACATGTGCACTAACATGGCACTTTGCGTCGTTTTAGTGGATTTGTCTGAAAAGAACCTCAAAAACTTCAGGCTCATTTTTAGTTACAGCTGTGGTAAATGATAGAGTGCCCCACATGATTTATTGTGCTGTGTGTATTTATTTTGACATGAGGGATCTGACCAGACTTTTTGCTTCCTAAATGCATCATTGAGCCTTGGGTACCAATCACACTGTAGCCGGTTGACTGCTTATCTTTCTTTAGACTACATTACAAACCAGTGTACTCTGGGAACAACCCACAACCCTCTGACACAGTGATCTAGTCATCACAATTTGATCCTTATCAAAGGTTGCACTAGCTTACTGTTTCTGCTTCCAACACATCAACTTCAATGACTGTTCACTTCCTGGCTTTTACTGTATATTTCACATACCACTGACAGGTGCCAGAGTAATAAAATAATCAATGCTATTCATTTCACTTCTTTTAAGGTTATGGCTGCTTGGTGTACAGTGTGATATTTATTATAACTACTGTACACATTCCAACTGTATGAAATACATTTATTAGGTTCTCTCTAACAAGCATGTCAACTTGTGGCCCTCCAGTTGCTGCAAAACTCAATCCTTAGATATTCAGTAGGATAAAACATACTTTGTGGTCACTAGGTGCTGGCTACCCAATGGAATATACTCAATTTTGTGGAAATGAAAAGGTATTTCAAAGAATTTTTTTTTAATGTACAAGTTCCACATACACTGTAGAAATGTACTGTATTTAATACTATTCCCTAACCGCCCCCCCCCCCTCCCAGAAAAATAAATAAAAAATCACCTGTGGTTTCTGCAGCTTTCACTAGACCCCTTCGGAAAATGTTTCTCAGTCTCATTTTCATACGGAAGTTCTTAGCTCCTCCAGTTACTGAAATTAAGAGATTAGGAACCTCAAGACCCCACTGTTCAGTCATTAGCTGGTACAGAACATTAGATGGAGTATCAGATGATACTCTAACAAACTGCTGAGAAGAGAAAAAAATGAAAAAAAAACATCAATCTTCAAAAAGATTAAGAATTCACATATATGTAAACCTGATTCTTCCTTTTATGCTAATATTTGATCAATTCTATTTGCTTGCTACATCTGTTTATGAGAAAGCTAGCTGACAAGAACAAAACCAAAGGGTACCCTAAGGACCAGATTTGTGGGACCAGGAAAGTGTGGAGCTATTGATTCTGATAGCTAGGTATGTAGAGGAAGGCTGAGTGAGATGGGAAAAATACAGTAAAATAAGTTCTGTTTCTCCATGTCAAGTCTTAAAAAGCAAGAGGAGAAGAAGAATATATTGTAGCTGATTGTGGGATTCTGTATAGTAGGGAGATGACTATGTCCATATATAGAGTCAGTGCTATAAACATGAAGAGGCATGAAGAAAGCAAATATGTCCCACGGTGCAAAAAAACCTCAGCCAGTCACCAGGGTCAGGAGTAAGATCTTTTATTGCAGCGATTCAACGCGTTTCGGGGAATCACTCCCCTTCATCAGGTACAAAGGGCTGCACATCGTACCCCCTTAGCCCTTTGTACCTGACGAAGGGGAGTGATTCCCCGAAATGCGTTGTACCGCTGCAATAAAAGATCTTACTCCTGACCCTGGTGACTGGCTGTCGTTTCTTTGCGCCGTGGAACGTATTTGCTTTTTTCATGCCACTTGTCTTCTTGGGGATTCCAGGCATCTCTAACAAGAAGATCTCTCTTGATCCCGTGGCTGCAGACCGCCATTTCCAGATGTCCAGGTCCTTCTGATAAGCCCTCATTAGTGTTGTGCCTACATTTGCACAACCTTGCAAGGTGAGCCTTGTAATTTATCACTCTTATCATTTGATCTCACAAAATTACCCTATGGTGCGCACATCTGTTTTATTACAGGTTTAACCAAGCCTGCTATATCATGAACATGAGGAGAGTATGCTTGGGGACACCATGTGTATTTAAGTCTAATTTAGCCTATATTTCTGAAATGTTTCTGCCAGGATTTGAACTCACAACTTCATACAATAGAGGCAAAAACCTTAACCACTGAGCTATAGAGTTCAATGCTAAACTGTGGCAGAAAAAGCTCATAGTAGTTTCTCATGCATTAGGCATTCCTATACAGCAGAAGTATCATTTTATATTTGACCACGGAATAGGGGTGGTTAAACTTCCAGGTCAGCATTACTGCAGATCGTGGACATTGGTAGCAGGTGCCTAGTTGCACAGCAGACACCATCTCCAAAGACCCGACATGACCAAATTTGTATAGGACAGAGCTTTCTTTCTGCACTAACACTGGAGCATATGCAAGCAGCCGGGTGAGGAAGGGTCTAGTGCTGTGCAGTCCTGGGGTACATGCTGTATGATGACCGACTCAGTTACTATAGCATTTTGTTAAGAAGGGGAACTCATTCCTGTGAGGGAAAGGGGCATGAGGCGTATTCTGGGGGCCAGGAGGGTGCATATCTGTGTGTGGGGCTTTATGGCATGTAAATCTGTGAGGGAGGGCCGCAAAATGTGACTATTGGTACATTATTATGAGATTTGGGGCCCCGCTTTTGATTTTACCCAGGGTGGTGGAAGGATTGTGCTCTGAGGGCCTGAATCCGATTCCATCCTGGCTTGCAGATGTCCGGCAGTGAATGGACACTCAAAGGAAGGAGAGTAGCTGTCGTCTCCTTACTGAATACAGCTCTTTGAAAGAGAGGTTGTCCCAGGAAGACCAGTTCCTGTGTGTAGACAGAAAGCCTCATCATCAAGCAAGGCCGTACTGTTGCTGAGAGCTTGATGGCCATCCTGGGTAAGCGACATCCTAGGGTCCAGAACGGACACAGGTCAATACACCTGTTTACTCCATGCTTTATACTAGTGGCGCCTAAAAAACAGAGACTAAGCCTAGGCCTGAAACTAGATAGCTAGTTAGGGTTGTGTGGTTGCCAGGTTGTTCAGGAATGTTCTGTGGCGCAGTATTGACTTTTCAGGCTCTGCTGTGTCCGCCATCGGCTAGGTCAGTCCTGTTCTGCGGCACAGCATGGACTCTGCAGACTCTGCTTTGTCCGCCATCGGCTAGGCCTGTCCAGTGGGCAGGGACAGTGACTGTGGGTCCGGGATATAGCGTTTTCTATGCATGTTTTTATTGTTTTGGTTATGCTTGTGTTATTACTTTTTGCCTAAGTAAAGTTTCTGTTCTTACATATTAAGCTGGTGTCAGTGTCGCTTTCCTTGTCTGTGACTTCACTGTATCCTGGGGAGCCCACCCCGCTACATTATAGCCCTATAAATAGCCTCAGCCGTTATGGATTCTGCCATTTTCCAGTGTACTTAGGGCAGGGAGAGATGTCAGCAGGCGCTAGGAACAGTGATAGAAAAGACTTTATTGTGCTGAAAAAACGATTTGCAAGTTTAGGGAAAGATTATTTAAGGTGTAGGGAGGCATCATCCACGCTATAAAATGAGAACAAGGTGCAATAGGAGAGTGTCTAGTCTAGGTAATATGAGCAATTCTATTACACCTTGTTGCACTTATTGGGGATGCAAATTGCTATTATACTGCTGCTTTTAGGTTTGCACTAGATGATACTTCTGTAAATCCAGCAAACCTAATTTGTTATTGGGGTGCAAGTGCTGTGTTGCAGGGTTTATTTATAGGAAATATATGTACGTCATATTAACCATTCTGCTGTGCATTTAATTTTTTCTACAGTTTCTTTTGGGGTGTATTAGTGTAAAAAAGGAGGTCTAATTTGCCATTCTGCGGTGCAGTTACGATGTACTACAGCCTTTTTTGGGGTGTATAAGTGTAAAAAAAAGGATGTATTATTTGCCGCTCTGTGGTCAAGTTACATTGTTCTACAGCTTTTTTAGGGTATATTCATTTCCTTTTAATTGAATTATTTAAGTGACTGGCCCTTCAAAGGGAACACTCAGTGGCCATAAAGTTTCTGTCGCAGGCAGCAGAAGGGGGGTGGCAGCAGGAGTTGCAGCGAGAGGCCTGAGCTCCTGGTGTCATCTATCGGTCATGTCAACCCAGTGGTGCTTGAATGGTTCATTTGGTCTTATACTTCGTCGCAAGACACCCCCAGCCAAGAGAGTCTGTGGGTTCTTCAGACACAATGCTTAGTTGGCATGGCCCAGGAGCAGGCCCTGTGCCCTCATCTGTCCTCAAAAATATAAAAAGGGGGGCAGTGGTAACTCGTAAAACTTAACTTTTAATATAATCAATAAATAAAGCTAGGAGAAAAATACACACTCCCATTGAAAACTCCAGCCCCAAATGGACCTACAAAGTACCTTACCAACATATAACAAGTAACCCTAAATAGGGTGTATAGGGTGGATTGGTAAATAAGGTAGGTGGTTCTTACCATTCCATAGATTCTAAAATGCATGGACCAGGGTAGGTGTATAATGACTCCGTTCCTTAGATGCATCAGCCTTCTTATTCAGCTGGGGCTGCTTTAGTCTTTCTAGTTCGTAGAATGTGGACTAGGCTCAGGAAAGGGTAACAGATGAGGTATCTCTCTTATTGATGTTCTAGACGTTGGTTTCATCTGACATCACCCAGTGGAACGCACCCAAATTCATGCAGTCAAGGCTCCACCACCTCAGCTGAAGGGAGCTGTCTGTCCTTCCCACCATCTCCTGATGCTCCTGCTCTTCCTACTCCTCGTAAGTCATTCAGTCAGCAATCCATCACCAAAGCGATTGCCAAGAGACAACAGTATGTGTACACTCATCCAACAGCACAGAAGCTGAACATGCTCCTGGCCAAGTTGCTGGTGCTGCAGTCCCTCCCTTTCGAAGTGCTGGACTCTGCCCCTTTCTGAAAACTGATGGCTTGTGCTGAGCCGAGGTGGTGAGTCCCAAGCCATCATTTCTTTGCCAAAAAGGCAGCACCAGCCCTGCACACACATGTAGCACAGAAGGTGGGCCAGTCATTGAGCCTGTCGGTGTCTGCCAAAGTGCATGACAGCACCGACGTGTGGAGCTATAACGACAGTCAAGGACAATATATGTCCTTCACGGCCCACTGGGTAAATGTGGTTCCTGCCCAGCCACACCAGCAACTTGGCCAGGTGACGCCACTTCCGCCTCCACGATCTCACGCGGTTGGTCCTGCGATAATGTCCACCTCTGCCACCTCATCCTCCATGTCCTCAGCCTCCACTGCAGGGACAATTTTCAGTGCCCCACCAGCATACCACATATGCAGGACACGGTGGTGTTACACCTATCTGCACCTAGTTGCCTGGGCGAAAGGAGTCACACAGGGGAGAAACTGCTCTGTGTTCCTTATCAAGAATCCTGGCTTTCTCGTAACCTTGGTAACCTACAACGGGAAGAACATGGTGTTGGCGCTGTATCAAGGAGGGCTGAGCCATGTGACCCGCATGGCACACATGTTCAATCTGGTTGTAAAGCGGTTCCTGAAGTCTTCACCCCATCTTCTGAAAAATGGCCAGAAAACTTTGCATGCACTTCAGCCACTCGTACACCACAAAGCACACCCTCATTGAGCTGCAGCGGCACAACAGCATCTCCCAACATAGGCTTATATGCAACATTTCCACCCGTTGGAATCCCACCCTCCATATAATGGACCGATTATGTGAACAGAGAAAGGCCATAAACTATTTCTTGATGATACAGGCGGACAAAGGTACTCCCCTGTTTAACTTTGATGTTAGCCAGTGGCAGCTCATGCGTGACACCTGACGTTTGCTCGGGAGGCCACTTTATTTGTCAGTTGCCAGGACAATGGCATCAACACTGTCATTCCACTGATTCATGCCCTGGAACAGATGCTGCTTAATCTGGGTGGCCAGGGACAGGAGACATAGCGACTGTATCTCAAAGCCACATGAGCCCTGTGGGAGCTAAACTAGAGGATGAAGAGGAGGAGGACATTCTAACACAAGCAATGTGTAGAGAAATTAGTGGTTTTTCTACACAGTTGACTGGAGAGGATGAGCAGAAGCAGCTAGAGGAGCTACAGGGCGATGAGGAAGAGGAGGCAGAGGACCCAGACACTGTGGCAGTATGCAGTGGAGATGGAGGCAGGAAGTCCCATTGAGTCACTTGCGCAAATGGCCCGATGCATGCTCACTTGCTTGTGTAGTGACAGCCTAGTTGTCCCCATTCGCAAGAGGGATGACTACTGGCTCTCCACCATTTTGTACCCTCTTTACCAGTCCAAAATGGAGGCCTTTTTTACACCCGCTGACAGGGAGGACAAACTGAACTACTATTGAGACATCCTATGTAGTCAGTTGGCCGCTGCCTATCTGCGCCATCGCCCATACTCATGCAGGTCTGCCCGGGGGCTCCCTCTGTGCTTATGTTCCACTGCCATGGCTGCTGGGGGGCAGGAGCAGTACCAGCTCTATCAGCAGCAACTTTATTCTAGAGTTGCCGATGAGCAGTTTTCTTCACCTGCCTCACCAGCAGCTAGACATAGAGCAGAACCTGAACCAGAAAGTTGTGGCATACTTTGAGTGCTCCCTGCCACCCCACATCGTAGATCCCCTGGACTACTGGGCAGCCAAACTTGATTTGTGGCCTCAAATGGCCAAGTTTGCCTGGGCAAAAATCAGGGCGGGTGTTTAATGCGGCGGGGGCCATAGTGACTCCAAGGAGAACTTGCCTGTCCACCCAAAATGTGGAGAAACTGACCTCTGTGAAGATGAATCAGGTGTGGATCAGCCAAGATTTTAAAACACCAGTGCCTGATGCATCAAACTGGATCATCCATGGTGCCGCACCTACACTTTGACAAAAGAGACCTGTTTCTTCTGGCTACCTTCTTCAGCTACTATTCTAATGTTGCCACCCGCCTGATGCCACACCTGATGTAAGGTGCTCCTACTGCCATCCACCATCTTCAGTTGGTACTTGTATTGCCCCCCCCACCTCCCCACTCTGTCACTGTGCCACTCTGTGGTCTCCTCATGCTGCTGCCACATCACTACTCTGTTTTTTCCTCATGCTGCTGCCACCTCCACATTATGTCACTGTGCCACTCTGTGGTCTCCTCATGCTACTGACACCTCACTACTCAGTGGTCTCCTCATGCTGCTGCCACCTCACCACTATGTCACTGGGCTATTCTGTGGTCTCCTCATGCTGCTGCTACATCAACACTATGTCTCTGGTTCACTCTGTGGTCCCCTCACGCTGCTAGCACCACACCACTCTGTGGTCTCCTCATGCTGCTGCACCTCAACACTATGTCACTGGGCCACTCTGTGGTTTCCTCATGCTGCTGCCACATCACTACTCTGTGGTTTCCTCATGCTTCTGCCACCTCAGCAATATGTCACTGGGCCATTCTGTTGTCTCCTCATTCTGCTGCCACCTCCCCACTATGTCACTTGACCACTCCCTGGGCTTCTCATGCTGTTCCCACCCTCCCCGTTTCATGACTGGGCCACTATTTTGCCTTTTTGGCCTGATTGATATCATCATTTATTTGACCCTTCTTCTGATCTGTCAGAAGGAAAGAAAATGAGACGCACAACGGATCCTCTCTACGTAAGGCCTTTATGACATGTTCCCTATTTTGCATCAGAATTGGCCTATGATTTGGTAGCCAAAAGCAGGAGAGGGTGCAAAACACAGAAGACATGCAAATATTCCATTTACGTGTCATCTCTGTTTTGGATCCACTCCTGGCTTTTTTGGGCTTTAGCAATACTCATGGATTAGTGAATTTTTGAGAAATTTGCTTCTCTCTAGTAGTGGGAGCTTGAAAAAATCCAAATGGAGTGGAATTGGAAAAAATGCAATTATGCCACAGTTTTATGTGTTTTTTTAATGGTAAAATTGACCTGTTGCCTTCATTATCCAGGTCAGTACTATTACCACAATAACACACTTGTATATTTTTCTTGCGTTTTAATACTGAAAAAAAAAATAATCACCTTGAAAAATAAAAATAGAAATTCTCTTTTTCATTGCCATATTCTGACCTCTATAACATTTTTGTAGTTATGTGTACAGAGCTGTATGAGAGCACATTTTTGCAGGGCAAACTGTACTTTTCAGTAATACCATTTTGAAGTGGGTGTGACTTTTTGATCATTTTTTATTGGCGGTGATGAAGTGAAAAAATGGTGAATTGACCATTTACATTTTTTTTGCATTACTTTGTACATCGTATGGGTTAAATATTGTTATATTTTAAAAGTACAGGCATTTTTGGATGTGATTACGCCTATATGTATTATTGTTTATTTATTTTGGTTTTGGGAAAAGGAGGGTGATTATATTGTTTATTTATTTTGACTTTGGGGAAAGGAGGGTGATTTGAACTTATGTATTTTATTAATTTTTTAATTTTTTTTTTTAAGTCTCCCTAGGTGACTATAACTGGCCCATATAGCCATCATAGAACACACCATTTACTATATACCAATACAGTGCTTCCACCTGCTGACCTGTATTGGTATATTCCAGTGACCGCTATCGAAACCTGCTGCAGGCTTCGGCCTATTACTCTAACGTAACAGCTTCCCCAATCTCAGATGTGCACTCCAGCGCCTGCACTGCTCAGATGCTGTGGTCACATTTGACCAAGTTATTTTTTAGGTTTACATCCGCTCTAGGTCTCGGCTGTTTGAAACAGCAGAAACCCGGCTGCTATAGTCCCCGCTGTACAGGGAAGTGGGTGCCAGCTTTAACATCTTTTACATGTACTGCGGAGGTAGCCAAGGGATTAATTATGATATAAGCATTTACCACATTAACAGATATAATAAAGATTTGTTTATTTTATACAGTGTATGGCTTTTTTTCTGTAGATGTTAATTAATTCAAAGCCTGCCATACACTTTATGGCGGATTCTCACTTGCATTAGGGTATTCCGTTATAGGCTCCGTTTTAATGGAATAGAATGGAATTCATGAGACAGAATGGAAAACAGAAGGCTTTAAGATGCAATCAGTTTTTATTTGTCATAATAGAAGTCTATGGGAAAGCATAACAGATCCATCTGGTTTCCGTTATGCAGGACGGAAAACAAAGTCCTGTCGACAGGAACCTATAATGGAGTACCCTAATGCGAGTGCAAAGCCGCCCTTAAATAGCCTGCATACCTATTATGAAGAGGGGAAATAGCCAAACACTGTTAGCAGCAGCTTCTGCCCAAGAACTGTCTGAATATTAGTTTAATAAATTCATTAATTTGATCCATCGTGTTAAAATTAAGCCTTTTTAAAGGGACACTGACAGGGCCAATAAGCATATTGAGGTATATATATGGCAGTACAGGTCTTATAATGGGTATTACAATCATCTAAGTATCCCCCCTGTCCACATTATACATACAGTAAACTTAAGTTTTATAACCTGCTCCAACGGTCTTCAATCTGCCCAAGGGGCGGCGTTTCACCTCTCTTGCGCCCAGCCAGCCTCCCCAACTGCCGCTTTGAAGCGCCGCCTGTCACGGCTGTTTAAGGGTAACAAGAGCATGATAGATTCAAAAAGTTAAAGTGATGGGCGAGCACACTTCATTTGGATCATAAAATAAAATTTAATTAAATCACAATGTTCAAACGTATCGGTCCAATTCAATAAAATACAATAAAGTAAAATACACTGTTAATAACAATTCATTCATGCACAGATGAGGATAATACAAAGGGCAATTGAGTCATATACCCTATACCTCTGGTATAGCCAGAGTGCTAAACAGCATTAATGTCTTATCCGATCCACAGATGTTAAAATAGCGTTAATCCAGCATCAACTATCGATGATTATATAAAGGTATACAGGACAGTTCAGTCTCTGGTCAACTGGATAGCTTAGATTGATTCAGAAAACGCATGTAAAATCGTTGGGTGCAGATCTTATGCACCTATTAGTGTGGTAGTCGACAGTCCCGTAGCTAGTGTATTAACTTGGCTTTTGAGTTAAATAACTCCTTACCTCCCTCGTTGTATGCGGTGGTTTCTGATCGCTTTCAAACGTGAGTCGGGCAGCGCGGGATGCTTCCGGCGTCTTACTCAGCTGCAGCTGGCTTACCCGAAGTCTCACGAGATTTCCAAGCGTGATTACCGTCTTCGAGGGAATACAGTATGCCTTTGGTATCGTCGCAATAAATATCACAGTCCTGTGATCAAGTTGTATAGCATGGCCATGCTTAAGGTACTTTTCTTACAGGTGTGCGATCCAGCCCAAACGCGTTTCGGGAACACTCTTTCCCTTCATCAGAACACTCTTTTCCCCACTGATGAAGGGAAAGAGTGTTCCCGAAACGCGTTTGGGCTGGATCGCACACCTGTAAGAAAAGTACCTTAAGCATGGCCATGCTATACAACTTGATCACAGGACTGTGATATTTATTGCGACGATACCAAAGGCATACTGTATTCCCTCGAAGACGGTAATCACGCTTGGAAATCTCGTGAGACTTCGGGTAAGCCAGCTGCAGCTGAGTAAGACGCCGGAAGCATCCCGCGCTGCCCGACTCACGTTTGAAAGCGATCAGAAACCACCGCATACAACGAGGGAGGTAAGGAGTTATTTAACTCAAAAGCCAAGTTAATACACTAGCTACGGGACTGTCGACTACCACACTAATAGGTGCATAAGATCTGCACCCAACGATTTTACATGCGTTTTCTGAATCAATCTAAGCTATCCAGTTGACCAGAGACTGAACTGTCCTGTATACCTTTATATAATCATCGATAGTTGATGCTGGATTAACGCTATTTTAACATCTGTGGATCGGATAAGACATTAATGCTGTTTAGCACTCTGGCTATACCAGAGGTATAGGGTATATGACTCAATTGCCCTTTGTATTATCCTCATCTGTGCATGAATGAATTGTTATTAACAGTGTATTTTATTTTATTGTATTTTATTGAATTGGACCGATACGTTTGAACATTGTGATTTAATTAAATTTTATTTTATGATCCAAATGAAGTGTGCTCGCCCATCACTTTAACTTTTTGAATCTATTTTGCTCCAGAGGGTGGGTGTCCCTCATTTTGGGCTAGTAGCACCTGTTCCTGAGTTTCGTCCACAGTGAGCCACCGCCCTACTTTATATAACAAGAGCATGCACAGTAAAAAGAGCTACTGACCGGACCCAAACTAGGGAAGAGAAAGGGTGACCCCTGTCAGACCCTCAACACTCTCCCTATGCTGCTAAAGCACATGCCCGGATCCATGTGGTGGAACGAGGCATGCCCGCGTGCCTAAGACTGATGAGCCCTGTAACCCCTACAATAGTGGAAGGGGCACGGCCACCGATGCCCTGCTCAGAATATGGAGGGAACCGTGGCCACCTCAGATCCAGTCAAAAAATCACCAGGTACACAACAAAGTCTGCACACTTAGCTGATGGAGCTGCAGCCGCAGAGAAGACGGATCCAAGGGCCGCTGGCAATATCCGGAGTGCTTGCAGCAACAGAACAGAGGTCCAGAGAACTAATAGCTTAACAAGTGAAGATACTCAAGGCAGAGCTACAACTGAAAAGAGAAATATAATCCACGCCCTGCAATAGGAGGAGGGGTGATTTAAAGGCAGGGAAATCAAACGCAGGAGGAACAGCTGGGAGTAAAGACCTCATCACAGGGGCGGAGAGACAGAACAGTGAGAACACCTCCAAACTCTAAGTGACATCATCACAGGGGTGGAGACACAGAGCTGTGAGAACAGCCTTTTTAGTGCCGAAAAGTTTCTTTTTAGTAGAAATAATAAAGGAATGACATATCAGAGCCATAAGAATTGAGTCTCCAGAATTGTTATTACATGGGGAATGCTAGTAGATATTAAAACAGGCACATCAGGAGTGGTGAAAGGTCCTTGATGCTCTCCAAAAGAGAAACAATATAAAATATTGTAATGTAATACCTTTTAATGACTGACTAAAATAAATGATGTTATAAGGCAAGCTTTTAAAGGGAACCTGTCATGTGGATATTTGATTATAATCTAACTAATTATATGCAATCAGTAACTACTAAAAAGTGCCTTAGATGTATTCACTTACTGGTGTGACAGATGGTTACCTCATAATATACACACAAAGATGCCGCATGCTAATGAGCTGATTGGAGTCCAGCGTATATTTAATTCAGAGATATAGCCACTCCCCTGCCCACCTGCTGCTGATTCATATGGAAAATAACTGTCATTCAGTAGCAGGTGGGCGGGGAGAGTCAGGAGCTCATGAATATTCACGACTCATCATTATCAGCTGAAGCTTTTCAATACAAGATGTTGGCAGATTGACTGGGTCAATTATAGAAAGTGACCCAGCATTTTGCTAAGAGAATCAGTCACTTATTTATGTTGGCCTTAGTTAGGACACAATAAAACTGGTGACAGGTTCCCTTTAGAGGAAAAAAAAAAAAAAACGAGTCATGAAAGCTTGCCTTATAACATCATGTATTTTAACTAGCCATTAAAAGGTATCAAATTGCAATATTTTATATTGTTTCTCTTTTGTTACCTCTTGACGAAGCCTACATGGCGAAACACGTAGAGGTTGAGGTGCTTGGGGATTTGCTCTCACCAGTGAACAGCAGCAAGATGGGTATGTAACGTGATACTTTGTGTGGGTTGGACGGGCGGTACCTGTTATGTTTATAGCAGCCATCAGTTATATCAGTACACAGCCGTGGTCCTATCGCCCTACAGTGTTCACATGTGGGACGCTGAGACAGATCAGATGTTAGGTTATATATTGTGGGGATAAGCATTGGTACCCCTAACCACTCCAGTGTCTTTAGTCCCTGTACAATTGTTGCACATTTAACTGTTTGTGGTGCAACTTACCTTGAGTGTGATTCTCCACATTGTTGAGCCCCAATAGGGGCTCAGTATTCATGTCCTGTCCCTTTTTACTCTACTTCTATTGATTGTGTAACTGTATTGAATAAAATCATATCATAAAACATCCTCGTTCTTTTTTGGTGTCTCTTTTGGTCAACAACATATAAACGCTGCAGTCATCAGCCTAAGGCCTCATGCACACGGCCGTTGTTTTAGTCCTCATCCGAGCCGCCGTTTTGGCAGCTCGGATGCGGATCCATTCACTTCATCGGGGCTGCATAAGATGCGAACCGCACTCCGCTTTCTGTCCGCAGCCATTGCTCTGTGGCCCCGCAAAAAATATATATAACGTGTCCCTTTCTTGTCTGCACTTTGCGAACAAGTATAGGCAGTTATAAGTAAAGCCTGTCCGTGACGGTTGTGTGCATACGTCCCAAGGGTGATGGTCAACGTGACAAATCGCTACTACCAGGTAAGCAAAACATGGCAGGAAGAATCAAAGCTGTGGAGCTAGAGCTAATAAGGTAGTAGTGCTGCTTTAGTAGCGCAACTAGAAATTACTTGGCCCCAAAGAAATTTTTTTTACGGCCCCCCTCCCCCAGCAAATTCTTCTCAGTCCCCTACTCCTGTGCAACTCTCACTCTTGTGGCTAATCATGATCACCCTCTCAGACGAGGGCCAACAGCAGCTCTGTCTATTTCCTACACGTATATACTGTATATAAAGTCACTGTATATAATGTAATTGTATAATACTGTTGAGGGGGCCCTGACAATCTTTTAGTCCTCATCCTAGGTGGGCCCCTTCTGAGTTTGGGACCCAAAGCAGCCGCCTCCCATGCTTCCCATATCGCTATGCACATGTCCAGCTTCTATTATTTTATTTCATTTCTCAACCTCTGCCCAGTTTTTGCTGAAATTAGATACGGTAACCCCTTTAATCTGTCATACATTTCATTGCAACTCTTTATCTGCAGTCAAATGATATTTTAGAATAAATCTTCAGGGTACCACAAGATGACAAGTTAGAAATCTAATATATAAAGCTGATTGTATGTGTGTGTGTGTGTGCATGTCCGCTAAAGAAATCCGCACCGTCGCATTTACAATCACGAAATTTGGCAAATAGGTACATTAGGTGTCCAGGAAGGTTTTAGACCAGGTCTCAGATGTCTAGGATGTACCGTTCCTGAAATATTCCCAAAAAATGCATTAGCCAATAGAAGCTTGGTCACATTATCAGCCAATAGAAGCTCGCAGGTCCTCCAGTCTCCACACACACAGCTTTATACCAGGTTTCCATAACAACCCAGCTATTTTTCTTCACTGCTGTAGTAAAGCTTTAACCCCTTAGGGACACAGCCTTTTTACACCTTAGGACCAGGTAATTTTTTGCAAATCTGACCAGTGTCACTTTAAGTGCTGATAACTTTAAAATGCTTTGACTTATCCAGGCCGTTCTGAGATTGTTTTTTCGTCACATATTGTACTTCATGACACTGGTAAAATGAAGTCAAAAAAATTTGCAAATTTCAAAGTTTCAGTTTCTCTACTTCTGTAATACATAGTAATACCCCTAAAAATGTTGATGACTTTACATTCCCCATTTGTCTACTTCATGTTTAAATTATTTTGGGAATGATATTTTATTTTTTGGGGATGTTACAAGGCTTAGAAGTTTAGAAGCAAATCTTGAAATTTTTCAGAAATTTACAAAAACCCAATTTTTAGGGACCACTACAGCTCTGAAGTCACTTTGCGAGGCTTACATAATAGAAACCACCCAAAAATGACCCCATTCTATAAACTACACCCCTCAAGGTATTCAAAACTGATTTTACAAACTTCTTTAACCCTTTAGGTGTTGCACAAGAGTTATTGGCAAATGGGGATGAAATTTGAGAATGTCATTTTTTTGCCTAATTTTCAATTTTAACCAATTTTTTCCACTAACAAAGCAAGGGTTAACAGCCAAACAAGACTGTATCTTTATTGCCCTGACTCTGCCGTTTACAGAAACACCCCATATGTGGCCGTAAACTACTGTACGGCCACACAGTAGGGCGTAGAGGGAAAGGTGCGCCATATGGTTTTTGAAAGGCAGGTTTTGCTGGACTGTTTTTTTGACACCATGTCCCATTTGAAGCCCCCCCTGATGAACCCTAGAGTAGAAACTCCATAAAAGTGACCCCATCTAAGAAACTACACCCCTCAAGGTATTCAAAACTGATTTTACACACGTTTTTAACCCTTTAGGTGTTGCACAAGATTTAATGGAAAATAGAGATACGATTTCCAAATTTCACTTTTTTGGCAGATTTTCCATTTTAATATTTTTTTTCCAGTTACAAAGCAAGGGTAAACAGCCAAACAAAACTCATTATTTATGGCCCTAATTCTATAGTTTACAGAAACACCCCATATGTGGTCGTAAACTGCTGTACGGGCACACGGCAGGGCGCAGAAGGAATGGAATGCTATACGGTTTTTGGAAGGCAGATTTTGCTGGACTGTTTGTTTTTTACACCATGTCCCATTTGAAGCCCCCCTGATGCACCTCTAGAGTAGAAACTCTAAAAAAGTGACCCCATTTTAGAAACTACGGGATAGGGTGGCAGTTTTGTTGGTACTAGTTTAAGTAACATATGATTTTTAGTTGCTCTATATTACACTTTTTGTGCGGCAAGGTAACAAGAAATACCTTTTTGGCACAGTTTTTTTTTGTTATTTACAACATTCATCTGACAGGTTAGATTATGTGGTATTTTTATAGAGCAGGTTGTCACGGACGCGACAATACCTAATATGTATACAATTTTTTTTTATTTATGTAAGTTTTACACAATGATTTCATTTTTAAAACAAAAAAGTTTTAGTTTCTCCATAGTCTAAGAGACATAGTTTTTTCAGTTTTTGGGCGATTATCTTAAGTAGGGTCTCATTTTTTGCAGGATGAGATGATGGTTTGATTCGCACTATTTTGGGGTGCATATGATTTTTTGATCGCTTGTTATTACACTTTTTGTGATGTGAAAATTGCTTTTTTTACACCGTTTTTATTTTTATTTTTTTGCGGTGGTCACCTGAGGGGTTAGGTCATGTGTAGAGTTGAGCGAACACCTGGATGTTCGGGTTCGAGAAGTTCGGCCGAACTTCCCGAAAATGTTCGGGTTCGGGATCCGAACCCGATCCGAACTTCGTCCCGAACCCCATTGAAGTCAATGGGGACCCGAACTTTTCGGCACTAAAAAGGCTGTAAAAGGGCTAGAGGGCTGCAACATGTAGGTAAATCCCCTGCAAACAAATGTGGATAGGGAAATGAATTAAAATAAAAATTAAATAAATAAAAATTAACCAAAATCAATTGGAGAGAGGTCCCATAGCAGAGAATCTGGCTTCACTTCACCCACCACTGGAACAGTCCATTCTCAGATATTTAAGCCCCGGCACCCAGGCAGAGGAGAGAGGTCCCGTAACAGAGGATCTGGCTTCATGTCAGCAGAGAATCAGTCTGCATGTCATAGCAGAGAATCAGGCTTCACGTCAGCCACCACTGCAACAGTCCATTGGCATATATTTAGGCCCAGCACCCAGGCAGAGGAGAGAGGTCCCGTAACAGAGGATCTGGCTTCATGTCAGCAGAGAATCAGTCTGCATGTCATAGCAGAGAATCAGGCTTCACGTCAGCCACCACTGCAACAGTCCATTGGCATATATTTAGGCCCAGCACCCAGGCAGAGGAGAGAGGTCCCGTAACAGAGGATCTGGCTTCATGTCAGCAGAGAATCAGTCTGCATATCATAGCAGAGAATCAGGCTTCACGTCACCCAACATTGGAACAGTCCATTGGCATATATTTAGGCCCCGGCACCCAGACAGAGGAGAGGTTCATTCAACTTTGGGTAGCCTCACAATAGAATGGTAAAATGAAAATAAAAATAGGATTGAATGAGGAAGTGCCCTGGAGTACAATAATATATGGTTAAGGGGAGGTAGTTAATGTCTAATCTGCACAAGGGATGGACAGGACCTGTGGGATCCATGCCTGGTTAATTTTTATGAACGTCAGCTTGTCCACATTGGCTGTAGACAGGCGGCTGCATTTGTCTGTAATGACGCCCCCTGCCGTGCTGAATACACGTTCAGACAAAACACTGGCCGCCGGGCAGGCCAGCACCTCCAAGGCATAAAAGGCAAGCTCTGGCCACCTGGACAATTTGGAGACCCAGAAGTTGAATGGGGCCGAACCATCAGTCAGTACGTGGAGGGGTGTGCACACGTACGGTTCCACCATGTTAGTGAAATGTTGCCTTCTGCTAACACGTTGCGTATCAGGTGGTGGTGCAGTTAGCTGTGGCGTGTTGACAAAACTTTTCCACATCTCTGCCATGCTAACCCTGCCCTCAGAGGAGCTGGCCGTGACACAGCTGCCTTGGCGACCTCTTGCTCCTCCTCTGCCTTGGCCTTGGGCTTCCACTTGTTCCCCTGTGACATTTGGGAATGCTCTCAGTAGCGCGTCTACCAACGTGCGCTTGTACTCGCGCATCTTCCTATCACGCTCCAGTGCAGAAAGTAAGGTGGGCACATTGTCTTTGTACCGTGGATCCAGCAGGGTGGCAAACCAGTAGTCCGCACACGTTAAAATGTGGGCAACTCTGCTGTCGTTGCGCAGGCACTGCAGCATGTAGTCGCTCATGTGTGCCAGGCTGCCCAGGGGTAAGGACAAGCTGTCCTCTGTGGGAGGCGTATCGTCATCGTCCTGCCTTTCGCCCCAGCCACGCACCAGTGATGGGCCCGAGCTGCGTTGGGTGCCACCCCGCTGTGACCATGCTTCATCCTCATCCTCCTTCACCTCCTCCTCATCCTCGTCCTCCAGTAGTGGGCCCTGGCTGGCCACATTTGTACCTGGCCTCTGCTGTTGCAAAAAACCTCCCTCTGAGTAACTTCGAAGAGACTGGCCTGAAAGTGCTAAAAATGACCCCTCTTCCTCCTCATCCTCCTCCTGGGCCACCTCCTCTTCCATCATTGCCCTAAGTGTTTTCTCAAGGAGACATAGAAGTGGTATTGTAATGCTGATAACGGCGTCATCGCCACTGGCCATGTTGGTGGAGTACTCGAAACAGCGCAACAGGGCACACAGGTCTCGCATGGAGGCCCAGTCATTGGTGGTGAAGTGGTGCTGTTCTGTAGTGCGACTGACCCGTGCGTGCTGCAGCTGAAACTCCACTATGGCCTGCTGCTGCTCGCACAGTCTGTCCAGCATGTGCAAGGTGGAGTTCCACCTGGTGGGCACGCCGCATATGAGGCGGTGAGCGGGAAGGCCGAAGTTTCGCTGTAGCGCAGACAGGCGAGCAGCAGCAGGATGTGAACGCCGGAAGCGCGAACAGACGGCCCGCACTTTATGCAGCAGCTCTGACATGTCGGGGTAGTTGTGAATGAACTTCTGCACCACCAAATTCAGCACATGCACCAAGCAAGGGATGTGCGTCAAACCGGCTAGTCCCAGAGCTGCAACGAGATTTCGCCCATTATCAGAAATATTTAAATGGTCTCTTGGACCTGAAGCGTGTGTCTGCAACCTCTCTGATGATATAACTTAAACTAAATCTTATAATGATTCTTTATTGAAATCCTTAGATTACACAAATGTATGATATACACTTAGGGACAAACATTTAAATCTATCAGGTCTGGGTAGATTCCAAGGTGAATGAATCTGCTGCTGATGCGTGTTTCACATGTGCATTCATGTCCTCCCCGGGGGGGGGGGGGGGGGGGGGGAAACCGCACTCTGATACTTTAATAATTGGTTATATGTCTGAATCTACCCCACCTGTCTAAAAGCTAAAGACCTGCTTCCCTACATGTTTCGCCGAGCTATTCGGCTTCTTCAGGGGAAAACAGCACAGGTACTGAAAATTGGGGGCGGGGCCAGGGCATTTAAAACTTCTGGATTGCTTAGCGATCGTTTTAGACCAGTCAAAAACCCTTACCTAACTAAGTGTGTATACACGTCACCCGGAAGGACCTTCCTATTGGACCGGGCTCTGCTCTCATGGTCCGTGGCGGCCAAAGGGCGTCATCGGGGTGCGTCGCGCATGCGCCATACCGGGATATGCAGCCGTGCCTCCTTAGAACTTTATCCGCACGTGCGCATGCGCCGTTCCTATGCTACCATGGACGCTCCATCGGACACTTCTGCGCATGCGCTAGACTTCGTCCCTTCCTGATATCATTTACCTTCTATCGCGCATGCTCCGGATCGCTGCTCCTCAGTCTCAGAGGTAAACTGCGCCTGCGCCCAGCGATTGGATTTCGGCTAGTGTAAGATTGCATTATCTATGTCCTTATACTAATTCTATGTCCTTATACTAATTCGCCCATTATCACACACCACCAGGCCGGGCTTGAGGCTCACCGGCAGCAACCACTCGTCGGTCTGTTGTTCTATACCCTGCCACAACTCCTGTGCGGTGTGGGGCCTGTCCCCCAAACATATGAGTTTCAGAATGGCCTGCTGACGTTTACCCCGGGCTGTGCTGAAGTTGGTGGTGAAGGTGTGTGACTGACTGGATGAGCAGGTGGAAGAAGAGGAGGAGGAAGCCGAGTAGGAGGAGGTGGCAACAGGAGGCAAAGAATGTTGCCCTGTGATCCTTGGCGGCGGAAGGACGTGCGCCAAACAGCTCTCCGCCTGGGGCCCAGCTGCCACTACATTTACCCAGTGTGCAGTTAGGGAGATATAGCGTCCCTGGCCCTGCTTACTGGTCCACGTATCTGTGGTTAGGTGGACCTTGCCACAGATGGCGTTGCGCAGTGCACACTTGATTTTATCAGATACTTGGTTGTGCAGGGAAGGCACGGCTCTCTTGGAGAAGTAGTGCCGGCTGGGAACAACATACTGTGGGACAGCAAGCGACATGAGCTGTTTGAAGCTGTCTGTGTCCACCAGCCTAAATGACAGCATTTCATAGGCCAGTAGTTTAGAAATGCTGGCATTCAGGGCCAGGGATCGAGGGTGGCTAGGTGGGAATTTACGCTTTCTCTCAAATGTTTGTGAGATGGAGAGCTGAACGCTGCCGTGTGACATGGTTGAGATGCTTGGTGACGGAGGTGGTGGTGTTGGTGGTACATCCCCTGTTTGCTGGGAGGCAGGTGCCAACGTTCCTCCAGAGGCAGAGGAAGAGGCCGAGGTGGCAGCAGCAGAAGAGGCCGAGGCGGCAGCAGCAGAAGAGGTAGCAGGGGGAGCCTGAGTGACTTCCTTGGTTTTAAGGTGTTTACGCCACTGCAGTTCATGCTTTGCATGCAGGTGCCTGGTCATGCAGGTTGTGCTAAGGTTCAGAACGTTAATGCCTCGCTTCAGGATCTGATGGCATAGCGTGCAAACCACTCGGGTCTTGTCGTCAGCACATTGTTTGAAGAAGCGCCATGCCAGGGAACTCCTTGAAGCTGCCTTTGGGGTGCTCGGTCCCAGATGGCGGCGGTCAGTAGCAGGCGGAGTCTCTTGGCGGCGGGTGTTCTGCTTTTGCCCACTGCTCCCTCTTTTGCTACGCTGTTGGCTCGGTCTCACCACTGCCTCTTCCTCCGAACTGTGAAAGTCAGTGGCACGACCTTCATTCCATGTGGGGTCTAGGACCTCATCGTCCCCTGCATCGTCTTCCACCCAGTCTTGATCCCTGACCTCCTGTTCAGTCTGCACACTGCAGAAAGACGCAGCAGTTGGCACCTGTGTTTCGTCATCATCAGAGACATGCTGAGGTGGTATTCCCATGTCCTCATCATCAGGAAACATAAGTGGTTGTGCGTCAGTGCATTCTATGTCTTTCACCGCTGGGGAAGGGCTAGGTGGATGCCCTTGGGAAACCCTGCCAGTGGAGTCTTCAAACAGCATAAGAGACTGCTGCATAACTTGAAGCTCAGACAGTTTCCATGGTATGCATGGGGGTGATGTGACAGACTGATGGGCTTGGTTTTCAGGCGCCATCTGTGCGCTTTCTGCAGAAGACTGGGTGGGAGATAATGTGAACGTGCTGGATCCACTGTCGGCCACCCAATTGACTAATGCCTGTACCTGCTCAGGCCTTACCATCCTTAGAACGGCATTGGGCCCCACCATATATCGCTGTAAATTCTGGCGGCTACTGGGACCTGAGGTAGTTGGTACACTAGGACGTGTGGATGTGGCAGAACGGCCATGTCCTCTCCCAGCACCAGAGGGTCCACTAATACCACCACGACCATGTCCACGTCCGCGTCCCTTACTAGATGTTTTCCTCATTGTTATCGTTCACCACAACAACAAAAATATTATTTGGCCCAATGTATTGTATTCAAATTCAGATGAATATAAATTTGAGGCCTAGTATTTAGGCGCTGGGTGACAGGTATAGATTTACTGACAGAATTAGACTTGGAAATGCACAGTAGCGTGTGTGTGAAGTTATTCTGAATGACCCTATCAGCACCTTGATTCTGATATACCCTTTTAGGGATGTATTTAAAGTAAGCCTGATACAGCAGAAACCACTAAATTAGGAAATTGCTAAATTAAATGCACTTTGTGTGACAGCTTGACCAACCACACTACTGAGGGTTAAATGCACTTGGTGACAGGCGCAGCTTGCCCCTGATGTAGTATATGGCCAAAAAATAAACAGACTATTGCTGAATAAATGCACTTGGTGTGACAGCTTCACCCTGATGTAGGCTTTAGCCAAAAAACAACCACACCATTAAGGGTTAAATGGACTTGGTGACAGGCGCAGCTTGCCCCTGATGTAGTATATGGCCAAAAAATAAACAGACTATTGCTGTTTAAATGCACTTGGTGTGACAGCTTCACCCTAATGTAGGCTTTAGCCAAAAAACAACCACACCATTGAGGGTTAAATGCACTTGGTCGCAGCTTGTGCTGGCGCACCACAAGACACAAAATGGCCGCCGATCACCCCAGAAAAAAGTGACTGACAAACGGTCTGGGCAGCCTAAAAACAGTGAGCAATTGAGTATCAGCAGCTCAATGATCCACAGCTGCAGATCGATCAATTAATCAAGTCTTTTGGAGGAGTTAATCAGCCTAATCTCGCCCTACTGTCGCAGCCGCAACCTCTCCCTACGCTAATCAGAGCAGAGTGACGGGCAGCGCTATGTGACTCCAGCTTAAATAGAGGCTGGGTCACATGGTGCTCTGGCCAATCACAGCCATGCCAAATAGTAGGCATGGCTGTGATGGCCTCTTGGGGCAAGTAGTATGACGCTTGTTGATTGGCTGCTTTGCAGCCTTTCAAAAAGCGCCAAGAAAGCGACGAACACCGAACCCGAACCCGGACTTTTACGAAAATGTCCGGGTTCGGGTCCGTGTCGGTACGAACCCGAACTATACAGTTCGAGTTCGCTCATCCCTAGTCATGTGATATTTTTATAGACCCGGTCGATACGGACGCGGCAATACCTAATATGTATACTTTTTTTTATTTATGTAAGTTTTACACAATGATTTCATTTTTGAAACAAAAATTTTTTTTTCAGTTTTTGGGCGATTATCTTAAGTAGGGTCTCATTTTTTTGCGGGATGAGATGACGGTTTTATTTTTACAATTTTGGCGTACATGCGACTTTTTTGATCACTTTTATTACCTTTTTTTGGGAAGTAAGGTGGGCAAAATTTCAATTTCATCATAGTTTTTCATTTTTTATTTTTATGGTGTTCACCGTTCGGGTAAAGTAAAATGACCATTTTATAGATAAGGTCGTTACGGACGCAGCGATACTAAACATGTGCAGGGAATTTTATTTTTTTCATTTTTAATCAGTGATAAATGTGTTTTTTGATTTTTACATTTTTTTCACTGTTTTTTTTCACTTTCTTGAAGATCCAGTGGGTCTGATGTCTGTATAATACAGTACAGTACAATATATAGTACTGTACTATATTTTACTTACACTGAACAGATCTATGCTTTTAGCATAGATCTGTTCAGCACCATGGACAGCAGGACGCCTGAACAGGCGTCCTGTTGCCATGGGAACCTTCCCCGTCTGCCACAACTTCGCAGACGGGGAAGGGTGAGGACGGGGCTTCGGGGGGCTGCCTGGGGGCTCTCTCCCCGATCGCAGCAGCCCCCCGATCGGAGAGGGAGGGAGCTCCCTGCGCTGTTAACCTTTTCCATACAGCGGTCCAACGATTATTCAAGGGGAGACGGGCGGGGGATCGCGATCCCGCCTGCCGCACCGCCCGCCTCCCGCACCGCCCGCAACCCTGCACCACCCGCCCACATAATATCATTCAGGGGTGCAGGGGGAGGAAAAACATATATATTTTGGGCATTATAAAGTTTCCGATCAGAAACGGCAAAAAGCGCATCAAACCGCAGGTCTGAATTGACCTGCGGTTTGTTGCGATCACCGACATGGGAGGGGTCACGGGACCCCCCCCGCGCATTTAGCCTAGGTGTCACGAGGGTCTCAAGAGCCACGTCTGACTCAGTTATATCCGGGGTCAGGAAGTCGCAGCGGGTGGCTGCGCGCTCTATGTCTAAAGATCACGTTGTTTCTTAGTGATTGTTTTCTGTGTTTGCCTTGCTATCCTTTTTGTCTCACTCAGGGATCCGTAGCTTCTCCTCCTCAGCTGTTTCTTGTCTGCCACTACCAACCTCCTTATATTCTCCTCTCACACTTCTCTAGTTGCCAGTTATAGAGCTTCCTGCCTGGACTTCTATACTGACCCACTGGAGCTGTGAATCCTGGTTGTTGTTCCAGAGTGCTACCCTCCGGATCCCTGTTGGGCTTTTTGTTGTCTCCTGTTGTCGCCCACCTGGGATTATATGTTGAGTCTGTCCTCCCCTTGGTGTTTTCCTTTAGAGCTAGTGGTGCGGACTAGTGTTCCCACCGCCCTGTTCACTATCTAGGGCTCATCTTAGGGAAAGCCAGGGTTTTAGGCACGTGATTGGCGTACGGGTGAGGAACCCGTCTAGGGACGTCAGGGCAGCCAGGTGCCAGCCGCAAGGTGAGTCAGGGGTCACCACCTTCCCTCTCACTTGGGCAGGGCCTTCCTCTTTCCCTCCCTCTGTGTCACGTATGTGATCGTCACGCCAATCGTGATACTAGGTGCCTGCTCGATGATTTGAGCAGGCACCTTGTTCCAATCACTGCCAGCCGGGCGGCAGTGATCGGAACACCACATGACGTACCGGTACGTCATGTGTCCTTAAGTACCAGGACATCATGACGTACCGGTACGTCATGTGTCCTGAAGATGTTAAGGGAAATCTGTCACTATTATAAATCGCTATTGAAGTAAAACCATGGCCTAATAGCACTTCGTACCTTATTTCCAGATGTGCCTTTGTTTTAGCAATAGATGTTTTCTATCGTCTGAAAAACCAGGTATGCAAATTAGCCAGTAAGAGGAGTCACTCTTGCAGGAAGGAGACAAAATACGCTCCCTGCCACGCTCCCAGGTCCCACTAAGCCACGCCCTGATCTTGTTAGGCCACACCCACTCCTTATCCGAGAAGGATTGAAAAAATGAAATTAAAAATCAACTTCTAGGTCCTGCTAAGCCACGCCCTGATCTGGTTAGGCCACGCTCCTCCCACTTCTCAGCCAACAGGGGGGGGGGGGGGGGGGGGGGGACTTTCTCCCTGCAGATTACACTCAGACAGCACAGTGCTGCTGTCTTAGAGTGAATTGTTCAAAAGGACATGCCCCCTCCCCCTCCTCAGCCGACAGATTTAAAAAATGAAGTAAAAAATCAACTTCTAGGTCCCACCAAGCCACGCCCCCGTCTGGTTATGCCACGCCCCTCGCACTCCTCAGCTGACAGGGATTAAAAAAATGAGGTTAAAAAATTACTTTTGTCAGCTGCAGGGGTGGGAGGGACGGTGACTTTCTTCCTGCAGCTCACACTCAGACAGTATAGTGCTGCTTTATGAGGATATCCTTGTGTCCATCCAGGCCCTACGCCAGATGGAGGACAGGGAGTCTGAAAGTCGGACTGTCTGGCCTAAAACTGGACCTCTAGCCACCCTAGGGGCAGACTGCTGTGGAGGTCACAGTTAAGGGGATGGTCCGCTATGGAGGTCAGTGTTAAGGGGCAGATTGCTGTAAAGGCCACTGTTAAGGGGGGAGAGCCCCTGTGGAGGTCACTGTCAAGGGGGTGGTATGCTGTGAAAGTAACTGTTAAAGGGGAAGGCTGCTGTAAAGGTCAAAGTTAAAGCGGTGGGCTGCTGTGGAGGTCCAATTTTAAGGGAGGGGGCACTGTGGTGGGGTCAGTGTTAAGAGGTGGGAGGCTGTGGAGGTCACTGTTAAGGGGGCGGGGTGCTGTAGATGTCACCGTTAGGCCCTTTTTCACACGGGCGTCATGGTTTTTGGCCGGATAAGATGCGGGTGAGGTGTGGGAAAATGCGTGATTTTTCCGCGCTAGTGCAAAACATTTTAATGCGTTTTGCACACGCGTGAGTAAAATCGGCATGTTTGGTACCAAAACCCGAACTTCTGCACAGAAGTTTGGGTTAGATGTTGCGTAGATTGGATTATTTTCCCTTATAACATGGTTATAAGGGAAAATAAAAGCATTCGTAATACAGAATGCTTAGTACAATAGGGTTGGAGGGGTTAAAAAAAGTAAAAAAATAATTTAACTCACCTTAGGCTACTTTCACACTTGCGTTCGGAGCGGATCCGTATGGTATCTGCACAGACGGATCCGCACCTATAATGCAAACGCTTAGATCCGTTCAGAACGGATCCGTTTGCATTACCATGAACAATTTTTTTGTTCATGATAATGCAAACGGATCCGTTTTGACTTTACATTGAAAGTCAATGGGGGACGGATCAGTTTGAAAATTGAGCCATATTGTGTCAACTTCAAACGGATCCGTCCCCATTGACTTACATTGTAAGTCTGGACGGATCCGTTTGCCTCCGCACAGCCAGGCGGACACCCGAACGCTGCAAGCAGCGTTCAAGTGTCCGCCTGCTGAGCGGAGCGGAGGACAGACGGAGCCATACTGATGCATTCTGAGCGGATCCGCATCCACTCAGAATGCATTAGGGCTGGACAGATCCATTCGGGGCTGCTTGTGAGAGCCTTCAAACGGAACTCACAAGCGGACACCCGAACGCTAGTGTGAAAGTAGCCTTAATCCACTTGTTCGCGCAGCCCGGCTTCTCTTCTGTCTTCATCTTTGCTGTGCAGTAAGAAAAGGACCTTTGATGACATCACTGCGCTCATCACATAGTCCATCACCATGGTGATGGATCATGTGACGGACAATGTGATGAGCGCAGTGATGTCACCACAGGTCCTTTTCCTACTGCACAGCAAAGATGAAGACAGAAGAGAAGCCGGGCTGCGCGAATAAGTGGATTAAGGAGAGTTAAATTATTATTATTTTTTTAACCCCTCCAGCCCTATTGTACTATGCATTCTGTATTAAGAATACTATTATTTTCCCTTATAACCATGTTATAAGGGAAAATAATAATGATCGGGTCCCCATCCCGATCATCTCCTAGCAACTGTGAGTGAAAATCGCACCGCATCCGCATTTGCTTGTGGATGCTTGTGATTTTCACGCAGCACCATTCATATCTATGGGGCCTGCGTTGCATGAAAAACGCATATAGTAGAACATGCTGCAATTTTCATGCAACGCACAAGTGATGCGTGAAAATCATCGCTCACGTGCACAGCCCCATAGAAATGAATGGGTACGGATTCAGTGTGGGTGCAATGCGTTCACCTCACGCATTGCATCTGCGCGGAAATCTCACCCGTGTTAAAGAGACCTTATAGTGGATAGTGTTGATATCTTTTAACTACAAACACAAACATTAAATTAAATAGATTAAATATACTCGAGCGAAGCCGGGTCCTTCAGCTAGTAGAAAAATTGTAATTTGCAAAATTATCACAATTCATATTTCAGTAGCTCCAGTAAATAATGTGTCATTTTGATACTGAATAAAGAATGAGGTGGCATAAAGCATCTGGAATGAAGAGCTTTTTAGGACATAAATTGTTAAAGATTACTAAAATATTAATAATAAAAGCTTATAAAGGAAACATTTCAATTAAGAAAAATGATACAATTCTACAAAACAAACCTTTTCAGTCTTTGGACCCATCCCAATGAAGTTGATATTGCCAAATGCATCTGTAGGCATCTCCTTTATATGTTCATTTACATCCCATGTTCTTTTCCTTTGGAATATCTGTGGTCTTACCGCTGAATCGATGTGTTGTTCTTTAGAATACCCACACATACATATGCTCTGTCTGTTAATACCAGAGATGTGACAGTGTTAATGAAACAATGCTTAGTTAAACTGCACCATACTGGGTTAAATCTGCACATTAATTTGCTCAGACACTAAGCTATGCTATGTACATCTTTGGAGTAAATTTTTCATGATTGCATTTAACTTATTTTTGGGAAAAATCATATTTTCAATTGGCCTTTATTAAAAATATTTAGCTATTCAGTCACAAAGGGTTAACAGTTTTTCTAAGGCCTCTTGCACACAACCATATGCCCTCCGGGATATACGATCCGTGAGCGAGCCATATGTCCCGGAGCAGCATTAATCGTGCACACGGGAGCACACACTCATATGATCTTATGAGCCCTGGTACTTTCACTTTCACTTTGTGCCAGTCATCTAATGACCCTTAACTGTAAACTACTGAGAGGTCATAAACTCTTATTACTGTGGGCTTTATAGGAGTGCCTTATAGATTGGCCTTATTATTGGGGCTCTATATGGGTGCCTTATAAAGGGGCCTTTTTTACTGCTGAGGGCACCATAGGGGACCTTATTTCTACTGGGTGAACTATGGTGGCATTATTACTACCATAGTTACTGTGGGGGCATTATTATTGGGCACAATTAGGGGTCTAATGGGAGCACTCTTGCAGAGCATTATCACTATTGGGGGTACTGTTGAGGGTACTATTACTATTGAGAGCAGTCTGGAAACACTACTACTATGGGAGACTATATGTATAGCACTATAGGCCGGTAAGTTTAACATCTGTCGTTGGTAAACTGAACGTTTTCTAAGAGATGCTATCTTGGAGTACCTCAATGAAAATAAGCAAATAATGCCAGAACAATTTGCGATCAACACTACTCCTAGTATCTGCAGACTCTATATTGACAGGGAATGTCTCCCACAGGAGCCAAGGGTCCAAAAACAGAGCCTGGAAACTATAGGCCAGTAAGTTTAACATCTGTTGTGTGTAAACTGTTAGAGCATCTTAATGGAAATAAGCAAAATAACGCCATATCAGCATGACTTCATGAGAGATGCCAAACTAATTTAATCAGTTTCTATGAGGAGGTAAGTTCTAGACTTGACAGCGGCGAATTAATGGATGTCGTGTATCTGGACTTCTCCAAAGCATTTGACACTGTACCACATAAAAGGTTAGTATATAAAATGAGAATGCTCGGACTGGGAGAAAACGTCTGTAAGTGGGTAAGTAACTGGCTCAATGATAGAAAACAGAGGGTGGTTATTAACGGTAAATACTCAGATTGGGTCACTGTCACTAGTGGAGTACCTCAGGGGTCAGTATTGGGCCCTATTCTCTTCAATATATTTATTAATGATCTTGTAGAAGGCTTGCATAGTAAAGTATCAATTTTCACAGATGACACTAAACTGTTTAAAGTAATTAACACTGAAGAGGACAGTATACTACTACAGAGGGATCTGGATAGACTGGAGGCTTGGGCAGATAAGTGGCAGATGAGGTTTAACACTGATAAATGTAAAGTTATGCACATGGGAAGGAAAAATGCAAGTCACCCATACATACTAAATGGTAATACACTCGGTAACACTGACATGAAAAAGGATCTAGGAATTTTAATAAACAGCAAACTAAGCTGCAAAAATCAGTGTCAGGCAGCTGCTGCCAAGGCCAATAAGATAATGGGTTGCATCAAAAGGGGCATAGATGCCTGTGATAAGAACATAGTACTACCACTTTACAAAATCGCTAGTCAGACCACACATGGAGTACTGTGTACAGTTCTGGGCTCCTGTAAACAAGGCAGACATAGCAGAGCTGGAGAGGGTCCAGAGGAGGGCAACTAAAGTAATAACTGGAATGGGGCAACTACAGTACCCTGAAAAATTATCAAAATTAGGGTTATTCACTTTAGAAAATAGACGACTGAGGGGAAATCTAATTAATATGTACAAATATATCAGGGGTCAGTACAGAGATCTATCCCGTCAGCTATTTATACCCAGGACTGTGACGAAGGGACATCCTCTGCGTCTGGAGGAAAAGTACACAAACATAGAAAAGGATTCTTTACGGTAAGAGCAGTGAGACTATGGAACTCTCTGCCGGAGGAGGTGGTGATGGTGAGTACAATAAAGGCATTCAAGAGGGGCCTGGATGTATTTCTGGAGCGTAATAATATTACAGGCTATAGCTACTAGAGAGGGGTCGTTGATCCAGGGAGTTATTCTGATTGCCTGATTGGAGTTGGGAAGGAATTTTTTATTCCCCTAAAGTGGGGAAAATTAGCTTCTACCTCACATTTTTTATTTTTTTTTGCCTTTCACAAGATCAACTTGTAGGATGACAGGCCGAACTGGATGGACAAATGTCTTTTTTCGGGCCTTAAAGGGCTTCTGTCACCCCACAAAAGTCATTTTTCTTTTTTTTTGGGCTAGTTACATTCCTTATAGCGCAATATAGGAGAATATAATGTTGTCACTTACTTTCATGCGGTGTCACTTACTCCCTCAGTGCGCCTGCACCGATGACGTCTTCTCTTTCAGTGATGTCATCGGCGCAGGCGCACTGAGGGAGTTCTGAGGAGACGAGCCTCCTCATCTCAGAGCGCCTGCGCCGAATGAACAGAGGCGCGCGATTTTTGAAATACTGACAGGGCCGGCCGGAGGAGGAGATCACGGCTGGCCCTGTCAATCAACACGGCGAGGGGGCGGTTTTCTGCTGCGGCTACCAGCAAGTAGACGCCCTACTTGCTGGTAGAGACCGGATTTGCATATTATAAAACTTCGTTTTCTAAAGAAACGGCCGCATGAAAGTAAGTGACAACATTATATTCTCCTATATTGCGCTATAAGGAATGTAACTAGCCCAAAAAAAAAAAAAGACTTTTGTGGGGTGACAGAAGCCCTTTAAGTACAGTCGTGGCCAAAAGTTTTGAGAATTACACGAATATTAGTTTTCACAAAGTTTGCTGCTAAACTGCTTTTAGATCTTTGTTTCAGTTGTTTCTGTGATGTAGTGAAATATAATTACATGCACTTCATACGTTTCAAAGGCTTTATCGACAATTACATGCCATTAATGCAAAGAGTCAGTATTTGCAGTGTTGGCCCTTCTTTTTCAGGACCTCTGCAATTCGACTAGGCATGCTCTCAATCAACTTCTGGGCCAATTCCTGACTGATAGCAACCCATTCTTTCATAATCACTTCTTGGAGTTTGTCAGAATTAGTGGGTTTTTGTTTGTCCACCCACCTCTTGAGGATTGACCACAAGTTCTCAATGGGATTAAGATCTGGGGAGTTTCCAGGCCATGGACCCAAAATGTCAACGTTTTGGTCCCTGAGCCACTTAATTATCACTTTTGCCTTATGGCACGGTGCTCCATCGTGCTGGAAAATGCATTGTTCTTCACCAAACTGTTGTTGGATTGTTGGAAGAAGTTGCTGTTGGAGGGTGTTTTAGTACCATTCTTTATTCATGGCTGTGTTTTTGGGCAAAATTGTGAGTGAGCCCACTCCCTTGGATGAGAAGCAACCCTACACATGAATGGTCTCAGGATGATTACTGTTCGCATGACACAGGACTGATGGTAGCGCTCACCTTTTCTTCTCCGGACAAGCCTTTTTCCTGATGCCCCAAACAATGGGAAGAGGCTACATCGGAGAATATGACTTTGCCCCAGTCCTAAGCAGTCCATTCACTATATTTTCTGCAGAAGATCAATCTGTCCCTGGTGGATTTTTTGGGGAGAGAAGTGGCTTCTTTTCTGCCCTTTCTTGACACCAGGCCATCTTCCAAAAGTCTTCGCCTCACTATGTGTGCAGATGCGCTCACATCTGCCTGCTGCCATTCCTGAGCAAGCTCTGCACTGGTGGCACTTCGATCCCGCAACTGAATCCTCTTTAGGAGACAATCCTGGCGCTTGCTGGACTTTCTTGGACGCCCTGAAGCCTTCTTCACAAGAATTGAACCTCTTTCCTTGAAGTTCTTGATGATCCTATAAATTGTTGATTGAGGTGCAATCTTAGTAGCCACAATATCCTTGCCTGTGAAGCCATTTTTATGCAACGCAATGATGGCTGCACGCATTTCTTTGCAGGTCACCATGGTTAACAATGGAAGAACAATGATTTCAAGCATCACCCTCCTTTTAACAGGTCAAGTCTGCCATTTTAAGCCAATCAGCCTGACCTAATGATCTCCAGCCTTGTGCTCGTCAACATTCTCACCTGAGTTAACAAGACGATTACTGAAATAATCTCAGCAGGTCCTTTAATGACAGCAATGAAATGCAGTGGAAAGCTTTTTTTGGGATTAAGTTAATTTTCATGGCAAAGAAGGACTATGCAATTCATCTGATCACTCTTCATAACATTCTGGAGTATATGCAAATTGCTATTATAAAACTTAAAGGGATTCTGTCACCAGTTTTTGACCCCCACATTCAAAAATATGGTTATGTGCATGGAGCTCTTGTGATTCCTAATGTGGTCTTATAAGCTAAATCTGTAGGCTCATTTAGTGTAAAAAACGTTTTATCTAACCTGTCATTCATCTCACTAAGGGGGATGCTCATATCTTCCAGATGCCGCCCGCACCCGCTCGTGCCCAGCTCCCCCTTTGCTGTCATCAGCGCCGCCTCAGAATCCTTTGCTACTCCTCCGGCTCTCCCTCACTCCCCCTTCCTTCTCTAACATCCCGCGCGTGCGCACAGGCCTGTGACTGATGCGCCCGTGCGGACTTCTCCGTTCGGCTTCATTGAGGGAAGTGCGCATGCGCCGGCACTTCGCTCAGCCTTCCAATGACCTGAAGGCTGGCGCCAGTGTTCAGGTCATCGGGAGGTTGAGCGAAGTGCCGACGCATGCGCACTTCGCTCAATGAAGCCGAACGGAGAAGTCCGCACGGGCGCATCAGGCACAGGCCTGTGCGCACGCGCGGGATGTTAGAGAAGGAGGGGGGAGTGAGGGAGAGCCGGAGGAGTAGCAAAGGATTCTGAGGCAGCACTCATGACAGCAAAGGGGGAGCTGGGCACGAACGACGGCGGGTGCGGGCGGCATCTGGAAGACATGAGCATCCCCCATAGTGAGATGAATGACAGGTTAGATAAAACGTTTTTTACACTAAATGAGCCTACAGATTTAGCTTATAAGACCACATTAGGAATCACAAGAGCTCCATGCACATAACCATCAAAAACTGGTGACAGAATCCCTTTAAGCAGCAACTTTTCCAATTTCCAATATTTATGTAATTCTCAAAACTTTTTGCCACCACTGTACTTACCCTCTCACATGCCAGCCCACTTGAAGTTGGAGGGCCCGACATACCTTTCCAAATAAACTTGTCTTGCGCATAGCACTGAGGGGGCAGATCAGCATTGGGCCTGGTTGACCTTCGCAAAGTGATAGGCTCAGAAGCCCTGGGGTCATCAGGCACATCTAACAGTAGAGGGGCTGCTGACTGCTCAACGCTTTCCCTGGGTGGCAATCTTGCCACGGCCAGAGCCCCTGTGGGTACAGGGGCAGGGACAACCCACCATTCCTCTTCCTCCTGAAAGGGGATTTTCCTCTGCATCTCCTCCACGCACACAAGCTCATCAAAATTACAACAACTCAATATGTTACAGTGCATGTTTCATTAGGGTACCCCAGTCCCAATTGGCTCTACCTCATAAAACAGGATGGCAGGGTTTACCCTCCGCCTAACACCGCCCATTCAACTTCCCAGACGGCCATTTGGCTTTGACAATAACTCGATCACCCAGGGCATTCCCATCCCTCTGCACTGGTCTGGAGTTAGGGTGCACCACTTCTCCCAGGTGCTCTCCCACAACCTTGTAGATCACCCTCAGCCGGTGGCAGTGCTCTTGCACCCATGTGGTGGTACTTCTCAGTGGTGGATAGGGCATGTGGAGGTCTTCAATCTCCCATCCGGCTCTCCCAAACATAAGCATATGTGGGGAGTATCCAGTGGTACTGTGTACACTGTTATAGGCCCAAATCAGTTCAGGTAGGTACTTGGGGCACCGAGCCTTTTGGCTGTCCTCCAGAGTCCGCAGCTTCTGGAGCAAGGTGCGGTTGAACAGCTTGCACATCCCGTTTCCCTGTTACAGCTCATTCATTAGAGTACCCTGAAAACATGCCTCCTGGTCTGAATATATCCTCCGTGGACACCCGAACACCTGTATAAAGTGTTTGCAGACCGCTTCAGCAGCCGACTCTGCCGACTGGTCTCTGGTAGGTACAGCCACTGTATAATTTATGAAATGATCTGTCATGACTTGACAGTATGAGTGTACCGATGTAGAGTACCCAATCTGTACATAATCGATCAATAGAAGCTCTAGGGGTGCTGAGGTCATGATGGTCTGGACAGGAGCCCGTTGTTCAGTACTCTTGCTTAGCCTGCTGCGTCAACACTTAAGACATGCCTCAGCCACCACGTCTGCCAGATTTGGACAGTATACCAACCATTGGAGCCACTTGAAAGTTTTGTTGCTTCCAAAATGGGCGCACCTCTCATGGGATTCACGGGCGGACCTCGGTCCCAATGACATGGGGATGAAAAATAGAGATGAGCTAATCAAAGCTGATGAAGTAGAATTTAATTCGAATTTCAGGTAAAATTCAATTCGCCGAATTTTCTCGCGCTTTGTGGTAACGAATCAAATTTTTTCCTAAAATAGCTGCTGCACAGGTGAGGACATGGAGAAAGGAACTCTGGGAAGGAGGGATCACCCATAATGCCATGCATGCAGCTAATCAGTAGGGATGTCCCGAACTATTCACCGGCGAACAGTTCACGGCGAACATGGCTTGTTCGCGTTCGCCGCAGCGGGTGAACATTTGCGATGTTCGGTCCGCCCCCTATACATCATCATTGAGCAAACTTTGACCCTGTACCTCACAGTCAGCAGACACATTCCAGCCAATCAGCAGCAGACCCTCCTTCCCACACACACATATCTTCCCAATCACCAATTGAATATATATAGTATAAAGTTCTTAAGGTTTTATCGATTTTTATTATAATCTGATGGCCGATTTTTACTGTCGATTATATTGGCGATTTTATCTCATCTGTTGACTATAACCCTATCATTATATTCTTTTAATTTTTTTTTTTAATCTTCATAACTTATCTTTCTGATTATTATTCTAAAATCAGTGTTATAATAATATAATGATATATCAATAGACTATTGTATTCCAGTCCACTTTTCAATGCCTAGTATTTGGGTTATCTATGAAGAACTCTTATATTCTACAAGGCTGGTAAGGTACTAATAGGATCCAATCCACATCTTACCAGTGTCCTAGTTTTTCTAATGATCCCTCCCCTAAAAATGGGAAGGAAATCTGTAATGCTGTCCACCACTGATGAAGGTGCAAGAGTGCACCGAAATGCGTTTGGTATAGGACAGACAGTATATGGACTTAAAAAGACTTATGATAATGCAATAAGCTGAATTTTTTTATAAAGGAAAATTGCTAGCTGATATTCACAGAGAGTCGACTCAAATCTCTGACGTAATCAAACAGCCGACTGCAGTAACTGAGTTTCCCTTCCGGTCATGTGGGACGCTATCCTTTACCACGTGGGACGCAGCAGGAGAAGCCAGGAGTCCAGGACGCCACAGCGGAGAGAGACGCCGAGGGAGCAACAAACCACATGCGCACCAACGCAATCTAGGACCGGATCTTCGCCCACATAGACCAGGGTATCTGCCCACAGCCGCTCTCTGAGACCGACAGCTGATGGGGTAAGACTGTTCCTCTATCTATACGGCTGCTAATATTTGGGACATAAGTGCAAGATCGCAAACATCAATATTATCATTACAGTATCCCGAAAGACTATCAAAATGAGGGTTATTCACAAAAAAAGACGACTGAGGGGAGACCTAATAACTATGTATAAATATATCAGGGGTCAGTACAGAGATCTCCCCCAATATCTATTTCTCCAGGACTGTGACTGTGAAGACGGGACACCCTCTGCGTCTGGAGGAAAGAAGGTTTGTACACAAACATAGAAAAGGATTCTTTGCGGTAAGAGCAGTGAGACTATGGAACTCTCTGCCTGAGGAGGTGGTGATGGTGAGTACAATAAAGGAATTCAAGAGGGGCCTGGATGTATTTCTGAAGGGAAGGAATTTTTTTTCCCCTTAAGAGGGGAAAATTGGCTTTACCTCACGTTTGTTTTTTGCCTTCCTCTGAATCAACTTGCAGGCTGAACTGGATGGACAGATGTCTTTTTTCAGCCTTCAAACTATGTTACTATATGTTATTTCTGCATTATAGTATGGGTGTCAGGATCCGCGGCTTAGATTCAGTAAGGGAGCCTGCAGGGTCACACTGGACCTCCCTCTGTCAGCACTTTTTCCTGAAACTAATCAATCTTAGCTGCCACCACTCGTCATATCAGGCTGACGAGACACCTTTGCATTAAATAACACCTAAGTACTCTCTTCAGCTGCTAGCATTCACAGGGTTAATAAATCAATCTAGGTAACACCTCTTTTAAGGTCATGGAATCATTAGAACACAAGAAGACTCTTATTAAAGTTAAGTTTTAATATGAAAAAAGGACAGTGCATAGAAACAAGGGGGTTATCATAGAAAATATAACATATAATATAAAGACATGTAAACACAGTGCAAAATAACAGTTTGTAAAAAAAAAAAAAAGGGGATAAAAACAGAACTTAATATGTTACAGGACTGTTAAGTCCGGTTGCCTGGGGAAGCAGAAATATTGGTCAGTCCATCAAGCTAGTGATCCCCAAATAAATTATTGTTTGCTTTTCTCCGTGCATGTGTTAAAAAAAGGTTGGTATATCTTATTACCGCCCCACCTGTGATGTCAGAGGAGGACAGAAAGCATGGTAATGACCTTTTATGACAGATTTTACAACCATTTGCTGGATACCAAGTCTGACTCAAGATCTTTGTGCTCCGTTCGAATGTCCCGCACACACTCCATGCGTACTAAACATGGCGGAGGTAATGGCAGGATAGCTGGAGTTATCTAATTGCTCCATGTTACTTAGCTGGGGTCTATTTGACTTCGATACTGTAAAAGCATATCCAAGGCCTGAGTTCTCAGGAGGAAGTGTGTGGCTCAAATATTGATTTGTCCACTTATTTCTTTTATGTATGTTGCAAGATAGGGGTTTCATGTGTGACCTCAGCTGGAAAGGACACCAGCCTTTTCCTGACCCTAATAGAACAACTTCATAGAAACCAGAGCCCTATCATAAAGTGTGAAGATGTCAGATACCAGCGTTATACAGACCTGAACTGTTTTTACTAGTTTTTATTGCTGCAATCTCCAGCCTGGAAGGACATGGAAGAGGTGATGACTAGAGTTGAGCGAACACCTGGATGTTCGGGTTCGAGAAGTTCGTCCGAACTTCCCGGAAATGTTCAGGTTCGGGATCCGAACCCGACCCGAACTTCGTCCCGAACCCGAACCCCATTAAAGTCAATGGGGGCCCGAACTTTTCGGCACTAAAAAGGCTGTAAAACAGCCCAGGAAAGAGCTAGAAGGCTGAAAAAGGCAGCAACATGTAGGCAAATCCCCTGCAAACAAATGTGGATAGGGAAATGAATAAAAATAAAAAAAAAATAAAAAAAAATTAACCAATATCAATTAGAGAGAGGTCCTATAGCAGAGAATCAGGCTTCACGTCAGCAGAGAATCAGTCTGCATGTCATAGCAGAGAATCAGGCTTCACGTCAGTCACCACTGTAACAGTCCATTGGGATGGACAGGTCCTGTGGGATCCATGCCTGGTTCATTTTTATGAACGTCAGCTTGTCCACATTGGCTGTAGACAGGCGGTTGCGTTTGTCTGTAATAACGCCCCCTGCCGTGCTGAATACATGTTCAGAAAAAACGCTGGCCGCCGGGCAGGCCAGCACCTCCAAGGCATAAAAGGCTAGCTCTGGCCACGTGGACAATTTAGAGACTCAGTAGTTGAATGGGGACGAACCATCAGTCAGTACGTGGAGGGGTGTGCACACGTACTGTTCCACCATGTTAGTGAAATGTTGCCTCCTGCTAACACGTTGCGTATCAGGTGGTGGTGCAGTTAGCTGTGGCGTGTTGACAAAAAACTTTTCCACATCTCTGCCATGCTAACCCTGCCCTCAGAGGAGCTGGCCGTGACACAGCTGCCTTGGCGACCTCTTGCTCCTCCTCTGCCTTGGCCTTGGGCTTCCACTTGTTCCCCTGTGACATTTGGGAATGCTCTCAGTAGCGCGTCTACCAACGTGCGCTTGGACTCGCGCATCTTCCTGTCACGCTCCAGTGCAGGAAGTAAGGTGGGCATGGATCTTTGTACCATGGATCCAGCAGGGTGGCAACCCAGTAGTCCGCACACGTTAAAATGTGGGCAACTCTGCTGTCGTTGTGCAGGCACTGCAGCATGTAGTCGCTCATGTGTGCCAGGCTGCCCAGGAGTAAGGACAAGCAGTCCTCTGTGGGAGGCGTATCGTCATCGTCCTGCGTTTCCCCCCAGCCACTCACCAGTGATGGGCCCGAGCTGCGTTGGGTGCCACCCCGCTGTGACCATGCTTCATCCTCATCCTCCCCCACCTCCTCGTCCTCCTCGTCCTCCATTAGTGGGCTCTGGCTGGCCACATTTATACCTGGCCTCTGCTGTTGCAAAAAACCTCCCTCTGAGTCACTTCTAAGAGACTGGCCTGAAAATGCTAAAAATGACCCCTCTTCCTCCTCCTCCTCCTCCTCCTCCTCCTGGGCCACCTCCTCTTCCATCATCGCCCTAAGTGTTTTCTCAAGGAGACATAGAAGTGGTATTGCAACGCTGATAACGGCGTCATCGCCACTGGCCATGTTGGTGGAGTACTCGAAACAGCGCAACAGGGCACACAGGTCTCGCATGGAGGCCCAGTCATTGGTGGTGAAGTGGTGCTGTTCCGCAGTGCGATTGACTCGTGCGTGCTGCAGCTGAAACTCCTCTATGGCCTGCTGCTGCTCGCACAGTCTGTCCAGCATGTGCAAGATGGAGTTCCATCTGGTGGGCACGTCGCATATGAGGCGGTGAGCGGGAAGGACGAAGTTACGCTGTAGCGCAGACAGGCGAGCAGCGGCAGGATGTGAATGCCGGAAGCGCGAACAGACGGCCCGCACTTTATGCAGCAGCTCTGACATGTCGGGGTAGTTGTGAATGAACTTCTGCACCACCAAATTCAGCACATGCACCAAGCAAGGGATGTGCGTCAAACCGGCTAGTCCCAGAGCTGCAACGAGATTTCGCCCATTATCGCACACCACCAGGCCGGGCTTGAGGCTCACCGGCAGAAACCACTCGTTGGTCTGTTGTTCTATACCCCGCCACAACTCCTGTGCGGTGTGGGGCCTGTCCCCCAAACATATAAGTTTCAGAATGGCCTGCTGACGTTTACCCCGGGCTGTGCTGAAGTTGGTGGTGAAGGTGTGTGGCTGACTGGATGAGCAGGTGGAAGAAGAGGAGGAGGAAGCTGAGTAGGAGGAGGTGGCAACAGGAGGCAAAGAATGTTGCCCTGCGATCCTTGGCGGTAGAAGGACGTGCGCCAAACAGCTCTCCGCCTGGGGCCCAGCCGCCACTACATTTACCCAGTGTGCAGTTAGGGAGATATAGCGTCCCTGGCTGTGCTTACTGGTCCACGTATCTGTGGTTAGGTGGACCTTGCCACAGATGGCGTTGCGCAGTGCACACTTGATTTTATCGGATACTTGGTTGTGCAGGGAAGGCACGGCTCTCTTGGAGAAGTAGTGCCGGCTGGGAACAACATACTGTGGGAGAGCAAGCGACATGAGCTGTTTGAAGCTGTCTGTGTCCACCAGCCTAAATGGCAGCATTTCATAGGCCAGTAGTTTAGAAATGCTGGCATTCAGGGCCAGGGATCGAGGGTGGCTAGGTGGGAATTTACGCTTTCTCTCAAATGTTTGTGAGATGGAGAGCTGAACGCTGGCGTGTGACATGGTTGAGATGCTTGATGACGGAGGTGGTGGTGTTGGTGGTACATCCTCTGTTTGTTGGGCGGCAGGTGCCAACGTTCCTCCAGAGGCCGAGGAAGAGGCTGAGGCGGCAGCAGCAGAAGAGGCCGAGGCGGCAGAAGAGGTAGCAGGGGGAGCCTGAGTAACTTCCTTGTTTTTAAGGTGTTTACTCCACTGCAGTTCATGCTTTGCATGCAGGTGCCTGGTCATGCAGGTTGTGCTAAGGTTCAGAACGTTAATGCCTCGCTTCAGGCTCTGATGGCACAGCGTGCAAACCACTCGGGTCTTGTCGTCAGCACATTGTTTGAAGAAGTGCCATGCCAGGGAACTCCTTGAAGCTGCCTTTGGGGTGCTCGGTCCCAGATGGTGGCGGTCAGTAGCAGGTGGAGTATCTTGGCGGTGGGTGTTCTGCTTTTGCCCACTGCTCCCTCTTTTACTACGCTGTTGGCTCGGTCTCACCACTGCCTCTTCCTCCGAACTGTGAAAGTCAGTGGCACGACCTTCATTCCATGTGGGGTCTAGGACCTCATCGTCCCCTGCATAGTCTTTCACCCAGTCTTGATCCCTGACCTCCTGTTCAGTCTGCACACTGCAGAAAGACGCATCATCAGAGACATGCTGAGGTGGTATTCCCATGTCCTCATCATCAGGAAACATAAGTGGTTGTGCGTCAGTGCATTCTATGTCTTCCACCGCTGGGGAAGGGCTGGGTGGATGCCCTTGGGAAACCCTGCCAGCGGAGTCTTCAAACAGCATAAGAGACTGCTGCATAACTTGAGGCTCAGACAGTTTCCCTGGTATGCATGGGGGTGATGTGACAGACTGATGGGCTTGGTTTTCAGGCGCCATCTGTGCGCTTTCTGCAGAAGACTGGGTGGGAGATAATGTGAACTTGCTGGATCCACTGTCGGCAACCCAATTGACTAATGCCTGTACCTGCTCAGGCCTTACCATCCTTAGAACGGCATTGGGCCCCACCAAATATCGCTGTAAATTATGGGGGCTACTGGGACCTGAGGTAGTTGGTACACTAGGACGTGTGGCTGTGGCAGAACGGCCACGTCCTCTCCCAGCACCAGAGGGTCCACTAACACCACCACGACCATGTCCGCGTCCCTTACTAGATGTTTTCCTCATTGTTACCGTTCACCACAATAAGAAAAATATTATTTGGCCCAATGTATTGAATTCAAATTCAGGCCTTTTTTTATAGACACCTAACACTATCTGGCTATCTATTTAGGTACCGTATTACACTAAAACAGGCACAGCAGTAATGACAGATTTAGCTGAATATAAATTTGAGGCCTAGTATTTAGGCGCTGGGTGACAGGTATAGGTTTACTGACAGAATTAGACTTGGAAATGCACAGTAGCGTGTGTGTGAAGTTATTCAGAATGACCCTATGTGCACCTTGAATCTTATATAGCCTTTTAGGGATAGATTTAAAGTAGCTCTGATACAGCAGAAACCACTAAATTAGGAAATTGCTAAATTGGGAATTGTATTTCAACCCAGAACAAAAACTGTGCTTTGACGGACACTAAATAACTTGCCCAGCCACCGCAATAACCACAGATTTAGCTGACTATAAATTTGAGGCCTATTATTTAGGCACTGGGTGACAGGTATACATTTACTGACAGAATTAGACTGGGATATGGCCGAAAAATAACCACACTATTGATGGTTAAATGCACTTGGTGTGACAGCTTGACCAACCACACTATTGAGGGTTAAATGCACTTGGTGACAGCTTGCCCCTGATGTAGTATACGGCCAAAAAATAACCACACTATTGCTGGTTAAATGCACTTGGTGTGACAGCTTGACCCTGATGTAGGATTTAGCCAAAAAACAACCACACTATTGAGGGTTAAATGCACTTGGTGGCAGCTTGTGGTGACGCACCACAAGACACAAAATGGCCGCCGATGACCCCAGAAAAAAGTGACTGAAAAACGCTCTGGGCAGCCTAAAAACAGTGAGCAATTCAATAGCAGCAGTTCAATCATCCACAGCTGCAGATCGATCTCTGAATGAAGTCTTTTGGAGGAGTTAATCACTGCCTAATCTCGCCCTAACGTTGCAGCTGCAACCTCTCCCTATACTGATCAGAGCAGAGTGACGTGCGGCGCTACGTGACTCCAGCTTAAATAGAGGCTGGGTCACATGCTGCACTGGCCAATCACAGCCATGCCAATAGTAGGCATGGCTGTGACGGCCTCTTGGGGCAAGTAGTATGACGCTTGTTGATTGGCTGCTTTGCAGCCTTTCAAAAAGCGCCAAGAAAGCGACGAACACCGAACCCGAACTTTTACGAAAATGTCCGGGTTCGGGTCCGTGTCACGGACACCCCAAAATTCGGTACGAACCCGAAGTATACAGTTCGGGTTCGCTCATCCCTAGTGATGACCACTTACAGGAATGTAAACAGAGGGGTTGCCTACTATGGGCATTGAGGAGCACAGCAGACACAGTATTGGGGGGTAATAGCAGGAGGACAATGTTGTTATATAAGATGTCTGTGTGCCAAACACTGCAGAAAGAAAACACTGCAGAAAGGAGTTGTCAAGACGGTCTGGTCCAGATAGAGACTATGTGGAAAAAGAATTATATTATAGGAGACATCACTGGATGTAAGAGCTATGTAGGAAGGTATTCTATTAAGGCCTCATGCACACGACCGTTGTTCTGGTCCGCATCCCAGACGCAGTTTTTGCGGCTCGGGTGCAGACCTATTCACTTAAATAGGGCATCCGTACGCATCCGTTGCTCCGTTCCGTAGCCCCGCAAAAAAAATATAACATGTCCTATTCTTGTCCGTTTTGCAGACGGGAATAGGCATTTCTAAAATGGGCCACCTGTTCTGTTCCACAAATTGCTGGAGGCACACGTGCGGACCGCAAAATTGGAACGGTTGTGTGCATGAGGACTAACAATAATTTTGTATCACATCCTATTTGAAATGAACACAACCCATCAGCTCCAATTTATTTCTATGTGTGCCCCACATATCTGCCCATCTTTGAGAGCATAGACTTTTCTAAACTGCACTAAATAAAAGGTTGGTAGATATAAAATGAGGATTCAGAGACCTGGTTAAAATGTGTGTAATTGGGATAAGGGGTTGTCCTATCGCAGCCTCTCATGATCAAGTTAGAAATAACCCACACCAAGTGCTGGCCAGGGGTGGATGGAGTTAAGAAAACAGCTGAGTATCCAGTGATCCACAGTTTTTGTAACTCCCTTGGCAATGCATGGGAAATAACAGCATAACACAGCAAGTTACTGTTTCCGTAACGCAAAGTGTCATATACTGCTGAGACCAAAGATTGGCTGTAAAGATGAGCGTATAGAAGCTGATGAAGTGGAATTAGTTTAGAATTTCTGGAAAAATTTGATTTGCAAGGAATACAAGTTTCCTCGTGCTTCGTGGTAATGAACCGCATTTTTCCTAAAATGGCAGCTACACGTGTGAGGACTGAGGACATGGGCAAGAAACTCTGGGAAGATGGGATCACCCAGATTGACATGCCTGCATGCAGCAAATCAGAAGCCAGCCATCCCTGTGATGTCACAGCCCTATAAATACGGCGGCCATCTTATAGTCAGAAATTTTCCAGCTTTCAGAGTGCGTGAAGGCGCTAGGGATAGCAAATGGAAAAATCTGATTGTTGAAAAAAAAAAAAAGACAGAAAAAAACGATTTATAAGTGCAGGGAAAGGATAGGGAGGAATCATTTCACAGCATCTTAGTGCAGGGAGAGACGTCAGAAAGCACTAGGGACATTGACAGGAAAGCGATTTACAAGTGCAGGGAAAGATTATTTGGGGATCCAAATAGCCATTAGACAGCTCTGTCATTCCAGCTATTTGTCATTGGGCTGCAAGCGCTATGTTGAAAAGCCTTATATCTTAGTATCTTATATCAGTATTACAAGAAAAATATATACACATTTCACTTCTGCAGTTATTTCTGTTGAAAGTGTATAGGGGCGTATTACAGTAAAAAAAGAAAAATATATATGCACTGCACTGTTACAGATATTTCTGGTGAAAGTGTATAGAGTCGTATTTCAGTACAACAAGAAAAATACATTTTCATTGCATTTCTGCAGATAATTCTGGTTAAAGGATAGAGTGGCCTATTTCAGTACAACAAGAAAAAAAAACATATTCTCAGTTCACTTCTGCAGTTATTTCTGTTAAAAGTGTATAGTGGTGTATTTCAGTTCAGTAAAAAAATAAAAATACATACACACTGCACTTGAAGTTATTTCTGGTGAAGGCGTATTTCAGTACTACAAGAAAAATATATACACACTTCACTCTTAAAAAAAAAAAATTCTGGTCAAAGCTGATAGGGTCGTATTTCAGTACATCAAGAAAAATATATATTTTCAGTTCACTTCTGCAGTTAATTTTGGTGAAAGTGTTTAGTGGCCTATTTCAGTACAAAAATAAAAATATATACGCACTGCACTCTTTAAAGAGGACCTTTCACCACTCCTGACAGGTTTGTTTTAATAGCATCTATTCTTATGTCTGTATGTTGTCCCGTTCCTCTATTTTTTCTACTAGAAGTTATGAATAATTGCTAGCTGTCGGCAGTAAGTATATCTGTAAAGAATAAATTAAGGCAACTGGACTTACTGTAGATTTCTTGAAAAAGTTTCACTCGTTCTTCCAACGAGCTTTCTCAATTCTGAGTGACTATACAAGTATTCTCTGGGAATAAATATGTAACTAAATCAACATCTGGTAATTATACCCAGCATGGGGTCAAAGGTCATTATACCCAGCATGGGGTCAAAGGTGTTACCGAATTGGAGTCAGTAGGTGATAATGACTTCCCAGAAAAAGGTGTCAAGACAGCATTGTATGTGGCAGACAAAAGATGTCTAACCCCCCCCCGCCTCTATTCCAGCTTGGCTTCTCCATTTTTACATAGATGGCCTCCTTCACACCTCGTTTGTACCAATCGGCCTCCTTATCCAAAACACATACTTGACTGTCTTCAAAGGTGTGACCTGTTTCTTCTCAGTTAGCTGGAAGAGGGCCTGACTTTGCAGCTACCCACTGAAACGTGGAGGAAAGTAGCAGATTTCACAGTAAATGCACAGCTAGCTCAGCACACTATGAGCAAGGAGAGGCAGAAGAACAAGTTCTGCATTTTGTTATCCCAAACTGCAAACAGCCATACCAGTGAGGAACTGACATGGAGGTGAAAGGAGGAAACAAGGACAGTACAAAACAAAGAGAAATTGGTGCAAAATCTTTCAGACCGGGTTCTCACCCAGCCTGAGATGGATGTCCTAAAGGGTTGAATTTCGCAATCACACCAAGAACCATACCAATAGTTGATATTATTTCAGCCACTGAAGCCTCAATCCACAGCAAGAGAGCACCACAGGGTGAGGCTGAAAAACTTCGCCTTAAAGTGTCTGCAGCTCTGGCCAGAAAGAAAGAAAGGCTGTTATATGCCTGAAGAAAGACACAAACATCACTATCCTGCCTGCGGATAAAGGAAGATGCACGGTTGCACTTAATACATCTGACTACGATGCCAAGGTGACCACATTCCTGGATGATAACAACACATATGAGGCCCTAAGACGAGACCCAACCAGTGGCTACAAAAATAAGGTTATAGAACTGCTACAACAACTAGAAAAGGACAAAATCATTGATCGGGCCATGTATCATTGGCTCTACCCTGGGGAAGCCCCTCCATGTATTTATGGACTTCCTTAGATACATAAGGATGGGACCCCTCTCAGGCCGATTGTCAGCAGCATCAACTCTGTGACCTACAATGTGGCAAAATACTTAGCCAGAATCCTAGCGCCCTTGTTTGGAAACACACAACATCACATACAGAACTCTCAGGATTTCACCACCAAAATCCTGAACTTGGTATTGGGCACAGAAGAAAACAATGGTCTCCTATGATGTTACTGCCCTCTTCACCTGCATACCCAGTACAGAGGCAATTGAAACAGTCAGAAAACAGTTGCTACTAGACAACACCTTAGGCTGCAGAACAGAACTTAGCCCAGACCAAGTGTGTGCCTTACTGGACCTTTGTCTGAGTACCACTTACTTCAAGTATAAGGACAAGTTGTACAAGCAAAAACATGGCTGTGCTATTGTCACAGAAGGTGTACAGAAAACTAGAAGACACAAAATGAAGATCCGACTGACTGGATCCAAAACTAAGCAACCAAAGGGAAAGCCCTGCAACAGACCTGGCTCTCTCCCTAACTGCTCAGCCTATGCAAAAATCTCAATGGTAGATGATCGCATATCCTCGTTCCTCGACTTTATAACACCTGAACACCCTATAATAGTGAGGGGACACGACTACCGGCTTCCTACACTTGATACGGAGGGAGTCCAGCAAACAGGAAAACACAAATGAATGAACAAAACTTCTGTAGAAGACTCAGTAGTAGCATCCAGCATGCACACACTCCAGGAAGTTGTATAAACCGCAAAGTGATGCAGTATGGGAAGGGATTTAAAGGGATGCAATCAGTGCAACTACATGGCAGCTGAGAGAGGCTAACAAGATGAGAAAAAGAAAGCAAAACAAAATGAACCTCAAGGAGGAGGTTCTGAAGAACGTCCGTCAGCTTCTCAGATGTCTGGTGGTGACAGCTATGGGATCGCCAGTCTCACCTATTGTAGCAAACTTGTATATGGAGGAAGTAGAAATGAAAGCCCTGACCACTTTCAAGGGAAATTCACCGAGTTATTGGTTCAGATATGTGGATGACACTTGGGTTAAAGTTCATAAACAAGAGTTACAGGCTTTCACCGACCATATCAACTCAGTGGATCATAACATAAATTTCATGCGGGAAGATATGCAGAACAACAAACTGGCGCTTCTGGACTGTCTTATAACAGTGGAAGAGGGAAGGAAGCTGGGAATAGAGGTCTATCGAAAACCAACACACACAGACCAGTACCTGCTATTTGATTCCCACCATCCTCTAGATCACAAACTGGGAGTCATCCAGACTCTACACCACCGGGAAGAGAAAATCCCCACCAGCACAGAGGCCAAGGCAAAGGAATTCAAATACCTCAGAGGGGCACTTGTGGATATCCAGATTGGGCCTTTGTAAAAACAGAAGGAAGGAGAAGAAAGAGCACTACCAGTGAGGATAAAGGAGACCGATTGGTACAAACGAGGTGTGAAAGAGGCCATCTATATAAAAATGGAGTAGCCAACCTTGAATAGAGGCGAGGGTGGGTTAGACATCTATTGTCTGCCACATACAATGCTGTCTTGACACCTTTTTCTGGGAGGTCATTATGACCTACTGACTCCAATTCGGATAATGGTATCAACACCTTTGACCCCATGCTGGGTATAATGACCTCTGACCCCCATGCTGGGTATAATTAGATGTTGATTCAGTTACACATTTATTCCCAGAGAATTCTTGTACAGTCACTCAGAATTGAGAAAGCTCGTTGGAACGAGTGAAACGTTTTCAAGAAATCTACAGTAAGTCCAGTTGCCTTGATTTATTCTTTACAGATATACATGACCTGGATAAATGAGAACCTTCACAGACATGTCTGCAGTAAGGGTACAGAGGGGAGGTAACAAGTTAGGTGTGTGTACCTGCACAGACTCACTCTATCCAATCAGTGCTGCCATTTCAGACTGTGCAGTTACACAACCCCAACTTGTTACCTCCCCTCTGTACCCCAACTGCAGACAGCTAGCAATTATACATAACTTCTAGTAGAAATAGAGTAATGGCACAACATTCAGACATAAGAATAAATGCTCCAGAATAGTTAGTACGTAGGGAATGCATGAAGCTATTAAAACAGACAAGTCAGGAGTGGTGAAAGATCCTCCAAGTTTCTGGTCAATGAGTAAAGTGGCCTATGTCAGTCCAACAAGAAAAATATATTCTCAGTTCACTTCTGCAGTTATTATTGTTGAAAGCATATAGGGTCGTATTTCAGGACAACAAGAAAAATATATTCTCAGTGCATTCCTGCAGTAAAGTCTGGTGAACGCATATAGTGGCCTATTTCAGTCCAACAAGAAAAATATATTCTCAGTTCATTGCTACAGTTATTTCTGTTGAAAGCGTATAGGGTCGTATTTCAGTACAACAAGAAAAATATATTCTCAGTGCTTTTCTGCAGTTAATTCTGGTGAAAGCATATTATGGACAATTTCAGTCCAACAAGAAAAATATATTCTTTGTTCACTTCTGCAGTTATTTCTGTTGAAAGCATATAGGGGCGTATTTCAGTAGTACAAGAAAAAAAAAATTTGTTCACTTCCGCTATTATTTTTGGGTGAAACTGTATAGTGGCCTATTTCAGTCCAACAAGAAAATTATATTCTCAGTTCACTTCTGCAGTTATTTCTGTTGAAAGCGTATAGTGGTGTATTTCAGTAAAAAAAATAAAAAGATAAATACATAAGCACTGTACTGTTGCAGTTATTTCTGGAGAAAGCATATAGTGGCGTATTTTAGTCCAACCAAAAAAATATATTCTCAGATCACTTCTGCAGTTAATTGTGGTGAAAGCGTTTAGTAAAAATATATTTTGTCACTTTTAGGGGCGTTTTAATTTCAATTTAATTTGTTTAGTTCAGCTACAAGTATGTCAGACAGAGAAGTGTCAGGCCATGCACAGAGTAGTGGCAGAGGTTTAAATGTTTCTGGTGCAAGCAGAGGTCGCAGTAGAGTAAGGGGGCGAGGCAGCAGTCGCAGCGAGAGGTCTGAGCTCCTGGTGTCATCTTGCGGTCGTGTCTTAACCAGCAACACAGTGGTTCTTGATTGGTTAACTCAGTCATCCATGTCATCCCAAGTGACATCAGACACGACCAGCCAACAGTCGGTGGGTTCGTCAGACACAACCCTTAGTTGGCATTGCCCAGGAGCAGGCCCTGTGTGCTCACCTGTCCTCAACCTGCCTCTGTCCTTTTGTTCCCTCACCACAAGAAATACTATATGCTGTGGGCTCAGCTCCACGATACAGCGAGGAGGATCTACTAGAGGACAGTCACCAGCTACTGCCCAGCCAAGATCTGGAGGAGAAATCTGCCGCTTCTTCCACTAAGTGGGCAAGTAGTGATGAGGAGAGTGGCACGGGAGCTTGTGTTGCGAGTGGTCAGGCTTATGACCCAGAGACCGTTGAGGAGGACATCACTGACGTGCAGACGCTAGTCGATAATGATCAAGACGATCGCACTTGGGAGCCGGGTGAAGAAGGGGCTTTGTTATCATTAGGAGAAGAGGGTGGCAGCTTGCCTGTCAGGCAGCAGCTGAGCGAGCAAGTCGCTAGCGTGGACGGGAGTCAGCAGGGTGGCAGCAGTGGTAGGTCAGGAGCCAAACGGGCACGGGGTAGACCACCCACTTTGCAGGAACCTCCCTGCCCGGAAAAGAGTGGTGCACGGGTTCATGGTAGCAGCGGCAGTAGCAGTGAGTCAGTGAGTAGTGTTGGGGGGAAAATAAGCTACTCAGTGGTGTGACAATTTTTTGTGAAGCCACAGGAGGAGGTCAACATCGCCAAATGTAGAATATGTGGCCAGAAGGTGAAGCGTGGGCACCATGGCCCTGTGTCAACATAGGCAGCGTCACCATAAAGTGGCCTGGGAGAACCGTGGCTCTGATATGGTGGTTCAGCCTGCTGTATCACCCAGTGGCACACAGCCAGTTTCAGCCAGTCAAGGTTCCACCACCTCAGCCAAAGGGAGCTGTCTGTCATTCCCATCTTCTGCTGGTCCAGATGCTCCTTTTCCTACTCCATGTCAGTCATTCCATCAGCAATCGATCACCAAAGCGATTGCCAAGAGACAACAGTATGCGTGCAGGCAATCAATGGCGCAGAAGCTGAACGTGCTCCTGTCCAAGTTGCTGGTGCTTCAGTCCCTCCCTTTCCAAGTCGTGGACTCTGCACGTTTCAGAGAACTGATGGCTTGTGCCGAGCCGAGGTGGAGAGAGCCAAGTCGTCATTTCTTTGCGAAAAAGGCAGTACCAGCCCTGCCCAAACATGTAGAACAGAAGGTGGGCCAGTCCTTGAGCCTGTCGGTGTCAGCCAATGTGCACGGCAGCGCCGACGTGTGGAGCTGTAACTACGGTCAGGGACAATACATGTCTATTACGGCCCACTGGGTGAATGTGGTTCCTGCTCAGCCACACCAGCAACTTGGCCAGGTGACGCCGATTCCGCCTCTACGTTCTCACGCCTTTGGTCGAGAGACAATGTCCGCCTCTGCCTCCTCATCCTTCACCATGTCCTCAGCCTCCACTGCAGGGACCAGTCACAGTGCCCCACCAGCATACCACATGTGCAGGGCTCAGCAGTGTCACGCTGTTCTGCACCTGGTTTGCCTTGGCGAAGAAAGTCACACGGGGGGGGGGGGGGGAACTGCTCCGTGTGATGCATCAAGAAATTGAACCCTGGCTTTCTCCGCGACAACTGAAAATCTGAACCATGGTGACCGACAACTAGTGATGAGCGGCAGGTGCCATATTCGATTTCGACGAAATTCGCTAATATTCAATAGAATATTCGTCGAAATTGAATATTCGTCATTATTCTTGTTATCGCGATTAATATGCGATTTAAATAATCGCGTATTGCGATTGTAACTTAAAGGCTACTCTCCTATTGAAATAGCAATGCGATTAATTCGTTATAATAATCAAATTTCGATTTTAACTTGGCTACTCTCCTATTGAAATAGCAATGCGATTAATTCAAGTTATAAAAATCGAATTTCGATTTACTGCTATATTCCATATTCGTTAATTCCAGCCTAATATAGAATATAGCAGTGCTAAGTTAAAAATCGAAATTAGATTTTTATAACGAATTATTCGTATTGCCATTTCAATAGGAGAGTAGCCTTTAAGTTAAAATCAAAATTTGGTTATTATAACTGGAAATAATCGAATTGCGATTTCAACGTAATTCTCAAATCCAACAGTACATTCTAGTATATGGAGTCGTTCCCATGTGATGGGGACGCTCCATGAGCATAGAATATAGCATTACTAAGTTAAAATCGTCATGCGATTACTTCGAGTTATATTAATCGCATGGCGATTTCAACTTGGACCTGGTTTACTATATGGTTGGCTTCAATGGCTTGGTAGAATTAGCGAATATGACGAATATATTTGTTATATTCCACAAAACGAAGATAACAAAGTATTCTGCATCTTCGTTTTAGCTACCTATTCGTCAACTTTGCTAATTCTAGCAATCATATAGGAAAGTTGACTATAGAGACAGCTAAGTTTAATTTGTTATGCGATTATATTACTTTGCTTTTTTTTTAAATAAATAGAATAATTATAATACCTGATAATTATTATAATTATACTATTTATAAAAAAAAGCAAAGTAATATAAATCGCATAGCGAATTAAACTTAGCTGTCTCTATAGTAAACTTTCCTATATGATTGCTAGAATTAGCGAAGTTGACGAATAGGTAGCTAAAACGAAGATGCAGAATTCTTCGTTATCTTCGTTTTGTGGAATATGGCTTATATATTCGTCATATTCGCTAATTCTACCAAGCCAACCATAGTAAACCAGGTCCAAGTTGAAATCGCAATTTGATTAATTCAAGTTATAAAAATCGAATTTCGATTTTAACTTAGCACTGCTATAGTCCATATTAGGCTAGAATTAACGAATATGGAATATAGCAGTGCTAAGTTAAAATCGAAATTCCATTTTTATAACTTGAATTAATTGCATTGCTATTTCAATAGGAGAGTAGCCTTTAAGTTAAAATCGAAATTCGATTATTATAACTTGAAATAATCGAATTGCGATTTCAACGTAATTCTCAAATCCGACAGTACATTCTAGTATATGGAGACGTTCCCATGGTGATGGGGACGCTCCATGAGCATGGAAGTCGGCAGAAGCTGCAACGGGCACTGACTGGAGCAGCTAGGAAGCCAGGAATCCAAAGGACAGGTAAGAACAACTTTAGGGAAGTGGGAAAGAAAAAAATATAACAAAAAAAAAAAAAAAGGAATATTCGAAATATCGAATTTATATCACTATATTCGAAATATTCGCGAATTAGCGAAGTGCCGATATTTGCGGAAAAAAATTCGATATTCGAATATTCGCGCTCAACACTACCGACAACGGAAAGAACATGGTGTTTGCGCTGCGTTAATGAAGGCCGAGTCATGGCACATGTGTTCGATATGGTTGTCAAGCGGTTCCTGAAGTCTTCCACCCATCTACAAGACATCCTAAAAATGGCCAGGAAACTTTGCATGCACTTCATCCACTCGTACACCGCAAAGCACACCCTGCTTGAGCTGCAGTGGCAGAACAGCATCCCCAAACATACTGTATGCCGATATGCAAAATTTCCACCCTTTGGAAATCCACACTCCATATATGTTGGACCGATTATACGTACAGAGAAAGGCCATCAACAATTTCTTTGTGATGCAAGCGGATAGTAGTACTCCACTGTGTAACTTTGATGCTAGCCAGTGGCAGCTCATGCATGACACCTGCCATTTGCTCATGCCCTTTGAGGACGCCACTTTGTCAGTCGCCAGGACTACGGGATGAACGTCGTCATTCCACTGCTTCATGTCCTGAAACAGATGCTGGTAACAATGGCTGGTCAGGGGACAGGAGACGTGGCATCTCGATCTCACGGCCACATGATCCCTGCGGGGGCTGAACTGGAAGAGGAGGGGGAGGAGGACATTGGAGCACAGGCAATGTGTAGAGAAATTGGTGGTTTTTCTACTAAGCTGACAGGATAGGAGGAGTAGGAGCAGCCAAAGGAGATACAGGACGATGACAAAGATGAGACAGAGGATCAGGACACACCGTGGCAGTATGCAATGGAGATGGAGGCCCTCTGAGTCACTTGCAGAAATGGCCCGATACATGCTAACTAGAGTTGAGCAGACACCTAAATGTTCGGGTTCGACGAGACCCGAACTTGACCCCGAAAGCCATTTAAGTCAATGGGGACCCGAACTTTTGAGCACTAAAATGGCTGTAAAAATGTCATGGAAAGGGCTAGAGGGCTGCAATTGCCAGCAAAATGTGATTAACAGCATAGCAAGTACTCTGCAAAAAAAAAATGGGGATAGGGAAATGACTTAAAATAAATAAAAATTAATAATCTTGATCTAGGAGGACGAGGTCCATATGGAGTAGGAGGTTGAGAAGGTGGTGGATGTGGCGGTGTAGGTGGAAGCGGCGGTGGAGGTAGCCTACACAGTTTTTGGGTTTTAAATTAATTAATTTTTTTAAATTAGGGTACACCTCAAAACATTGGGAAATATAACCTGTGATAACCCCCTCCAGTCGTGCTAAACACACGTTCAGACAATACACTGGCTGCAGGGAAGGCCAGCACCTCTAAAGCGCAAAAGGACAAGCTCAGGCCATGTGCCAAATTTGGAGACCTAGAAGTTGAAGGGGACAGACCCATCATTCAGTACGTGTAGGCGTGTGCATACATTCTGCTCCACCATGTCTCACGTCCCTGTGATGTTCACGATCCAATTGGATATCTTCTCTATCTACTTTAGATGTTCTTTTATGCGCCTACCATGGTGATCACTAGTGGCGGGGAATCAGGGTTCCAGGCCGGAGAGGGAGCCTGAGAAAGGGATACCACATCCAAGGGAGGTCAATGGATGAAATTAAATGTAATCGAGCGGAAATGTGGGACAAAGGATTTAAGCATAAGCTTCCAAGGAGCGGGCGGGCGGCAATTTCCCACTCGGGAAGGTAGTGACGATAAATAACAATACAGGACTCTTAAGATGCCCTGTTATTGGAATGATTAATAAAAAAATTATAGGAAATGTCACTGAGGTATTTTGGATTTGTAAACATTAGCCAAGAGAGGCCCTGCTGCCGCTTTGCTGAGGGAGCGTGAGAAAGAGACCACATCCAAGGGAGGTTAATTGTTTCAAATTAAATATGATAGAGTGAAAATTTGGGACAAACTATTGAAGCGCAAATGTGGGACAACTTGTTAAAGTTTAAGCATTGAATAAAAGGAGGTGGCGCGCATCAATTAAAGAAGAATTTCTAAAATTTTATTCCCTGTCATCTATGCAGAGCAGGGGTTTCTACCCGGCAAAATTTGTAAAATGTCACCTGACAATGTAACAGACGATTTTTTGAAATTTATGTTCCTGTCATCTAAGCAGAGGGGCCCCCGTGATTTGAATCCACCATCCATTTGATTATCTTCTCTATCAACTTTCGATGTTCTTTTCTGAGCCTACCACGTTGATCACGGTTATCGGCAAATCAGGGTTCCATGCCGGAGAGGGAGCATGAGAAAGAGACCACATCCAAGGGAGATAAATGGATGAAATTTTATTTTGATCGAACGGAAATATGGGAAAAGTTAATAAAGCAGAAGGATCGAATCAAAGGGCCAATTAAACACAAATTTTAGACATTTAAGTCCCTGTCACCTATGCAGAGTAGGGGTTTTTTATCGCCAGAAATGGGTTAATGTCACCCACCAATGAAACAGATTATTTTTAAAAATTTCTGTCCCTGTCACCTGCATGCAGAGCAGGGGTTTATTCATGTCAAATTGTAAAATGTCAACCCAAGTATGTAAAAGAAAAATTAGTGAAATGTATTAACCTGTCTACTAGGTAGAGTAGGGGTCTATGACAGCCAAAAATTGGTTAATTTCATCTGAAAATTAACAGACAAATTAGTGATTTTTTTAACCTGTTTACTAGGTATAGTAGTGGTATATCACACCCAAAAATTGGTGAATCTCACCAGAAAATGTAACAAATTAGTGAAATTACAAAATAAAATACGTACAAATAAAAAAAAACTTGATTTATGAGGTGGAGGTCCATATGGAGTAGGAGTTTGAGGAGGCGGTGGATGTAGAGGTGTGTAGGTGGAAGCAGCGGTGGAGGAGGACGATGTAGCCAACACTGGTTTTTGGTTTTCATTTTCATTTTTTTTTTTATTAGGGTATACTCCAAAAGAGTGTGAAATATCCAAAATCTAAGAATGAGCAATTGTGCTGTAGTATAACTATGGCGCATGTCTATTCTGCACAAGACATGTGGGATCCATGCCTGGTTAATTTTAATGAACGTGAGCTTGTCCACATTGGGTGTGGATAGGTGGTTGCGCTTGTCTGTGATAACGCCCACTGCTGTGCTAAACACACGTTCAGATAATACACTGGCTGTAGGGAAGGTCAGCACCTCCAAGGCGTAAAGGGCAAGCTCAGGCCATGTGCCCAATTTGGAGACCTAGAAGTTGAAGGGGGCAGACCAGTCATTCAGTACTTGGAGGCATGTGCACACATACTGCTCCACCATGTTGGTGAAATGCAGACTAGGCTGCAATTAAGGATTTTGGCCCAAAATGGGTGTTTTATTAATAGCAGAATAGAACCACAGTATCTAAAGGGTGTATCTCACAATGACATATGCAGCAAAGGGTGCAAATTTAAATTTTTTTGTCCAAAATGGGTGTTTTTTTTAATAGAATATGACAGCAGCATATAACACTTGAATTTCACACGTACAAGGGCTGTAAAATTGTGTATTTTGCACAAAAATGCACAGAAAATGATAGATGTATTTCTAGCTTAAATTACAGATGCCCAAAATGAAGATTGCCCAAAATGGGTGTTTATTCAAAGCCAGAAAATTATTGAAGTTTTTAAAACTTGTTTTGAAATTTGCTTGAATTTCACACGTGCAGATGCAGCAAGGGCTGTAAAATTGTGTATTTTGCCAAAAAAGGGTCTTTTTAAAAACCCATAAAATTATGGCTGTATTTCTAGCTTAAATTGCACACTGACTAATGCTGCAAAGGCACCAGATGTTTGATATATTCATGGGGGGGGGGGGGACAGAACTGGATCGCACATCCACAAGGCTATGCTTTGATCTAACTCGCTTATCAGCGCTATAATAAAGTATACAGCCCCCCATACTACATGCTGTACAAGAGGCATTAGTGTACATTTTGATCAAAAGGCATAAGCCCACTCACCACGACAAGGAAGCCTCTTTTGAGTGGCACCTACTCTGACAAAAAGGCGCAGCGCAGTGTGGTGACAAAGCGGTAATGCCCTGGTAGGTGGCGGGACCCAGGAGTCAAAGCAGCAACCCTGCTGTCTGACAATGCCACCCATGGCACTGGGTCCCACCAACCCACCAGAACAGCACCACAAAAACGAAGGCCACCGCGCAGTACTGCACCATGTGAACAGCTGTCTAACACAACATGTCCATTGCTATCAGGAGCTACAGGTCAATGACCACTATAAGCAGACTTGTGTGATTAAAACCACCTGTGCTGAATGGGAGGAGTGCTGATACCAGTAAAGAAAAAAAATAGATATTAGTATTCATGGGGGGAGAACAGAACTGGATCGCACATCCACAATGCTATGCTTTGATCTAATTTGCTTATCAGCGCTATAATAAAGTGTACAGCCCCCCATACTACATGCTGTACAAGAGGCATTAGTGTACATTTTGATCAAAAGGCATAAGCCGACTCACCACGACAAGGAAGCCTCTTAAGTTTTTGCTGTTTGATATATGCCAAAATGGGTGTTTTTTCAAATCCAGAAAATAATTTAATTTTTTAAAACTTGTTTTTAACATTCACAGATGCAGCAAGGGCTGCAATATTAAGTATTTTGCAAAAAAAAATGTGTTTTTTTTACTAACAGAATATGAAAGATGTATATAACACTTGAATTACACGCGTGCAGATGCAGCAAGGGCTGTAAAATTGTGTATTTTGCCCAAAAAGGGTGTTTTTAAAGACACAAATATTATAGCTGTATTTTTAGCTCAAAATGCACACTGACTAATGCGGCAGAGGTACCAAATGTTTGATATTGCCAAAAAGGGTGTTTTTAAAAACCCAGAAAATTATGGCTGTATTTCTAGCTTAAATTGCACACTGACTAATCCTACAAAGGCACCAGATGTTGAATATTGCCAAAAAAAGGGTGTTTTTTTTTTTAAACCAGATTATTATTGCAGTATTTCAAGCTCGGATTTGAATGTCACAAAAACACAGATGCAGTGCTGGTGCACTGAGCTTGCATAAAATGGCCGCTGCCACCCACCAAACTAACAGACGGATAAAAGTAATTTTTCTCTGTCACTGGGCTCAGGGCAGGGTAAAAAGATTGTGCACTGCACCCACACAACTAAATCTATGTAAATTGCCGAGTTCAATTGGAGTTCCGATAATAGATGCTGTCCTATTCTCTCCCTCACAGCAGCATCCTCCTCCTCTCCCTACACTGAGCACAGCAGAGTGATATGCAGCACTACGTGACTCCAGCTTATATAGAGGCTGGGTCACATGCTGCACTGGCCAATCACAGCCATGCCATTAGTAGGCATGGCTGTAATGGCTTCTAAGGTCACATAGTTAAAGGCTCTGCAGCCTTTCAAAAAGCGCTAAAAAATTGTCGAACACAGAACCCGAACTTTTACCAAAAATCCTAAAGTTCGGGTCCGCTCATGCCTACTTGTAACCATTCGGTAGAGGGATGACTTCTAGCTCTCCACCTTGTTGGACCCTAGCTACCGGGCAAGAATGGGGGCCTTTTTTACACCCACCAAGAGGGTAGACAAACTAAACTACTACAGAGCTGTATGTAGTCAGTTGGCCGCTGCCTATCTGCACCATTGTCCATCGTCTCGCAGGCCTGACCGGGGGGGCCCTCTGCACTCACATTCCACTGCCATGGTTGCTGGGGAGGGGGTGGGGTGGGGTGGCAGGAGCAGTTCCAGCTCCATCAGCCCGAGTCTACAGTCGCTGATGAGTAGCTTTCTTCACCCTCATAGTGAAGAAACTACTCAACAGGAGCAGCAGGTAGACCTGGAGCAGGACCTGAATCAGCAGGTGGTGGTTTACTTGGACAGCACCCTGCCACCCCACATTGAAGATCCACTGGACTACTTGGTAGCCAAACTGGATTTGTGGCCGCAACTAGCAGAGTTTGCCCTGGAAAAGCTATCCTACACAGCCAGCAGTGTAGCTTTAGAGCAGGTGTTAAGTGCGGCAGGTGCCAGAGTTTCCCCAAGAAGAACTCGCCTGTCCACCCAAAATGTGGAGAGACTGACCTTTGTTAAGATGAATCAGGCATGGATTTTCAACCAGCAATTCCTGATGCAAAAGACTAGATCATCCATGGTGCAACACCAATATTTTGACAAGAGAGACCGGTTTCTTCTGGCTACCTGACTCAGCTACTATTCTGATGCTGCCAGCCACCTGATGCCACACATGTGATGCCAAGTGTTCCTTCTTAGACCCACCATCATCAGCAGCTACTATTATTGCCACCCACCTCCACACTATGTAACCTTTTCACTCTGTGGACTCCTGATTCTGCTGCCACCTCCACGCTATGTCACTTTGCCACTCTGTGGTATCCTCCTGCTGCTGCCATCTCCACACTATGTCACTTTGCCACTCTGTGGTATCCCCCTGCTGCTGCTGCCATCTCCACACGGTGTCACCTTGCCACTCTCTGGTCTCCTGATGCTGCCACTGCTGCTGCCATCTTCACATTATGGACTGATAGTAAGCAGCTGTTGGTGGGCAATTCCATCATAAGAGGTGTGAAGTTTGAGGAAAATGGTGTTGTGAGATGTCTCCCTTGTGCTACCGCTAGCAGGGATAGACGACGGATCCTTAATATTGTCTGGCAAGCAAAACAAGAAAGGGAGGTGTATGTTATTGTCCATCTTGGGACAAATGATCTGGCTTGCAATGAGGTCTCAAAGGTGAAGGAAGCTTTTCAAGCACTTGAAAATGATATACGGGAGGTTGCATCAACTGTTTCATTCTCTGCAGTTTTTCCTGTGCATAACCTTCAGCATGACAGGAAGATGCTCATTAAGGAATTCAATGTATGGCTTGGTGAATGGTGCCTGAACCAAGGGTTTGGCTTTGCATTTCATGTTAGCTCTTGTTGGAATGGAAAAGAACTGTACAAGAAAGATGGTTTGCATCTTTCTCTCAAGGGAACGAATATCCTCAGTGAACAGTTCCAAGTATTTTCTAAGGAGCATTTAAACTAGGAAAGGGGGACAAAAGAGTGATAATCCAGCAGTCCGACTGCCCCCCAGAACAATGCCAGAAGATGCCAGTAGCACAAAGGTTAAGAAATTACAAACTCAGATTCTTGTCTACAAATGCTCGCAGTTTAGGGAATAAGATCAATGAACTTGAGGCGATAATGGCATCTGAGAATATAGATTTAGTGGCTGTTACTGAGACGTGGTTCAATGGGAGTAATGACTGGGATATAACAATACCAGGGTTCTCTCTATACAGGAAAGACAGAAGGCAAGAAGGGGGAGGGGTGGCCCTGTAGGTGAAAGATAGTATGAAATATAATTTGATACAAGTTAGCAAGACCAATTTAGAGTCAGTTTGGGTTACCTTGCAGCTTGATAACCATAAGGTAACTCGTGTAGGTGTGATATATAGACCACCTAGCCAAGTCAAAGAATTAGATGATCTACTAGTTGAGGAAATAGCTAAAATGACATTGAAGGGGGAAGTTATCATTAAAGTCTGATAGTTAATCATCCTGATGTAAACTGGAAAACCAAAATAGCTAGTTCTGCCAGGAGTACAGATATTCTAAATTCCCTACTGGGATTATCTCTACAGCAAGTAGTTGAGGAGCCAACCCGGAAGGAGGCCATTTTAGATTTAGTATTCACAAATGGGAATTTGGTATCTGATATCACTGTAGGGGAAAGTTTGGGATCTAGTGAACACCAGTCAGTGGGGTTTACTATAAGTACAGTGACTGAGTCACACCACACAAAAACAAAAGTTTTAGATTTTAGAAAAATTTTCTTTTTTTAAAATTAGATTAGTGGTATACAGGCAAATTTATAAGATTAGACAGAGAGAAGCCAAACAAGTTATAAGAGCTTCTAAAGCACAGGCAGAAGAGAAATTAGCTCAGTTAGTGAAAAAAGGCAATAAGACATTCTTCAGCTACATAAGTGAAAAAAGGGAAACTAAAACAAGGAACATACAAATTAAAGATAAAAGAAGGAAGGTATATGGAAGATAAAGAACTAGCTGACTGCCTCAATGAATACTTCTGTTCAGTTTTTACAAAGGAAAAATGAAGGAGAAGAACCTCAGTTAAGAAAGAAGACTAATGAATCTTTTGATGCATGTGTCTTTACAGAGGATGAGGTTCTAAGTCAGCTGTCTAAAGTTTATAAAAATAAGTCACAGGGGCCTGATGGGATACACCCAAAGCTATTAAAAGAGCTCAGCGGCGAACTAGCAAAACCATTAACAGATTTATTTTACCAATCACTGGCAACAGGAGTTGTCCCAGAAGATTGGAAATTGGCAAATGTTGTGCCCATTCAGAAGAAATGTAGTAGGGAGGAATCATGCAACTATAGGCCAGTAAGCTTAGTGGGGAAATTAATGGAAACAATACTTAAGGAGAGGATTGTTGAACATCTAAAATCCCATGGATTGAAAGATGAAAAACAGCATGGGTTTACTTCAGGGAGATCATGTTAAACAAATTTTATAGATTTTTTTTTTTTGATTGGGTGACTAAAATAATAGATGGCAGAGGTGCAGTAGACATTGTTTATCTGGACCTTAGTAATGCTTTTGATACTGTCCCACATAAAAGGCTCATCAATAAATTGCAGTCTTTGTACGTGGACTCCCATATTGTTGAATGGATTAGGCAGTGGCTGAGGGACAGACAGAGGGTTGTAGTCAATGGAGTATACTCAGACCATGGTCTTGTTACCAGTGGGGTACCTCACGGATCTGTTCTGTGACCGATATTGTTTAATATATTTATCAGCGAAATTGCATAAGGCCTCGATAGTAAGATGTGTCTTTTTTCTGATGGCACAAAGATTTGTAACAGGGTTGATGTTCCTGGAGGGATACACCAAATGGAAAAAGATTTAGGAAAACTTGAGGAATGGTCAAAAATCTGGCAACTAAAATTTAATATTGATAAAGTGCAAAATAATGCACCTGGGGTGTAAAAACCCAAGAGCAGAATATAAAATTGTGATACAGTCCTAACCTCAGTATCTGAGGAAAGGGATTTAGGGGTCATTATTTCAGAAGACTTAAAGGTAGGCAGACAATGTCATAGAGCAGCAGGAAATGCTAGCAGAATGCTTGGTGTATAGGAAGAGGCATTACCAGTATAAAGAGGGAACTGCTCATGCCGCTCTACAGAGCACTAGTGAGACCTCATTTGGAGTATTTTGCACAATACTGGAGACCATATCTCCAGAAGGATATTGATACTTTGGAGAGAGTTCAGAGACAAGCCACTAAACTAGTACATGGATTGCAGGATAAAACTTACCAAGAAACATTAAAGGACCTTAACATGTATCGCTTGGAAGAAAGACGAGACAGAGGATATGATAAAACCTTTTAAATACATAAAGGGAATCAACAAGGTAAAAGAGGAGAGAATATTTAAAAGAAGAGAAACTGCTACAAGAGGACATAATTTAAAATTAGAGGGGCAAAGGTTTAAAAGTAATATCAGGGAGTATTACTTTACTGAGAGAGTAGTGGATGCATGGAATAGCCTTCCTGCAGAGGTGGTAGCTGCAAATACATTTAAGAAGTTTTAGCATGCATGGGATAGGCATAAGGCCATCCTTCATACAAGATAGGGCCAAGGGCTATTCATAGTATTCAGTATATTGGGCAGACTAGATGAGCCAAATGGTTCTTATCTGCCGACACATTCTAGGTTTCTACTTTGCCACTCTGTTGACTCCTTATGATGCTGCTACTGGCATCTCCAAACTATGTCACCTTACCACTCTGGCATTCTCCTCCTGCTACTGTCATATCCACACTATGTCACCTTGCCACTCTGTTGTATTGTGAGATTGTGGATAAGCTCTGCCTGTATGATATTTATGTTTAAATTGTATTGGAGCTGTCATTTGGCATTCCGGCCACTAGAGGCCACTGTTTTGCAGCACAGTTAGCACACTCTGGCATCTGCATATGCAAAGCAGATGATGACTCATGCTTCTGTGTGAACCAGGAAGTGTTGATCTGACATGGTGGAAGGATTGTTCTGTGAGGGACTGAATCCGAATCCTTCCTGGCTTGCGGATGTCCGGCAGTGAATGGACACTCAAAGGAAGGAGAGTATCTGCTGTCCCCTGTCTGGATCCAGCTCTTTGAAAGAGAGGCTGTCCCAGGAAGACCAGTTCCAGTGTATGGACAGAAAACCTCATCATCAAGCAAGGCCGCACGGTTGCTGAGAGCTTGGTGGCCATTCTGGGTAAGCGGCATCCTAGGGCCCAGAACGGACGCAGGTCAGTACACCTGAGTACCAATTGTACTTTACTGTTTGGTGCCTAAAGTAACAGAGACTAGCCTAGGCCTTTTATTAGTTAGATAGCTTTGTTAGGCCTTACTGTAGTGGACTGCAGCGCAGTAATTGACTTGCAGGCTCTGCTGCGTCTGCCACCCGTTAGGTGTGTCCTCTAAAGCGGCACAGTACGACTGGTAGGCTCTGCTGTGTACGCCAATGGGCTAGGCCTGTCCCTTGGACAGAGACGGTGACTGTGGGCCTGGGGTATTACTTATACTGTTTGTACTTGTGTTAATACTGTTTCCAAAGTAAAGTTTATATTCTTGCATATAAAGCGGGTGCCAGGGTCTCTTTTCTTGCCTGTGACTTTGCTGTATCCTGGGGAGCCCACCCCGGTACACGGCTTACAGTATCCTGATGCTGCTGCTGCCGCCATCTCCATACTATATCACCTTGCCACTTTGTTGTATCCTGATGCTGCTGCCAACTCCACACTATGTCACCTTGCCACTCTGTGATATCCTCCTGCTGCTACCTCTCCACACTATGTTTCCTTGCCACTCTGTGGGCTCCTGAAGCTGCTGCTGCTACTATTTCCACACTGTCATCTTGCCACTCTCTGGTCTCCTAATGCTGCTTCTGCTGCTATTTCCACACTGTATGGTCTGATGATGGTGCTGCTGATGCCAAGTGTTGAGCGAGAATATTCGAATAGCGAATATTAATCGCGAATATCACAACTTTGCAAATTCACGAATATTACGAATATATATGCTACAGACGTGGACAAAATTGTTGGTACCCTTTGGTCAATGAAAGAAAAAGTCACAATGGTCACAGAAATAACTTTAATCTGACAAAAGTAATAATAAATTAAAATTCTATAAATGTTAACCAATGAAAGTCAGACATTGTTTTTCAACCATGCTTCAACAGAATTATGTAAAAAAATAAACTCATGAAACAGGCATGGACAAAAATGATGGTACCCCTAACTTAATATTTTGTTGCGCAACCTTTTGAGGCAATCACTGCAATCAAACGCTTCCTGTAACTGTCAATGAGACATCTGCACCTCTCAGCAGGTATTTTGGCCCACTCCTCATGAGCAAACTGCTCCAGTTGTGTCCGGTTTGAAGGGTGCCTTTTCCAGACTGCATGTTTCAGCTCCTTCCAAAGATGCTCAATAGGATTGAGGTCAGGGCTCATAGAAGGCCACTTTAGAATAGTCCAATTTTTTCCTCTTAGCCATTCTTGGGTGTTTTTAGCGGTGTGTTTTGGGTCATTGTCCTGTTGCAAGACCCATGACCTGCGACTGAGACCAAGCTTTCTGACACTGGCTAGTACATTTCTCTCTAGAATTCCTTGATAGTCTTGAGATTTCATTGTACCCTGCACAGATTCAAGACACCCTGTGCCAGACGCAGCAAAGCAGCCCCAGAACATAACAGAGCCTCCTCCATGTTTCACAGTAGGGACAGTGTTCTTTTCTTGATATGCTTCATTTTTTCGTCTGTGAACATACAGCTGATGTGCCTTGGCAAAAACTTCGATTTTTGTCTCATCTGTCCACAGGACATTCTCCCAGAAGCTTTGTGGCTTGTCAACATGTAGTTTGGCATATTCCAGTCTTGCTTTTTTATGATTCGTTTTCAACAATGGTGTCCTCCTTGGTCGTCTCCCATGTAGTCCACTTTGGCTCAAACAACGACGGATGGTGCGATCTGACACTGATGTTCCTTGAGCATGAAGTTCACCTTGAATCTCTTTAGAAGTCTTTCTAGGCTCTTTTGTTACCATTCGGATTATCCGTCTCTTAGATTTGTCATCAATTTTCCTCCTGCGGCCACGTCCAGGGAGGTTGGCTACAGTCCCATGGATCTTAAACTTATGAATAATATGTGCAACTGTACTCACAGGAACATCTAGTTGCTTGGAGATGGTCTTATAGCCTTTACCTTTAACATGCTTGTCTATAATTTTCTTTCTGATCTCTTGAGACAGCTCTTTCCTTTGCTTCCTCTGGTCCATGTCGAGTGTGGTACACACCATATCACCAAACAACACAGTGATTACCTGGAGCCATATATATAGGCCCAATGGCTGATTACAAGGTTGTAGACACCTGTGATGCTAATTAGTGGACACACCTTGAATTAACATGTCCCTTTGGTCACATTATGTTCTGTGTTTTCTAGGGGTACCATCATTTTTGTCCATGCCTGTTTCATGAGTTTATTTTTTTACATAATTCTGTTGAAGCATGGTTGAAAAACAATGTCTGACTTTCATTGGTTAACATTTATAGAATTTTAATTTATTATTACTTTTGTCAGATTAAAGTTATTTCTGTGACCATTGTGACTTTTTCTTTCATTGACCAAAGGGTACCAACAATTTTGTCCACGTCTGTATATAGTCGCTATATTGAATATTCGTCATTTTTTTACATCTGAAAACATGATACCTCCCTGTTTCTTTCTTGTGGGTCAATGAGTCATTGGCCCACAAGCAACTTAAGCAGATAGGAATCATGTTTTCATATGGAAAATAAAATGACAAATATTCTAAAAAAAGAATATATAGCAATATAGGGAATACATTCGTTATTTAGAATATTTGTCATTATTTTTTTTTTCAATCTGTACGGTCGTTCGCATACTCGAACCCCCCCCCCCCCCGACACGCGTCCCCCTCACCATGGGAACGCCTGTGGGTTAGAAAATACCAAATTTGAGTTTTCCCTGAGATCGTGAAAACTCAGATCCAATGGTATTTTCTAACCCAAAGGCGTTCCCATTGTGGAGGGGACGCTTGTCGGGGAGGAGTATGTGAACGACCGTACCGATTGGAAAAAAAAAAGAAAAATATTAATAACGAATATATTTGCTATATTTCTCCAACTTCGTTTTGCTGCCATCTCCACATTATGTCACCTTGCCACTCTCTGGTCTCCTAATGCTGCTGCTGCCGCCAACTTCACGCTATGTCACCATGCCACTCTGTGGTCTGATGCTGCTGCCATCTCACCCCTATATCACCTTGCTACTCTGTGATATCCTCCTGCTGCTGCCATATCCACATTATCTCACCACTAGTGATGAGCAGCAGGGGCAATATTTGAATTTGTGACATTTCGCTAATATTTAAGCAAAAATTCATCATCTATTCGCGAATTTGGGAATTCACGATTTTTTTCTTGATAATTGGCAATGTAATGTGCGTATTGCGCACGCAATACAGGCGTGGGTCACTCTTGCTACATTTTTAAAGCTGCTAGAAGTTTCCTGAGACTGGAGAAAATGGTTGGCATGGCAGTACATTTAAATAGCTTTATATAGTAACATAGTAACATAGTACACAAGGCCGAAAAAAGCATAATGATGCTTCTGCTGCTGCCATCTCCACACTATGTCACCTTGTCCCTCTGTAGTATCCTACTTCTGCCATTTCTACATTATGTCACCTTGCCACTCTATGGTCTCCTTCTGCTGGTGTCATCTCCATACTATGTCACTTTGCCACTCTGTGGTATCCTCCTGCTGCCATATCCACATTATGTCACCATGCCACTCTGTGGACTGCTTATGCTGCTGCCGCGATCTCCACACAATGTCACCTTGCCACTCTGTTGTCTCCTGATGCTGCTGCCATCTCCACAATATGTCACCTTGCCACTCTCTGGTCTCGAGATGCTGCTGCCATCTTTACACTATGTCACCTTGCCACTCTGTTCTAATGATGCTGCTGCTGCTGCCGCCGCCATCTCCACATTATGTCACCTTGCCACTCTGTGGTCTCCTGATGCTGTTGCTGCTACTGCCATCTCCACACTATGTCACCTTGCCACTCTGTGGTATCCTCCTGCTTCTCAAACAAAAATGGATGGTAGGTTCAGCAGCAACGTTTCGACAACAGTCTTTATCAAGCTTGATAAAGACTGTTGTCGAAACATTGCTGCTGAACCTTTGGTGAATTAAAGAACACTGAACAAGTTTTTGGAGTGCTGTGACTTTCCTCATCTTCACTCATCCTCCTGCTTCTACCATCTCCACACTATGTCACCATGCCACTCTGGGGTATCCTGATGCTGCCATCTCCGCACTATGTCACTTTGCCACTCTGTGGTCTCCTGATGCTGCCACTGCCACACTGTCACTTTGCCACTCTGTGGTATCCTGATGCTGCTGCTATCTCCTCACTATGTCACCTTCCCACTCTGTGGTATCCAGCTTCTGCTGCCATTTACACACTATGTCACTTTGCCACTCTGTGGTCTCCTGATGCTGCCGCCATCTCCACACTGTCACCATGCCACACTCTGGTTTCATGATGATGCTGTCATCTCCACACTACGATGCTGTCACCTTGTCACTCTGTGGATTGATGATGTTTCTGCTGCTGCCACCATCTCCACACTGTGTTAGGCTACTTTTCACACTTGCGTTCGGGGTTCCACTTGTGAGTTCCGTTTGAAGGCTCTCACAAGCGGCCCCGAACGGATCCGTACATCCCAAATGCATTCTGAGTGGATCCGCTCAGAATGCAACAGTATGGCTCCGTTTCGCCTCCGTTCTGCTCAGGAGGCGGACACCCAAATGCTGCTTGCAGCGTTTTGGTGTCCGTCCGGCCGTGCGTAGCCACCTTGTGGTTTTCTCATGCTGCTGCTGCTGCCATCTCCACACTATATCACATTGCCACTCTAGTCTCCTGATGCTGCTGCTGCCGTCATCTCCACACTGTCACATTGCCACTCTGTGGCTTCCTGATAATGCTTCTGCTGATGCCATCTGCACACTACATTACCTTGCCACTCTGTGGTCTCCTGATGCTGCTACTGCCTTCTCCACACTATGTCCCTTTGCTACTCTGATATCCTGATGCTGCTGCTGCCATCTCCGCACTGTCACCTTACCACTCTGTGGTATTCTCCTGCTGCTGCCGCCATCTCCTCACGATGTAACCTTGCCACTCTGTGGTATCCTGCTGCAGGCGCTGCCTTCTCCACACTGTCACATTGCCATTCTGTGGTTTCCTGATGCTGTTGCTGCTATCTCCAAACTATGTCACCTTGCCACACTGTGGTATTATCCTGCAGCTGCTGCCATCTTCATATAATGTCACCTTGCCACTCTGTGGTATCCTCTTGCAGCTGCTGCCATCTGCAAACTATGTTACCTTGCCACTCTGTGGTCTCCTGATGCTGATATCTTCACACTATGTGACCTTTCCACTCTGTGGAATCCCCTTGCTGCTGTTGCTGCTATCTCCTCACTATGTCACCTTGCCACTCTGTGGTATCCTCCTGCTGCAGCCGCTATCTCCACACTGTCACCTTGCCACTCTGTGGTCTCCTGATGCTGGTGTCTCCACTTTATGTCACCTTGCCACTCTGTGGTATCCTCCTGTTGCCATCTCCACACTGTCTTCTTGATACTCTGTGGTATCCTCTTGCAGCTGCTGCCATCGGCACACCATGTTACCTTGCAACTCTGTGGTCTTCTGATGCTGCTGCTGCCATCTACTCACTATGTCACCTTGCCACTCTGTGGTACCCTCTTGCTGCTGCTGACATTTCCACACTATTTCACCTTGCCACTTTATGGCATCCACCTGCTGCTGCTGCCATCTCCACACTGCCACCTTGCCACTCTGTGGTGTCCTCCTGCTGCTGCTGCCATCTGCACATTATGTCACCTTACCACTCTGTGGTATCCAGTTGCTGCTGCTGTCAGCTCCACACTGTCACCTTGCCACTCTGTGGTATCCTAATGCTGCTTCTGACATCTTCACACTAAGTCACCTTGCCACTCTGTGGCATTCCCCTGCTGCTACTGCCATCTCCACACTATGTCACCTTGCCACTCAGTGGTATCCTGCTGCTGTTGCTGCCGCTATCTTCATACTATGTCACCTTGCCACTCTGTGGTCTCCTGATGCTGCTGCTACTTCCATATACATGCTATGTCAGCTTTCCACTCTGTGGTATCCTTCTGCTGCCATCTCCTCACTATTAGAGTTCAGCGGACACATGGATGTTCGGGTTCGACTGAACTTCGTAAAAAAGTTTGAGTACGAGACCCGAACTTGACCCCGAAACCCGTTGAAGTCAAGGGGACCCGAACTTTTGAGCACTAAAATGGCTGTAAAAAGGTCATGGAAATGGCTAGAGGGCTGCAAATGTTGTCAAAATGTGGTTAAGAGCATGGCAAGTGCTCTGCAAACAAATGTGGATAAGGAAATAACTTTAAATAACATAAAATATGTAAAAATAAAAAAAATAATCTTGATATAGGAGGACCAGGTCCCTATGGAGTAGGAGGTTGAGGAGGCAGTGGATGTGGCGGTGTAGGTGAAAGTGGCGGTGGAAAGGAGGAGGTAGCCTACACTGCCTTTTGTTTTAAAATTTATTTATATTTTTTTAAATTTGGGTACACCCCAAAACATTGGGAAATATAACCCTCCATTCGTGCTAAACACACGTTCATATAATACACCGGCTACAGGGCAGGCCAGCACCTCCAAGGTGTAAAGGGCATGCTCAGGCCATGTGCCCAATATGGAGACCCAGAAGTTGCAGGGGATGACCCCTGTCAGTTAGTTCGTGTAGGCGTGTGCATACTTACTGCCCCATCCACCATGTCGCACGTCCCCGTGATGTTCACGATCCAATTTGATATCTGCTCTGTCAACTTTCGATGTTCTTTTATGCGCCTACCATGGTGATTACTGGTGGTGGGGAATCAGGGTTCCAGGCCGGAGAGGAGAGGGAGAGGGAGAAAAAGACCAAATTTAAGAGAGATAAAATTTATTTAAAAAAAAATTGGTATTTTGAAGAAATGTGGGAAAAAGCTATTGAGGCACAAATGTTGCCCACAAGAGTATAGCGGAAATGTGGGACAAAGCATTGAAGCCTAAATGTGTTACAACTTGTTTAAGTTAAAGCATTGAATTAAAGGAGGTGGCCCCCATTAATTAAAGAAGCATTTCAGAAATTTTATTCTGTCATTGCCAGATCTCTGAGAAGTTCTGATAGACGTTCCCTCAGTGCCTCCTGCATGATGTTCTTTTGTTTTGGTTTCGCTTTGACATCTCTTCTCCCTCTCCCAGCCTTGTCTCAGGGTCCCTCTCCTGCCAAATGGCATCCGTGTGCCTTTTTCTCGAAGAAACTCTCCTCCGCAGAGAGAACCTACGATGTGGGAGATAGGGAGTTGTTGGCCATCAAGTTAGCTTTTGAGGAATGGCACCATTGGCTAGCGGGAGCCAGAAACCCTATTACCGTGTTTACCAACCATAAGAATCTGGCCTACTTGGAGTCAGCCAAGAGTCTGAACCCGAGACAGGCCAGATGGTCTTTGTTCTTTTCTAGGTTTAATTTTGTTGTCACGTTCTGCCCTGGGGTTAAGAATGTGAAGGCGTATGCCCTGTCACGTTGTTTTCCGGGAGGGGGGAACTTTGAAGACCCGGGTCCCATTTTTGCTGAAGGGGTGGTGGTCTCTGCTCTTTATCCTGAATTGGAGGCAGAGGTTCAGGCAGCCCAGACAGAGGCTCCTGATCTTTGTCCTCCTGGGAGGTTGTTTGTGCCTCTCGTTTTACGACACAAAGTTTTTAAGGAGCACCACGATACTGTCCTTGCTGGGCACCCGGTAGGTAGAGCCACAGTGGATCTCATTGCTCTGAGATTCTGGTGGCCGGCGCTACGCAAGTCGGTTGAGTGTTTTGTGGCAGCCTGCGAGACTTGCGCTCGTGCCAAAGTCCCTCATTCGCAGCCATCAGGTCCTCTCCTCCCATTACCCATTCCTTCCCGTCCTTGGACACGTCTGTCCATGGACTTCATTACTGACCTGCCTCGTTCCTCGGGGAAGACTGTGATTCTGGTGGTGGTGGACGGTTTTAACAAAATGGTGCATTTCATTCCTTTTCCTGGGTTGCCCAATGCTAAAACGCTGGCGCAGGCATTTATTGATCACATTGTCAAATTGCATGGTATTCCTTCAGACATAGTCTCTGATAGGGGCACGCAGTTTGTTTCCAGATTCTGGAAGGCTTTCTGTTCTCGCTTGGGGGTTCGGTTGTCATTCTCTTCTGCTTTCCACCCGCAGTCGAATGGCCAGACAGAGCGCGTCAATCAGAATCTGTAGACATATCTGTGCTGTTTTGTGGTGGAGAATCAGGAGCATTGCTGTTCTTTTTTGTCCCTTGCTGAGTTTGCTTTAAATAACCTTTGCCAGGAGTCCTCTGATAAGTCCCCATTTTTTGGTGCATATGAGTTTCATCCGCAGTTTGGGACATTCTCTGGAGAGGGGTCTTCTGGTTTACCTGATGAGGAGAGATTCTACTAGTCTTAGTCATCGGCAAAAGATTCAGGATAATCTAAAGAGCATGAGTGAGAGATATCGTGTGGCGGATAAGAGACGTGTGCCTGGTCCAGACCTGAATGTTGGTGATCTGGTGTGGCTGTCTACTAAGAATATCAAATTGAAGGTTCCCTCCTGGAAGTTGGGTCCTAAGTTTATTGGGCCTTACAAAATCTTGTCAGTCATCAATCCCGTTGCCTACCGTCTTGATCTTCCTCAGACTTGGAGGATCCATAATGTTTTTCACAAGTCCCTATTAAAACCTTATGTCCGACCCACTGTACCCTCCTCTTTGCCTCCACCTCCGATTGTGGTTGATGGTAATCTTGAATTTCAGGTCTCTAGGATTGTAGACTCTCGTATTATCCGCGGTTCTCTTCAGTACCTCGTTCATTGGGAGGGTTATGGTCCTGAGGAGAGGATGTGGGTTCCAGTGGCGGACATTAAGGCCACTCGTCTTATCAGGGCGTTCCATAGCTCCCATTCTGAGAAGGTGGGCTCTGAGTGTCCGACGTCCACTCGTAGAAGGAGGGGTACTGTCACCACCAGATCTCTGAGAAGTTCTGATAGACGTTCTTCAGTACCTCCTGCATGATGTTCTTTTGTTTTGGTTTCGCTTTGACATCTCTTCTCCCTCTCCCAGCTCCCATACTGCCTCACTATGTGGTTTATACTACTTCCTGGATTGTGCTCAGTGCTAGAAGTTTGCTACTGCTGGTTTCTCAGTAAGTCTATCCCTTTCTGTTTTCCTGTTGGCTTGATTCTAGGTGACACTGACTCGCTCCGTATTTAGTGCAGGGAGCCGGTGGTTGTGTCCCCTCACTATTATAGGGTTTTCAGTTGTCACTCAGTCTAGGTACATGGACATGCAACTTTCTATCACAGAGATCTTTGCATGGGCTGAGCAGTCAGGGAGAGCTATAGGGCTTTAATAGGGCTCACCCTTTTGTTCCTTAGTTTGGGATCAAGTCAGTCGGATCTTTATTTGTTACTTCTTGTTTTCTGCAACACCATCCATGACATATTCCCCGTCACCTATGCAGAGCAGGGGTTTATTCACGTCTCAAATTGCATAATGTCAACCCAAGAATGTAACAGAAAAATTACAGAAATTACTTGTTTGAGCAGGGGTCTATGACAGAAAACAATTGTTTATCACCCGAAAATGTAAAATAAAACGTATTGAAATTTATCAAGCTGTCAACTAGTTAGAGGAGGGGTATATTACACCCAAAAATTGGTGAATTTGACCCTAAAATGTACCAAACCAAAAAAATGCTGAATTTCACCAGAGAATGTAACTGCCAATTTATATATTTTTTTCTTGTTAACCGGCCTACTAGGTATAAGCAGTGGAATTTCACAACAAAAAATTGCAGGAGTTCCACCTTGTGGGCATGTCACATATGAGGAGGTGAGCGGGAAGGCCTAAGTTACGCTGCAGTGCTGACAGGCAAGCAGCAGGTTGAGAACGCCGAAAGCACGCACAGACGGCCCGCACTTTATGCAGCAGCTCTGACATATCGGGGTAATTTTTAAGGAATATCTGCACCACCAAATTCAGCACATGCACCAGGCAAGGGATGTGCATCAAACCGGCTAGTCCCAGAGCTGCTACGAGATTTCACCCATTATCGCACACCACCAGGCCAGGCTTGAGGCTCACTGGCACAAACCACTCATCGGTCTGTTGTTTAACCCCTTAAGGACACAGGGCGTACAGGTACGCCCTTGTGCCCTGGTACTTAAGGACACAGGGCGTACAGGTACGCTCTGTGCATTTTCGATCACTGCCGTGCGGCTGGCAGTGATCGGAACCCGGTGCCTGCTCAAATCATTGAGCAGGCACCTAGGCTAAATGCGCGGGGGGGTCCCGTGACCCCCCCATGTCGGCGATCGCGGCAAACCGCAGGTCAATTCAGACCTGCGGTTTGCTGCGATTTCTGCAGTTTCTGATCCCCGCGGTCCCTGACCGCGGGGATCAGAAACTTTTGCATTGGTAAAATATAAATGTATCCCTCCCCCCTGCACCCCTTAGTGATTTTTGCCCGGTGGGAGGTGCAGGGGGAGGGTTGCGGGCGGTGCGGGAGGCGGGCGGTGCGGTAGGCGGGATCGCGATCCCCCGCCCGCCTCCCATTGCGTAATCGTTGGCGTCTAGTGGGTTATACCAGGGTGCCAGCACATTGCTGGCACCCTGGTATAAACGGCTGACATCGGTGATGCGATGTCAGCCGTTTAACCCTTTCCATACAGCGGTCCGTACGGACCGCTGTATGGAAAAGGTTAACAGTAAGAGGGAGCTCCCTCCCTCTCCGATCGGGGGGCTGCTGTGCCTTTGCAGTCCCCCGAATGGAGAGGGAGAGAGCTCCCAGGCAGCCCCCCCAGAGCCCCGTCCTTACCCTTCCCCGTCTGCGCAGTTCTGGCCACTACTGAGCAGACGGGGAAGGTTCCCATGGCAACAGGACGCCTGCTCAGGCGTCCTGCTGTCCATGGTGCTGAACAGATCTGTGCTGAAAGCATAGATCTGTTCAGTGTAAGTAAAATATAGTACAGTGCAATATATATTGTACTGTACTGTATTATGCAGACATCAGACCCACTGGATCTTCAAGAACCAAGTGGGTCTGGGTCAAAAAAAAAGTGAAAAAAGTGAAAAATAAAGTAAAAATCAAAAAACACATTTATCACTGATTAAAAATGAAAAAAATAAAATTCCCTACACATGTTTGGTATCGCCGCGTCCGTAACGACCTGATCTATAAAACGGTCATGTTACTTTACCCGAACGGTGAACGCCATAAAAAAAATAAATAAATTAAAAACTATGATGAAATTGGAATTTTGCCCACCTTACTTCCCAAAAAAGGTAATAAAAGTGATCAAAAAAGTCGCATCTACGCCAAAATTGTAACAATCAAACAGTTATCTCATCCCGCAAAAATCATACCCTACCCAAGATAATCGCCCAAAAACTGAAAAAGTTATGGCTCTTAGACTATGGAAACACTAAAACATGATTTATTTTGTTTCAAAAATGAAATCATTGTGTAAAACTTACATAAAAAAAAAAAAAAGTATACATATTAGGTATCGCCGCGTCCGTATTGAATGGCTCTATAAAAATATCACATGAACTAACCCCTCAGATGACCACCGTAAAAAAATTAAAATAAAAACGGTGTAAAAAAAGCCATTTTTTGTCATCTTCCGTCACAAAAAGTGTAATAGCAAGCAATCAAAAAGTCATGTGCACCCCAAAATAGTGCCAATCAAACTGTCATCTCATCCCACAAAAAATGAGACCCTACTTAAGATAATCGCCCAAAAATTTAAAAAACTATGGCTCTTAGACTATGGAGACACTAAAACATTTTTTTTGTTTTAAAAATGAAATTATTGTGTAAAACGTACATAAATAAAAAAAAAATTGTATACATATTGTGTATCACCGCGTCCGTGACAACCTGCTTTTTAAAATTACGTCATGATCTAACCTGTCAGATGAATGGTGTAAATAACAAAAAAAAAAAAACGGTGCCAAAAAAGCAATTTCTTGTTACCTTGCCGCACAAAAAGTGTAATATAGAGCAACCAAAAATCATATGTACCCTAAACTTGTACCAACAAAACTGCCACCCTATCCTGTAGTTTCTAAAATGGGGTCACTTTTTTGGAGTTTCTACTCTAGGGGTGCATCAGGGGGCTTCAAATGGGACATGGTGTCAAAAAAACCAGTCCAGCAAAATCTGCCTTCCAAAAACCGTATGGCATTCCTTTCCTTCTGCGCCCTGCCGTGTGCCCGTACAGCGGTTTACGACCACATATGGGGTGTTTCTGTAAACTACAGAACCAGGGCCATAAATAATGAGTTTTGTTTGGCTGTTAACCCTTGCTTTGTAACTGGAAAAAAAATATTAAAATGGAAAATCTGCCAAAAAAGTGAAATTTTGAAATTGTATCTCTATTTTCCATTAAATCTTGTGCAACACCTAAAGGGTTAACAAAGTTTGTAAAATCAGTTTTGTATACCTTGAGGGGTGTAGTTTCTTAGATGGGGTCACTTTTATGGAGTTTCTACTCTAGGGGTGCATCAGGGGGCTTCAAATGGGACATGGTGTCAAAAAAAAACTGTCCAGCAAAACATGCCTTCCAAAAACCAAACGGCGCACCTTTCACTCTACACCCCGCTGTGTGGCCGTACAGTAGTTTACGGCCACATATGGCGTGTTTCTGTAAACGGCAGAGTCAGGGCAATAAAGATACAGTCTTGTTTGGCTGTTAACCCTTGCTTTGTTAGTGGAAAAAATGGGTTAAAATGGAAAATTAGGCAAAAAAATGAAATTCTCAAATTTCATCCCCATTTGCCAATAACTCTTGTGCAACACCTAAAGGGTTAACAAAGTTTGTAAAATCAGTTTTGAATACCTTGAGGGGTGTAGTTTCTTAGATGGGGTCACTTTTATGGAGTTTCTACTCTAGGGGTGCATCAGCGGGCTTCAAATGGGACATGGTGTCAAAAAACCAGTCCAGCAAAACCTGCCTTCCAAAAACCAAACGGCGCACCTTTCACTCTACGCCCCGCTGTGTGGCCGTACAGTAGTTTACGGCCACATATGGGGTGTTTCTGTAAACGGCAGAGTCAGGGCAATAAAGATACAGTCTTGTTTGGCTGTTAACCCTTGCTTTGTTAGTGGAAAAAATTGGTTAAAATGGAAAATTAGGCAATAAAATGAAATTCTCAAATTTCATCCCCATTTGCCAATGACTCTTGTGCAACACCTAAAGGGTTAACAAAGTTTGTAAAATCAGTTTTGAATACCTTGAGGGGTGTAGTTTATAGAATGGGGTCATTTTTGGGTGGTTTCTATTATGTAAGCCTCGCAAAGTGACTTCAGAGCTGTAGTGGTCCCTAAAAATTGGGTTTTTGTAAATTTCTGAAAAATTTCAAGATTTGCTTCTAAACTTCTAAGCCTTGTAACATCCCCAAAAAATAAAATATCATTCCCAAAATAATTCAAACATGAAGTAGACATATGGGGAATGTAAAGTCATCACAATTTTTAAGGGTATTACTATGTATTACAGAAGTAGAGAAACTGAAACTTTGAAATTTGCTAATTTTTCCCAATTTTTGGTAAATTTGACATTTTTTTTATGCAAAACAAAATATTTTTTTTAACTTTATTTTACCAGTGTCATGAAGTACAATATGTGACGAAAAAACAATCTCAGCATGGCCTGGATAAGTCAAAGCGTTTTAAAGTTATCATCACTTAAAGTGACACTGGTCAGATTTTCAAAAAATGGCCTGGTCCTAAGGTGTAAAAAGGCTGTGTCCCTAAGGGGTTAAGGCCCATCCACAGCTCCTGCGCGGGTTGGGGTTTGTCCCCCAAACAGATAAGTTTTAAAACTGCCTGCTGTCGTTTACCCCTAGCTGTGCTGAAGTTGCTGGTGAAGGTGTTACGCTGACCAGATGAGGAGCTGGTAGAGGAGGAGGAAGCAACAGGAGGCAAACTGAAGCGCACTTAGATGCCTGGTCATGCAGGTTGTGCTCAGGTTGAGAACGTTTATGCCTCGCTTCTGGCTCTGATTGCACAGCGTGAAAATCACTCGTGTCTTGTTGTCAGCACATTGTCATAAGAACTGCCACGCCAGGGAACTCCTTGGAGCTGGCTTTGGTGTGCTTGGTCCCTTGCTACCATGGGCAGTAGGAGGCGTACTATCTAGAGGACAGCCGCTCAGCTTTTGCGCCCTGCTCCCTCTTCTGCTGTGCTGGTGGCTCTGTGCGACCACCGCCTCTTCCTCCAAACTACATGGGTCACTCGCATGACCTTGATTCCATGCTGGGTCGAGGACCTCATCGTCCTCCACATCATATTCCACCCAGTCTACACCCCCGCCTTCCTTGTCGGTCTGCACACTTTCCAAAGGCCCAGCAGTTGGCACCCGTGTTTCGTCATCATCCGAAACATGCTGCGATGGTCCTCCCATGTACTCATCTTAAAAGAAAAGTGGTTGGGCATCAGTGCACTCAATCTCTTCCGCTTCTGGGGCATGGCTAGGTGGATGGCCCCGGGAAACCTTGCTAACAGAGTCATCAAAAAGCAGCAGAGACTGCTGCATGACTTAGGGCTCAGACTGCTTGGCTGATTTGCAAGGCGGTGAGGTGAAAGACTGATGGACATCGGCTGCAGGTGCCAACTCTGATCTTTCAGCAGGAGACTGGGTGAGAGACATCGTGAAGGAACTGGATCCACTGTCAGCAACCCAATCTACTATCACCTGTACTTGTTCAGGCCTCACCATTCGAAGAGCAGCATTAGGCCCGACCAAATACCGCTGCAGGTTTTGCTGCCTACTCGCACCTGAGGAAGGGGTTTCACTTGTGAGTGTAGCTTGCACAGATCGACCACATCCTCTCCCGGCAACAGGAGCTCCACCAGCCGCACTACGACCTGGGCCACGACCCTTATTTCACTCTCTCCTCATATTTTTCGAATTTAGGATCTTGCCCTAAATGGGTGTTTAATTAATAGTTGAATAGAACGATAGTATCTAAAGGTTATATCTCACACGGTCTGAACCAGTGTAGGCCTGAATTCAATATTGTTGCACCAAATGGCGGTATTTCAAATCCCTGAATCAAACCCCTACATGTTGAAGGGGTATCTCACATGGCCTGAACTAGTGTAGGCCTGAATTCAATATTGTTGCACCAAATGGCGGTATTTCAAATGCCTGAATCAAACCACTGTACTGTCACCTTGCTACTCTGTGGTATCCTCCTGCTGCTGCTGCCCGGAAATAGCATATTTTAAAATTTGCTCATCTCTAATTGGCTTCAAATATCATGTACATTGTACAGGTAAGTCATTGCTGCATCCAAGAAGATGAAGTCACAGCTGCAGTGGTGGGGAGAATCAAAATGGTGGGACTTAAGCAAGAGGGGTTTGAATCAGTTAGTATACATACAAATATCTGACTGTACAATAATATAGATAACTTTCAAATTATCTTTTTATATTTGGGACTATAAAGCTGGCAGAAACAGAGAGGCCGGATTTACTCCCAAAATTATTTAGCATATTTACTGATCCGCAAGGGACAGAGGGGTAAAGCTTAAAAGGCGAAAGATTTATACGTTCTGAAGAGAAACCAGAGTATACTCTGGTTTCTCTTCAGAACGTATAAATCTTCTGCTTTTTAAGTTTTACCCCTCTGTCCCTTGGGGATCAGTAAATATACTATAAAGCTGGCCATACACACACATTAGATATGCACCATCCATTCCTGCTGATTTTGGTGGGTTCAGCCGAACATTACTGTGTATGGTGGCTTCTGGCTCTCCCTGAAAGCTGATGTTAAGGGATTCTGTTGTGCTCAGGACATAAGACTCAGCCCAATGATTCTGTTTGTCTCCTCTGTCCTTTCACTAGATACGTATGTTTGGTTGAGCTGAGCATGCATTTGTTTGCAAGTATCTGGAGAGATAGCAGTCAGATTAAGCGTTTAGCTGCTTGTGGCCACATCACTACTGAAGCCAGTCATTGGCTGGAGCTGTGCATGTGACCCTGCCCATACACTGCTGGATGTAAACAATGCGGTGGCAGTAATAATGACCAGAGCGGCTTGTAGCAGGTAAATATGAATCTTCTATTTCAGGGGCAGGCACTGGGCACTTTAAAAATCAATATTATTGGAAAACCCCTTTAAGTAATTTAAAACTTGAGTTTGCAAATTACTTTGTAATCCCAGATGTCCTTGACTGTCTAAAATATGAAATTTCCTCTTCTACCAGTCTTATCATATCTCAGATGTTGTAGTCAGGGCTACAAAATATGTTGCCACAGGTAGAGCTGTCCTTTTTCCTTTTATTGTGCAACAATATTTAATTATTTTTCTAAGCTTCTGCCCTATTTCGTCTACAGTATATACTGTAGAGACCCCAGGAGGACATTTAGTACATACATACTTGACTATTTTCATCACTCTCTCAGGAATTATTGGAGGGGAGGCCGTGCATGCTCTGCAGGGACTTAGCCAGCAATGTTGAAAGTATAGGTGTGGGTCCCAGAGGTGGGACTCGCACCTATCGGACATTGGAGGCATACCCTAGCTATATGCCCCCAATTTTTTAGATGGGACAATCCCTTTAAAATTTTCTTGGATTGCACGAGATGTTCCTATTGTTGTTGAAGAGGACAATGAACTTCTGACAATGAGCTCCTCTTTCTTCTTTCCTGACCCCAAATTTAAGCTGATATGTATATATTTACAACTAAATAAAATTGCATCTAGGCTTGTAGACAGTTTCTGCCGTTAGTCTGTCAAGATATGTGGCTTAATGGGAATGGAGTGTGACTGTACTCAAAAAGGGATGTGACCCAATATGCAACATTCTGTGACCAAATTATGCATAGATTCTGGCATAAAATTCTGTCTCAAAGTAGGCCAACCAATAGTTAGTATAGAACTGGACAAAAGTGTTTGGACCTCCACCAAATATATCATCCAGCATGAGGCATTGTGCTAAATTTGGTGCATGTCTAGATAACCCTTCAAACTTTACACCATCTATAGGATTATAAAATCTGCCCCATTGTTTCCCATCAGTGTCTTAAGAATTAAAATATAATATATATATATATATATATATATATATATATATATATATATATATATATATATATATATCTATATCTATATATCTATATCTATATATATATATATACACATACATACACACACACACACATTATTATATACATATTTATTATTACACCATAGCATTACAACATTTTTTGATTTATAAAACTAAAGGACATTAGTAAAGAGATTCCAACTGTAAAACCATACCTAAAATTGAATAAATGTATTAACCAAAGCATTAATAAGCAGTGATGGCCAGATCGCATTGTTCGCCCACAAACACATGCAGGCTGCCATCTTAACTCACAAGTCCGGCGAGGCACAGGTAAGCCCTTACCTGTGCGTGCGCCACTAGCCAGTCTGAAACAAATGAAGTCAGCGGGAGCAGGCAGTTCCGAGAACAGCCAGATGAAGGCCCCGGTGGCTGTTCTCGGAACTGCCTGCTCCCGGTGACCAAATTTGTTTCAGACTAGCTCGTAGTGCAGGCACAGGTAAGGGCTTACCTGTGCCTCGCCGGACTTGAGTCAAGATGGCAGCCCGCATGTGTTAGCGGTCGAACAATACGAACTGGCCATCGCCATGTTAATAAGTAGATAATAAAAATGTACCTTGTATCCGTCACCTTGGGACTTTCCACATAATACATACATTCTTTCTTTTTAATATTTTCTGCAATCCAAGAGCATATGTTTTCCTGCATTAAAACAAAAAGAATTGAATTTCAAATAAAACAAATTATAAAGGAAAAATGGGAAGACTGCAGATATGCCACAGCTTTAGTATAAAAGGGCAGAGATGCATATTGGATCTTTGTGGTCCCTTCACTACTGTACTTGACATAGCAACATCCATGTGCATGTAGTTGTATCCAGTAAAGCAGCTCAGCATGCAAGTGATAGGCTGAACTGCAATAACCTAGCACAATGTGAATCTGATATTTGCAGATTCTATATTGACAGGGAATGTCCCACAGGATTGGCACATGGCAAATGTGGTGCCAATATTCAAAAAGGGTCCAAAAACAGAGCCTGGAAACTATAGGCCGGTAAGTTTAACATCTGTTGTGGGTAAACTGTTTGAAGGTTTTCTGAGAGATGCTATGTTAGAGCATCTTAACGGAAATAAGCAAATAACGCCATATCAGCATGGCTTTGTGAGGGATCGGTCATGTCAAACAAATTTAATCAGTTTCTATGAGGAGGTAAGTTCTAGACTTGACAGCGGTGAATCAATGGATGTCGTATATCTGGACTTCTCCAACGCATTTGACACTGTACCACATAAAAGGTTAGTATATAAAATGAGAATGCTCGGACTGGGAGAAAACGTCTGTAAGTGGGTAAGTAACTGGCTCAATGATAGAAAACAGAGGGTGGTTATTAATGGTACATACTCAGATTGGGTCACTGTCACTAGTGGAGTACCTCAGGGGTCAGTATTGGGCCCTTTTCTCTTCAATATATTTATTAATGATCTTGTAGAAGGCTTGCATAGTAAAATATCAATTTCCGCAGGTGACACTAAGCTGTGTAAAGTAATTAACACTGAAGAGGACAGTATACTACTACAGAGCGATCTGGATAGATTGGAGGCTTGGGCAGATAAGTGGCAGATGAGGTTTAACACTGACAAATGTAAAGTTATGCACATGGGAAGGAATAATGCAAGTCACCCGTACTTATTAAATGGTAAAACACTCGGTAACACTGACATGGAAAAGGATCTAGGAATTTTAATAAACAGCAAACTAAGCTGCAAAAAACAGTGTCAGGCAGCTGCTGCCAAGGCCAATAAGATAATGGGTTGCATCAAAAGGGGCATAGATTCCCGTGATGAGAACATAGTTCTACCACTTTACAAATTGCTAGTCAGACCACACATGGAGTACTGTGTACAGTTCTGGGCTCCTGTAAACAAGGCAGACATAGCAGAGCTGGAGAAAGTCCAGAGGAGGGCAACTAAAGTAATAACTGGAATGGGGCAACTACAGTACCCTGAAAGATTATCAAAATTAAAGTTATTCACTTTAGAAAAAAGACGACTCAGAGGAGATCTAATTAATATGTATAAATATATCAGGGGTCAGTACAGAGATCTATCCCATCATCTAGTCATTCCCAGGACTGTGACTGTGACGAGGGGACATCCTCTGCGCCTGGAGGAAAGAAGGTTTGTACACAAACATAGAAGAGGATTCTTTACGGTAAGAGCAGTGAGACTATGGAACTCTCTGCCTGAGGAGGTGGTGATGGTGAGTACAATAAAGGAATTCAAGAGGGGCCTGGATGTATTTCTGGAGTGTAATAATATTACAGGATATAGCTACTAGAGAGGGGTCGTTGATCCAGGGATTTATTCTGATTGCCTGATTGGAGTCGGGAAGGAATTTTTATTCCCCCTAAAGTGAGGAAAATTGGCTTCTACCTCACAGGGTGTTTTTGCCTTCCTCTGGATCAACTTGCAGGATGACAGGCCGAACTGGATGGACAAATGTCTTTTTTCGGCCTTATGTACTATGTTACTATGTTACTCGAGGCATGGGATACGCGGAAAACTTGGACATTAAGTTTGCGGAAGTCATTACAGAACTGCACTGTCCCGTCTGGCTTGGGTATTAATACTATTGGACTGGCCCACTCACTTTTTGACTCCTCGATGACACCCAGCTGGAGCATTAAATGCACTTCCTCAGTGATGGCTTGTCGCCGAGCCTTGGGTACCTAGTACGGTTTTAAGCAGACTTTTGCCTGAGGCTCAGTGATAATGTCATGCCGGATTACAGACGTGCGTCCAGGGAGGTCGGAGAATACATCCGTGTTCCGACTAATGAACTCCCTGGCTTCCTGAGCCTGTTTAGAGGAGAGGCTGTCAGCAATTTTCACGGTGGCACCGCTTCCCCAGCTTCAGCCCGAAACAGCTTCCCTTAGGAACCATGGTTGTCGGCTGTCTTCCGTACAGGTTTCCCTTTCCTTCCATGGCTTGAGCAGATTCACATGGTACACCTGCTGAGGCTTTTAACATAGTAACATAGTACATAAGGCCGAAAAAAGACATTTGTCCATCCAGTTCGGCCTGTCATCCTGCAAGTTGATCCAGAGGAAGGCAAAAAACCCCTGTGAGGTAGAAGCCAATTTTCCTCACTTTAGGGGAATAAAAATTCCTTCCCGACTCCAATCAGGCAATCAGAATAAATCCCTGGATCAACGATATCTCTCTAGTAGCTATAGCCTGTAATATTATTACGCTCCAGAAATACATCCAGGCCCCTTTTGAATTCCTTTATTGTACTCACCATCACCACCTCCTCAGGCAGAGAGTTCCATAGTCTCACTGCTCTTACCGTAAAGAATCCTCTTCTATGTTTGTGTACAAACCTTCTTTCCTCCAGACGCAGAGGATGCCCCCTCGTCACAGTCACCGTCCTGGGAATAAATAGATGACGGGATAGATCTCTGTACTGACCCCTGATATATTTATACATATTAATTAGATCTCCTCTCAGTCTTTTTTCTAAAGTGAATAACCCTAATTTTGATAATCTTTCAGGGTACTGTAGTTGCCCCATTCCAGTTATTACTTTAGTTGCCCTCCTCTGGACCCTCTCCAGCTCTGCTATGTCTGCTTTGTTCACTGGAGCCCAGAACTGTACACAGTACTCCATGTGTGGTCTGACTAATGATTTGTAAAGTGGTAGGACTATGTTCTCATCACGGGCATCTATGCCCCTTTTGATGCAACCCATTATCTTATTGGCCTTGGCAGCAGCTGCCTGACACTGGTTTTTGCAGCTTAGTTTGCCGTTTATTAAAATTCCTAGATCTTTTTCCAACACTCGGTAACACTGACATGGAAAAAGATCTAGGAATTTTAATAAACAGCAAACTAAGCTGCAAAAACCAGTGTCAGGCAGCTGCTGCCAAGGCCAATAAGATAATGGGTTGCATCAAAAGGGGCATAGATGCCCGTGATGAGAACATAGTCCTACCACTTTACAAAGTACACCTGGCTGGTGTACTTTGTAATCTACCTCTCCAATTTTCTCAAGTACCCCTGCCACCTAGCTAGGAACTTACTGTCCACAGTTCGTACCAGAACTAACACTCGATCACCCGGGTTAAAGTTTTAGACCCAAGCCTGCCGATTATAGACCCGACTCTGGGCTCGCTGCGCTGCCTCCATATGCTCCCTAACCAGAGGTAACACTGTTTCCATCCGTCCCTGCATCTGGTTGACGTATTCAACAACACTTTTGTGCGGTGTGGTTTGTTGTTCCCACGCCTCTTTGGCGACGTCCAATAAACCACAAGGGTGTCTGCCGTACATCAGTTCTAAGGGCAAGAACCCGGTAGAGGCCTGGGGCACTTCTCACACTGAGAATGTGAGATAGGGCAGAAGAAGGTCCCAGTCCCTCTCATCCTTAAACACCACTCTTTTCAACATATTTTTTAACGTCTGGTTAAACCTCTTTACCAGGCCATCCGTTTGCGGATGATACACGGATGTCCGTAACTGTTTTAGGTGGAGCAACTTACAGAGTTCCCTCATGACTTTGGACATAAATGGGGTCCCTTGGTCTGTTAGAACCTCCTTAGGCTCCTTTCACACTAGCGTTCGCTGGTCCGCTCGTGAGCTCCGTTTGAAGGGGCTCACGAGCGGACCCGAACGCAGCCGTCCAGCCCTGATGCAGTCTGAATGGAGCGGATCCGCTCAGACTGCATCAGTCTGGCGGCGTTCAGCCTCCGCTCCGCTCGCCTCCGCACGGACAGGCGGACAGCTGAACGCTGCTTGCAGCGTTCGGGTGTCCGCCTGGCCGTGCGGAGGCGTGCGGATCCGTGCGGATCCGTCCAGACTTACAATGTAAGTCAATGGGGACGGATCCGTTTGAAGATGCCACAATGTGGCTCAATCTTCAAGCGGATCCGTCCCCCATTGACTTTACATTGAAAGTAAATAATAAAATAAAATAAATTTCGACCTTCAGGCCTGCCTCACTGCGTTTGCCCGCATCAGACACAAATTGTTGGGGTTTGCTCTGGTAGACAGGCTTGCGGACACAGTATAGAGGCAATGACAACGTCTTTAACTTAAACAGTGCAGTGTTTATTCACACAAACGTAAAGTAACAAAATATCAAGTTCAAGGAAAAACTGTCACCTTGAGTTTGTTCACACCAGGCTGCAGCACTTAAGTACTTGAATGAAGCAGTAGTCCACGTGCTTTTGTCCGCAAACAATGTAGCATGCCTTAATCCCAGCCCAGACTATCAGACTCCAACACAGAGACTGACAGAGCTCCACTGTCAGATGCAGGATAATCCACACAGCTGAACATGCTGACTGGGTTTTTATATCCCAGCCCAAAACCCGGCCTGGAACCGTAGGGAACAGCTACCCACCCTGCCATTTGGCTGCTCCCAATTAGGAACCGTTCCAGATCAGCTTTAGGCCCCATGCACACGGCCGTGTTTCACAGCCGTGTGCGGGCCGTGGAACCGCGGCCTGGATCCCTCCTGAGAGCAGGAGCGCACGGCGTCACTGGTTGCTATGACGCCGTGCGCTCCCTGCTGCCGGCACAGTACAGTACTACACTGGTATGATCTATACCAGTGTATTACTGTATTGCGGCGGCAGCAGGGAGCGCACGGCGTCATAGCAACCAGTGACGCCGTGCGCTTCTGCTCTCAGGAGGGATCCAGGCCGCGGTTCCACGGCCCGCACACGGCTGTGAAACACGGCCGTGTGCATGGGGCCTTACAGACATACTAACAGCTGAAGTGTCAGCCTGCAATTGCAAAACTGACTTCAGGGAAAAATCCGGTTCTTACCCCACTGAGGCCACGGACCTCGGTGACACGTATCTTCCGACGGCTCCTTGTTTCATATATACACACACACTTTAATACCACTAAAAATGTCACCCAATCGTGGGTGAAGCACAGTAAGTCTATGTGTAAAATAATGTATTAATTATGAATAATGCAGCAGTTAAACGAGATAAACGTGGCGACTACACTAAACCTGAAGTCACCCTGCGCTCTTCCTAGCCTCTCTCTACAATCTCAAAAAACTCTCCCTACGATCTCCCTTCACTGTCCGTTGCACTGTCCCTTTCCAAAATTCACTGCACTGCACTGCAGCCTCCTCATTGTTATGCAATAGATGTTGTGAATGTCCAGGGGAATGAGCTGCAATAAAAGGCTCAGCCACCACAAAATGTAAAATGCTCTTTCTAGTAAACAATGAAGAGGCAGCAGTGCCCACCAGGGCAATGTGACACCTGTAATCAGTAGGGATGAGCGAACCCGAACTGTATAGTTCGGGTTCGTACCGAATTTTGGGGTGTCCGTGACACGGACCCGAACATTTTCGTAAAAGTCCGGGTTCGGTGTTCGTCGCTTTCTTGGCGCTTTTTGAAAGGCTGCAAAGCAGCCAATCAACAAGCGTCATACTACTTGCCCCAAGAGGCAGTCACAGCCATGCCTACTATTGGCATGGCTGTGATTGGCCAGAGCACCATGTGACCCAGCCTCTATTTAAGCTGGAGTCACATAGCGCCGCCCGTCACTCTGCTCTGATTAGCGCAGGGAGAGGTTGCGGCTGCGATAGTAGGGCGAGATTAGGCAGATTAACTCCTCCAAAGGACTTGATTAATTGATCGATCTGCAGCTGTGGATCATTGAGCTGCTGATACTTAATTGCTCACTGTTTTTAGGCTGCCCAGACCGTTTGTCAGTCACTTTCTTCTGGGGTGATCGGAGGCCATTTTGTGTCTTGTGGTGTGCCAGCACAAGCTGCGACCAAGTGCATTTAACCCTTAATGGTGTGGTTGTTTTTTGGCTAATTCCTACATCAGTGTGAAGCTGTCACACCTAGTGCATTTAACCAACAATAGTCTGGTTATTTTTTGGCCATATACTACATCAGGGGCAAGCTGCGCCTGTCACCAAGTGCATTTAACCCTTAATGGTGTGGTTGTTTTTTGGCTAATTCCTACATCAGTGTGAAGCTGTCACACCAAGTGCATTTAACCAACAATAGTCTGGTTATTTTTTGGCCATATACTACATCAGGGGCAAGCTGCGCCTGTCACCAAGTGCATTTAACCCTCAGTAGTGTGGTTGGTCAAGCTGTCACACCAAGTGCATTTAACCAGCAATAGTGTGGTTATTTTTTGGCCATATCCCAGTCTAATTCTGTCAGTAAACGTATATCTGTCACCCAGCGCCTAAATACTAGGCCTCAAGTTTATATCCAGCTAAATCTGTCGTTACTGGTGTGGCTGGTCAAGTTATTTAGTGTCCGTCAAAGCACAGTTTTTGTTCTGGGTTGAAATACAATTCCCAATTTAGCAATTTCCTAATTTAGTGGTTTCTGCTGTATCAGAGCTATTTTAAATCTATCCCTAAAAGGGTATATCAGATTCAAAGTGCACATAGGGTCATTCTGAATAACTTCACACACACGCTACTGTGCATATCCCAGTCTAATTCTGTCCGAAAAACGTATACCTGTTCCCAAGTGCTTAAATACTAGGCCTCAAATTTATATCCTGCTAAATCTGTCGTTACTGCTGTACTGTTGTGGCTGGGCAAGTTATTTAGTGTCCGTCAAAGCACATTTTTTGTTCTGGGTTGAAAAACAATTCCCAATTAAGCAATTTCCTAATTTAGTGGTTTCTGCTGTATCAGAGCTATTTTAAATCTATCCCTAAAAGGGTATATCAGATTCAAGGTGCACATAGGGTCATTCTAAAAAACTTCACACACACGCTACTGTGCATTTCCAAGTCTAATTCTGTCAGTAAACCTATACCTGTCACCCAGCGCCTAAATACTAGGCCTCAAATTTATATTCAGCTAAATCTGTGGTTACTGCTGTGCCTGTATTAGTGTAATATGGTACCTAAATAGATAGCCAGATAGTGTTAGGTGTCTGTAAAAAAAAAAGTCCTGAATTTGAATTCAATACATTGGGCCAAATAATATTTTTGTTGTTGTGGTGAACGATAACAATGAGGAAAACATCTAGTAAAGGACGCGGACGCGGACATGGTCGTGGTGGTGTTAGTGGACCCTCTGGTGCTGGGAGAGGACGTGGCCGTTCTGCCACAGCCACACGTCCTAGTGTACCAACTACCTCAGGTCCCATTAGCCGCCATAATTTACAGCGATATTTGGTGGGGCCCAATGCCGTTCTAAGGATGGTAAGGCCTGAGCAGGTACAGGCATTAGTCAATTGGGTGGACGACAATGGATCCAGCACGTTCACATTATCTCCCACCCAGTCTTCTGCAGAAAGCGCACAGATGGCGCCTGAAAACCAAGCCCATCAGTCTGTCACATCACCCCCATGCATACCAGGGAAACTGTCTGAGCCTCAAGTTATGCAGCAGTCTCTTATGCTGTTTGAAGACTCCGCTGGCAGGGTTTCCCAAGGGCATCCACCCAGCCCTTCCCCAGCGGTGGAAGACATAGAATGCACTGACGCACAACCACTTATGTTTCCTGATGATGAGGACATGGGAATACCACCTCAGCATGTCTCTGATGATGACGAAACACAGGTGCCAACTGCTGCGTCTTTCTGCAGTGTGCAGACTGAACAGGAGGTCAGGGATCAAGACTGGGTGGAAGACGATGCAGGGGACGATGAGGTCCTAGACCCCACATGGAATGAAGGTCGTGCCACTGACTTTCACAGTTCGGAGGAAGAGGCAGTGGTGAGACCGAGCCAACAGCATAGCAAAAGAGGGAGCAGTGGGCAAAAGCAGAACACCCGCCGCCAAGAGACTCCGCCATCTGGGACCGAGCACCCCAAAGGCAGCTTCAAGGAGTTCCCTGGCATGGCACTTCTTCAAACAATGTGCTGACGACAAGACCCGAGTGGTTTGCACGCTATGGCATCAGAGCCTGAAGCGAGGCATTAACGTTCTGAACCTTAGCTCATGTCGCTTGCTGTCCCACAGTATGTTGTTCCCAGCCGGCACTACTTCTCCAAGAGAGCCGTGCCTTCCCTGCACAACCAAGTATCCGATAAAATCAAGTGTGCACTGCGCAACGCCATCTGTGACAAGGTCCACCTAACCACAGATACGTGGACCAGTAAGCACGGCCAGGGACGCTATATCTCCCTAACTGCACACTGGGTAAATGGGCCCCAGGCGGAGAGCTGTTTGGCGCACGTCCTTCCGCCGCCAAGGATCACAGGGCAACATTCTTTGCCTCCTGTTGCCACCTCCTCCTACTCAGCTTCCTCCTCCTCTTCTTCCACCTGCTCATCCAGTCAGCCACACACCTTCACCACCAACTTCAGCATAGCCCGGGGTAAACGTCAGCAGGCCATTCTGAAACTCATATGTTTAGGGGACAGGCCCCACACCGCACAGGAGTTGTGGCGGGGTATAGAACAGACTGACGAGTGGTTGCTGCCGGTGAGCCTCAAGCCCGGCCTGGTGGTGTGCGATAATGGGCAAAATCTCGTTGCAGCTCTGGGACTAGCCGGTTTGACGCACATCCCTTGCTTGGCGCATGTGCTGAATTTGGTGGTGCAGAAGTTCATTCACAACTACCCCGACATGTCAGAGCTGCTGCATAAAGTGCGGGCCGTCTGTTCGCGCTTCCGGCGTTCACATCCTGCTGCTGCTCGCCTGTCTGCGCTACAGCGTAACTTCGGCCTTCCCGCTCACAGCCTCATATGCGACGTGCCCACCAGGTGGAACTCCACCTTGCACATGCTGGACAGACTGTGCGAGCAGCAGCAGGCCATAGTGGAGTTTCAGCCGCAGCACGCACGGGTCAGTCGCACTACAGAACAGCACCACTTCACCACCAATGACTGGGCCTCCATGCGAGACCTGTGTGCCCTGTTGCGCTGTTTCGAGTACTCCACCAACATGGCCAGTGGCGATGACACCGTTATCAGCGTTACAATACCACTTCTATGTCTCCTTGAGAAAACACTTAGGGCGATGATGGAAGAGGAGGTGGCCCAGGAGGAGGAGGAGGAGGAGGAGGAAGAGGGGTCATTTTTAGCACTTTTAGGCCAGTCTCTTCGAAGTGACTCAGAGGGAGGTTTTTTGCAACAGCAGAGGCCAGGTACAAATGTGGCCAGCCAGGGCCCACTACTGGAGGACGAGGAGGACGAGGATGAGGTGGAGGAGGATGAGGATGAAGCATGGTCACAGTGGGGTGGCACCCAACGCAGCTCGGGCCCATCACTGGTGCGTGGCTGGGGTGAAAGGCAGGACGATGACGATACGCCTCCCACAGAGGACAGCTTGTGTTTACCCCTGGGCAGCCTGGCACACATGAGTGACTACATGCTGCAGTGCCTGCGCAACGACAGCAGAGGACTACTGGTTTGCCACCCTGCTGGATCCGAAGGTACAAAGACAATGTGCTTCCTGCACTGGAGCGTGATAGGAAGATGCGCGAGTACAAGCGCACGTTGGTAGACGCGCTACTGAGAGCATTCCCAAATGTCACAGGGGAACAAGTGGAAGCCCAAGGCCAAGGCAGAGGAGGAGCAAGAGGTCACCAAGGCATCTGTGTCACGGCCAGCTCCTCTGAGGGCAGGGTTAGCATGGCAGAGATGTGGAAAAGTTTTGTCAACACACCACAGCTAACTGCACCACCACCTGATACGCAACGTGTTAGCAGGAGGCAACATTTCACTAACATGGTGGAACAGTACGTGTGCACACCCCTCCACGTACTGACTGATGGTTCGGCCCCATTCAACTTCTGGGTCTCCAATTTGTCCACGTGGCCAGAGCTAACCTTTTATGCCTTGGAGGTGCTGGCCTGCCCGGCGGCCAGCGTTTTGTCTGAACGTGTATTCAGCACGGCAGGGGGCGTCATTACAGACAAACGCAGCCGCCTGTCTACAGCCAATGTGGACAAGCTGACGTTCATAAAAATTAACCAGGCATGGATCCCACAGGACCTGTCCATCCCTTGTGCAGATTAGACATTAACTACCTCCCCTAAACCATATAATATTGTACTCCAGGGCACTTCCTCATTCAATCCTATTTTTATTTTCATTTTACCATTATATTGCGAGGCTACCCAAAGTTGAATGAACCTCTCCTCTGTCTGGGTGCCGGGGCCTAAATATATGCCAATGGACTGTTCCAATGTTGGGTGACGTGAAGCCTGATTCTCTGCTATGACATGCAGACTGATTCTCTGCTGACATGAAGACAGATTCTCTGTTACGGGACCTCTCTCCTCTGCCTGTGTGCTGGGCCTAAATATATGACAATGGACTGTTGCAGTGGTGGCTGACGTGAAGCCTGATTCTCTGCTATGACATGCAGACTGATTCTCTGCTGACATGAAGCCAGATTCTCTGTTACGGGACCTCTCTCCTCTGCCTGGGTGCCGGCGCCTAAATATCTGAGAATGGACTGTTCCAGTGGTGGGTGACGTGAAGCCAGATTCTCTGCTATGGGACCTCTCTCCAATTGATATTGGTTAATTTTTATTTATTTTATTTTTATTTTAATTCATTTCCCTATCCACATTTGTTTGCATGGGATTTACCTACATGTTGCTGCCTTTTGCAGCCCTCTAGACCTTTCCTGGGCTGTTTTACAGCCGTTTTAGTGCCGAAAAGTTCGGGTCCCCATTGACTTCAATGGGGTTCGGGTTCGGGACGAAGTTCGGATCGCGTTCGGATCCCGAACCCGAACATTTCCGGGAAGTTCGGCCGAACTTCTCGAACCCGAACATCCAGGTGTCCGCTCAACTCTAGTAATCAGCCATTTGTAGGGTCAAACCTATGGCCTATCTTAGGAATAGGCAATCAACAGTTCCAGAAAACCTTTAAATATTTGAGACTAAGGCCTCTTTCACACTTGCGTTGTCCGGATCCGGCGTGTACTCCACTTCCCGGAATTACACGCCGGATCCGGAAAAACGCAAGTGTACTGAAAGCATTTGAAGACGGATCCGTCTTCATAATGCTTTCAGTGTTACTATGGCAGCCAGGACGCTATTAAAGTCCTGGTTGCCATAGTAGGAGTGGTATACTTACAGTCCGTGCGGCTCCCGGGGCGCTCCAGAATGACGTCAGCGCGCCCCATGCGAATGGATGACGTGCCACGTGATCCATGTGCTTGGGGCGCCCTGACGTCACTCTGGAGCGCCCCGGGAGCCGCGCGGACGGTAAGTATGCTGCTCCCCCGCTCCCCACTACACTTTACCATGGCTGCCAGGACTTCAGCGTCCCGGCAGCCATGGTAACCATTCAAAAAAAGCTAAACGTCTGATCCGGCAATGCGCCGAAACAACGTTTAGCTTAAGGCCGGATCTGGATCAATGCCTTTCAATGGGCATTAATGCCGGATCCAGCCTTGCGGCAAGTCTTCAGGATTTTTGGCCAGAGCAAAAAGCGCAGCATGCTGCAGTATTTTCTCCGGCCAAAAAATGTTCCGTTCCTGACGACATTCTGATGCATCCTGAACGGATTTCACTCCATTCAGAATGCATGGGGATAAAACTGATCAGGATTCTTCCGGCATAGAGCCCCGACGACGGAACTCTATGCCGGAAGACAAGAACGCAAGTGTGAAAGAGCTCTAAATTGTTCATGCAAGATGTCAGGCACTTCTATTAAAGGGCTTTTCTGGTACTTGGATACTAATGGCATATCTTCAGAATAACTCATCAATATCAGATAAGCAGGGGTCCCACAGTTGGCCCATCAGTACCGGAAACTATACAGTGGACAGAAGGTTCCATAGTGCTGATGTACTGTAGCTCAGTTACTGAGAACTGAGCTGCAGTATCATGGAACAGTCAGTACACAGTAATGGGACCTTAGGCTTCCAGTTTCATCCACGGTATACTTTCCAACTCAAGCAATTACCCGAAACAGCTGATCTGTGGGGGTGACAAGTGTCAGACACTCAATGTGATATTGGTGACCTATCCTGAGAATAGGCTGTCAGTGAGTAAGTACAGTGATCCCGCAAGATACAATGGCCTCAGGATACAATATCTTCAACATGCAATGGTCTTTTCTGACCCATCATAAGTTGAAACTAGACTCAACATACAGTACAGACCAAAAGTTTGGACACACCTTCTCATTCTTCAAAGTAGCCCACCTTTTGCGTTGATTACTACTTTGCACACTCTTGGGCATTCTCTTGATGAGCTTCAAGAGGTAGTCACCCGAAATGGTTTTCACTTCACAGGTGTGCCCTTTCAGGTTTAATAAGTGGGATTTCTTGCCTTATAAATGGGGTTGGGACCATCAGTTGCATTGTGGAGAAGTCAGGTGGATACACAGCTGATAGTCCTACTGAATAGACTGTTAGAATTTGTATTAGGTCAAGAAAAAAGCAGCTAAGAAAAAGTGGCGATCTTTACTTTAAGAAATGAAGGTCAGTCCGTCTGAAAAATTGGGAAAACTTTGAAAGTGTCCCCAAGTGCAGTCACAAAAACCATCAAGCGCTACAAAGAAACTGGCTCACATGCAGACCGCCCCAGGAAAGGAAGACCAATAGTCATCTCTGCTGCGGAGGATAAGTTCATCCGAGTCACCAGCCTCAGAAATCACAGGTTAACAGCAGCTCAGATTAGAGACCAGGTCAATGCCACAGTTCTAGCAGCAGACATCTCTAGAACAACTGTTAAGAGGAGATTGTGTGAATCAGAACTTCATGGTAGAATATCTGCTAGGAAACCACTGCTAAGGACAGGCAACAAGCAGAAGAGACTTGTTTGGGCTAAAGAACACAAGGAATGGACATTAGACCAGTGGAAATCTGTGCTTTGGTCTGATGAGTCCAAATTTGAAATCTTTGGGTCCAACCACAGTGTCTTTGTGCAACGCAGAAAAGGTGAACGGATGGACTCTACATGCCTGGTTCCCACCGTGAAGCATGGAGGAGGAGGTGTGATTATGTGGGGGTGCTTTGCTGGTGACACTGTTGGCGATTTATTCAAAATTGAAGGCATACTGAACCAGCATGGCTACCACAGCATCTTGCAGCGGCATGCTATTCCATCCATTTATTTTTCCACAGGACAATGACCCCAAACACACCTCCAGGCTGTGTAAGGGCTATTTGACCATAAAGGAGAGTGATGGGATGCTGCGCCAGATGACCTGGCCTCCACAGTCACTGGACCTGAACCCAATCGAGATGGTTTGGGGTGTGCTGGACCGCAGAGTGAAGGCAAAAGGGCCAACAAGTGCTAAGCATCTCTGGGAACTCCTTCAAGACTGTTGGAAGACCATTTCAGGTGACTACCTCTTGAAACTCATCAAGAGAATGCCAAGAGTGTGCAAAGCAGTAATCAAAGCAAAAGGTGGCTACTTTGAAGAACCTAGAATATGACATATTTTCAGTTGTTTCACACTTTTTTGTTATGTATATAATTCCACATGTGTTAATTCATAATTTTGATGCCTTCAGTGTGAATCTACAATTTTCCTAGTCATGAAAATAAAGAAAACTCTTTGAATGAGAAGGTGTGTCCAAACTTTTGGTCTGTACTGTACGTACAATGTCTCAGACTCAGATCCAACCAATTAAGGCCACTTCTCTGGTAAAATTGTTGTATTAGTTGCTAGTTATCAGCTATTCCTGACTGTTATATGTAAGAACTTGTTTTATCCGTCTTAGTTATCTGCTTATTTATCTTAAATCTTCATTTTCTCTTATCTTGGATGACATTTTGGGGCTTTGGAACCAATTCCTCAATGCCCCATATCTAATTAATGCATGAGTATTTTTGTTATTTTTTTTTTGGGGGGGGGGGGGTGTCTTATGTTTTGACACCGAGGTCTCTGCAAATCTGAAATTCAAATCATGCCATTCAAAGAGTTACAAATCACTGATCATAGATAAATAAAAATAATACCTTTTCATTTTCAGAATGGGAATAGTTGGTCCTTTTTTTACGTTTGATCTTATTAGTTTGTCTCAAATTAGATATTAAATTTGATATCCTGTTGGGTTGTTCCTTAAAGCTGTCTTCTTCTTGACTAATACTACTCTCTGCAGATGACATCACAGGGTATTGGCTTTAAATTTCAGGGAATGCAGATTCCTATGATTTCCACATCTAAACAACAATAAATAAATAAAAATCGGGAGTTTAGATTATACACACATTAAATATACCTTATAAATATTAAAGTACAGAAAGTAAAGTTCAAATTAGTGAAATTTCCAATGCTTTGTTTTTCAAAAAAACTTGGGACCTTCCCTATTGGATTTCCAGGTCCCAAACTCCAGAATAGTAACTATTTGGTAGCCGGAGTGTTGAGGAAACTGAAGTGTAATCAGAAACAGAGCTAAGAGTAGAGAGGATGAGATAGAGACATAATCAGGGGACAGTCTAAAGGGTCAGAACTAGAAGTAGCACAATAGGCACCAGGAAAAAGCAAGAGCAAGACTTCTTTAATGATGCCAAGACCATGGTAGGGGTCAGAGTGAGGAATATGTCAGAAACAAAGACCACACAATAGAGGTACCTTTAAATAGCATCATCATGTCATGGCAATTTCATGTGGCCAAGGAGAGGAGAGCAATGGGGAAAAATGTGTAACAATAACAGGCCAGTGTGTATCGACATACAGTATATGAAAAAAAATAAAAAATTCTGCCAAAAGGGGCTTATTTGTAACTAGAGATGAGCGAATCGAAGATGACAAAGTGGAATTCGATCCGAATTTCAGGAATTATTCAATTTGCACCAAATCCGAATTTCCTCACGCTTCGTGGTAACGAATCACATTTTTCCCTAAAATGACTGCTGCACGTGTGAGGGCATGGAGCAAAGAACTCTGGGAACCACCCATAATGCCATGCATGCAGCCAATCAGCAGCCAGCCCTGTGATGTCACAGCCCTATAAATAGCCTCAGCTATCTTTATTCTGCCATTTGCCACTGTACCTAGTGCAGGGAGAGATGTCAGCAGGCGTTAAGAACAGTGCTAGAAAAACTTAATTGTACTAAAAAAAAGCGATTTACAAGTTCAGGAGAAGATTATTCAAGGTGTAGGAAAAGGATAGGGAGGAATCATTCCACAGCACTTAATCCTATTACACCTTGCTGCACTGACTGGGGACCCAAATTACCATTATACAGCTCTGTAATTCCAACTATTTTTGTTATTGGGATGCAAGTGCTGTTTGATACAGCCATTAACAGGGTTTATTACAAGGAAATATTTCTGTCTTATTTGCAGAGCAGTTATATTTTCTAATGCATTTTTTGGCTTGTATTAGTGGGAAAAGGGCTGTTTAGCCGTTGTGTGGTCAAGTGCGAACAATTACAGCCCTTTTTGGCGTGTATTAGTGCCAAAAAAAAATTATTTTGCCATTCAGCGGTGCAGTTAAATGTTCTAAAGCCCTTTTTGTCGTGTATAAGTGGCAAAAGAAAACAATATTTTCCGTTCAGCAGTGCAGTTGTATGTTTTAAACCTTCTGTGGCATATATAAGTGGGAAAAAAAGGGCCTATTTGGGGTTCAGCGGTGGAGTTATATGTTCTAAAGCCCTTTTTTGTCATGTATTAGTGGCAAAAGAAAAATATATTTGCCGTTCAGCGGTATAGTTATATGTTCTAAAGCCTTTTGTAGCATGTATAAGTGGAAAAATATAAATATATTTGCCATTCAGCAGTGCAGTTGTATGTTTTAAAGCCTTCTGTGGCGTGTATAAGTGGAAAAAATATATATATTTGCCGTTCAGCTGTGCAGTCATAGGTTTAAAAGACTTTTGTGGCATGTATAAATGAAAAAAGTTAACTATATTTGCTGTTCAGTGGTGCAGTTATATGTTCTAAAGCTCTTTTTGTCGTGTATTCGTGGCAAAAGAAAACTATATTTGCTGTTCAGCGGTGCAGTTGTATTTTCTAAAGCCTTCTGTGGCGTGTAGAAGTGGAAACAAATAAGGGCCTATTTGCCGTTCAGCAGTGCAGTTATATGTTCTAAAGCCCTTTTTGGCATGTATTAGTGGCCAGAAAAGTACATATTTGCCATTGAGCAGTGAAGTTCCATTGTACTACAGCCATTTACAGGGTGTATTAATAGGATAGATATGTACAGTGAGGGACAGAAGTATTTGAGTACCCTGAGATTTAGAAAAAAAGAAAATCACATTGTATGATTTTTAAAGAATGTATTTGTCTTTCACTGCTGAACATAATTTGAACACATGAGAAACACCAAGAATTCTGGCTCTCAGAGACCTTTTACTGTGCCTTTAAAAAGTCCACCTCCACTCCACTCATTAATCTAACTTGGTAGCACCTGTCTGAGCTCTTTAACCACTTCAGCCCCGCTAGGTGAAACCCCCTTCATGACCAGAGCACTTTTTACACTTCGGCACTACACTACTTTCACCGTTTATCGCTCGGTCATGCAACTTACCACCCAAATGAATTTTACCTCCTTTTCTTCTCACTAATGGAGCTTTCATTTGGTGGTATTTTATTGCTGCTGGCATTTTTACTTTTTTTGTTATTAATCAAAATGTAACGATTTTTTTGCAAAGAAATGACATTTTTCACTTTCAGCTGTAAAATTTTGCAAAAAAAACGACATCCATATATAAATTTTTCACCAAATTTATTGTTCTACATGTCTTTGATTTAAAAAAAATGTTTGGGCAAAAAAAAAATGGTTTGGGTAAAAGTTATAGCATTTACAAACTATGGTACAAAAATGTGAATTTCCGCTTTTTGAAACAGCTCTGACTTTCTGAGCACCTGTCATGTTTCCTGAGGTTCTACAATGCCCAAACAGTAGAAAACCCCCACAAATGACCCCATTTCGGAAAGTAGACACCCTAAGGTATTCGCTGATGGGCATAGTGAGTTCATAGAACTTTTTATTTTTTGTCACAAGTTAGCGGAAAATGATGATTATTTTTTTTATTTATTTTTTTCTTACAAAGTCTCATATTCCACTAACTTGCGACAAAAAATAAAAATTTTTAGGAACTCACCATGCCCCTCACAGAATACCTTGGGGTGTCTTCTTTCCAAAATGGGGTCACTTGTGGCGTAGTTATACTGCCCTGGCAATTTAGGGGCCCAAATGTGTGAGAAGTACCTTGCAATCAAAATGTGTAAAAAATGGCCTGTGAAATCCGAAAGGTGCACTTTGGAATATGTGCCCCTTTGCCCACCTTGCGATCAAAAAAGTGTCACACATCTGGTATCGCCGTACTCAGGAGAAGTTGGGGAATGTGTTTTGGGCTGTCATTTTACATATACCCATGCTGGGTGAGAGAAATATCTTGGCAAAAGACAACTTTTCCAATTTTTTTATACAAAGTTGGCATTTGACCAAGATATTTTTCTCACCCAGCATGGGTATATGTAAAATGACACCCCAAAACACATTCCCCAACTTCTCCTGAGTACGGCGATACCAGATGTGTCACACTTTTTTGCAGCCAAGGTGGGCAAAGGGGCACATATTCCAAAGTGCACCTTTCGGATTTCACCGGTCATTTTTTACAGATTTTGATTGCAAAGTACTTCTCACACATATGGGCCCCTAAATTGCCAGGGCAGTATAACTACGCCACAAGTGACCCCATTTTGGAAAGAAGACACCCCAAGGTATTCCGTGAGGGGCATGGCGAGTTCCTAGAATTTTTTATTTTTTGTCACAAGTTAGCGGAAAATGATATTTTTTTTTTCTCTTTTTTCCTTACAAAGTCTCATATTCCACTAACTTGCGACAAAAAATAAAAAATTCTGGGAACTCGCCATGCCCCTCACGGAATACCTTGGGGTGTCTTCTTTCCAAAATGGGGTCACTTGTGGCGTAGTTATACTGCCCTGGCAATTTAGGGGCCCATATGTGTGAGAAGTACTTTGCAATCAAAATCTGTAAAAAATGACCGGTGAAATCCGAAAGGTGCACTTTGGAATATGTGCCCCTTTGCCCACCTTGCGATCAAAAAAGTGTCACACATCTGGTATCGCCGTACTCAGGAGAAGTTGGGGAATGTGTTTTGGGCTGTCATTTTACATATACCCATGCTGGGTGAGAGAAATATCTTGGCAAAAGACAACTTTTCCCATTTTTTTATACAAAGTTGGCATTTGACCAAGATATTTTTCTCACCCAGCATGGGTATATGTAAAATGACACCCCAAAACACATTGCCCAACTTCTCCTGAGTACGGCGATACCAGATGTGTCACACTTTTTTGCTGCCAAGGTGGGCAAAGGGGCACATATTCCAAAGTGCACCTTTCGGATTTTGCAGGGCATTTTTTACACATTTTGATTGCAAAGTTCTTCTCACACATTTGGGCCCCTAAATTGCCAGGGCAGTATAACTACCCCACAAGTGACCCCATTTTGGAAAGAAGACACCCCAAGGTATTCCGTGAGGGGCATGGCGAGTTCCTAGAATTTTTAATTTTTTGTCGCAAGTTAGTGGAATATGAGACTTTGTAAGGAAAAAAGAAAAAAAAAGAAAAATCATCATTTTCCGCTAAATTGTGACAAAAAATAAAAAATTCTAGGAACTCGCCGTGCCCCCCACGGAATACCTTGGGGTGTCTTCTTTCCAAAATGGGGTCACTTGTGGCGTAGTTATACTGCCCTGGCAATTTAGGGGCCCAAATGTGTAAGAAGTACCTTGCAATCAAAATGTGTAAAAAATGGCCTGCGAAATCCGAAAGGTGCCCCTTTGCCCACCTTGGCTGCAAAAAAGTGTCACACATGTGGTATCGCCGTACTCAGGAGAAGTTGGGCAATGTGTTTTGGGGGGTCATTTTACATATACCCATGCTGGGTGAGAGAAATATCTTGGCAAAAGACAACTTTTCCCATTTTTTTATACAAAGTTGGCATTTGACCAAGATATTTTTCTCACCCAGCATGGGTATATGTAAAATGACACCCCAAAACACATTCCCCAACTTCTCCTGAGTACGGCGATACCACATGTGTGACACTTTTTTGCAGCCTAGATGCGCAAAGGGGCCCAAATTCCTTTTAGGAGGGCATTTTTAGACATTTGGATCCCAGACTTCTTCTCATGCTTTAGGGCCCCTAAAAAGCCAGGGCAGTATAAATACCCCACATGTGACCCCACTTTGGAAAGAAGACACCCCAAGGTATTCAATGAGGGGCCTGGCGAGTTCCTAGAATTTTTTATTTTTTTGCATAAGTTAGCGGATATTGATTTTTTTTTGTTTTTTTTCCTCACAAAGTCTCACTTTCCGCTAACTTAGGACAAAAATGTCAATCTTTCATGGACTCAATATGCCCCTCACGGAATACCTTGGGGTGTCTTCTTTCCGAAATGGGGTCACATGTGGGGTATTTATACTGCCCTGGCTTTTTAGGGGCCCTAAAGCGTGAGAAGAAGTCTGGAATATAAATGTCTAAAAATGTTTACGCATTTGGATTCCGTGAGGGGTATGGTGCGTCCATGTGAGATTTTATTTTTTGACACAAGTTAGTGGAATATGAGACTTTGTAAGAAAAAACAAAAACAAAAACAAACAAAAAATTTCCGCTAACTTGTGCCCAAAAAAATGGCTGAATGGAGCCTTACCAGGGGGGAGTGATCAATGACAGGGGGGTGATCAATGACAGGGGGGTGATCAATGACAGGGGGGTGATCACCCATATAGACTCCCTGATCACCCCCCTGTCATTGATCACCCCCCCTGTAAGGCTCCATTCAGACATCCGCATGATTTTTTACGGATCCATGGATACATGGATCGGATCCACAGAACGCATGCGGACGTCTGAATGGAGCCTTACAGGGGGGTTATCAATGACAGGGGGTGATCAGGGTAATCAGGGTGATCACCCCCCTGTCACTGATCACCCCCCCTGTAAGGCTCCATTCAGACATCCGCATGATTTTTTACGGATCCATGGATACATGGATCGGATCCACAGAACGCATGCGGACGTCGGAATGGAGCCTTACAGGGGGGTTATCAATGACAGGGGGTGATCAGGGTAATCAGGGTGATCACCCCCCCTGTCACTGTTCACCCCCCCTGTAAGGCTCCATTCAGACATCCGCATGATTTTTTACGGATCCATGGATACATGGATCGGATCCACAGAACGCATGCGGACGTCTGAATGGAGCCTTACAGGGGGGTTATCAATGACAGGGGGTGATCAGGGTAATCAGGGTGATCACCCCCCTGTCACTGATCACCCCCCCTGTAAGGCTCCATTCAGACATCCGCATGATTTTTTACGGATCCATGGATACATGGATCGGATCCACAAAATGCATGCGGACGTCTGAATGGAGCCTTACAAGGGGGTTATCAATGACAGGGGGTGATCAGGGTAATCAGGGTGATCACCCCCCTGTCACTGATCACCCCCCCTGTAAGGCTCCATTCAGACATCCGCATGATTTTTTACGGATCCATGGATACATGGATCGGATCCACAAAACGCATGCGGACGTCTGAATGGAGCCTTACAGGGGGGTTATCAATGACAGGGGGTGATCAGGGTAATCAGGGTGATCACCCCCCTGTCACTGACCACCCCCCCTGTAAGGCTCCATTCAGACGTCCGCATGCGTTTTGTGGATCCGATCCATGTATCCATGGATCCGTAAAAAATCATGCGGATGTCTGAATGGAGCCTTACAGGGGGGGTGATCAGTGACAGGGGGGTGATCACCCTGATTACCCTGATCACCCCCTGTCATTGATAACCCCCCTGTAAGGCACCATTCAGACATCCGCATGATTTTTTACGGATCCATGGATACATGGATCGGATCCACAAAATGCATGCGGACGTCTGAATGGAGCCTTACAGGGGGGTTATCAATGACAGGGGGTGATCAGGGTAATCAGGGTGATCACCCCCCTGTCACTGATCACCCCCCCTGTAAGGCTCCATTCAGACATCCGCATGATTTTTTACGGATCCATAAAACGCATGCGGACGTCTGAATGGAGCCTTACAGGGGGGTTATCAATGACAGGGGGGTGATCAGGGAGTGTATATGGGTGATCACCCGCCTGTCATTGATCACCCCCTGTAAGGCTCCATTCAGACGTCCGCATGTGTTTTGCGGATCCGATCCATGTATCCATGGATCCGTAAAAATCATGCGGACGTCTGAATGGTGCCTTACAGGGGGGTGATCAATGACGGGGGTGATCAATGACAGGGGGTGATCAGGGAGTGTATATGGGTGATCACCCGCCTGTCATTGATCACCCCCCTGTAAGGCTCCATTCAGACGTCCGTATGCTTTTTGCGGATCCGATCCATGTATCCGTGGATCCGTAAAAATCATACGGACGTCTGAACGGAGCCTGACAGGGCGGTGATCAATGACAGGGCGGTGATCAATGACAGGGGGGTGATCAGGGAGTTTATATGGGGTGATCAGGGGTTTATAAGGGGTTAATAAGTGACCGGGGGGGGGGTGTAGTGTATTGTAGTGTGGTGTTTGGTGCGACTGTACTGACCTACCTGAGTCCTCTGGTGGTCGATCCTAACAAAAGGGACCACCAGAGGACCAGGTAGGAGGTATATTAGACGCTGTTATGAAAACAGCGTCTAATATACCTGTTAGGGGTTAAAAAATTCGGATCTCCAGCCTGCCAGCGAGCGATCGCCGCTGGCAGGCTGGAGATCCACTCGCTTACCTTCCGTTCCTGTGAGCGCGCGCGCCTGTGTGCGCGCGTTCACAGGAAATCCCGGCCCTCGCGAGATGACGCGTATATGCGTCGTCGTGCGCAGGGCTGCCACCTCCGGACCGCACATCTGCGTTAGGCGGTCCGGAGGTGGTTAAAGACACCTGTCCACCCCACAGTCAGTCAGGCGCCAACTACTACCATGGCAAGACCAGAGAGCTGTCGAAAGACACCAGAGACAAAATTGTGGTCCTCCACAAGGCTGGAAAGCGCTACGGGGCAATTGCCAAGCAGCTTGGTGAAAATAGATCAACTTGGAGCAATTGTTAGAAAATGTAAGAGGCTAAAGACAACTGTCAGTCTCCCTTGGATTGAGGCTCCATGCAAGATCTCACCTCGTGGGGTATCACTGATATGGTGAGGAATCAGCCCAGAACTACAAGGGAGCGGCTGGTCAATGACATGAAGATAGCTGGGACCACAGTTTCAAAGGTCACTGTCGATAGAACAGTACACTGTCATGGTTGCAAATCATGCATTGCACGGAAGGTTCCCGCAGACTCCTCCCATTGCTAGCATGGTAGATGCTGGAGTTAACTGGTGATTTGTCTGTGAGTCAGTCCTCACATGCCTGTAAATTGCCCACTAGCCCCTGGCATTGCCCATACGACTCAGATAGGTAAGTGTTAGGACCCAAGGTACTTGAGAAACCTTGGTGTGGTGCTTGGGCTCAGACATGTCCTCCTGGTAGGACATGTTTGCTAATCTCTCAATTTTAACATCCGTTTGAGGGCTTAGGAAGATCGCAGAGTGCACCTGTCCTTGTTATTAGATTGTTATATTGGTTATCACAGCCACATAATTGCTAATAATCTTGTGTAGGATGTTTCTTGTGGTCCGCTGCGGGCATCCTCCACCGTATGTATTTTTGCTGTGGATTTCCATTAGCAACGGGCCACAAGTGCAGGATTTGCTCCCCTGTATATATATATATATATATATATATATATATATATATATATACATACATATATACAACTGCATATGGGTTTGAGCACTTTCTGACTGTTGAACACCACGCAATTCTTGTCCGTCTGAAGTTCGCCAATGACTATCTGGATGACCCAGAGGAGGCATGGGAGAAAGTCATGTGGTCAGATGAGACCAAAGTATAACTTTTTGGTCTAAACTTCACTCGTCGTGTTTGGAGGAAAAAGAAGGATGAGTTACATCCTAAGAACACCATCCCTACTGTAAAGAATGGGGGTGATAACATCATGCTTTGGGCGTGCTTTTCTGCGAAGGGGACAGGACAACTGCACTGTATTAACCAGCTCAGCTCCCCTAGCTTAAACCCCCTTAATGACAAGACCACTTTTTTCAATTCTGCACTACATTACTTTCACGGTTTAGAGCTTTCATTTGGTGGTATTTCATTGCTGCTGCCATTTTCACTTTTTTTTATATTAATCAAAATTGACCGAAATTTTAGCAAAAAAAAAAAAAATGAAATTTTCACTTTAGGTTGTTCTATATACATTTTTCTCTAAATTTATTCTACATGTCTTTGATAATAAAAAATGCAATAAGTGTTTATTTATTGGTTTCGGTACAAACTATAGTGAATTTCCGCATTTTGAAGCAGCTCTGACTTTCTGAGCACCTGTCATGTTTCCCGAGGTTCTACAATGCCCAGACAGTAGAAAACCCCCACAAATGACCCCATTTCAGAAAGTAGACACCCTAAGGTATTCGCTGATGGGCATAGTGAGTTCATGGAAGTTTTTATTTTTTGTCACAAGTTAGCGGAAAATGATTTTATATATTTTTTATATTTTTTTTTTACAAAGTCTCATATTCCACTAACTTGTGACAAAAAATAACATTTTACATGAACGAACCATACCCCTTACAGAATACCTTGGTGTGTCTTCTTTCCAAAATGGGGTCACATGTGGGGTATTTATACTGCCCTGGCATTTTAGGGGCCCTAAACCATGAGAAGTAGTTTGGAATCCAAATTCGCAAAAATGCCCTGTGAAATCCTGAAAGTACTCATTGGAAATCGGGCCCCTTTGCGCATCTTGGCTGCAAAAAAGTGTCACACATGTGGTATCGCCGTACTCAGAAGAAATAGGGCAATGTGTTTTGGGGTGTATTTTTACATATACCCATGCTGGGTGAGAGAAATAGCTCTCTAAAAATCAACTTTTCCAATTTTTTTAATACAAAGTTGTCATTACAGAGAGATATTTCTCTCACCCAGCATGGTTATATGTAAAAAGGCACCCCAAAACACATTGCCCTACTTCTGAGTACGGCGATACCACATGTGTGACACTTTTTTGCAGCCAAGATGCACAAAGGGGCCCAATTTCCTTTTAGGAGGGCATTTTTTAGACATTTGGATTCCAGACTTCTTCTAGCACTTTAGGGCCCCTAAAATGCTAGGGCAGTATAAATAATCCACATATGACCCCATTTTGGAAAGAAGACACCCCAAGGTATTCCGTGAGGGGCATGATGAGTTCATAGAAGTTTATTATTTTTTTTGGAACAAATTAGCGGAAATTATTATTTTTATTTTTTTCTCAAAGTCTCCCTTTCCGCTAACTTGTGACAAAAAATTAAATCTTTCATGGACTCACTATGCCCCTCAGCTAATACCTTGGGGTGTATTCTTTCCAAAATGGGGTATTTATACTGCCCTGGCATTTTAGGGGCCCTAAAGCGTGAGAAGAAGTCTGGAATATAAATGTCTAAACATTTTTATGCATTTTGATTCCGTGAGGGGTATGGTGAGTTCATGCGAGATTTTATTTTTTGTCACAAGTTAGTGGAATATGAGACTATTAGAATATAAGAAAAAAACAAACCCCAAAAAAACAACTTCTGCTAACTTGTGCCAAAAAATATATTCTATGAACTCGCCATGCCCCTCAAAAGTGATCTTTTTATAGCGCCGCAGCGATTTTACGGTGTTTTTGCAGTGATCAGAAAAAAATTATTTGTCACTGCGGTGGGGAGGAATGAACGCAAGTGTGCGCACAAGATCAGGCCTGATCGGGCGAACACTGCGTTTTTTGTGGAGCCTATAGAACATGTTCTATTCTTGACCGCAATTGCGGACAAGAAAAGGCATTTTCTATATAGTTCTGGCAATGTGCGGATCCGTGGTGTCAGTATTTTGCGGATCCGTGGATCGGCAAAACACATACGGATGTCTGAATGGAGCCTTACAGAGGGGTAATCAATGACAGGGGGGTGATCAGGGAGTCTATATGGGGTGATCAGGGGTTAATGTGACCGGGGGGGGGGGGGGTGTAGTGTAGTGGTGCTTGGTGCTACTTTACAGAGCTGCCTGTGTCCTCTGGTGGTCGATCCAAGCAAAAGGGACCACCAGAGGACCAGGTATATTAGACGCTGTTATCAAAACAGCATCTAATATACCTTTTAGGGGTTAAAAAATGGCATCTACAGCCTGCCAGCGAATGATCGCCGCTGGCAGGCTGTAGATGCACTCGTTTACCTGCCGATCCTGTGAACGCGCGTGCATTCACAGGAAATGTCGCGTGTCGGGAGAGGACGCGCCGGCGCGTCCAGGAGGAATAACAGGGCCGCCACCAGGATGCAATCCTGCGTGCGGTGGTCCTGTAGTGGTTAAGAAGAGGATGAATGGGGCCATTTATTGTGAGATTTTAAGCAACAACCTCCTTCCCTCAGTCAGAGTATTAAAGATGGGTCATGGCTGGGTCTTCCAGGATAACCAAGTAGTGGCTCCGTAAGAAGCATATCAAGGTTCTGGAGTAGCCTAGGCAGTCACCAGACCTAAATCCAATAGAACATCTTTGGAGGGAGCTGAAGCGCCGTGTTGCTCAGCGACATCCCTGAAACCTGACAGATCTAGAGGAGATCTGTGTGGAGGAGTGGGCCAAAATCCCTGTTGCAATGTGTGCAAACTTGGTCAAGAACTACAGGAAAGGTTTGACCTCTGTAATTGCAAACAAAGGCTTCTGTACCAAATATTAACACTGATTTTCTCAGGTGTTCAAATACTTATGTTCAGCAGTGCAAGACAAATAAATTCTTTAAAAATCATACAATGTGATTTTCCTGAATTATTTTTTTTATTCTGTCTCTCAGAGTGGGAATGCACCTACAGTGTGAATTTCAGACCCCTCCATGATTTCTATATGGGAGAACTCGCAAAATCGCAGGGTGTTTAAATAATTCTGTTCCTTACTGTACGTCCTATTAGCAGTTCTGTGGTGAATTGTGATTGCTATATTTATTTTTAAGGGTGTATTAATAGGAAAAAGAATACGGGAAAATTGATGGGCGATTGTTGATTTTCTTCTGTATGAACCGAATTACAGTACGTTGATTAGCCATTTAGTGGTGAAATTTGTTTGTAATACAGCCTTTTTTGGGAAAATTGGTTAGTAGCTGTAACTGTTGTCAAGGACAATATATGTCCTTTAATGCCCACTGGGTAAATATGATGCCTGCCTAGCCATACCAGCAACTTGGCCAGGTGACACCGATTCCATCTCCATGTTCTCACGCTGTTGGTCCTGCGACAATGTCCGCCTCTACCTCCTCATCCTCCGTGTCCTCAGCCTATATTGCAGTGACAATTCAGCTCGCTGCTCTAGCATACCACATGTGCAGGGCACAGCGGTGTCATGCTGTTCTACACCTCATTTGCCTGGGTGAACGGAGTGACACAGGGTAGAAACAGCTGTGTCCTTCATTAAGAAATCAAATCCTGGGGGCTGAACTGGAGGAGGAACACATTGTAGCACAAGCAAAGTGTAGCAAAATGGGCGGTTTTTACACAAAGGTGACAGGAGAGGAGGATCAGGAGCAGCCAGAGATGCTACAGAGCAATGAGGAAGATGAGGCAGAGGACCCAAACACACCGTGGCAGTATGCAGTTCGGATAAAAGCAGGGGGTCCCTCCGAGTCACTTGCTCAAATGGCCCAATACATGCTCACTTGCTTGCGTAGTGACTGCCGAATTGTCACCATTCAGCAGAGGGATGACTTCTGGCACTTCACCTTGTTGGACCCTCGCTACAGGTCCAAAATGGGGGCTTTTTTATTTTTTTATTTTACACCCGCTGAAAGGGAGGACAAACTAAACTACTATAGAGACATCCTATGTAGTCAGTTGGCCGCTGCCTATGTCCATCCTCTTGCAGGTCTGATGGGTGGGGGGCCCCCTGTGCTCACATTCTACTGCCATTGCTGCTGGGGACGGGTGGCAGGAGCATTACCAGCGCCATCAGCAGCAACCTGAGTCTAAAGTCGCTGATGAGCAGATTTCTTCACCCACATAGTGAAGAAACTACTCACCAGCAGTTGGACATAGAGCAGAACCTGAACCAGCAGGTAGTGGTATACTTGGAGTGCACCCTGCCAGCAGTCATTGAAGATATGCTGGACTACTGGGCAGCCAAACTGGATTTGTGGCCGCAACTGGCAGAATTTGCCCTGGAAAAGCTGTCCTGCCCGGCAAGTAGTGTGGCATCAGAGCGGGTGTTTAGTGTGGCAGGAACCATATAGTTCTCACAAGAACAACTCTCCTGTCCACCCAAAATGTGGAGAGACTGACCTATGTCAAGATGAATCAGGTGTGAATCGGCCAGGATTTCCACACACCAATGCCTGATGCATCAGACTAGATCATCCATGGTGCCACACCAACACTGACAAAAGAGACCAGCTTAAGCTACTTTCTTAAGCTACTATTCTGATGCTGCCTGCCTGATATCACACATCTGATGCCAAGTGCTCCTTCTTTCACCCACCATCTTCAGCTGGTACTGGTATTGGCACCAACCTCCACAGTATGTCACCTTGCCACTCTGGTCTCCTCATGCTGCTGCGACCTCCAAACTGTCATTGTTTTACTCTGTGGCCTCCTCCTGATGCTGCTGCTGCCACCTCCACACTGTCATTGTGCCTCTCTGTGGCCTCCTGATGCTGCTGCCATTTCCACACTGTCATTGTGCCACCCTGTGGCCTCCTCATGCTGGTTCCACCTTACCACTATGTCATAGAGTCACTCTGTGGACTTCTCATGCTGTTCCCTACCTCCCCACTTCATGACTAGGCCACTATTTTGCCTATTCCGGCATGGCTGACATCATCATTTATTTGACCCTTCTTCTGATCTGTCAGAAGGAAGTAAAAATGAGACGCATAACGGATCCTGTGTGTAGCAGCTGTAAGTCCTGTATGGTCCCATCAAAATTGGCTTGTGATGTGGTAGCCAAAAGCAGGAGTGGGTACAAAACACAGAAGACATGCAAATATTCCATTCACTTGTCATCTCTGTTTTGGAGCCACTCCAGTTTTTTTCACATTAGCAATACTGATGAATTACTGACCATAGCAATACTGATGGATTACTGATGGATTACAAACATTCCTCCAAACAACATTTCATTGTATTATACAGTGACAATAAAGGCATCTTATCTTACCAAATGCTGACCGTTTAAAGGTGGATGCTCAACAGACAGGATCCGTTTTGGGGGTTATTGTTCTGAAAGATGAGAGAAAGGGTAAAATAATCAGTGACGTCAACACAAACTTACTGCTGACACCCTCTCCTCTGTCGGGGTGCTCTCCTTGTATGAGCATTTGAAAGAACAGGTTCTGTAGACATCTATGTGGAATCAGGTAACAATGGTGTAAAAGGAGTGTGCTTCATCTTGGTGCTCACATCGACCTGTAAGGCTGAGTTCATACTGACTCTTTTTTTTCACAACCATAGCACACTCCCTATGCGTGTAACTGCAAGGAACAGTACTCTACAGCACTATAAAGGCTCTCTGCAGCCAGGAAATATCAATTTTTTTAACTTGATTCGCCACAAATAATTTCAATTCGAACTGAATTATTTTTTTTAAATGTCGGCGAACCGACCAAATTCAATTTGAAAAAAATCTGCTCATCTCTATTTGCAATGTATGTTGCTGAATTGGTAGAAATGTGCTTATGAATATGTGCTTATGAATATTCTTTTGCTTGGATATGAATAACATTAAACAAAGTTCTATAAAAAATTTATTGGGATGCTTCGCTGAAATAAAAATAAAAAATAAAAGTAATTTGTCACTAAGCTAATTTTTCTTATCACAAACCACATTTGTTTGTAAATAGCGGGTACAATGACAGCAAATGGTGATTGCACCGCTCCACGTCATTGGACCCCTTATATGCCACGTTTGTCGCGGATTGCAGCATCTAACTATAATATTTAAGTATATATTTTATAAATGAATAATACATATCGCATCATTTAAACGCGAAGAGCCCACTGCTGTTATCTTGATTTAAGATCCGTGATTACATCATATGTCACTGCACACAGGATTTTGAGTGAGCTTCAATCAAGATGGTGGTGGCGGGCTCTTAGTGTTCAAATGGATGAGGCAAGTATGATTTTTTTTTAATTCTTTACCCATTTCAGGAAAAATTGATTTGTTACCACAAAGTACAAGGAAATTCGGCTTTGTAGCAATTAGAATTTTCCCAGAAATTTGAATTGAATTACACTTTGTGCACGTCAACACTAGATATGAGTATGCAAAGAAAGAGAAACAGATAACTGCTTGCTTGGTGACCACAGAGAACTGCCTTTGGTTATTTTCTTAAAAGGGTTGTTGCATGAAAAATATTCGTTAAATTCTAACGATAATTTGTTTTCCCTTAGTCCTAACAGCAGCACAGATGGGGAATTTTTAATGAGCCCAAGAACCAATAACAAGAGTTCCCACTCCCGCAAAAGGAGGGAACTACCCCCCAACCACCGTGTTTTCAGCAAGCATACGTACTTGGGGTGGGAAATTTGTGTGTTGCTGTTAGGGCTAAGGGAAAACAAATTATCGTTAGAAATTAACGATTCCCTTACATCCTACCAGCAGCACAGATGGGGAGATAAGAAGAACCCCTAGGGAGGGCCTTCCTGCCTGGCAGAATCAAGAATAGTCTACCTAAAGGCCGAAAACTCCGCAAACTTGGCACCGACTCTGTAGTGCAAGATAAAGGTTGATTTGGAGCTCCAGGAAGCAGACTTTCAGATTAACTCCAAGGGAAGTTGATTTCTTTCTGCCACTGAGGTTGAGACGGCCCTAGTAGAATGGGCCTTAAGGAACTCTGGAGGGTCCAGAGATTGAGACAGAAAAGACTCCCTAATGGCTTCCCTGATCCAGCGACTAATGGAAACCTTAGACGCTTTACGGCCTTTAGATTTACCGGCAAACAGGATGAAGAGATTCTCATCAATCCTGAACTCCCTGGACCTATCCACATAGGTCTGGAGGCATCTCGAAATGTCCAGAGGATGTCTGACAGGAACATCGGAGGAGGCGGAAGAAAATAAAACTGGTAAAGAAATTACCTGATTGACATTCTGAAAGGATAACACCTTAGGTCTGAAGTAGGGTAAGAATTTTAGGAGAACCCGGTCCTGCAAAAAGGTTTTATATGGATGCAGAGCCGAAAAGGCTTGTAACTCCGAAACCCTCTTAGCTGAAGTCACAGCTAGCAGAAAGACTGTTTTTAAGGTGACAAACTTGAACCAGACCTCCTCCAATGGCTCAAAGGGGGGAGATGCTAACCCATTGAGCACTACTGAAAGATCCCACTGAGGAATGGGTCTCAGTATTGTAGGCCTCAATCTCTCACCTCCGGTAATCCCCATTTTAGGACTATCTGCTTGAAGAGCAGAGACCACTCCATGGTCGGTAATCCGCGGCTTAAACGATCTGCAATCATGCTGAGGGACCCTCGAATGTGGGTGACAGATAGATGAGATAGGTTCAACTCTGCCCACCGTAGAATTACCCCGATCTCTGCAAGAAGGGGTAGGGATCTCGCGCCTCCCTGTTTGTTTATGTAAATAACAGCAGTCATATTGTCTGACTGTACTTTCAACGCTTTGCCCCGGATTTGAGGGGCAAAGTGAAGGAGGGCTAGCCGGATAGCTCGCATCTCTCGGAGATTGGAGGAGAGACGCTGCTCCATGAGAGACCAAGTTCCCCGAACTGTGGAACCATCTAGATGAGCGCCCCAGCCTACTAGGGATGCGTCTGTAGTCAATATGAGCCAAACTGGTTGGGTCATAGACTTCCCTGCAGGGAGATAGAACCACCATCTCAGGCAATTTCAAGTTTGGGAGGATAGAGAGTGTAGGGAATCTAACCCCGTAAGGCTGCCGTCCCACTTGTTCAAAACTTCTGTTTGAAGAGGGCGGAGGTGCCATAATGCCCAAGGGACTGCATCTGCAGCCGCTGACATAAGCCCCAACATCTTCACGAGAGTCTGAATGGATACTCGTCGTGTTACTGATAAGAACCTTGCCAGGTCTTGTACCCGGGACTTCCTCTCCGATGTCAACTGAAGAGACATCTCCACAGAGTCGATTATGAAACCTAGATATTGTATTGAAGTCGAAGGGCTCACATTCGATTTCTGCCAGTTGATGATCCACCCTAGGCGGAGCAGAAAGGAAATTGCCAGATGAAGAAGGTGGGTGAGAACTAGAACGGTGGTCGCCAAAAGGAGCCAGTCGTCCAGGTAAGGGACAATGGTCAGTCCTTGAAGTCTCAGAGCTGCCACCACCTTGGTGAAGATAAAGGGGGCGCATGAGATTCCAAAGGAGAGAGCGGCAAACTGGAAATGCCTGAGAACTCCGGAAATCTGGACCGCGATCCTGAGATATTTCAGAGACACGGGATGGATCGGAATATGGAGATAAGCATCCTTGAGATCCAGAGTGGCCATCACATCTCTGAGTTTGAGAATGTGGCTGACTGACCTTATGGTTTCCATACGAAACCTTGGCCTCTTTATGAAATCGATTGAGATGTCTCAAATAGATTATCATCCGGAGATCGCCTGTCTTTTTGGGAACCAGAAATACTGGAGAATAGATCCTTAGGCCCTGCTCCCCTGCCTCAACCTCCTCTAGAGCCCCCTTTGAAATATAGTCCTGGATATAGGATTCTAAAATACTTTGTTTGGCAGGCTGAAAGCCCCGATTGATGAGGAATCTTTCTTGGGGGAGAGAGGCGAGATCTATAAAAGGTACCCAGAGGAGATGATGCTTAGAACCCAGGGGTCTGCAATCTCCTGGGACCAAATCTCTTTGAAATGGGCAAGGCGTCCCCCCACAGGGATCTGGGGAGAGGGTACGGGGAAACCCAGAGGCGTAACAGCGGGGACAGCAGGCGGAAACCAAGAGCCTCTGAGAGGCCCGCAGTCAGGAGGGATTGGCCTCCTTAGTTGGTCTGCGGGGGCGCCTCAAAAGTCGTTGCTGCCTCCCTCAGTTTCTACGGGAAGTAGCCTGTTGGCCCTGTCTGCTCCCTTGATGCTGACTGGGGCGTCCTCAAAAGGGCTGTTGAGGAAGACTCTTGCCCTTCTTGTCAGAGAGGCCCTCCATGATCTTGTCCAGCTCGGACCCAAAAAGTCAATCGGGCTCGAACGGGAGCCCACATAAAATTATATTTTGAAGCATTATCTGCCTTCCATGGTTTTAGCCATAAGGGTCTACGGGCCGCAGAGACTAGGCCCATGGTCTTGGCTGCTAGCTTTAGCTGCATCTGCGAAGTATCGCATAGAAAGTCCATGGCCAGATTCACCGTTTTGTAGGCAGCCAGGATATCATCATGAGACACACTCTGGTCCACGTCGGTCCGAATTTGGTTTAGTTTACTCCTCAGGAAGGACGATACCTCAGATGCTGCTATAGCAGTAGAAGCTGAAGCTGCAGCTGCTGAATAGCCTCTTTTATAAGTGCACTCCGCTCTCCTATCAAGAGGGTCTTGCAGACTCAACCCATCATCTGCATGCACCAGAGTGTGTCTAGACAACTTGGCTATGGCCATGGAAACCCTGGGAATGGAACCCCACGATTCCATCAAGGGTTTCGCCATTGGAAACATCATTTTAAATTTGCGAGTCAGGACTGGTCCTTTCTCCAGTTTCTTCCATTCAGTACGCATGACTGAACGGAGGGTCTCATCCACTTTGAAGACACGCTGTGTCAGACCAGCGAGAATGGAGGACTCCCCAACGTCAACATCCTGGTCCCCCGAACGGATGGACTTCAGAAGCTTTTGAGTTTTTTCTGGCAGAAAAAAAAAACATGGTCTTGTCCGAGGAAGATGAGCCCACCGAAAGAACAGCGGGTCTCTCGCTTGGTGCGGTGACCTCCATAGGAGACCTCTCATTTAAAAGCTTAACCACCCCCTTGATAGAATCATCCACGTAGCATCTAGCCCACTGATACATTTCCTGCATCGTGGGTTCAGCAGTGGTACGGGAACGGCAGCTGTCACATCTTGAGTATTGGCAGTCGTCATCTAAGGGGGTATCACAGTTGAAGCAGGCCAAATGTTTGCGTTTGGTGGTAGACTTCCGCTGGTCAGCGTCTTGTGGAGAAGACATGACTGCGAAAAAAGGAAAGAGGAGGATTAAAATCCTATTAAGCAGTAAGAAGGAAAATAATACTTTGAGAATAAGCCCACCAACAGAAACTAAGTTTCAGTCTTAATATCACCAGAATGATAGAGAAAATCTCTCTCAGCACAATAGGACTCTGGAGGCTTGCTAAAAAAGCTGCACAACAGAGACAGAGTGAAGGAAACTGAGGGCTTATAAGAAGGTGTGAGGGCCCGCCCAAAGGCAGAACCATTGCAGCCAATTAATCAAAAATGTATGTTGCCGCCCACTACCCTCCTACTTTGTCACTCTTTCCTTTCCTCTTTTTTTTTTTTTTTCCCCAACTTTGACATTGTCATTGACTTCCTCCCTCCCCCCTCCACTCTCCTGTAGGGATGAGAGCGCCGGCAGCTGTGAGAGCCGCAGCAGTGACGTCATCCAGGGGAGACTGCAGTGCGAGTCTCGGAGCGGCGCTGCCAGAATCACATAGCCCCGAACAGCATGAGGAGGACCGAAAAAACCTGAGAAAAAGATAAAGGTTAGGGAGGGGAGGAAGGGACACAAGAAAAAAGGAGGGCAAATAGCAAACCCCTAAAGATACTGGAAAATCTAAGGGGAAGACAAACCATATCCCCTATCTTATGCTCCCCCCAACTATGAAAAAAAAGGAGGGGGGAGCTGCACGCCAGTCCACCTGTCCAAAAGGACAGAAAAAAAACACGGTGGTTGGGGGGTAGTTCCCTCCTTTTGAGGGAGTGGGAACTCTTGTTATTGGTTCTTGGGCTCATAAAAAATTCAGCCGGTCCTACCAGTCCACAGAAGGCAGTTAACCCCATCTGTGCTGCTGGTAGGACGTAAGGGAACCTGCACCTGGATCTGAATTCTTCTCTAATTATATGTAATTAAATCTAGCATAGCCACAGAGTTATTAAATAAAATATATCTGTATAGCGCTACTTACTGTTAGTTTTTTTCTTATTTCTTTGTCCTGCTCACTGAGAAGGCCGCACATGCTCACTTTTATCCTTCAACTGCTTCATGAGCAGTGATAGGGAGAGCATGGACTCGCTCCCTTAGCTGCAGCAGAACAGACACTTTCCTTGAGCTGTTAGCTTGATATAAATCTCGCAGAGCAATGAATAGGGAGATCTGAATCCATCTGAGGTACAGGGCTGTTTCTAGCTTTGTTAGAAAATGGTTGTCATGTACTATACTGTATGATGCATGATTTTAATGTTTACATTACTCATGGGATAAATTCTTCTATGCACTTTAAAGGGGTTAACGACCATTTTTCATTCTCACTTTCTTTCTCCTATTAATTTTCAAAAATTTTCTGTACTTTACAACCATATCCATGCCACTGTGCATGTTTTAGTACAGAAGAGGCAAACACGCCTTTGTAACATTATTACAGTATATAGGCATTCTCGCAATGAAGAGTGGAAGTAGCATTTGAGGTGAAAAGGTTGTGTTTAGAGATTAGCAAATCAAAGTTGACAAAGTTGAATTCGATCCGAATTTCAGGAAAATTTTGATTTTCACCGAACCCAAAATTTCCTCACAGTAATAAATCACATTTTTTACTAAAATGGCTGCTGCACATGTTAGGACATGGAGCAAAGAACTCTGGGAACGTGGGATCACCCATAATGCCATGCATGCAGCCAATCAGCAGCCAGCCAGCCCCTGCGATATCACAGTCCTATAAATAGCCTCAGCCATCTTGGATTAAGCCATTTTCCAGTGTACTTAGTACAGGAAAAGACGTTAGCAGGGGCTAGGGACAGTGCTAGGAAAGACTTGAAAACTTTTATTTTGCTGAATAGAAGTTCAGGGAAAGATTAGAAGTGTAAGGAAACGATAGGGAAGAATTATTATCCAGTATTGATTCAAAACAGGGTCCAATGGGGGAGTGTACAGCCTGGGTAATAGGAACAATTCAATTAGACCTTGCAGCACTGACTGGGGATCCAAATTGCCATCATACAGCTCTGTAATTCCAGCAAATCATTCTTGTTATTGGGGTGCAAGTGCTGTTTGATACAGCCATTAACAGGGTTTATTACTAGGAAATATTTCTAAGTCTTATTAGCCCTTATACGGTGCAGTTATATGATCTAACACCTTTTTTGGAGTGTAAGTGGAAAAAAGGGCTTATTAGCCACTGTGTAGTGAAGAGAGAAAATTACAGCCTTTTTGGCATGTATTAGTGGAAAACAAGTCCTATTGGAACCTTGTCGCACTCTGTGGATTTTGCTTAGAGTAGGGTTCGCACCCCAATTATAAGTAATACAAAAACTCCAGCATGTAGTAGAAAGATAGTTTTTTTTAATTGTTTTCAGGTTACTGCGGCTTTTAGTGTAATGTTTTAGCCGGGTGGCCTTCTTAAGACTAATGCCGCTATTGGAAGGGAGAAGTACGGTAGAGAGCTAAGATAGTGTGCGGGTATATAGTGGAAAACAAAAAATTATTTGCAGTTCAACGGTGCATTTATATATTCTAAAGCCTTTTTTTACGTGTATTAGTGGGGAAAAAAGTGCTTATTTGTTGTTCAGCATTGCAGTTATATGTTCTAAATACTTTTTTGGCATGCATATGCGGGGGGGGAAAAAAAAAAACAGGGCTTATTTGTCATTCAGCGGTGCAGTTATATGTTCTAAAGCTTTTTTGGAGTGTATTAGTGGGAAAAAGGGCTTATTAGCCATTCAGCTGTGAAGATATATGCTCAAAAGCCTTTTTTTGAGGAGTCTTAGTGCAAAAAAAAAAAGGGGAAAAAAAAGGGCTTATTAGCTGTGTGGTGAAGTGAGAAAATTACAGCTTTTTTTGGTGTGTATTCATTTCCTTTTTATTTATTTGATTTTGTAAGAGTCCAACGAGTGTGGACCAGCTGTGCCACTTACCGGTTTGGCTTTGGGCCAAACTTGGGAACGGAATCTAAGTATTCTCCTGGCCTTCACCCTTTATCCCACTCCAAGATGCAGAAGCTGGTCTTAGCTGCAGGGGAGACACCAGGTTGTTGCCGCAAGAGTGGTCCCGGTTAAGTGGCAGCTGGCCAAAACGCCCCGGTGCAAGCAATGTCGCTGGATGGAAGTAGTGCAGAAGCAGATGAAGCAGAGCAGAGTTAGTGATTAAGCAGAGCTGGAGCTGTTAGAACAGCAAAGCTGAATAGCTCAGGTGCAGCAGGTGTAACAAGGTGAACAGCAGACAGAGGCGTGGGTGACAATCCAAATCATACACTTTAGAGCAGCAAGGTACGCAAGGATACAGGCTAAGGTCGGAAGCGGGTCCGGAGCCTGCAGTGGAGAGTAGGAGCCTAGTGTGCAGTTCGAATAAGGTACATAGCAGGAGGCGCTGCACGCTGGCAGCTGCTGACTGCCATGGTGACAGATTTAACAGTATGTCAGACAGAGAAGTGACAGGCCCTGCACAGTGGAGGGGCAGAGGCCTTATTGTTTCTGGTGCTGTCACGGCCACGGTTATGGTCGTGACTCCTTGGGAGCCGCATACAGTTGCCCGCGGTTGTGGTTGTTGTTTCAACTGCAGCTGAGGCATATTGTAGTTGGCCTCAGTGCGGTTGCCGCGGACAACAGCTATGTGTGCGGTTCCCGGGGAGTTGTGTGCGTGTGTGGATGCACTTTGTTTGTATGTCTGGTGTGCACTTGTTGTTGTTTGGTGCGCACGGACATCGTCCTTTCACTGTGGCTGCCCGTGGCAACGTTTGGTATTATGTACATGTGGTGGCAGTGTCTCGGCCTTCGGGCTGTCTCCCAGGTCGGCTGCCACCCATGTTGTTGCCAGCGGCAACAGCCACAGGGTGATCAGGTTGGTCACTTCCCCTGTATGTGTGTTTTCCCTTCTGTGTGCTGGAAGGGTTAACTTCCTTCCCAGTGTGTGTGTTGTGTCACTGGGTGTGGTTGACCGGTGGGTGTGGCCACTTTGCCCTATAACGCCTGTGTCTGGAGCACAGCTCAGTAGGTTGCTTTCAGTCATGCTTGGCTGAAGCAGCCTCCTGTGGATTCCATCCTTCTTGTAAGGGCCACCCTTCCGGTCATTAGTTTAAAACCTTTGTTAGTAAAGACTATGTTTCACGGTGTTATCTAGGTGTGTATGGCATTGTGTTATTGCAGCCTATGGTCCAGGGTTCCTGTGTGATGTCTGGTGTGTGCTGTGTCCGTTGTTGTCTTGTACTTACAGCACCTGCACATGGGTTCCTGGTTGTGTTGTCTGTGGCAGGTGAGTGATGAGTTGGTTCCATTTGACTGCCACTGCCATAGCTGTTTTTGTATCCCCTGTGTTGCTTGGCCGTTGAGACTCCTGCTCCTCCGTGTCTAGGAGGAGCAGGTCGTCTTACTCTGTCCCCTAGTTCAGGGCCGACTTGAGGGCTTGCAGGGACTTTTAGGTTCCGGCGTATGAGCCCTCCTACCACCAAGGTCGGCTCATACTGACAGGAGACAGGGTCAGCATTAGGGACGCAATAGGAGGTGACCTGCTCCCTAACTCTGTGGTCCCGGCTAAGGGGTAACCCTACCATCTCCAGGCACCGCACGGCTGGGGGTTTCTCTCACCGCCAGCCGTGACAGGTGCAGGTCGCAGCAGAGTAAAGGGGCGTGGCACCAGGGGGCCTGAGAGAGGCCTGAGCTCCCGGTGTCATCAAGCAGTTGTGTCTTGACCAGCAACCCAACGGTTCTTGAATGGTGAACTCTGTCAACCACTTCATCCCAAGTGACATCCGACACCACCAACCAAGAGTCTGTGGATTTGTCAAACACAACCCCAGGGAGCAGGCCATGTCCCCTCAGTATTATATGCTGTGGGCTCAGCTCCATTATACAGCGAGTACAAGCTACTAAAGGGCAGTCAGCAGCTACTGCCCAGCCAAGATCTGGAGGAGACATCTGCCGCTTCCTCCTGTAGGCAGGCAAGTAGTGATGAGGAGAGTGGCATGGGAGCTGGTGTTGCGAGGCTCCTTGCTCACAGACCATTGAGGAGAACATCAGTGACGTGCAGACAGTACTTGACGATGAGGTAGCTGATCGCAATTGGGAGCCGGGAGACGAAGGGGCTTAATCATCATCGGGAGAAAAAGGGTGGCATCTTGCGTGTGAGGCAGCAGCAGAGCCAGCAAGTCGCTAGCGTGGCGGGAGTCAGCAGTGGGAGGTCGGGAACCAAACATGCCCGGGGTAGACCACCCGCTTCACAGGAGCCTACCAGCCCAGAGAGTAGTGGTGCAGGGGGTCATGGAGGCTGTGCGCCGTGTAGGGGGTAAAACCTACTCGGTGGTGTGGCAGTGTTTTGTTAAGCCGGCGGAGGAGGTGAACGTGGCCATTTGCTAAATTTGTGGGCAGAAGGTGGAGAGTGCCAAGGCACCACAGCACTGTGTCAACATATGCAGCATCAATCATAAAGTAGCCTGGTTAAACAGAGGCTCCAATGTGGTGGTCCAACCTGCCGCAGCATCACCCAGTGACAGGCGCCGCCTCAAGGCTCTGTCACGACCATGGTCATGGCCGTGACTCCTGGAACCGCATGCAGTTGCCTGCGGTCTTGTGGTCAATCACAGGTGAGGGCTGAAGTATGCTGCCTCACGTGTGGTTGCCGCCGGCAACATATTGTATTGGCAGTATAGTAGCCTGAGCTGTTGCTAGGCAGCTTGCTGTCAGGTGCATGCGGTTGCACCTGGCAACCTGTCTAGGTATGTGTGCACTTTCCCTGTTTTGTGTGCACGGGGTTTATGTGTGTCTCCACTTCCCCTTTAAGTGGCTTCACTACCCTGTCTGGCATTGGAAGGGTTCATTTCCTTTCCAGTGTGTCTGTGTGGGTGTGGCTACTGGCTATTTAGCTTCTGCTGAGACCTGAAGCTGAGGGGTACTCCAGACTTGTTGTAAGCTGGAGTCATCCTCCTGGTCCCTTTTACCATCTGCCAGTGAGGGCCACCCTTGTGGTCATTAAAGTTATGCGTGATGTTTATTTTATGTTCTTGTGACGTCTTATCTTACTGCAGCTATGGATCTGGGTTCCTGTGTGTTTATGTGTGTGTGCCGTGTCCTTTTATGTTTGGTATGGACATTCAGCATGTGAGCACGGGATCCAGTCAGTGTGTGGCTTCACTCACCTGCCATATCCATAGGCTGTTTATGTTGCCCCTTCCTTTGCAGTTTGGCCAGTTTAGACTCCTGTTCCTCAGTGTCTATGAGGAACAGGTTGTCTTACCCAGCTCCTAGCTCAGGGATCTGCTGAGGGCTAGTAGGGACCCAAGGTTCCCAAGTATGAGCCCTCCTACCATCTGGGTCGGCTCATACAGTTAGTAGTCAAGGTCAGGGTCGCAGTAGGAGGTGACCTGCTCCCTAATTCTGTTGTCCTGGCCAAGCAGCTTGCACATACGTTTAACATTGCACGGCTCAGGGTTTCCCCCATCCTCAGTTGTGACAGGCTCCACCACCTGAGCTGAATGGAGCCACCTGTCCTTCCCATCATCTACCGGTACTGATGCTCCTGCTTCTTGCTCTCCTCATCAGTCATTCCGTCAACAGTATGCGTGCATTTATCCAACGGCACAGAAGCTGAACGTGCTCCTGGCCAAGTTGCTGGTTATGCAGTCCCTCCCTTTCCAAGTTGTGGACTCAGAGAACTGATGGCTTGTGCCGAGCCAAGGTGGAGAGTCCCAAGCAGTCATCTCTTTGCCAAAAAAGGCAGCACCAGCCCTGTACAAATATGTAGAATAGAAGGTGGGCCAGTCCTTGAGCCTGTCGGTGTCTGCCAAATTGCACGGCAGCGCCGACGTGTGGAGCTGTAACCACGGTCGAGGAAAATATGCGTCCTTTATGGCCCAATGGGTAAATGTGGTTTGTGCCCAGTCAAACCAGCAACCTGGCCAGGTTGCGCCACTTCCGCCTCCATTGGTCCTGCAACAATGGCCACTTCTGCCTCCTCCTCCTTCACCGTGTCCTCAGCCTCCGCTGCAGGGACAATTTACAGTGCCTTACCAGCATACCACATGTGCAGGGCACTGCAGTGTCAAACTGTTCTGCCTCTAGTTTGCCTGGGTGATCGAAGTCATACAGGGGAGGAAATGCTCCTCGCTAGTTATGATCAAGCACCCCAATGCTCGGGTGCTCTGCCTGAGCACACCGGGATGCTCGGGTGCTCTACCGAGCCCTATAGAAGTCAATGGGAGGGCCCGAGCATTAAATCAGGAACCCCCTGCTCTGAAGAGGGGAGGGTGCCTGGTTCATATGAAAAATGTCAGAAATTGGTGGATCACCACCAAAATGGGTTGGGGACAGCATGGTGAGGATGTCTGGATGCATCTTGGACTACAATGTCGCTGCTGGTAACGATGTTGCCCGAGTTGTACACCACTTTTACAGACTGACCATAAAAAAACTCACAAAACCGAAGATAAAAGCAATTTCAGATGAAAAATTGTTAGGAAACATTCTTTCCTGTATATTTACTTTTATATAAAGAGCAAGTTCAGACAAAAATGTTGGTGATTTTCGGAACTAGGGCCATGACTAAGAGGGATGACGGGTGGTTTTGATTGGGTTGACCGGACTCTTGGATGATCAAACTGAACTCATTGGAAGAGGAACGGCCGGGGGCATCCGTATTGTACTTGTAGAGGTGAAATTCTTGTACCAGCGCAAGCCAAAGCACACCCGAAAACTTTGTTGCCAGGAACATTTTCATTAATCAACAACTTAAGTTGGAGATTCGAAGACGATCCCCGGCAGCGTTATTCACATTTCCCGCTGAGCGTTTTCTGGGAAACTAAAGTCTTTGGGTTCCGGAGGGAGTTTGATTGCAAAGCTGAAACTTTAACTAATTGATGGAAGGGCACCACCAGGAGTGGAGCCTGCGGCTTAATTTGACTACGCATGGGAAGCCTCACCCGGCCCGGACACAAAGGATTGACAGATTGATACCCATTTTGCGATTTTGTGGGTGGTGGTGCATGGCCGTTTTGATAGAGTCGATTTGTGTAATTCATTCCGATAACCAAAGACACTCCTTTGTGCTAATTAGTTACGTGACCCCTGGTGATTACGATTGTGTTGACCAGACTATCATCTGATAATGAACTTGGAAGAGGAACGGACGTTGAGCTGACAGTGTAAAAAAAAATTGTAGGTGAGGGCCTGCTGCCGCTTTTTTATCTCTAGATAACTTCTAAGCTGATCGCACGTCCCCGTGAGGTTTACGATCTATTCGGCTGTCTGCTCTATCAACTTTCCATGTTCTTTTTTGCGCCTACCATGGTGACCACGGGTAATGGGGAGTCAGGGTTCACTTCTGGAGAGGAAGCCTGAGGGATGGCCATGGCTACCACTTCCAAGAAAGGCAGGCGGGGCTATACAGGAGAGGTAAAGTATGATTGATGGCCTGCTGGTGACCCACTAAAAACATTAGGGTGAGGGTCTGCAGCTGAGCTGATCACCTAAAACATTATGGGCGAGGGCCTGCTGGTGAGCTGACCATCCGAAAAATTATATAAAGGCATATACATGATGGACGAGGAGGATGAGGATGAGAAAAGGAAGATTCAACCATATACCCTTTTTGTGGCGGAAGGGGTGCATGGGAATACAGAGTATTCAGTACATTCTAAACACATTTAAAGTGCCTTTATGATCAGTCGTGGCTTTCCTCTGGTGGAGTAGAGAAGTCAGGGGTAATCCAGGCCTTGTTCATTTTTATAAAAGTCAACCTGTCAGTTGACAGCCAGATACGCTTATCTGTTATAATGCCACCAGCAGCACTAAATACCCGCTAAGACAAAACACTGGCGGCAGGGCAGGCCAGCACCTCCAAGCCCATAGAGTGCCAGTTAGTGCAGCGGGTCCAGCTTGGACACCGAGTAGTTGTAAGGCACTGAGGGATTACTGAAGACGCTGACACGGTCTGCTACGTACTCCTTTAGCATCTTCCAAAACGTTTCCCTCCTTGTGACACCAGGACATGCATCATGTTGAGGGTGCTAGCAGGGTGTCCTAAAACTGTCCCAGGTCTTGGAGAGTGTTTACCTGCCTTTGCTGGAAGTGCTGTGTGTTCCCCTTGTCTCCCCACCTCGGTTGCCCAATGAAGTACGGACTCTGCTGCCAGCGCTATCAGATGTAAATTTTTGCAGCAGTCTGTCAACAAGGAACCTCTGGTATAGCACCATTTTGCTCGTCCTCTCCACCGGAGGAATGAGAGATGAGACGTTCTCTTTGTAGCGGGGGTCCAGAAGGGTGAACACCTAGTAATCCCTGTTATCTAAAATGCGTATAACAGGGGGGTCACGGGAAAGGCAGCCTAACATGAAGTCAGCCATGTGTGCCAGAGTACCAGTGGGAAAGACTTCGCTGTAGTCATCAGAAGGATGACTGTCCATCTCCTCATCCTTTTCTGTCCACCCACGTTGAACAGATGGAATTAAAGTATAACTATCACATTTAGACCCCAATTTCAGTTTTCAATGCCACCCTCCATTACGCTCACCTCATTTGAAGTACAATCTGTTCGCATCTACTCTCCCTCCAACCTTCAAGTAGCAGTCATTCACTGCCCTCCAGGCCCAGCCAGCATCTTTCTTGACCACTTTAACACCTGGCTACTACACTTTCTTTCTGCCGACATCCCCACTATCATGGGTGATTTCAACATCCCTATTGACACCTGCCACTCAGCCGCCTCTAAACTCCTGTCGCTCTCTTCCTCCTTTGGCCTATCACAGTGGTCTTCAGCTCCCACCCATAGAGATGGTCACACTCTGGATCTGATCTTTACCCGCCTCTGCTCCCTATCTAACCTTTCTAATTCGCCTCTCCCCATATCCGGCCACAACCTACTCACCTTTTCTTCACTGGTTTCTTCTGTAGCCCCCCCCCCCGTTCCACACACCAGCACACCCCCGCAGGAACCTTAAACATCTCGACTTTCGCTTCCTTTCTGACTCTCTTCTACCACTCTCTACCATCTGCTGCCTCCAAGACCCAGGAGCTGCTACCACCCTATATAACACCACAATAAGTACAGCTCTGGACACTGTTGCCCCCCTCACACACACAACAAAATACGGAAAATCAACAGACAACCCTGGCACACCAACCTGACCAAAAAACTCAGACAAGCTTATAGGGCTGCTGAGCGGCGATGGAAAAAAATCCCCTTCTAAAGATTATTTCACTGCATACAAGCAATCCCTTCTCATATTCAAATCCCCACTTGCTGATGCAAAACAGGCCTACTTCTCATCTCTCATATCTTCCCTGTCACACAGCCCTAAACAACTTTTTACCACTTTTAACTCCCTTCTCCGCCTCCCAGCGCCCCCACCCTCTCCTCACTTCTCAGCTGAGGACTTTGCCAAATATTTCAAACAAAAGATAGTCCACATCAGAGAAACCTTTACTACACAGTCCCCACAGACCCTCTACACAACTGCTCGGTCCTCTCCCCCCCAAAACCCGCTTCTCCACCATTACAGAAGAAACTCTCCACTCTCCAAATCTCATCTGACCACCTGTGCACTTGACCCAATCCCATCCCACCTCATCCCTAACCTCAATGCAGTGTTTATTCCAGCCCTAACTCATCTCTTCAATCTATCACTAAACTCTGGTGTCTTCCCCTCTGCTTTTAAACATGCTACCATTTCACCCATCCTCAAAAAGCCTTCACTTGACCCATCTTCCTTGTCCAGTTATCGCCCCATATCACTTCTTCCGTATGCCTCAAAGCTACTTGAACAACATGTCCATTCAGAACTGTCCTCCCACCTCCCTTCCTGCTCCCTCTTTGACCACCTACAATCTGGCTTCCAAACCCACCACTCGACCGAGACTGCCCTTACCAAAAAGTCACCAATGACCTACCGACAGCCAAAACCAAGAAACAATACTCTGTCCTCCTTCTCCTTGACCTGTCCTGTGCCTTCAACACTGTTGACCACTCCCTTCTGTTGCAAACTCTCATCTCTTGGCATCACTGACCTGGTCCTCTCCTGGATCACATCATACCTCCCCTACCGGATGTTTAGCGTCTCCCACTCCTGCACCACATCCTTGTCTCATTCCCTCTCTGTTGGTGTCCCGCAAGGCTCTGTCCTAGGACCCCTGCTCTTTTCAATCTACACTTTTGGCCTGGGACAGCTCATAGAGTCCCATGGCTTTCATTATCACTCCTACGCTGACGACACATAAATCTACCTCTCTGGTCCAGACATCACCACCTTACTATCAAGAATCCCACAATGTCTATCTTCTATATCATCCTTCTTCGCCTCTCGCTTTCTTAAACTTAACATGGATAAGACAGAATTCATAATCTTCCCCCCCCCCCATCTTGTTCAACCCCCCCAACAGACCTATCTATCATGATCAATGGCTGCACACTCTCCCCAGTCAACAAAGCCCGCTGCTTTGGAGTGACCTTAGATTCTGCCCTTTCCTTCCGACCGCACATCCAAGCCCTTTCTACCACCTGCCGCCTCCAACTCAAAAACATCTCCCGCATCTGTGCTTTCCTTAACTTTGAATCTGCGAAAATGCTTGTACATGCCCTCATTATCTCCCGCCTAGACTACTGCAACATTCTCCTCTGTGGCCTTCCATCTAGCACTCTCGCACCCCTCCAATCTATCCTCAACTCTGCTGCCCGATTAATCCACCTCTCACCCCATTACTCCTCTGCCTCTCCCCTCTGCCAATCCCTTCACTGGCTCCCCATTGCCCAACGAATCCACTTCAAAGTACTAACAAACACATACAAGGCCGTCCATAACCTTTCCCCTCCCTACATCTCTGAGCTACTTTCCCGATACACCCCCACACGCACTCTCCGATCCTCACAAGACCTCCTTCTCTTCTCTCCTCTTATCGCCTCTTCCCACAATCGACTCCAAGATTTCTCCCGTGCATCCCCCATACTCTGGAACTCACTACCCCAACATAATCAGACTCTCACCTACAGTGGAATCCTTCAAAAGAAACCTGAAAACCCACCTCTACAGACAAGCCTACAACCAGTGAACCTGCTGCCTCTCTACCGCCATGACCAACTTAACCTGCACCTACTGTGTCCTTCTCCCATACCATGCGGATTGCAAGCCCTCACGGGCAGGGCCCTCTCTCCTTCTGTACCAGTTTGTAACTCATCTTGTTTATGATTAGTGCAATTGTCTGTATTATGTATGTGCACCCCTTATCATATGTACAGCGCTATGGAATGAATGGCGCTTTAATAATAAATAATAATAAATGTAGTTACTAATAACATGATATTCCAGAATCAGTTACTATTAGACTGACTTACCCCATATTTAATAAGATTCAGCCCTTGGCCGCCACTGCCCTCACCCTGAGGCTAATTCCGCCTGCCCTCACTAGCCAGTAACAATAGCCCCCTAAAAGTGTCATTAACCAGAGCCCTCCGCCATAAAAGGTTAATCACCTGCAGCACAAAGGGGTCCTCTTACCACATGTTGCTTTCATTTATACACTGAGCAGACAGCAGATCTCCCTTCCCTGTTGTGCGCTGATTCCACCTGCATTGTCCAGCTCTGCTGAGTGAGGGAGCATCTGCCAAGCGCAGGGACAGGGAGAAGTGCACACAGCCCAGGCACTGTTATCAGCTGCTGGGGAGGACCTGGCTTTAATCATATACTTACAGTCCCTGGCTGTTAGTAATGTGACAGGCTGCGTGTCCTTCAACACAGACGGACCATGCATAGCAACCTGATTTTAAGCACAGGTAAAAGTAGGCAGTACAGGGAACAAAACTGTGGAATTAAGGGGTAATTGAATACACAGTGAAGAGTTGCAATAGGGCCACCAAGGAGATATTAATCACCACAATCCAATACTAAAAAAAAAAAAAAATATGTGCCCCCTAATAGGTACAGTAAATATATCCCCCTATGTGTCCCCTCAAATATATACCCCAAAATCATGGCTTTTTTGGATTTGGTGTATACATGTGCCCCAAGCATCCATATACATGTATATTATATGTGATGTCCCCTGGTTCACCTGAAGTCAGATGTATCAGTGTGAATGTGCCCCAAGCATTCACACTGATGCCATCTGGCAAATTGCATCAGAATGACCGGACAAAAATGATGATTACACTTACCGGTAATCGGATTTTCCTGACCCCACGACAGCGCCACTGAGAGATGGCTCCGCCTCCATGGACAGGAAACCTGTAGCATAAAAAAGGTGGAGCCACTCTCCCACCTCAGTGGGTTTACAGAGCATGAGAGGGACTCCCCTTTAGGTTAACACAATATATATGTCTATTTTTTTATTTTATTTTTTTGCATCACACCACATGAATTTTTTTCACCAACCACCACCTTAGGGAGGGAATTAGACGGGTGCTGTCGTGGGGTCAGGAAAATCGGATTACCGGTAAGTGTAATCATCATTTTTCCCCTCCCCCACGACAGCACCACTGAGAGAGATTATGTAGAATTCAAGGGAGGGTGACCACTTCTAACACCTTAGTACCAAAAAGGAGGTCAGAAACAGAGTCGAGTTGAAGCCTATAGTGCTTATAGAAGGTAGAAGGAGAAGCCCATGTGGCCGCCCTGCAGATCTGGTCAATAGAGACGTTAGACCTTTCTGCCCAGGAGGTAGACATTGCCCTAGTAGAGTGAGCCTTCAGGGACAGTGGAGGAGAAAGACCAGGACAAGAGTAGGCAAGGGAAATAAGCTCTCGTATCCACCTAACAATGGTTCTTTTGGAGGCCGTATTACCTTTTCGAGCCCCAGCGTATAACACTAACAAGGAAGAGGATTTTCTCCAATCCTTTGATCTCTCCAGGTATTGGATCAGGCACCTTCTTACATCCAATAAGTGCCATCTATCTTCTTCCTCAGTTTTAGGGTCTGGAAAAAAGACTGGCAAGACAATTTTCTGCAACCTGTTAGTCTTAGAAGGTACCTTGGGGATGAACTTTGGATCTGGTCTAAGAATTACTCTATCCTCACGTATGGACATAAACGGGGAGTTGATAGACAGTGCCTGAAGCTCGCTAACTCTCCGAGCTGAAGTTAATGCCATTAACATAACTAATTTCAATGTAAGATTCTTAATAGAACATTCCACAATGGGCTCAAAGGGGGAACTGGTCAAAGCTTTTAAGACTAGGTTCAAATCCCAGGGGGGAAACCTGGGGCCCCTAACTGGTGCAACCCTATCAACTGCCTTAAAGAACCTGACTATCCAGGGATCCATGGCCAGACTTCTACCACTTAAGCCTGAGAGGGCCGAAACCTGAACTTTCAGAGTGCTCTTGGCCAAACCTAAGGACAGACGCCTTTGCAGGAATTCTAAGTCCTGCCTGGTTGAAATCTTCTCAGGCCAAACATGGGTGTCCAGACCTGAAAAGGAAAGGAATCTCTTCCATATTCTTGCATAAATAGTATTAGTTACCCTCTTCCTGCTACTAAGAATGGTAGAGGTCAAGGCTTCCGAGAAGCCTTTCCTAATCAGGTGCACCCTCTCAATCTCCATGCCGTAAGGTGTAAGGATCCTATTTCTGGATGCATTACTGGGCCCTGCCTCAGGAGGTCCGGAATGTCGGGAAGAGCCCATGGTTCCGCTATCGACATGGATCTGAGTAGAGAGAACCAGGCTCTCCTTGGCCAAAAGGGGGCGATGACTCATGTCTGACCTCTCTTCCCTTACCTTCCTGAGAACTCTGGGTAGGAGCTGTAGGGGGGGAAAGGCATATCCCAGACGGAATCTCCATTCCAGGAGGAAGGCATCCACCCCATATGGGGATTCGCAGGGACTGAGGGAGCAAAATCTTTCTACCTGCCTATTCTCTGTGGTGGCAAATAGATCTCTCTGGTATATCCCATAGATCCACAATCTTTGCAAATATGGACGGGTTCAGGGACCACTCCCCCTGCTTTAAACGATGACGGCTCAGGAAGTCGACCTGGACATTTTCTTTCCCCCTTATATGTAGGGCGGATATGTGGGTTAATTTCTCCTTGAACTCCGAGAATATTATCTCTGCCTCCTTCATTAAAGATGGGGATCTGGTACCTCCCTGGCGGTTCAGATACGATACTACTGTTCTGTTGTCCGACATGACTGACATGCTGGTGCTGGAGTTCTGGAAGGGCTGTCCGTAAAGCTAACAACACTACCCTCAATTCTTTCCTGTTGGACGAGAACTGTCTCTGCAACGGGGACCAGATTCTCTGCCTCAACTGACCCTGGAAATGTGCACCCCATCCCCAAGGGCTGGCGTCTGTAGTGATTACTACTGGATTGGGGTAATTCCACGGAATGCCCTGGTCTAAGTTTTCTACCTCCAACCATCAATTGAGGGAGATCAGAGTCCTTTGGCTGAGACATATCTGAGAGTCTAACGTTATCTCCTTTTGTTTTGTCCAATTCAAAATTTCCCACTGTAATATCCTTGAATGAAATTGAGCCCAACGGACTGCTGGAATACAGGCCGTCATTAACCCTAACAACGACATTGCTTTTCGGACTGACATCTCTGGGTTCTCCTGGGCCCTCCGGGCTTCGTTCTGGATTTTTCCTATCTTCTCTGCTGGAAGAAAAGTCCTTTGTCGTACAGAGTCCAACCGAAGTCCCAGAAATATCTGACTTGTGCTGGGTTCCAACCTGGACTTTTTGGAATTGATCATCCAACCCAGCTGCTCCAGGATCCGAATCACTGTTTGGACCGATTTCTGACATGTTTCCTGTGATTTTGCAATAATCAAGAGGTCGTCCAGATAGGGTAGGAACAAGATATTCTCCTTTCGAATGAAGGACGCTACCTCCGCCATCACCTTGGTAAAGGTTCTCGGAGCTGTAGATAGGCCGAAGGGCATAGCCTGAAACTGAAGGTGTCTGATACTGATGCCCTCTGTAACCGCTACCCTTAGAAATTTCTGAAAAAGGGGATGCATCGGGATATGTAGATATTCATCCTTTAGATCCACCACCGCTATGAAGCAACCCTGGAAAACTAAATGAGTCGCAGATTTTATGGTCTCCATCTTGAACTTTTTTATCACTAGGTATTTGTTCAAATGCTTCAAATTTATAAATTGTTCAGTAGGATCCGTCCGGCTTTTTGACCAAGAACAGAGTAGAGTAGAAACAGACTCCCTGCTCTGCCCTTGGTACCGAAACTAACACACTTTTCTCTAATAGTTGATCTACCTCTTTTGACAACTTTTTGGATTCTTTTGTCACTACGAACCTCTGAGGACAATGACCCTGAAACTGCAGCCTTAAGCCCTCTGTCACAATGTTGTTCACCCACTCTCCTGCGACCCCTCTCCAGGCGGAGGGAAAGAACTTTAGTCTCCCCCCTACCTGTAGTCTGGCGTCATTTTTTAGAAGATTTGTCCTGAGAGGAGGAGGAGGAACCTCCAAACATGAAACCTCTACCACCTGATCCCCTGGGCCTGGGAAACTGATCTCTATCTCCCGGCTGTCTTCTTCCCTGAATCTTCTTCCCTGAGATCTGGGGACATTCTGAAAGGGACGTCTGTAAGGCCTAAACTGTGAAAAAGAAGATTCCTGAGGCATTCTCTTTTTCCTATCAGCTGCCTTCTCTAACAGGGCATCTAATTCTGGTCCGAATAAAAACTGTCCCTGACAGGGGATGCTACATAAACGTTGTTTAGAGGCCATGTCGCCCCCCTTCCAGTTCTTAAGCCAAAGGGCCCTACGGGCAGAATTGGAGGTGGAAGCAGACCTGGCTGCTAGTCGAACTGCCTCCACAGAGGCATCTGACAGGAAATCCACGGCTTTCTGTAAGGTCGGCAGAGAATTTAAGATCTGATCTCTAGGGCATTTATCCCTTAACTGACCTTCCAACCTTTCTAGCCATAAGGCTAAGGATCTAGCTGTAACGGTTGCTGCTATATTGGTCCTAAAGGAGGCAGTGAATGCTTCCCAAGTATTCCTGAGGCAAGAGTCTATCTTTTTGTCCAGCGGGTCCTTCAAAAATCCCATATCGTCGAACGGCAATGAAGATTTTCTAGACACTTTAGAAATGGCCACGTCCAACTTTGGCGCCTTATCCCATGAAGTAGAAGCCTCTTCCTCAAAGGGGTATTTCCTTTTAAAATTTTTACTAACGAAGGCCTTCTTGTCAGGCTTTTTCCACTCTCTTTCTATCAGGGCCGATACGCTCTTATGTAAGGGAAAACATCTTCTCTTTTTTTCTCGTAATCCCTCAAAGACTACATCTGCTACGGACCTATCTTCCCCGACGTCCTCCAGCTCTAATGTAGCTCTAATTGTTTTTAACAATTTTTCCGTATCGGACACTGGGAACAGGAATTTCTTCTCTTGTTCTTCCTCTGCGAAGGATGAATCCTTTGACCTGTCATCCCTATCATCCTCGCTAATAGACTCTGGCTCTGAATCCGTTCTACCAATCTCTTAGATTTTTTTGATGTTTTAAGGGACTCCTTAACCTCCGCCTTAATGAGACTTCTAATGTCCCTCATAAAATTGGGGGATTCCTCCGCCAGGGTTTTCTCAATACAGTCCTGGCATAACTTCTTACTATAGGAAGTGGACAAGGGGCATCTACGCAATGCGCATTCCTTGTTCTTTTTCTTGGATGTGGCTTTCTTAGCTGCCATCTACAAACCATAATGGAAACAAGGGGACACATCAGTTATTTTGTAAAAACTCAGTGTCTTACCCCATCAGAAGCATGTCTTATACCGGCTGCTTTTCTGATTCCGTCTCCTCTGGTCTTTTTTCCTCCTCCATAATATCCCTGGAGGTATAGAGGATACAAGAAATCAATATGCCACAGGGAACAGCACCTCTCCTCTGAGAGTTCCGCATGTTCCCTGGGAGTGCCCTCTAGATGCAGCAATCCTTCTCACCGTACTCTGCAAAGAAAAAAAAGAGTGTGGCAAAATCTGGCCGTCCTTAGTCCAGAATGAGAGCACAGCCGCCTCCGTTCTGCGTCCTCCGCTGTGTTCCGATTTCTGGAACGCATAAGGCATCTTATATTTCCGGCCCTGAACCGGAAGTCGTCAGTGGAAGGCACGTCTTAACTGACGTCATTCCTGCGACTTCCGGTTTGGTGCTCCGACACGATCCACTGCCCGGCATCCGCCCGCAGTCCTCGCTGGGTGCGCGTCAGGGATGTCCGCCCTCTGACATGTTTCCCCTCGCCGCCCTGCATCGCGGCAACATCCGGGCCTCTCCTTTGAGGGACCGGTGTCTTCAGCCCTAGGAGAAGCAGCTGGCCTGGACCAACTCCCGTCCCTCAGGTGGTACACCCGGTAAGGCTGGCGTGACCCATGGCTCTCTAGGCTTTCCTAGGATTTCCAAGCCATGGGTCCCTGTAAGAAAAAAACGCTACAAGTCTCCTGCTCCAGGGACAGGAAACCTCACTGAGGTGGGAGAGTGGCTCCACCTTTTTTAGGCTACAGGTTTCCTGTCCATGGAGGCGGAGCCATCTCTAAGTGGTGCTGTCGTGGGGGAGGGGAAAAGTCCAGTTATCCTGTTTGCTTCAAAGAGCTCCGATTCTCTGCTGGAGATATTGATGCATAATTGGAAGAGGGGAGAAACTCCCCTCCTTCTATTATGTGCATTCCGGCAGCGCGATTACAATCGCGCTGTCCGGAATGCAAAGTGCTGCAGGCGGGAGATCAAAGGCTTCTCCCGCCTGTCAGCAAGTGGCGTGGCCCTGCTGTGCACGTCCAGGGACACGCGGGCTGGCATGGTGGCGTCATATCACCGCGCCGGCCCATGTGTCTTTGCCCGTGGCCCACGCACAGCATAGTGCATGCGCCACGGCTTGGGAGTGCGGACTATAAATATCTGGCAGCCCTGCACTCGGGAGAAGGAGCCTGCAGCCCGGACGAGAAGGACCCCCTCTAGAGACGAGCAACCCCCCTGGAAAACTAGCATAAGTATCATTAACCCCTAACTACCCTATCCCACCAACGAATACATATATACCCCTATACCACCAACGATTTAACCCTATACCAACACTTACCTGTGGCCCCTACCTACCCCTGTTCCCTGATATACCCTTATCCCCGTCACCTGTACCCCTGTCCTGCACCCCTAGCCTTAACCCCTTGACCACTAATCCCCCACCCTAACCCTATAGGAGCACCTCCGCTCCCTATCCTGGGTTAATACCTGCAACCCTGTGTCTGGCCTGCAGTTACCCTTGCAGTGCCACTGTAAACCCTTCATTCTTAGGGATAGTTTTTAGTCCAGGTTGGGTGGGCTGCTAGTGTGTAAGTGTATTGTATAGTTAGCTTGTGGGTGGAATTTGGGATTGTGTAGTTTATTACTGTATTTTTAGTACTGTATTGTTAGTGCATTGTGTACTGTAGGCGTTAATAAATACTGTGTGTTATTTGTACCTACTGTGTAACGTGTGGTTACTGGCGGTAGTTAGTAAGGCGCATTCAGCTAGTTTAGTGATTAGCGTAAGGTAAAGTAGCGTGTTATTATAAAGGTATAAATAGACAGTCATTGGTAGACTGCTCATCTTATTTATGAATATTTTGATATTTGCATAAATATTGGTAATTAATATTCCCCCTTTACAACCTCACAGAGGTCAGACATCCATGCCCACTCCTCGCTTGTGAAGAGCGGAAGCTAACTGGAAAGGAGACAACCGTGCTGCAGCTGGTATTCTATTACTGCCCTTTGCTGCTCACAAAGCCTGGCCAACATGTGTAACGTGGCGTTCCAGTGCGTGCTCACATCGCACAACAGCCGGTTAGCTGTCAATTTCAAGCGCTGCTGCAGCGTCAGACCGGCCAAAGCCGTTGAGGACTTGCGGAAATGTGCAAACACGCGGCGCACCTTCGCCAGTAGCTCGTGCAAATTGGGGTAGGTTGGGGTAGACGTGGGCTAGGCATGGGATGTGTGAGCCTACCGAGCTCCAAAGCCGCTACAAAGTTACACCCATTATCACACACAACCATGCCTGGTTGCAGGTTGAGTGGCGAGAGCAACAGCTCAGTCTGGTCTCTTATCCCCTGCCACAGTTCTGCGGCGGTGTGCTGTTTATCCCCTAAGCATATCATCTTCAGCACGGCCTGTTGACGCATCCCCACAGCAGTGCTACACTGCTTCCAGCTACCAGCTGATGGCTGACTGGTCCTGCACGCAGAGAATTCGGAGGTGGAGGAGGAAGAGACACTTACATAGGTGCTGGCGGTAACCCTGATAGAAGTAGGGCCTGCAATCCTGGGCGTCGGTAGCACCTGTGCCATCCCAGTGGCGGCTGGGGACTGAGTACCGAGGGACGGCCGCCGACATTAGGTCGCGAAAGGCCTCGGTGTCCACAAGCCTAAATGGCAACATTTCAACCGCCAGCAACTGGGTGGGTGGCTAGGTATTTGCACTTGCGTTCAAATGCCTGGGGTAAAGACATTTGGATGCTGCGCTGGGACAGGGAAGTGGAGGTGGTCGCTGATGGTGCTTGCGACAGTACAGGTGCAGCGCGGGAGGGTTCCGGGCCTGCGCCTTAGACAGGCGATTGGTGTTCACCCAACATAGGGGGAAGAGGAGGCAGCGGTGCTTGGCTGCCATGTGGAGGCTCATGCTGGTGGTGGGGAGGTTGCTACTGTTCACACCTCGGCTCATTTTGGTGTGGCACAGGTTGCAAACTACTATTCTTTTGTCTGCATTTTCTGAAAAAAAGCGCCATACTGCGGAACACCCACCCCTTGGCAAGGGAGATTTCCGCGAGGGGGTGCTCCTTAAAATGACTTTTGGGTCTCTGAAAGGTTTGAGATCAAAATTTGCTCTACGCTCGCTCTTTCTCTTTATAACAGCCGCTCTCCCTGACTTGTAATAAGCCGAACCTGCGTGACCGGGTGCTATATAGCACCCGATAACGTGTTCCAGCCAGCCAATCACTAATGCCAATAGAAAACATGTCTAATGGCATTACAGTGATGGCAATACTCACCAGCATGTTTATTGGCTGCTTAGAAGGCGCCAAACGTCCGGGGAGGAGACTCGAGCATGGCGTTTGAGCACATGCGGTACTCGACAGAGCGCTCGGATCTGCCGAGCATAGCTATGCTCGAGTCAAATTGGTACTCGGCCGACCATGCTCGATCATCACTACTCCTCGCCCTTTATCAAGAAATGGAATCCTGGCTTTCCTCCACGACAACTCAAAATCTGAACCATGGTGAACGACAACGGGAAGAAAATTGTGTGAGCGCTGCATCAAGGAGGGATGAGCCATGCGTAGGTCACTGCAAAAGGTGCACCACAATGATATGAAACTAACAATACTGGCTGATGTTAAAAACTGAGACTTTAGCCAATGTATTCCAGTCAGGAACACAACAGAGCTCTTTTGCACCACCGTCAAGATATCTCAGTGTGGCATGGGTTCTACCACTAGACTATCTATGGTGTGTGAACACGGTCTGAATGGTGCTAAGATCTAACTCACAGCCAAGTTCCCACATACCTCCATAGTGAGATCACTCGTGGAGTGGGAAGAACAGGCCATGTGACATAGGCTACCAGGTGCACTAGAATGTTACCAGCATTGCACATTCCATACATATAAAGAAAAGAAAAAAAAAAATCACTAAAATAAAGTGGCACATGTGTTCAATCTGGTTGTCAAGCGTTTCCTGGGGTCTTCCACCCATCTGCATGAGACCCTAAAAATGAAGGAAAAAAAAAGCTTTGCATGCACTTCAGCCACTTGTACAATGCAAAGCACACCCTCCTTGAGCTGCAGAGGCAGAATGGAATCCCACAACATAGGCTGATATGCAGCGTTTCCACCTGTTAGAATTCCACCCTCCATATATTATACAAACAGAGAAAGGCCATAAACTATTTCTTAATGATCCAAGGGGACAGGAGTACTCCCTTGTGTAACTTGGATGTCAGCCAGTGGCAGCTCATGCGTGACACCAGCTGTTTGCTCAGGCCCTTTGAATATGCCACGTTATTTGTCAGTCGCCAGGACTACGGAATAAACAATGTAATTCGACTGCTTCATCTCCTTGAACAGATGCTGGTAAATCTGGCTGGTCAGGGGACGGGAGATGTGGTGCCTACATCTCTCGGCTACATGAGCCCTGTGGGGGCTGAACTAGAGGAAGAGGACATTGGAGCACAAGCAATGCATAGCAAAATGGTGGTTTTTCTACACAGGTGAAGGGAGAGGAGGAGCAGGAGCAAGAGGGAGATGAGGAAGATGAGGCAGATGACCCATGCGCACAATGGCAGTATGCAGTGGCGATGGAGGCAGGAAGTCCCTCCAAGTCACTTGAGCAAATGGCCCGCTGCATGCTCACTTGCTTGGGTAGCGACAGCCTAATTGTCACCATTCGGCAGAGGGACGACTTCTTGCTCCCCACCTTGTTGGACCCTCGATACCGGTATAAAATGGGGGCCTCTTTTACAACCGCTGAGAGGGAGGACAAACTGTACGATAGAGACTAGTGATGAGAGGCAGAAGCAATATTCGAATTTGCGATATTTCGCGAATATGTGGTAGAATATTCAGCATATATTCACAAATATTCATATTTAAGATTGAATCTGCAATGTAAATATTGCGTAATGCGAAGTGGGTCAAAAACTAATATATAGCACTATATATTTTTTTTTTGTTAGATATTTGTCATTTTTTTCCATATGAAGTCTTGATTTCTCTCTGCTTAAGTTGCTTGTGGGCCAATGACTCATTGGCCCACAAGCAAGAAGGAATCATTTTTTTCAGATGGAAAAAAAATGACGAATATTTCATATAACGAATATATAACACTATATTCAAAATATTTGCGAATTCTCAAAGTTTTCTACCAAACCATAAGCCAATTTGAATATTTGCGCTCAACACTAATAGAGACATCCTATGTAGTCAGTTGGCCGCTGCCTATCTGCACCATCAGCCATCCTCTTGCAGGTCTGACAGGGGGGCCCTCTGCACTTTTGTTCCACTGCCATGGCAGCTATGGTGGGGTGGGGGGGTAGAAACAGTACCAGCTCCATCAGCAGTATCTGGAGTCTAGAGTCACTGATAAGCATCTTTCTTAACCCGCCTAGTGAAGAAACTACTCACCAGCAGCAGCTAGACCTGGAGCAGAACCTGAACCCGCAGGTGGTGGCATACTTGAACAGCACCCTGCCACCTCACATTGAAGATCCTCTGGACTACTGGGCAGCCAAACTGGATTTGTGGCTGCAACTGGCCGAGTTTGCTATGAAAAAAGCTGTCCTGCCCGGCCAGTAGTGTGGCATCAGAGTGGGTGTTTAGTGCAGCGAGGGCCATAGTTATCCCAAGGAGAACTCGCCTGTCCATTCAATATACAGAGAGAGACTTAAAATAGTGGATTTAAATCCACGGATTGGTTGAATACAAATTCCTCCATTTTCAGTCTTTTTGTCTCCACATGGTCCCATATATCCATATTCCCTGTGGGAGGTCTACCTTATGGGGTGAGAAAATTCTTAGAAATATATAGCAAAGAAAGGCGGCTCTCCACAGGTTTTTGGGAAAAACAGGTGCTCTTGCTCAATTTGACTCACCCTCGTCAGTTAAAATTTAAAATAGTGGATTGATGAGCAGGCACTCTAATTATGGGTACATGGAAGACAATTTTATTAAATGTTAAAATAGAGACATAAAACCATAAAATACAAATATATTATTAACAGTAGCAGTGAATAATCTAAATAATTTTAGCAGCAATAGCAATAGGACAGCAAACAGTCACTAATAGGTAATATGCAACAGTATCAATAGCAGTTGGAGGATAATAATAGTATGGACAGCAATCGATGTACATATAAATAAAAAGCAGAAAACTTTTTCTAAAATTGGATTAGTGGTGATAGTTCCATGTATTAATCCCCATGTGATGTATTCCACTGTCTGTTTAAAGGTTGAATCGCTATACGATATAGCAACAACGTAGCAGCACTATTTTTGTTTGTAACACTCTGATATCAATGTTGCCGTTTTGAAAGTTCCACTATTTACTTGCCTACAGTGGATCGCTAGGGGTCTTCTTTCTTTATGTAGTGTAGACACAGTCCCACTTTTAAATGTAGAGATAATGAATCTTCAGTTGTACACATCAGATATTTGGATTTACTCACAGTAGCGCTGCTCTCTGGTGCGGCGTCCCGCTCCTGCTGTGAGAACAGGCTGACCTTTATTGTATGGATCCTCCGGTCACAGCTTTTTTGAGAAGTCGGCGTTCCACGTGTAATGGCGGCGTCTCTGTTTATCAGTTCCGCCTCTCCAATATCCAGGATGCCACTTGGTTTCTTTATCCAGCTGTCGGGGTTCCACTTTGTAGATATTAGGTCTGATCTTGTGAGGTTTTTTAGATTCAGTTTCTCTTAGAGCGCTCCAATGGTGTGGTTATAATCTTCATATGCTTGTTCACCCAAACATGTTTCGGACTTCAGACTTGCTTCTTCCTCAGTGGTCAAGCATATTAACAATCTGTTCCCTTTTTATCCTGTGTCGGTCTGTCAAAAAAGCCGGAATCTAATCCGGAATGGTATCTGTGTAAAGTCCATTGGATAAAATTCAGTTTTTTGCAGTAGAGCTATCTCAATCCTTTTATAAACAGTATTGCTATTCATGAAGTATTTGCAAATAATTATTTGTAAATAATATATATATATATATATATATATATATATATATACATTCATTTGTAATAAAATGTAAAAATACATATATAAAAATATATATAAAAAAATATATATAAAAACATTAGAGGAATATGAACCTATGGTTCCAATCACAATTTAAAAATGCATTTTCAATTGCAGGCTTATAAAAGTAGGAATATTTTTCCCCAAAAAATTTTTTACATTTTTTTTTCAAAAAAATCATTTTTCAAGCAGTGTGTAAAAATATATATAGGAGACTCCAAAGAAAGAAAGAAAATTCCCTAGACAGGAAATAGGGCAGGAAATTGCAGCATTTAGACAGTGTGTCAGTTCAGACATAAGGAAATTAAAAAATGGACGAAATTTTAAAAATAATTTAACAAACCAAGAAAGACAGGCAATCAAACAGCTTCAAAAACAGGAAAATTTGATAATACGACCAGCGGACAAAGGAGGAGCCATAGTAGTAATGGAGGCAGAAAAATATAATAATGAATGTTTGAGACAATTGACAGACTCAAACACCTATGCCAAACTAAAAGGAGATCCAGGAGAACAATTTTACCAGGAACTTCTACAATACTGTAAAAAAGGTTTGGATAGCAATATTTTGCTAAAGCAGGAATATGATTTTATTACGAAAACACAACGAAGATTACCAGTGTTTTATTGTCTCCCCAAAGTCCATAAAGACCCCAAAAATCCCCCTGGCCGTCCAATAATTTCAGGGATTGGATCTTTAACCTCTAACCTATCACAGTATATAGATAGAATGTTACAGCCATCGGTAAAAAAGAGCGCCTCATATATAAAAGACACTACCCAGATTATTAAAATCTTAGAGAAATTGGAGTGTGATCCAAATTGGATTATGGGGACGCTAGATGTGAACTCCCTATATACAATAATAAGTCATGAGCAGGGAGTCGCAGCAATGAAAAATCAGCTGGAGAAAAACAGTGGATTGCATACCGAACAGATAGGTTTTTTAGAGGATGGGGTCAATTTTATCCTGTCACACAACTATTTTTATTTTGAATCCGATTTTTATCTTCAAACAAGGGGGACTGCCATGGGCACCAGATTTGCCCCCAGTTATGCTAATCTATTTATGACAGATTGGGAGGACACCTTCATCGGTCCAAGACTGGGGACAGATCTGGTGCTCTGGCAACGTTTTATTGATGACGTCATTTTTATTTGGAAAAGTGGGAGAGAGGAACTTTTAAAGTTTTTAAAAGATATTAATATAAATACGTTTAATTTAAAGTTTACTAGCAATGTGAACCCAATAGAGACCGAATATCTGGATCTACTAATCAAGAACGAAGAGGGAAAATATATATGCAGTACTTTCCAAAAAACAATCTCGAGAAACAGCTATATATTATTCAGCAGCTGCCATCTTCCAAGATGGCTGCTGAACATCCCAACAGGACAATTTGGTAGGCTCAAACAGAATTGTACAAAAATGGAGCAGTTTGAAATGGAAGTTGAAAAGATGAAAACTTGCTTCCTAGATAAAAAGTACCCAATAGACATAGTGGAAGAATCACTATGCAAAATTAGAGAAAAAGATAGAAATTCTTTTTTTAAATCAGAAAATACGGACGATAAATATAGCACAAGTGGTAACTTAAAAGATGAAACACCAAGAATTATCCTACCCTTCAACCCAGAATACAAAAAAGTGGAACGAATCATCAAACGCTATTGGCACCATATTTGAGAAGATAAGATTATTGGTACACTAATATCAAAAAATCCACAGTTTGTATATACAAAAGTACAGAATTTGGGATGTAAAATAGCGCCAACAATAAAACAAACCCAAATAAAAAAGAAAGGAACTCGACAATATTGGGACCACTTGAAAGGGTTTTTTAGGTGTGGAAAATGTTCAAACTGCAAACAGACAACTTTTCCCAGAAAAACAATGGAAGTACAATCTAGACAAAACAATTTTAAAATTGAAATTAGTGACCTACTGACCTGTAATTCAGAGAACGTACTATATTTGATCCTGTGCCCTTGTGGCAAACAATATATAGGGCGTACTAAAAGACTCCTGAAAACCAGGATAGCAGAACATATCGGAAATATAAAAAAGGGATATGAAAAACATGTCCTGTCAAGACATTTTAAACAATATCATGACCAGAACCCCTCAGGTCTAGTGTTTGCAGCCTTTGAAAAAATAAACAAACACTGGAGGGGGGGCGACCATATCGCTAGAATGTCTCGACAGGAGTCAAGAAGAATCTTCGAGTTCGATTCCATCCAACCAAATGGCTTGAATGTGGAACTCGAGATTTTTGGCTTCCTGTAAAAAAAGGGGTGCCCCTGGTTGACGGACGACGGTGGTCTCTGTTTCTATCAGCACCCCCGTCTTCCCTTAACTAGGGGTCCTCCGTAAAACTACTTTCTTTGGAGTCTCCTATATATATTTTTACACACTGATTGAAAAATGATTTTTTTGAAAAAAAATTGTAAAAAAATTTTTTGGAAAAATATTCCTACTTTTATAAGCCTGCAATTGAAAATGCATTTTAAAATTGTGATTGGAACCATAGGTTCATATTCCTCTAATGTTTTATATATATTTTTATATATGTATTTTTACATTTTATTACAAATGAATGTATATATATATATATATTTTTTTTTAATTTACAAATAATTATTTGCAAATACTTCATGAATAGCAATACTGTTTATAAAAGGATTGAGATACCTCTACAGCAAAAAACTGAATTTTATCCAATGGACTTTACACAGATACCATTCCGGATTAGATTCCGGCTTTTTTGACACAGGATAAAAAGGGAACAGATTGTTAATATGCTTGACCACTGAGGAAGGAGCAAGTCTGAGCTCCGAAACATGTTTGGGTGAACAAGCATATGAAGATTATAACCACACCATTGGAGCGCTCTAAGAGAAACTGAATCTAAAAAACCTCACAAGATCAGACCTAATATCTACAAAGTGGAACCCCGACAGCTGGATAAAGAAACCAAGTGGCATCCTGGATATTGGAGAGGCGGAACTGATAAACAGAGACGCCGCCATTACACGTGGAACGCCGACTTCTCAAAAAAGCTGTGACCGGAGGATCCATACAATAAAGGTCAGCCTGTTCTCACAGCAGGAGCGGGACGCCGCACCAGAGAGCAGCGCTACTGTGAGTAAATCCAAATATCTGATGTGTACAACTGAAGATTCATTATCTCTACATTTAAAAGTGGGACTGTGTCTACACTACATAAAGAAAGAAGACCCCTAGCGATCCACTGTAGGCAAGTAAATAGTGGAACTTTCAAAACGGCAACATTGATATCAGAGTGTTACAAACAAAAATAGTGCTGCTACGTTGTTGCTATATCGTATAGCGATTCAACCTTTAAACAGACAGTGGAATACATCACATGGGGATTAATACATGGAACTATCACCACTAATCCAATTTTAGAAAAAGTTTTCTGCTTTTTATTTATATGTACATCGATTGCTGTCCATACTATTATTATCCTCCAACTGCTATTGATACTGTTGCATATTACCTATTAGTGACTGTTTGCTGTCCTATTGCTATTGCTGCTAAAATTATTTAGATTATTCACTGCTACTGTTGATAATATATTTGTATTTTATGGTTTTATGTCTCTATTTTAACATTTAATAAAATTGTCTTCCATGTACCCATAATTAGAGTGCCTGCTCATCAATCCACTATTTTAAATTTTAACTGACGAGGATGAGTCAAATTGAGCAAGAGCACCTGTTTTTCCAAAAAACCTGTGGAGAGCCGCCTTTCTTTGTTATATATTACAGAGAGAGACTTACCTTTGTCAAGATGAATCGGGTGTGGACTGGTTTCTTCTGGCTACCTGCCTCAGCTACTATTCTGATGCTGCTGCTAGCCTGTTGCCACACATCTGATGCCAAGTGCTCCTTCTTACACCCACCATCGTCAGCTGGTACTGTTATTGCCACCCACCTCCCCACTCTGTCACTTGGTCACTTTGTGGTCTCCTGATGCTGCTGCCACCTTACCACTCAGGTCTCCTCATGCTGGTGCTGCTACCTCAACACTGTCATTTTACCATTCTGTGACCTTCTCATGCTGCTGCCACTTCCACACTATGTCACCTTGCCACTCTGTGGTCTCATGCTGCTGCTACCTCAACACTATGTCATTGGGCCACTCTGCAGACTTCAAGCTGTTCTCCCACCCTCCCTACTCCATTACTGGGCCACTATGTTGCCCGTTTGGCCTTGTTGACATCATTTATTTGACTCTTCTTCTGATCTCTCAGAAGGAAGGAAAAAATAAAAAAAATCGGACGCACAACAGATTATGTCTGTAGCAGCTGTAAAGCCTGTATGGTCAGAATTGGCTTATGATTTGGTAGCCAAAAGCAGGAGTGGGTACAAAACACAGAAGACATGCAAATATTCCATTCATGTGTCATCTCTGTTTCTGATCCACTCCTTTTTTGGGCTTTAGCAATACTGATGGTTTATTGACCAAATGCTGAGGGAAAGAAGATGCTCAACAGACAGGATCATTTTTTTTTTTTTTGGGGGGGGGGGTTATTGTTATGACGGTTTAGAGGAAGGGCAAAATAATCAGTGCCGTCAACACAAACTTACTGCTGAACCCTCTCCACTCTGTCAGGGGGGCTCTTCTTGTATAAGTGTTTCATAGAACAGGTTCTGTCGACATCTATGTGGAATCAGCCGACGACTGTGTAAAAGGGGTGCACTATTTCACGCTACAGTAGGATCTTGGTCCTCTGCACGCTTCGTTATACCTGGCGCTAACATCAACCTGAAAGGCTGAGTTCATAGTTGAGTTATTTGGTCAGTTTTTGCCCTGTAACTGCAAAAATAAGTGAAGTGTGCAGTGATTCTAAAAGCGAAGCCTGTCATCTGCATGTCATACTGACTCACAGTATTGTTTCACTACCACAGCAGACTCCCTATGTGTGTTACTGCAAGGGACAGTGTTTTACACCACTATACAGGCTCTCTGCAGCCAGGAAATCTGTTTTAACGCGATTCTCCGTGTATAATTGCAGCTCAAATCATATCTTTTTGGAGAATTCACGGGAAACGGGAGAATCACATTTTTGAGAAATTCGCTTATCTCTAGATGTATTTTTTCCATGGGAAAAAATAAAAATGCATTTAAAATCATTTCACTTGTTCAACCTACCTGTTATCTTCGATTCTAAGGATCCTCCCACAGCTCTTTTGGTCCTTTGGTTTGTGTCGACAGCGTGCCAATTCTCCACAATGTGTTAACTTAGATTTCACCTTTCCAGAAGTCATCCAAGTTTACACCTTATGTCACATGCAGCCTAGTGGAACTTGGAAAAAGGATTAGACAGGTGACTTTATATAATAATTTTACTGTCACATACATATTAAATGTCCTGTCACAGATATAATCAACTAGTCGTAAGTTCTCTGAATTCTTACTACAATGTAGATATAAAAATGCCTGGGCAATATGTTCTAAAGTGTTGTCTAAAATATATTTATTCCAATAAAAAACTTAATGGTTGTTTTTCACAAGTTTCATAGTTATCCAATAAAACTTATTATTACCGTATTAGCGGTAATGCTAATGCTCCTTATGTGGCGAATACTGTGCAGGGGAAAAAAATGGCTGGCACATTGCAGACTGTGCAGCATAGGGAAAGCAGACTGCGATGCAGCGGACATCCGTCTTTTCACTGCCTTATGCCTCATGCACACGACCGTTCTTTTCCGCAAAAATGGGGTGCGTAATCAGTGTCAGTTTTTCCTTCCGTGGGTCTTCCTTGATTTTTGGAGGATCCACGGACATTAAGGAAAAAGTCGTTTTGGTGTCTGCCTGGCCGTGCGGAGCCAAACGGATCCGTCCTGACTTGCAGTCAAGTCAATGGGGACGGATCCGTTTGACGTTGACACAATATGGTGCAATTGCAAACGGATTCGTCCCCCATTGACTTTCAATGTAAAGTCAGGAGTCCCTATTATATCATCGGATCAGAGTTTTCTCCAAGCCGATGGTACCGTATATTTTTATCGCCATGGGAACGCCTCTATGTTAGAATATACCATCGGATTTGAGTTACATTGTGAAAACTCATATCCGACAGTATATTCTAACACAGAGGCGTTCCCATAGTGATGGGGATGCTTCTAGTTAGAATATACTACGAACTGTGTACATGACTGCCCGATCTCTTACAGGTGGCTGTGATCCGCACAATTAACCCCTCAGGTGCTGCACCTGAAGGGGTTAATTGTGCGTATCATATCCCCCTGTAAGAGATCAGGGGCTGCCAGGCAGCAGGGGGCAGACCCCCATCCCTCCCCAGTTTGAATATCATTGGTGGCCAGTGTGTGCCCCCCCCATCCTCCCTCTATTGTATTTATATCATTGGTGGCACAGTGTGCGGCTCCCCCCCGGCCCCCCTTCCTCCTTCTATTGTATTTATATCATTGGTGGCACAGTGTGCGGCCTCCCCTCCCCCCCCCCCCCGATTATTGGTGGCAGCGGAGAGTTACGATCGGAGTCCCAGTTTAATTGCTGGGGCTCTGATCAGTAACCATGGCAACCAGGACGCTACTGCAGTCCTGGTTGCCATGGTTACTTAGCAATATTAGAAGCATCATACTTACCTGCTGCGCTGTCTGTGACCGTCCGGGAGCTCCTCATACTGGTAAGTGACAGGTCTGTGCGGCGCATTGCTTAATGATCTGTCACTTACCAGTAGGAGGAGCTCCCAGCCGGTCACAGACAGCGCAGCAGCCAGCAGGTAAGTATGATGCTTCTAATATTGCTAAGTAACCATGGCAACCTGGACTGCAGTAGCGTCCTGGTTGCCATGGTTACCGAGCGGAGCCCCAGTGATTAAACTGGGACTCCGCTGCCACCAATGATCGGGGGGGGGGAAGAGATGGGAGGCCGCACACTGTGCCACCAATGATATTAATACAATAGAGGGAGGGAGGGGGGGCCGGGGGAGGCCGAACACTGGCCACCAAAGATATTAATACAATGGAGGGAGGGAGGAGGGCCGCACTGGCCACCAATGAAATTTAAAACTGGGGGGGGGGGGGGGTGGTCTGACAGGCGGATGACAAACGGTGCCTTTGCAGAGTTTTCAACGAACCCATTGAAAGTCAATGGATCCGCAGCAAATCACGGAAAACAGAACAACGGCCACGGGTGCACACAACGGTCGTGTGCATGAGGCCTTACTCTGTCTGCAGACTGAGTGTGGCAGGGCTGGAGGAATGTGATGCTGGAAAGCTGGGCAGGGGGGTGGGGAGGCTAGAAGAATGTACTGCTGGAGAGACGGGCGGGGGGGGGGCGATGAGGCTAAAGGTAGAGCACCCTGTGTCTGGCAGATGCACAGTAGCAGGGAGACTAGGGGCAGGTGCACTGAAGCAGGCAGATGATGGGCAAGAGCAGGCTTTCCTGTCACACATGGCTGCTCTGCCCTTACGTCTTCCCACATGCCTGCTGCTGCGTACCTGTGTCCCCTGGTGACTGTGCTGCTGTGAAAAATTATCTGGAGTGCACCTAAGCTACTAACAAAAAGGTACCTACAGTGTACCCCTAATAAAGTGTCCCCCCAAAATCATATTAATGGACATCCCCTCTCACACGTGTGTCAGCAGCAGATTCCCCACCCATAATCCCCCCATAACAGTGCCCCACAGCAGATTCCCCCCATAACAGTATGCCGCAACAGAGCCCCATAAGTGTCACATCAGATCCCCCCTCAAAATATTATGTCAGCAGCAGGTCCCCATAACAGGGTGTCATCAGCAGATCCCCCCCATAATTTTGTAAGCAGCAGATTCCCCATAACATTGGGTCAGCAGAGATCTACCCCATAATGTGTCAACATTATTTTAACACACCTTTGGTTTAAAATATTATTATATTATATTATATTATTTTTTTCTTATTTTCCTCCTCTAAAACCTAGGTGCGTCTTATAAGGTATATTTATTTTAGAAACACTGGCTTCGGGTTATTTAGGGATCTTCTTCAATACATTTCTGACAAATTGGTTGAACCTTATTACAGAATAATCCCACTATGTATACTTTTTAAATATGTAAAAATAAACACCCATGTTCCACCTTTTGGGCATGTCACCATCATTATAACAGGTCTACAACATAAATAAAGCTCTTGATATCTGATTATATTGCAAAATCAAAATTTATAGAGAATGAATGGTACTGTCATCCAATACCAACAGTCAGGCCAAATATTTAAGCTGGTTTCTTAACCAGCTGTTTTAGTAAGGAATAGTTCAATAGACCTCAATGGTAGTAGTAAGTTGTTCCTTTACATAAGAGTTAGAACATTATACAGTCAGGTCCATAAATATTGGAACATTGACACAATTGTAACATTTGTGGCTCTATACATCACCACAATGGATTTGAAATGAAACGAAGATGTGCTTTAACTGCAGACTGACAGCTTTAATTTGAGGGTATTTACATCCAAATCAGGTGAACGGTGTAGGAATTACAACAGTTTGCATATGTGCCTCCCACTTGTTAAGGAACCAAAACTAATGGGACAATTGGCTCTCAGCTGTTCCATGGCAAGGTGTGTGTCATTCCCTCATTATCCCAATTACAATGAGCAGATAAAATGGTCCAGAGTTCATTTCAAGTGTTCCATTTGCATTTAGAATCTGTTGTCAACTCTTAATGCGAGATCCAAAAGACCTGTGTACCATCAGAGAAGCAAGCCATCATTAGGCTGATAAAACTAAACAAACCCATCAGAGCGGTAGCCAAAACATTAGGCGTGGCCAAAACAACTGTTTGGAACATTCTTGAAAAGAAGAACACACCGGTGAGCTCACCAACACCAAAAGACCTGGAAGACCACGGAAAACAACTGTGGTGGATGACCAAAGAATTATTTCCCTGGTGAAGACAACACCTTTCACAACAATAGGCCAGATCAAGAAGACTCTCCAGGAGGTAGGTGTATATGTGTCAAAGTCAACAATCAAAAGAATACGAGAATGGATACAGAGGGTTCACCACAAGATATAAATCATTGGTGAGCCTCCAAAACAGGAAGGCCAGATTAGAGTTTGCCAAATAACAACATCTAAAAAAGCAGTCACAGTTCTAGAACAACATCATATGGACAGATGAGACCAAGATCAACTTGTACTAGAGTGATGGGAAGAGAAGAGTATGGAGAAGGAAAGGACCTGCTCATGATCCTAAGCATACCACCACATCAGTGAAGCATTGTGGTGGTAGTGTCATGGTGTGGGCATGTATGGCTACCAATGGAACTGGTTCTCTTACATTTATTGATGTGACTGCTAACAAAAGCTGCAGGATGAATTTGGAAGCGTTTCAGGCAATATTATCGGCTCCTATTCAGCCAAATGCTTCAGAACTCATTGGATGGTGCTAAACAGTGTGGATGGACAATGACTAGAGTTGAGGGGACACTTGGATGTACGGGTTCGGCCGAACTTCACAAAAAAGTTAGAGTTCGGGACCCGAACCCCATTCAAGTCAATAGAGACCCGAACTTTTGAGCACTAAAATGGCTGTAATAAGTCATGGAAAGGGCAAGAGGGCTGCAAATGTCAGCAAAATGTGGTCAAGAGCATGGCAAGTGCTCTGCAAACAAAAGTGGATAGGGAAATTACTTCAAATAACAAAATACAGAAAAATGAAAAATTACAATCTTGATCTAGGAGGCCGAGGTCCATATGGAGTAGGAGGTTAAGGAGGCGGTGGATGTGGCTGTGGCAGAGGAGGTAGCCTACACTGCTTTTTAGTTTTAAATTGATATATTTTTTATTTATTCGGGTACTCCCCAAAACATTGGGAAATATAACCTGTGATACCCCCTCCAGTCACGCTAAACACACGGTCAGACAATACACTAGCTGCAGGGCAGGCCAGCACCTCCAAGGCATAAAAGGGCAAGCTCAGGCCAAGTGCCCAATTTGGAGACCCAGAAGTTGCAGGGGGCGGAACCATCAGTCAGTTCGTGTAGGCGTGTGCAAACATACTGCCCCACCATGTTACACGTCCCCGTGATGTTCACGAATCACGATCCAATTGGATATCTGCTCTATTAACTTGTGATGTTCTATTCTGAGCCTACATGTTTATCACGGTTATCGGCAAATCAGGGTTCCACGCCGAAGATCGAGAGTGAGAAAGAGACCACATCCAAGGGAGATAAATGGATTAATTCTTTTTGGGGGGTAAAATCGAGCGGAAATATGGGAAAAAGTTATTGAAGCGCAAATGTGGGACAACTTGTTAAAGTTTAAGCATTGAATGAAAGGAGGTGGCACATATCACTTAACCCCTTAGGGACACAGCCTTTTTACACCTTAGGACCAGGCCATTTTTTGCAAATCTGACCAGTGTCACTTTAAGTGATGATAACTTTAAAACGCTTTGACTTATCCAGGCCATTCTGAGATTGTTTTTTCGTAACATATTGTACTTCATGACACTGGTAAAAAAAAGTTCAAAAAAATATTTTTTTTGCATAAAAAAATGTCAAATTTACCCAAAATTGGGAAAAATTAGCAAATTTCAAAGTTTCAGTTTCTCTACTTCTGTAATACATAGTAATACCCCTAAAAATTGTGATGACTTTACATTCCCCATATGTCTACTTCATGTTTGAATTATTTTGGGAATGATATTTTATTTTTTGGGGATGTTACAAGGCTTAGAAGTTTAGAAGCAAATCTTGAAATTTTTCAGAAATTTACAAAAACCCAATTTTTAGGGACCACTACAGCTCTGAAGTCACTTTGCGAGGCTTACATAATAGAAGCCACCCAAAAATGACCCCATTCTATAAACTACACCCCTCAAGGTATTCAAAACTGATTTTACAAACTTTGTTAACCCTTTAGGTGTTGCACAAGAGTTATTGGCAAATGGGGATGAAATTTGAGAATTTCATTTTATTGCCTAATTTTCCATTTTAACCAATTTTTTCCACTAACAAAGCAAGGGTTAACAGCCAATCAAGACTGTATCTGTATTGCCCTGACTCTGCCGTTTACAGAAACACCCCATATGTGGCTGTAAACTACTGTACGGCCACACAGCGGGGCATAGAGTGAAAGGTGCGCCGTTTGGTTTTTGGAAGGCAGGTTTTGCTGGACTGGTTTTTTGACACCATGTCCCATTTGAAGCCCCCCTGATGCACCCCTAGAGTAGAAACTCCATAAAAGTAACCCCATCTAAGAAACTACACCCCGCAAGGTATTCAAAACTGATTTTACAAACTTTGTTAACCCTTTAGGTGTTGCACAAGAGTTATTGGCAAATGGGGATGAAATTTGAGAATTTCATTTTTTTGCCTAATTTTCCATTTTAACCCATTTTTTCCACTAACAAAGCAAGGGTTAACAGCCAAACAAGACTGTATCTTTATTGCCCTGACTCTGCCGTTTACAGAAACACCCCATATGTGGCCGTAAACTACTGTACGGCCACACAGCGGGGCGTAGAGTGAAAGGTGCGCCGTTTGGTTTTTGGAAGGCATGTTTTGCTGGACTGGTTTTTTGACACCATGTCCCATTTGAAGCCCGCCTGATGCACCCCTAGAGTAGAAACTCCATAAAAGTTACCCCATCTAAGAAACTACACCCCTCAAGGTATACAAAACTGATTTTACAAACTTTGTTAACCCTTTAGGTGTTGCACAAGATTTAATGGAAAATAGAGATACAATTTCAAAATTTCACTTTTTTGGCAGATTTTCCATTTTAATATTTTTTTTCCAGCTACAAAGCAAGGGTTAACAGCCAAACAAAACTCATTATTTATGGCCCTGATTCTGTAGTTTACAGAAACACCTCATATGTGGTCATAAACCACTGTACGGGCACACGGCAGGGCGCAGAAGGAAAGGAATGCCATACGGTTTTTGGAAGGCAGATTTTGCTGGACTGGTTTTTTTGACACCATGTCCCATTTGAAGCCCCCTTGATGCACCCCTAGAGTAGAAACTCCAAAACAGTGACCCCATTTTAGAAACTACGGGATAGGGTGGCAGTTTTGTTGGTACAAGTTTAGGGTACATATGATTTTTGGTTGCTCTATATTACACTTTTTGTGCGGCAAGGTAACAAGAAATTGCTTTTTTGGCACCGTTTTTTTTTGTTATTTACACCATTCATCTGACAGGTTAGATCATGTGGTAATTTTATAGAGAAGGTTGTCACGGACGCGGTGATACCCAATATGTATACAATTTTTTTTATTTATGTACGTTTTACACAATAATTTCATTTTTAAAACAAAAAAAATGTTTTAGTGTCTCCATAGTCTAAGAGCCATAGTTTTTTCAATTTTTGGGCGATTATCTTAAGTAGGGTCTCATTTTTTGTGGGATGAGATGACGGTTTGATTGGCACTATTTTGGGGTGCACATGACTTTTTGATTGCTTGCTATTACACTTTTTGTGACGGAAGATGACAAAAAATGGCATTTTTTACACCGTTTTTATTTTTATTTTTTTACGGTGGTCATCTGAGGGGTTAGGTCATGTGATATTTTTATAGAGCCGGTCAATACGGATGCGGCGATACCTAATATGTATACTTTTTTTTTATTTATGTAAGTTTTACACAATGATTTCATTTTTGAAACAAAAGAAATCATGTTTTAGTGTTTCCATAGTCTAAGAGCCATAACTTTTTCAGTTTTTGGGCGATTATCTTGGGTAGGGTATGATTTTTGCGGGATGAGATAACGGTTTGATTGTTACAATTTTGGCGTAGATGCGACTTTTTTGATCACTTTTATTACTTTTTTTGGGAAGTAAGGTGGGCAAAATTCCAATTTCATCATAGTTTTTAATTTTTAATTTTTATGGCGTTCACCGTTCGGGTAAAGTAACATTACCGTTTTATAGATCAGGTCGTTACGGACGCGGCGATACCAAACATGTGTAGGGAATTTTATTTTTTTCATTTTTAATCAGCGATTAATGTGTTTTTTGATTTTTACTTTATTTTCACTTTTTTCACTTTTTCTTTTGACCCAGACCCACTTGGTTCTTGAAGATCCAGTGGGTCTGATGTCTGCATAATACAGTACAGTACAATATATATTGTACTGTACTGTATTTTACTTACACTTTGTCTGAACAGATCTATGCTTTCAGCACAGATCTGTTCAGAACCATGGACAGCAGGACGCCTGAGAAGGCGTCCTGTTGCCATGGGAACCTTCCCCGTCTGCTCAGTAGTGTTCAGAACTGCGCAGACGGGGAAGGGTAAGGACGGGGCTTGGGGGGCTGCCTGGAAGCTCTCTCCCTCTCCATTCGGGGGACTGCAAAGGCACAGCAGCCCCCCGATGGGAGAGGGAGGGAGCTCCCTGAGCTGTTAACCTTTTCCATACAGCGGTCCGTACGGACCGCTGTATGGAAAGGGTTAAACGGCTGACATCGCATCACCGATGTCAGCCGTTTATACCAGGGTGCCAGCAATGTGCTGGCCCCCTGGTATACCCACTAGACGCCAACGATTACGCAATGGGAGGCGGGCGGGCCTACCGCACCGCCCGCCTCCCGCACCGCCCGCACCGCCCGCAACCCTCCCCCTGCACCTCCCACCGTGCTCAAATAACTCAGGGGTGCAGGGGGGAGGGATACTGGAAAACATTTTGAATCCTAAAGTTTCTGATCCCCGCGGTCAGGGACCGTGGGGATCAGAAACTGCAGAAATCGCAGCAAACCGCAGGTCTGAATTGACCTGCGGTTTGCCGCGATCGCTGACATGGGGGGGTCACGGGACCCCCCCACGCATTTAGCCTAGGTGCCTGCTCAATGATTTGAGCAGGCACCGGGTTCCGATCACTGCCAGCCGCACGGCAGTGATCGAAAATGCACAGGGCGTACATGTACGCCCTGTGTCCTTAAGTACCAGGGCACAAGGGCGTACCTGTACGCCCTGTGTCCTTAAGGGGTTAAAGAAGAATTTCTTTGGTTTTTTTTTTCCCTGTCACCTAAGCAGAGCAGGGGTTTATTCATGTCCAAAATTGTAAAATGTCAACCCAAGAATGTAACAAATTAGTGAAAATGTATTAACCTGTCTACAGGGGTCTATGACAGAAAAAAAATAGTTTAAGGTCACCTGAAAATGTAAAAAAATTAATTGTGAAATTCATTAAGCTGTCAACTAGGTAGCGGAGGGGTATATTACACCCAAATATTGGTGAATTTCACCTAAAAATCTAAACAGACAAAGTAGTGAAATGACTTAAGAAAATACGTACAAAAAAATACAAATTCGATTTATGCGGTGGACATAGCATTGTAGGTAGAAGCAGCGTTGGAAGAGGACGAGGTAGCCAACACTGGTTTTTGGTTTTAATAAATATAATTTTTTTTTAGGGTACACTCAGTGTGAAATATCCGAAATAAAAGAATGAGCAATTGCGCTGTAGTATAACAATGGCTGGTTAAGGCCGGTATACATGTCTATTCTGCACAAGGTACGGACAAGTCCTGTGGCATCCATACCTGGTTCATTTGAATGAACGTGAGCTTGTCCACATTGGCTGTGGACAAATGGCTGCGCTTGTCTGTAAGAATGCTGCCTGCTATGCTAAAACACACGTTCAGATAATACACTGGCTGCAGGGCTGGCCAGCACCTTCAAGGCATAAAGGGCAAGCTCAGGTCAGGTGCCCAATTTGGAGACCCAGAAGTGAAGGAGGCAGACCAGTCATTCAGTATGTGTAGGTGTGTGCACACATACTGCGCCACCATGTTGGCGAAATGCTGCATCCTGCTAAGATGTTCCATATGAGCTGGTGGTGCTGGTTGGTGTGGCGTGCTGACAAAGCTTTTCCATATTTTGGCTTTGGCCATGCTAACCCTGCCTTCTGAGGTGCTGGCAGTGCCCTAGCTGCATTGGCGACCTCTGCCTTCGCTTTGTGCTTCCACTGTGCCCCCGCTGTCAGGTGGGAATGCCACCAGCAGCGGGTCTACCAGCGTGCGCTTATACTTGCACATCTTACGATTACGCTCCAGTGATGGCATTAAGGAAGGTACATTGTCCTTGTAACGGGGATCCAGCAGCTTGGCCACTAGTAATCAGCACAAGCTAGAATGTGGCCAACTGGGCAGTCGTTGCGGAGACACTGCAGCATGTAATCGCTCATGTGTGCCAGGCTGCCCAGAGGCAACAACAATCTGTCCTCTGTGGGAGGTGTATCATCGTGTCCTCTGTATCCCCCCCCCCCCCCCCAGCCACGCACCAATGATTGCCATAGGCTGGTTTGGGTGCCACCCTGCTGTGAACACTGTTCCTCCTCCACCTTGTCATCTTCCATAACTGTGCCCTGGCTGGGCAAGTGTGTACCTGGCATTTGTGGGTGCAGGAACTCACCCTCGGAGCCACTTGTGAATGACTGGCTGGAAACCCTACGGAATTATCCCTCTTCCTCCTCCTCCTGTGGCACATCCTCCTCCATCATCCTTATTTTAAAGGAAGCATAGAAGTGGGATAGTAATGCTGAGTACTCAAAACAGCGCAACAAGGAACACAGGTCTTGCATGAAGGCCCAGTCATTGGTGGTGAAGTGGTGCTGTTCCGCAGAGCGACTCACCTGTGCGTGCTGCAGCTGAAACTCCACTATCGCCTGCTGCTGCTCGCACAGTCTGGCCAGCATGTGCAGGGTGGAGTTCTACCTTCTGGGCACGTTGCACATGAGGCGGTGAGTGGGAAGGCCGAAGTTACGCTGTAGCGCTGACAGGCGAGCAGCAGCAGGGTAAGAACGCCGAAAGCGCACACAGACGGCCTGCACTTTACGCAGCAGCTCTGACATATTGGAGTAATTTTGCCCATTATCGCAAACCACCAGGCCCGGCTTGAGGCTCACTGGCACCAACCACTCATCTGTCTGTTGTTCAAGCTCCTGCGCGGTGTGGGGTTTGTCCCCCAAATAGATACATTTTAAAACTGCCTGCTGTCGTTTACCCCTCGCTGTGTTGAAGGTGTTACGCTGACCATGAGGAGCTGGTAGAGGATGAGGATGCGGAGTAGAAGGAGGAAGCAACAGCAGGCAAACTGAAGCATCCTGCAATCCTCGGTGGTGGAAGGACATGCGCTAAACTGCTATCTGCCTCAGGCCCAGCCGCCACTGCATTTACCCAGTGTGCTGTTATAAAGATATAATGTCCCTGACAGGGCTTACTGGTCCACGTATCCGTAGGGAGGTGCACCTTGCCACAGATGGCGTTGTGCAGTGAACACTTGATTTTATCTCCCACTTGGTTGTGCAGGGAAGGGATGGCACACCTGGAAAAGTAGTGGCGGCTGGGCATGACGTACTGTGGGACAGCAACCGTCATAAGGCTTTTAAAACTCTCCGCCTCCACTAGACTGAAAGGCCAGTCATTTTGAAATGTTGGCATTCAGGGACAGGGATCGTGGGTGGGTACTTCCTCTTCCGCTACAGTGTTTGGGAGATGGAGCTGAACGCTTCCGTGGGACATGCTTGGTTACCAGGTGGTGGTGTTGCTGGCAGATCCTGTTTGCGGGGTGGCAGGTGCCACTGTCACTCCAGAGGTGGATGAAGAGTCCGAGACTGCAGCAGAAGAGGGAGCAGGAGAAGCCAGAGACCTTTCTTGGTTTTTGAGGTGTCTACTCCACTGTAGCTCGTGCTTTGCACTTAGATGCCTAGTTGCAGGTTGTGCTCAGGTTGAGAACGTTTATGCCTTGCTTCAGGCTCTGATTGTACAGCATGAAAACCACTCGAGTCGTCTGAAGAATTGCCATTCCAGGGAACTCCTTGGAGCTGGATTTGGTGTGCTCGGTCCCTTGCTGCGGTTGGCAGTAGCAGGCGTAGGGGGACGGCCACTCCGCTTTTGCACCCCGCTCCCTCTTTTGCTGTGCTGGTGGCTCTGTGCGACCACCACCTCTTCCTCCGAACTACATAGGTCACTTGCATGACCTTGATTCCATGTGGGGTTGAGGACCACCCAGTCTTCATCCTGCCCTCCTTGTTTGTCTGCATACTTTCAAAAGCCAAAAGCAGTTGGCACCTGTGTTTCGTCATCCAAGACGTGCTGTGGTGGTCCTCCCATGTACTCATCTTTAAACATAAGTGGCTGGGCATCGGTGCACTGAATCTCTTCCACTTCTGGGGCAGGGCTAGGTGGATGGCCCTGGGAAAGACTGCTAGCATCAGTCATCAAAAAGCAGAAGAGACTAATGCATGACTTGGGGCTCAGACTGCTTGGCTGATTTGCAAGGGGGTGAGGTGAAAGACATAAGGACATCGGCTGCAGGTGCCAACTGTGGTCTTTCAGCAGGAGACTGGATGAGAGGCAATGTAAAGGAACTGGAGACACTGTCAGCAACCCAATCTACTATCGCCCTTACTTGTTCGTGCCTCACCATTCATACAGCGGCATTAGGCCCGACCAAGTTCTGCTGCAGGTTCTGTCGGCTACTCGTTCCTGAGGAAGGCGTTTCTCTTGTGCGTGTACAGTTGTGTTCAAAATTATTCAACCCCCAATGCTGTAAAGGGTTTTAGGGAATTTAGTGTACATTTTTAATTGTGTTCAGAATGAAATCTTACAAGGACTTTTTAATGAACCAAATGCAACTAAAATGACATCAATTGTTTTTGTAATACGGTATTAAATGTTTTTTTTTGTGATTTCTTCATTGACACAATTATTCAACCCCTTAAAGACTACCACTCTTAAGAACAGAGGTTCATTCAAGTGTTTTCGATCAGGTATTGAAAACACCTGCGGATGTCAAGGAGCAGCAATCAAGTATAATAAGCACCAATTAGGCAGATTTAAAAGGACTGTAATACTCAGCTCCTTCTAGACATTTACTGGTGTGTTTACAAACATGGTGAAGTCAAGAGAATGGTCCAGGAAGAAAAGAGAAGAGGTGATTTCTCTTCACAGGAAGGGCAATGGCTATAAGAAGATTGCAAAGATGTTAAACATACCAAGAGACACCATAGGAAGCATCATTCGCAAATTCAAGGCAAAGGGCACTGTTGAAACGCTACCTGGTCGTGGCAGAAAGAAGATGCTGACTTCGACTGCTGTGCGCTACCTGAAGCGCAAAGTGGAGAAAAGTCCCAGTGTGACTGCTGAGGAACTGAAAAAGACTTGTCAGATGTGGGTACTGAAGTTTCAGCTAAGACAATAAGGCGCACACTGCGTAATGAAGGCCTCCATGCCAGAACTCCCTTGCTGTCTCCAAAGAATAAGAAGAGTCGACTGCAGTATGCCAAAAGTCATGTGCACAAACCACAAAAGTTTTGGGATAGTGTTCTGTGGACTGATGAAACAAAATTAGAACTGTTTGGGCCCATGGATCAACGCCATGTTGTCACGGCTGAGGATGGGGGAAATCCTCAGCCGTGCGGTGACGGAAGATGTCCAGTCGCTACTCGCCAGGAACACAGAATTAGGGAGCAGGTCACCTCCTGTTGCGTCCCTAACGCTGACCCTGTCTCCTACCTGCATGGGCCGACCTTGATGGTAGGAGGACCCATGCGCAGGAACCTCGGAGCCCTGACTTACCCTCCGTCCGGTCCCTGGGCTAAGGAGCAGGGTAAGACAACCCACTCCTCCTAGGAACGGAGGAGCAGGAGTCTCACTGGCCAAGCAGCATGAAGATGGGGGTACATAAACAGGACTATGGATAAGACAGGTGAACCCTAACAGTTTCTCACATACCTGTCTCAGCCTAGCTGACTGGAACCCGTGCAAACGCTGTCCACACAAACCAAGGTAAACAGCACACACATGAAGACACACAGGGACCAGGACATCTATAGCTGCACAAAAAGCAAAGACACAGGACATAAACAACAAATCACGCAATAATAACATATGACCAGAAGGGTGGCCCTTACAAGGAGATAGAAATCACAGGAGGCTGCTACAGCAAAGCATGACTGAAGCAACCTCCTGAGCCATGCCAAAGACAGAAGCTATATAGGCCTAAGTGGCCACACCCACCAGTCAGACACACCCCGTGACATCACACACACTGGGAAGAGAGTTAACCCTTCCAGCACCACAGGAAAGGGAAAACACCAACTTAAAGGAACTGTGTCCAAACACAACAAAACACACTGTGGTTGTTACCGCTGGCAACGACATGGGTGGCAACCGTGTCCTGGAAGTCAGCCCAAAGGCCGGGACACTGCCACCACATGTACACATCACCAAACGTTGCCACGGGCAACCACAGTGCAGGAAAGGTGTCAGTGCACACCACACAATACACAGAGTGCACACAGACAAACATCGTTGCATCCATACACGCACACAGACTCCAAAGGGACCGAACACACACCTGTTGTCCTCGGGAACCGCACCCGAGACAAGAAACATCATGCCTCAAGCTGCGGTTGAAACAACCCAAACCGCGGGCAACAGTATGCGACTCCCAAGGAGTCACGGCCAAAACCATGGCCGTGACACATGTTTGGAGGAGGAAGAACAAGGCCTATAAAGAAAAGAACACCTTGCCTACTGTGAAGCATGGCGGGGGTCAATCATGCTTTGGGGCTGTTTTGCTTCTACAGGTACAGGGAAGCTTCAGCGTGTGCAAGGTACCATGAATTCTCTTCAGTACCAGGAGATATTGGATGAAAATGTGATGCAGTCCGTCACAAACCTGAGGCTTGGGAGACGTTGGACCTTTCAACAAGACAATGATCCCAAGCATACCGCCAAGTCCACTAGAGCATGGTTGCAGATTAAAGGCTGGAACATTTTGAAGCGGCCATCGCAGTCACCAGACTTAAATCCGATTGAGAACCTCTGGTGGGACTTAAAGAAAGCAGTTGCAGCGTGCAAGCCTAAGAATGGGACTGAACTGGAGGCTTTTGCCCATGAAGAATGGCTGAAGATACCCGTAGATCGCTGCAAGACCCTTGTGTCAAGCTATGCTTCACGTTTAAAAGCTGTTATAACTGGAAAAGGATGTTGTACTAAGATTGAATGTCACTTAGGGGTTGAATAAAACTGATATTTATGTGAGCACAGAAAATACATTTGTGGTTATTGCATTATAAATGGTATGTTATATTTGTCTGACTTAAAAGTGCCTCTTTGATTTAATTGTAAACAAGATGACTTAAAATTATCAAAATCAATATTAAACTGGCCAAAACACTAAATTTCAGTGGGGGTTGAATAATTTTGAACACAACTGTAGCTGGCACAGATCGACCACGTCCTCTCCCTGCAAGAGGAGCTCCACCAGCAGCACCACGAACGGGGCCACGTCCCTTATTTGACACTCCACATATTTCTCAAATTTAGGATCTTACACAGAATAGAAAAACAGTATCTAAAGGGTGTATCTCACACTGACAGATGCAGACAAGGCCGCAAATTAAGATTTTGTCCCACAATGGGTGTTTTTTTTAATAACAGAATAGAACACTAACGTGTGTATCTCAATGACAAATGCAGCCAGGGCTGCAATATCAAGTACTTTGACCAAAATGAATGGTTTTTTTAAACCTAGAATATTATGGCTGTATTTCAAGATTGTGTCCTACACTGACAGATGCAGACAGGGCCGCAAATTAAAGTATTTGGCTAAAAATTGGTGTTTTTTTTTAAAACAGAATATGACAGCAGTATATAACGCTTGAATTTCACGCATACAGATGCAGCAAGGGCTGTAAAATTGAGTATTTTGCCCAAAAAGGATGTTTTTTAAAACCCAGAATATAATTGCAATAGTTCAACTAACAGACTGATAAGTTATTTTTTCTGGGTCACCGGGCTCAGGGCAGGGTAAAAAGATTGTGCACTGCACACACAAAATAAGATCTAGGTAGATTACCGAGTTACAAAGCACTTCTGATTAAAGTTTCTGTCCTATTCTCTCCCTCACAGCAGCAGCATCCTATCCCTACACTAATCAGAGTAGAGTGACGTGCAGCACTACGCGACTCCACCTTATATAGAGGCTGGGTCACATGCTGCACTGGCCAATCACAGCCATGCCATTAGTAGACATGGCTGTGATGGCTTCCAAGGGCACAGAGTTAAATGCTTGTGGATTGGCTGCTCTGCAGTAGAGTTGAGCAGACACCTGGATGGTCGGGTTCGGCAGGTTTGGCCGTGAAAAAAAAAAAGTTCGGGTTCCGAACTTGACCCCGATCCAGAACCCCATTGAAGTCAAATGGCTGTAAGATAGTCCTGGAAAGGGCTAGAGGGCTGCAAAAGGCATCAAAATGTGCTTAATAGCATGATAAACTGTTCTGCAAACAATGTGGATAGGGAAATTACTTAAAATAACATAAAATACAGAAAAATTAAAGACAATCTGGATCTAGGAGTAGAAGGTTAAGGAGGCGGTGGATGTGGCAGTGTAGGTTGACATGGCGGTGTAGGTGGAAGCGGCGGTGAAGAAGGAATAGGTAGCCAACATTGATTTGTGTTATTTTTTATTTTTAAATTGGGTATCCCCCAAAATATTGGGACATAAAACAAAGAATAAGTGCACAAGCCTCAAGAATGGACAAGCCTCAATAATGGATGGTTGAGGCTGGTATAAATGCATGCGAGGTGTGGCGATGGGGGCGACTTGTGCGCCCTCATACGCCTATTTATTTCTTGGCTTCTGGGAAAGCAGGTAATGGACGGAGCAAATGGTCAGGTTATATCCTGGATCCGCTTTATAGATGACATTTTGTTTGTTTGGCAGAGGTCTAGGACAGCATTGGATTCATTTTTGATACAACTGAATACAAATGATTGGAACATCAGGTTGCCCCAGACCATTTCTCAACATCAAATGACCTTTTTGGATATTAACATCAAGACATCTGCAAATAGTACTCTATCCACTGGAATCCACTGTAAGGACACTGCTGTAAATGCCTTATTGCATGCCTCCTCTTTTCATCCCCAACATCAGAAGCGCTCCATACCAATTGGACAGTTTCTAAGAGCCAAGAGATTATGCACAACAGGATTTTGAAGATGAGTCAACTTTGCTTCGACAACGCTTTAACCCCTTAAGGACTCAGCCCTATTTCCCCTTAAGGACTTGGCCATTTTTTGCAAATTTGACCAGTGTCACTTTAAGTGCTTATAACGTTAAAACGCTTTGACTTATCCAGGCCATTCTGAGATTGTTTTTTCGTCACATGTTGTACTTCATGACACTGGTAAAATGAAGTCAAAAAAGTTATTTTCTTTGCATAAAAAAATACCTAATTTACAAAAATTTGGAAAAATTAGCAAATTTCAAAGTTTCAATTTCTCTACTTCTGTAATACCCCCAATTGTGATTACTTTACATTCCCCATATGTCTACTTCAGGTTTGAATTATTTTGGGAATGATATTTTATTTTTTGGGGATGTTACAAGGTTTAGAACTTTAGAAGCAAATATTGAAATTTTTCAGAAATTTACAAAAACCCAATTTTTAGGGACCACTTTGCGAGGCTTACATAATAGAAACCACCCAAAAATGACCCCATTCTATAAACTACACCCCTAAAGGTATTCAAAACTGATTTTACAAACTTCGTTAACCCTTTAGGTGTTGCACAAGAGTTATTGGCAAATGGGGATGAAATTTGAGAATTTAATTTTTTTGCCTAATTTTCCATTTTAACCCATTTTTTCCACTAACAAAGCAAGGGTTAACAGCCAAACAAGACTGTATCTTTATTGCCCTGACTCTGCCGTTTACAGAAACACCCCATATGTGGCCTTAAACTACTGTATGGCCACACAGCGGGGCGTAGAGTGAATGGTGCGCCGTTTGGTTTTTGGAAGCCAGATTTTGCTGGACTGTTTTTTTGACACCATGTCCCATTTGAAGCCCCCTGATGCACCCCTAAAGTAGAAATTCCCTAAAAGTGACCCCATCTAAGAAACTACACCCCTCAAGGTATTCAAAACTTTTACAAACTTTGTTAACCCTTTAGGTGTTGCGCAAGATTTAATGGGAAATAGAGATACAATTTCAAAATTTCACTTTTTTGACAGATTTTCCATTTTAATATCTTTTTTCAAGTAACAAAGCAAGGGTTAACAGCCAAACAAAACTCATTATTTATGGCCCTGATTCTGTAGTTTACAGAAACACCCCATATGTGGTCGTAAACAGCTGTACGGGCACACGGCAGTGCGCAAAAGGAAAGGAATGCCATATGGTTTTTGGAAGGAAGATTTTGCTGGACTGTTTTTTTTTTACACCATGTCCCATTTGAAGCCCCCTTGATGCACCCCTACAGTAGAAACTCCAAAAAAGTGACCCCATTTTAGAAACTACGGGATAAGGTGGCAGTTTTGTTGGTACTAGTTTAGGGTACATATGATTTTTGGTTGCTCTATTTTGTGCGGCAAGGTAACAAGAAATAGCTTTTTTGGCACAGTTTTATTTTTTTGTTATTTACAACATTCATCTGAAAGGTTAGATCATGTGGTAATTTTATAGAGCAGGTTGTCACGGACGTGGCGATACATAAATAAAAAAAAAAAAGTATACATATTAGGTAAGTTTTACACAATGATTTCATTTTTCAAACAAAAAAAGTTTTAGTGTCTCCATAGTCTAAGAGCCATAGTTTCAGTTTTTGGGCGATTATCTTATGTAGGGTCTCATTTTTTGCGGGATGAGATGGCTTCTTTTTTGGCACTATTTTGGGGTGCATATGACTTTTTGATCGCTTGCTATTGCACTTTGTGACGTGAGATGACAAAAAATTGCTTTTTTTAAACGTTTTTATTTTTATTTTTTTACGGTGGTCACCTGAGGGGTTAACTCATGTGATATTTTTATAGAGCCGGTCGATACGGACACAGCGATACCTAATATGTATACTTTTTTTTATTTATGTAAGTTTTACACAAGGATTTCATTTTTGAAACAAAAAAAAAATCATGTTTTAGTGTTTCCATAGTCTAAGAGCCATAGTTTTTTTTCAGTTTTTGGGTGATTATCTTGGGTAGGGTCTCATTTTTTTGCGGGATGAGATGACGGTTTGATTGGCACTATTTTGGCGTACATGCGACTTTTTTGATCACTTTTGGGAAGTAAGGTGGGCAAAATTTCGATTTTCTCCTAGTTTTTTTTTTTTTTTTTATGGCGTTCACCGTGCGGGGAAAGTAACATGACCGCTTTATAGATCAGGTCGTTACGGACGCGGTGATACCAAGCATGTGTAGGGAATTTTATTTTTTTAATTAGTGATAAGTGTTTTTTGATTTTCACTTTTTCTTACCCAGACCCACTTGGTTCTTGAAGATCCAGTGGGTCTAATGTCTGCATAACACAGTACAGAACCCTATAGGGTTCTCTACTGTATTTTACTTACACTGAACAGATCTATGCTTTTAGCATAGATCTGTTCAGCACCATGGACAGCAGGACGCCTGAGCAGGCATCCTGTTGCCATGGGAACCTTCCCCGTCTGCCACAACTTCGCAGACGGGGGAAGGGTAAGGACTGGGGCTTCGGGGGCTGCCTGGGGGCTCTCTCCCTCTCTATCGGGGGGCTGCAAAGGCACAGCAGCTTCCCAATGGGAGAGGGAGGGAGCCGCATCTTACTGTTAACTCTTTCCATACAGCGGTCCGTACGGACCACAGTATGGAAAGGGTTAAACGGCTGACATCCATTCACAGATGTCAGCCGTTTATACCAGGGTGCCAGCAATGTGCTGGCACCCTGGTATACCCACTAGAAGCCAACGATTATTAGGCGGGAGGGGGATCGCGATCCCGCCTGCCGCACCGCCCGCAACACCCCCCCTGCACCTCCCACTAGGCTAAAATCATGCAGGGGTGCAGGGGGGGGTGATACCCATATATTTGAGCCACACTAAAGTTTCTGATCGCCGCGGTCAGGGACCGCGGCGATCAGAAACAGCAGAAATCGCAACAAACCACAGGTCTGAATTGACCTGCAGTTTGCTGCGATTGCCGATACGGGGGGGGGGGGGGTCATATGACCCCCCCAGGCGTTGTGACAGGATGCCGGCTGAATGATTTCAGTCGGCATCCTGTGCGGATTAACCCCTGAGGCGCCACAAACTCATGACGTACCGGTACGTCATGTGTCCTTAAGGACTCGGGATCCATGCCGTACCGGTACGTCATGGGTCCCTAAGGGGTTAAACAAAGAGGCTACCACCCTATGGTTTTTGAACGGGGTACCAACGGGCCTTAAATGCTTCTCGACAGGCCCTTCTCATAACGAAGCCCAAGAAAGTGCCAGATATTACATCTGATGGGACACAACCAGTCTGCATGATTACGGATTACTGCACACAATGGAATAACATCAGAAAAACATTTGTGAAATACTGGCCGATCCTGCAGACTGATCATGTTCTAAACTCAGTGCTCGCCTCAAACCCCACTCTGGTATCCCGACGTAGCAATAACCTTAGTGACATTTTGTTATCTAGCCATTATGTCCCACCAAAATCTCAAGATTTCTTGTTTCAGTCCAAGATGGGGGGGTCGACATCTTGTGGGCATTGTAGTATCTGTAAGGCCATGATCAAGAGCGACTCCTTTAATGATTCATCTGGTAAAAATGTATATAAGATTGCATTTTGTTAACTGTAGGACTAGTGGCGTCATATACTATGCAACATGCCCGTGTAGATTAATCTACATTGGCATGAAAACACGTGAATTGCGTATACGCATTCAGGAACATCAAAGCAATATACGCACGGCATCCAAAGTAGGTGATTATGACAGAACGGATAGTGAAGCTCAAACCAGTTGCGCGACACTTCCATTTGAAACACAATAATCGATGGCAGGACCTGAGGGTCCGTGGCATCGATAGAGTAAATTTAGGCTCTCGGGTGGGGACCTCTTTAGGCGTCTTGAACAGGTTGAAAGTAAGTGGATAATCAAACTCCAGACCCCAGTACCATATGGGTTAAATGATAAGGTGCCTTTTGAATCTTTCTTGTGAATATCTCTTCCTTAAATCTCCTTGCTGTGTCCAGGTTCTTTTATGTTTTATGTGATTACCATGGATGTGTGTGTGATGGAGTCTTGAGTGGGTTGTGGATCATGCGAGGGGCTAATCAACATCAACTCATGAGCATGCTTGCGTTATTGAGAATGGGTATACATGATGTGTTTTGTATGGGATTTTAAAGACAGACAGGGTATGTAATAAATAGACTTCAGGGTCATTTAGGGGGATGATATTCATGTAGGAATGGGCGTGGTGATGTCATTGTGTCATGCGCTCATTTATAGTTAGGCTACCGGGAGGGGTTTTGACCCAATCACATAACAGCACTTTTTATATTATGTATAACAATTCACCTTCTGCATCTTTGTGATTATATTATCATTACGTTTCTATTTATATTAATTATAACTTATTTCACATATATTGAATAATATTTTTCTGGAAAATATTTAATCTTTGTGTGCACAATGTTGTGCATTACAGAGAGACCAATAGTTGAGCACAATTCTTTCCAGCCTTTCTTGGCTGGGTTAGAATTGCTAATTTGGTTGTGCACAATTTATTATAATGTTGGGGTTGACTTGTATTGCTAATCATATGTAATGCACTAGTTTATCATGTATTATGAGGTTGATTGCACGTATTACCTTTAAATTTTCTTTTACAGGTAATATACGATTCTTTTAAATTAGTTTTTTATATGCGCAAGCGTCAAAACTCTTCCACCCCCCCCCCCTTCCCCATGTATCCTTGTTCCAGTTTTCCTACACTGAATTATTGTATAATCCAGTCTACATGATAACCACCCCTGTGTAGTGTGTGGTATGTGTAACGCGCAATAGCGCTGCACATCCATGCACTATATTGTTATATACATATATATTAAAAATAACCAAACCTAAAAACATCAATAGGTTTTATATTCCAATTATGATCAGTGATGGGGTTAATTTAATTTGCTGTGTGTCTTGCCCATTGTGATGTGTCTATGTATGTTGCCTTTATTCCAGGATGTTGTACTATCATATTGTATACTGCATTTGAAATCTACCATTTGGAATGAAATTACATCCATCTGATTACAAATTGGTGGCTCGCTTGCACTGGATCTGAATAATGTAAATAGTAATAGCGGCCAGTCCACATGCCCTCACCTAACATGGTGGTTGCGGTGATTCCACGCATGCGCCGGGCTGGGGCGCCGCTCCTGGATGACGATCGTTGCGCAGTAAGTGCGTGACCTTCCTCCTCCGGACCGGCGTGGCCTGTGGCGCGGTGTTCATTGTGGAATGCCAGGCGCCATGTGTGGAGCACTCACCATGTGATAGCGTTTAGGTGAGTTGAAGCATGTGGATGACAGGCCAACCAATAACAGTGTCTTGGTTGAATGGCAGCCCACTAGCAAATGATACAGCTGCTCCACCTACTTAAGGCATCATCTTCACCACATCAGCACCCCTTGAAAAAGCTGTACGCGAAACGTGCGTTAGGGAGTGGACTGGTGGTATTGCTGTACGGTATACTATAATTGTGTGGTCAGTATTTTTTCTATGTGCTGGTTATAACTATTTGCCTCAGTTAGCCAAATGTGGTGTGTATTATCACGTCCATTTTTGGCATCTGTTGTACATTTAGGTAATTTATGTTAGTTTTGATCCATAGTGTGTGGATATTACATATCCTCTTATTGATTACCAATTGGTAAGTTTTATGCACATGCACTTTATTTATAGAGATGTTGCGAACATTCAATTTTCCGTTCGCGAACTTCTACAAAGTGTTCGCGAACGGGCGAACCGCCATTGACCTCTATAGGCAGGCGAATTTTAAAACCCACAGGGACTCTTTCTGGCCACAATAGTGATGGAAAAGTTGTTTCAAGGGGACTAAACACCTGGAATGTAGCATGCCGGAGGGGGATCCATGGCAAAACTCCCATGGAAAATTACATAGTTGATGCAGAGTTGGATTTTAATCCATTAACCTCTTAAGGACACATGACGTACCGGTACGTCATGAATGGTTCCGATCACCGCCGCTCGTCGGGCGGTGATCGGAACCCGGTGCCTGCTCAAATCATTGAGCAGGCACCTGGGGCAAATGCGCCGGGGGGTCCTGTGACCCCCCCATGTCGGCGATCACAGAAAACCGCAGGTCAATTCAGACCTGCGGTTTTCTGCATTTCCGGGTTATTCGGGTGACATCACCACTCAGGATCGCTTTCTGATTGGTCAGTGGGCGGTCCGGCGGCAGATTCAAAAGAGGCAGGCGCTCCTCTCCTCCTCCTTTTGTGTTCCGGAGCCGGAGGAGAGAGGAGAGAGGAGCTGCCTGCACGTGTCTGCTGCCACCGCTGCCTGCAGGACCCAATCTCTGCCACCAGCACCCCACCCCCACCCCCCACCCCCATCAGGTACATAGGGACAGATAGGGACAGCTAGGGAAAGTCTGGGTTAGGCAGGGGAAAAAAAGGGAAAGTTAGTTTTTTTTAACTTTTCATTGTATCACCCTAGTTAGGGTGTCTGGGGTCCACAGCACAGCTGTGTGACCCTAGACCCCCCAGGGGTGCTGCCACTTGCCCCCCCTACCCTCACTTTTTTGGGGTGCAGGATTTATTTTATTTTTTTTTTGTGTACGCTGACTGTGGCCGGCACTCTTAGCGTCCGGTCACTGCTAGCGCATCGCACACCCCACCGCTGATCAACTTCGGACGGTTGATCAGCGGTTTTGAATTTTTTTTTCCCATTTTTTATTTTTTTTGTCAGTTTTTTTTTTTTTTTAGTTTTAGGGTGAGTTCGTGAACACCCGTGCCCCCACACACACGCACACAAAATAAAGATTTCCACACACGCACATACACACGCAGACACACACTCCCCTATGGCCCGACGGACATTCTCGGCCGAGGAGGCATACGATCAGCTTGACTCAGAATGTCCCAGTGAGGATGAGGATGACCCCACATTCCTGTTGTCATCCACATCCTCCTCATCATCTAGCGATGATGAGCCCCCAAGGCGGCGGAGACGCCGCCAGGCGGAGCAAGGGGACCACCATGTTAGGGACCCTGTGGCCCAGCCTAGTACGAGCAGCTCTGGGGCTCGTACTGGTTTCCCGTCCCACCAATTAAATCCACCGGAGCACCCTGCCGGTGAATTTGTCTGGTGTAGCCCAGAGCGATACAAGCCCGTGATTCCTGATTTTGTAGGCCAATCAGGAATCCAGATTTCCACAGTGGGCTTCACTGAATATGACTTTTTTCGTCATTTTTTCAGTGAACCACTGGTAAATCTGATGGTGGAGCAGACGAATCTGTACGCCCAACAGTTCGTCGCTCAACACCCGGGCTCCTTTTTGGCCAGGCCCGGTGGCTGGACGCCGGTCAGTGCAGCCGAAATGAGGACATTTTGGGGCCTCGTGCTGCATATGGGCCTGGTCAAGAAACCCAGTGTCAGGCTGTACTGGAGTGAGGATGTCCTATACCAGACCCCACTTTACAGTACGGCCATGACATGCTCCCGGTTTGAGGCCATCTGGAAATGTCTGCATTATTCCGATAATGCAGCATGTCCCCCCCCCCCCCCCCCGAGGTGATCCTGCCCATGACCGTCTGTACAAGATACGGCCGTTCATCGATCACTTTGGGGCCAAATTCATGGAGGCCTATGTACCTGGAAGAGAGGTCGCGGTTGATGAGTCTCATTGCGTTCAAGGGGAGACTCATTTTCCGCCAGTATGTGCCCTCCAAGTGGGCGAGGTATGGCGTGAAGCTATACAAAATTTGTGAGAGTACCTCAGGGTACACTTACAAATTTCGTATATACGAGGGGCGAGATTCCCGGATTCAACCCCCAGAATGTCCCCCCACTCTGGGTGTTACCGGGAAACTTGTGTGGGACCTTATGTAACCACTGCTGGATAAGGGTTACCACCTGTACGTGGATAACTTTTATACCAGTTCCCCTTTTTCCAGTCCCTTGCCGCCAGATCCACGTTCGCTTGTGGGACCGTGCAGAAAAATCAACGCGGCCTTCCTGCCCTCCCCCTCCAGGTACCTATCCCCAGGGGTGAGACCCGTGCCCTTACCACTGGAAACCTGTTGCTGGTCAGGTATAAGGACAAGAGGGATGTCCTTGTGCTGTCCACAATTCATGGTAACGGCATCACCCCTGTCCCTGTGCGAGGTACCGCGGCAACGGTCCTCAAGCCTGATTGTATCGTCGCCTACAATCGGTATATGGGAGGATTTGATCTCTCTGATCAAGTCCTCAAGCCATATAACGCCAAGCGCAAAACCCGGGCATGGTACAAAAAAGTTGCGGTCTACTTGGTGCAGGTTGCCTTGTACAACTCTTTTGTACTATCCCGAAGCGCTGGCAGCACAGGGACATTCCTCCAGTTCTATGAGGCAGTCCTCAAGGCCCTGATCTTTTCGGACCGGGAAAGAGCAGGCAGAAGTACCTCGGGAACTGTAGGCGCCCGGATCGTCCCTGGCCAACACTTTCCAGGTGTGGTCCCCCATACTGGAAAGAAGGGACGAACCCAAAAAAGGTGCAGAGTGTGTCACAGGAGGGGGATACGGAAGGACACCACAACTCAATGTGACACGTGCCCCGATCATCCGAGCCTCTGCATTATTGGTTGCTTCAGGGAGTATCACACTTCCATGGAGTACTAAATTTATATCCCAATTTAGGACTGACATCAGATAAAAAAAAAAAAAAAACTGGTTCTCAGACTTGAAAACTAAAATAATTTATTAAAAGTATACATATTAGGTATTGCCGTGTCGGTAATAATCTCCTCTATAAAAATACCCCATGACCTAACCCTCCAGATTAACACGGTCAAGGAAAAAAAAAAAAAAAGGTGCAAAAAAAGTTTTTTTGTCATCTTACATAACAAAAAGTTTAATAGCAAGCGATCAAAAAGTTATATAGCCCCCAAAATAGTGCCAATAAAACCGTCCGCTCGTCCCGCAAAAAATGAGCCCCCACATGAGATAATCGGATAAGAAAAAAAAGAAAAAAAATATGACACTTTAGAGATACAAAATTATTTTTTTGTATCAAAAAGGATAATATAGTCTAAAACCGAAATAAATGTAAAAAAGTAGACTTATTAGGTATCGCCGCGTCCGTAAGAATCTCCTCTATAAAAATATCCCATGACCTAACCCTCCAGATTAACACGGTTAAAAAAAAAAAAAGTGCAAAAAAAGATTTTTTTTGTCACCAAACATAACAAATAATTTAATAGCAAGCGATAAAAAAGTCATATAGCCCCCAAATAGTGCCATAAAAAACGTCCACTCGTCCCGCAAAAAATGAGCCCCCACATAAGATAATCGGATAAAAAATAAATTAAAAAAATGACACCTAGACTTTAGATACAAACATTTTTTTTTTGTATCAAAAAGGATAAGTCAAAAACCTAAATAATTGTAGAAAAAAAGTAGACTTATTAGGTTTTGCCGCGTCCGTAAGAATCTCCTCTATAAAAATATCCCATGACCTAACCCCCCAGATTAACACGGTTAAAAAAAAAAAAAAAAAACGGTGCCAAAAACGCTATTTTTGGCACTTTTTCATTTCAATCCGTTTTTTCCGGTAACAAAACAAGGGTTAACAACCAAACAAAAGTTAATTTATTACCCTGATACTGCAGTTTACAGAAATGCCATAGTTGTGGTCGTAAACTGCTGTATCAGTAAAAAGGGAGGCCGCAAAAGGAAAGGACCGACATGGTTTCTGGAAGGCCGATTTTGATGGCCTTTTCTATTGACACCATGTCCCATTTGAAGCCCCCTGATGCCCCCCTAGAGTAAAAACTCCCTAAAAAAAGTGACCCCATCTAAGAAACTACACCCCTCAAGGTATTCAAAACTGATTATACAAACTTTATTAACCCTTTAGGTGTTCCTCAACAGTTAATGGCAAATGGAGATGAAATTTCAGAATTTCAATTTTTGGTAACCTTGCCTCACAAAAATGTAATATAGAGCAACCAAAAATCATATGTACCCTAAAAATAGTCCCCCAAAAAATGCCACCTTATCCCATAGTTTCCAAAATGGGGTCACTTTTAGGGAGTTTCTACTCCAGGGGTGCATCAGGGGGGTTGAAACAGGACACAATGTAAATAAATCAGTCCAGCAAAATCAGCCTTCCAAAAACCAAACGGCGCACCTTTCACTCTACGCCCAGCTGTGTGGCCGTACAGTAGTTTACAGACACATATTTGGTGTTTCTGTAAACAGCAGAGTCAGGTAAATAAAGATACAGTCTTGTTTGGCTGTTAAAGGGGTTATCCCATCATAATGATCACTGTTAAATCTGTTAATGATTTGACAGTGATCATTTTTGTAAATATACTTTATTAACAAATCCCCACCGATTAGGATAAAATTCATACCCACTTACCTGATTGTTGTGACTCGGTCTCCCCTGGTTACGACCACTGTTCTTCTTGAAAAGCCGGAAGGTCGCGCTTGCCCAGAAGACGACTCCTTTTCTCCCGGCCGGTCCGCTCGCTGTCCTGAACGCGCACGCTGCCGCGCATGCGCGACAGTGACTTCTTCCCGGGCAGAATAGTACAGAGCTGCGCACGCCGGCTCTGTAGGAATAAGTCACCATTGCGCATGCGCGGCAGCGTGCGCATTCATTCCAGCGAGCGGCACGGCCGGGAGAAGACTTCAATCAAGATGAAGCCCGCCCCCAGCCAGAATCCAGGAAGTGAACGCGCGGTGGCAGCAGGTAAGTATAGAAACGCTAAGTGGGATAACCCCTTTAACCCTTGCTTTGTTAGTGGTTAACGACGTATGTAAAATCAGTTTTGAATACCATGAGGGGTGTAGTTTCTTAGATGGGGTCATTTTTGGGAGGTTTCTATTATCTAAGCCTCACAATATGACTTCAAACCTAAACTGGTCCATAAAAAGTGGGATTTTGAAGATTTCTGAAAAATTTCTAAATTTGCTTCTAAACTTCTAAGCCTTGTAACATCCCCCAAAAATAAAATATCATTCCCAAAATGCTACAAACATGAAGTAGACATATGGGGAATGTAAAGTCATCACAATTTTGGGGGGTATTACTATGTATTACAGAAGTAGAGAAACTGAAACTTTGAAATTTGCAAATGTTTGCAATTTTGGGGTAAATTAGGTATTATTTTGTGCAAAAAAAATAATTTTTTTGACTTCATTTTGCCACTGTCATGAAGTACAATATGTGACGAAAAAACAATCTCAGAACGGCCTGGCTAAGTCAAAGCGTTTTAAAGTTATCAGCACTTAAAGTGACACTGGTCAGATTTGCAAAAAATGGCCTGGTCCTTAAGGTGAAATAAGGCTGTGTCCCTATGGGGTTAAGGGCATAAATCACCTAACAATCCAATTTTTTTTGAACAACGTGGTTTAAAACATCCAGTGTGTGTATACGATCAGGTATGATGTTGTATCGATCAGGGAGTGTAAGGGTTACGCCAGCTTCACAGACATTGCGGTGCATTAAAAGGGGAGTTTGGTCTGTCAAACAGTCCATTTGCCCAACCGCAAACTTCCCATTTGCACAAGTTTGGATTCCAAGCTAGCCATGTCCCGTTGATGTCATTGAAAGTTTCTTCCTCCACCCAGCCACGTACAACACCAAGGGTCCCGGAAAGGTGAATAGATTTTTCAAACGGGGAGATTGTTAAAAAAGAAAAAGCTGGCTCCCTCCCCTTTGTTTGAATCCACGCCACGGTCACTGCGTCTGCGCCGTGCAATTTACTGTCCCACCCGATATGAGCGGTATTTTCTGTAGTACTATTCTCATCAGTTTAATCCCTGTTACGTCCCATATCAGAATGGGATTGCCTTTTGTGAAAAAATAAAATAAATGTAGGCCGGGTACCTTCGACTGCCTTCAGTGACAGACCAAACTCTGATACACCAAACTGAATTGATTTTACGAACCGGGAGATGGAAAAAGCAGCTTGGTCGGTCCTGTTACTCCCAAGTTGGGGCACTGCGCGTGCACAGAGCAATGTGCTGTGATACCCTATACGAGTGGTGTCTTAACTAGTACTATTCCTATCATTTAATCCCTGTTACGTTCCCTATCCAGGGACATGTGTCGAATTGATTAACCATTGTCAAATTAACGAACCATTACGACATCCTGGAATAATTTAGTTCTGAGCTTTGTACTTGCTTTGTATTGGAATTGATGGGGATTTTTTAAATTGTCTGCATTATTTCTAATAAACTATTAAGAGACTTTATGATTTTTTTTATTTTATGTATTAAAAACCCACCCATACAACTTAAAAAAAAAAAAAGTAAGTTTTTTTCTATGAAAAAACATCCAGCCGATCGCTTTTGGTCTGATCATAATGAAGCAACGGCCTTATCTGGGGTGTGGAAGTATTGCCAACACACTCATAGAGGTGATGATCGCTTCATTGTGATATGCAAGCCCCTTCACCACAACAAGGTAACGATCGCGAAAGGGGAATTGACACTTGTACGTGCCTTTTTTTGCAGCCACAGTGCAGCACCAGATGCCAGAAAAATTGATGTTTTCAAGGCAGAAAGCTGCATCCTTTATGACTTCTGGTAATTTGGTAACATTTCCGCCACTTTCTGCTTATACCGGGGGTCTAGTAGCGTGGCCACCCAGTACAGATAGTTCTCCTTCATCCTTTTTATACGACAGTCCCTAAACAGACATGACAGCATGAAGATTTCAATTACTTACCGGTAATTGGTTTTTCCTCTAGCCCCCACAGCGGCACGACAGGAGGATACCCCGACTCCCCAGGGACAGGAAACAACGTGGAGATGTTTAAATACTCCCCTTACCTGCTCCAGTAAATAACCGAGAAACTCTGAAATGGATGCAACAAAATTAATCTTTATGTGTTATTGAGAATTAGACAAGGAAACTCTCCAAGAAAGACAAAAAACCTTTTTATTTCTTCCCCTTCTTTTTTTTTAATTTTTTTAAATAAAAGTTAGAATAATCATTGGGAGGGAAATTCCCCGTGCCGCTGTGGGGGCTAGAGGAAAAAAACAATTACCGGTAAGTAATTGAAATATTTGCAAACGCCCCCACAGCGGCACGACAGGAGGAATAACATAGGAATCCCATATCAGGGGGGGACAACAGCAGATAACACTCTGCGAGCAAATGATAACTCCCTGTTCTTCAACAAATCTAATTGATAATGTCTAAAGAAAGTAGAAGGTGACGACCAGGTGGCTGCCTGGCAAATTTGTTCTAACGGAACCTCTGCTGATTCAGCCCACGTGGCTGCTACAGATCGGGTTGAATGGGCTTTCAAGCCTGCCGGGGGAGGAACCTCCCTTAAGTCATAACAAGTCAAGATTGTCGATCTAATCCATCGACTAACGGATGCTTTGCTTGCCGCGTTTCCCTTATTTGGGCCTGCAAACTGAATAAATAGTCTGTCCGTCTTCCTGAGATCTTCTGTAGCCTTTAGGTAGGTAAGAACAGTTCTTCTTACATCCAGGTTATGGAAGCGTCTTTGCTCCTGACTGCCTGATCGTGATCCAAAAGAAGGGAGGGACACTTCCTGAAGACAGTGGAACTTAGAGACCACCTTGGGTAAAAAAGAGGGAGAATGTCTCAGTACTAGCCTATCATCCTTGATGGACAGGTACGGGAGCCTACAGGAGAAAGCCTGTATCTCCCCCACCCTCCTAGCCGAGGTGATGGCTATTAAGAAAACTGTTTTAAAGGTAAGCAATTTTAGAGATATTTCTGGTAAGGGTTCAAAAGGGCTGTCTGATAAGGCTGCTAAGACCAGATTTAAGTCCCAAGGGGGGACAGTGGACCTCACTATTGGCTGTTTTCTCCGAGCTCCTTTCACAAATCTCTTAACAAGGTCTATCTCTGCTAATTTTATATCAAGTAAGGCACTCAAAGCTGATATATGAACTTTTATAGCGCTTACTCTTAGCCCCTTCTGAAGACCTGACTGGAGAAACTCCAGGACCTTAGTGATTATAAGGGGACCTCTGGTATCTCCCCCTGTAAATCTTCTGAAAGACTGCCAGATCCTGTCATAGATCTTAGAAGTCACCTTCTTGCGACTAAAAAGAATCGTGGAAATTACTGCGTCCGAGAGGCCCTTTCCTTTTGATATTTCCCGCTCAGTCTCCATGCTGTCAACTGAAGTTGTGTTGTCCTGGGATGCCATACTGGGCCCTGGTGAAGGAGATCCGGGATGTTTGGTAGTTGCCACACGTCTCCTGCTGACATCCTCACTAGGAGAGGGAACCAAGACCTCTTGGGCCAGTAAGGAGCAATCAGGATCAGCTTGTGGTTCTCCTGTAGTACCTTTTGCAGCACCTTGGGGATTAACACAAAGGGAGGGAAGGCATACAAGTTTACTTTTGGCCATGGGTGGGAGAGAGAGTCCACTATCAGAGGGTGATCTGTATAGGCCAGAGAGCCGAACTTCTCTACTTGTCTGTTTTGACGAGTGGCAAACAGATCTATTTCTGGGAGGAACCATGTTTGTGCTATCTGACGGAATATCCTTGGGTTTAAGGACCATTCCTCTTCTTTCAAGACATCTCTGCTGAGAAAATCCGCAACTGTATTGTCCTCTCCCCTTATGTGAACTGCCGATATTGACAGTATGTTCCTCTCTGCCCACTGGAAAATTTCTCTTGAGACCCTTGCCAAGGATGGGCTTCTTGTGCCTCCCTGCCTGTTTAGATAGGCCACTGCTGTGTTATTGTCTGAGAGTATTCTCACTTCTTTCCCGCGGATCTCTGAGTGAAGGGCCTTCAAGGCCTCCCAGACTGCCCTTAACTCCTTCAGGTTGGAAGAGGCTTGGATTTGATTTCCCTGCCAGCCCCCTTGTATCACGGACCTGTCTGAAAAGGCCCCCCAACCGTTCTTGCTGGCGTCTGTAGTGATAGTGACTACATCTGTTTGTTGCCACGGGACGCCTGTGTTTAGGTTTTGGTTGATCAACCACCAATTTACGGAGTCTCTTACATATTGAGGGACTCTTACTCTCCGTTCTAGTGCAGCTATGCTCTTGTCCCATTCTCTGAGCATGAAAGCCTGAAGGGTTCTTGAGTGAGCCTGAGCCCACTTTACTGCTGGGATAGCTGAGGACATAAGACCCAAGATCTTCATTATTGACCTGATTGTCACTCTTGATTTGCTGCGGAACAGAGTAAACTCCTGCTTGATAGTCTGAACTTTTTCCTGTGGGAGGAAGGTCCTCATGAGACCTGAGTCCAGCAGTATTCCTAAAAATATCTTTCTTCTTTCGGGCTGGAGGTCTGACTTTTCTATATTTATTAGCCACCCCAGGTCTGTTAGGCTTTGCTTCACTAATTCTATCTGTTCTAATAGGAGACTCTCTGATGCAGCTGCTATAAGGAAGTCGTCTAAGTAAGGCACAACTAATATGCCTTTTAGATGAAGATCTGCTATCACCTCTGCCATCACTTTGGAGAAGACTCTTGGGGCTGTCGTAATGCCGAAAGGAAGGACCTGGAATTGATAATGGAGTACCAATGAACCTTGTTGTACTGAAAATCTTAGGAATTTCTGATGCTCTCTGCAGATTGGAATATGGTAGTACGTGTCGGTAAGGTCTAGGGTTGCCATAAAGGTATTTTTCTGTAACAGACTTAGTGTTTTTTATGCTCTCCATCTTGAAATGTTTGTACAGTAGATGTTGGTTCAGTCCCTTTAAGTTTATAATGGCTCTGTATGAGCCGTTTGGTTTTTTGACTAGAAATAGGGGGGAATAATAACCTGTTCCCTGTTCTGCTAGGGGAACTGACGCTATAGCTTCTTTTTGTAAAAGGATTTTTACCTGATCTAGTATTAATGCTTGGACTGGATCGGCTTTTTTGGTGATGTGGAACACCTCCTGGGGAAGAGTGGAAAACTCCAACTTTAGGCCTGATGAGATTACGTCCAACACCCACGGGGAATTGGAGATACTCTCCCAGGCTGGAAGGAAGTACTTCAGCCTTCCTCCTACCCTGCATCTGGCGTCATTGTTTTGATGACCTTTGGTAGGAGTCAGAGGGGTTGAATAAAAAAACCCTTCTTTCTGTCTGTGGCTTTTTCTAGGATGTCGTCCAGGACTGACCTGAACACCCTATCACCTTTGCAGGGGATGCCGCAGAGCTTTTTTTGGGATGCCGCATCACCTGACCAGGACCTAAGCCACACCGCCCTTCTAGAAGAGTTTGAGAGGGCCGCAGATCTGGCTGCTAACAGTCGACCGAAGCATCGGCCATAAATTTTGCCGCCTGTTTAAGAACTGGCAGAGAAGCTAAAATATCCTCTCTAGGGGTTCCAGATATTAGATGCTCCTCAAGCTGGTTTAACCAGATAGACATGGACCTGGCTGTATACGTTGAGGCTACGCTAGGTCTAAGAATGGACATGGAAGCCTCCCAAGATTTTTTTAGTAGGGCCTCACTTCTTTTATCCATTGGGTCTTTTAAGAGACCTAAATCCTCAAAGGGTAAAGCTGACTTCTTCGTAATTTTTGCTACTGGGGCATCCACCTTAGGACATTTGTCCCAAGAGGACGTATCTTCCTCAGCAAAGGGATATTTTCTTTTTAAGACCCTAGATACGCTTGGTCTTTTTTCCACATCGGTCCACTCCTTATTAATTAATTTTATAATATTAGAGTGGAGGGGGAACACCCTCTTCCTTTTTTCTCCTAAGCCCTTAAACATTAAATCCTGTATAGTTTTGGACTGTTTAGCCTCCTCTAGGTTTAGAGTTGCCCTAATGGTCTTTAATAATACTTCGGTCTCCTCAATGGAACAAAGAGGCTTCCCGGACTCATCTTCAGAGGAAAGAGGTTCAGACCCTGAGAGCTCCCCTTCATCCAAATCCTCTTCCTGATATTCCGACTCTAAAGTCACAGGCATCTCAGTCATAGAAGTAGAAGGCTTCTGGGACGTAGCAGCTAGTTTTTGATCCACAGCGCTGCTTACTTCATCCTTAATAATACTTTTAATATTGTCCAATAAAGAGGGGGACTCTTCTGACACAATTTTTTCTAAACACTTTGCACAGAGGGCTTTCTTATACCCTGACGGTAAGGCCTTTTTACAAATGGAGCACTTTTTGACTAGCTGGGACTCTGGCTTCTGAACTTCCCTGACCTATAAATATAAGTCAGAAAGTTTTGTTTAAAAAAGGGGGACTGCCTAGTCTGTAAAAAAAAGGGAGAGGTACAGTCCCTTATCCAGTGTAACAGAAGGCCGGAAATTTTAACCCCTCAGTGAACATAGGCATTTATAATCTTCCTCCAGAGGAGGGTAGCTTACCGGGCTCCCAGTCTTGTAAGGATCCGAGGGTCTGCGCATTGCGTCCTCTCCTGATGCAGACATGCTGCAGGCTGTTCTCAGGACGCTGCCGATTCCCGCTGCTTTTTTGAATTCTCCGAGGGAAATGACGTTCTACTCTGGCGCCTGTGAGCTTGCGCTCACGTGACCCACGATCCTGTGGCTTCTTCTCGCGATACCAGCAAAGGAAGCGCTGCCCGGGGCTGCCTCCACCGGAGGACTTGTGCCTGGGAGACAGGGAGAACCGCACCGCAGTCCCGCGATCCTGCTCCCCTATCGACCTGCCGTCGACTTTACTGATGGGAAACTTAAACGAAATCCCACCAGCGAAAAAACTCCACGTTTGCTCCCAGAGGGACAGGAAACAACTGGAGCAGGTAAGGGGAGGGGAGTATTTAAACATCTCCACTTTGTTTCCTGTCCCTGGAGGCGGGGTATCCTCCTGTCGTGCCGCTGTGGGGGCGTTTGGAAAAGACCCCATTTGCACAAGGCTGGATGCCGAGCTACTCATTTCACGTTCCTCGTCCTCACTGATGTCATTGACGGTCTGTTCTTCCCCCCAGCCACGTACAAAACCACGGGTCCCAGATAGGTGACAATAACGAGCACCCTGGGATGCCTGCTGTGGTTGGTCTTCCTCCTCCGACTCCTCTTCCTCATACTCCTCTTGCAGCGTTGCCGCAGGTCCGGCAAGCGATGATGACAAGGCTGTTTCTGGTGGTGATTGTGACCACAACCCTTACTCTTCCCGCTTATCTACAGCCTGATCCAGCACTCTTTGCAGGGCACGCTCCAGAAAGAAAACAAATGGGATGAGGTCTCTGATGGTGCCTTCGGTGTTAAATCCAGCTGTCAGACGCCGGGCAAGGGGGTGACTCTGACATTGGCTTCTTACGCTCAAACATTTCCTTTACAGACACCTGACTGGGTAGATGAGATGGAACTGCTGAACGTGAGATGCGGAGTGGCGGGTGGTTGAGAGGGGGCAAGGAGGACAGCAGTGGTTGCCGTGGCAGAAGATGCTGGACCAGGAGGAGGATGGTGGCTTTGAGCTTTTGTGCTGCTTCTACTCGTCATCATCTGTTGATCCCATAGGCGTTTGTGATGTGCGATCATGTGCCTTCGCAAAGCAGTTGTACCTAGGTGGGTGTTGGATTTCCCACGACTCAGTTTCTTTTGGCACAGGTTGCAAATGCCATTGCTGTTATCAGAGGCAGACATACAAAAAAAAATGCCACACTGCTGAGCTTTGCAATGACGGCATTCTGGTGGTGGCAACAGCATGCGTTGATTGGCGTGCTGTCTGGCTGACCCCGGGTGCCGATACATGCTATCTGACTGTGCCACTAGCTCCTTGCGACGACCTCCCCCTGCTTCCAACTCATCTCCTCCTTCTCTCTCTCCCCTTCTTAACTTTCCCCCCCTCTTCTTCTCTTCCAGCACGCACCCACGTGGCATCCACGGACACATAGTCATCAACCACTTCACTTGTATCTGACACCTCAGCAAAGGAAGCAGCAGCGGGTACAACAGCATCATAATCATCATCCTGTACGTCCATGTGTGTAATGCTGCCTGACTGAGACATATCCCTGTTATCTACATCCTCTGGCAATAATGGTTGCGCATCACAAATTTCATCCAACTGATGTGTAAATAACTCCTCTGACGGATCAAGTGAAGCGGCTGTGGTGGTAGTGGCGGCGGGCGGGAGAGTGGTAACTTGAGAGCAGGTGACCAAAGCTGAGCTGGAGGCCGAAAACCCTAAAGTTCGGTACGAACCCAAACTTTACAGTTTGGGTTCACTCAATATTTTTAATAAAGACTATTTGAAAAAAAATTATAGTTGAGGTTTGTGATTTCCAAAACCAAAACAGTAAATGACTACAGGCGAAATTCGAAAAATTTGAAGATTGTGCCAAGTTAATTTTTTCAGTAATGCAACTTACAAAGGTGAAAATTAATATAAGACAGACTCATTACATGCAAAGCTAGATATTGCAAGCCTTTATTGGTTATACATTTTGACGATTATGGCTTACAGTTTATGAAACCCCAAAGTCACAATTTTGAGGTACCCTTTGCTCAAGGGATATGGATTAATTAGGTGACTAGAGCGTGATACTTTGAGCCTAGAATATTAAACCTTTTCACAAAATTATAATTTTAAGCTGCATTAATGCCATTCCTTTTAATTTGCATTAGTGAAATACATGGACTTTTGCACGATAGTCTAATTTTTCGAGTTTCACCTGTAATTAGCTGGCAGTGGCATTGACCTGCTACAGCCAGTGATTGGCTAAGCAGTCATTTTCTTTGTGTCAAGTAAGACCAGAAAGAATAGAGATTGTCGGAAGACTGGGAAAGCATCAGAATGGGTGCCAAGTTTATATATTTTTTTACCCTTTGAGCCTTTTGTAAAAAAAATAATAATTTTTACCTGCCCTCTTATCCCTGTGAATTTAACCCATGTAGACCAATTATATACAAAAATGCATACTCTTTTTTGAGAAATGGCTGCCTGAAAATTATCCTAAGGAGAAAAAAATAAATAAATATGGAGGTTGCAAAATCTACAAAGTGCACTTTTAGTTACAAGGCTGGTATTTGCATCACGCAGCACACTAGGAAACATATGGGATAATTACACAAATGTTGAGTGTTATGTTTTGCTGAACACCTGCTGTGTTGGATTAATATTCAAAATAAAATATTTAAAGGGATTTCCTTACTTCAGCAAGTGGCATTTATCATGTAGATAAAGTTAATAAAAGCCACTTACTAATGTATTGTGGATAATAACAATACATCCTTTGCTGGCTTGATTCATTTTTCCATCACATTATACTCTGTTCGTTTCCATGGTTACAGACCACCCTGCAATCCATCAGTGGTGGCCTTGTTTGCACACTATAGGAAAAAAAAGCATTGGCCTCTCTGGTGGCTGGGACTGCAGGAGTGAACATAGGCCAGTGCTTTTTCCTATAGTGTGTAGATATGGCCACCGTTGCTGGCTTGCAGGGTGCTTGTAACCATGGAAACAAGTATTAAGGCTGAGGTCAGCCTGTATTTGTGGGCAGGGCGTCGGCACCCTATATATACCTGCCTCCCCTGTTCTCTAGTGGTGTGACTCACTTACTTCAGTAGGAGGAGCCACATATAGCTGCTGTCACAAGCAAGCCACCTTTCGTCTCCACGCAAGCCTCGCATCGCAGAGCGCTACCATTCCGGACAGATTTCTTCAGGCCCCAAGTAAGTACCGGGAGCTCGGAGCCCTCAGCTTCTTCCCTGTCCCCTGCCAGGGATCTCTTCCGCGAGAAGTCTGCACGCCTTGCATGCAGGCCACGGTGGAACGCACGCATGTCCGCCGACGCTCCAGGCACTTCCAGCAGAGCGCCGAGCCACTCCCCCCACACACGTCTGCCACCCACTCCTTCAGGGACGGAGCAAGCTACGGGGGACAGCATTCCGCAGCAGGGCACAGGTCTAGGGTTCCTCCCCTCCACCTCTTAAGCACTCAGGGGCGCCGCACACCGCCCGCACAGCCGCCAGATCCTCTCCCCAAACATAGTAGCACGTGCTATACAGCAGAGGCGGCACGGTTAGGCAGCAGGGGCATATCAGGCACTGGCGGCGAGCCGACAACGGGCAGCCCGGGTCCCAACCGGCATCAGGAGGCACATCTCACACAACGGATGCATACGCACACACCCATCACCCTGCCAAGTCGCGGGTCAGTCCAGGCCGGGGCTGCCGCATAACATGGAGGCGGGGCCCCACGGCAGCAGTAGGCACCGGGGGCCCCGATTGCGCTTCACAAGCGTCACCGCTTCATCGCATGTCCCAACCAGGCGGAGGGGACAGCAATGAACGAACAGTCGAACAGGCCCATAGCTTATCCGGGCCGTCCATATGCAGCCCCGCAGATACCGGCCACGTCATTAGGTCTCCCACCTGGATCGTCCAGGCCAAGTTTGAAATATCAGCTGTTTTGTTACCTGGATTGTCCGGGCCATGTGCAATACCACATGGCTCCCGGATCGTCCAGGCCAAGTGTAATATTGCATATTACCTGGATCGCCCAGCCCGAGTTTTAAATGTTGCATGTCACCTGGATCGTCCAGGCCGAGTTCAAATGCTGCAGGTTACCTGGATCGTCCAGGCCGAGTTCAAATGCTGCATGTCACCTGGATCGTCCAGGCTGAGTTCGATGTTGCATGTCACCTGGACCCCGCCGGGCCAGCTTCTGCAGACCTCAACTATGTCAGTTGCTTGTTACCTGGATCGTCCAGGCCGAGTTTTGAATGTTGTATGTCACCTAATTCTCCCAGGTCTAGCCTCCACAGATACCTGTGATGTTATTGTTAGTTACCTGGATCGTCCAGGCCACGTTAAATGTTGTACGTCACCTGGATTGTCCAGGTTCAGCTACCGCTGACTCCGCCATGTCATTTATTTTGTCTCCCGGGTTCCCCAAGACAAACGAACTGCTTGGCCGCCAGGTCAAGCCACCGCGGCTACCACACTGTCAGGCGGAGCCCTCCACACTCCTGCACGCTATCCTGACCCGCCTTTAATTAAGAACCCCCCCGGACGGCGAAGGGTCTCACGGTCCGTATCTTGCCTCCACGGCTACGTTATTCAGTCTACTTAATGTTCCCCCTCAGATTCCTAGAAGTGTCTACCGACCACCATCGTCTCCAATTCAGGCAAAGCCCCGCAAGGTAAGAAATGCGCAATAAAGGTAAAAGCACCGGTAGGTCCTATCCTCGCATACCCCAGTCTGTATATACTTTGTTAGTTCTTATTGTTGGTTTTTCTGATAGTGGCAAGCCAGGAGCGGTCCATTCCACAACCTAGGAGCAGGTCTTGGTCCGGTTAAAAGACTGGTCCACGATGTCACAGGTGTCCGACAGAGGACAATGGTTCCATGCTAGGCTGTTCGATTTCAGGCCGGGCCAACAACGGGTCCCTCCGGAGCTGGACCATCCCAAGACTGATCATGGAGCTGAACAAAAGAGAGATTCGGTATCCAGCTTCTGCCAGGAAAGCCGAACTTTATAGGCTACTGACAACAGAGGCCGAGCCCTCAGAGGAACAAACCTCCCTTCCGTTCATTCAACTCTCATTGGCCCAACTCCAGTCCTCCATCAATGGCTTAGTCATCTCAGACATCCAGTCCAGGGTGGGGGTCCTGGAATCTCAGCTGTCAGTGTCCGGTCAGACCCAGGCACCAGCACCATCCCTGCTTCTCCCACAGCTTCTTCAAGGTACACTCATGCCCCCCCCCCCCCCCCCCCCCAGATTGCCCCATCTAAATTCTTACCAGATAGCCTCAAAAGGATATCTTGGCAGGAAGGGATATAAACCTAGCATCGATCCTGATAGCGTCCCAAGACGCCCCAGAAAGTCGAGTGATTAATTGCGGGGACGTGTCAATAGTCCTGAAAGCAAAGGACGCACGCATGAATAGAAAGTTGACCATCCCCGAATTTGTGCTGGCCTTCAGCATATACAGGGATGTGGTATGTTCAGCCCAGCCAGACAGGAGGGAGGAACTGGACAAATAGCTATATCGGGTCACCGACCTGGGCCAGAAATATGGTGGATCGGCTTTTTACGATTTCCACCGGTCCTTTTCCGCCAAAGCAGCAGCAGCCCTTGCCCAATTCCAGTTTGTCACTAATTGGGCGGAGATGGACATGGAACTTTTCTGTCGGCACTTCGCAGGTCTCCGGGCTCCCACATGCGCAAGCTGCCAATCCATATTCCACTCCACCGAATGTTGCCCAAACTCCAACCCTGCTACTCTGCAAGGGGCGTGGCCCGGCCCCTCTGGAACCCAGGGGAACTTCAGCACAATCGACAAACTAGGGAGACCCATAGTGTACCTCGGCAAGAGCCAACTATGCAACAACTTTAATCTGGGAAGTTGTGCCTTCAACGCATGTAGGGCCCTCCACATTTGTTCACTATGTTTCAGAGCCCACCCTCGCTCCACGTGCCCTAGGAAGAAGTACACACAGCTATGACTAACCGACATCAATGTCGAATTGCTGTCAGGGCTCCTCGAAAACCACCATGACCGAGCCTTCGTAGAGTTCCTGATATATGGCTTCCACGAAGGGTTTCATACAGGGATAATCGCCCTTCTACAAACCAATTGGGAGGGTCGTAACCTACTATACGCTAGTCAGGAACCGGAAACGGTCGAATCTCTGCTCCAAGTGGAGGTCACTAAGGGTTTTTTGTTGGGCCCCTTCTCTGATGTTCCCTTCCAGCACTGGCGCATTAATCCAGTCGGCATTGTGTCTAAACAGTCGTCAAATAAAAAAACGTCTCATCTACAACTTGTCCGCTCCACATGCTTCTTCCACCCCAAGCCTGAATTCCCTGATACCTTCAGAAGAGTATTTGATGCGTTATTCCTCCATCGACCAGGCAGTACAACTCATTTTGCTCTCAGGCAAGGGCTCTTGGCTCACGAAGGCAGACATAGCCGACGCTTTCAAGCTGCTGCCTGTTCGGCCGCAGCTTTGGGGCTACTACGGCATCAGATGGTCCAACAAATTTTACTTTGCAAACCATCTCACTTTCGGATGCAAAAGCAGTCCCTGGATTTTTGACCAGCTGGCGAAAGCGCTCCACTGGATCTTGGTCCACCACGGTGAGTTGCCAATGGTTATCCACTATTTAGACGACTTTCTGATAGTCGAAAAACAACATCCTCAACCGTCCGGCCTAGTCACGCTAACGGAAACCTTCAGACAGTTACAGGTTCCGATAGCTTCAAATAAGACAGAAGGGCCAGCCACCCAAGTCACCTTCCTAGGCATCATTCTGGACACTGTCCGGATGGAAGCCAGGCTCCCAGCAGAAAAACTGACCAAGATCCGAACAGCCATAACCAAAGCCAGACTCGCAAATTCCGTCACCAAAACGGAGCTCCAGTCTCTTCTGGGGATGCTTAACTTGCCGACCAGGGTCATGCCTCAAGGCAAATCATTCATGTCGAGGTTGCTTCAGCTTCTCCCCGAAGCTCAAGATCAAGGCAGCACCATTCCCCTAGATAGTCATGCCAGAGCAGACCTGTCAATGTGGAAATCTTTTTTAGCGGACTGGAATGGCGTTGCTTTATTCATCCCCCCTTGAACCACGCTCTCACCCATTGTTTTTTCGGACGCAGCAGGGTCAGCCGGGTTTGCAGCCATTTTCGGGAACCACTGGTTGGCAGGTGGGTGGCCCCTAGAACTGAGCTCAGACACAGAAGCCTTAAAGTCATCTCCTCTCCTGGAGTTATATCCAATAGTCGCCGCGGCTCGAGTCTGGGGCGAACAGTGGGCCAACTCCTCAGTCTTTTTTGTCACGGATAGTCAGGCGTTGGTCGACATCCTGGACAAACAAAGAGCCAAGTCACCCAGGATCCTGTCTTTGCTGCGCAGGCTAGTATGGCTCTCCCTTTCCCTCAACTTCCGTTTTTCAGGTGAACACATTCAGGGCCAAAAAATAAATAAAAATGTAGCAGCAGACGCACTGTCCAGATTTAATTTTACGGTTTTCTTTCAGGAGATGCCCGACGCGGATCCCACGGGAGCCTCAGTCCCAGCATACCACACCCTAGTCATGGGTTAGAAGCTTTGGTTTCAATGGCGAAACACCTCATGGGCCAGTCTCTAGCCCCAAATACGTCCAGGAACTACAGAGCGGGGTTGAAAGCGTTCAATCAATTTAAGCTTCGCTATTCTCAGGACGGCCGGGATGAAATATCCTACCTTCTGGCATTCATAGCCTTCTGTCACTCCCAACAAAAACTTTCACACAGTACCATCAAATTATACCTAGCAGGTCTCCAACATCACTTCATCCTCAGTAACCCAGGTCACTTTTCCATTTTTTCAAACCAGGCCATCAAGGCGACTCTCAGGGGAATCCCAAAAAGTGCCAAACAGGCTCCCACCGGCAGGCAGCCAGTATCCAGCGAGTTGTTCAGGGACTTGTCTTCCGCCCTGGACGGCAACCCTTTTGGGCCCCTCACCAGCACGGTAATTCAAGCGGCCATGTTCCTAAGTTTCTATGGCTTCCTCCGGCCAGGAGAGTTCACTGGCAGCTCGCTGGGCCATGGCTGTCTCCGTAAAGAACAGCTGTCTTGGCACAATAATCATTTCATACTCAGCATCCCACTGACCAAGACAAGCCAGACGGGGCCACCCACGGAAATAAAATATTTCCCCGCCCAGATTCTCAACAAGTTATTGTCCCTGTTACGAACAGCACCTCCTGACAGTCCTCTCCTGCCATTCAAAAACAAGCAGCTCTCTTCAACCCAATTTATTTCCCATATCCGCTCCCTGGCGGCCGGTCTGGGGTACGACCCCAAAGTCATTTCGGGCCATTCATTCCGCATCGGGGCAGCATCCGCAGCGTCAAGGCACAGGGTCCCCGCTCACGTCATCCGGGCCATGGGGCACTGGAGATAGTCTTGCTTCAGCAGGTACATCCCCGATCCACACAGGGAAATCTCTCAGGCTTTTCAGTTATTGGCATTATAGATTATGCATGTTGGAAGGAATTCGAATAAACTGATTTAGTCAACAGTGTCCTTGAATTTTTGCCCTCTCCAGGCCTACCCACGCCCGTGGCTCCAGGCACAACCCAGCCATATAGTTCAGGTTCAGCATGCCTTACCCACGACCAAGACGCGTTCAGCCCTGCCCATAAGTATTAAGGCTGAGGTCAGCCTGTATTTGTGGGCAGGGCGTCGGCACCCTATATATACCTGCCTCCCCTGTTCTTTAGTGGTGCGACTCACTTACCCCTCCCTCCCATCCCCTTTTCTCATACACTCCAATAGGGTATGCCCTCTCCAGGCCTACCCACGCCCGTGGCTCCAGGCACAACCCAGCCATATAGTTCAGGTTCGGCATGCCTTACCCACGACCAATGTTAGATTTTGGAGTACCGCACTCCTGTTTGGTTTACTGGTGCCTGCAAGGACTTATTCAGTCGTGCTATAATAGTAAGGAGATTGCAGCACACAGTTTTTCATGTTTGCTAATAAATTTTAATTTCACATTTTTTCGTCACATAATTAGAGTTCCGGTGCACTATTTCACAATTATAAGCATGGAAGAAAACGACCAGACGTTTCGGCCTTTCACGGCCTTCCTCAGTGGTCTTAGATCTTGAATGCTGTGTGATGGGCATCCGGCGCCAATCCCCATCACACAGCATTCAAGATCTAAGACCACTGAGGAAGGCCGTGAAAGGCCGAAACGTCTGGTCGTTTTCTTCCATGCTTATAATTGTGAAATAGTGCACCGGAACTCTAATTATGTGACGAAAAAATGTGAAATTAAAATTTATTAGCAAACATGAAAAACTGTGTGCTGCAATCTCCTTACTATTACCCACGACCAAGACGCGTTCAGCCCTGCCCATAAACAGTATAATGTGATTGGAAAAAGGAATCCAGCAAGCAAAGGAAGCAATATGGATAATAACACTTTAGTAAATGGCTTATATTAACTTTCTATACATGATAAATGCCATTTGCTGAAGTAGGACAACCCCTTTAAATTTCACCTCAGGTCAATAGTATATTTAAGTTGAACATGCAGTTCAGTCTGACAGAAGCATGAGCTAAGAGATTTTATATATATATATATATATATATATATATATATATATAATCTTTTTTTTTCTATGCTTAGAAGTCCAGTGGCCGGCCCCAATCAGTGACTGTCAGCTATCTCTATATGCATGCTTATACAGGGAAGGCAGTCAACAGGGGCGTAGCTATAGGGGGTGCAGAGGTAGCAGTTGCTACCAGGCCGAGGAGCCTGAGGGGGCCCAAAGTCCCTTGTGCCATATAAGAGGACACTGGTATTATAGAAAGTACATGCTGGTCAAGTTACACCTCTGGCTGAAAGGAAGGGGGTTAGGTCAAGAATTTGGATTGAGGTGGCACGAAGACTATGTGTTTCCTGACCCTTGCCACAACATAGGGGGCCCAAGCTGAACTCTTGCACCAGGGCCCATGAGCCAATGTGTTGAAAAACTGTTTCAGTGCTGTACAGAGACCAGTCTCTGTACAGCATTAAAATGTATGTGCTTCGTAGAGACAATAATTTTTAAGTGTGAAGTATGCTTCAAGTCTACAACTTAAAAAAATATATATATATTTCAAAACAGTAATCCAAAGTCGGCTTTGGTTCTGAGGAACCACCCGGTACTAAAGCCGACTTCTGATACCCGTTTTAGAAGTCACGCAAGACTTCAGCGAATAACATCAGGCTTCAATTCTATGACTTTTAACTTAATGAATCTTGCCTCTGCTAAGCACATATATTTCAATGCTGCATACAGACAGGTCTACATACAGCATTAAAATGAAGTTTTGCAACAAATCAACTTGGATCCAAAGCTCAATTTTTTTCAACGCTACCGTCACTCAGTGTTGAGCACGAATATATGATAAGTACATTTTTATCGTGAATATCGGCATTTCGAGAATATTTAGAATATAGTGCTATATATTCGTAATGACGAATACTCTTTTTTTTTTTGTTTTACAGTACACATCAGGTGATCATCCCTAGCAACCAATAGAAAAGTTACTATACAAGTTGCACGTATTGTGAAAATATATGCGCATCATTAATTGCCGAAAATTCACGAGCGCAAATATATTGGAGCACTTTCTGCATATAAAGCTATTCTAATGTGCTGCCATTTTCGCCAGTCTTAGGAAGCCTATATCAGCTTGAAAAATGTAGCATAAGTGACCCACGCTGGTATTTTGCGCGCATTACGCAAATATATTGCCGATTTTCACATTAAAGACTAGAATCTCGAATTCACTAATATTCAACAAAATATTCGCAAAAATATAGAAAATTCAAATATCGTCCCTGCCACTCATCACTAGTAACTCATTGAGTAATACAACCCAACAGACTCCTAAATATGAAAATAGCAGGGATTTAAATGACTGAGTTTCATTGAATCTTTCCACACAAAATTATATATCAATTTGATCACTCCTCTTGCTTCATACCATGAATCCAGTAGGTAGGACAGCATTTTTATGATTGACGAGGGTACAATCTCTGGAATGCCCACAATTCCACTGTTTTGTGCTGCATCCCCTTTAGGCCTCTTTCACACTACAGTATGTTGAATTCAGTGTTTTGCGTTCCGTTTTTCACGGATCCGTTGTTCCGTTTTTTGCTTCCGTTGTGGTTCCGTTTCCGTTCCGTTGTTCCGTTCCGTTTTTCCGTATGGCATATACAGTATACAGTAATTACATAGAAAAAATTGGGCTGGGCATAACATTTTCAATTGATGGTTCCGCAAAAAACGGAACGGATACGGAAGACATACGGATGCATTTCCGTATGTGTTCCGTTTTTTTTGCGGACCCATTGACTTGAATGGAGCCACGGACTGTGATTTGCGGCCAAATATAGGACATGTTCTATCTTTTCAACGGAACGGAAAAACGGAAATACGGAAACGGAATGCATACGGAACACATTCCGTTTTTTTGCGGAACCATTGAAATGAATGGTTCCGTATACGGACCGTATACGGAACGCAAAAAACGGACCGCAAAACGGAAAAAAAAAACGGTAGTGTGAAAGAGGCCTTACTCTTTTTCCATGCAAAGTAGTGATCCAGCCACTCACCAGGCAGAAAACTTTATTCACTTTAAGGGAATGGGGCCATGCTGCAGTTTCTTGCAAAACCGGGCGACAAAGTATCTCTGTGCAGGGAAGATTTGCATGGTGATGCAGCTCAAAATCAGCACAGCAGCCACTTAAGTGTATGACCTTATGGTCAGGTTTATTGGAAGCCAAAATCAGGAATAAATCATAAAAGGAGATAAAGTATGAAGGACAGATGCAACCTCTATTTTTTTATTTTTTTATTCATTCCTGGTTTTGGCTCCCAAAAAACCTGACCATAAAGTCATACACTTAAGTGGCTGTACCCTAATTCTCAGGATTCGTGAGGGTTTCAAAAGTCAGACCGTAACCAACTATAAAGAGATTAAATTTGCCAGCAATATGCCATTACTTCATTTAAGAAATAGAGTTAAGCACAAACCACTGAAAAAGTTCACTGAATATTTTATAATGATTAACTGTGAAACTCATTTTACAATACACTAGATAGATACAACTTATGTTCTTGTAGTACTGTACACATGCAATCGAAATAGAATGTACTGAGACATATTAACTTGTAAAACTTTATACTGATGAATGTAAATTAACTTGCATTTGTCAGCATAAAGGCCAAATGACTACACAGAAAGAACACTATGCACTCATGAACTAATTATATATATATATATATATATATATATATATACACACATATACATATATACATATTCACACACACATACACACACACTTAAAATGAATGAAAATTTAAATACCTACCTTTTTAAGTTCAAGTCTTCTGTAGATGAAACTGCAGTACAAATGAGTCAGGTTTGTCAAGCCTGAATTTAAAGTACACCTCGTGTTTTTTTTTTTTTTTTTCAAAAATGGCTCTTTACACAATGGAAAAAGTGTTAAAAGGACATAAAGTGCCTCTCAAAAGCATTAGCACAGATGTTCTTATGAACGCTGCATTTTACGGAGGGTTTTGGCAGGAGTCCAGAAGAATCAGATACTGCAGTATATCCGAGCACTGAAGAAGCTGCATTGGAAACTAACATAACATAAGGCCGAAAAAAAGACATCTACTCATCAAGTTTGGCCTGTTATGCTGCAAGTTGATCCAGAGGAAGGCAAAAAAAAAATAATGAGGTAGAAACCAATTTTCCCCATTTAAAGGGAAAAAAATTCCTTCCTGACTCCAATTAGGTAATCAGAACCTGTAGTGAATTAAAATAAAGGTTAACTATAGCATATGTTATCAGTGCCTGCCACTTATTCATGAAGCAAGGACAATATGCATTACCTTGGAGCTGTTAGCAGAATGCTACTTGCATTCCCTGCTGACCTTGCTGCAATGAAACAGATATGCAGTCTCACTGCTGTTCTGTAACTTCCAATGAAACTGATGGCTTAAAGGTGCAGACCCAGTTACATAATGTTTACTGAGAACAACCTATATGAATGTCTGTTAGAACTTTATCACAATTGTAAACCTTATATACTATAAAAGGGCAAAAAACAAATGCTCCCCCCCAAATGAATCTGAAGCTTTGCCGATTCATCCTGCAGGGTGGAAGAAGAATGGTCACATGACACAGCAAGGTCCTGTTACAGAAAGCATGATAGAAGGCCATTCTGCATTGTATTTGCGACCTGAAAAGATATCCTATGACATAAGCCACAAATAAATTGTAATAGGGACAGCATGAAAACATTATAGGGAGAGAATCAGAGATATTTTGGAATTTGGGGTATATTAAGAAGTTTGATAGTGTGGAAGTAAGGCCCCTTTCACAGAAGCGAGTTTTCCCCGCGGGTGCAATGCGTGACGTGAATGCATAGCACCCACACTGAATCCTTGCCCATTTATTTTAAAAAATATATACATATATAAGAAAAGGCACCCAAACTTTTATGGGGGTGCAAAAAGTCCTCCTGAGGGGCCGGAGACCAAGGTCCCAGATGTAGACAAAAAGCAAAAAAAGAAGGCAGCACTCCAAGTAGTGAAGAAAAGTGGACGATTTATTCACCCAACCAGCAGCAACGTTTCAGCTCTCACAATGGAGCCTTTATCCAGCTGAGTAACATGTGCAAGGTAGCATACATAAATAGTGACAGTGATTAACACAAAAATAAATTAATTCATAATACAATAAAGTGCAAGTGCTTGAAAAGTACAATCACAATGATAATATAATCCATCCATAATCGTAATGTGAGTCTGTTAATACATGAATAGCATCATTCAAATTCCATATTAAATAAAAAAAAAAACCGATAACTTACATAATTAGTAATCAGTGTAAAGTAAATAAGAGTGATAACAATATAAATAATTGAAAATTCAAGTTAAAAACCTTTGAATGGATCATGTTGGTTGAAGAGACATAATGGACACTGTTGGCGTCCGGATATTCCATTAGAAAAAAAAAATATGGATCTCCCGGTGTCGAAACACTTTACAGAGGCGAAACATACACAAAATGACTTAAGATTCAGAATTCTGGAACAAATATCCCCCCCCCCCAGATGAGGTGGTGACCGAACTAAATTATTAAAGAGACGTGAGCTCTACTGGATCTATACCCTTGGTACTTTGAAGCCACGGGGCTTAAATGTGGAATTTAGGGTTGTCTAACTGCTGGTCATGTATGCCCTCTTCTTTGTGGATTGTGTATATAGAAAATAACATGTGCTATATATTAATTGTTTTCTTTTCTCCTATATAGGATGACATTTAAGAATTTGTACTGTGAATGGATCCATATGGTGAAGAATGGAGTAAGTCGGCGATCCTTTTCTCAGATAGAGATTATATATATATATATATATATAGATAGAGATTAGAGATTATATATATATATATAGATAGAGATTAGAGATTAGAGATTGACACACACATATACATACATGAATCTGTTGCGACTCCAGCCCCCTCTTGGGACTCGGGTGGCATCTGACATATCTACTCATTTATTTTGATACTATTGTTCACTGATGCAGTGTATCCGGGCACCTCCCACTTTTGTATGTGTAGCTTATTCACAATGTGGATTTCACACGGTACGTGGTGAGGTGACACGGAGCGGATTTGCTGGCAGGTCTGTGGTGCAGGGTGGCAGCAGTGTGACAACCGCGGCCCGCTGCTCACACAGATATCCTTTCGGTGACTGGCATTGACTTGCTGGTTCCCGATTCATGGACCAGTTCTTTCTGCTATGTACTGCAGTGTTTCTTTGACATAATTGATGTCGTTGATGCGTTATGGGCGGCTGTGCTGATTGCGCATGCGCCCTGAGGTAATGCCTCCACGGTGGCCATCTTTGTTGTGGTTTTTGGTTACTCAGAAGTAATGTGAATCTCGCGATGATAGATCCAGCGGCGCATACGCCATTGTTTCTTCCGGACGTCTCCGGAAGTCTCCATTATGTCTCTTCAACCAACATGATCCAATCAAATGTTTTTAACTTGAATTTTCAATTATTTATATTATCAATTTTATTCAATGCTAAACACGGTAATAGGGTGTCTGGCTCCCTCTAGCCAATGGCGCCATTCCTCAAAAGCCAACTTGATGGCCAACAATTCCCTATCTCCCACATCGTAATTTCTCTCTGCGGAGGAGAGTTTCTTCGAGAAAAAAGCACACGGTCGCCATTTGGCAGGAGAGGAACCCTGAGACAAGACCGCACCAACACCCACCTCAGAAGCATCAACCTCTACTATGAAGGGTAGAGAAATATCAGGTTGTACCAAGATGGGAGCAGAAGCAAAACTCTCCTTGATATTAGAAAAGGCCTTACGCGCCTCTACCGACCAGGAAGAAAAATCTACCCCCTTTCTGGTCATATCAGTGAGTGGTTTAACAATCGAGGAATAATTCAAAATAAACTTCCTGTGATAATTGGCAAAGCCCAAAAAACGCATCAGCGCCTTCTGATTCTCAGGAAGCTCCCACTCAAGCACAGCGCGGACCTTCTCGGGGTCCATGCGAAAACCAGAAGCAGAGAGAAGAAACCCCAGAAATTGAATTTCTGGAACCGCAAACACACATTTTTTCAGTTTTGCGTATAATTTATTCTCCCGCAGGATGAGCAAGACCTGACGTAAGTGTTCCTTATGATTTTTGAAATCAGGAGAAAAAAATCTAAATGTCATCCAAATACACTAATACAAATTTTCCCATTAAATGATAAAAAAATGCTGTTCACGAAATGCTGAAAAACGGCTGGAGCATTCATCAAACCAAAAGGCATAACCAAATTCTCAAAATGGCCCTCAGGGGTATTGAAGGCCGTCTTCCATTCGTCTCCTTCTCTGACCCTGACCAGGTTGTATGCCCCTCTTAGATCTAATTTGGAAAAGACTTTAGCCCCAACAATCTGGTTAAACAGGTCCGGGATCAGAGGAAGCGGATAAGGGTCACAAATAGTGATACTGTTCAGCTCCCTGAAATCCAGACAAGGTCTTAAAGAACCATATTTTTTCTTAACAAAGAAAAAAACAGCGGCAACAGGTGACTTCGAGGGTCGTATGTGTCCTTTTCTTGGACTCTCAGAGATATAAGCACGCATAGCAAACCTTTCAGGTTGGGAAAGATTGTATAAACGAGATTTAGGCAGCTTGGCGCCTGGGATGAGATTAATAGGGCAATCGTACTCCCTGTGCGGGGGCAAATCCTGAACTCCACTCTCAGAGAAGACATCCGAAAATTCAGAGAGAAAAGGTGGTACAGTCTTAGTAGAAACCTCAGAAACAGATGTCGTGAGGCAATTCTCTCTGCAAAAGTCACTCCAACCATTTATTTGCCTCGCTTGCCAATCAATGGTGGGGTTATGTTTAGTGAGCCAGGGTAGCCCCAACACAAGAGGAGTAGGTAATCCGCTAAGGACGAAACATGACACATCCTCAACATGAGCATCACTCACAATTAAATGAATATTGTGAACTATGCCCTTTAATGATTTCTGAGAAAGTAGAGCGGAATCAATAGCAAAAACAGGAATATCCTTTCCCAAAGTGCATACCTGGAAACCATGAGTTATCGCAAAATGATTATCAATGAGATTGATAGCTCCACTATCTACAAAAATCTCACAAAAAATGTTCTTGCTCTCTAGCGCCACCCTGGCAGGCAGGACAAAACGGGAACTACAAGCAAATGGAAAACCTTCAATTTCCGCCTCAACCCTGCCAATACAGGGAGTGCAGAATTATTAGGCAAGTTGTATTTTTGAGGATTAATTTTATTATTGAACAACAACCATGTTCTCAATGAACCCCAAAAACTCATTAATATCAAAGCTGAATATTTTTGGAAGTAGTTTTTAGTTTGTTTTTAGTTTTAGCTATTTTAGGGGGATATCTGTGTGTGCAGGTGACTATTACTGTGCATAATTATTAGGCAACTTAACAAAAAACAAATATATACCCATTTCAATTATTTATTTTTACCATTGAAACCAATATAACATCTCAACATTCACAAATATACATTTCTGACATTCAAAAACAAAACAGTGACCAATATAGCCACCTTTCTTTGCAAGGACACTCAAAAGCCTGCCATCCATGGATTCTGTCAGTGTTTTGATCTGTTCACCATCAACATTGCGTGCAGCAGCAACCACAGCCTCCCAGACACTGTTCAGAGAGGTGTACTGTTTTCCCTCCTTGTAAATCTCACATTTGATGATGGACCACAGGTTCTCAATGGGGTTCAGATCAGGTGAACAAGGAGGCCATGTCATTAGATTTTCTTCTTTTATACCCTTTCTTGCCAGCCACGCTGTGGAGTACTTGGACGCGTGTGATGGAGCATTGTCCTGCATGAAAATCATGTTTTTCTTGAAGGATGCAGACATCTTCCTGTACCACTGCTTGAAGAAGGTGTCTTCCAGAAACTGGCAGTAGGACTGGGAGTTGAGCTTGACTCCATCCTGAGCCCGAAAAGGCCCTACAAGCTCATCTTTGATGATACCAGCCCAAACCAGTACTCCACCTCCACCTTGCTGGCGTCTGAGTCGGACTGGAGCTCTCTGCCCTTTACCAATCCAGCCATGGGCCCATCCATCTGGCCCATCAAGACTCACTCTCATTTCATCAGTCCATAAAACCTTAGAAAAATCAGTCTTGAGATATTTCTTGGCCCAGTCTTGACGTTTCAGCTTGTGTGTCTTGTTCAGTGGTGGTCGTCTTTCAGCCTTTCTTACCTTGGCCATGTCTCTGAGTATTGCACACCTTGTGCTTTTGGGCAGTGATGTTGCAGCTCTGAAATACGGCCAAACTGGTGGCAAGTGGCATCTTGGCAGCTGCACGCTTGACTTTTCTCAGTTCATGGGCAGTTATTTTGGGCCTTGGTTTTTCCACACGCTTCTTGCGACCCTGTTGACTATTTTGAATGAAACGCTTGATTGTTCGATGATCACGCTTCAGAAGCTTTGCAATTTTAAGAGTGCTGCATCCCTCTGCAAGATATCTCACTATTTTTGACTTTTCTGAGCCTGTCAAGTCCTTCTTTTGACGGATTTTGCCAAAGGAAAGGAAGTTGCCTAATAATTATGCACACCTGATATAGGGTGTTGATGTCATTAGACCACAACCCTTCTCATTACAGAGATGCACATCACCTAATATGCTTAATTGGTAGTAGGCTTTCGAGCCTATACAGCTTGGAGTAAGACAACATGCATAAAGAGTATGATGTGGTCAAAATACTAATTTGCCTAATAATTCTGCACTCCCTGTAGTAACAGATGGAACATTTTTAAAATATTTTTTTCCTTTTTTTTTTATTACTCCCAGAAAACTGCCTGAATCTCCTAGAGGGACAAACATTTGCCAAATGATTTATACCTCCACAACAAAAACAAACCTTCTGATGCGGGCTGAATCTTCTATTGTCAGAGGCAATCAACCCCAGCTGCATGGGCTCCTGCTCAGAAGGGGCTGACAGCGACTGAGACCCCTGCGCACAGAATGAGACCGCTGCACTGTCCTGGGACTGAGTATGACAGGAAGGAGAGATCTCTCCTCTCTCTCTAAGACGCCTGTCAATACGAACGGCCTGAGACATAGCAGCGTCCAAGGAGATAGGCCTCTCATGAAAGGCAAATGCATCTTTCAATCCCTCTGAAAGACCATGGCAAAATTGACTTTAGAGTGCAGCATCATTCCAACCAGTATCAGCTGGCCATCTCCGAAATTCTGAGCAGTATATCTCTGCGGATTGTTTACCCTGGCATAACAGACGTAGTCTAGACTCAGCCAAAGCAACACGATCCGGATGATCATATATCTGACCCAGGGCTAAAAATAATTCATCCACTGAACGGAGGGGCCGTGCCCCCACCGGCAGCGAAAAGGCCCACGACTGAGCGTTACCCCTGAGCAGCGATATAATGAGCCCCACCCTCCGTTCCTCATCACCAGAGGAATGGGGAAGAAGGCGAAAATGGAGTTTGCAAGCCTCTCTGAAAAGCACAAAATTCTCACTACCCCCGGAGAACGTATCCGGGAGCGAGATCTTAGGCTCAGAACAAACTCCATGAACGCAAGCTGAACCGGTCATTAGAAACTGAGAAAGAGTCTTACGGAGATCAGCTACCTCCAATGAAAGACCCTGGAAGCGTTCAGTCAAAAGTGAAACCGGATCCATGCTTGAGACGGTTTTGGCAGTTTATAATGTCACGGAAGGTGTACAGGAAACAAGACAATGCTAAATGAATATATGACTCACTGGATCCAAAACTAAGGAACAAAAGGGAGACCCCTGCATAAGACCTGGCACTCTCCCTGACTCTGCTCAGCCTATGCAAACACCCCAATGGTGGATGATCGCATATCCTCGTACCTCGACTATACACCACCTGAACACCCTACAATAGTGAGGGGACACGACCACCGGCTCCCTACACTAGACACGGAGGGAGTCAGGGTCACCTGGGATCCAGCAAACATAAAATCACAAATGAATGCACAACACTTATCTTGTAGAAGACTGGGAAATAGGGTCAGCATGCACACACACTCTAGGAAGTTGTATAAACCGCACACTAATGCATTATGGGGAGGAATTTAAAGGGATGCAATCAGTCCAACTACAAGACAGCTGAGAGAGGCTAATGAGATGAGGAACTGAAAACCAAAACAAAGAAAGCTCAAGGAGGAGGTTCTGAAAGGCATCTGTCAGAGCTTCTCAGATGTCTGGTTGTGGCAATATATAGACACAGATTTAAAAAAATTGAATTAAAAAAATACCTACTATATAATGTTTTTTACCAGTTTCAGAATTCTTATACTCTGAGTCATATAATCACATTTTTCGGTCTGTTTGACGGAAGCAATGCCAGGACATTTAAATTTTTTTGTAATAAGAGCGCTATAAAGGATCCGTGCTGTTTAGTTTTTACAACATGCCTTTACCATTTTGCTTTTTTTTTTTTGTGGGGTATCCACAATTATTTCTAAATAAATTTGATATTAGTTCTCAGTCTTATTAATTGAGCTCTTTTAATAATAATAATAAAGTTTTTGTTACTAATGATTTAATTGGCTGGATACAAATTTATATTCTTATAACACAAAATTATTATTTATTTATTTTAAATATTATCAATCCGTCAAGTTTATGTCAATTTTAAAAATAATGTATTTATGTTGAAAGTAGTTATTTCTTGTATTTGTAGATGAAACTTGATGTCTTCAATTGTTTTCCCCCCAAAAAATGGATTAACGAATAATAGAGAAAAAAATTGAATTTCCTTTTACACTTAACGCTAAAGACGAATAACATTTTGCCATCTGTTCCTGCAGAGCGAGTCAGGGCTATGTGTAGACATTAAACTACAACTTTAAGTAACCATATGCCTGCTGCTGGTTTGTCAAGATGATTCAGAGATTAACAGTGGATTATAAGGCCTACACCAACCATAAATGCTGATATTATCCAATTGCTTAATAATTATGTGTAGGCCATATACTCAACAACGATTATCAAGGACTACTGCTATTATCAATATGCATTAAAGTTCTGTGTAGGACAAATAATGTCCCTTTTATATGTACCTGCAGGTGATGTTTGTCAGTCTACTGATGAGTTTGTGATGGAGTATAGGGGCCTTACTGTAACCTAATGTTTTTAAATTAATAAGAAAACTTCAATTAATCAAATAAAAACAAACACACAATATATTCTAACCATTAAAATGGTATATTAATAAAAAAATTAAATAAATTAACAATGTGCCCTAAGGCAAGGCCTTTAATTGATTATGGAGGTTCATGAGCTCCTCCATGGCCTTGTTGTGCTGCTCCTTCAAAACAGCCATCTGGTGGGAGTACTGCAGCCTGATCTCCCTTATTTTTCGGCAGTGCTGCTCTCGTAACTGCCTGATTAGGGTCCTATGGTCCCGTTGAAGGACCTTCATTTTTTTTTTCATTGCTTTAAGTACTGTTAAATTTTTTTTTAGATATATAGAGTCTTTACTCTTGAGTAAAAGAGCCATGTATGGCGACTGTGGCAAAGTAAGACGGGGTTGGCAGGTCGTTGGCACAATAGTGTTATTGTTATAACTTTATTTTTGCCATAATAATAAAAAAAAATATTTTAACAATATTAAATTTAGAAACTAAGGATTGAAGTTGCTATATGCACTGTAGTAAACCAAAGGGGAGAATCAGGGATGCTTGGTATGTCTCAAGGGGAATGCCTCAGGGAGATAATTTACTTTAATCAGTACGTCTGGATTAAGCACACCTGGTTTATTTCTGGGGTTTTGTCTTTAATATTGATTTTTGAACTTTAAGATAAAGTGTGGTCAAATGTCACGGAAGGTGTACAGGAAACAAAACAACACAAAATGAATATACGACTCACTGGATCAAGAACTAAGGAACAAAAAGGGAGACCCCTGCATCAGACCTGGCACTCTCCCTTACTGCTCAGCCTATGCGAAAATCCCAATGGTAGATGATCGCATATCCTCGTACCTCGACTGTATAACACCTGAACACCCTATAATAGTGAGGGGATACGACCACCGGCTCCCTACACTAGATACGGAGAGAGTCAGGGTCGCCTGGGATCCAGCAAACAGAAAAACACAAATGAATGCACAACACTTATCTTGTAGAAGACTGGGAAGTAGGATCAGCATGCACACACACTCCAGGAAGTAATATAAACCGCAAACTGATGCACTATGGGGAGGAATTTAAAGGGATGCAATCAGTACAACTACATGACAGCTGAGAGAGGCTAACGAGATGAGGAACTGAAAGCAAAACAAAGGAAGCTCAAGGAGGAGGTTCTGAAAGGCATCTGTCAGAGCTTCTCAGATGTCTGGTGGTGACATCAGGCCATCCCAACGCAGAACAATCTGAGAAAGGAACCAGAACAGTGACAGACTGTAAAGAGTGTTGCGATAGTACTATGTTACCCTGCTTGTAATAAACTGTAAGTGTGGGACTTTCTGTTATCCAATATAACTAAACTAATACGTGTGTGTGTGTGTGTGTGTGTGTGTGAATGAGTTTAAACAACAAAAGCACATATTTACCCTCCTTGTGTGGGGTGGTGACAACTCTGTCATCATCCTCTTCCTCTGACTCATCATCCTCCAAAATTGAGGGGGGGACTCTGGTAGGGCTGACGGTCCAGCCTCTTCCTTCTCCATTGAAACCCCCTCCTGTGGTAGTGCAGGGGCATTTGTGGGCACTGAGGGTCCTGGCTGATACTCCTCCTCCCCCTCAGACGCAGAGACCTCCCACGAATCCCTACTTGCAGGCCTGCGTCTGACAGAGGGAAGGCGAGCACCTATAATTAAAAATTAGACTTATGCAAAAATGACAATCACAAATAATAAATGTACCTCAGCATTACGTTACTTTTGTTTATTTCACCAACACTCAGTAATCATTGTACCTGGACAGTGAGTATCCCGGATCTGGCGGATTCGCAGTTGATGCCGCCGCTTGAGATCCGACCATTTCTTAAGCATGGCCAATGGGGTGTGTTTCCCGCCATGCTGCCTCCTCAACTCCTTCCTGATGTCCCGCATGATGACCTGCTTCTCAGTATTTAATCTGAGATCATCATAACCTCTCTCTAACAGGCGCTGCGTGATTAAAAAAGGAATACCAAATTATTATTGCAGTATTTCAAGCTTGGATTTGAATGTCACAAAAGCACAGATGCAGTGCTGGTGCACTGAGCTTGCATAAAATGCCCACCTAACAGATGGATAAAAGTTATTTTTCTCTGTCAATGGGCTCAGGGCAGGGTAAAAAGATTGTGCACTGCATCCGCACAACTAAATCTATCTAGATCGCTGAGTTCAATTGGAGTTCTGATAATAGATTCTGTCCTATTCTCTCCCTCACAACAGCATCCTCTCCCTACACTAACCACAGCAGAGTGACGTGCAGCGCTACATGACTCCAGCTTATATAGAGGCTGGGTCACATGCAGCACTGGCCAATCACAGCCATGCCATTAGTAGGCATGGCTGTGATGGCTTCTAAGGTCACACAGTTAAATGCTTGTTGATTGGCTGCTCTGCAGCCTTTCAAAAAGCGCTAAGAAATCGCTGAACACCGAAACCAAACTTTTACTGAAGTGTTCGGGTTCGGGTCCGGGGTCTATAAATGGTTAATGTCATCTCCCCCAATGTGGTTGCCCATATTGGGTGTCTGATAAGCCATATGTAATATAATAATTTATGATCCAATATTATCTAGTCACTGGAATTAGGGAGCTATCTGGTTAATTTATGTCTCTGTAGTTCATGACGGCTGCTGGGTAAAGTTCTTCTTGGCTGGATGCCTCGGGTGAGGAGCATCTCCGTTACCTTGGAGATCACTTCCTCCCCCTGACAACAGCTGACATCAGGAATACCCGTGACCTCTTTTTATTTTATTGGCTGTTGCGCGACACGTGCGAGGGCATGGTGCATGCGCAGCTGGAACAGGGACACATCGGGATTTGTCACCTACACTTTCTATGTACAGTGCAGGACCTCACAGGAATGCTGCACACTCAATGTAAGTGTATGAATTTATGTGTTCTGTTTATATTAGAATACTGTCTTCTAATAAGATATATTATATTGCAATATAGATATTATTAGTGGGCCCTATATCATTGTGTTATACAATGAAGGGAACACATGGTGGCCTGGTTCCTTTCATGGTATAAACTATGGTGGAAATAAAGTGTGGTTGAATAAAGTTATTTACCTGGTGATAGGTGTCGTCATCGGGGATCAACAGTAGTCTTGGAGGGATGCTAGGGCCCTGATCTTCATTGGATGGCAGCCTAACGGACTTCATCTGTGTTTACCTATAAAAGAAAGAAAATAATGGTATTAGCGCCACATCGATCGTCATGGAGGACCTTCTAAAGGAACTTATTCTCAAGTCAGAACCTAGCGGGGGCGAGGAATGGCTTCGCAAATGCTTAGACCTACCTCTTTCTCCACAGGATCCGGCTCTTATATCGATTAATTTAGATTGCTGTGCAGCCCCGCGTGTGAGCACCGATGTTACCGATTTATCTCACGTCACTGGCACGCACATGCGTAGTGACAGTATTACTTCAGCGGGACCTGTAAAAAGAAGCCCGGTCATGCAACTATCAACAAGGACAAAAATAAGAAAACCTCACCGGAGCACAAGAAAATACCTTATAAGAATAAACACATCGGGTCAACGGAACCAACTCCAACACCAACAGTCATGGCACATTCTCAGGAGACAACTATTACTATTTGGAGACAAATTATGTGTTAATGGCTAAAAGCCTTGATGCATCTGCCGATAAAATCGGCTTATTCAATGACTTCCTAGTATTCATTTCTTTAAAAGATAAACAAGAAAGTGTAAAACAGATATGGGTTGATAGTGATAATGAATGTAGACCAAGCACGTCTGCGGCAAGTATCACTAATATTAAATAAGGAGAGAAAAGAAAGAAATGAATCGCACATCCACTGCTAATGCTATGATCTCATCCCTGCGTTCCTGCAGGAGACCGCACTAAATAGCGCATGTGTACTACCTCCAAGCTACATGCTAAATAAGGCATTTATGTACATTTTGATCAAAAGGCAATAAGCCCACTCACCACGCCAAGGTTGCCTCTATGAGTGGGTCCTAACCTAAAATTGGTGCGGCGCTACACGGCGACCACCAGCGGTTGGTGGGGCCCAGAGCTAGGTATGGCATGGTCAAGCAGCAGGGGTGCTGTTTGGCCATTGGGTCCCGCCGCCGGCCGGGATGGCGCCACAGCGCTGGTGGTCGCTGTGTAGCGCCGCGCCAATTTTAGGTTAGGACCCACTCATAGAGGCAACCTTGGCGTGGTGAGTGGGCTTATTGCCTTTTGATCAAAATGTACACAAATGCCTCATTTAGCATGTAGCTTGGAGGTAGTACACATGCGCTATTTAGTGCTGTCTCCTGCAGGAATGCAGGGATGAGATCATAGCATTAGCAGTGGATGTGCGATTCATTTCTTCTTTTCGCTCCTTATTTAATACATAGAATTCTGTCCCTGGATCTGCACTCCTTCCACTAGCCAGGTGATTTTAATTAGCCTAGTATTCAGTAGTAGGGGTTAAATTAGCCTATCATGCTCTCAGTTGGAGTTCCTGTGAGCTTCAGAGCAGGTGAGCTTTGACAACTGTTCACATGGTGCGGTGCTGCATGGGGGCTACTGTGCTGTTTTTCTGGCTGGTTGGTGGGGCCCAGAGCTAGGTATGGCATGGTCAAGCAGGAGGGGTGATGTTTGGCCATTGGGTCCCGCCGTCGGCCGGGATGGCGCCACAGCGCTGGTGGTCGCCGTGTAGCGCCGCGCCAATTTTAGGTTAGGACCCACTCATAGAGGCAACCTTGACGTGGTGAGTGGGCTTATTGCCTTTTGATCAAAATGTACACAAATGCCTCATTTAGCATGTAGCTTGGAGGTGGTACACATGCGCTATTTAGTGCGGTCTCCTGCAGGAACGCAGGGATGAGATCATAGCATTAGCAGTGAATGTGCGATTCGTTTCTCTCTTTTCTCTCCTTATTTAATGCAAGTATCACTAATAACCCAGTTCAAGAAACATGCTTCAAGGAAGCATTAGTCTCCTTTAGGTTATCATCTACCATTGGCAATTAAAGAAAAAATATGGAATATTGATTTATATTCTCTGTTGCCATCCATAAAATAAGTCAATAAATATGATAAAAGAGATGCAAAAATGGAGGAGGATCAGAGAAATACGAAAACAAAATAATTTTTAAACTGGATTCATGCATCCTGGTTGGTACAGCACACTATCATCATTAGGTTACATTACACCTACCATTTGGCTATTTTCTGGTCTCTTTTTCTAATCATTTTTCTGCGCAGTTCTGGGTGAGAAACATTTAGAACAGTGCAGTAAACTATTCTATCACCTAGATTCAATCCTTGAGGCATATAGAAACTTTGGAGGAACTGCATAGAACACGTATGACGAAATGTTTAGTCAAAAATGAGCTGTATATCCACATCTTGAGTGGGGCTTAAAAGATGTTGGTCTGTGGCTGAATCTAATGCTGCCAAACAGAACGCACCTTTTTCGCCCCCAATCAAAATAAGTAGTTTGCTTGTCATACAACTAGAACCAATGTAGATGGGGAGTTAACTGTAAGTATAGACACAAATGCACCTTCTGCAGTGGTAACCATCCAGTTGTCAAATGCTACAAAAAATTCGGAATCAGCATCAAAAAATTCTCATGGAAAAGGCGATGACTCCAGTGAGATTAATAGAACTAATCCCATGGCTAAGCTCCTATCCAAACAAATGAATAGCTAATTTATTAAAAAAAGGGTTTCTCTGAAAGTTTTTTTTTATTGCTAGTTTTAGTGGTTCATGTTGTACTCGTATAGATAACCTTAAATCTGTTAACCGAAATCCGAAAATTGTAAAATAAAAAATGTACAAAGTAATACAAGAAGGAAGAATCGCTGGACCTTTTTCATCACCGCCTTTCATTATTTCCGTCTATCACCTATTGGTCTAGTACCTAAAAAAGAATTAAACTCTTACCGCCTTATTCATCACTTATCTTATTCCCCCAAAAATTCTGTAAATGATGAAATTGACAAAAATGTGGCGTCAGTCTCTTATGCTTCTTTTGACACGGCTCTAAAAATGTTAAACAAGCTAGGATCCAATACTACAATATTAAATCTGCTTTTAGATTATTGCCGATCAATTCCAAGGTGCATATTTTTTTGACAAAGCTTTACCCATGAGAAAAAAAAAACTGTTTTTCCAACCACCACGTTAACTTTTTTGGGTATCGAGATAGATACCAAGAACATGCATTTCTGCATTCCCCGAGAAGAAATTATTAAATCAATATCAGATATTTCTTCTTTACTTCATAAGCAGAAAATGACTTTAAAAAACAATCAGCTTTGGGCTCATTAAATTATATTGGCAGAGTGATACCAATGGGTAGAGTTTTTTCGAAAAGGCTGTATGGAGCAACTAGAGGTTTAACGTCACTTTATGCTCATATTAGATTAAACAAAAACATGAAAGACTATCAATTTGGTTACATTTCCTTTTCAATTTTAATGGGCATATAGTATGGCAACAAGAATTTGTTGATGCCAAGGCACACCAATTGTTTTCGGATGCAGCAGGGTCAATACTGTAGGTTATGCAGTATGTTGTGGACTTTTTATTAGGATGTGTTTCTAATATATTGTGTATTGTCATCATATCTCTCAGTGTAAGGGTAAGCCATTGGAGTGGATATCTTCCTGTGTATGTCCTGTCACAGCTGCAGGTGTCCGTCGGCGAATGGTCCATGTGCTAAGCACTGGGCTGTGGGGCGGGGGAGACTGATGTGTTCAGCAGAGCAGTGTTTTGTTGGCTGATGTATGGACACCGGCTAGGGCCCCCGCGCAAGACGCGGATTTATTGGCTTGGCGTGGATGCATTTGTTAAGAGAACAATATGATAAAAGCAATGTGTGTTTGTTGTCTCTAGTGCGCCTGATCAGCCGCTGGAGATAATGACGTTGTCCTGTAAATAAACATGCATGAGGATCATAGACATTTTATCTGGCATTGATCACTGAGAAAGGCTGGATAAAATTAACTCCAGTGGTAATGGTAGATTATTGTATACATGTGTTTGTGAGCTGGCTAGATTATTCTAAAAGGTGTCTTGTCTTCCTATGTCATCACTTCCTGTATGTCATCACTTCCTGTATCCTTGTTATTGGTCAGCCCCTTTCACACCTTCTGTGAGTAAATAAAAGAAACAGACTGGGCAGGGGGAAGGGGAGTTGCTCAGCAAGAATTCAGGATGGTAACACCTCTGTCTGATTCTGACTGCGGTTGAGGAATTTTTACCTTTCCTTACACAAAGTTTAATGATAGCGGATTTCAAATATTAATATTTCTACATCAAGTAGTATTCAAAAACAATTTGTCTGCTAGTTGCTGGCAAAAAACATCCTTCTTCATACAGACAATAAAGGAGTTGTATTTGCTTTAAACTGCTTGTCGTCCAAGTCTGAGCAAGTCATCACTTTACTTAGAGAGATTGTTTTACTTTGTTTAGTTAATAATATCTGGCTTAAAGCTTCTTACGTACAAGGTTATAGTAATCTAATGGCTGATGCTTTGTCTTCGCAGGACTGGCAGACCTTCAAAGAGATCTTACTGGGGGCAGCAGAGGAGAACATCCCATATCCTCAGTATCTGTGGGATATTATATCAATTCCTCATTAAGTATGTTATGAAATTCTCTGGCCAGATCTTTCTTATGTAGCTTCTTGGAATTTGTTGAAAACTTACTGTACGGCTACCAATACTAAAAGGTTTTCTTTTCTGTGCTGAATGGCTGCGTCTGGCTGAAGCTTCTTCTTCCAACCTGCTGTGGGGACGGCATTATTTTACTAACTAATCTCAAAATGGTCAAATATGATGGACCTAAGAACGGGGATCCTACTACTCAAGCTAAAGTGTCTCCTGCTGTGTGGGACATGACTAAATTCCTAAAGAAGCAACATGCAGCTGTCACGGAAGGTGTACAGGAAACAAGACAACACAAAATGAATATACGACTCACTGGATCCAAAACTAAGGAACAAAAAGGGAGACCCCTGCATCAGACCTGGCTCTCTTCCTGACTGCTCAGCCTATGCAAAAATCCCTATGGTAGATGATCGCATATCCTCGTACCTCGACTGTATGACACCTGAACACCCTATAATAGTGAGGGGACACGACCACCGGCTCCCTACACTAGATACGGAGGGAGTCAGGGTCACCTGGGATCCAGCAAACAGAAAAACACAAATGAATGCACAACACTTATCTTGTAGAAGACTGGGAAGTAGGATCAGCATGCACACACACTCCAGGAAGTAATATAAACCGCACACTGATGCACTATGGGGAGGAATTTAAAGGGATGCAATCAGTCCAACTTCATGACAGCTGAGAGAGGCTAACGAGATGAGGAACTGAAAGCAAAACAAAGGAAGCTCAAGGAGGAGGTTCTGAAAGGCATCTGTCAGAGCTTCTCAGATGTCTGGTGGTGACAGCAGCCGGACCGACCAAAGATCCCAAGATGGCCGCGACTCTCTGCAGCACCGCAAGCTCCCACGAGTCTGGAGAGACCGGGGAGTCACAAAACCTCCCGATCTCTCACCGCTTCATGAAGCAAGCCCTGAAAGAGGCCCTAAACTACATGAGGTGGCCCACAAAGTCCAACAAATAGGCCACAGGGAGGGTGTAACGGCACCCCGGGCATAAAAGGGGGTAAAAACCTTTTATGAGATATTCCCTTTGCAGAGGCAAAGGCAGCTTTTAAAGACGACAATCTCCCGAACTGGAAACCATATGAATGCTGCATACAGCCGAATAGGAAAAACCATATGAAAGGTTTACACTCCCAGTAGTTGGACTGAAACAGCATACAATAAATATTCCCAAGAACGAGACCAAGCTCTGTGTTGAGGGTAAAGCAGTGGGCAGCCAGCGCTGTGTGTTTATTGTTCTCATATACACATTATTACACTTTAGCACCACCCATAGGGTTTTGTAAAACCACCAGTACACCGTACAATACACTCAGACACTCCCACACAAAATCCTCCCCTCTGCCTGTGATACAATTACCTTACACAATGGGTTAATGTAATTATCACAGGCAGGAGAATACACAGTTTTACACAATGAATTTTGTCCTGGAGACAATTGGGAAGTAATCCAATTTATCGCCAAGTGCAGAGGCAAAACTTTATTAGCGACATGGTAGCAAAAGATAATAAAAAAGACATAAGAATATTTAACTGTGCAGCTATTGCATAAAACATAGATATTTAACATATCCCCAGATAGCTTGGATCTGAGCACATTCAATTATTAGGTGAATGGCACTCAGACTACACGAATACAGTTCAATAGCCATGGAGCCAAATTCTTTCACATATTCTTTACAGGGGAAAATCAAGCGTTTCAACATGGGGCCATAGTCAAAAGGAAGCAGGCGAGCAACCAGGTTTCTCCAATGCAATGTGGCGAGATTGGTCGCGTCACAGTGGGCTCTCTAGAAGCCGCAACCTTAGATCACAGCGCAGCGGTCACACAATCCCTCTTAATATGCCAAACGCATGTAAATCAGCTATACTCATCCCTGAAAGACCAGGAGAACCGTGGCAGGCGAAACAACCTCTGGGTCAGGGGAATCCCTGAATCGGTCTTAGCCGCCGACATTCAATCAGTGATCATGAAGATAGTTGCCTCTCTATTTGGTTGACTTTGTTCCTTCTATGCTGATTATAGAAAGGGCACATGGAGCACTTCGACCATGCCCCCAAAAAAATGACCCAAGAGACATTATTAGCCAACATGATACCACTGTGGTGCAAATGGCGCTGCTTCAAGGGGAGTCAGTATTGGGTTTCGTAGAGGCACCCCTTTTACATATATAAACCATATCCAAGACTCAGAGGGCCGTTAAATTATCCTGAAAGGTCTTGTAGGCCAGACGCTCTACACTTTTGTCAACGCCTATGCACCCAATGCTGACCAACCCCGATGGATTGCTGAACTTCTCTCCTTAGTGGAGATACATGGGGAAGGCATCCTCATCTTAGCAGGTGATCTAAAATTAGCCCTTAAGCCTCTGATTGACACCTCCTCCAAAAACTCTGCCCTATCATCTAGGGCGATCCGTGCTACTCTGGCTAGACTGTTTAACCTTGGACTGATATATGGAGATGTTTGAATCCAAATGTCATTGACTACTCTTTATTCTCCAGCTAACAACTCTTACAGCAGAATTGACTACATACTCTGTTCCTCAGCTCGAATTTGGGTTATGACACTTTCCGACCATGCACCCATCTTTTGCACCCTCCGTCATCCCACGGGACAGGGTAGGTCGCCCTGCTGAAGGTTCAACAAGTCCATTCTGGGTAATGACCTCTACAAAAACCGTATATCATCTCTCCTAAAGGACTATTTCATAAATCAAACCCATTCCATCTTCCCTAACGTGCTATAGGATGCACATAAAGTTTATATCAGAGGCCAAATTATTAGTTTATGCTCCTTTCTAAAGAGAGAATCTGAAAAAAAGCTAAAATTCCCTCCTCTCACAGATTAACTCCTTGGAAAAAACACATAAAATCTCTCTTCTCCAGCTCAATTTTTCTGAATTGACCTCCCTTAAAACAGAACTGAAGAACTTGCTTAATGGGCGTTCTGCTAGGTTCTACTTATCATCCCAACAAAAAAAATTTGCACATGGAGACAAAGCCACAAAATTTCTAATGCAGAGAATCAAACGTAGAAGGCTTGCTAATTATGTCCAAAATATCACTGCCCCATCTGGTACTAAATTATTTAGATCAGAAAATGTTGCAGAACAATTTAGGCTCTACTATGAATCCCTCTACAACCTCCCCTCCCCCCCCCCCCTTTCCAGACCCTCGTTATGACAAAGAGCACAAAATCTCTTCCTTCCTTAAAACATTAAAGCTCCTAGCTCCCTTTGCTAATGACTTGCTGATCCTCACGACAAACACCCCAAAAAACCTTCCAGCTATTCTATCCTTACTAGACTTACTTGGCACCCTCTCCAACTTTAAAGTCAACCTTGCTAAATCCCAACTCTTTCATAGAGGGTTCTCCCTGTCAGCTCTTAGGTCTCTCCAATCCCAATCTCCATTTAACTGGTTCACAGAACAACTAACATATTTAGGCGTGAAACTCTCCCCTTACACCGCAGACTTATATAAACTCAACTATCTTCAACTCTTGCATTCTATGGTTGCCCAATTGGACTTGTTGGACTTCCCGTACCTCTCCTTGCTTGGAAGAAAAAACATGGTATCTGCGCTGGTTCTACCCAGACTGACTTGCCTAATGCAGTCCCTCCCAAATCATAATTTCTGAAATCCTTCTTCATTACTTTCAATAGAGCAATCCGCAAGTTCATCTGGAAAGGACGGCATCCTAGAATCTCCTTCGACACCCTTACCAAGCCTAAACGACTGGGAGGAATTGGCCTTCCTGACCCAGAAATGTACATGAGAGCCATACATCTAGCCAGATTAGTAGACTGGATAAGATCCTCCACTCATAAAGCTTAGGTCCACATGTAAAAAACCTGTCTCCCTTCCTCTCCTCGGGCTCTCCCACTATCAGGTAAACCCTTCCCACTATTACAAAAAATCACAAACCCTATGATACAGAGTACACTATCAGTCTGGGACTGGTTCTCCCCTCATAGCAAACTTTTAACAACCCCCTCACCTCTCCTCACCCTAAGAGACATAATAGATCTAGCTCCTAAGGCTCTGAAGGAAAGTTGCCCTTCCTCAATCAAGCTCTCAACTACAGCCTTACCAGAAATACTAAATAACGAGGGGTGTGTCAGACCCCTACCAGAACTCATTGAAGGCTTGGGGAATTCCACATCTCTCATCTTTCTACAAAGTTTCCTCAACTCTGAAGTCATCTCCCTCCTAAAATAGTCTCTCTTATAGCCCCTGTCTTCCTGGTTTGACACAACACTTGGTGCAAAGCAGCCTCCCAAAAGAATAATTTCAATTATATATAGTCACTTGAAAACACCCATATCTCTAATTAAACCAGCAATAATTGGAACTTAGGAGAGAGATTTAGGATGCTTTCTGTCTCCTACGGAGATTTCTACAGCCCTTGTGACCCCTCACAAAATATCTAGGTGTATACGCATTCAAGAAAATGACTACAAAATCCTGACGAGATGGTACAAGACTCCTGAATCAATATCTCTCTACTCCCCAAACTGCTCTGACTTATGTTGGAGATGCCAGACCTCCAAAGGCTCTTTCTTCCACATCTGGTGGAGGTGTCAAACCATCAATGACTGGTGGCGCACTATAAATAAAATTGCAATCATATTTGCCAAACCACACTTTCCTACTCCCCTGACCTAACTCTCCTCAACATCTCGGGTCTAAACAAATGGCAAAGATCTCTATACCTTATGTTATTAGCTGCTGCCAGACTCCTAATAGCGTCCTCTTGGCTTTCCCCTGAGGTCCCTGATATGGCTAAATGGACCCAAAAAGTAGACCAGATCTATAGATTAGAAGAACTCTCTCATTGGGAGCTCCGTTCTCGGTTCTCTTTCCTAGCTATATGGTCCCCTTGGAAACAATATAGAGGATTCCACTGACTCTTCCTTAGCACCCTTATGAACCCCCCTATCTTTAAATGTTCACTTACTCGGCTAGGCCCTATCTGTGGCTAAGTGGCTTATATTCCATCCAACATGCCCCTATAGTTCATTATATGTTTTTTCTACTGTTTTGAAAAATTACATTATGATGTGTATTTTCCATTTCTCTCAACAAGCTCAATTTACCAATGCAGTCTTTTCTGTAATTTAAGCTACATCGACAATAACCTAACATTGTCTTATCATTGTGTATAAGCATTGTATACTTTTCTAATGTAATGTACCGCTTATTGTCTTTTGGTAAATGACTTCAAAAACAATAAAAATTGTTAATAAAAAAAACTGTAAACAATTACTAGGTGTCTAATTATTTTGAAGCAATGGAACATAGGACACCATGGATACATGTAAAATGTTTAACTATTTTTGGTGATATCCTCCCACTGGGGGAGGTGACAGGGACTCCCACAACACACATTATTTAAGACACAATATTATGCTATGTTCCCACTGCTTGAGAAAGATGAGTCATGGTTGAAACACCAATGTGATTATGCTGCTGTTTGAATAAAACAACCATTTTTTTTTTTTTTTTTACCTAATTGGCGAGTGCTGCAGATTTTTTTTACTGGGGGCACATAACTGGGCATAATTGTGTAAGGGGGCACATAAATAGGCATATTACTGTGAAGGGAACATATCTGGGTATATTACTGTGAGGGGGCACATATCTGGACATCTCTCCTGTGAGGGGGCACATATCTGTCATAAGTACTGTGAGGGGGAACACCTGGGATGGGGGCACAATGCTGCCATAACAACTGTTAGGTCGCATAAAGGGGGAATAATTTCTATGTGGGGGCATTTAGGGGACTGGGTGGGATTAGGTGTTTAGTTATATTTTGGGTGGAGTAAAAGGCGTGGCCTAGTGCAGAAAAAATAATGGCCACGCCGCACAAAGCGCACTGCACATAGTGTCCCCCTTCCTTCTTTTCAAAAGATGGGAGGTATGTCGCTGTATACAGTGAATAGAGACTCAAACATTTTTATACAGAATATACACTGGGAGGGGGTCACATATCACTATCTCACAGTGATCAGGGGCTCACAAATCTCTATATACAGTGGTGTGGGGTGGTCACATATCACTGTATACAGTGAATAGGGGCTCACAAATCACTATATACAGTGCTTGGGGGTCACACTTCTCTATATACAATATACAGTGGTGGTGGAGGGGGTCACATATCACTGCATACAGTAAACAGTGCCTCACACATCTCTATATACAGTGGTGGGGGTCACACATTACTGTGCACAAAGGTACCTTATAAACAGTATACAGTTATATGTGTCCTACCTGTACACTGTATAAAGAGATGTGTTACCCTTTACTTCATGGGGAGCATTCTTTCTTCTGTCACATTCAGTAATTTTAGCACAGAAGCACAGATGTCTGTTGCCTGGATTGATGTATCACTGAATTGTAAAGTGCTGTGGAATATGGTGGCTCTGTATAAATAAAGATTATTATTAGTGTTAGGCGAATTAAAGTGAAGAAAGTCGAAAAATTTGATTCACCCCAAAGCCGAACTGCCGAAAATATATACCCCATCCATTAATGCGCGAAGAGGCCGTCGTGGCCATCTTCATTGCATAAACCGTGTGGAATCTTGCACATCATGATGTATGCTTCAATGAGCTGGCCGAGCATGGTGACATCAGTGATAATGTCACTGCACCTGTCCAGCATGCTGACGTCACCACGTCACTGTGCGAGATTTCGCGCGGTGTCTTCAATCGAGATGGCTGTGATGGCCTCTTCGTGCACAAATGGATGAGGTATATATATTTTTTTAAACCAGATTAGCCCCTGAATGGCCTTCATTTTAATCTCAGATGTGGGCCAAATGTAGTGTTGATTGCCTAATGTACTAGTGACTCATAAACCATTAGTGGCATTGTATTTTTAAGACTGTAAAGTAACGATGGCTATAATTAACTGGATAACATACCTAAATAGCCCAAAATGGTCATACAATTGACTCTACCACAGTGCTCTAAATAGCCAAGTCTTTTCAATCCAAAACAGACAAGATACACTTTTAGCATTTAATTTAATGGGTTTTTTTTTTCCCCCACAAATGATATTGGCACAAATGAAAACTATTTTGAAAGTTTTAAATTATTCATAATATGCAACATTACACTATATGATCATACTAAGGTATTAGAATATTATTCTAAGATCAAGCTGTTTGTTGTGGTTTCTGACAAATTAGCATGTGAATTTAGAGCTTCTCAATAATATATAAGAGCTAAAAAGAAACTCACAAAGCAATTACATGTGAACCATGAATTTCATGTTTAGATTTTTCTTCTTTTAAAAAAAATTATATATATATCTAATATATAAAGCTGTGTGTATGTATGTGTGTGTTTGTATCACTGTCACATTTACAATCACAAAATTTGGCACACAAGTACATCATGTGTCCGGGAAGATTTTAGACCGGGTCTCAGCTCTCTAGGATGTACTGTTCCTGAGATATTCCCAAAAAATCCATTAGCCAATAGAAACCTGGTCAAATGACCCTTATGAGCCAATAGAAGCTTGCAGGCCCTTAGTCTCTACATACACACAGTTTTACACCAGGTCTCCATAACAATTCAGCCTTTTTTTTTAACTGCTGTAGGTCAGCTTTAACCACCTCCGGACCGTTGTACGCACGGATGCATCCGGAAGGTGGTTGATCTATTCCTCCTGGACGCATCCGTGCGTCATCTCGCGAGACGCGAGATTTCCTGTGAACGCGCGCACACAGGCGCGCGCGCTCACAGGAACGGAAGGTAAGCGAGTGGATCTCCAGCCTGCCAGCGGCGATCGCTCGCTGGCAGGCCGGAGATGTGATTTTTTTTAACCCCTAACAGGTATATTAGACGCTGTTTTGATAACAGCGTCTAATATACCTGCTACCTGGTCCTCTGGTGGTCCCTTTTGTTTGGATCGACCATCAGAGGACACAGGCAGCTCTGTAAAGTACCACAAAACACTACACTACACTACACCCCCCCCCCCGTCACTTATTAACCCTTTATGAACCACTGATCACCCCATATAAACTCCCTGATCACCCCCCTGTCATTGATCACCCCCCTGTAAGGCTCCATTCAGAGGTCCGTATGATTTTTACGGATCCACTGATACATGGATCGGATCCGCAAAACACATGCGGACGTCTGAATGGAGCCTTACAGGGGGGTGATCAATGACAAGGCGGTGATCACCCATATAGACTCCCTGATCACCTCCGTCATTAATCACCCCCCTGTAAGGCTCCATTCAGACGTCCGTATGATTTTTACGGATCCACTGATACATGGATTGGATCCGCAAAACACATGCGGACCTCTGAATGGAGCCTTACAGGGGGGTGATCAATGACAGAGGGGTGATCACCCATATAGACTCCCTGATCACCTCCATCATTGATCAACCCCCTGTAAGGCTCCATTCAGACGTCCGTATGATTTTTACGGATCCACTGATACATGGATCGGATCCGCAAAACACATGCGGACGTCTGAATGGAGCCTTACAGGGGGGTGATCAATGACGGAGGTGATCAGGGAGTCTATATGGGTGATCACCCCTCTGTCATTAATCACCCCCCTGTAAGGCTCCATTCAGAGGTCCGCATGTGTTTTGCGGATCCGATCCATGTATCAGTGGATCCGTAAAAATAATACGGACGTCTGAATGGAGCCTTACAGGGGGGTGATCAGGGAGTCTATATTGGTGATCACCCCTCTGTCATTGATCACCCCCCTGTAAGGCTCCATTCAGAGGTCCGCATGTGTTTTGCGGATTCGATCCATGTATCAGTGGATCCGTAAAAATCATACGGACGTCTGAATGGAGCCTTACAGGGGGGTGATCAATGACAGGGGGGGTGATCAATGACAGGGAAGTGATCAGGAAGTCTATATGCGTGATCACCCCCTTGTCATTGATCACTCCCCTGTAAGGCTCCATTCAGAGGTCCGCATGTGTTTTGCGGATCCGATCCATCTATCCGTGGATCCGTAAAAAATCATACGGACGTCTGAATGGAGCATTACAGGGGGGTGATCAATGACAGGGGGGGTGATCACCCCATATAGACTCCCTGATCACCCCCCTGTCATTGATCACCCCCCCTGTAAGGCTCCATTCAGACATTTTTTTGGGCCCAAGTTAGCGGAAATTTTTTGTTTGTTTTTGTTTTTTCTTACTAAGTCTCATATTCCACTAACTTGTGTCAAAAAATAAAATCTCACATGAACTCACCATACCCCTCACGGAATCCAAATGCGTAAATTTTTTTAGACATTTATATTCCAGACTTCTTCTCACGCTTTAGGGCCCTAAAATGCCAGGGCAGTATAAATACCCCACATGTGACCCCATTTAGGAAAGAAGACACCCCAAGGTATTCCGTGAGGGGCATATTGAGTCCATGAAAGATTGAAATTTTTGTCCCAAGTTAGCGGAAAGGGAGACTTTGTGAGAAAATACAAAAAAAATACAATTTCCGCTAACTTGTGCCAAAAAAAATAAATTCTAGGAACTCGCCATGCCCCTCACGGAATACCTTGGGGTGTCTTATTTCCAAAATGGGGTCACATGTGGGGTATTTATACTGCCCTGGCTTTTTAGGGGCCCTAAAGCGTGAGAAGAAGTCTGGGGTCCAAATGTCTAAAAATGCCCTCCTAAAAGGAATTTGGGCACCTTTGCGCATCTAGGCTGCAAAAAAGTGTCACACATGTGGTATCACCGTACTCAGGAGAAGTTGGGGAATGTGTTTTGGGGTGTCATTTTACATATACCCATGCTGGGTGAGAGAAATATCTTGGTCAAATGCCAACTTTGTATAAAAAAATTGGAAAAGTTGTCTTTTGCCAAGATATTTCTCTCACCCAGCATGGGTATATGTAAAATGACACCCCAAAACACATTCCCCAACTTCTCCTGAGTACGACGATACCAGATGTGTGACACTTTTTTGCAGCCTAGGTGGGCAAAGGGGCACACATTCCAAAGAGCACCTTTCGGATTTCGCAGGCCATTTTTTACACATTTTGATTGCAAAGTACTTCTCACACATATGGGCCCCTAAATTGCCAGGGCAGTATAACTACGCCACAAGTGACCCCATTTTGGAAAGAAGACACCCCAAGGTATTCCGTGAGGGGCATGGCGAGTTCCTAGAATTTTTTATTTTTTGTCACAAGTTAGCGGAAAATGATGATTTTTCTTTTTTTTTCTTTTTTCCTTACAAAGTCTCATATTCCACTAACTTGCGACAAAAAATAAAAAATTCTAGGAACTCGCCATGCCCCTCTCGGAATACCCTGGGGTGTCTTCTTTCCAAAATGGGGTCACTTGTGGCGTAGTTATACTGCCCTGGCAATTTAGGGGCCCATATGTGTGAGAAGTACTTTGCAATCAAAATGTGTAAAAAATGACCGGTGAAATCCGAAAGGTGCACTTTGGAATATGTGCCCCTTTGCCCACCTTGGCATCAAAAAAGTGTCACACATCTGGTATCGCCGTACTCAGGAGAAGTTGGGGAATGTGTTTTGGGGTGTCATTTTACATATACCTATGCTTGGTGAGATAAATATCTTGGTCAAATGCCAACTTTGTATAAAAAAATTGGAAAAGTTGTCTTTTGCCAAGATATTTCTCTCACCCAGCCTGGGTATATGTAAAATGACACCCTAAAACACATTCCCCAACTTCTCCTGAGTACGGTGATACCAGATGTGTGACACTTTTTTGCAGCCAAGGTGGGCAAAGGGGCGCATATTCCAAAGAGCACCTTTCGGATTTTGCAGGCCATTTTTTACACATTTTGATTGCAAACTACTTCTCACACATAGGTTTTGCAAGAAAAAAAAAAAAAGAAAAAAAATCATCATTTTCCGCTAACTTGTGACAAAAAATGAAAAGTTCTATGAACTCCCTATGCCCATCAGCGAATACCTTAGGGCCGTGATGGCGAACCTATGGCACGCGTGCCAGAGAGGGCACGCAGAGCCTTCTCTGTCGGCACGCGCGCCCTAGCCTATATATACACAGGTCCTTCTAAAAAAATTAGCATATTGTGATAAAGTTCATTATTTTCTGAAATGTACTCATAAACATTAGACTTTCATATATTTTAGATTCATTACACACCAACTGAAGTAGTTCAAGCCTTTTATTGTTTTAATATTGATGATTTTGGCATACAGTTCATGAAAACCCAAAATTCCTATCTAAAAAAATTAGCATATCATGAAAAGGTTCTCTAAACGAGCTATTAACCTAATCATCTGAATCAACGAATTAACTCTAAACACCTGCAAAAGATTCCTGAGGCTTTTAAAAACTCCCAGCCTGGTTCATTACTCCAAACGGCAATCATGGGTAAGACTGCCGACCTGACTGCTGTCCAGAAGGCCATCATTGACACCCTCGAACAAGAGGGTAAGACACAGAAAGACATTTCTGAACGAATAGGCTGTTCCCAGAGTGCTGTATCAAGGCACCTCAGTGGGAAGTCTGTGGGAAAGAAAAAGTGTGGCAGAAAACGCTGCACAACGAGAAGAGGTGACCGGACCCTGAGGAAGATTGTGGAGAAGGACCGATTCCAGACCTTCGGGGACCTGCGGAAGCAGTGGACTGAGTCTGGAGTAGAAACATCCAGAGCCACCGTGTACAGGCGTGTGAAGGAAATGGGCTACAGGTGCCACATTCCCCAGGTCAAGCCACTTTTGAACCAGAAACAGCGGCAGAAGCGCCTGACCTGGGCTACAGAGAAGCAGCACTGGACTGTTGCATGTCATTCGGAAATCAAGGTGCCAGAGTCTGGAGGAAGACTGGGGAGAGGGAAATGCCAAAATGCCTGAAGTCCAGTGTCAAGTCCCCACAGTCAGTGATGGTCTGGGGTGCCATGTCAGCTGCTGGTGTTGGTCCACTGTGTTTTATCAAGGGCAGGGTCAATGCAGCTAGCTATCAGGAGATTTTGGAGCACTTAATGCTTCCATCTGCTGAAAAGCTTTATGGAGATGAAGATTATATTTTTCAGCACGACCTGGCACCTGCTCACAGTGCCAAAACCACTGGTAAATGGTTTACTGACCATGGTATTACTGTGCTCTATTGGCCTGCCAACTCTCCTGACCTGAACCCCATAGAGAATCTGTGGGATATTGGGAAGAGAAAGTTGAGAGACGCAAGACCCAACACTCTGGATGAGCTTAAGGCCGCTATCGAAGCATCCTGGGCCTCCATAACACCTCAGCAGTGCCACAGGCTGATTGCCTCCATGCCACGCCGCATTGAAGCAGTCATTTCTGCAAAAGGATTCCCGACCAAGTATTGAGTGCATAGCTGAACATAATTATTTGAAGGTTGACTTTTTTTTGTATTAAAAATACTTTTTATTTTATTGGTCGGATGAAATATGCTAATTTTTTGAGATAGGAAATTTGGGTTTTCATGAGCTGTATGCCAAAATCATCAATATTAAAACAATAAAAGGCTTGAACTACTTCAGTTGGTGTGTAATGAATCTAAAATATATGAAAGTCTAATGTTTATCAGTACATTACAGAAAATAATGAACTTTATCACAATATGCAAATTTTTTGAAAAGGACCTGTATGTTTAAAGAGGATGATCGCGGTCCCGTCCTGACTTACATTAATGTGCGCCAAACACAGAGGGGAGGGACTGGAGTTTGCATCAGTGCGCCGCTTGCCGAACACAGAGGGGAGGGACTGGAGTCTGGCATCAGCGTGCCGCTTGCCGAACACAGAGGGGAGGGACTGGAGTATGGCATCAGCGCTGCAAAGACAGAGGGGAGTGAGAGGGGAGGGACTCGCTGCGCGCCTCCGGCAATCAGGAAGCAGAGAGGGCGCGGCCGCAACATGTGGTGTAATATGGGAGGGGCGGAGGCAGAATCAGAGGACCGAAAGGAACACTGCAGGGAGCTCACTACCCTTCAGTATTCCGTCAGTAACTGCTTGTGGGTTTCAGGTAGAAGCATAACGCTGGTTGGCTGAGCTTCTGCCAATCAGCGTTATGCTTCTTCCTCTGCTGTATCAGTACATCATCTTGCTCTGTGAGTGGTGCAGCCTGGACCCACGAGCTGATCAAGCAGTGAGAGAATCACATCTTGCCCTGGTATAATTATTTTTTAACTGACTGAGGGGACTCAGGGAGCACCTGTTCCCCACTCATACACCTCCAGACTCCAGCCCAGTGTATGGGAGGTGGTAGAGGGGTCCTCCTCCCTTAGGGCCCATGTACACGACCAGTCTAAGGCTAGTTTCACGCTAGCATCAGGACGGATCCGACAGCCTGTTGGATCCGTCCTGCCGCTATTTCACGTGTTGCCCCGAACTGCTGCTCATCCCCATTGACTATAATGTCAAGAGAGGCCCTTGGACTAAAACCACGACATGTCCGACATTTAGTACGGCAGCCTCTCACCAAGTGCTGCTGCTGGAACTCCGCCCCTATTATAGTCAATGAGGATTAGCAGCAGTCCGGGGCCACACGTGAACTAGCAGCAGGACGGATCCGACGGATCCATCCTGTCGCTAGTGTGAAACTAGCCTGAGTGGGCCATATGTCCCGGACTGGTATTGATCATGTGCAGATGAGCACACAACATCATAAGATCTTATGATTGTGGGACATTAGTCCCGCCGGCAGCCCAACATGCACAGCATCACAGTAACCTATGATGTTGTGTGCTCCCCTGTACACAATCAATGCCAGTCAGGGATATCTGGTCCGCTCACGTTATTTTAATGAAAAAAACGGATCTCCGCCGGTCCCCAATTATAGCGAACAGGGCCAGGTGAACTTCCGGCAGTGCACGTGGTAGTTACGGATCCGGCAGGCTGTTCCCCCACCGGAAAAGCCTGCCGGAGAAGGCTGCCGCTAGTGTGAAAGTAGCCTAAGTTGGGAAGTGTTAAAGTTACCATTATTTTTCCATTCTTAATAAAGAAAAAAAAAAGAATCCTGTAAAAAAAAATCCTGTGCATCAGTTGCTCATTTAGCATTTATTTGATCCATTTCTGTGTGATCCTTTAGGCCTCATGCACACGACAGTGAATAATGGCCGTGTGACTGCCGTCTAAGTAACGTCCGTCACACGGCCATAGCACCAATGAAAGTCTATGGGGCTATTAACATGGCCGTTCTTTTAACAGCCAGTGAATAGCATCTGTCCAAAAATAGGACATGTCCTATTTTTGTCTGTTCCCACAGCCATGCGGACCCCACTGAAATCAATTAACAACTAATTGACGAGTACACTTAAATTAGGGGTTTAAAAAAGTGTCCCCCATGGTTTAAATAATGCCCCCATGGTGACCCGCAGCAAAAAAAAAAAAAAAAAAAAAAAAAAAAAAAACTCACCTCATCCTCTTTCTCGCGGTGCGGCAGTCTCTTCTCTCTTCATTGAGCAGGACCTGCCGAATTACCTGCGATGTGTGTGTTGACGTAATCACGTGGGAGCGTGCAGTGATGTCATCACTCAAATCGCAGGTCCTGTTCAGTGAAGATAGAAGAGACTGCTGCAGAGCGAGCAAGTGGATAAGGTATGTTTTTTTTTTTGTGTAAAATCAAGAAAACAGAAACAACGGTGGACCATTATAGGGGCATTGTTTAAAGCATGGAGGAAATTAAGATGGGACATAAAAAAAAAAATTATTCATACCCTACGGGGGGCCATTATTTAACATGGGGACCTACATTGGGGCATTATTAAAGCTGAGGGTGCTAAAAAAAAAAAAAAACACACACACACTATGGGGGCCATTATTAAAGCAGGGGACAGTAAAAAAAAAAAATCCTACACCATGGGGGCATTATTAAAGCTGGGGCACTATTAAAAAAATGTATTTACACTGTGGGAGACATTATTTTAACTGGGGACAAAATAGGGGGCATTATTAAAGCTCGGGGCAGTAAAAAAAAAAAACTACCCTATAGGGGACATTATTTTACCAGGGAGCCTACATGGGAGCATTATTAACGCTGGGGGCAGCAAAAGAAAAATAAAATCCTACACTATTGGGGACATTATTTTAGCTGGGGGCCTACCATCCTGTGGGTGTTCTCAGAAGGGTGGGTCTAGAAATGACTGCCAATCAAATTCATCAATTTTTAACGGACATGAAAAACTGATGCAAAACGGACATAAAAATGGACACATGGCCAGAAAATGGATGCACACACTGATGCAAAATGGCCATCAGAAACTGACAGGGTGTCCGTTTTTAATGGACTTTTTTTCCCCCTGTCATGTGCATGTAGCCTTAGGCTACTTACACACATACGCTTTGCATTCTGGCAGGCTGTTCCCTCTGAGAACAGCCTGCCAGGATGACTTGATTCAGCGCAGCCAGATGAAAATGCAATATCTTCCAGCCCAGTTGAAGTATAATGGGGTACAGATGACATTGCATTTACAATATGTTTCGCCCTATAAGAGACACCAACACCATAAGACGCACCTAGATTTAAATTAATATCCATTTCTTTAGTGTTAACTAATAGTAATAGCTATTTTTGGTATAGTGATAGATTTTATTGGGTGCTTCATTTTTCTTTTTAATGTTGTGTATTTGTAGACTCCAAGTCTTGAACAACCAAAAAAGAGTGCAGCAAAAAAAGCAAAAATAGATAGTGGAAGAGGCCTGGACAAAGTCATTTGGAGTGATTGAACGCAATGGGAAAGCGTTATGTATTCTGTGTAATGAAACAGTTGTGTGTCGCACATCAAGTGTCAGACGCCATTTGGACACAAACCACAAAAGTGTTGCCTCACTTGGTGAAACTGAAAGAAAAGTGTTTCTTGAAGGGAAATTAAGAAGCTATCATTCCCAGTACCGTAGTTTTTCCAACTACCTTTCTAAAACAAATCATCTGACAAATGCCAGTTTTCAAATTTCACTATGCCTAGCAAAACATGGTAAGCCCCTCTCTGATGGGGATATTATAAAAATGGCCATGCTGTCTGGGAGTAATTCCCTTTTCCATGATTTCCCAAACAAGGATAAAATTATTCAGCGCATCTCTGAAATGCCACTTAGCAGAAATACTGTTAAAGACAGAGTCCAGCGCATGGCCAGTGATGTTAGTCAGCAGCTCACCACTGACTTACAAAAGGCAGCCTGTTACTCCATGTGCTTGGACGAAAGCACAGATATAAATAATCATGCAAGGCTAGCAGTAATTTTGCGTTATGCTGCTGGTGACATCATGAGAGAAGAGCTGGTGAAACTAGTGTCTTTGCCTAAAAGAACACAAGGGATAGATATCTACAATGCTGTGATGGAGGTTTTTTTGTCACAAGACATAAGACCAGAAAAAGTGGTTTCAATTACTAGTGATGGGGCGCCTTCTATGGTGGGGGCAACATCTGGTTTCATACAGTTCTTTGTTAAAGAAACAAAACATGAAGTCATTCAGTTTCATTGTATTATACACCAAGAAGCTCTTTGTGCCAGGGAAAGCAGCAAAAGATTTGACGATGTCCTCCAAGATGTCACAAAAATGGTGAATTACATCATGGCTCGCGCTCTGAATTGTCAACAGTTTCAAGCACTTCTTGAGGAGGTTCAGGCCCAGTATAATTGTTTACTTATGTACAATAATGTACGGTGGCTGAGCAGAGGACGAGTCCTGGAGAGATTCGTAGCCTGTTTGGATGAAATCAGGCTCTTTATGAATGAAAAAGAGCAGGACTATCCACAGCTCACTAATATGGCCTGGCTCACCAACCTCATGTTTTTTACAGATTTTACACTGCACTTCAATGTACTGAACAAACAACTGCAAGGTGTAGGGAAAACAGCAGAAAGGATGTTTTGCGATATCAAAACATTTGAGAGAAAACTACAGGTTTTTTAAAGAGACCTTGAAAGTGAGCAGCTAAAATATTTTCCAAATCTAAAAAAGCATTTTGAAAATGCTACAGCATTTGCAGACAATCCTACCAGCCACCAGGAAATCTACAAGGAATTTTCTAGCATCCTAGCAGCTGCGAAGGTGAATTTTAGTATAAGATTTTTACAATTCCGTAAATTGGAGACAACCTTGTGTTTTCTCACTTCTCCAGATAAAGCCAAATTTGAAGAACTTGATCTTTCCTGCTTAGACTGGTTGGATTTAGGAAGTCTGGAAATGGAGCTATTGGAATTTCAAGAAAGCTCTATCTGGAAAAATAAATTCTCTGACCTGCGTGAAACACTTAAGAAGATAGAAGGGATGACAAATGACAGCACAGCTAGTTCTGAAAATGAGATCCTTAAAGTGTGGAATTCCCTGCCAAATAACTTTACGTCTATTAAAGCACTTGCGATTGCTTTACTTACTTTGTTTGGATCATCTTATGCTTGTGAGCAGCTGTTTTCAGCTTTGAGTTATATCAAATCTGACATCAGAAACAGACTAACAGACGACCTCAGTGCTGCATGTGTTGCTCTCAAACTTACAAAGTATGAGCCAAGATTTGACAAATTGTCAGCATGCATACAACAGCAAAAATCACATTAATTGCAATCTTTTACCTTTTTACTTTTCAATGAAAAGTTGTTTGTATCATTGAAAGGTCTGTTATTGTATTTTTCTTTTAAAGCAAAAGATGTGAATGTATGAGTTTTCTAAAATAAAACCTCAACATTAAGGTTAAATTGCCATTGGCACTTTGTGATAAGTAAGTGGGTTTTGGGTTGCGATTTGGGCACTCGGTCTTTAAAAGGTTCGCCATCACTGCCTTAGGGTGTCTACTTTCCGAAATTGTCATTTGTGGGGTGTTTGTACTGTCTGGGCATTGTAGAACCTCAGGAAACATGACAGGTGCTCAGAAAGTCAGAGTTGCTTCAAAAAGCGGAAATTCACTGTCACAACCAGACAGCTGAGAAGCTCTGACAGAGGCCTTTCAGAACCTCCTCCTTGAGTTCCTGTGTTGTGGTATTCAGTTCCTCCTCTCGTTAGTCTCTCTCAGCTGTCATGTGTTGGACTAATTGCTTCCCTTTAAATTCCTCCCCAGAATGCTTTTCTGGGCGGCTTATACTTCTTCCTGGAGTGTGTGTGCATGCTGACCTTGTTCTCCTGCCTGCTACAAAGCTAAGTGTTGTACCTTTATCTGTTATTTTCTGTTTGCTGGATCCCAGGTGACCCTGACTCCCTCCGTATCTTGTGTAGGGAGCCGGTGGTCGTGTCCCCTCACTATTGTAGGGTGCTCAGGGCTTTATAGTCAAGGTTCGTGGATATGCAAACCTCCACCATTGGGATCTTTGCATAGGCTGAGCAGCCAGGGAAAGTGCCAGGTCTTCTGCAGGGGTCTCCCTTGGTTCCTTAGCTTTTGGATCCAGCGAGTCATTTATACATGTTGCTTTGCCTTGTTTCCTGTACACCGTCCGTGACATTATAAGCCGCCATAACCGTCTCAAGCATGGATCCGGTTTCACTTTTGGCTGAACGCTTCCAGGGTCTTTCATTGGAGGTAGCTGATCTCCGTAAGACTTTTTCTCAGCTTCAAGTGACCGGTTCAGCTTGCGTTCATGGAGTTTGTTCTGAGCCTAAGATCTCGCTCCCGGATACGTTCTCCGGGGGTAGTGAGAATTTTGTGCGTTTTAGAGAGGCTTGCAAACTCCATTTTCGCCTTCTTCCCCACTCCTCTGGTGATGAGGAACGGAGGGTGGGGATCATTATATCGCTGCTCAGAGGTAACGCTCAGTCCTGGGCCTTTTCGCTGCCGGAGGGGGCACGGCCTCTCCGTTCAGTGGATGAATTCTTTTTAGCCCTGGGTCAGATATATGATGATCCGGATCGTATTGCTCTGGCTGAGTCTAAACTACGTCTATTATGCCAGGGTAAACAATCCGCAGAAATATACTGCTCAGAATTTCGGAGATGGGCAGTTGATACTGGTTGGAATGATGCTGCACTCCGAAGTCAATTTTGCCATGGTCTTTCAGAGGGATTGAAAGATGCATTTGCCTTTCATGAGAGGCCTATTTCTTTGGACTCTGCTATGTCTCAGGCCGTTCGTATTGACAGGCGTCTTAGAGAGAGAGGAGAGATCTCTCTTTCCTGTCATACTCAGTCCCAGGACAGTGCAGCGGTCTCATTCTGTGCGCAGGGGTCTCAGTCGCCATCAGCCCCTTCTGAGCAGGAGCCCATGCAGCTGGGGTTGATTGCTTCTGACAATAGAAGATTCAGCTCGCATGGGAGGGTTTGTTTTTGTTGTAGAGGTATAAATCATTTGGCAAATATTTGTCCCTCTAGGAGATTCAGGCAGTTTTCTGGGAGTAATAAAGAAACAAACAGGAAAAAATCTTTTAAAAATGTTCTGTCTGTTACTATTGGCAGGGTTGAGGCGGAAATTGAAGGTTTTCCATTTGCTTGTAGTTCCCGTTTTGTCCTGCCGGCTAGGGTGGCGCTAGAGAGCAAGAACATTTTTTGTGAGATTTTTGTGGATAGTGGAGCAGCGGTCAATCTCATTGATAATCAATTTGCGATAACTCATGGTTTCCAGGTGCGCACTTTGGGAAAGGATATTCCTGTTTTTGCTATCGATTCCGCTCCACTTTCTCAAAAATCATTAAAGGGCATAGTTCACAATATCCGTTTAATTGTGAGTGATGCTCATGTTGAGGATGTGTCATGTTTCGTCCTTAGCGGTTTACCTACCCCTCTGGTGTTGGGGCTGCCCTGGCTCACTAAGCATAACCCACCATTGATTGGCAAGCGAGGCAAATAGATGGTTGGAGTGACTTTTGCAGAGAGAATTGTCTCATGACATCTGTTTCTGAGGTTGCTACTAAGACTGTACCATCTTTTCTCTCTGAATTTTCGGATGTCTTTTCTGAGAGTGGAGTTCAGGATTTGCCCCCGCACAGGGAGTACGATTGCCCTATTAATCTCATCCCAGACGCCAAGCTGCCTAAATCTCGTTTATACAATCTTTCCCAACCTGAGAGGATCGCTATGCGTGCTTATATCTCTGAGAGTCTGAGAAAGGGACACATACGACCCTCGAAGTCACCTGTTGCCGTTGGTTTTTTCTTTGTTAAGAAAAAAGATGGTTCTTTAAGACCTTGTCTGGATTTCAGGGAGCTGAACAATATCACAATTCGTGACCCTTATCCGCTTCCTCTGATCCCGGACCTGTTTAACCAGGTTGTTGGGGCTAAAGTCTTTTCCAAATTAGATCTAAGAGGGGCATACAACCTGGTCAGGGTCAGAGAAGGGGACGAATGGAAGACGGCCTTCAATACCCCTGAGGGCCATTTAGAAAATTTGGTTTTGCCTTTTGGTTTGATGAATGCCCCAGCCGTTTTTCAGCATTTTGTGAACAGCATTTTTTTATCATTTAATGGGAAAATTTGTATTGGTGTATTTGGATGACATTTTGATTTTTTCTCCCGATTTCAAAACTCATAAGGAACATTTACGTCAGGTCTTGCTCATCCTGCGGGAGAATAAATTATATGCGAAACTGGAAAAATGTGTGTTTGCAGGTTCCAGAAATTCAATTTCTGGGGTTTCTTCTCTCCACTTCTGGTTTTCGCATGGACCCCGAGAAGGTCCACGCTGTGCTTGAGTGGGAGCTTCCTGAGAATCAGAAGGCGCTGATGCGTTTTTTGGGCTTTGCCAATTATTACAGGAAGTTCATTTTGAATTATTCTTCTATTGTTAAACCACTCACTGATATGACCAGAAAGGGGGTAGATTTTTCTTCTTGGTCAGTAGAGGCGCGTAAGGCTTTTTCTGATATCAAGGAGAGTTTTGCTTCCGCTCCCATCTTGGTGCAACCTGATGTTTCTTTACCCTTTATAGTTGAGGTTGATTCTTCTGAGGTGGGTGTGGGGGCGGTCTTGTCTCAGGGTTCCTCTCCTGCCAATTGGCGACCGTGTGCCTTTTTCTCAAGAAAACTCTCCTCCGCAGAGAGAAATTACGATGTGGGAGATAGGGAATTGTTGGCCATCAAGTTGGCTTTTGAGGAATGGCGCCATTGGCTAGAGGGAGCCAGACACCCTATTACCGTATTTACTGACCATAAAAATCTGGCCTACTTGGAGTCAGCCAAGCGTCTGAACCCGAGACAGGCCAGATGGTCTTTGTTCTTTTCTAGGTTTAATTTTGTTGTCACGTTCCGCCCTGGAGTTAAGAATGTGAAGGCAGATGCCCTGTCAAGTTGTTTTCCGGGAGGCGGGAATTTTGAAGACCCGGGTCCCATTTTGGCTGAAGGTGTGGTGGTCTCTGCTCTTTTTCCTGAATTGGAGGCAGAGGTGCAGGCAGCCCAGTCAGAGGCTCCTGATCTTTGTCCTCCTGGGAGGTTGTTTGTGCCTCTCGCTTTAAGACACAAGATTTTTAAAGAACACCACGATACGGTCCTTGATGGGCACCCAGGGGTAAGAGCCACACTGGATCTCATCGCTCGGAGATTCTGGTGGCCTGCGCTTCGTAAGTCGGTTGAGGGTTTTGTTGCAGCCTGCGAGACTTGCGCTCGTGCCAAAGTCCCTCATTCACGGCCATCAGGTCCTCTCCTTCCCTTACCCATTCCTTCCTGTCCTTGGACACATCTGTCCATGGACTTCATAACGGACCTGCCTCGTTCCTCGGGGAAGACTGCGATTCTGGTGGTGGTGGACCGTTTTAGCAAAATGGTGCATTTCATCCCTTTTCCGGGTTTGCCCAATGCTAAGACGCTGGCGCAGGCATTTATTGATCACATTGTCAAATTGCACGGTATTCCTTCAGACATAGTCTCTGATAGGGGCACGCAGTTTGTTTCCAGATTCTGGAAGGCTTTCTGTTCTCGCTTGGGGGTTCGGTTGTCATTCTCTTCTGCTTTCCACCCGCAGTCAAATGGCCAGACAGAGCGCGTCAATCAGAATCTGGAGACATATCTGCGCTGTTTTGTGGTGGAGAATCAAGAGGATTGGTGTTCTTTTTTGTCCCTTGCTGAGTTTGCTTTAAATAACCGTCGTCAGGAGTCCTCTGATAAGTCACCATTTTTTGGTGCATATGGGTTTCATCCGCAGTTTGGGACTTTCTCGGGAGAGGGGTCTTCTGGTTTACCTGATGAGGACAGATTCTCCTCGTCTTTGTCATCTATTTGGCAAAAGATTCAGGATAATCTAAAGAGCATGAGTGAGAGATATAAGCGTGTGGCTGATAAGAGACGTGTGCTTGGTCCGGACCTGAATGTTGGTGATCTGGTGTGGTTGTCTACCAAGAATATCAAATTGAAGGTTCCCTCCTGGAAGTTGGGTCCTAGGTTTATTGGGCCTTACAAAATCCTGTCTGTCATCAATCCTGTTGCATACCGTCTTGATCTTCCTCAGACTTGGAAGATCCATAATGTTTTTCATAAGTCCTTATTGAAACCTTATGTTCAACCCATTGTACCCTCGCCTTTGCCTCCTCCTCCGATTATGGTTGATAGGAATCTTGAATTTCAGGTCTCTAGGATTGTGGATTCTCGTCTTGTCCGCGGTTCTCTTCAGTACCTTGTTCATTGGGAGGGGTATGGTCCTGAGGAGAGGATGTGGGTCCCAGTGACGGACATTAAGGCCTCTCGTCTCATCAGGGCTTTCCATAGGTCCCATCCTGAGAAGGTGGGTTCTGAGTGTCCGGAGTCCACTCATAGAGGGAGGGGTACTGTCCCAACCAGACAGCTGAGAAGCTCTGACAGAGGCCTTTCAGAACCTCCTCCTTGAGTTTCTGTGTTGTGGTATTCAGTTCCTTCTCTCGTTAGTCTCTCTCAGCTGTCATGTGTTGGACTAATTGCTTCCCTTTAAATTCCTCCCCAGAATGCTTTTCTGGGCGGCTTATACTTCTTCCTGGAGCGTGTGTGCATGCTGACCTTGTTCTCCTGCCTGCTACAAAGCTAAGTGTTGTACCTTTATCTGTTATTTTCTGTTTGCTGGATCCCAGGTGACCCTGACTCCCTCCGTATCTTGTGTAGGGAGCCGGTGGTCGTGTCCCCTCACTATTGTAGGGTGCTCAGGGCTTTATAGTCAAAGTTCATGGATATGCAAACCTCCACCATTGGGATCTTTGCATAGGCTGAGCAGCCAGGGAAAGTGCCAGGTCTTCTGCAGGGGTCTCCCTTGGTTCCTTAGCTTTTGGATCCAGCGAGTCATTTATACATGTTGCTTTGCCTTGTTTCCTGTACACCGTCCGTGACATTCACATTTTTGTACCAAAGTTTGTAAACGCTATAACTTTTACCCAAACCATTTTTTTTTTTTGCCCAAACATTTTTTTTTTTTTATCAAAGACATGTAGAACAATAAATTTAGCGAAAAATGTATATATGGATGTCGTTTTTTTGCAAAATTTAGAGCTGAAAGTGAAAAATTTAATTTTTTTGCAAAAAAATCGTTAAATTTCGATTAATAACAAAAAAAGTAAAAATGTCAGCAGCAATAAAATACCACCAAATGAAAGCTCTATTAGTGAGAAAAAAAGGAGGTAAAATTCATTTGGGTGGTAAGTTGCATGACCGAGCAGTAAACGGTGAAAGTAGTGTAGTGCAGAAGCGTAAAAAGTGGCCTGGTCATTAAGGGGGTTTTAGCTAGCGGGGTTAAAGTGGTTAAAGGCGTTGTCCCACAAAAAATATTTTACAGTTTTCAAACCAGCACCTGGATCTGAATACTTTTGTAATCACATGTAATTAAACATTTAGCATAGCCACTGAGTTATTCAATAAAATGTATCTGTATAGGGCCACTTAATTTCTAATTTCTTTGTACTTCTCACTGAGATGGCCGCACATGCTCAGTTTCATCTTTCGACTACCTCCTGAGCTATGATAGGGAGAGCTGGGACACACCCCCAGAGCTGCAGCAGAACAGACACTCCCCTCGAGCTGTCAGCTTGATATAAATCTAGCAGAGCAAATGAATGGTGAGATCTCTAGAGCCATGTGAGACACTTGGCTGGTTCTAGCTTTGTTAGAAAGGTTTTGCCATGTACTATATAACGTCTGATTTTAATTTTTTTACATTATTCATGGGATAACCACTTAAAAGGAAATCTGTCACCAGGAAAATTGCTATTAAAGCAAAGCCATAGCCTAATAGCACTTAGTACCTCATTTCCAGATGTGCCTTTGTTCCAGCAATAGATGTTTTCTATTGTCTGAAAATCCAGTTTATGGATTATAAATGGGCTAGTATGGTGCCCAGAGGGGCGTCATTCTTGCAGGAAGAAGCCCAGGCACACCTCCTGCCACAATATGTCCGCCCACCCCTCCTACATCACATTCAAGCCCCCATTTTCCCTGCTCCCAGCATAAGGATGGGCTTGTGCACTAGCAGTAGGCGTGCCTGGGCTCCTTCCTGCAAGAATGACGCCCCTCTGGGAACCTAACTGGCTCATTTGCATTTCAAATAAACTGCATTTTCAGAAGATGGAAAACAACTATTGCTGAAAAAAGGCATATCTGGAAATAAGGTACTAAATGCTATTAGGCTATGGCTTCACTTCAATAGCGATTATCCTGGTGACAGATTTCCTTTAACCCCTTCACCGTTCTCGCATCATGACGTAATAGCATGTCATGGTGAACAGGCGGGCATCTGAGCGGTGCGCCTCAGATCACTGCAGGGGCCCGGCAGTCCCTGATAGCCGGGTCCATGCTGTATCCGCCGGCCTCGCTGCAAAAGCCGATACTGGTGGATTAACCCCTTCTATGCCGCATTCAGCGGTGACCGCTGCATAGAAGGGGTTTGCTACGGGTGAGGGAGCCCATCGGATCCCCGCCCTGCTGTGGCAGGGACTGGATGGGTGACAAGGCAGTCTGATGCTGTGCAGAGGATGCCCAATGCCTTGCACGGCATCAGGACCTGCCTTCTACTGGTGCCCAGGAGATCCAGCCTCAGGCTGGATCTCCTAGGCAACCTGTTAGAGTATTACTCTGTGTAATACACTAATAAGCAATGCATTACAATACAGATGTATCGTAAAACATTGCAGAGGGGATCAGACACCCAAAAGATGAAGTCCCAGACTGAAACGGAAATAAAGTTGCTGTTTTTTTAAACTGTAAAAAAATGTGTTATTAATAAATAAATGAAACCCTCCTTGCACAGATTTTATAATAAAAAAAACAGACATATTAGGTATCACCGCATCCGTAATGACCGGCTCTATAAATATATCACATGATCCACACTGTCCGATAAAATCCATAAAAATTAAAACTGTGTCAAAAAAGCCATTTTTGTCACATCACAAAAAGTGCAACCCCAAGCGATCAAAAAGACGTATGTCCCACAAAATGGCACCAATAAAACCGTCACCTCATCCCACAAAAAATGAACTCATACATAAGAAAATATCTCGAAAAAATATAGCTCTCAGAACATGGAGACACTAAGGGTACTTTCACACTTGCAGCAGAGGATTCCGGCAGGCAGTTCCGTCACTGGAACTGCATGCCAGATCCATCAAAACGTATGCAAACTGATGTAATTTGTCAGACGGATCTGTATGACAAAGGCATTGAAATGCCGGATACGTCTCTACGGTGTCATCCGGAAAAACTGATCCGCCATTTTTTTTTACACATTTTTGCGCAGACCGCAATGCTTGATCCGTTTTGCCAGAACACTCAGGGCTGGATCCGGCATTAATGCATTTCAATGCGAAAAAATGCCGGAATCCGGCATTCCGGCAAGTGTTGCGGAATTTTGGATGGAGATAAAAGAGCAGCATGCTGCGGTATTATCTCCGTCCTGAAAAGGCAAAAAGACTGAACTGAAGACATCCTGATGCATCCTGAACGGATTGCTCTCCATTCAGAATGCATTAGGATAAAACTGATCAGTTATTTTCCGATATTGAGCCCCTAGGACGGAACTCAATGCCGGAAAAGAATAACGCTAGTGTGAAAGTACCCTAAAACATATTTTTTGGGGTTTTAAATATGCTATTATTGTGTTGAAGTGAAATAAATCAATAGTATACAGGTCCTTTTAAAAAAATTAGCATATTGTGATAAAGTTCATTATTTTCTGTAATGTACTGATAAACATTAGACTTTCATATATTTTAGATTCATTACACACCAACTGAAGTAGTTCAAGCCTTTTATTGTTTTAATATTGATGATTTTGGCATACAGCTCATGAAAACCCAAATTTCCTATCTCAAAAAATTAGCATATTTCATCCGACCAATAAAATAAAAAGTATTTTTAATACAAAAAAAAGTCAACCTTCAAATAATTATGTTCAGCTATGCACTCAATACTTGGTCGGGAATCCTTTTGCAGAAATGACTGCTTCAATGCGGCGTGGCATGGAGGCAATCAGCCTGTGGCACTGCTGAGGTGTTATGGAGGCCCAGGATGCTTCGATAGCGGCCTTAAGCTCATCCAGAGTGTTGGGTCTTGCGTCTCTCAACTTTCTCTTCCCAATATCCCACAGATTCTCTATGGGGTTCAGGTTAGGAGAGTTGGCAGGCCAATAGAGCACAGTAATACCATGGTCAGTAAACCATTTACCAGTGGTTTTGGCACTGTGAGCAGGTGCCAGGTCGTGCTGAAAAATATAATCTTCATCTCCATAAAGCTTTTCAGCAGATGGAAGCATTAAGTGCTCCAAAATCTCCTGATAGCTAGCTGCATTGACCCTGCCCTTGATAAAACACAGTGGACCAACACCAGCAGCTGACATGGCACCCCAGACCATCACTGACTGTGGGGACTTGACACTGGACTTCAGGCATTTTGGCATTTCCCTCTCCCCAGTCTTCCTCCAGACTCTGGCACCTTGATTTCCGAATGACATGCAACAGTCCAGTGCTGCTTCTCTGTAGCCCAGGTCAGGCGCTTCTGCCGCTGTTTCTGGTTCAAAAGTGGCTTGACCTGGGGAATGTGGCACCTGTAGCCCATTTCCTTCACACGCCTGTACACGGTGGCTCTGGATGTTTCTGCTCCAGACTCAGTCCACTGCTTCCGCAGGTCCCCGAAGCTCTGGAATCGTTCCTTCTCCACAATCTTCCTCAGGGTCCGGTCACCTCTTCTCGTTGTGCAGCGTTTTCTGCCACACTTTTTCTTTCCCACAGACTTCCCACTGAGGTGCCTTGATACAGCACTCTGGGAACAGCCTATTCGTTCAGAAATGTCTTTCTGTGTCTTACCCTCTTGTTCGAGGGTGTCAATGATGGCCTTCTGGACAGCAGTCAGGTCGGCAGTCTTACCCATGATTGCCGTTTGGAGTAATGAACCAGGCTGGGAGTTTTTAAAAGCCTCAGGAATCTTTTGCAGGTGTTTAGAGTTAATTCGTTGATTCAGATGATTAGGTTAATAGCTCGTTTAGAGAACCTTTTCATGATATGCTAATTTTTTTAGATAGGAATTTTGGGTTTTCATGAACTGTATGCCAAAATCATCAATATTAAAACAATAAAAGGCTTGAACTACTTCAGTTGGTGTGTAATGAATCTAAAATATATGAAAGTCTAATGTTTATGAGTACATTTCAGAAAATAATGAACTTTATCACAATATGCTAATTTTTTTTGAAGGACCTGTACATATTAGGTATCACTGCATCCGTAATGACCAGCTCTATAAAAGACCGAACCCCTCAGGTGAACAACATAACAAAAATTAAATAAAAACTGCCAAAAAAAGCAATTTTTGTAACCTTACATCACAAAAATGGCAACACCAAGTGATCAAAAAGGCATATGCCCCCTAAAAGTACTATTCAAACGGTCACCTCATCCCACAAAAAATGAGACTCTAACTAACACAATCGGTCAGAAAAATATAAAAGCTATGGCTCTCAGACTATGGAGATACTAAAAAAAGCTATGGCTCTCAGACTATGGAGACACTAAAACATAATTTTTTTGGTTTCAAAAACGCTATTTTTGTGTAAAACTTAAATAAATAAGAAAACATATACATATTAGGTATTGCCACGTCCATAACAATCTGCTCTATAAAAATGTCACATGACCTAACCCCACAGGTGAATGCTGTAAAAAGAAATTTGGTCACCTTGCCACATAAAGTGTAATAATGAATGATCAAAAAATCATATTTACCAAAAAATAGAGATAGCCTTGCGGCTCGCCTGGTGGTCGTTTCGCAGCGAACTTTGCTCGTTCATGGTTTGCCGAACGGGCAAACATATGGCGATTTCCGCTGGCGCCATATTCTTTTACATTGTGAAGAACTTTGACCCATGACACATCCATCAAGTGGTACAGGACAGCCAATTGAGATGTTTCAGCACATAGACATACTCCCTACCTTATAAATAAACCTGATCTGGCCACCATTTTACATTCAGTCTGTTGCCAGTGTAGGGAGAGGTTGCTGTGTGGAGCCGGGACAGACTGTTAGTTAGGGACACCAACTGCTAGCTACTAGAGCCATAAAAGTCCTTTTAAGGACTTGTATAGGTGTGCTATCGATAGGTGTGACTTACTGACGGGTGTAATATACTTTCTAACATAGAAAGTATATTATAGTGCATTTGTATTGTGCAGAAGTTGTGTGCGGTTCTGCTGAGATACTTCAGCTACACAGAGCTCCAAATGCTATTGGAACAAATAATTTCTACTGGTGTGATATACCAGTTGCCCCCCCAAAAAAAAAACTGATTAAAGCAGGGGTGTTATATACCAATTATATACTTTCTATATAGTGCAGTTGGGTAGTGCGGCATTTATTTGCGGTTTTGCCGAGTTACCTCAGCTACAGATAGTGACAAACGACATTAGAACAAATAATTTATTTTGGTGTGATATACCAGTTGCCCCCCCAAAAAAAACTGATTGAACCAGGGGTGTGATATAACTTCTTCTAAAAATACTGCTTTTCTATAGGGACTTTTGTCACAGGGTCATTTTGAAAATGACAGGCAGAGGAAGAGGCAGGACATTCCAGGGGTCGGGCAGGTGCACCAGGCTGGAGCCTAAGTGGGAAGTTGCAGAAGGTGCATGCGATTACGTCAAAGGACGCACCAGACTTGGTTGAGTGGCTCACTCAGCCTTCCGCTTCTGTACCCTCTTCATCCTCTCTATCTGCACCCTCTTCACTCTCTGCTGTGTGCACCCCCAAAGACACCACCACCATCATATCCCCTCTGCTCAAGTCAGAGGAATTATTCTCCCATCCATTACAAGACCTTACCGATGTGCAGCCATTCTTGGCATCGGATCAGCAAGAGGAGGCGTCAACAGTCTCCACCCAGCAGTCTGATGACAGTACCCAGATCAGCCAAGGAGGGTGGTCCCCGCTGTTGCTGCCTACTCCGAGATCTCTAATGTCAGTGGTGGTGAAGGGGATGTCACGTGGGTGCCCACAAGAGAGGAAGAGGAGGGGAGTTCAGAAGGAGAAACAGAGCAGCAAATAGGGAGAAGACGGAGAAGCAGGCAGAACTTACAGTGCACAAGAGGCAAAAAGCAGACTGCTAACGTATCTGGAACGAGTCATCCACCATGCAAAGGTCAAATCTGGCATTCCCAGGAAGCCAGCACATGGCTCCGCAGTGTGGGCTTTTTTTTTTAACGAGCCCACTGCTGACAATAGTGTTGCCATCTGCAGCCTGTGCTGTCATATGACGTATAAGTTGCAGTAAGCCCAAAACTCACCTAGGTACGACCACCTTAAGAAGGCACCTGGCCTCCCATCACCAAGCCCAGTGGAAGCAACACTGTCAAAACTCACAAAGACACACTCCTGGTGCCCCACGTCCTGCCTCTTCTCCTTCCCCTTCTCCTCCCATTTGTCCTCCACCTTCCCGCGTTCATCTGGCTAAGGGCAGGCTTCCGTGGCCCAAATGTTCGAGCGGAAAAACATGATGACGCAGGATAACCCTCTTGCCCAACGGCTGTCCGCTGGCTTGTCGGAATCGCCAACTACTGACATATAAATTAGTGGACTCGGAGGGCTTTAGAAAATTTGTGGCCATTGGCACACCGCAATGGAAGATACCCGGAAGGAAATATTTCTCCCAGAAGGGCATCCCGGAGCTATATGGCCACATTCAGCACCAAGTGAATGTATCTCTGGCATACAGTGTCGGTGCCAAGATACATCTGACCCCAGACACGTGGTCTAGCAAACATGGGCAGGGAAGGTACATTACTTTTACTGCCCACTGGGTGAACCTTATGACGGGCGTCAAGCATGTAACCTGTGGCACCCATGTGGATTTGGTGTTACCGCCACAGATTGCAGGCAGGCCTGCCTCTTCTTCTCCTTCCTACTCCATCCTGCGTCTGCTCCTCGGTTGACTCCCCCTTTTCCACCGCTACTGCCTCTTCCGCTGCGCCACCCCAGAACCTATTCGACGTGCCAGGTGAGACGTTGCCATGCGAGACGTCGCCATGCTGTTCTGTAGCTGTTATGCCTGGAAGCCAAGAGCCACACTGGTCCTGCACTCCTTCCAGCTTTGCGGTCACAGACTGATCAGTGGCGAACCCTGCTCAATTTGACAGTTGGTAAAGTGGTGTGCGACACTGTGACAATCTCCTGAGAGCTCTGAAACAGGGCAGAATGACACACGTGCCGTGCCTGGTACACATCCTGAACTTAGTCTGATGTCTGATTTGTGACTGCCCGTCATAATGGAACTCCACCTTGTATATGCTTGATTGGCTGCTCTAGCAGAAACATACAGTTAACGACTACCTGTACGAACTCTGCGGCAGGACAGGTTATGGGGAGCTTGTTTTTATTTTTTTCACCGCACCAGTGGCTGCTCATGCGACGCATGCAGACTTCTGCGGCCATTTCATAAGATCACCAAACTGGTCAGGCGCAGGAAAGGGCGCCATCAGTGAAATTGTACCTTACGACTTCTTTCTGGAGCGTGCATTGCATCGTGTCATTGATCAAGCAGTCGAGGAGCAAGAAGATGAGGAAGTCCCGGGGGGGGGGGGGCTACTCCATCTGAGACAAGTCAACAGGAGTCTGAAGAGGAGTCAGAGGAGGAGTGTGCCTGGATGGAGGAGGAGCAAGAAGTGCATGCTTTAAACGTTTCTGGCATCCCTGGTGTTGTCCATGGATGGGGGGAGGAGACCGAGGATGACATTTTCCTGGACGATGAGCAGGAGCCAGGCCACTCCACCACTTCCAGTTTAGTGCAAAGGGAGGCCTTCATCCTCCAGTGTTTGAAGAGGGACCCCCGTTTAAAAAGCATAAAGGGCAAGGACCAGTACTCGGTGGCAACGTACTTAGACCCCCGGTACAAATACAAAATGGCAGACATGTTACAAGAATCACAGAGGGCTGTCAGAATGCAGCACTTCAAGGCCTTGCTTCGAGAAATGCTGCATTCTTCTTTTGCGGGCGATGGAAGAAGAATTTCCACTCACAGAGAAACAGTTGCGGGTACCAATCCAACAGCGCATGCAAGAAGAGGGCGGTTTGAAGATGTGTTAGTCACTTTGGATATGAGATCACTCTTGCAGACAACCCATCAACAGCCCCTCTCCGGATCCAGCCTCACGTAACGCCTAGACCGACAGGTGTCCGACTACATTGGGTCAACGGTCGATGTGGACGCTCTGAGAAGCATGGAACCCCTAGAATACTGGGTGTGCATGCTTAACCTGTGGTCAGAGCTGGCACAATTTGCCACGGAACTCTTGGCTTGCCCTTCATCCAGAGTCCTGTCCGAAAGGACATTCAGCGCAGCAGGGGGGATGGTGACCAATAAGCGCACTCGCCCAGCTCACGACAGTGTGGACTACCTCACATTTCAAAAAAAATGAATGAGGCATGGATCTCGGAGGAATTCAACACCTGTGACGACCACGTTTAATTGAATTTCCTCATGCCAGCCCACAAATATCCGCCACCACCCAGAACAAATATTGGTCCCTGTCTTAGGTAAATACAGCAGCATAAAAGGCCTTTTCCGTCCATTAAATGCCTAATGTTTTGGGCCTCGGAGGAATTCAACACCTGTGACAACCACGTGTTTCAACTATTATTTTTTATAAGAGAGGGATTTTGTTAGCCATGTTTTTAATCTAATTTTATATTTTTTGTTCTTTTAACCATATGTATTTGACCTGTATTTGTACTGGCCTTCAGTAAAATTGATATCCATTGACCATCTAATAAAGCTCCAGCCACATACTTACGTTTTATGTATGCTGAATGCATAATTTTTGGGGCCTGTAGAACACTGGCCTGCTGGAAAATCGATATCTAATGATCGTGTAATCTACCTCCAACCACATACATACTTGTTGTATTATGTACGCTGAATGAATAATCGTTGCGGCCTCGGAGGAATTCAACACCAGTGATGACCACGTGTTATCAAATTTCAACTATTATCATTAGATTTTTTTTCAAGAGGGGGGATTTCGTTAGCTATGATTTTAATACAATTTTACATTTTTTGTTCTTTTAACCACCTCCGGACCGCCTAACGCAGATGTGCGGTCCGGAGGCGGCGGCCCTGCGCAGAGTCACGCATATACGCGTCATCTGGCGAGGGCCGGGATTTCCTGTGAACGCGCGCACACAGACGCGCGCGCTCACAGGAACGGAAGGTAAGCGAGTGGATCTCCAGCCTGCCAGCGGCGATCGCTGGCTGGCAGGCTGGAGATCTGATTTTTTTAACCCCTAACAGGTATATTAGACGCTGTTTTGATAACAGCGTCTAATATACCTGCTACCTGGTCCTCTGGTGGTCCCTTTTGTTAGGATCGACCACCTGAGGACACAGGTAGGTCAGTAAAGTACCACCAAACACTACACTACACTAGACCCCCCCCCGGTCACTTATTAACCCTTTATGAACCTCTGATCACCCCATATAAACTCCCTGATCACCCCCCTGTCATTGATCACCCCCCTGTCATTGATCACCCCCCTGTCAGGCTCCGTTCAGACGTCCGTATTATTTTTACGGATCCACGGATACATGGATCGGATCCGCAAAACACATGCGGACGTCTGAATGGAGCCTTACAGGGGGGTGATCAATGACAGGCGGGTGATCACCCATATACACTCCCTGATCACCCCCTGTCATTGATCACCCCCCTGTCATTGATCACCCCCCTGTAAGGCTCCATTCAGACGTCCGCATGTGTTTTGCGGATCCGATCCATGTATCCATGGATCCGTAAAAATCATACGGACGTCTGAATGGAGCCTTACAGGGGGGTGATCAATGACAGGGGGGGTGATCACCCATATACACTCCCTGATCACCCCCTAAATTGCCAGGGCAGTATAACTACCCCACAAGTGACCCCATTTGGGAAAGAAGACACCCCAGGGTATTCCGTGAGGGGCATGGCGAGTTCCTAGAATTTTTTTTTTTTTTGTCGCAAGTTAGTGGAATATGAGACTTTGTAAGAAAAAAATAAAAATAAAAAATCATCATAATTTTCCGCTAACTTGTGACAAAAAATAAAAAGTTCTATGAACTCACTATGCCCTTAGGGTGTCTACTTTCCTAAATGGGGTCATTTGTGGGGTTTTTCTACTGTTTGGGCATTGTAGAACCTCAGGAAACATGACAGGTGCTCAGAAAGTCAGAGCTGCTTCAAAAAGCGGAAATTCACATTTTTGTACCATAGTTTGTAAACGCTATAACTTTTACCCAAACCATTTATTTTTTTTGCCCAAACATTTTTTTTTAGCAAAGACATGTAGAACTATAAATTTTGCGAAAAATTTATATATTTTTGCAAAATTTTACAGCTGAAAGTGAAAAATGTCATTTTTTTGCAAAAAAATCGTTACATTTCGATTAATAACAAAAAAAGTTAAAATGTCAGCAGCAATAAAATACCAAATGAAAGCTCTATTAGTGAGAAGAAAAGGAGGTAAAATTCATTTGGGTGGTAAGTTGCATGACCGAGCGATAAACGGTGAAAGTAGTGTAGAGCCGAAGTGTAAAAAGTGCATGAAGGGGGTTTCAGCTAGCGGGGCTGAAGTGGTTAAACATACTGTATGTATTTAACCTGTATTTGTACTGGTCTGCAGTAAACTTTATTTCCATTGACCGTGTAATACACCTCCAGCCACATAATCACTTGATCTTTTCTGTCCGGTGAATGCCTAATGTTTGGGGCCTGTAGTCCAGTGGCCTACAGTAAAATTTTTATCCATTGACCGTATAATGTACCTCGAGCCATATAATCAGAATTTCTTTTATGTCAGGTGAATGTCTAATTTTTAAGGCCCGTACTCCCGTGGCCTAAAATAAAAATTTTCTAGGCTCTGACAGGGCACATTTCAGAGAATTTCCCTTAAGGACGCATAAAATTGTCCCCTGAATTAGATACATATTTTTTGTTGGAATTTTTGTCATTGATCCCCCTCTAGTATGTCACTGTCCATGTTGTGGGACTATTTGTACACTTCTACTAAGTATTTAGTGGCTGCAAATATGAGCTCAAGGTTTTTCAGGTTCACCTACCATTAAAGTGAATGGGGCCTGCCTCGAACTTGCGGTTCGCAAATATATGATCGTGTTCGCGAACCGTCCCGGCCGATGTTCATCCACCACTAACCAAAAATGGTACTGATAAAAATGTCAACTTTTCCTGTAAAAAACAAGCCCCTACACAAGACGATCGGCAGAAAAAAATAAAAAATAGGGGCATTCAAAAAATGCTTTATTATGTAAAACTTAAACAAACATATAAAGTAGACCTATTTGATATCATTGCGTCCATAACAACCTGCTCTATAAAAATAGCATATGATCTACCTTGTCAAGTGAATGTTGTAAAAAATAAAAACGGTGCCAAAACAGACATTTTTGGGTTACCTTGTTTAACAAAAAATGTAATATAGAGCAATTAAAAATCATATGTACCCCAAAGTAGTACCAATAAAACTGACAACAAATCCCCTAGTTTCCAGAATGGGGTCACTTTTGGGAGTTTCTACTGTAAGGGTGCATCAGGGGGGCTTCAAATAGAACATGGCATCTAAAAACCAGCAAAGTCCAGCAAATCTGCCTTCCAAAAAACATATATTATAGAGAAAATTTACGGCACTCAACAATAATTAGCAAAAATAGACATTTTGAGCTTAAGGTGGCAGAAAGAAGCAAACCCCAGAAGAGAAGTCATGACAAATGGGTGCGTGATGTTGTGTTCCAACAAGAACCTGTTGAATAGTGTAAACGATCTGTTGTATGTTCTGTGTGTGTTCTCTGATAGTGCTAATCGGGACAATGTCTGGCTATGCCACATGATGACTTCTAATCCAGAATGAGCTGTTGAAATGATGGAGCGATGGAGGCCGTGGGCGTCGCTGACGGGAGAGCCTGATGAAATGCCTGGAATTTGAAGCGAGACAGATTGTCAGCTGCCGTATTGCACACCCCCGGGTCATGGAAGCAGTGTAAGAAGAAATTATTGCAGGCTGCCAACCAAGTAAGTCTCCGTAGGAAACTCATGATTGTGAGGGATTTGGAACGACCTTTGTTGATGATCTGGCAGGTCGCCTGGTTGTCTGAATAGCACCGGACCGACATGTTTGCCCATAAATGACCCCACGCCACGGCAGCCGCCACGATGGGATAGATCTCGAAAAGCGCTGAGGTAGTGGAAAATCCTTCCAAATCCCAGACTGCAGAAGGCCAGCTGCCCCACAGCCAATCGTTCCCAAAAATGGCCGCGAAGCCTGTGGTAGATGCCGCATCTGACCAGATAGAGTGGGAAGAGTCAGATAGCTGCGGGAGGAACATGCTCCTGCCATTCCAGGTGGACAGAAATCTCCCCCACATGCCCAGATCTGCCGTAGCGTGGGCATCCAGGGACAACCTGTGCGAGTCGTGTAGGAAAAGAGGGAAGAGGTGCAGTAGCCGTGATATAAACGAGCGACCCTGGGGTATGATACGCATGGCAAAGTTCAGGGAGCCCAGCAGGGACTGTAGTTATTTGCGGTTGCAGGTGCCGAGTTGAAGGTAGTTGTTTATGTGGGCGAGAATGTCCTGAATCTTTCCGGATGGCAAACTGGCTTGCATTGAGGCTGAATCCAACTGAATACCCAAGAAGGTGATGACCGTGTCCGGCCCCTCTGTTTTCTTGGTGGAGATGGGTACCCCAAGTTCCTTGAACAGCTTGATGGTGGCTCTGAGGCTGGAGGGGGGGGGGGGTGTTTTCCTCCACGAGTAGAAAATCATCAAGGTAATGCAATACCATCGGGCACCTTGCTACGTTTAAAAGCAACCAGCATAATGCTTCTGCAAATGTGTCAAAAATGGCCGCGCTACTCTTGGATCCGAAAGTCAACCGGGAGAAAAAATAATAGTCTCCGGACCACTTGATGCCGTGAAGGTGCCACAGTGTAGGGTGAATCGGTAGCAATTTGAAGGCGTTGGCGATGTCTGTTTTGCTGAGCCATGCTCCGACCCCTGCTTGTATGATGGCGGTGATGGCGTGATCTATGGTGGTGTATTGCAGTGAGAATTCCTCCGAGGGAATGAGGGAGTTAAGACTGGGGTTGGCTGAACCGTGTGGCGCTGACAAGTCGATGATGAGCCTCTGTATCTGGGAAGATTTCCCAGTAACGATGCCAATGGGGTTGGTGCGCCATGTGGCGAATGGGGGGGTTTTGAAAGGTCCTAGCACGAAGCCCTCTGTTACTTCTTGGGTTATGAGGGCGTCAATTGCGGTGGGGTTGTGTTGGGTGGATAGAAGATTGGGACATTCCAGGGTGCCAGTTGGCATGTGCAGGATGCCTGTGTGGAAGCCTTCTGTCAACCCTGCAACGAGGAAATCTGTGAGATGCCTGGATGGGTGCTGTGACATGAACGCGGTAAAAACTGGCATATTGATGGTCGTTAGATACGGCTTTGCAAACATTTTATTTGGACACATGGACTTGGCATGTGCCCGGAAACATTTGGTACATATATGCAACAATCTACACAGGCTGTAATTGCAGGACCCCTCATTGAAATTGTTGCAAATCTGGGACTTGCCCAGAAACTTGATTGGCCGTCCCAGCTTGTCCCGGGCTGATTTTTCCGAAACCCCAGAGGGACCGGCCGTTTGAGAGAGGGCCTGTCTGTCCGCCGCGTTTGGACAGTAATTGGTGGTTTGGGCCGTGGAGGAGCAGTATGCACAGGCTGGTGTCCTCAGGCCTGCGAGGCGCCGGCAAAAAATGACGGTGTCGATCCTTGCCCAGTTGGAGCGGACTCCGTACTGGGAGAAAGCCCCCGCCACTTTCGCCGAAAAAGATCTATGATAATCATAGAAAGCTGATCCTCCATATTTGTTGCCCAGGTCCACCAGTTTGTGCATGTAGAGGTCGAATTCCTCCCTTCTGTTGGGGTAGACCGCACAGATGACATCCCTATAGATGCCAAAGGCCAAAACAAATTCGGGAATAGTTAGTTTCCTATTGAGGCGGGCATCCCTGGACTTGACCACAACCGAAACATCGTCGTAGGCATAGGTTTTGTTCTCAACCACATCCTGGGAGGCAATCAGAAGGGAGGCCAGGTTTACATCCTTACCTTCCAGAATATCCCTTTTTAAGTGCTCCGGTATCATGTGCGCCGGGGTGACTTCTTGGTCATCCAGGTAAACGGATGGCGTGATCACTGGCAATCCGGATGGTGCCGGTGACGCTGCCGGTGGTGGCCCTGCCAAGGAGAGGGTCGTGGTGACCGACTCCAGACTCTCCAACCTAGCGTTGACCTTGGACATGGATGTCATTAAAGAGGACAGCATGGCATGTATATCCCCAGTGCCGGACTGGCTAGGTCCTTCCCCTGCCTCCACGTTATTGGTTGACATGTGCAGTAGCCGTAAAAGCTCAGCTTTCCTTGCCGTGGCGGGGAAGGGAATATGCCGTCTCCTTAACTCCATCGTTATGCGCGGAATTGTCCAGGATCTGATGGATGCTGGACTGGCTAGACCGTCTCCCTGGGTTGAAGTGATGGATCTAGCAGGGGTGCCAGGTAGGGAGAAGTTCTCTATCCCTTCCAGAGACATACTAAAACAAAACAGTTGTTTAGTGTTGGGAAACACAGGATCGTGCTGGCGAGCTAGCTATGCCGGACGGCGAAAAATGATACTAGCATGGTGACAGATGAGGCCCTGCTAATTGCCAAGCGGCTTGAGAGGCTCTATCTAGGAGTTGGCGCAAGGGGTTAATGAGGCCACTTGTCGTGGTGGCAGGAGTGTGAGGCCTCTCGGTGACTGTAAGACAGGACTAGGGGAAGGGAGTGACAGGTGAGGCCCTCTCTATGCAACATGCGAGGCGGCTTACTAACGTGTGGCTCGATGGGCGGCTGCCTCCGAACGTTTGAGGCGGGGTGTTGGCCTTGCGGGACCACTAACTGATGGCGAAGCCAAGAGGGGGTAACCTAGTGGGATAATAGTGCCCCTTAAGCCAGCACACTGACCCTAACGGGATAATCCGAAATGTAAGGAAAACAATCGTTTATGAGCAGGTGTACGTACCTGGTAGCAAGAAAAAGATTCACTGGACACACGTGCAGCGCAAATATGTTTAAGCTTGACCGCCTAAAAAAGGGGGGTAGACAGAAAGTAGTATGACGAGAGTGGACTGTGGTACGAACGTTAGCATGACCTGAGAGGATCATGACGTGAGCATGCAATAATGCCACGCCTGTGCGGATGACGTGCGAAATGAGGCCCGTGACGTGGCAGAACTATTTGCGGAACGTGTGACCATGTGGACTATATGGCGTTTTTTTTTTTGTTTTTTTTGGTGGGACGTGCGGCCATGGATTATGGCGTTTTTTGTTTTTTGTATTTTTTATATTTTTTTTGGAACGTTTGGCCATGGACTATATGGCGGGTTTTCTCCTTTTTTTTTTGTAACGTGTGGCCATGGACTATATGGCGGGTTTTCTCTTTTTTTTTGTTGTGGCGGGTTTCTGTTAAGTTTTTGGTGCTGTGACCTGGTGGTGGTGGGGTGTTGTGACATGAAGGGGATGTCGAGGGCAACAGGCTGGATGCCCCCCCGGACTGCACTGCCTGTGGCAGGGGGCATGATGCTGAGTTCCGCCAGCATCAGGCAGGAGGTCGGGCAGACCTGCGGCGGCCCCCCGCATCAGCCGCACCGGCAGACGGCCGCCGGGACACTGCGCACGCCGACGGGAGGAGGAGCGGCGGGACGGTACCCGGGCAACGGTGGGGGGGGGGGGACGTCTGCAGCAGCGACCATGAAGTGAGGGTGTGAGCAGTGTGGCCTGTGTGATACGGAAGGCCGTGTGAGCGGGTGTGTGAACCTGTGGCCATGTTGCTTGACCTGAAAGGGGGGGGGCACGTATGTGAGTGAGTGCAGGGTGGTGATGGAAGAGCAACTGGAACGGAGGGTGAAGCACAGTAACAATGACCTGGGCTGGCTTGCTGCCGGGTTGGTGACTAGAGTAGGGCTACTGCGCCGTCGTATCCCTATGCATAATCCAAAAAGCATGACAGACATGAAATGGCAAGTGACTTGTAAGCGAGAAAAACGTGACATGAGTGCAACGATGATGAAATGAGTTGGTACAGGGGACAACAGTGAGGCCCCGTGCTGTACCGTTTGGACGACTCACAGTTTAACGGGCAAACGCGACCCACAGTGAACCAGGTGAAGCAGGACGGATGGAACCGGAATGCTCCAAATCCAGAACACTGATGGCAACGAAACAACTTCCAGAAACTCAGCAACTCTCCAGTAACTCTCCAGTAACTCCACAAGCGACTCTCTCTCTCAAAGCTCAGACCTCAGACGGTGCAGGAGCCAGGTGAGGGGAGTGCCCTAAATAGGCTGGAGGTGGACCTCAGCCCCTCCCACAAATCCAGGCAAATTGCCTTAACACATATATATATATATATATATATATATATATACACATAGAAGTCATCTGCAAACATACAAACTGGAGATTACAGCTTAGGGAAAATTAGCACAATTGTCACTAAATATTTTAGAGTCTATTAGGACTATAGTATATAGGCAGTATAGGCTGTTTAGCCTAATATAATATAGAGCACATGACATGGTCACAGAGATACAAGGGGCTGAGGACTGTAGAACATGTTTAAAGGGTTTCTATCATCTCGTTTTGACATAATTAGCTATCAGACACTAGCGATCCGCTAGAGTCTGCTCTACCAAACAATGCTATTACAATACCTTTGTGTGCAGCCGTTTGCCTAAAAACCAAACTTTTATTGATATGCTAATGAGCCTCTAGGGGCGTCTTTTCAGCACCTAGAGGCTATTCATACAAAATGCCGCCCAGCGCGTCCCTCCAGCCCGCCCATCTCCTCTGGAATGCGATCCTCCCTCTGAGCCAGCGGACGAATTCTCGCGCCTGCGCCGTGTGTGTCTGTATTCGGCGCAGGCGCAGTGAATGTCTGACTGCTCCCTGCACAGACATCAACACTGTGCCTGCGCCGATTACGCCAGAGTGCTCCTAGGAACAGATGGCACAGGTGCAGTGGAGATGCCGGCGCAGGGAGCGTTCAGACAGTTACTGCGCCTACGCCGAATACAGACGTGCACGGCGCAGGCACGAGAATTCGTCCACTGGCTCAGAGGGAGGAGCGCATTCCAGAGGAGATGGGGGGGCTGGAGGGCGGCATTTTGTGTGAGTAGACCGAGCCTCTAGGTGCTGAAAAGACGCCCCCATAGCACCTAGAGGCTCATTAGCATATCAATAAAAGTTCATTTTTTAGGCTGCACACAAAGGTATTACAATAGCATTGTTTGGTAGAGCAGACACTAGCGGATCGCTAGTGTCTGATAGCTAATTATGTCAAAACGAGGTGATAGAAACCCATTAAGCATACTGAAAACATTGCACAGATAGGAAGAGACATCTACAGAAGGTGTAGTGAAGGAGCGTCATGGTATATAATAAACAGGCATATAAGGCATATGATATGTGAGCCAGAGTGTACTGTACATACCTCCAATGTGATGCTGTCCGGAAGAAAGGTGGCGTTATGTAGAACTGACTGCGCATGTCTGGGTTTAAGTAAGACTTTGGTGGCGAGAGATTTAGAGCATGTGAGCAGTGTCTGACCTCATAAGGAGCGCGTGCATGCGCAATGGTAAATTATGGGCAAAAAGGGAGAGCCTAGCAGAATGTCCGGTCACATGATCGGCAATGTGTCACATGCAATGTGTGCACATCAACCGACGCATGCGCTGGGGAACTATCTGGCCGTATAAGGAGCGCATCTCTAAATTAAGGAATATTTAGCACATAAAAAAAAAGGTATTGGAAAGCCAACTTATTATGATTCTATACATAGATGAGCTACAGATAAATGAATGGATGGATGAATGAATGAAGTGAACCAAAATGTATCCAGACACATATTGACATATGAAAAAAAAGGCCAATATATAGAAGATTTTGTACAAATAGTACGATGCAGAATCTGCATTAGTGTATAGTAATAGTTAATAACAATGGTTTAGGTAAATGCAAACTTAGGAGAATATACAATACAGATTTGGTATTTTAGGATACAAGGGCATATGTTAGAGACAATACATATTACATAAAAAAACGTACATGTATATTGAAATCATTACATAAATAAATCAAAGTCACGGTTGAATCCCATTGGGGATAATGTCTTCGATTCGTGTATCCAGTAGGATTCACGTTTTTGGAGTAACAATTTGTGATTACCTCCTCTCTGTGTATTGAGGACGTGTTCAATAATTTGAAATCTGAGTTGACTAATACAATGTTGTGCTTGGATAAAATGATGAGGTATTGGAAGTTCAGACTTATTACAATGTATGTGTCACGATACTAGTGGAATACTGCTGGAATACAATGGTAGGGACAACGCCTGTACACAGGAAACACTGGAGTCTTGAATAGGAGGTTGCAGGACTTAAGGATGTAGCAGAGCCAAGCAAGCAGAGCCATAACCGGTAGCAATGGTGCAGGACTGAAGGATGCAGCAAAGCCAGGCAGGCGGAGATGTTACCGGTAGCAATGGTGCAGGACTGAAGGATGCAGCAGAACCAGACAGGCGGAGCCGTTGCCGGTAGCAACGGTGCAGGACTAAAGGATGCAGCAGAGCCAAGGTCAGACGAGCAATGGGTCAGGGCAGGTGGCACAGGAACGTAGTCAAACAATCCGGGTCGGCAACAGGAGGTAGCAGGATCTCACAAGGTAGCAGGGTAAACCGCAAGTAGGAGGAACAAACCAGAGAGCTAGTTCCAAGCAAGAGGACTGCACGAGCAGAAGCTAAACACATTACTCAAGCAATTAGTAACAGGTTTGAGAGGTTTAAATGTGAAACAGGAAGTAAGATGGCACCCAGCTGAGACACAATCCACCATCTTAACTGAGGGAGAACTTGAGGGCAAGACAATCTGAACTAAACAGACGTAGCTGGATGATTCCTGACATTATGTCAGATTTATGTTTGCAAATGCAATCTCGCACACACTGGGAAGTCTCTCCAATGTATGGGAGACCGCAAGTGTCCCGAAGACACAGGAACAGCAAGAGGGGTACGAGGATGCTGTCCGAAACTGACAAAGAAAGGAGATGACCCGTAGACTCACTAGTATGATTATTGTAGGAGAACTCCGCCCAAGGTAAAAATTGTACCCAGTTGTTGCGTTGGGCTGAAACAAAGTGCCGAAGGTAATTCTCCAATATCTGAGTGACCCGCTTTATTTGTCCGTAGGTTTGGGAGTGATAACTGGAGGAGAAGTCCAGGTCAACCTCTAGTAATCGGCAAAGAGCTCTCCAGAGCTTGGAAGTAAACTAAACTCCCCGATCATAGACAATATGCCTAGGTAAGCTGTGCAAATAAAATATATGTTGCACGAACAATTTGGCAAGCTGCGCCGCCGAGGGAGTCAAAGGGATGAAGCGGTCCACAACTACCTAAATCACGGTACATCTGGCCGATGAGGGTAGATCTGTAATAAAGTCCATAGCAATGTGTTGCCATGGAGCGTCAGGAACAGGTAGCGGTAGCAACAGACCAGACGGTTTGCTGCTTGAGATTTTATATTGAGTACAGATAATGCAGGCAGAGACATAATCACGTACGTGGACAATGTGGGCCACCAGTAGTAGTGAGACACTAGTTCTGTGGTCTTGCCAATACCTGGATAACCAACTAGTTTGGAGTTGTGGCCCCACATTAGGATACGTCTTCTTTTGGCCGAAGGAACAAACCTCCTCCCGGGAGGAATTTCTCCTACAAGGACAGGAGCCACTGTGATCACGTGAGCAGAATCTACAATTCATTGGGGCCTCTCCTGCTGGTCTGCAAAGTCAAAAGACCTAGACAGAGCGTCCGCCTTGATGTTTTTCTACGCAACTTGAAATTAAAGTGCAACTTGAAATTAAAGCGAGAGAAGAAGAGAGCCCACCTGGCTTGGCAGGCGTTGAAACGCTGAACTGTCTGCAGATAAGTGAGATTCTTGTTATCCGTGAATATTATCACTGGATGCTGAGCCCCCTCCAGCAGATATTGCCATTCCTCCAAGGCAAGTTTTACGGCTAAAAGTTTTCTGTCTCCAATACGGCCGGTGAGAAGCGTTTGGAAGAGAACCCACAGGTAACCACCTTGCCCTTGGAACCTCTCTGAAGGAGAATGGCACCGGCTTCAATGGAAGAGGCATCCACCTCTAAGAAGAATTGACGGGATACATTGGGGTGATGCAAAACTGGTGCGGAAGCAAAGGACTCCTTTAATTGAACAAAGACGGCCTCTGCCTCAGGAGTCCAGTCCTTGGCATTCACCCCTTTTCTTGTCAGAGCGGAGATAGGAGATCCCAGGAAGCGCTGTACAGTCCTAAGGCCCTGTCACCGACACCTTTTCGGGAATCCATCTGCAATCCGGCATCTGAGACGACGTATCCAAGAAACGGTACATAATTTTTCCCGAAGAGGCAATTCTCGAGTTTGGTGTAAAGACTATTTTCTCTCAACCGTTGTAACACTAAACGTACATGTCTCTGGTGAGTGGTTAAATCCGGAGAGATAATCAGGATATCGTCCAGGTACATAATTACACAGACATAAAGCAGATCCCGGAAGACCTGGAATACAGCGGGAGCATTACACAGACCCAAGGGCATGACGAGATACTCCACTCATCGCCCTTCAAATGCGGATAAGATTTTATGCGCCGCGTAGGTCCAACTTTGTGAAGACATTCGTTCCCCGGATCCTGTCGAAGAGCTCTGGGATCAGTGGTAGAGGGAATTGGTTCTTTATTGTGATCTTATTCAGCCCACAATAGTAGATACAGGGCCGTAAGGATCCATCTTTCTTTTGCACAAAGAAGAACCTGGCACCGGCGGGCGATGTAGATTTTCGGACAAACCCTCTTTCAAGATTTTCCTTAATGTACTCAGACATTGCTTGGGTCTCGGGAAGTGAGATAGGGTAGACTCGACCATGAGGAGGAGTGGCACCAGGCAGAAGATCAATCGGACAGACATATGAACGATGAGGAGGCAGGGTCTCTGCCTCCTTCTTGCTGAAAACATCAGCAAAACTAGCATACTGCTGCGTGAGTCCAGGCAGCTCTACTGGTACAGGAGGCAAGGAAGCCGGTCGGATCTCCGCTAAACATGTGGAACGACAGGATGATCCCCAACGAAGAATGTGACTGGAGTTCCAGTCCAAAACTGGGGAGTGCTGACGCAGCCACGGAAGACCGAGGATCACCAGATTCACAGATGCTGGCAGCACATAAAAGGAAATCATCTCCGAATGCAGAACCCCAATTTACAGCTTGAGGGGCTTAGTCACAGAGATCACCGGTTCAGGGAGTGGCAGTCCATTAACAGAAGCCACTGACAGAGGCCATTCGAGACAGCAGGTAGGAAGCTAGAATTGCTGGACCAGAGCTTGCTGGATGAAGTTACCAGCTGACTCAGAGTCCAGGAATGCAGGCACAGACAGTGTGACTCTCTTGTGTGAGAGAGTCACTGGAACTGAAAGTTTCGGAGAGGACTTCTCCTTGTCTAGGCCCACCTCTCCAACTGATCCTAGACCTCGGGCCACCGGGGTACAGAACTGGATGGCGTACTGACCCACAGACATGGAACCTTGATGTAGATGTAGCAGAGCTGATGCAGTGGAGGACGTGCGACCCGGCTCCTCAAAGACCATCTGGAAGGTACTTAGGAAGGACTGCATATTAGTCGTCTCTGGACCTCCACGTTCCCGAATGGAGTTTGACCAGGCAAGGGTCTCATCAGACAGCAGGGATATGATGAAGGCAACCTTGGAACGCTCCTTAGGGATCCTCTGCCCATGTAACTCAAAGTGGATCAGGCGCTGATTGAGGAATCCCAGACACATTTTTGGATTACCACCATAGCGGATTGGCAGCGGAAGTTGCACTTCAGCTGCACTCTGTTCCGGAATCACCGGTGGCATCGTAACTGGTGGAGGAGCGACTGGCAACCCTGCCATTCCCGGAGAGGTGACGATATCTAAGCGAGCAGCAACATTTTTCATGAACTGCATCAATACATTTTGTTGTTCACTCTGGTGCTTTAATTCCTGTAAAAGATCATGAACGGTGGTCTTGGGATAACCAGTGGGGTCCAGGCCTCAGTGTACTGTCACAAATCAGTGGTTGTGAATCCACTGTGCCACTGACTAGAAATACTCCAGAGGGACATGACTAAGCAACTACCTGGATTTCACTAGAGCCTCAGATGGTGAGGATAGGATTGACCATCGGTAGTTGCCAAGGGCTACTCTGAAGCGTAAACCAGACAGTGACAGCTGGTCCAGGCAGACTAGGAGGTACCTGCGAAGGTATCGACAGTATAGACGTAGTAAGCCAGGCAGGGTCGTTACCAGGAGCAACAAGACAGGAACCGGAGGATAAGGCAGAGACGTAATCAGGACGATCAAAGAGTCAGCGCAGGCGGCATAAGAGCAAGGTCAGACAATCCGGTTTGGCAACGGGAGAGACAAAGCAAGCAGGCAGGGATCAAACGATAAGCGAAGTCCAGGAACGAAGTACGGGTCAGGAACACAAGTGGTTATCAAGCTCTTTAGCAATAGACTAGGACTTTGACACTGAGGCATCCAGTACTGAGACACTTAACCTGTTTGGGACACAGGGCGTACAGGTTTGCCCTGATGTCCTGGTACTTAAGGACACAGGGCGTACCTGTACGTCCTGTGTAGTTCCAATCACCGCAGCACGGCGGGCGGTGATCAGAACAAGGTGCTTGCTCAAATCATTGAGCAGGCACCTTGGGTCAATGCGCGGGGGGGTCCCGTGACCCCCCCGTGTCGGCGATCGCCACAAACCGCAGGTCAATTCAGACCTGCGGTTTGCGGCTTTTAATGTAGGTTGCGGCGGCGGTGCTATCGAGTCCCAGTGCGGCTGTATGGGGGACCCGATGGCATGGAAGTCAGCGCAATGCCTTCCTTAGGCATCAGCGCTGCCTTCCGGTGACGAGCCTGTGAGATCCAGCCCCCTAGATCTCACAGGCCGCAATAATCATACCCTACCTAAGATAATTGGCCAAAAAGTGAAAAAACTATGGCTCTCAAAAATGAAATCATTGTGTAAAACTTACATATATAAAAAAAATTGTATACATATTAGGTAGTGCCACGTCCGTGACAACCTGCTCTATAAAAATACCACATAATCTAACCTGTCAGAGGAATGTTGTAAGGGCAAAAGGCAGGGACAAGCTCCCGTCCACCATCACCCTGGACCTAGGATTGGAATATATGAGTTGGATCCATCTTATAAATCCCTCCCCTACACCAACCTTTTTTAACACTGCCCATAAATACTCCCACTCGATGCAATCAAAAGCCTTTTGTGCATCGAGTGAGAGTATAGCTTTTTCGCCAACTTCTGTTTTATTAGCTTCAATATTAAGGTACAACCTTCTAATATTTGAATATATTGTCCTCCCCGGTATAAAACCTGTCTGATCTTCATGAATTATACCTTTAATCACCTTAGAGAGCCTACCAGCCAGAACCTTTGCTAATATCTTCACATCCGTATTCAACAGAGATATTGGCCTATATGAGCCAGGATCTAATTGGTCTTTATCTTTTTTTGGGATCAAAGTTATTATTGCTTCTCTCATTGACTCTGGTAACTCACCGTTTTTTTGGGCCTCACGCAATGTCTCACTTAATTCCGGTATTGACACCTGTGAATAAGTTCTATATATTTCAAAAGGAAGTCCATCGCACACTGGTGATTTTAGTGGTTTCACCTGACCCAGAACATCCTCTATCTCTAAATTAGAAATTTCTTTATCCAGGAATTCTTTTTGTATTTTAGATATCTCGGGAATAGCAATCTGATCTAAGTAATTGTCCAGGTCTTTTTTGTTGTATTGTACCCTAGACTTATACAGTTCCTCAAAATAATCAACGAAGACCTTTTTTATTCCCTCGGGTGAACTAACTATTTCATCTCTATTATCCTTAACAGCCCCTATCCATGCTTTCCCTTTCAGATTTTTCACTATACCTGCTAGAATTTTTCCAACCTTTTCTCCCTCCGATGCCAACTGAAACCCCTGAAATAGCAATTCCTTCCTTGTTTTATCCATATAGTATGTTTTTAAGTTTTCTTGTTCTTGCTCCCATTTCTTCTTATTATTTCCGGTTGGATTCCTTATACATCTAACTCTAGCTTCATCTAGGTTCTTTTCCAATAATTTACCCTTTTCTTTAATAGTTTTTCTAAAACAGTTCACCTTTATAAACAGACATCCTCTCAAGTATGCCTTGGCCGTGTCCCATACTATAGATCTTTTAGCAGAGCCGATATTTTCCAAAAAAAAATTTTTTAAATCCAATCCTATACTCTCTTTATCTAGAATATACATTAACCAGTGAGGGTTGAGCTTGAACAGAGGCAGCTTTTGCCTCTTGTTCAAATCCAAATCCATTATAAGAGCACTATGATCTGATAAAACCATGGGGAAGTACTTTATCATTATCCTATTTTGGGTCATTAAGTTTTTATTTCCTAGAACCATATCTATTCTTGACCACGTCTGGTGTGTTTTAGAATAACAAGAGTACATTATTTCCTCTGGATTTAAGTAGCGCCAGACATCAATCCAATTAAACTCCAGGACTGTTTTACAAAAATCTACATTTTGCACTCTTCCCCCTCCGCCAGACACCCTGTCTCTGAGTGGATCCATTACAGCATTATAATCTCCTGTCGCAATCATTATACATTCCTGTTTATTCAACATAAATCTATGCAACTCGTACAACACATCTGATTTATATGGAGGAGGAATATATACATTTGCAATCACCATCCCAACCCCCTCCACTTTACAATGTAGAAAGAGGTACCTACCATAATCGTCCGCCTCGTATTTAACACACTCAAATTTAATCTTTTTATGTACCAAAATTGAAACCCCTCTAGAATAGGTAGTATATACCGAGTGATACCCTTCGACACTCCATCCCTTCTCCATCCATATGAGGGAATCTTTAACTAAGTGTGTCTCTTGGAGGCAGACGATGGCCGGCAAAAACCTCCTAATCCACTCAAAGACAGCATATCTCTTAATCCTTTCCCGCAAACCTCTCACGTTCAGCGAGACAAACCTAACCATATAGCAGAGGGGGAAGAGAACAAAAAAAAGAAAGAAAGAAAAAAATAAAACAGAGAAACCCCTCTCTCTCCCCTCTCCGAGATACCCCCCCCCCCTGTCCTTCTGAGTAGCTCCCCCTCTGCTGGTCAGCAGATAGGGCAGCTCCATAACTCAGCATTATGGCTCCCCGACCCCCCCCCCCTTCACACCCCCAGCCCCCTCAACTGCCGATCGTATCCAACCATTCATTTGCATCAATAGGTGTCTGAAAGAATTCGACCTTTCCTTTATACTCCACCCTTAACTTTGCCGGAAAGAGTAGACTGTATTTCAAACCCACCTCCCTTAATCTCCTCTTTACACTGATAAACTCCTTCCTGCGTGTATTAGTGTCTGCAGAGTAATCTGGGAATAGTCTTATTTTTACCCCACGAATCTGATATTTATCAGAAACTCTAGCGTCCGACAGTATTGTGTCCCGGTCCCTAGAAAGTACACATTTCACCACCATATGTCTGGTATAATCCCCTGGGACCCTCTTTTTCGCTGGGACCCTGTGTGCTCTTTCAATTGCAAAAGTGGGCGAAAGAACTCCCTCCTTACAGTTCTCTTTTATCCACCGCTCCATAAAATCTACACTATTATTCCCTTCTTCCCGTTCTGGAATCCCTACACATCTTATGTTTGCTCTCCTTGATCTATCTTCTTGATTTATTAATTTTATTTCCATTTTATTATTTGTCTCTTTTAGACTTACAACCTCTTTCTTTAATTTCTCTACCGAATATTCCAAGGGGGAAATCCTTTTTTCCACCTCGTGTAGTCGCTCTCTTAATTTCTCCATATCTCCTCGTATTATGCTAACATCCGTCTGTACCGCCCCAATCTGTGTCACTATGCTCCCCACTATATTTTCAGTCCTAGACACAGTCTGAAATATATCTTTCATCATTTTAATATCCATCTCTGGAACTACTTCGGGGGTTCCTAAATCCCCCGTTATACCTGCGATCCCATTCTCCTGTGTCAGGGTATATGCCTCTGTGTGTCCAGTCTTTTCTTTCTGCAAAGGGGTAGAGACTGGGGAATTTGGCGTCAAATATTTACTTAAACTATGCTGTTTTGCCCAGTCTCTAACCCTGGAATTGATCTCCTACTGCTAACGCCACCAGGAGCGCGTTGTTCCTCTTTCTTCTTTGGGGGCATCTTATACTTTTGATTTTATTTTCCTTTTTTTTTTTCCTCTGTACCTATTCTCCTCCCTCCCTCCTCTACCACTCTAGCCCCTTCCCTTTCTCACAGCTATCTCAATTATTTCCAGGTGTTTTCCCTCAGCTCTTACAAATTCTCTTAACACCAACATAAAGACACTATTTGGAACTATAATACAATATCAATGTTAATATCTTATCAACAATTTAGTCCAAACAGTTAGTCCGACCAAGCAGGCCCGTATATACGGGCTAATTCCCAGAGGGAAAAAAGAAAGAAAAAGGAGAGAGAAAAAAAGAAAAGAAAAGGGAGAGGTTAGTTAATTAAAGAAGCAAAATATTAAAATGGGGAGGATAGGGGGGAACAGATCCAATTAAAGTGTTATTGTTGGAGCTCCTGGTATCGGGAAAATTTTTTTTTTTTTAAAACACACAAGATCCTGTCCAGAGACACTTTCTTAGTTCTTCTCTGTATTAGTCCAACATGAGAGGTTAGTAAAAGCAGAGGTCCACAGATCCTCAGGTCCACAGTATTTAACACTAGAGCGAATACAGGAGAGGTTAATACACTTAGAGTTAATCCTTAATTGATCCAGAGGATTAGGAGGGGATTAAGAGGTGTTAAACCTTCACAGTTTCAGAAAGGGGACTTATGCTCGAAACCGGGAGCGGACCAAATCAGAGTTCACCTCTATTATATAGGAAACGCTCCCCATTATTGACATCACATATCCTCAACAAATCTTCACCCCTTATTCCTCCTTTCCTCTCCTCTCTCCCTTGCTCTGCTTTCCACAAGAAATACAGGAATGACTTATAAGTGCACGCTACTGCAGATAGTATCCGGCAGGCTCTAGCTTTCGCTTTCACAATCAACTCCGTCAGCACTTCTGTAGTGATAGCAGTTGTAACAAAACTTCTATCCACTGTAGTAAATAGACACCGCAGACACCACCTTCTTCAATAGACGCGGCACAGCTAGCAAAAACGCCAACAGCGATCGGCAGCAGCGATGTCACCGCCCAGCCATCTCAGCCTCTGCAGACACCAAGCGCTGAAGCTCAGGCAGCGCTCACAGACCCCATCAACACAGCGCGGTGCTGCCACTCCACCGCTCCTCCGATCTTAAAATCTCACCACCCTCGGTATCGGCGTCCTCGGCTGGCCAAAATCGTCAGCAGCAAGTGTGGAGTCCTCCATCAATCGCCATGCACCGGACACCAGCCATCAGAAACACACGAGCGGGCTAGAGAGATGGAGGGGGGGCGGAGCCTAACGTCTTCCCACAGACGCTCACATGCTGCGCTTCACCTCTTAGAGAAATTGAAATTAAAGGTGAAATATATTGACTCAAATTTGCCAAGGTCATAAAGTATAATGTGTCACGAGAAAACAATCTCAGAATGGCTTGGATAAGTAAAATTACTACATAACATGACACATGTCAGATTTGTAAAATTAGGCTCAGTCAGGAAGGGGAAAATGGCCCGGATGTGAAGTAGTTAAGGGGACAGGGTGAGCGGAAAACTCGTTCGTGTGAAAGGGGCCTTACTGAGTGAGCATCCACAGGGTGTTTTAGGCACCTAGCTAGGGGCTTAAATCCTCTCCATTAGCAAAGTATAAGGCCCCTTTCACATGTGAACGCATAGCACCTGGGTCTGTGTTTTTTTTTTCACGCATCAATTCTGCATTGCGTGAAAAACGCAGCATGTTCTATATTCTGCGTTTTTCACGCAGCCCTGGCCCCATAGAAGTGAATGGGGCATCAGTGAAAAAAGCATTGCATCTGCTCGCGGATGCAATGCATTTTTCACTGATGGTTGCTAAGAGATGTTGTTTGTAAACCTTCAGTTTTTTTATCACACGTGTAAAAACCGCATCAAAACGCATTGCACCCGCGTGGAAAAAACTGAACAACTAAGCGCAATCGCAGACAAAAAAAGGGATTGAACTTGCTTGCAAAATGGTGTGAGTTTCCCTGAGCCAATTTGTCACGCTCATGTGAAAGGGGCCTAAGTGAATGCAAACATCTTTACTGCAAATGTTGCATATTAAGTCCCAACCTTTCTCACAAAGACCATCCATTTTGCAAGGCAATTACATGCCAATTCTCTGAACCTAGATACGCCAAATAAAACCACATTTTAGTGCAATTTTTTCCAAACTCTGGATGCACTCATGTTAGAAAATGTGGGACAATCTGTCTAGTTATGTTCTGCTGTAAAAATTTACCTTAACTACTTGGGGACCGCCCAATGACTTTAAACAGAGGTCCTCTGTTGTCAAAGGCAGCTGAATTTGCAGAGTTCCAGCTCTAAGCAGTTCTTCTAAACCAGTGGTGCACAACCTTTTTTGGTCTGAAGGCCGCATTGTCACATCGCTCTATTTCAAGGGTCCCCAAATAAAAAACATGGGAATCGGCGCTAATTTGCATCAGCGTATTACACAAGCCAATGCAAAGTGATTGGGGAGGAATGATCACTACCACAGTCATTCCGCTTTAGTTTAGTTATATGATTATTGGTATCCCATCCCTGATTACACAGAGAGATGTGCTGCCGATAATTGTAAACCTTTCATCCTGATAAAATATGCGGATCAGCTGACAAACGAATGATTCCTTGAGTGATCAGAGGCACTTTATTGAACTTATTTTATTTGAACTTATTTTTTTATATATTTTTTCCACATAATTTGTCCCCAAAAGGTCACTGAAAGACCTTTGGGTGACAATGAGAGACTTTTTTTTGGTACTATTTTTCACTGTAACTGGGGCATCAAAAGGAGCCCCAGTTACAGGGGAAACCAGCCTCCTGTGGGGGTTTGTAGAAGGCAGAGCTGATCAGAGTTTTCTGACCCTGCAGCTCTGCGCTCCTCTGCCCCAAGCCGCTAATTGCGCCGCTCATCTGAGGAGAAGGCATAAGCGCTGATAAAGTGGCGCCGCACGACGATGGATCACAGCACCTGGACAGGAGCAGGTCGGGCCTCCCGCTTGAAGTGATAGTGAGGAAGCCGAAAAAAGGCAAAATTTGGTTCTGGGGGCTGCATCTTTCTGGAAATTTTTTTAGGATGTGTTTCTTATATATTGTGTATTGTCATCAAGTCTCTCAGTGTCAGGGTAAATCATTGTAGTGGAAATTTTCCTGTGTATGTCCTGTCACAGCTGTTGGGCTCAGAGGTCTCCGTCAGCGAATGGTCCAATGTGCTATGCGCTGGACTGTGGGCCAGGGGAGACTGATGTGTTCAGTAGAGCAGTGTTTTGTTGGCTGATGTATGGACGCCAGCTAGGGCCCCCGCGCAAGAAGCGGATTTATTGGCTTGGCGTGGATGCATTTGTTAATATAATGAAAGGAATTTGTTTGTTGTCTCTAGTGCGCCTGATCAGCCGCTGGAGATAATGACGTTGTCCTGTAAATAAACATGCATGAGGATCATAGTAATTTTATCTGGCATTGATCACTGAGCAAGGCTGGATAAAGTTAATTCCAGTGGTAATGGTAGATTATTGTATACATGTGTTTGTTAGCTGGCTAGGTTATTCTAAATAAACAGCAGAAAATGCATTTATCACATAGAGAAAATAATAGTCTTGTCTTCCTATGTCATCACTTCCTGTATGTCATCACTTCCTGCATCCTTGTTATGGGCCAGCCCCTTTTACACCTCTTGTGAGTAAATAAAAGAAACAGACTGGGCAGGGGGAAGGGGAGTTGCTCAGCATAATTTAAGATGGTAACACCTGTGTCTGACTCTGACTGTGGTTGAGGGATTTTTACCTTTCCTTACACAAAGTTTGATGAGAGCTGATTTCAAATATTAATATTTATATTTCAGATGGTGAGCTTGGAAGGATTCAACAGTTTTTTTCTCTGCACAGCAGGTAGAATTGGAGAGGAATGTAAACTGTAACTTTCTGCTCGTTAAAAGAACATTTTTCGCTCTATTTGTGTAAGGATAAGGTGTTATTCAGTTGTGTCGTTTTTGGTGGATCTGAGTTTATTGTACAGAGATTGTGATGTGTGTGCTGAGCAGTACAGAGTATTGTGTTTTTTGTTGTAACTTCTTAACTTTTATTTTACAATGATTTTGTAAAAGGCGATTTTATAGAGGCAGCAATTTGTTTTAGTGTTTGTACATTAGAGACAGCATTTAAAGAGTATTTTTATATTGTTAGGCTGTAAATCACCCGCAGAGTGGAGGTTTTGCTCTGGTTTTGGGGGTGGGGAACAGGGAATATAGAAACAGTTTTGTTTAATTTGGATTTTCTATTGCTGGATTTTGTAGACACTATCTTGATTTCCTTTGTGAAGGCCATGCGGTTTGTCGGCCATCTTTAATTTCCTTTGTGTGTGTGAAGACATGTGGTTTGTCGGCCATCTTGGTTAGTTTGCTATGGAAAGTGATTTGGTTGTTTTTGCCTGAAATGTTAGCTTTGTCCAGAATAATTATCTTGCATTTTTGTATCTTTCTATGTACAGTTTAATTTTGTTTTGATAAGTTTTGTGCTGGATATCAGTGGAGTGTTCGGTTATGGTATAGCTCAGTGACCAGTCTGATACAGGAATCATTCTGTGAGCATTAGTGGCAGTTTAGCGGTGAAATCGTTCTATAGTTAATGATTCTGCTTAATGTTTGTATATCTGTGGCTGTTACACTGAATTGTAGACTTGTTTGGGATAATTAATACGGGTACTACAGTGTAGAAAGGAGGTGCTTGTAGTTCTGTGCCAAAAGTATTGGGACAACTCCTAGAGATCGATAGCAGTGTATTTTTCGTAGCAAACATTGTGGTGTTTGTTTTGCTGTGCAATGGAAAGTATTTTTTAAAGAAGTTGAAAAGTTGAAGGACATGGCGGCCATTCTTCAAGCTATGCAGGGATCTACTGATCCATGGCTGCAGGCTCAGAATTGTGTAGCAAACCTGATCGGTGCCAAAAAATTGCGCAAAAGGAAAGGCAAGTATGCTTTGATTTTTGCTGCTGGGTGGATAGTGGATAAATATCAGGAGTCTTGTAGGCCGAAGCTGAGTTTCGAAGGAGAAGTGGAAGATTTAAAAGTGGAAATTGTTAAATTGAGAACTCTTGTCCAGCAGGCAGCAGAAGCTAACGCTAATTATGAATGTACTGTGAGGTGTAATACTGAGCTGTGTAAGGAAAATGAATGTTTATCTGAAATCCTGATGCAAGCACAGGATGCTGTGGGGGAGTTTTCTGCTCTCTGCAGGAGGACAGAGGATGAACATTCTCGGTGCTTAGTGCAGCCGGAGTTATTGAAGCAACCGTTAGAGAGTAATGTGTCTGGGATTAGAGGAAATGTATGGGCTGTAAGCATGAAGAAGTCTGAGGACTGTGGGTCGCATATTGGATCCAAGTCAGGGATGGAGATGGACAATTTGCCTGACCCTGGAGTTGGAAGTGTTGACACAATGCCGGAAGATTCCTCAGATGAGTCCGTGGTAAGTGGACTCAATACAGATAGTAGTGTGGGATCTAGTAATGCTAGGATGTTGTGCACCAAGTCAAATCACCATGTGCCCAGGCAAGGTATTGTGCAGGGAGGCAAGCTATTTGTTGTTTTGTATGCAGGGAATACGGGCACATTGCACGATATTGTAATGCTGCTAATGGCAACAGACACAGGTATGTTAAGTACCCCAGAACCACACCTAGAAGTAAAGTGGTTTATTCAGCTAGGTGGGGTAACGGTCTCAGACATGGTTCTTTGCAAAGGTATAGGGCCCAGGCACAGCTCATTGATCCATGAAGCAAATTTTAAATACCAATATGAATGGTTAAAATTTGAAAATGTGAAGCTCAGAGGAAAGAAATTGGTTCCTCGAATTTAGTAGAGTTTCTAATTTCCGTGTGCCAGAGAAGGGTAAATTAAGGTATTTATAAACCCTCTTACTGTTTGTATTTAAAGAAAATGGAGGAAGTTTGAGACCTAATTTAAATAGATTTTTCCCTTCCCCTAAAAAAAAAAAAAAAAAAACGGTTTTGGGACCTTGTAATGTTAAATCCTGCTTCTTTGTTTGGGGCTGGGCAAATTAACATTTCAATGACTGGGTGGGTAGAAATTCTCCTGCCAGTGTTTACAGTTTGAGGTGAACCCTCCAAGACATTGATGTGTTAATTCAGTCCTATACAATTTTATGTGTTCCTAAGGTTTTTGTTTTTGTATTTGAGTTTGTTTTTTTAAGTTAAAATTTACTTTTTACTGAATCTCAATGTATATAGCAAGACTTTCTGTAACTGAAGTTTTCTATATTGTTTTTTTCTCTCATTTTTGTCTTTGATTAATTTATATTTACATTTTTCTGCAGTTCTATATTCAATCTTAGCATACCTTTTTTCCTTCTATTACTCTTTTCCAAGTGACGGTTCTACACACCAGGACTCTTCTGTCTTTAACAACCAGAGGTTAACCCCGTATTTATTTTTACTTTATCAGCAGGAGATTGACTAGAGGAGCCACATTGCAAAAATACTAAAACACGGGGGGCACACCAATAATCATTGTTAACAGAGTGCTGGCCTGGTATATATATAAAACATGAGAACTACCAGACAAAGAAATACCATATAATGGCCGCACATCAGAGTAGAAAGTAGAAAATATTTTATTGAAATATCAAAGTTAAAAGCAGCATGCACATCGGGCAAACCCCAAGGATGGTGCAGTAAATGGTATGACAATAATTATATCAACATTACAATAAGGTCCCACAGAGATGGCAATGAATAGGCGGGATAACCATAAAATCACTGTCAAGAAATTGTATCCCTCAATCCTATGGTGAGAACATAATCAATGGTAACACACAAGGCATACAAAACCCATCCAAGAGGAATGCACAGCAGCCTAATGCGTATTGCTGGTTCCTAGACCAGCTTCCTCAGAGGTCCATGTGCATTGTGATCCTAAAACTCAACTTTTATAGTCAATATTATTAATTGAATAAATGTTACATAAATTGTAGTCATACCCGATAGGGCAATTCAAATATTTTCAGATGGAATGGTCGACAGGTATCACCTGTTTGTGTCCCGGTGCATGGTCCACGCGCACCCGCGAACGCCAGCTAAGCCGGCGTGTTGATATCGCGGGTGCGCATGCGCAAGATGGCTCCCGGAAGTGACCCCAGCCCCACGATACGCTCCAAACAACGGAAGCGCAGCGTGGAGTCCGACGTCACATCCGTGAGCCACGTCGCAAGATACTCCCCATATGACGCAAAGCACGAGCAAGCGCAGCCACAACAAAAAATGCTAATACACAATGCTTATGCGATATTCTTAAACATGATTAAGTCCTCAATATGCATGATGATGGAGCAATATGTGAGAAAAATAGTCCATTTCGGATTAATCTCCTAAAAATGGATACTATATCCCACAATAAATATGTATACAGTCATACAGAGATATGAAAAATACAAAATATATACACAGTATATATTTATGTGATCCACAACAATCTTAGCAATAATAATATTTGTAAAGCCAAATTCATAGATTTCTAGGGAATATTGCATATCATGCATGATTGAAGGAAAGATGGAGAATCATCATCATAATGTGCGAGCACACAAAAATATATACATCATGAACTATAATTCATATCAATAATGACAGTCTAAGCAATATAATTTATATAACCAGATTTTTAGAGGATATTACATATCATGCATGATTGAAGGAAAGATAAAGAATCATCATCATAGTGTGCAAGCACACAAAAAAATATATATACCTCATAGACCATGATTATATGTAGGACCATAATTCATATCAGTAGTGTCCAAACAGTCAATCCTAAATTATCATCTATAACCATAATATCTATCAGCATGTTACAATCCACCAACATATTTTTATGCTGAAGCAGCGATTGCACACGTACCCCGCACATCCAAGGGGTTTATGGACCATGCACCGGGACAAAAGGGATCAGACAAACGCAAGCGCATATATGAGCAAAAAACCTGGAGCACTCATGGAGGGATGAATAATGCATATCTGAGTTAGTAATTATCAGTTACAAATCCCACTATTATCGTACCAAAAATCGTATTATCAATGGTCCATGCAACATGTAATCACCAATTACAAATTACAAATCCCACCATTTTCATATCGATACCAAATTATCAGCGGTTCATACAGCATGTGGATGGAGATATATAATGTAAAAAACCCTGGGTGGTAACCAGGATGGGTTAAAATGAGGACATTGTGTGTACTAAAAAGAGGTGTGACCTAGGGTCATTGGAATCGCACGAACATCCAGCGAGTCCAAAGATCCGAGGTCAGTGAAAATATTAGAAGTGTCCATTTGATAAGTCATCCCTCTGTTGTAGGGTCAATTTTGACGAAGGATCCAGAGGAAGAGAGTATTCGTGTTGCAGTGAATCCATGTTGCAGTGAACTTTAAGCCTGTGATCCTAAACCTAAAGGAATAAAAATATATTTTTAATAAAGTGAAAAAGAAAAAAGAGGAAAATCAAACAAAGTAATATATAGGCCCATGAATTAAAAAGATGGGTCTACATATAAAAACCAGTGAAGGTGAGTTCCTCATTGAGCCCCCCCAGCGATTGTGAGCCGAGGTTATATATCCATCTTGCTTCAGATCGGAGCAAACATCTGGAGATATGTGTACCCCTAATGTTGCCCCGGATCAAATCCAATCCCACCACCCGTAGGTCATCATACCTACCGTTGTGGTGGTCCAAAAAATGAGCTGCCACTGATGTAAGTGGTTTCTCGCCCTTGCTACTATCTCTTGCTGCCAGTCGAATATTTGATGTATGTTGTTGCACTCTTTTCCTCAATTCTTGCATTGTCTGGCCCACATAGATCTTCTCACAGGGGCACAGAAGAGCATATACTACGTTCCTAGAACGGCAATTGATATAATGTTTTAGGTATACTCTAGAGTTGTCCCCATGGGAAAAAGTATTTGAATTCAACATGAGTTGGCATGTATTACAATTCCCACAGGGATATGTACCTTTGAGGGTAGTGCCTCTACCCGTGGAGGTTGCCGGGCGTTGAAAATGACTGGATACTAATGTATCTTTTTAGATTGGTTGCCCTCCGTGCTATGATCTTGGGTTTATCATCAACATATGCTGTTAGAGGAGCCACATTGAGCTGGAGAAAAGCGGGTCTCATTTATTGGCTAGCCGTTGCTGGCCAAACACAGGCAGCTCAGCTGTGTATATAGCTCTTTAGGAGGCATACTGGGAATTCAGAAAAAGGAGCTCTGGCTTAAAGGCCCTGTGGGAGGGGAAATAGCATTGAGAGTAGCAATAGGCCGCCCTCAGTGCAAGTGATTTCTAGCTGTCTGACATAGGCTGTGTAAAAGTCGGGTCGGACAGACGTACCGTAAGAATGAGCCGGGCGGTACCCTCCGTGTATGGTCAAAAGCGTGTCCCTGGACGATGGGTTGTGGCAGATCCATTTTTGGGGGGTGGAAAACATAGTCCCCTCGTGAGGTCAGATGGTTGCTCAGTACATGAGATCTTCTTATGGGGTTAAGGCCACAAAGCCCCTTAAAGAATGGAGTAGGTGGTCCAAGGGAACTACTTTGAGTATCCCTCTGAAAGTTAGGTAGCGCAATTGTGGCTGCAAAAGTCAATCATGGTAATTTAGCAAGGCGTACAGAACCCAGTTTTAATCCGGAAGAACCGAGCCTGGCCTGAGGGGTAAACAAAGTTTAGGGATCTGATGCAGGAAGCAGAGGAGGCTCTATCTGGGCTGACTTTGCTGAAACAAGCCAGATCCACTAAACCCAGGCCTACTGAAACAACCAGTACCCGAGGTAAGTGAGTCCATAACTGTCACTTCCACCTCCACTACTGACAGGGTCGCTTTTCTTTTTCTCTTTCTCTATCTCTCTCTTATCCCTCCCTCATCTCTCTATCTAACCTTGAGACGATGCACCATGTTGAATCCAGCTTCTCTTCGTCCTGGTTTTAAAAACGATGAGAAGGGGGAAAAAGTGGTGCAGAAAAGAACAATCTTCAAACTTTTTACTAACCATTCTAAACTCTCAAATGTCAATCATTTTTCTAACCTAGTAGAGAATTACGTTGAGAACCATCACAACTGCCTTTTCTTTGACGGAACTTGGGTCAGATTTTTGCACAGAAGGTAAAAATCACGGCCGATCCGTGGCCTGAATGTTCAGCTGTGTAAAGGGGAAATATTAATCACCAATATTATGCGAACATCGGTAATTAATATTCATAAATAGGAGGAGCCGTCTAGTGATGACTCCGCCTATTTATACCTTTATATAATAATAACAAAATACCTTCGCTATGCTTTACACCAGCAGAAAAGAAGAGGGGTGACCCTAGGGGCATCAGAAAGTCCGGGGGGCTAGTGCTCCCCCAATAATATACCCAAGATGCTACCCCCAAAAGAAATAACTCGGCCAAAGCTCCCGAGCACAAATCAGAGTAGAGAAAGAATGGAGCTCCAAAAAGCCAAAATAATAAATATAGAAAATATTTTATTGTATCATAAGAAAGACATCAATAATTACATACATATAGATGCGGTGGGATAGGGAAACAAAGGGAACAGGGAAAGAAACAACAGCGCCACCCTGGGTGGAAAGCTCTGGTCATAAGTCATACAAGGTGTAATCAGCAAGGTAAATACAAAGTAATGAGCAGTAATAATGTACCATAATACTGCTGCCGATACACAATTAATGAGGTAACAAAGGTGAGTCCCAAATGTAAAGAGGGGGGGGGGGGGGGTTACAGGACCCAGTACAAGGGATCACTGAAATCCGACCTGTAGGTAAAAACCCTAACACCAGAAGTAATCCGTGTGGAACAAGACCGGATGTAGGACTGAATGAATGGAACTCACCAGTGGATCAGACCAAGAGATGACCTAACCAGGATGGCGCTACCCCAACGCGCGTTTCGGCGTGCCTTCGTCAGGGGGTAGCGCCATCACTGCGGATCAAACATTTTAAAAGCCATACAGACCAATCATATTCCAGCACTTGCTTGTCCCCAGGTGTGATGTTAACTGGCGCACGATCATTCCGGAAACAAACCACGTCCGGTCACCCTGCGCCCGGCGTCAGACCAAAGAGCCCGCCCCCAGGCATGCTCAACCTGCGGCCCTCCAGCTGTTGCAAAACTACAACTTCCAGCATGCCCGAACAGCCTACAGCTATCAGCCTACAGAAGGGCATTGTGGGAGTTGTAGTTTTACAACAGCTGGAGGGCCGCAGGTTGAGCATGCCTGCTTTACACTAATCGCTACACTAGCTGCATGCGCCTTACTGTACTAACTATCGCCAATAACTACACGTTACACAGATAGGTACAAGTAACACAGTATTTATTACTACAATACACTACGCACACAATACACTAACAATACAGCACTAAATATACAGTACTCAACTACACTACACGTTCCCAAATTCCACCCACAAACTAACTATACAATACACACATACAAGTAATATTAACAATAACCCACCCGTCTGCACTGTCCCTACGGGGTACACCGAGGTTTAACGGTTGTCTTACAGGGGTGTAAGCCGACCACAAACACAAAGGATAATATCAGAACTGTACAGCAATGCAGGGGATAAATACCCTGCAAGTGTACAGTGAGGGGGGGGGGTGGCAGGGTTTAAGCAGGGGTTACAACCAGGGGTTAATCAGGGTAGGAAAAGGGTAAACCAGGGGGGGGATAATCGTAATCTAATTATACGCTATATCTATATATATTTATAGATCAATGGTTATAAATATATATATATATATATATACATATAGACGTACACACCACAATACAAATCTACAATTCCCAATTCCACCCCACACTCTAGCTGTACTAGATTCAACCCCAATTCCACCCCAAAACACACACTCAGCTGCTACTGGAGTAAGCAGGCAGCAGTGAAGGGATAGGCAGGGAAGGGGTGAATATGGTTGGCACTGCAAGGGCAGAGGTACAATGCCATCCCAGCGTATACTCAGCCATCTCCAGGGGCAAATAGCCTCTCTTCCTTCAGGCAGCAGTCCTCATGTGTCTCTGGTTCTAGTCTGGTTGCAAGAGGCCCACCTTTGTCCTGTTTGGGCTATTATAGCCCAAAGCAGCCCCCCTCCTCCTTCCTCAGGCATGTGACATCATAGTGTGACTGTGACGTATGCATTCCAGTTGGCCCCCTGAGGCTAGCAGCACCACACGCCCAGCCATGTCACAAACACAAGGTAGGGCCGCATAGTAAATAGGCTGATAAACTCAACAAAGTGCCTCAAATCAATTGATCCCTTAGCCTTTGAAGTCACCAGTCACCTGGAGACATATCCACCCCCCTGCAGGAGCTGGCTGAACGCCGGGGAAATTTAAGTATATATATATGTTATAAGGGGCCACAGCCATATATATATTATAAGGGGCACGGTCTAAAGGAGGCACATATTTCCCACAGGGGCCACCATGAGCCCCTGGGGATCACCATGGGCAGACGTGCGCAGATGCTGGGCACATCTGCGCACATCGTCCCATGATGCTGTGGTTAATGTATGCACATATATACCATACATGCCCGCACGTGTTTGCAGGCATGCATGGATATATATGCATACGTCTCAACCCTTCCTCAACAATCCCCCTGTTGTCGGACTATATAATACGACAATATATTGGGGGAATTGGTTGAGATATATTTGCCCCCCCCCCCTCAACCCCATCCATGGTGGAAGTTCAGGAAGAACTGTAGTGCCCACTGATTTTTAGGTACTTAAACATCCCTCATCCAGCTTCCTCCGACCTGCCCTTCACCGTAACCTACTCCTCCGTCCACGGGATACACCGTCTTCTTCTCGCTGGAACTTTCTTGACATCTTTAGGATAACAAACACCCAGTCTCTCAGGAGTTGCCGATCTTCAGGTGTCGTCCCCCCCCCAAATCTGGAGCGGGTTCACTCTCGCAGTCTTTAACTGGCCTTTCTTTAACAGTCTCTTGGTGTCGGCCACCTCCACTTTGGAGTGACCACACCCCCACAGTCTCTCGCTAGTTCTGCCGATCTTCAGGTATGGCCTGCCTCCAAGGCATCTGGAGCGGGTTCACCCTCACAACCTCAGTCCCAACTTTCTTCTATCCAACGTCTGTTTCCATCTTGAAGGGTGCGGTTCTCCCGTGGACAGATTAATAGGTCTTTACAAGGCAGGACAGACTCTTAAGCGGCGATGTCACAGTACCCAAATTCTACTGCGGAGAACACCTCCGCCACACTACACATCCAGCCCTTCCCTTAAGAACTTCACCGTTCCAGGGTTCAAGGTGGCAAATGAATGATGCCTGTCCCTATCGTGACCTAACCTTATCCCCATTCACACAAAATACATGTCACATCCCTCCCAACACCACCAAATTCCATTAAATGTGTGCACCCATAGAGACTCATGCAACCTGGCATTCCGCTCTACCTCCAAAGACACAGGTAGGTCATAGACCCCCGTGTCAATGGGAAACGACTATAGGATGCAAATGTGTACAGTCAAATATAGGCTGTCACACATTTGTACCTAGAGTGTCTATGGGTACACCATCGACCGACAAACAAAATCAATAAATACAATGTGCTATGGGGTTTCAGGGTAGTACAAGTTCTACGTCCCGAACCCTCATAGAAAACAAAGTGTGTCCATACAATATTTGGCTACAGGAACAATGTTTGAGTTATGTCCTGAGCTTCCTCCTCCGGATAGTTCTGTAAAGTTCTGTCTGGTTCTGGTGTATTTTGGTCAATAAGTCCCTTGACCCTCCGATACACAGTCTACTGTAGATGACGATCACCAGAACCAGAAGAAGTTTCACTGGGTGAAACAAGTGATAATGTGCTCTTCCACCCGAACGTCTCCAAGTCTTCCTCCAGAGCCTTAGATAATGCTCCCGCTGGATTGTGGCACAGACTTCCATCTCTAGAACACCTCTAGGCAGAGGTTGCTTGGTTGCCAAAATCCAGTGGGATCCTCTGGAGCCTCACAAGAGTGTCAGGGGGAATAGCTGGCCTCTTCCGTGGCCTCTCCTGGGTTTTTCTTCCGCTCCATATAAAACACACCTATGGCAGAAGAAAATACCAGGTGCTCCCAGGGGAATTTCTCCCCTAACAGTGTAATTAAGTGTAAAAATTCCCAGCCCCAATACCTTTGACCCATGGGTAGAGAAAGGTATTGGGCTGCCCTTTATCTCACAGGACCCCTCGTTATCTTAACACTGGTGTCTGAACACCCTACCTTCAGAAGAGCGCGTCCTCTGCTACACATCCCTCTGCACCAACAGATAAGGATGGCCCCCTACTAGGTTAGGATAACTGGAGTTCTGTGGACAAAGCACCATCTTGTTATTGATGGCACCGCATCCCTGTCCACTCATGTGTACCCAGGCTGATTTCCCCCTGTGATCCCATCTTGTGGAGGCCTGCAGGACCAATGTCATAGGCATGCCCTGGCTCCCCAGGACCCCACAACACAAGAACACAGTCCGCACTCTGCTGCCAAACACTCTGCATCCAATCCCTATCAGAGCTGTGCTACCTGCTCGGACTAGAATTAAGTGCGCAGCACAACATTACACCAATGTTGTCTGTCCGCCCCAGTCCCCAGCGCAACACAGCCCTACCGAAAACCTTGAGCACAACAGTGTTATCTGTATCGATCCGAGACCCTGGTTGCCCAGAATAATATCACATCATCCTTTGTGTGCTGCATGAAGAAGGTCCTTATGCCTTCTCCCGACCAGCAGGATTTCCCGTGTGATATTATCTGCTCGCGAACCTATACGTTCTCGATCCACAGTATAACACTGCTCCACTCCAAGGGGACACAGAATGAAACAAGACAGCAGACGGGACTTACAACACTACATAAATCAGCCTGGTGGAACACACTCATAGACAAGGACTACCACCATCAACATCAAGAACAACGTACAAACAGATAACAAAAACACACAACATGGACATACACAGGGAACAAACTGTGTAACAAATAGTACAGGGGTGTCAAATGTTGCCTAGCCTAGCTTGGCCACTCTGGCCCCTCAGCAGCTGATGATGCTGCCGAGAGGTAACCCCTTTATGGCCAAACTGACTAGACCCCGCTGCACGATTTGTTACCTGAATCCCATCACTGGACACATTGCAATTACTTGCACAAGGGAAATTCCTTGCAATGTGTCCTTTGTTCCCACACCTGAAGCACCTGATTGGGCTTACTGTCTTGTGTATTTTGCAGTGCTTTGCTATATGACCCAAGCCACCACACGCAAAACATTTGATGTTTGCCCGGCATGGCTTAGGTCCGTCCACACTGCAACCGCGCTCCCTGAATTGTTCCATCCTCAGGGAGGCACTCTTCACAATATTTCTTTTCCCCAAAGTCAGGGAAAAATCTCTGTTAGTCTGGACAGGCTTGGTCTGGTGATTTGGCCTGTCACAGACTACTCTCCCCCCTTTTTGCCCTGCATAGGGCAAAGTTTTGGGATATTCCGACCCTGAATTTATGGGAAAAAGAAAGGGCCGGCACCAACTTGGTGATGACCTGTTGCATGCCAGTCATTATCTGGGAGCTTACAGCAACCTGAGCCTTCAATTTGGCTACCGTCACATTAGTAGAGGCAGTCTGCTCCTTGATGGCCTTGACCTCAGTATAAGACTGAGTCAACTTAGCCTCAATTTCCTCCTTCTGCCTCTGCAGCTCTACTAACTGTGACTGTATCCTAGCCACCTGCGCATCTCGGTCAACAGTAGACTGCACATTCTCCGCCAGCTGTGCCCGTAATGCCAAAACCTGGTCCGAATTACTAGCACAGCATAGGCAGTGAACGGCCGGAGGAATTGTCTCCGTTGACTGAGACACCAGCGCCACTTCCTTTGGCTTACAGATGCTAGCCTCAAACGTATGAACGAGTTTGGCTAGCATCTGAAGCCGTTTAGTGGCCTTGTTCAACACCATCCGTTTGTTCACACAAAGCTTGTCATAACTACAAGCCTGTGCCAACAAACCGGACCACAGCATTTCTGCTGACTTGTATGTGGTGGGGAGGATGGGATTGAATGTGCTGTGTCTGCTCAAGTGTTGTAGTGTGGGGAAGTCCATACTCACCGTTTGTTGAGCGTCCATCTTCTCTTTGGGGCCGTACCTCTTCGTCCTAGCAGCTGCTTGGAAGAAGTCCATTTTCCCGGATCGCTTCTTCCTGTTTCCCGCTGGACTTGTACGCCGCTCCAATGAAGATGGATCTCCTTCAGTGACGTGTCCTCTTCTCCCTTGCAATCACTTGAGCCATGCAGTGACCGTGTAAAGCAAATAGCAAAATATGAATTCACAGAACAATTATAGATTCTCTGCTAAAGATTTTGATCTTCGCTTGGTGCTGTGAGGAAGAGTCGCGTTACCTGTCCGAATTATCAGGTCCTAGACGCTCAGACCGCTGACCACGTCTCTCCTAGATGCTCAGACCGCTGACCACGACTCTCTTGCCTGACAATTCACAGGACAACGGACCTCTAGCCTCAAACACCATAAGGAAGAGTCGCGTCACCTGTCCGATTTATCAGGTCCTAGACGCTCAGACCGCTGACCACGTCTCTCTTGCCTGATAATTCACAGGATGACCGACCTCTAACCTCAAAACCAAACACAGATTTCAAAATCTAAGCAGTGGGCCTGACTCGCCAATGTAAAGGGGGAAATATTAATCACCAATATTATGCGAACATCGGTAATTAATATTCATAAATAGGAGGAGCTGTCTAGTGATGACTCCGCCTATTTATACCTTTATATAATAATAACACAATACCTTCGCTATGCTTTACAATAATCGCTACACTAGCTGCATGCGCCTTACTGTACTAACTATCGCCAATAACTACACGTTACACAGATAGGTACAAGTAACACAGTATTTATTACTACAATACACTACGCACACAATACACTAACAATACAGCACTAAATATACAGTACTAGACTACACTACACGTTCCCAAATTCCACCCACAAACTAACTATACAATACACACATACAAGTAATATTAACAATAACCCACTCGTCTGCACTGTCCCTACGGGGTACACCGAGGGTTAACGGTGGTCTTACAGGGGTGTAAGCCGACCACAAACACAAAGGATAATATCAGAACTGTACAGCAATGCAGGGGATAAATACCCTGCAAGTGTACAGTGAGGGGGGGGGGGGGTGGCAGGGTTTAAGCAGGGGTTACAACCAGGGGTTAATCAGGGTAGGAAAAGGGTAAACCAGGGGGGGGGGGGATAATCGTAATCTAATTATACGCTATATCTATATATATTTATAGATCAATGGTTATAAATATATATACATATAGACGTACACACCACAATACAAATCTACAATTCCCAATTCCACCCCACACTCTAGCTGTACTGGATTCCACCCCAAAACACACACTCAGCTGCTACTGGAGTAAGCAGGCAGCAGTGAAGGGATAGGCAGGGAAGGGGTGAATATGGTTGGCACTGCAAGGATAGAGGTACAATGCCATCCCAGCGTATACTCAGCCATCTCCAGGGGCAAATGGCCTCTCTTCCTTCAGGCAGCAGTCCTCATGTGTCTCTGGTTCTAGTCTGGTTGCAAGAGGCCCACCTTTGTCCTGTTTGGGCTATTATAGCCCAAAGCAGCCCCCCTCCTCCTTCCTCAGGCATGTGACATCATAGTGTGACTGTGACGTATGCATGCCAGTTGGCCCCCTGAGACTAGCAGCACCACACGCCCAGCCATGTCACAAACACAAGGTGGGGCCGCATAGTAAATAGGCTGATAAACTCAACAAAGTGCCTCAAATCAATTGATCCCTTAGCCTTTGAAGTCACCAGCCACCTGGAGACAAATCCACCCCCTGCAGGAGCTGGCTGAACGCCAGGGAAATTTAAGTATATATATATGTTATAAGGGGCCACAGCCATATATATATTATAAGGGGCACGGTCTAAAGGAGGCACATATTTCCCACATGGGCCACCATGAGCCCCTGGGGATCACCATGGGCAGACGTGCGCAGATGCTGGGCACATCTGCGCACATCGTCCCATGATGCTGTGGTTAATGTATGCACATATATACCATACATGCCCGCACGTGTTTGCAGGCATGCATGGATATATATGCATACGTCTCAAGTACCCTTCCTCAACAAGCTGTAACCCTTCATTCCATCAGGTATGCCCACAGGCAGCCCCACGGGTTATCACTCGATGTCCACCACCGGGTTCGGGAGTCTCTCCCGGACCCAGACTCAATAACAAGTGTTCATTTACATTCTAGTCAACCAGGTGATTGGGTCTTGCTAAAGAAACATCCGAGGACGGGACTAGAGCCGAGATATCTTGGGCCATTCCAGGTGCTGCTGATGATGCCAACCTCTCTGAAGTTAGAGGTACGAGACAACTGGATCCACACGGGTCACTGCAAGAAGCTGCTTAACTACGTCAAAGAATGAAGAGTGTCACTTTTGTTTATTTGTTTAGTTTAATGTTTAGGGAGGGAAATGCACCTGAAACTAGCCAGGGCCACAAGGAGACATTTGTTGATAGCACTGGTTTTACATTCCTAGAGGGTAATATCAGCTATAGGTTTAATAATAGCTCTGGCTCCTGCTCCTCGCTTGTTAATCCTGTATGGGTGTCCAGGCAGCTAGGCGGCCCGTAGATGTGGTAAAGGGCATAAGTTTGTGGGATCCTCCAGTTGTGAGGAAGGTATAACGGTCAACCTTACTAATGAAATCCCTGATCTCTTTAATAACACCCATAGACCAGATTGTATCTGCTGGAAAGAAGGGTGTGACGTTCAGACTCAGGAAGCGATCCCTCAGTCTATTCAGTTATTACTGAAAGCCTGTGACCGTCAGAAGTTCTTGTGTGGAGTTGATGGGTCCATACTATTTCCTATGCTGGTTAGCCGCTTATAAGTTTATTCCCCCTAATGCCGGAGGTTCATGTGTCCTGGTGAAGCTTGTCCCTGTATCTTACGTTGCAGCCGATTGGGAGAAACTGATGGTGTGGAAGGAGGTAAGAAGGGCAGGTAGAGCTGGAAGGGAGTTGTTTTCTGTCTGGACGGCATAAGGAGTTGGACTTATGAAGCGTTTGAACAATTTTTCGTCCATAGTGGATGAGATGTTCAAAGAAACCGTTGAGGAGTGAGAGAGATCACGAGAAACATCAGTAGAGCGTCCAGAGGAGGGTTTATGTGAATTAGATGACGGTTATGCCTGGCTGGCAGACACAATTGACAAGGGTCAGGCCCATACTAACAGGAGCAGGGCAGAGGCGGAGCTATGACTAGTGAGGATTGGAATCCTTTTTAAAGCTTTGTGAGGTCTTGGTGCTCACTGGTTTTCCATTGGATCCTGGGAAAAGGAAATAGGACATGTACTTATGTTTTTTGTTTCCATTCCTTCTATACGCCGGAGTGAGATGTTACTGATGTCTAATCAACTGAGTTATCGAAGCCTGAACAGACAAGATGCCCTGAAGACCAAACTATGAACCAGATGCAGAGGATTCCAAACCAGCCGACGACCAGCGTGAAACACCACCTCCTGAGGCAGCTCCTTAAGAAAAGAATCTCCGAGTCAAGAATTGTTTTAAGCTACGCGTCAAGATTGACTTTCTGTTTTCCATCATCTGTTTTGTTTTATGGATTCAGGACTTTTTTCGTAGACAAGACTGTTTTTTTTTTCCAAAGAAGAAGATCGAGATTCGTCGAGGGACACTGGGGAGCATATGACAAAGAGGAGGGACTGTTGTGGAAAATTTATTAGGATGTGTTTCTAATATATTGTGTATTGTCATCATGTTTCTCAGTGTTGGGGTAAACCATTGGAGTGGATATCTTCCTGTGTATGTCCTGTCACAGCTGCTGGGTGCAGAGGTCTCCGTCGGCGAAAGGTCCATGTGCTAAGCACTGGACTGTTGGCCGGGAGAGACTGATGTGTTCAGCAGAGCAGTGTTTTGTTGGCTGATGTATGGACGCCGGCTAGGGCCCCTGCGCAAGACGCGAATTTATTGGCTTGGCGTGGATGCATTTGTTAAGAAAACAATATAATGAAAGGAATGTGCGTTTGTTGTTTCTAGTGCGCCTGATCAGCTGCTGGAGATAATGACGTTGTCCTGTAAATAAACATGCATGAGGATCATAGTAACTTTATCTGGCATTGATCACTGAGCAAGGCTGGATAAAATTAACTCCAGTGGTAATGGTAGATTATTCTATACATGTGTTTGTTAGCTGGCTAGGTTATTCTAAATAAACATCAGAAAATGCATTTATCACGTAGAGAAAATAAATACAAGACACTTAATAATGCATTGTTAATGTCCATATTGCTTCCTTTGCTGGCTGGATTCATTTTTTTATCACATTATATACCTCATTTCCATGGTTACCCTGCAATCCATCAGCGGTGGACATGCTTGCACACTATAGGAAAAAGCACCAGCGTATGCGAACTCCCACAGTCCTGGCCACCAGAGAGTCCGACACATTTCCTATATTGTACAAACCGGATTCCAAAAAAGTTGGGACACTATACAAATCGTGAATAAAAACTGAATGCAATGATGTGGAGGTGCCAACTTCTAATATTTTATTTAGAATAGAACATAAATCACGGAACAAAAGTTTAAACTGAGAAAATGTACCATTTTAAGGGAAAAATATGTTGAATCAGAATTTCATGGTGTCAACAAATCCCCAAAAAGTTGGGACAAGGCCATTTTCATCACTGTATGGCATCTCCCCTTCTTCTTACAACACTCAACAGACGTCTGGGGACCGAGGAGACCAGTTTCTCAAGTTTAGAAATAGGAATGCTCTCCCATTCTTGTCTAATTCAGGCCTCTAACTGTTCAATCGTCTTGGGCCTTCTTTGTTGCACCTTCCTCTTTATGATGCGCCAAATGTTCTCTATAGGTGAAAGATCTGGACTGCAGACTGGCCATTTCAGTACCCGGATCCTTCTCCTACGCAGCCATGATGTTGTGATTGATGAAGAATGTGGTCTGGCATTGTCTTGTTGAAAAATGCAGGGTCTTCCCTGAAAGAGATGACATCTGGATGGGAGCATATGTTGTTCTAGAACCTGAATATATTTTTCTGCATTGATGGTGCCTTTCCAGACATGCAAGCTGCCCATGCCACACGCACTCATGCAACCCCATACCACCAGAGATGCCAATTGACCTAATTAGTGTTAATTGGTCTTCCAGCTCTTCGTTATGCTCAAATTTACTTTTTCCAGCCTCTTATTGCTACTTGTCCCAACTTTTTGGGGATTTGTTGACACCGTGAAAATTTTAATCTACGTATTTTTCCTTTAAAATGATAAATTTACTCGGATTAAACGTTTGATCGGTCATCTACGTTCTATTACAAATATTGACATTTGACATCTCCACATCATTGCATTCAGTTTTTATTCACAATTTGTTTAGTGTCCCAACTTTTCGGGAATCCGGTTTGTACAAGCACAGCCACTGATGCTGGTTTATAGGGTGGTCGTAACCATGGAAACGAGCCGTATATAATGTGATGAAAAAACAAATCCAGCTGGCAAAGGAGCCAATATAGAGAATCACAATACATTAGTAAGTGTCTGGTTTTAACTTTCTCTACATACAAAATGCTATTTTCTAAAGTGACACAACCCTTTTAACTTTAACCGCAGCATCTAGTGTTTAGACAGAGGGATGGTAATGGTCAATGCTAATTTTATAAGCCTATAGTTTATATCCAAGAGTTTAGAACAAATATGCATCAGTACAGCTGAAACTTCATTTTGTCTGGTTTGTTCTTTCTGTGAACTTATCATCTGTTCCACTGTTTGACAACATCCTGGTCTTAGAATACATTCTGAAGGTCATCTGTAATTTTGTTAGGAAATAAAGGCCTGTAGGCCAGGGATGGGGAGTATTTCACTTAATTCATAATACAATAGTGAAGATTGCTAAAATGGAGTGTGAGCTGACATGAACTGTCACGAGGGTGTCAAGAACCATGCCTGACTCTGTTATACTCGGGGTCAGGAAATCGCAGCGGTTGGCTGCGCGCTCTATGTAGAAAGATAGGGCTGTTTCTTTATAGTAGCTTTCTGGGTTTGCTTTGCAACCCTTTTTGGCTCACTCAGGGATCCGTAGCCTCTTCTCCTCAGCTCTTCCTTGTCCAGCACTCCCAACCTCCTTATATTCCCCTCTCCCACTTCTCTGGTTGCCAGATACAGTCATGTGAAAAAATTAGGACACCCTTTGAAAGCATGTGGTTTTTTGTAACATTTTTAATAAAAGGTTATTTCATCTCCGTTTCAACAAAACAGAGAGATTAAAGTAATCCAACTAAACAAAGAAAACTGAAGAAAAGTCTTTTCAAGATCTTCTGTAAATGTCATTCTACAAAAATGCCTATTCTAACTGAGGAAAAAGATAGGACACCCTTGCCCCTAATAGCGAGTGTTACCTCCTTTGGCTGAAATAACTGCAGTGAGACGGTTCTTGTAGCCATCTACCAGTCTTCGACATCGGTCTGAGGAAATTTTACCCCACTCCTCAATGCAGAACTTTTTCAGCTGTGAGATGTTTGAGGGGTTTCTTGCACGTACAGCCCTTTTCAAGTCACCCCACAGCATCTCAATGGGATTCAAATCTGGACTTTGACTTGGCCATTCCAGGACTCTCCATTTCTTCTTTTTCAGCCAATCTTTGGTTGATTTACTAGTATGTTTTGGGTCATTGTCATGTTGCATGGTCCAGTTCCGCTTCAGCTTTAATTTTCTAACTGATGGTCTCACATGTTCTTCAAGCACCTTCTGATACACAGTAGAATTCATCGTGGATTCTATGATGGTGAGCTGACCAGGTCCTGCTGCAGCAAAGCAGCCCCAAACCATGACACTTCCACCTCCATGCTTCACAGTTGGTATGAGGTTCTTTTCTTGGAATGCTGTGTTTGGTTTACGCCAAACATGTCCTCTGCTGTTGTGTCCAAATAATTCAATTTTGGACTCATCTGTCCAAAGAACATTAGTCCAGAAGTCCTGGTCTTTGTCAACTTTATCTCTGGCAAATGTCAGTCTGGCCTCGATGTTTCTCTTGGAAAGCAAAGGTTTCCTCCTTGCACACCTCCCATGCAAGTTAAACTTGTACAGTCTCTTTCTGATTGTAGAGGCATGTACTTCTACATCAACAGTAGCCAGAGCCTGCTGTAGTTCTCGAGATGACACTTTAGGGTTTTTGGAGACCTCTTTTAGCATCTTGCGGTCTGCTCTTGGGGTGAACTTGCTGGGGCGACCAGTCCTGGGCATGTTGGCAGTTGTTTTGAAAGCCCTCCACTTGTAGACTATCTTCCGGACAGTGGAATGGCTGATTTCAAAATCTTTTGAGATCTTTTTAAATCCCTTCCCAGACTCATAGGCTGCTACAATCTTTTTTCTGAAGTCCTCTGACAGCTCTTTTGCTCTCACCATGGTGCTCACTCTCACTTCAACAGTCAGGAGCACACCAAACTAAATGTCTGAGGTTTAAATAGGGCAAGCCTCATTCAACATGCAGAGTAACGATCTACTAATTATGTGCACCTGGTGTGATATACCTGTGTGAGATCTGAGCCAATTTAAGAGGAAATACATGTGAGGGTGTCCTATCTTTTTCCTCAGTTAGAATAGGCATTTTTGTAGAATGACATTTACAGAAGATCTTGAAAAGACTTTTCTTCAGTTTTCTTTGTTTAGTTGGATTACTTTAATCTCTCTGTATTGTTGAAACGGAGATGAAATAACCTTTTATTAAAAATGTTACAAAAAACCACATGCTTTCAAAGGGTGTCCTAATTTTTTCACATGACTGTATAGAGCTTCCTGCCTGGACTTCTATACTGACCCACTGGAGCTGTGTTGCTGCGTTCCCTGGTTGTTGTTCCAGAACGTTACCCTCCGGATCCCTGTTGGGCCTTTGTGGTCTGCTGTTGTCGCCCACCTGGGATTATATGTTTGTCTGTCCTCTCCTTGGTGTTTTCCTCTTGGTGTCAGTGGTGCGGACTAGTGATCCTACCTCCCCGTTCACTACCTAGGGCTGGTCTTAGGGAAAGCCAGGGTTTAGGCACGTGATCGGCGTACGGGTGAGGAACCCGTCTAGGGACGTCAGGGCAGTCAGGTGCCAGCAGCAAGGTGAGTCAGGGGTCACCACCTTTCCCTCTCCCTTGGGCAGGGCCTTCCCTTTTCCCTCCTTTTGCGTGACGCCGGTCATTACATGAACCAATGTTTCTAGGGTTTCTAGGAAATGTTTATTGTCTTTCAGTGAATAAAGGATCTAGATGGTCTGCATCCCTATCCAATTTGGTTCCAGTTTTAGACAAATTAACTTTTACAGATTTCTTAACCACAAGATGTTGCCATATGTGTCAAAGATATTGCCAATATGCTATCACGTGTAATTATGTAATCTGCCACGTCTAATTTTAAGTATTGTATCCACCTCAGAAACTCCCAGTTACTCCCATTATCGAAAGGTACAGTCAGGTCCATAAATATTGGGACATCGACACAATTCTAACATTTTTGGCTCTATACACCACAACAATGGATTGTAAATGAAACAAACAAGGTGTGCTTTAACTGCAGACTGTCAGCTTTAATTTGAGGGTATTAACATCCAAATCAGGTGAACGGTGTAGGAATTAAAGTTTGCATATATGCCTCCCACTTGTTAAGGGACCAAAAGTAATGGGACAATTGGCTTCTAAGCTGTTCCATGGCCAGGTGTGTGTTATTCACTAATTATCCTAATTACAATGAGCAGATAAAAGGAATCTGTTGCTGTCAACTCTCAAGATGAGATCCAAAGAGCTGTCACTATCAGTGAAGCAAGCCATCATTAAGCTGAAAAAACAAAACCATCAGAGAGATCGCAAAAACATTAGGCGTGGCCAAAACAACTAGTTGGAACATTCTTAAAAAGAAGGAATGCACCGATGAGCTCAGCAACACCAAAAGACCCGGAAGACCACGGAAAAGAACTGTGGTGGATGACCGAAGAATTCTTTCCCTGGTGAAGAAAACACCCTTCACAATGGTTGGCCAGATCAAGAACACTCTCCAGGAGGTAGGTGTATGTGTGTCAAAGTCAACAATCAAGAGAAGACTTAACCAGAGTGAATACAGAGGGTTCACAACAAGATGTAAACCATTGGTGAGCCTCAAAAACAGGAAGTCCAGATTAGAGTTTGACAAACGACATCTAAAAAAGCCTTCACAGTTCTGGAACAACATCCTATGGACAGATAAGACCAAGATCAACTTGTACTAGAGTGATGGGAAGAGAAGCGTATGGAGAAGGAAAGGGACTACTCATAATCCTAAGCATACCACCTCATCAGTGAAGCATGGTGGTGGTAGTGTCATGGTGTGGGCATGTATGGCAGCCAATGGAACTGGTTCTCTTGTATTTATTGATGATGTGACTGCTGACAAAAGCAGCAGGATGAATTCTGAAGTGTTTCGGGCAATATTTTCTGCTCATATTCAGCCAAATGCTTCAGAACTCATTGGATGGCGCTTCACAGTGCAGATGGACAATGACTTTTTAAGAGAAAGAAGTGGAATGTTATGCAATGGCCAAATCGATCACTGGACCTGAATCCGATTGAGCATGCATTTCACTTGCTGAAGACAAAACTGAAGGGAAAATGCCCCAAGAACAAGCAGGAACTGAATACAGTTGCAGTAGAGGCCTGGCAGAGCATCACCAGGGATAAAACCCAGCATCTGGTGATGTCTATGCATTCCAGACTTCAGGCTGTAATTGACTGCAAAGGATTTGCAACTAAGTATTAAAAAGTGAAAGTTTGATTTATGATTATTATTATGTCCCATTACTTTTGTTCCCTTAACAAGTGGGAGGCACATATGCAAACTGTTGTAATTCCTACACCGTTCACCTGATTTGGATGTATATACCCTCAAATTAAAGCAGACAGTCTGCAGTTAAAGCACATCTTGTTTGTTTCATTTAAAATCCATTGTGGTGGTGTATAGAGCCCAAAAAATTCAAATTGCATCAATGTCCCAATATTTATTGACCTCACTGTATATTAATAAAGATATTTGGGTGGGATTTTTCAGATCTCCTTAGATACAGCCAGCGTTGTCTGTGTCTTTGTTTTGTTTTTTTATAATTGTATATTTAAATAATATAGAAATGACAATGCACATCTACAATAGATTCATGCACATTAGTACAAGGTAAAGGATGAAACATGTAAAGCATCACATTCATATTGATTGAGCACTTGATAACACTCAATAATATTAAATTATGGAAAATGAAAAACCGAGCAGTAATATAACAATAAAGTGTACTAAGTGTACTAAGAGAAACTGTCTATCTTTAATCAGTCCAAAGTAGGACTACCGAGCAGCATATCCTAGAACAAAAAAGACATCAAGTAGTAGTGAAGGTATCTTAGAGACCCGAAAGCCCAGAGCTTCTCAATAAGTAATGCTTCATCAAACTAATATTTAAAAGACAGGACAAATAACAAAGACAATGGCACAAGGGGGGGACACTCCTCTTTCTCACAAGGTTGTTAAGGTTGCCTCGTGGCCCAGTAATTATCCCACAGGTCCCATATGGCGTTAAAGGGACACTGACAGGGCCAATAAGCATATTGAGGTATATATATGGCACTACAGGTCTTATAATGGGTATTACAATCATATAAGTATCCCCCCTGTCCACATTATACATACAGTAAACTTTAAGTTTTATAACCTGCTCCAACGGTCTTCAATCTGCCCAAGGGGCGGCGTTTTACCTCTCTTGCGCCCAGCCAGCCTCCCCCGACTGCCGCTTTGAAGCGCCGCCCAGCTCATGAATATTCAGTTTGCTGGGCGGCTTCTGCGGTCCCCGCTCTGAAGCGCTTCGCTTAACAGTGCCTGGCGCATGCGCCGGATCTTGTGAAGTCTGGTACAGTAAGCGCCGCCCAGCTCATCAATATTCACTTCGCTGGGCGGCGCTTACTGTCCCCGACTTCACAAGATCCGGCGCATGCGCAGGGCACTGTTCAGCGCAGCGCTTCAGAGCGGGGACCGCAGAAGCCGCCCAGCAAACTGAATATTCATGAGCTGGGCGGCGCTTCAAAGCGGCAGTTGGGGGAGGCTGGCTGGGCGCAAGAGAGGTGAAACGCCGCCCCTTGGGCAGATTGAAGACCGTTGGAGCAGGTTATAAAACTTAAAGTTTACTGTATGTATAATGTGGACAGGGGGGATACTTATATGATTGTAATACCCATTATAAGACCTGTAGTGCCATATATATACCTCAATATGCTTATTGGCCCTGTCAGTGTCCCTTTAAAGAGTACTCTTTTGTCCTGAAACATGGCCGTGGAGTATTCCATTGTTCGGACCTCTGTCACTGTAGCATACAAATCAGAAACCCGTGGTGGTTCAAGGCTTTTCGAGGTTCGGGAGATTAGACAACGAGATGCTGTTAGTATCAATAGTAATAACTTAAGTGAGTGTTTTTTAACTTGAATGGGGACCACATTAAGCAGGAAGGACATAGGGTCAAGTCGGATTTCCACAGCGAAAATATCACTCAGGAGGGTGCCCTGTCCAGTCCAGTAGGGGCGTATCTTGGGGCAGTCCAAGAAAATATGAGGTAATGTACCCCTATGCAACCCGCATCTCCAGCAATCACCCGGGACTACTGGGTTCATTCTATGGAGGAGGTCAGGAGTGTGGTACCAGTACATTAAAATTTGATATTGGTTCTCCTGGTGAAGTACCAACATAGAGGATTTCGCTGCCCTCCTCCATATAAGGTGCCAAAAAGCGTCCAGTAAGGCCTTCCCTATGTATTCCTCCCGTACCAGGCAGGGAACCCGATCAGGGAAGGGAGTCAGCAATATGGAGTAGATCTCAGGAATTAGACCCTTCGTGTATACCCCTTCCCTGCAAAGGCGTTCAAAGAGAGTCGGGAGGGAGACTGTGACCCCCGAAAAATTGGACTGTGCAAAGTGACTGATCTGGATATAAAAGTAATTGGAGGAGGACGGGAGATCATATTTGGTCTGGAGGGTAGAAAATGGCAAAAGGTCCCTAGTGAAGGGGTCCACAATATCTGCAAACCAAAACACTCCTGTCACAACCAGACAGCTGAGAAGCTCTGACAGAGGCCTTTCAGAACCTCCTCCTTGAGTTTCTGTGTTGTGGTATTCAGCTCCTCCTCTCGTCAGCCTCTCTCAGCTGTCATGTCTTAATTGCTTCCCTTTAAATGCCTCCCCAGAAGGCTTTTCTGGGCGGCTTATATTTCTTCCTGGAGTGTGTGTGCACGCTGATCTGTCCTCCTGTTTGCTTCAAAGCTAAGTGTACTTTTATATGTTTATATCTGTTTGCTGGATCCCAGATGACCCTGACTCCCTCCGTGTCTTGTGTAGGGAGCCGGTGGTCGTGTCCCCTCACTATAGTAGGGTGCTCAGGGCTTTATAGTCAAGGTTCGTGGATATGCAAACCTCCACCATTAGGATCTTTGCATAGGCTGAGCAGCCAGGGAAAGTGCCAGGTCTTCTGCAGGGGTCTCCCTTGGTTCCTTAGTTTTTGGATCCAGCGAGTCGTTTATACATGTTGCTTTGCCTTGTTACCTGTACACATTCCGTGACATTATAAGCCGCCAAAACCGTCTTAAGCATGGATCCGGTTTCACTTTTGGCTGAACGCTTCCAGGGTCTTTCATTGGAGGTAGCTGACCTCCGTAAGACTTTGTCTCAGCTTCAAGTGACCGGTTCAGCTTGCGTTCATGGAGCTTGTTCTGAGCCTAAGATCTCGCTCCCGGATACGTTCTCCGGGGGTAGTGAGAATTTTGTGCGTTTTAGAGAGGCTTGCAAACTCCATTTTCGCCTTCTTCCCCTTTCCTCTGGAGATGAGGAACGGAGGGTGGGGATCATTATATCGCTGCTCAGGGGTAACGCTCAGTCCTGGGCCTTTTCGCTGCCGGAGGGGGCACGGCCCCTCCGTTCAGTGGATGAATTCTTTTTAGCCCTGGGTCAGATATATGATGATCCGGATCGTATTGCTCTGGCGGAGTCTAGACTACGTCTCCTATGCCAGGGTAAACAATCCGCAGAAATGTACTGCTCAGAATTTCGGAGTTGGGCAGCTGATACTGGTTGGAATGATGCTGCACTCCGAAGTCAATTTTGCCATGGTCTTTCAGAGGGATTGAAAGATGCATTTGCCTTTCATGAAAGGCCTATTTCTTTGGACTCTGCTATGTCTCAGGCCGTTCGTATTGACAGGCGTCTTAGAGAGAGAGGAGAGATCTCTCTTTCCTGTCATACTCGGTCCCAGGACTGTGCAGCGGTCCCATTCTCTGCGCAGGGGTCTCAGTCGCTGTCAGCCCCTTCTGAGCAGGAGCCCATGCAGCTGGGGTTGATTGCTTCTGACAATAGAAGATTCAGCCCGCATGAGAGGGTTTGTTTTTGTTGTGGAGGTATTAATCATTTGGCAAATATTTGTCCCTCTAGGAGATTCAGGCAGTTCTCTGGGTATAATAAAGAAACAAAGAGGAAAAAATCTTTGAAAAATGTTCCGTCTGTTACTATTGGCAGGATTGAGGCGGAAATTGAAGATTTTCCGTTTGCTTGTAGTTCCCGTTTTGTCCTGCCGGCTAGGGTGGCGCTAGAGAGCAAGAACATTTTTTGTGAGATTTTTGTGGATAGTGGAGCAGCGGTTAATCTCATTGATAATCACTTTGCGATAACTCATGGTTTCCAGGTGTGTGCTTTGAGAAAGGATATTCCTGTGTTTTCTATCGATTCCGCTCCACTTTCTCAGAAGTCATTAAAGGGCATAGTTCACAATATCCGTTTAATTGTGAGTGATGCTCATGTTGAGGATGTGTCATGTTTCGTCCTTAGCGGTTTGCCGACTCCTCTAGTGTTGGGGCTACCCTGGCTCACTAAACATAACCCCACCATTGATTGGCAAGCAAGGCAAATAAATGGTTGGAGTGACTTTTGCAGAGAGAATTGCCTCACGACATCTGTTTCTGAGGTTGCTACTAAGACTGTACCATCTTTTCTCTCTGAATTTTCGGATGTCTTCTCTGAGAGTGGAGTTCAGGATTTGCCCCCGCACAGGGAGTACGATTGCCCTATTAATCTCATCCCAGACGCCAAGCTGCCTAAATCTCGTTTATACAATCTTTCCCAACCTGAGAGGATCGCTATGCGTACTTATATCTCTGAGAGTCTGAGAAAGGGACACATACGACCCTCAAAGTCACCTGTTGCCGCTGGTTTTTTCTTTGTTAAGAAAAAAGATGGTTCTTTAAGACCTTGTCTGGATTTCAGGGAGCTGAACAATATCACAATTCGTGACCCTTATCCGCTTCCTCTGATCCCGGACCTGTTTAACCAGGTTGTTGGGGCTAAAGTCTTTTCCAAATTAGATTTAAGAGGGGCATACAACCTGGTCAGGGTCAGAGAAGGGGACGAATGGAAGACGGCCTTCAATACCCCTGAGGGCCATTTTGAGAATTTGGTTATGCCTTTTGGGTTGATGAATGCCCCAGCCGTTTTTCAGCATTTCGTGAACAGCATTTTTTATCATTTGATGGGAAAATTGGTATTGGTGTATTTGGATGACATTTTGATTTTTTCTCCCGATTTCAAAACTCATAAGGAACATTTACGTCAGGTCTTGCTCATCCTGCGGGAGAATAAACTATATGCGAAACTGGAAAAATGTGTGTTTGCGGTTCCAGAAATTCAATTTCTGGGGTTTCTTCTCTCCGCTTCTGGTTTTCGCATGGACCCCGAGAAGGTCCGCGCTGTGCTTGAGTGGGAGCTTCCTGAGAATCAAAAGGCGCTGATGCGTTTTTTGGGCTTTGCCAATTATTACAGGAAGTTCATTTTGAATTATTCTTCTATTGTTAAACCACTCACTGATATGACCAGAAAGGGGGTAGATTTTTCTTCTTGGTCAGTAGAGGCGCGTAAGGCCTTTTCTGATATCAAGGAGAGTTTTGCTTCCGCTCCCATCTTGGTGCAACCTGATGTTTCATTACCCTTCATAGTTGAGGTTGATGCTTCTGAGGTGGGTGTGGGGGCGGTCTTGTCTCAGGGTTCCTCTCCTGCCAATTGGCGACCGTGTGCCTTTTTCTCAAGAAAACTCTCCTCCGCAGAGAGAAATTACGATGTGGGAGATAGGGAATTGTTGGCCATCAAGTTGGCTTTTGAGGAATGGCGCCATTGGCTAGAGGGGGCCAGACACCCTATTACCGTATTTACTGACCATAAAAATCTGGCCTACTTGGAGTCAGCCAAGCGTCTGAACCCGAGACAGGCCAGATGGTCGTTGTTCTTTTCTAGGTTTAATTTTGTTGTCACGTTCCGCCCTGGAGTTAAGAATGTGAAGGCAGATGCCCTGTCACGTTGTTTTCCGGGAGGCGGGAATTTTGAAGACCCGGGTCCCATTTTGGCTGAAGGTGTGGTGGTCTCTGCTCTTTTTCCTGAATTGGAGGCAGAGGTGCAGGCAGCCCAGTCAGAGGCTCCTGATCTTTGTCCTCCTGGGAGGTTGTTTGTGCCTCTCGCTTTAAGACACAAGATTTTTAAAGAACACCACGATACGGTCCTTGCTGGGCACCCGGGGGTAAGAGCCACACTGGATCTCATCGCTCGGAGATTCTGGTGGCCTGCGCTTCGTAAGTCGGTTGAGGGTTTTGTGGCAGCCTGCGAGACTTGCGCTCGTGCCAAGGTCCCTCATTCACGGCCATCAGGTCCTCTCCTTCCCTTACCCATTCCTTCCCGTCCTTGGACACATCTGTCCATGGACTTTATCACGGACCTGCCTCGTTCCTCGGGGAAGACTGTGATTCTGGTGGTGGTGGACCGTTTTAGCAAAATGGTGCATTTCATCCCTTTTCCTGGTTTGCCCAATGCTAAGACGCTGGCGCAGGCATTTGTTGATCACATTGTCAAGTTGCACGGTATTCCTTCAGACATAGTCTCTGATAGGGGCACGCAGTTTGTTTCCAGATTCTGGAAGGCTTTCTGTTCTCGCTTGGGGGTTCGGTTGTCATTCTCTTCTGCTTTCCACCCGCAGTCGAATGGCCAGACAGAGCGCGTCAATCAGAATCTGGAGACATATCTGCGTTGTTTTGTGGCGGAGAATCAAGAGGATTGGTGTTCTTTTTTGTCCCTTGCTGAGTTTGCTTTAAATAACCGTCGTCAGGAGTCCTCTGATAAGTCACCATTTTTTGGTGCATATGGGTTTCATCCACAGTTTGGGACTTTCTCGGGAGAGGGGTCTTCTGGTTTACCTGATGAGGACAGATTCTCCTCGTCTTTGTCATCTATTTGGCAAAAGATTCAAGATAATCTAAAGAGCATGAGTGAGAGATATAAGCGTGTGGCTGATAAGAGACGTGTGCTTGGTCCGGACCTGAATGTTGGTGATCTGGTGTGGTTGTCTACCAAGAATATCAAATTGAAGGTTCCCTCCTGGAAGTTGGGTCCTAGGTTTATTGGGCCTTACAAAATCCTGTCTGTCATCAATCCTGTTGCATACCGTCTTGATCTTCCTCAGACTTGGAAGATCCATAATGTTTTTCATAAGTCCTTATTGAAACCTTATGTTCAACCCATTGTACCCTCGCCTTTGCCTCCTCCTCCGATTATGGTTGATGGGAATCTTGAATTTCAGGTCTCTAGGATTGTGGATTCTCGTCTTGTCCGCGGTTCTCTTCAGTACCTTGTTCAGTGGGAGGGGTATGGTCCTGAGGAGAGGATGTGGGTCCCAGTGACGGACATTAAGGCCTCTCGTCTCATCAGGGCATTCCATAGGTCCCATCCTGAGAAGGTGGGCTCTGAGTGTCCGGAGTCCACTCGTAGAGGGAGGGGTACTGTCACAACCAGACAGCTGAGAAGCTCTGACAGAGGCCTTTCAGAACCTCCTCCTTGAGTTTCTGTGTTGTGGTATTCAGCTCCTCCTCTCGTCAGCCTCTCTCAGCTGTCATGTCTTAATTGCTTCCCTTTAAATGCCTCCCCAGAAGGCTTTTCTGGGCGGCTTATATTTCTTCCTGGAGTGTGTGTGCACGCTGATCTGTCCTCCTGTTTGCTTCAAAGCTAAGTGTACTTTTATATGTTTATATCTGTTTGCTGGATCCCAGATGACCCTGACTCCCTCCGTGTCTTGTGTAGGGAGCCGGTGGTCGTGTCCCCTCACTATAGTAGGGTGCTCAGGGCTTTATAGTCAAGGTTCGTGGATATGCAAACCTCCACCATTAGGATCTTTGCATAGGCTGAGCAGCCAGGGAAAGTGCCAGGTCTTCTGCAGGGGTCTCCCTTGGTTCCTTAGTTTTTGGATCCAGCGAGTCGTTTATACATGTTGCTTTGCCTTGTTACCTGTACACATTCCGTGACAACTCCTCGCTGAAACCATGGTCTCGACGTGGTAAGACTAGTAGAGAGCATAGGGTTATACAAAAAGGAGGTTGTGGCGGAGTGGTTAGAAACCAGAGGGAACCTACCACTGCACAGCTACCATATGAGTCTAGTGCAAGCCATGGGCCCTAAGAGATCCTTAACTAGTAGGGTCTTGTGAGATCCAGACCATAGCATAGAGTTAGGATGTATAGGAGCTAGCCAGAGTCTTTCTACCTGCATCCAGACAGAGTATGAGTGCAAGGAAGCCCAGGCCGTGACAGAACGTAGTTGGGCCGCCCAGTAATATTTGGACAGATCCGGTACCCCTAGTCCACCCTGGTGCCTACTAGATGGAAGGAGACGTTTTCCCACCCATATGAATCTAAGGAGGTGAGATTGAATGGATCTCAGATCCTTGAGGGGAACTACACTCGGTAAGGTCTCAAAAAGATACAGAAGCTTGGTCAAGATCGTCATTTTAGTCGCAGCAATACGTCCCATGAGAGAGAGAGTGGTAGAGCGCGCCACTTGTCCAGGAGACCCCTGATTTCCGCATATATGCGTGAGAAGTTAGCTTCATAAAGGACCCCATATCGGGGCATAAGGTCAACAACCAAATATCACAGGGAGTCCGTCTTCCAGTGGAAAGGGAAGTTAACCCTAAGAGAGCCCAGGGCCACCTGAGAAACATTAAGAGGGAGGGCCTCAGTTTTATGGGTGTTGACCTTATACCCTGAGAGCTGACCAAATTTCTGCAGGATGGAGTGGAGGTTTGGTAGGGATATATGAAGTTTGGTAAGGTTACAAGATAGCTTAAACTCCCTGTTCATGACCATAACCTCTGATGTCTGGGCATGCCCTGACTTTGGCCGCAAGGGGTTCGATACACATGCAAATAATAGCGGAGATAGGGGGCACCCTTGTCTCGTTCCATTAGCAATGCGTATGGGTCGAGATTGAGCATGAGGTAGTTTGATTGTCGCTGTGGGGGAGGAGTATAGGCTACGAATGGCCCTAACGAAGGGACCAGAAAGGTCATATGCCTGCAAGGTAGCAAAAAGGAAAGGCCAACCTAAATGGTCGAACGCCTTTTCAGCGTCTAAACTAAGAAGTAGCACCTCCTCACCCGAGCAAGATATGACATCTATCAAGTCAATGATTCTTTATGTGTTGTCGGCCTCCTGACGGCCTGGGACAAATCCCACCTGATCTTTGTGGATCAGGGAGGGGAGAAAAACATTTAGTCGGGAGGCTAGGGCCTTGGTGTAAATCTTAAGGTCTGAGTTAAGCAGGGCAATGGGCCTGTAATTTTGGCACTCGTTGTCTTTCCCAGGTTTCGGAATCATCGTGAGATAAGAGTTAGACATTGGGGCAGGTACTGCGTTGCCAGCTAGAAAATTATTAAAAAGGGTTATTAAGTGAGGGATTAGTTCGGCCTTGAAAGTCTAATAATATTTATACGAGAAGCCATCAGTTCCTGGGGATTTACCCTCTGGTAGATGGTCCACCACTTCCCCTATCTCTTCCAGTGTTATCAGACTATTAAGGGCGGCAAGATCAGAAGTCGATAGGGTAGGGAGGTGACAGGAGGCCAAATAAGACTGAAGTGTACTATCTCTAGGTGTCTCATCTGAGGGGAGGTCGGAGGGTAGATTGTAGAGGGAAGAGTAGTAGGTCGAGAACCTCTCTGCTATCACTCTGGGGTCATAGTGGATTGTTCCGTCATTCCCCCTAATAGCACTCGGACCCGTTTGGGGATTGCGGCTCCTGAGTTGTCTGGCCAGCAAAGTATGGGGTTTGTTCCCCCAAGCATAATAACGCTGTTGTGTGTAAAGTAGTAACTTGTTGACACAACCTAAAGCTAGACTCTTCAATTGGGCCCTAGTATCAACAATTCGTCTCGGTGTGCAGCGTGAGGGGTGAGCAGCCATCTTGTCTTCTAGGGTTCGCAAGCAAGAAGTAAGGGTCTTGACCAAAGCAGTTGAGTCCTTCTTTAATTTTGAGTTTATTGCAATACAATGTCCCCTTATGACCGCCTTATGAGCTTCCCACAAAAGACGGACATCCCCTACCGATCCCTCATTCAGTTCAAAGTACGTTTTCAGGTGTTCGCGTAGTTCCTCCCTAGTGATGGGCTGCTTCAGGAGGGAGTCATTAAGTCTTCAGTGGCATTGGCGAACATAGCCCGACTCGCTACTAATGTTGACCAGTACAGAAGCATGGTCAGACCAGGTGATTTGGCCCATGTCCACTCCCTCCAATATCCTGAGGGTCGAAATGGTACTAAAGAGATAATAAATACGGGCGTGGGAACTGTGTGGGACAGAGTAAAATGAGAATTACCTATCAGTGGGGTAAGTGAGATGCCAGAGGTCATACAGGGAGTATTTCCACACCAGTTTACGAAAGTCCCTAGCTAAGCGCTGCTGTGTCGAATGTATCGGTCTGCCCAGTAGGGCCAGGCGATCCATCGATTCAGAAAACACGGCATTAAAGTCCCCACCCAAGAGGACAAGGGGTTCCGAAGAGACCACTCCCTCAACAAAAACCTTGCGGAAGATTCCGGCGAGAAAGTGGATCTGCGTAGTATTTGAGGCATAGATGTTACATAAGGTGATGGGTGTATCTGCTAAATGACCATGGAGAACAATATAACACCCCTGCGGGTCTATAATTAGGATTCAATTTTGAGGGGACACTGTGCAGAAACCAAGATGGCAACCCCCGCCCTCCGACGGCTATGAGTAGCTGAATAAGCAATAGGGTACAGGTGAGAGGCAAAACGGAAGGAAGAGCTGCCATCAAAATGTGTTACTTGCAGGAACACAATGTCCGCTTTAAGGGATTTCAGTTCCAAAAACAAGAGTTTCCTCTTGGCGTTGGAGTTGAGCCCTGTGATGAATACCACCCGTCGTGCCCGCTGACGTCAACCACGTCGAGCTCACGAGACCCGGTATGATCACAGGGTTTACCAAAAACATGAAGTTACACCCTCCAGAGGAGCACGTAAGGTCAGGCTGGTATAGTTTACACACACACCTCCTGTCCACGCGGGCACGAGGGGTGGTATTCATCACATATTGGTGGCAGCAAAGTGGGATCGAGATACTAGTGTGTGTGAGTGTGAGACCCATACTTCCAGACACTAAAGACGACCAGCAGTAGCTCTTGCTGCTGGAGTCTTAAGATCAGCTCAACACTAGACAGTCTGAGTGCAGATACAATAAGGTGTGTGTGCATCAGGTTGCAGTGGTGTCAGTGACCATCCGTTGCAATGCCGGCCAGTATCACAAGGAGCAAATCGAAGGAGATGGCCGATGCTTTAATTGGGGGCGGAGAGGAGGTGGAAGGCGAGGGGGAGCACAGCCAAAGCTCCCCAAGGAGCCAGTCGCCAGAAGTGAGGTCCGCGGTGGGCCTCACTCCACCTGCCCATCCCCCCAGCCAAGCTGGCTCAGCTGCTCTCCTACAAGCTGCCATGGACCGTCTTCAGGCTGGAGACCAGGCAGCCTCTGATCTCCTACTGGAGGCTGCAGAGCGTCGCGAGCAAGCAGAGGCTGCAGAGCGTCATGAGCAAGCAGAGGCTGCAGAGCGTCGCGAGCGAGCAGAGGCTGCAGAACGTCACGAGCAAGCCCAGGCCGAGCGTGAGCACCAGCTACAAATGCTCCAGCTGAAGCTTCAATTCCAGCAGCCCTCCCCAGCCCAATGTGAGTCTCCAGAGGTCCGGATTCCCAAACTGCGGGCGGAGGACTTTCCCCTACTGGACAAAGATGGGGACCTGGACACCTTTTTGTTGGCATTTGAGACAGCCTGCCATCAATACCAACTGCCAGAGGACCAGTGGGTCAGATTCCTCACGCAACGGCTCAGGGGAAAAGCATTTGAAATCTTCGGGTACCTGCCCAGCGAGACCATCCTGAGCTATGAGGACATCAAACAGGCTCTGGTCAGGCAGTATAACTTAACCCCTGAGTCGTACCGGAAAAGACTCAGGAATTTGCACCGGGGTTCTACCCAGAGCTGGGCCGATCACATGCGGGCCTTGCAGAGAGCGGTCGACCAATGGACCACAGGATTGGAGCTCTCCACCGTCCAGCAGCTGAAGGAGCTCATCGCCACAGAACAGTTCTTGTGGAACTGCCCAGAGGATCTCCAGCAGTACCTCCGTGACCGGAAGCCAAAGGGGGCCTCTGCAACAGCAGCCCTGGCCGATGAATACACCAACAACAGGACTTCAGAGGCCCGGAAACCTGTCGGCTGGAGAGGGGGTAAGACGCACGCTGCACCTGCTACACCTGCCCCTAGGCTCAAGTGGGCACCGGCCCCTGCTGCACTTTCCACGTCGGTGGGGGAACCCCGACTTTGTCACCTGTGTAAGCAGCCAGGACACTTCAAAGCCATGTGTCCCCAGCGCCCGAGGGATCCGTCCCAGTCATCAACCCTGGAAACCGTCCACTGTGTTGTGTGTGGGTGGTGGGAGGTCCCTTGACAATGTTCAACCGGTCACCGTGGGCCAGGCCGTGGCCATGGGACTTAGAGACACCGGCGCTGAAATGACACTGGTACGGCCTGAACTGGTGGCACCCCATGATTTACTGCCCGGGAGATCCCTCACTGTCTCCGGGATTGGAGGAGTGGAACCGACGCTGCCCGTCGCCAAGGTCTATCTGGACTGGGGCGCCGGTCGAGGAGTAAGGGAGGTGGGGGTATCCGCAAATATCCCTGCCAGTGTTTTGCTGGGGACGGACCTGGGGCGGCTTGTGTCTAAGTACGTGGCCGCTGACACCCCAGGGTCCGATTCCACAGAATGTGATGTAATGTCCCCCCCTGATAATACTGTGAATGTACCCATTATGCCTGTTGATGGGGAGGGGGGGATGTGATGTGTGCCTCTCCCCTCAGTGGAGAGGGGGTCATTCCTGCCAGCTGGGCTGAAGCCCCAGGGTGTAGCCAGCAAGCCTGCTGGACCCTGTTGTCCTCCAGTGTGGTGACTGGGGGGACAAGCAGGGGGCAGACAGCTGCAGGGGGGAGGATGCAAATGAGGTCAGGGCTGTCCCAGGAGAAGTAGGACTGCCAGGTGAACTCTCTGTGCAGGGTTCCTCCCCCACTGGGATGTCAGAAGGCCAGGTTAGTCCGTCTGGACTGGCGACTTGGTCCGGAGCCGAGGGAAAGCAGGCACTACCAGCAGCGGCCATAGCTGCTGTCACGCGCAGTGGGAGTGCTGGGGCCCTAGGGGCCCCTCAGGGGTCTGATGACTTTCCCCCTTCCGACCAAGTGGCTGCCGAGTCAGAGGGAGGCCAGGAGACAGGTCCCAGGGACCTGACAGGGGACGTGGCAGTCTCGTCTATTCTGGCCACGTCCAGTCAGGAGTTTCAGGCAGCGTTAGCGGCTGACGCCAGCCTGAACGCTCTCAAGGAGCAAGCGGAACAGCCCCCCTCGGACTCAGACCTCGAGCGGATGGTCTGGGACCAAGGACGGCTGTACCGGGTCACGGTCCAGCCGGGCTCACAGGAGGCGTGGCCTAGGGATCGGCAGCTAGTGGTACCCTATCAGTTCAGGATGGAGTTGTTGCAGGTTGCGCATGAGATTCCGATGGCTGGACACCTAGGGATCGCTAAGACAAGGGCCAGATTAGCCCAGCATTTCTACTGGCCAAAGATGGGGGCTGATGTGGTTGCCTACTGCCGTTCATGTGACACCTGCCAGCGGGTGGGGAAGGCGGGGCGACGCCCCAAAGCCCAACTGGTAACGCTGCCCATAATTGAAGAGCCTTTCAGGAGGGTGGCTGTGGATCTAATCGGACTGCTGTCCATTCCCAGCAGCTCTGGGAAACGCTTCATATTGACGGTAGTAGACTATGCCATCCGGTACCCGGAGGCAGTAGCCTTGTCATCCATTCGGGCCGACAAGGTGGCTACTGCTTTGCTGGAGATTTTCTCCAGAGTGGGCTTTCCCCAGGAAATGCTCACCGACCGGGGGACCCAGTTCATGTCGCAATTGATGTCCCTCTGTAGGCAAACACAGGTGCAACATCTGGTGACCAGCCCGTACCACCCACAGACAAACTGCCTGTGTGAACGATTTAATGGCACCTTAAAGCAGATGCTTAGGATGTTGGTCGACTCCCACGGGCGTGACTGGGAGCGGTACCTCCCACATCTGCTGTTTGCTTACCGAGAGGTCCCACAGGCCTCAACGGGGTTCTCCCCCTTCAAGCTCCTGTACGGGCGACGTGTGTGGGGGCCCCTGGCTCTGGTGAAAGAGGCCTGGGAGGGAGAGGTAGTCACCCCTGGAGTGTCGGTCGTCTAATATGTCATGCGCTTCCGGAACAAGATGCAGGCCTTGTCGCAGCTGGTGCACGATAATATGGAGTGGGCCCAGGCCGACCAGAAGCGATGGTATGACCAGAACGCTTGAGAGAGGACCTACCAGGTGGGTCAGAAGGTATGGGTACTGGTCCCCGTACCTCAGGACAAGCTTCAGGCGGCCTGGGAAGGCCCGTACCTCGTGCATCAGCGCCTCAATGCCGTGACGTACCTGGTCACCCTGGACCACGCCCGAGGAAGGCGGAAGGCCTTCCACGTGAACATGATGAAGCCCCATCATGAGAGGGGGGAATGTGCCCTCCCTGTCTGCAACCTCCCCGAGGAGGGGGAGGAGGAAACCCTCCTGGACATGCTCACCCAGGTAAAGGCGGGTGGGTCCATCGAGGATGTGGAGGTGGGCCAACAGCTCTTGACGGACCAACGGTCCCAGCTGTGGGCCACCCTTCACCCCTTCTGGGAGTTGTTCAGCAACAAGCCCGGAAGGACGGAGTTGGCTGTGGACACTAGGGATCACCCCCCTATCCGGCGTTCAGCATATCGGGTTTCCCTGAAAGTGCAGCAGCACATGCGCCAGGAGATTGACGAGATGCTGAAGCTGGGGGTCATCCAGGCATCCAACAGCGCTTGGCCTCGCCTGTGGTCCTCGTCCCAAAGAAGGACCGGACCACCCGGTTCTGCGTGGACTACAGGGGACTCAACGCTGTCTCGGTCACCGATGCGTACCCTATGCCACGCATCGATGACCTGCTCGATCAGTTGGCCGGGGCCCGGTACCTGACCATCATGGATCTGAGCCGGGGGTACTGGCAGATTCCCCTGACCCCGGAGGCGCGGGAAAGCTCTGCCTTCATCACCCCCTTTGGATTGTACGAATCCACAGTGATGCCGTTCGGCATGAAGAATGCCCCTGCTACTTTTCAGCGGATGGTCAACACACTGCTTAAGGGACTTGAAAAGTATGCGGCCGCGTACCTGGATGACATTGCCATCTTCAGTCCCACCTGGGAGGATCACCTGCAGCACCTGACACAGGTGCTGGGGCGGATCCACCAGGCAGGCTTGACCATCAAGCCGGAAAAGTGCCAGCTGGGCATGAGCGAGGTCCACTACCTGGGGCACCGGGTAGGCGGGGGGACCCTTAAGCCAGAGCCTGGGAAAGTGGATGCTATCGCATCCTGGCCCACCCCCAGGACCAAGAAACAGGTGATGTCCTTCCTCGGCACCGCCGGGTACTATAGGAGGTTCGTTCCCCACTATAGTAGCCTGGCGAAGCCCTTGACGGATCTCACCAAGAAGCTGCCCTCCGCAGTCGATTGGACGAACGACTGCGAGACGGCCTTCCGAGCGCTGAAGGCCGCCCTCTCGAGCTTCCCTGTACGACAGGCGGCCGACTTCACGCTGCCGTTTATAGTGCAGACTGACGCCAGTGATTTCGGCCTCGGTGCTGTACTCAGCCAGGTTGACACTACGGGCCAGGAACACCCTGTTCTGTACCTGAGTCGGAAGCTCCTGCCGAGGGAGGTGGCGTACTCCACAATGGAGGAGTGCCTGGCAATTGTCTGGGCACTGCAACGGTTGCAGCCGTATTTATACGGGCGCCGCTTCACGGTGGAGACCGATCACAACCCCCTCAGTTGGTTAAACACCGTATCCGGGACGAATGGGAGGCTGCTACGCTGGAGCCTAGCTCTCCAGCAGTATCACTTGACCATTCGCCACAAAAGGGGCCGTGACCACGGGAACGCCGATGGGCTATCCCGACAAGGAGAGGATGGGCGCACGGGGAAACAGGAATGTGCTGCCCCCTGGCGCCCTCTAAAAGGGGGAGGTGTGAGGAATATGGATTCATATTTACTGTCAGCCATGTCCTCACACCCCCCATTTGCTGACAGACAGCAGAGGTAGGGAAATCCACAGGATTTCCCTGCTTCAAAGCCCCCAGCCCTGATTGTAATTTTATGCACCTCTTGGCATGATTCAGTATATATGCAAAATAAGTTTCCACCCCCCCCCCCCCCCAGCCATCTGAGTGTCAGTGGGCCAGAAAGACGCCCCAGGGGGTCCAAGCTTCAAGGAGAAGTTCAAACCTCCAGGCACCAGTTTGGAGCCACCTGAATCCGGCAGGAAAACTCTCTCAGCAGGGGGTATCTGCTCTTGCCCGGATCAATGAGACTCCCCAGACATATTGGCACCTACCTCTCATAAGGAATTATGAAGCGCCCGGCCATCGCAGGCGCAAACCGGATACATATTTGTGTCCCGGTGGCCACGAGGTACGGTCCCATGGTCTTGGTTTACTCGTACCCAGTCGGGGTAGGGAGATACCCATATCTCCCCATAGAAACCACCTACCGGTACCAGGTTTGGGTTCTACTTGTAGCCGGAACCCAGGCAGGTCCATTAGTCCCAGAACCATCTCCCTGTGACCCTCTGGTCTGAAGCTATGAACCCTAAAGGGTTTTGTGGGTCATTCACAGTCAGCCCAGAAGAGGGGGAGTTGACCCCTCCATGAGGCAGGTTAAAAGCCTGTTGCCAGCAAGTAGGCGCGGTCTTTCTCTGAAGAGGGGTCACATCCTACACATGTGTTTAGAGGGACCCAGGAAATAGCAGGAGATCACAGCCCCTCGTGTGGACTCCAGCTCAGGACATCACAAGGAACTTTCATCATACTTGATAACTTACTTTTACCCTGCTTAACCCAGTTGTACCCATATAATCTGTATCTGTAATCTCAGACCACTGTATATATTGTCTGTGTATATTGTGTCATATCTAGTGTGCTCTTACAGCGATTAAATCTATAATTTAACCTTGTGCTATCTTGTATCTCGATCACGAATCCCCACGTCTGTGTTTTGGCCTAGTTATAAGCTACCGCGGGTTGGTTTCTGACCCTATATAATCCCGTTAGCGGACCGGGCTTATATCAAACGAGAAACTGGTGGCAGTTACCCGGGCTGAGTGTGGGCTGTTTTCACTGTGGCAGTGGAAAGGCTCTTCCAGCTTGTTGCCTCTCTGTGCCCGCGTGGACAGGAGGTGTGTGTGTAAACTATACCAGCCTGACCTTACGTGCTCCTCTGGAGGGCGTAACTTCACGTTTTTGGTAAACGAGCGGTGGTATTCATCACAAGCCCTTTGACATTGAAGGTCATGCACCGCACCATGATGGTATGTGATGATATATAATATATGCAGGGTACAGCTCACCGAAGCAATCTGTATGCGTCGGTGGCTTCACACTAGTGGAACAACGGACCAAAGGCAAGACTGAGGTACACGATCCACCGGTATTGACGTTCAGGCACCTATAGCAGGAGAAAACACAATAGGGGGGGGGGGAGACAGGACAAGACAACACAAAGTCAGACAAACAAGCAACGATAAGCAACTATTCCCAGGGATGCAATCCCTGTCAGGGGCAAATAAGAAGTCCCTTTGGGGTGTAAGTGTCGAAGACCAACAAGTTGAGGTTGGCCAAAGAGCCAACCACAGGTATCTGAAAAAACAATTAACAATGGGGTGGGCCCTTCAGATAGCCTGCATCGTAATGTAGCAACAAGGTATCAACAACTGGCTTAACAGTAATAATAAACAACCAATATGGGGGTCCATCAGAGTCCAGCGACCCTGGGAGTGTGAAGAATTAAGGGCAGAGTTCAGGACGACCGAATCCTCCAGGCCAGTGGCGGTCAGGCAGGTGGACGGTGCCCTGATGACGTTGGTGACACAGAGAAGAGGATGCACTTGGGCATATGCGTGGTGGCGGAAGCGCTGGTGACTCAAACTCCCAATCCAACATGTCGGGTATAGGAATTCCGAGCGATTCACAAAAGGGGTGGAGATCCGAGAAGGAATGGAGAGTCTCTGTTCTTCCTTGATGACGGACCACTAGGGCAAAGGGGAATCCCCAGCGATAGGCAATCTGGTGGTCCCTGAGTGATGTGAGGAGAGGTTGAAGATGTCTCCTTTTCTAAAGTGTGAACCAGGATAGGTCAGGAAACAATTGCACAGGAGCGCCATCAAAATCAAAGTTGTGTAGAGATCTCACCTTCTTTAAGGGTGTAGTCGTGCACACAACAAAATACGTCCCTAGGACGTGCAGAAGAGCCCTTGGGCTTGAGTATTCTATGAGCTCTGTCCAGCTTGATCTTATGCGAGGGTGGTTGTCCGAAGATCATGTTAAATATGGCTTCCAGTGTGGCACAGAGGTCCTCATATCGGCGTCTTCAGGGTTTAGGGCAGTGCCCCAAACACTTCCCTAACCCCTGAAGACGCCGGTACACAACGAAACATGTCGGGGTGCAGGGTCACTTAGTAGTTTCAACACAGCAAGTACTCAGTTAGGAATACTTAGGTATACGCTACCAGACTATAATGGATAGTACGATATGCACCTGAAACATTGTACCTGATGTTAACTGGCAGCACGCAGCCAGTAGGGTAACATTGTATCCATCCTAGTTATGAGTTATTAGTAGAAACATTCACTATCAAGATAGAAAAAAACTAAGTGACTAGCTAGAGGTTTTAAATCAATTTCTTAATGATTGAGTATTAATAGCAAAACGAAATAAAAGCTAAGTTTTAGTGTTACTTAGGTGTAGGAAAAAGTGGTGTCAAACAGTCCTCATAGACACTAGTAGTAGTAATACAAAAAGTATAAAACTGCATCCTCCACCATTAGGGAAAAAAATATTAGTGATTATTGCTCTCTCACACTCTCATACTGGTCATTGGAAGTTCAACATAGCACTTCAAAGCAAAGAACTCTCTGAGGATATAAAGACAATAATTGTTGCTCTACATAAAGATGGCCTAGGGCTAGGCTATAAAAAGTTTGCTAAAACCCTGAAACTGAGCTGCAGTGCGGTGGTCAAGACCATACAGCGGTTTAAGAAGACAGGTTCCATTCAGAACAGGTCTCACAATGGTCGATCACAGAAGTTGAGTGCACATGCTCTGCATCATATCCAGAGGTTGTCTTTTCAAAATAAAGGTATGAGTGCTGCCAGCATTGCTGCAGCGGTTAAAGGGATGGGGTCAGCCTGTCAGTGCTCGGAACATATGCCGCACACTGCATCAAATTGATCTGCATGGCTGTCCTCCCAGAAGGAAGCCTAAAGATGATGCACAAGAGTTTGCTGAAGACAAGCAGACTAAGGACACGGATTACTGAAACCATGTCTTGTGGTCTGATGAGACTAAGATAAACATATTTGGTTCAGATGGTGTCAAGCGTGTGTCGTGGCAACAAGGTAAGGAGTACAAAGAAAAGTGTGTCTTGCCTATAGTCAAGCATAGTGGTGGGAGTGTCATAATTTGGGGCTGCATGAGTGCTGCTGGCTGTGGGGACCCAAAGTCCATTTAGGGAATCATCAATGCCAACATGTACTGTGACATACTGAAGAGAAGCATGATCCCCTCCCTTCAGAAACTGGGCTGCTTTATTCCAACATGATAAAGACCCCAAACACACCTCCAAGATGACCACTGCCTTGCTAAAGAAACTGAGGGTAAAGGTGCTGGACTGGCCAAGCATGTCTCCAAAAACCATATGGTGTTCCTTTCCTTCTGCACCCGCTGTGTGCCCGTACAGCAGTTTACGACCACACATGTGGTGTTTCTGTAAACTACAGAATCAGGGCAATAAATATAGAGTTTTGTTTGGCTGTTAACCCTTGCTTTGTTACTGGAAAATCTGCCAAAAAAGTGAAATTCTGAAATTTCATCTACATTTTCCTTTAATTCTTGTGTGACAGCTAAAGGGTTAACAAAGTTTGTAAAATCAGTTTTGAATACCTTGAGGGGTGTCGTTTCTAAAATGGGGCAATTTATGGATGTTTCTAGTATGTAAGCCTCACAAAGCTACTTTTCAGAAAAATGTCACGATTTGCTTCTAAACTTCTAAGCCTTCTAACGTCTCAAAAAAAAAAAAGAAAATGTAATTTACAAAATGATCCAAACATGAAGTAGACATGTGGGAAATGTAAAGTAATAACTATTTTAGGAGGTATCATTATCCGTTTTAAAAGCAGATAAATAGAAATTTTGAAAACTGATACATTTTGCATTTTAAAAAAAAATAAAAATGAAATATTTTTACTCAAATTTACCACTGTCATGAAGTACAATATGTGAGGAGAAAACAATCTCAGAATGGCTTGGATAAGTAAAAGCGTTTTAAAGTTTTCACCACATAAAGTGACACACGTCAGATTTGCAAAAAATGGCCTGGTCCTTAAGGTGAAAAATGGCAGGGTCCTGAAGGGGTTACAGATGGGGCAGGAAATCGTCGCCTCATGTTCTCTGAAGCAGTATTCTATACTGTATCACTGTCCTAAGGGCAGCAACACAGTTTAATTCAGGAGAGCAGCTGTGGAACTATCCAGGTACATAACTACCTGATGCTCCCAGTGTTAATTAACGCTAGAAGGGTCAAGTTGTTATATATCTATCCATCGACCACGAGGAATGCTTGGGTGGCCCCAAAGGAAACGGCCCACTAGGAGTCTTTCTAATAGGATCTATGGCGAGTCCGTAATTGGAAATATACAGTTGTATAAAATCAGTGTCTACTGCGCTATTTCACAATTCCCTCCCTCCATGCCCCCAAGTCTCCAATGCATTGACACATACCAGCCAGTCAGAGGCAACACCTTTGGAGTTCTATGAATAATTTTGCCATTCATAGAAAAGCAGATATTTAACAACAGAGTCTTAGATGAGTTGGCATGCACACACACCTTCTTCAGGCCGCAATATTGTACTTATTCCATTACAAGTGAGAAACACGCGCTATCTGCACGAGGAGGCACTGTTTTTACATCTCAGACTTGAAAAGGAATGTTTTTCAACTCCGAAACGCGTTGTCACCTATATGTAAATAAAATAGAATTGTTTCCAATCCCTCGAGGTTGTGGTTTTTGCGCCAAGAAGTATAAAAAAAACGGTGGACCCCTATCACTCCACACCCCTTTTACTGTCTCTCATCACTCCCCTGGAGGGCACCTCCACAAGTGAGAGGCGAACAATACTGGCAGCACGACCATCAATCAAATGCACGTCTACACTAGTGTTGTGCCTATGCTTACACAACACCAAAAGGTGAGCATAATCGCTACTTTTTCTCTAATCAACTGACCAAAAACTACTACCCTACAAGCACCTTTCCCTCTTTTGCCACATACCCATTTAAGAGTCTGGATTACTCATACCTTCTTTTCCCCACGCTCTACAAAGAACAGGCTATATTAGGGACTTTGGAAGTAGGACTACATTCTAACAACTGCTCAGGCTAAATTAGGAATTTCGGAAGTGCGACTACATTCTAACAACTGCCCATGCAGACAGAGGATCTCCTTCTAAGGCCTCATGCACATGATCAGATATATTTTGTGGTCCGCAAAATATGGATACCGTCTATGTTGTGTCTCCATTTTGCTCACTTGCAGGATAACAGGCTGAGCTGGATGGACAAATGTCTTTTTTCGGCCTTACATACTATGTTACCTATTGACTTCATTGTCTGTGGTCCACATTTTGTGGACAAGTATAGGACATGTTCTTTCTTTTTAAGGAACGGAAATGTTTGTTATGCAAGAAGATAGAATATGTCTGCAAAATGCAGACCATGGTCCCCCTAAAGTTGAAGTCCGCAAAAAAGATTCGGACAACACACAGACCGCATCTGTATCGGATCTGCAATTTATAGACCAAAAAACTGATATGTCTGCAAATTGTGCACCATGGACCCATTGAAGTCAGTCTGCAAAAGAAATATAGATGGCTCACGTCCCTATTGTGCAGATCCACAATCAGCAGACCTCAAAACAGATATGGTTGTGTGCATGAGGCACAACTACTAAATTATTGATAATTGTCATCCATTTTTTATATATAGCTATGTACTGTCATGCCTTTTCAGAAGTGTAACCAATTATATTCACTTATTTTAGTCAGGATAGATATTCATTGCCTTTAAGAGCAATGTTGGTTTATATTCACTATTTTGTATGAATCTTAATGTAGGCCAAAGTAGGTCCATGGGAAGATTTTTGTGTTGTTCAAAAGAACAAATGTTATTGTAACAATTAATTATATATCTAGGCAGTTGAAATACACATCACACAGAAGTAAAGGCTTCACTATCTTTGTTATCTGAATATAAATGTGAGAATTATCTAGATGTTCTTCAAAATATGTATGCATGTATCAAAGTTTGTCTCTTAGCTCTGAGATAAGGACTCCATGGACGCAGCAAGTGCTAATTACATCCATGGTTTGGTATTTGCTAATGAGCAGAAAGTCTGTGATGTCTGTGGACACCTATAATCAACCTTAATTTTGTATAAGAAAATCAATAAGATATATGTATTGGGTTATATTGTTACCTCCTTTTAAGGACAGTTATGTATCTGTTATCATATATGTTTTAGGGACGTATATATTCCTATAATGTATTCAAAACAGCTTAAGTATGGGCTTTGTTAATTAATATCTGTGGTACCGTTGGTGTAACAGGGGAGGCACGGATATCTCTGTGAGAAAACAAAGTTTATTCATATTTTTATCAGTCTTATAAGTCAACAATGTGGGAAACATTCAAAAGGCGTCTAAGAGTCTGTCTCTAATTGGTAAGAAGTGTTAAAATGTATCAGTTAGTTTTAAATTAGGCTTCCAAATACCAGGTGTGTATAGAGAAAATATAGTCAGATTTACATAGTTAACTCTTTGGGGCATGAAGTGCGTGACTTATACAACAGTGCCACCTAGGTATGAGTAGGCAACACTACACCAGTAGCAAAAGTGCATTCTGGGTAGTGTTATGACGTCACGCCCTTTATCAATATACACGCCCATCCAATAGTGATTGGAAAGTTCCAAACTGGAGGGGTGTTTTCATCTGATAAGTTTTTGGTACATACGGAAAGAAAGGAAAAAGGAGAGGAAAAAAAAACAAAGAAAGAAAGGGAGATTCCTGGAAAAACTCGGGATTATCGGGAAACTCTTGAGAGCAGACTTCCCCTAGACTCTGCACATCACTTGACCCTTGGGAAATGTATATTTTGTTTTATGTAGTATTGGTATAGATTAATTGGCTTGATACTTAGTCAAACCCCGCTTATTGCGGACGGATAGTGTTAGTACCACATCAGTATCGGCAGATTCAGTGAAGATGCATATCACTGAATACAAGATCTGATATTGGTTACAAGAGAGCTTCTATGTCGGGAATCTTTATATTCCCTAGTTTGATATCAAGCTGATAATTTATAAGTTTCATTGCAATAATACTCATACAATCTGAGATTGGTCATCGTTTTGGGCAGAGAAAGGGCTTGTTTGTCTCATTTTCATTAGTGAGTTTCTGTGTATAATCAATTGATATATATCTCTTATAATTTTAAGCAGCATTGCATTCTTATACTGGTTGAATAATAGATTGTGAGACACTGGCCTTGGTGTTAAACTTGTGCTCTGTTGCCACCATCTAGTGGCAGATTTGGGGTACTACAGTTTTCTTTTATCATTGGTTTTATATTCACTGTTATTGATTGTATTTAAAATTATTATATAATAAATCATTTATATTTTTGCATAGACGCTTCTACCCTGTTTTACTGATTGCACAAAATAATTAGGTTCTCGATCGAACTCTTGGAGGCGGATCAATATCATTCACATAATTTTTCTTTTGATCCGTTAATTTTTTTTTTATATAGAGCATTTGCTTTATATACTTGACAGTACATATTCTTTCCCAACATTATATATATATATATATATATATATATATATACACACACACACGCACACATTCTCTTGTTTATATTTGTATTTTATATATATATCTCGTATGTATACTTTTTATCAACCATTACCCATTTTTTATATATAATAAAAAAGAATGTAACATATATACTGTAACGGCACCGTTTCAGCAGACAAGGGGCTAAAATCCGTTTAGGCGATATGCCCCTTTCCGAGAGAGAGGCACAGCTACTGCAGAACACCAACCTCCCGAACTGGATACAAAATAGCACTCCAAACTGGAACCTCGCAAGTAGCTGCCAGTCAGACGAACAGGAAAAGCATTCAGTCGGCTTACACTCCTGGCAATCAGTCTCCAACAGCATACAGGGAATCCCCCCAATAACGAGACAAGGCTCCGTCTTGAGGGTCAGCAGTGATCTGACGTGCTGGCACACCCAGCCTGGTTTTTATTAGTTGTTGCAAATACAGGACAGATACAACATATCCCCACAATGCATCATGGTTTCCTCCCCTCTGTCCCGGAGACGACCGAAGACAATCCAATTATCTCTCAGGACAAAAGGGAGATCACCAATACACATGTGGAGACAACAGGACAGGAATCACCACCAAACACACAATGGCACACCCCACAGCAAACACAGACATTTAACATATCCCCAGATAGCTCAAGTCTGAGTGCATATCATTAGGTGAATGGCACTCAGAATACATGAATACAATAATATTAGCTATCTGGGTGCCCTCACATAACATACAATTTAACCGAACGCATAATAACATAAAATACAATTCTACAGACAGATTTAAGCTGTGCGGCCGGTCTGTTTTCTCCTTTAAAGTTACTATGGGCCATAATCCTGAGGCAAGAGGCTTTTAAACAGTCCTCTCCAAAACCCAGTGGCAAGGTTGGTTTCGCCACACATCTCCCCCCCCCAGGGAAGACTAACCAGATACCTGACCTCACGCCGGTCGGTACCTGAGTTAGTCTGGCAGGCCACCCACAACCAAATACTGGACCTGCTGAATTTCGTAGCCTGTCTCTGTCCAGTGAATCCACCAAGATTATATTTGTAGCTGGTACTCCCGGTCTCTGAGTTGCTCCCTGGCTTGGAGTGGAGGTTGCTTTGTGGGCAGGGATCAGCGGGACTCTGCCCTGGTACCATCACTACCACGGAAGAAGCCTGGTTGGAGTCTGGTTGTTGGAGGGAGAAACCGACTGTCCCCCCTTTGGCTAAACTGCCCTGTTGCTGGGGGACAGGAACAACTGTCCCTACCCCCTGTGCTGTAAGTGCAGAGACCACGGTCCCATCTGCACAGCTGTGGGGCTTACTGTCTCCCCCTGGTGCGTTAATCTGCCGCTGGGAAGAGGGGGTAACGAGCTCCTCTCCCATACATACTTCCAGCCGCTGGGGAGGGCGACCGACCGCCTCCGCTCCCAATACAGTGTCCTGCTGCTGGGGAAAGGAGACTGGGCTCTCTATTCCCTGTAGGACACTCTGCCGCTGGGGGACAGGACCGACTGTCTCTGCCCCCTGTAACTCCGTCTGCCGCTGGGGAATGGAGACTCGGCTCCCAATTCCCAAAAAATCATGCTGCTGCTGGGGGGCAGGAACAACTACCTCTGCCCCCTGCAACTCAGCCTGCCGCTGGGGAGGGAGGCCGCTGCTCTCCCCTCCCTGCACTTCACACTGCCGCTGGGGAATGGAGACTAGGCTCCCAATTCCCTGCAGGACCGGCGGAGAGACCTCGGTCCCATCTCTACCGGCCACCTGGGGTCCTTCCCAGTAACACTCTACAATATCTGCCCAGCTGAATGGGTCTGGATCTGGGTCTGTCACCTTACCGTCCTGTTGAGCCTTCTCAATGGAGTGGAAGAGATCTCTGTAGTCCTGCTCCAGTTCCCACTCCAGGGTTGCTAGGTGAGCCAGGTCTTGCTCTACTTCATGGGGGTCATCCCACTCATGCCTAGCCTCCCTCTCATAGAAAATGTCCTGAAGTCTGGACTGTGCAGGGCTCCCGAAGTCAGGCTCTGCAAAGGACTCCCATAACAAGCCAGGACCATCAAACTCCTCTCCCTCTGGCTTGTCATGCTCAGCTGTCCAGGGTATAAACTGTGCCACATACCACCAAAGCGCCTGGTAGGCATCCTCCAGCCATAGCTCCTGCCATACCCGGTGCTGTAGTTCTATCACCCATTCCTCCAGGGGCTGCTCTCCCAGGAAGGACATCCGCAGGGCCACTTGCTTCTGCAACCGCTGCTCTTCACTGGGGAGACTCTCACCTCGCTGGTATTGTACATTATCCAGGGCCTGGTACCAGATGCCTTTCCTTATTGCATCCCGGCCATCCAGGTCCTCCTCCTCGTATAACACTGCTGGTTCCATCCTGGTGCTTTTAGGGTCGCTGTACTGGGACATGCGTTGCCCTTAAATTGTAGAATCCAAAGAAATTGTGTCTCCTGTAGCTGTCCTTCTGGCTGTAGGAACGATCCCGCTGCTTGCCACCAATGTAACGGCACCGTTTCCGCAGACAAGGGGTTAAGATCCGTTTAGGCGATATGCCCCTTTCCGAGAGACAGGCACAGCTACTGCAGAACACCAACCTCCCGAACTGGATACAAAATAACACTCCAAACTGGAACCTCGCGAGTAGCTGTCAGCAGGCGAACAGGGACAGCATTCAGTCGGCTTACACTCCTGGCAATCAGTCTCCAACAGCATACAGGGAATCCCCCCAATAACGAGACAAGGCTCCGTCTTGAGGGTCAGCAGTGATCTGACGTGCTGGCACACCCAGCCTGGTTTTTATTAGTTGTTGCAAATACAGGACAGATACAACATATCCCCACAATGCATCATGGTTTCCTCCCCTCTGTCCCGGAGACGACCGAAGACAATCCAATTATCTCTCAGGACAAAAGGGAGATCACCAATACACATGTGGAGACAACAGGACAGGAATCACCACCCAAACACACAATGGCACACCCCACAGCAAACACAGACATTTAACATATCCCCAGATAGCTCAAGTCTGAGTGCATATCATTAGGTGAATGGCACTCAGAATACATGAATACAATAATATTAGCTATCTGGGTGCCCTCACATAACATACAATTTAACCGAACGCATAATAACATAAAATACAATTCTACAGACAGATTTAAGCTGTGCGGCCGGTCTGTTTTCTCCTTTAAAGTTACTATGGGCCATAATCCTGAGGCAAGAGGCTTTTAAACAGTCCTCTCCAAAACCCAGTGGCAAGGTTGGTTTCGCCACATATACATATAAAACCTTTTTTGTATTTGCTATCCTAATACTATTTTTTAATCTTTTATCTATTTTTTATTTTTATTATTTAGTATTTTTTGTTTTTATTTATTTTTATGTTTTAGTTATATGCCCACTAAAATTATAGATTTTAACTACTTCATGTCCCTTATAATTTACATGGTGTGTCCCTTATAATTATAATCTTACACTAATATAGAAAGTATACTGTATATTCAAAATAACAAGTGCCCAAATAATACCAACAGAGCATAAAAAGATAAAAGCCGGAATTAGACTTACCGGTAATTAATTTTCCACAAATCCACCATGACGGCCCAGAGAGATTGATCCCTGACCTCTGTAGGGGCAGGAACAGAGATAGGTTTAAAAGGACCCCTCCCACCACCATTCAAGAGTGAGTTCCAGATTATAGTGCCACAATCCCACAATCACCAGTTAACAAGTGAAACAAGAAAGTGTTTTTTTTTTTTGTTTTTTTGGTATTAACTCATACCAAATCATTGGAGTAAAATGTTTTTTTTTTTTTTTTGGGTGTGATATCATGCCGTCATGGTGGATTCGTGGAAAATGAATTACCGGTAAGTCTAATTCCGGCTTTCCACTTCACCACCATGACGGCCCAGAGAGACATAACAAATTATATACGTCTTAGGGTGGGGCAGCGGCCCGTAGGACCTTGCGACTAAAGGCCGGGTCTGAGGACCTGGATAAGTCAAGTCTATGTTTAATGAAGGTGTTTACACTAGACCAGGTTGCAGCCTGGCATATTTTAGCTAGGGAAGCTCCTGCCCTTTCAGCAAAAGAGGCAGACATGGCTCTCGTGGAGTGAGCCCGAATGACCTCTGGACAACTGATGCCTTCGATCTTGTAGCAGTCTGAAATAGTCTGTTTTACCCATCGGGCAATGGTAGATGTGGAGGCTGCCTTCCCGTTATTTTTACCACAGAAGAGCACTAATAAGTTGTCCACCTTCCTCAGGTCCCTAGTGACCTATAGGTATTTTAGCACTGTTCGTTTGACGTCCAGGGTATGGAAACGTTCTTCTCCAGAATTCTTAGGGTTCTCACAAAAGGAGGGAAGAATGGTCTCCTGGTTCCTATGGAAGTCTGTTACTACTTTTGGCAAAAACGTTGGGTCTAGCCTCAAGGTAACACGATCCTCCTGTATTGTGAGGTATGGTTGTCTTATTGACAATGCTTGGATCTCGCTCAATCTTTTTGCTGATGTTATTGCAATAAGAAAAGCCGCCTTCTGAGAAAGATGCTTCAGAGCACTTGAGTCCAAGGGTTCGTAGGGGCGGACCTGTGAGTCCACTAAGGACAGTGTTTAAGTCCCAGGTAGGCACCCTTGATTTGAGAGATGGTCTTAGTCTGGCTGCAGACCTCAGGAATCTTTGGATCCATCTATGGCTGGCTAATTCAGAATCGAAATAGGCACTAAGTGCTGAGACCTGGACACTCTAAGGGTAGAAGGACTTAACCCTGACTCTAATCCTTTCTGCAAGAAATCCAGAATCTTCAGTATATTAGGTTTGGTTTGGTCTGGGGCTTCGTCGCCTGACCAGGTACAGAATTTTTTCTAGATATTAAAATAAATGGAGTTAGTCACCTTCTTTCAGCTGGCCTTCAAGGTAGAAATAACCCCCTCAGAGAGACCTCTACATCTTAGAAGGTTGGACTCAGGATCCAAGCCGAGAGATTGAAGATTTCCGGATGGGGATGGAGAACCGGCCCCTGGATCAGGATATCCTTCCTCTTTGGGAGAATAAAAGCTTCCTGTGGGGAGAGTTTGGTTAGAACCGAGAACCAGCTCCTCTTGGGCCAGAACGGGGTGACCAGGATTACTCTGGCCCTGTCCCTGATGATTTTTTGGAGAACCTTTGGGATTAATGGGAACGGAGGGAAGGCATATGCAATGTCCCAGTTCCAGTGCAGGGAGAAGGCGTCAATCGATAGGGGCCTGTCCCTTGGGTTTAGGGATCAAAAGGTTGATACCTTTGCGTTTATCCTTATAGCGAATACCAGTGGGAGGCCCCACCTCTGGACAATCAGATTGAAGATGTCCCTGTTCCTAAAGTGAGAGAGGCAGCCCATTAAATTTATGTCAATCTGGTATAGGAGCATTACTTAGATGCAGTATATCAGCAGACCCCCAGGGGGAGGGGAACAGTGGATACCTACTAAGGTGCACCCCCCCCTTGCCATCTGTGAAGCTGCCGGCTGCTCAGGTGGGCTACTCACACAGGGGCGCTCTGGAGCGGTCTGCTCCTTCTTCTGCAGCTCCTTTTGCTGTGTCTGCTTCTCCTGGTCCGACATGTCCTCCGGTCAGAGAGCGATGCAGAGAGCGCAGCAGGCAGAGTGCTTGGAAGCATTTTTTTATAGAGGCCCCATCCACTTCCGGGTTTCGCCGGCGACCTGGAAGTGATGTCAGACGCGCGTGACTGAGCAGAACGTCCTTCCAGTTGGCTCCCCCACAGGGAGGTAGGCGACCGGCGGCAGCTCAGGGCAGGCTTCCCTCAACAGGGAGCGTGACTCTGCCAGCTTTAGAACTAAGTCCGCCGGAGAGCACGGGACACTTTCCTGGATGAAGAACCCGCAAAGGAGGAAAGAAGCACCGCCAATGCAGTCACCCAGGTACCCTTAAAAAATAATAAACAAGGTCCACTTCACCTCCCTTAAACCTATCTCTGTTCCTGCCCCTACAGAGGTCAGGGGTCAATCTCTCAGGGCCGTCATGGTGGTGAAGTGGAAATCAGCACTTACAGACGTGGACAAAATTGTTGGTACCCTTTGGTCAATGAAAGAAAAAGTCACAATGGTCACAGAAATAACTTTAATCTGACAAAAGTAATAATAAATTAAAATTCTATAAATGTTAACCAATGAAAGTCAGACATTGTTTTTCAACCATGCTTCAACAGAATTATGTAAAAAAATAAACTCATGAAACAGGCATGGACAAAAATGATGGTACCCCTAACTTAATATTTTGTTGCGCAACCTTTTGAGGCAATCACTGCAATCAAACGCTTCCTGTAACTGTCAATGAGACATCTGCACCTCTCAGCAGGTATTTTGGCCCACTCCTCATGAGCAAACTGCTCCAGTTGTGTCCGGTTTGAAGGGTGCCTTTTCCAGACTGCATGTTTCAGCTCCTTCCAAAGATGCTCAATAGGATTGAGGTCAGGGCTCATAGAAGGCCACTTTAGAATAGTCCAATTTTTTCCTCTTAGCCATTCTTGGGTGTTTTTAGCGGTGTGTTTTGGGTCATTGTCCTGTTGCAAGACCCATGACCTGCGACTGAGACCAAGCTTTCTGACACTGGCTAGTACATTTCTCTCTAGAATTCCTTGATAGTCTTGAGATTTCATTGTACCCTGCACAGATTCAAGACACCCTGTGCCAGACGCAGCAAAGCAGCCCCAGAACATAACAGAGCCTCCTCCATGTTTCACAGTAGGGACAGTGTTCTTTTCTTGATATGCTTCATTTTTTCGTCTGTGAACATACAGCTGATGTGCCTTGGCAAAAACTTCGATTTTTGTCTCATCTGTCCACAGGACATTCTCCCAGAAGCTTTGTGGCTTGTCAACATGTAGTTTGGCATATTCCAGTCTTGCTTTTTTATGATTCGTTTTCAACAATGGTGTCCTCCTTGGTCGTCTCCCATGTAGTCCACTTTGGCTCAAACAACGACGGATGGTGCGATCTGACACTGATGTTCCTTGAGCATGAAGTTCACCTTGAATCTCTTTAGAAGTCTTTCTAGGCTCTTTTGTTACCATTCGGATTATCCGTCTCTTAGATTTGTCATCAATTTTCCTCCTGCGGCCACGTCCAGGGAGGTTGGCTACAGTCCCATGGATCTTAAACTTATGAATAATATGTGCAACTGTACTCACAGGAACATCTAGTTGCTTGGAGATGGTCTTATAGCCTTTACCTTTAACATGCTTGTCTATAATTTTCTTTCTGATCTCTTGAGACAGCTCTTTCCTTTGCTTCCTCTGGTCCATGTCGAGTGTGGTACACACCATATCACCAAACAACACAGTGATTACCTGGAGCCATATATATATAGGCCCAATGGCTGATTACAAGGTTGTAGACACCTGTGATGCTAATTAGTGGACACACCTTGAATTAACATGTCCCTTTGGTCACATTATGTTCTGTGTTTTCTAGGGGTACCATCATTTTTGTCCATGCCTGTTTCATGAGTTTATTTTTTTACATAATTCTGTTGAAGCATGGTTGAAAAACAATGTCTGACTTTCATTGGTTAACATTTATAGAATTTTAATTTATTATTACTTTTGTCAGATTAAAGTTATTTCTGTGACCATTGTGACTTTTTCTTTCATTGACCAAAGGGTACCAACAATTTTGTCCACGTCTGTACATCCAGCAAATATACAATGAATCATGTGGATCAAAAAATTTAACCAATAGGGACCCCAAAACGTCTAAACAGACCGACAAGCTGTGCTTTTGTTCGGCCAGTAGCAATATAATAACACTAATACACCGACACTATATGCTGTGACCGGGAGTGTGCAGTCCCACTGCCGGTCATTAGCAGACCTGAGCGCTGGTAACAATACCATCCCGTTTGGATCCCTCCGATATCATCTCCTCAGGAGCCCACTAGAAGATCCGGGCTGACGCTCTGCGACAGGGAACAGCACGATCCGCTGGTAACTTCTGCCCCAAAATGCCAGGAATAAAAATCAACCGACAGGATGCACCTTCCTTCAAAAAATAGGAGTAATATATTATTATCGCGTCCATGCTGCAACCTGCAGTACACATCTCCCGCTGCCGGTCAGTGCCAGACCTGATTTCTGTTGATAATACGATCCCCTTTGGATCCCACCTGCAGATTGTAGTTTGAATCCTGCGGTAGGTGACAGCGCGACCTGCGATTAACCTCTTTACTTTCCCCTGCTGCAAGTAGCTGAATAAAACACAGCAGGAGATTGTGAGTGCAAGGATAGGACTGCCCGAGCAAGTCCCCTCCCCGACACATAGACACTTATTACCCAAACGTATAAACACATCTTTGCTCTACCTGGAAATTACATATAGATAGCAATTAGCAGATGTACAGCAACTAGCCTTCATCTCGATGTCAGTCAGATATGTTATTATTTTTAATTTTTTTTTAAATATTAAAATCTCTGTATAACACATTTCCTAATAATAATAATAAAAAAAAACATTATGAACTCCATAGATCCCAGCATATAAAGAATGACCTCATTTTCCCCACCCCATTCTAGATTGTGGACTCCAGGAGGAGGACTTCTATCTTACAGCTCCAGTCTAGGATCACCTATCCCGCGGCTGCTTCAAACCCACGTGACTGTAGCATTTCACGTGACGGCCCATGGCGTTTGGACACAACCCTGTGTTCTGCCAGATTCTTATACCTTGGCAGAACGGTATACAGGAATTGATGCAGCCGCACAGGAATCAGCTGGAGCAGCTGGATTAGCAAAAAATCATTGCAGCGCCGCAGGGGGACTTCATGCACATGCACGAAGCCGTACACCGTGCACACTTAGGGGTAGGTAGATTTTCCAGCGCAAAATGTTCCATCAGATCTCCCTACCCCTGAATGCGCACACGCGCACAAATCATCAGGAGCAGTTTATCCTTACCACGGAGATCAGTGCAGAATATCAAGGTCACCACATAGCAGAGCTGAGTGCTCGATATTGGGGTCACCACAAAAGCGGTGTCCCCCAATATCCCACACTCAGCTCTGCTATGTGGTGACCTCGATATTCTGCACTCAGCTCTGTACACCGCAAAGTCCTTCTCCTGCGGCGCTGCAATGATTTTTTGCTAATCCAGTGGATGTGCGCTTACGCAGCACCGCACACACCCTCCTCCAGCTGATTACTGTGCGGCCACATCACTTCCGGTATAGCGTTCTGCCAAGGTATAGGAATCTGGCAGAAATCCTTCCTACAGCGTTAGATTTCCCTACCCTCACCACTCCCGGCCACATCAGACATGACGTGCAGAGGTGTTCCGGTAGGGAAATTTCACAGAGTTAGCTGGACACCAGCTGACACTGTGCATGCGCCGGGGGCCTCACCAGCGGTTAGGGTAAGGAAAAATTACAGGCCAGTGCTTTTTCCCTACCCTAACTGCTGGTGAGGCTCCCGGCGCATGCGCAGTGTCGGCCGGTGTAACGTTATACTTCCCTACTTCGTGAGATTTCCCTACCCTCGTCACTTCCGGTCACACTGCAGGCGCAGAACGAAGGGTTAGGGAAATTTCACAGCAGAGTGCGCATGCGCCAGGAGCCTTGCCGGGGTTAGGGTAGGGAAAAATTATGGGCCAGTGCGCAGGTGCGGTGATCGGATGGGCCAGTGCTTTTTCCCTACCCTAACTGCTGGTGAGGCTCCCAGCGCATGCGCAGTGTAGGCCGGTGTCCAGCTGAGAACATCCATTCGATCACCGCGCCTGCGCACTGGCCCATAATTTTTCCCTACCCTAACCGTCGATGTAGCGTTACATTACCCTACTTCGTGAGATTTCTCTACCTCCTGACTTCCCGTCGCACGGCTAATGACGTGAGGAGGCGTTCCTGAGTTTTGACAATCTGCGCATGCGCAAACCGACAGTTTATGGACACTGCGCATACGCCAGCCGGAGTTAGCCGCGCTTGCGCACTGGGCCGTAATATTTCCCTACTGAGGCTCTCCTGCGCATGCGCAGTGTCCCGGTGTAAAGCTGAACTCCGCTGAGATTTTCCATAAACTGTCGGTTTACACATGCGCAGATCGTGAAAACTCAGGAACGCCTCCTCACGTCATTAGCCCTGCGACAGGAAGTCAGGAGGTAGGGAAATCTCACAGGTAGGCTAGTATAACGGTACACCAGCGAGGCCCCCGGGTCATGCGCACTCTGCTGTGAAATTTCCCTAACCCGTGGTTGTGCGCCTACGCTGCACACCTCCCACATCATGTGTGGTGCGACCGGAAGTGACGAATGTAGGGAAATCTCACGAAGTAGGGAAGTATAACGGTGTCCAGCTAATGGCTGTGTACTAGCCCTACCCCATAGTTGTGCGCCTGCGCGGCACACCGCATCACATCATTTCCGGTGCGGACTGAAGTGACAAGGGTTGGGAATTCTCACGGGGTAGGGAAATCTAACGAACACCGGTTCCAACAAACCAGTGCTGCGAACGAGGCTTGCAACGCAAATGCTGCGTTCTCAGAGTTCGAGCATCGTTCTTACCACGCCCCATAGCGACCAACCAGCTTAGAGCCGGCGCGTCATTAGCCTTGGTTACCGGTCCTGCGGCGTGCACTAGTGGCGGGGATGAAGTTAACACGGAAACAGGTGCTTTCCCGGGCGAAGGCGTCAGAGCTGGACAGTGTGAAGAAGTTAAACTGCTGGTGAGTTCACCGAGTCCTTGTGCTGCGGGTCCTTCCATACAGAGCCCTCAGTGTGTGCCACTCCTACACCAGAGGGCTCAGTGTTAGTTCAGATGCCACCCCTGTGCCTCCACATTGGATTCTATCCTTCCATGTCAGCTGAAGGTAGACCTAAGGAGAGGTGACCGCGATGCCATCCCTGTGCCTCCACATTGTATTCTGTCCTTCCATGTGAGGTAAAGGTAGACCTGAGGAGAGATGACCGCGATGCCATCCCTGTGCCTCCACGTTGTATTTTGTCCTTCCATGCCAGCTGAAGGTAGACCTGACTAGAGGTGATCGTAATGCCGTCCCCGTGCCTCCACATTGTATTCTGTCCTTCCATGTGAGGTAAAGGTTGACCTGAGGAGAGGTGATCGCAATGCCATCCCTGTGCCTCCACATTGGATTCTGTCCTTCCATGTCAGCTGAAGGTAGACCCGAGGAGAGGTGATCGCAATGCCATCCCTGTGCCTCCACATTGGATTCTGTCCTTCCATGTCAGCTGAAGGTAGACCCGAGGAGAGGTGATCGCAATGCCATCCCTGTGCCTCCACATTGGATTCTGTCCTTCCATGTGAGGTAAAGGTAGATCTGAGGTAGGGCTGCACGATGAATCGAAAAAATAATCAAATCGCTATAATCGGCAAATGCGATATGGCGATTTGGCCGACCTGAAAATGCTGCGATTATTTATATATTTATATATATATATATATATATATATATATATAGGCCCAGCGCACATAACTGCCTTTTGCGTGTAAAGTGTTTTACTAGTGTGTGTGTGTGTGGGTGAAGCAATCTTTCTCCTAACAGGTCCGGTCTCTGTACTCATTATGAATGCAATGCACTGCAGCGAGGTGGCCGGCCGGCGCGTGACTGACGTCACTTACTAACGCTCCTCCCACTTCAGGAAGCAGGAGCGTTACTAAGTGACGTCAGTCACGCGCCGGCCACCTCGCTGCAGTGCATTGCATTCATAGTGAGTACAGAGACCGGACCTGTTAGGAGAGATTGCTTCACCCACACACACTAGTAAAACACTTTACACGCAAAAGGCAGTTATGTGCCTAGTTTAGGACACATGAGGGGGACCAGCATAAGATGCTATATGTCTTAAGCTGGCCCCCCTCATGGCCCTATGTGTCCTCCAAACATCCCCTATAACAGTGCCATCCACAGGTCCCCCATAAGTGTCCTCCACAGATCCCCTATATAACAGCGCCCTCCACAGATCCCCCCATATAACAGCGCCCTCCACAGATCCCCCCATATAACAGCGCCCTCCACAGATCCCCCCATATAACAGCGCCCTCCACAGATCCCCCCATATAACAGCGCCCTCCACAGATCCCCCCATATACAGCGCCCTCCACAGATCCCCCCATATAACAGCGCCCTCCACAGATCCCCCCATATAACAGCGCCCTCCACAGATCCCCCCATATAACAGCGCCCTCCACAGATCCCCCCATATAACAGCGCCCTCCACAGATCCCCCCATATAACAGCGCCCTCCACAGATCCCCCCATATAACAGCGCCCTCCACAGATCCCCCCATATAACAGCGCCCTCCACAGATCCCCCCATATAACAGCGCCCTCCACAGATCCCCCCATATAACAGCGCCCTCCACAGATCCCCCATATAACAGCGCCCTCCACAGATCCCCCATATAACAGCGCCCTCCACAGATCCCCCATATAACAGCGCCCTCCACAGATCCCCCATATAACAGCGCCCTCCACAGATCCCCCATATAACAGCGCCCTCCACAGATCCCCCATATAACAGCGCCCTCCACAGATCCCCCATATAACAGCGCCCTCCACAGATCCCCCATATAACAGCGCCCCACAGATCCCACCCCACAGATCCCCCATATAACAGCGCCCTCCACAGATCCCCCATATAACAGCGCCCTCCACAGATCCCCCATATAACAGCGCCCTCCACAGATCCCCCATATAACAGCGCCCTCCACAGATCCCCCATATAACAGCGCCCTCCACAGATCCCCCATATAACAGCGCCCTCCACAGATCCCCCATATAACAGCGCCCTCCACAGATCCCCCATATAACAGCGCCCTCCACAGATCCCCCATATAACAGCGCCCTCCACAGATCCCCCATATAACAGCGCCCTCCACAGATCCCCCATATAACAGCGCCCTCCACAGATCCCCCATATAACAGCGCCCTCCACAGATCCCCCATATACAGCGCCCTCCACAGATCCCCCATATAACAGCGCCCTCCACAGATCCCCCATATAACAGCGCCCTCCACAGATCCCCCATATACAGCGCCCTCCACAGATCCCCCATATAACAGCGCCCTCCACAGATCCCCCATATAACAGCAGCGCCCTCCACAGATCCCCCATATAACAGCGCCCTCCACAGATCCCCCATATAACAGCGCCCTCCACAGATCCCCCATATAACAGCGCCCTCCACAGATCCCCCATATAACAGCGCCCTCCACAGATCCCCCATATAACAGCGCCCTCCACAGATCCCCCATATAACAGCGCCCTCCACAGATCCCCCATATAACAGCGCCCTCCACAGATCCCCCATATAACAGCGCCCTCCACAGATCCCCCATATAACAGCGCCCTCCACAGATCCCCCATATAACAGCGCCCTCCACAGATCCCCCATATAACAGCGCCCTCCACAGATCCCCCATATAACAGCGCCCTCCACAGATCCCCATATAACAGCGCCCTCCACAGATCCCCCATATAACAGCGCCCTCCACAGATCCCCCATATAACAGCGCCCTCCACAGATCCCCCATATAACAGCGCCCTCCACAGATCCCCCATATAACAGCGCCCTCCACAGATCCCCCATATAACAGCGCCCTCCACAGATCCCCCATATAACAGCGCCCTCCACAGATCCCATAAACAGCGCCCTCCACAATCCCATATAACAGCGCCCTCCACAGATCCCCCATATAACAGCGCCCTCCACAGATCCCCCATATAACAGCGCCCTCCACAGATCCCCCATATAACAGCGCCCTCCACAGATCCCCCATATAACAGCGCCCTCCACAGATCCCCCATATAACAGCGCCCTCCACAGATCCCCCATATAACAGCGCCCTCCACAGATCCCCCATATAACAGCGCCCTCCACAGATCCCCCATATAACAGCGCCCTCCACAGATCCCCCATATAACAGCGCCCTCCACAGATCCCCCATATAACAGCGCCCTCCACAGATCCCCCATATAACAGCGCCCTCCACAGATCCCCCATATAACAGCGCCCTCCACAGATCCCCCATATAACAGCGCCCTCCACAGATCCCCCATATAACAGCGCCCTCCACAGATCCCCCATATAACAGCGCCCTCCACAGATCCCCCATATAACAGCGCCCTCCACAGATCCCCCATATAACAGCGCCCTCCACAGATCCCCCATATAACAGCGCCCTCCACAGATCCCCCATATAACAGCGCCCTCCACAGATCCCCCATATAACAGCGCCCTCCACAGATCCCCCATATAACAGCGCCCTCCACAGATCCCCCATATAACAGCGCCCTCCACAGATCCCCCATATAACAGCGCCCTCCACAGATCCCCCATATAACAGCGCCCTCCACAGATCCCCCATATAACAGCGCCCTCCACAGATCCCCCATGATAAACAGCGCCCTCCACAAGGATCCCCCCCATATAACACAGCGCCCTCCACAGATCCCCCCCATAAAACAGCGCCCTCCACAGATCCCCCCCCCTACAACACAGCGCCCTCCACAGATCCCCCCCCCTACAACACAGCGCCTCCACAGATCCCCCCCCCCTACAACACAGCGCCCTCCACAGATCCCCCCCCCTACAACACAGCGCCCTCCACAGATCCCCCCCCCCTACAACACAGCGCCCTCCACAGATCCCCCCCCCTACAACACAGCGCCCTCCACAGATCCCCCCCCCCTACAACACAGCGCCCTCCACAGATCCCCCCCCCTACAACACAGCGCCCTCCACAGATCCCCCCCCCTACAACACAGCGCCCTCCACAGATCCCCCCCCCTACAACACAGCGCCCTCCACAGATCCCCCCCCCTACAACACAGCGCCCTCCACAGATCCCCCCCCCTACAACACAGCGCCCTCCACAGATCCCCCCCCCTACAACACAGCGCCCTCCACAGATCCCCCCCCCTACAACACAGCGCCCTCCACAGATCCCCCCCCCTACAACACAGCGCCCTCCACAGATCCCCCCCCCTACAACACAGCGCCCTCCACAGATCCCCCCCCCCTACAACACAGCGCCCTCCACAGATCCCCCCCCCTACAACACAGCGCCCTCCACAGATCCCCCCCCCCTACAACACAGCGCCCTCCACAGATCCCCCCCCCCTACAACACAGCGCCCTCCACAGATCCCCCCCCCTACAACACAGCGCCCTCCACAGATCCCCCCCCCTACAACACAGCGCCCTCCACAGATCCCCCCCCCTACAACACAGCGCCCTCCACAGATCCCCCCCCCTACAACACAGCGCCCTCCACAGATCCCCCTACAACCCCCCCCCTTACAACACAGCGCCCTCCACAGATCCCCCCCCCTACAACACAGCGCCCTCCACAGATCCCCCCCCCTACAACACAGCGCCCTCCACAGATCCCCCCCCCCCTACAACACAGCGCCCTCCACAGATCCCCCCCCCCTACAACACAGCGCCCTCCACAGATCCCCCCCCCCTACAACACAGCGCCCTCCACAGATCCCCCCCCCCTACAACACAGCGCCCTCCACAGATCCCCCCCCCCCCTACAAACACAGCGCCCTCCACAGATCCCCCCCCCCTACAACACATCGCCCTCCACAGATCCCCCCCCTACAACACAGCACCCTCCACAGATCCCCCCCTACAACACAGCGCCCTCCACAGATCCCCCCCCCTCAACAATGTCATACCCAGCTGCGTCAGCGGCTCATACGGGAAAATCCAAGCAAATAGACCTCTAGCACAATTCCTTTAAAATATTGCATCGCATATCGTTATCGCAATTTTTAGGGCCCTAATCGCACAAAATTCCCATATCGTGCAGCCCTAATCTGAGGAGAGGTGACCGCAATGCCATCCTTGTGCCTCCTCATTGTATTCTGTCCTTCCATTCTAGCTGAAGGTAGTCCTGAGTAGAGGTGATTGCAATGCTAGCTGAAGGTAGACCTGAAGAGAGGTGACCGCAATGAGTTGTTCATTTTCGGGGTAGAGATGAGTCCGTGATAAAGGCTGCTCATGGTAATCTACAGGGCCCCTTCCACAGCTTTACTCATTTCATGCTCTCCATCTCCTTCTGTCAAAACCTTGCATAGTTACCAATATTCCCGACTTTGCAGGTACTTTTCTTAATTTTTAGTGACAGTAGGGGTGGGCGGTATAGGCGATATGCAATGTAAATTTGTGCCACGAGGTGGATTTTGTGCATATCGCCGGACTGCGATATGACCACGGAGCGGCAGTTCTGATCGGAGTCCCAGCAGTGTAATGCTGGGGCTCCGATCATTTACCATGGCAGCCAAGACGCTACTGAAGTCCTGGCTGCCATGGTATGTCAGTGAGCAGCATTATACTCGCGTGCGCCGTGGCCGCCGGACGCTCCTTCTCGTAGGTCTGTGCGGCGCATTGCTAATGCTATAAGCATTCGCAATGCGCCGCACAGACAGAAGGAGCGTCCGGCGGCCACGGCGCACGTGAGTATAATGCTGCTCACTGACATACCATGGCAGCCAGGACTTCAGTAGCATCTTGGCTGCCATGGTAACTGATCGGAGCCCCAGCATTAGGCCCCATGCACACGGCCGTGTTTCACAGCCGTGTGCGGGCCGTGGAACCGCGGCCTGGATCCCTCCTGAGAGCAGGAGCGCACGGCGTCACTGGTTGCTATGACGCCGTGCGCTCCCTGCACAGTACAGTAATACAATGGTATAGATCATACCAGTGTATTACTGTATTGCGGCGGCAGCAGGGAGCGCGCGGCGTCATAGCAACCAGTGACGCCGTGCGCTCCTGCTCTCAGGAGGGATCCAGGCCGCGGTTCCACGGCCCGCACACGGCTGTGAAACACGGCCGTGTGCATGGGGCCTTACACTGCTGGGACTCCGATCGGAACTGCTGCTGCCACCAATGATGTGGGGTGGAAGGAGGCCCCTGCCACCAATGATCAATACTGGGGAGGGAGGGGGGGCGCACTGCCACCAATGATGAGGGGGGGGGAGGAGGGGGACCCTGTGGCCACTGCCACCAATGATTAATACTGGGGAGGGGGGGTGGGTTTGAGTTACCAGAGGGGGCTGATAAGAGGGAGAGGCTGGGGGGGCACATGAGAGGCTGGCTGCCATGGTCAGCTCCCTGCTGTTGTGTGCACAAAGCACAGGGCAGCAGGGAGTGTGTAAAGTCCTATTCACCCTAATAGAGCTCTATTAGGGTGAATATGACAAGGGTTCTATCCCTTAACCCCATAGGGACTTATTTCACCTTAACCACCTCCCGACCGCCGTACGCGTATATGCGTCCGGGAGGTGGTTGCTTTACTCCTCCTGGACGCATATACGCGTCTTCTCGCGAGACGCGAGATTTCCTGTGAACGCGCGCGCACAGGCGCGCGCGCTCACAGGAACAGAAGGTAAGCGAGTGGATCTCCAGCCTGCCAGCGGCGATCGCTCGCTGGCAGGCTGGAGATCCGAATTTTTTAACCCCTAACAGGTATATTAGACGCTGTTTTCATAACAGCGTCTAATATACCTCCTACCTGGTCCTCTGGTGGTCCCTTTTGTTAGGATCGACCACCAGAGGACTCAGGTAGGTCAGTACAGTCCCACCAAACACCACACTACACTACACTACACTACCCCCCCCCCCCCCCCGTCACTTATTAACCCCTTATAAACCCCTGATCACCCCATATAAACTCCCTGATCACCCCCCTGTCATTGATCACCGCCCTGTCATTGATCACCCCCCTGTCAGGCTCCGTTCAGACGTCCGCATGATTTTTACGGATCCGATCCATGTATCCATGGATCCGTAAAAATCATGCGGACGTCTGAATGGAGCCTTACAGGGGGGTGATCAATGACAGGCGGGTGATCACCCATATACACTCCCTGATCACCCCCTGTCATTGATCACCGCCCTGTCAGGCTCCATTCAGACGTCCGCATGATTTTTACGGATCCGATCCATGTATCCATGGATCCGTAAAAATCATGCGGACGTCTGAATGGAGCCTTACAGGGGGGTGATCACCCATATACACTCCCTGATCACCCCCTGTTATTGATCACCGCCCTGTCAGGCTCCATTCAGACGTCCGCATGATTTTTACGGATCCGATCCATGTATCCATGGATCCGTAAAAATCATGCGGATGTCTGAATGGAGCCTTACAGGGGGGGTGATCAGTGACAGGGGGGTGATTACCCTGATCACCCCCTGTCATTGATAACCCCCCTGTAAGGCTCCATTCAGACGTCCGCATGCGTTCTGTGGATCCGATCCATGTATCCATGTATCCGTAAAAAATCATGCGGATGTCTGAATGGAGCCTTACAGGGGGGGGTGATCAGTGACAGGGGGGTGATCACCCTGATTACCCTGATCACCCCCTGTCATTGATAACCCCCCTGTAAGGCTCCATTCAGACGTCCGCATGCGTTCTGTGGATCCGATCCATGTATCCATGGATCCGTAAAAATCATGCGGACGTCTGAATGGACGTCTGAATGGAGCCTTACAGGGGGGTGATCAATGACAGGGGGGGTGATCAATGACAGGGGGGTGATCAGGGAGTCTATATGGGTGATCACCCCCCTGTCATTGATCACCCCCCTGTCATTGATCACCCCCCCCCCCCCCCCCCCCCCCCCCCGGTAAGGCTCCATTCAGCCATTTTTTTTGGCACAAGTTAGCGGACATTTTTTGTTTGTTTTTGTTTTTTCTTACAAAGTCTCATATTCCACTAACTTGTGTCAAAAAATAAAATCTCACATGGATGCACCATACCCCACACGGAATCCAAATGCGTAAACATTTTTAGACATTTATATTCCAGACTTCTCACGCTTTAGGGCCCCTAAAAAGCCAGGGCAGTATAAATACCCCACATGTGACCCCATTTCGGAAAGAAGACACCCCAAGGTATTCCATGAGGGGCATATTGAGTCCATGAAAGATTGAAATTTTTGTCCTAAGTTAGCGGAAAGTGAGACTTTGTGAGAAAAAAAACAAAAAAAATCAATATCCGCTAACTTATGCAAAAAAAAAAAAAATTCTAGGAACTCGCCAGGCCCCTCATTGAATACCTTGGGGTGTCTTCTTTCCAAAGTGGGGTCACATGTGGGGTATTTATACTGCCCTGGCTTTTTAGGGGCCCGAAAGTGTGAGAAGAAGTCTGGGATCCAAATGTCTAAAAATGCCCTCCTAAAAGGAATTTGGGCCCCTTTGCGCATCTAGGCTGCAAAAAAGTGTCACACATCTGGTATGGCCGTACTCAGGAGAAGTTGGGGAATGTGTTTTGGGGTGTCATTTTACATATACCCATGCTGGGTGAGAAAAATATCTTGGTCAAATGCCAACTTTGTATAAAAAAATGGGAAAAGTTGTCTTTTGCCAAGATATTTCTCTCACCCAGCATGGGTATATGTAAAATGACCCCCCAAAACACATTGCCCAACTTCTCCTGAGTACGGCGATACCAGATGTGTGACACTTTTTTGCAGCCAAGGTGGGCAAAGGGGCACCTTTCGGATTTCGCAGGCCATTTTTTACACATTTTGATTTCAAGGTACTTCTTACACATTTGGGCCCCTAAATTGCCAGGGCAGTATAACTACGCCACAAGTGACCCCATTTTGGAAAGAAGACACCCCAAGGTATTCCGTGGGGGGCACGGCGAGTTCCTAGAATTTTTTATTTTTTGTCACAATTTAGCGGAAAATGATGATTTTTCATTTTTTTTCTTTTTTCCTTACAAAGTCTCATATTCCACTAACTTGCGACAAAAAATAAAAAATTCTAGGAACTCGCCATGCCCCTCACGGAATACCTTGGGGTGTCTTCTTTCCAAAATGGGGTCACTTGTGGGGTAGTTATACTGCCCTGGCAATTTAGGGGCCCAAATGTGTGAGAAGAACTTTGCAATCAAAATGTGTAAAAAATGCCCTGCAAAATCCGAAAGGTGCACTTTGGAATATGTGCCCCTTTGCCCACCTTGGCAGCAAAAAAGTGTGACACATCTGGTATCGCCGTACTCAGGAGAAGTTGGGCAATGTGTTTTGGGGTGTCATTTTACATATACCCATACTGGGTGAGAAAAATATCTTGGTCAAATGCCAACTTTGTATAAAAAAATTGGAAAAGTTGTCTTTTGCCAAGATATTTCTCTCACCCAGCATGGGTATATGTAAAATGACACCCCAAAACACATTCCCCAACTTCTCCTGAGTACGGCGATACCAGATGTGTGACACTTTTTTGATGCCAAGGTGGGCAAAGGGGCACATATTCCAAAGTGCACCTTTCGGATTTCACCGGTCATTTTTTACAGATTTTGATTGCAAAGTACTTCTCACACATATGGGCCCCTAAATTGCCAGGGCAGTATAACTACGCCACAAGTGACCCCATTTTGGAAAGAAGACACCCCAAGGTATTCCGTGAGGGGCATGGCGAGTTCCTAGAATTTTTTATTTTTTGTCGCAAGTTAGTGGAATATGAGACTTTGTAAGGAAAAAAGAGAAAAAAAAAAAAATCATCATTTTCCGCTAACTTGTGACAAAAAATAAAAAATTCTAGGAACTCGCAGTGCCCCTCACGGAATACCTTAGGGTGTCTTCTTTCCAAAATGGGGTCACTTGTGGCGTAGTTATACTGCCCTGGCAATTTAGGGGCCCAAATGTGTGAGAAGAACTTTGCAATCAAAATGTGTAAAAAATGCCCTGCAAAATCCGAAAGGTGCACTTTGGAATATGTGCCCCTTTGCCCACCTTGGCAGCAAAAAAGTGTGACACATCTGGTATCGCCGTACTCAGGAGAAGTTGGGGAATGTGTTTTGGGGTGTCATTTTACATATACCCATGCTGGGTGAGAAAAATATCTTGGTCAAATGCCAACTTTGTATAAAAAAATGGGAAAAGTTGTCTTTTGCCAAGATATTTCTCTCACCCAGCATGGGTATATGTAAAATGACACCCCAAAACACATTCCCCAACTTCTCCTGAGTACGGCGATACCACATGTGTGACACTTTTTTGCTGCCAAGGTGGGCAAAGGGGCGCATATTCCAAAGTGCACCTTTCGGATTTCACCGGTCATTTCTTACACATTTTGATTGCAAAGTTCTTCTCACACATTTGGGCCCCTAAATTGCCAGGGCAGTATAACTACCCCACAAGTGACCCCATTTTGGAAAGAAGACACCCCAAGGTATTCTGTGAGGGGCATGGTGAGTTCCTAGAATTTTTTATTTTTTGTCGCAAGTTAGTGGAATATGAGACTTTGTAAGAAAAAAAATAAATAAAAAATCATCATCATTTTCCGCTAACTTGTGACAAAAAATAAAAAGTTCTATGAACTCACTATGCCCATCAGCGAATACCTTAGGGTGTCTACTTTCCGAAATGGGGTCATTTGTGGGGTTTTTCTACTGTTTGGGCATTGTAGAACCTCAGGAAACATGACAGGTGCTCAGAAAGTCAGAGCTGTTTCAAAAAGCGGAAATTCACATTTTTGTACCATAGTTTGTAAATGCTATAACTTTTACCCAAACCATTTTTTTTTTTTGCCCAAACATTTTTTTTTTATCAAAGACATGTAGAACTATAAATTTAGCGAAAAATTTATATATGGATGTCGTTTTTTTTTGCAAAATTTCACAGCTGAAAGTGAAAAATGTCATTTTTTTGCAAAAAAATCGTTACATTTTGATTAATAACAAAAAAAGTAAAAATGTCAGCAGCAATAAAATACCACTAAATGAAAGCTCTATTAGTGAGAAGAAAAGGAGGTAAAATTCATTTGGGTGGTAAGTTGCATGACCGAGCGATAAACGGTGAAAGGAGTGTAGTGCCGAAGTGTAAAAAGTGCTCTGGTCATGAAGGGGGTTTCAACTAGCGGGGCTGAAGTGGTTAAGGACCAGGCCATTTTTTTGCAAATCTGACCAGTGTCACTTTAAGTGCTGATAACCTTAAAACGCTCACATATTGTACTTCATGACACTGGTAAAATGAAGTCAAATTTTTTTATTCATTTATTTACAGAAAAAAATACCTAATTTACCCAAAATTTGGAAAAATGTGCAAATTTCAAAGTTTGTTTCTCTACTTCTGTAATACATAGTAATACCCCCAAAAATGGTGATGACTTTACATTCCCCATATGTCTACTTCATGTTTAAATTAGAAGCAAATCTTAAAATTTTTCTGAAATTTACAAAAACCCAATTTTTAGGGACCACTACAGGTCTGAAGTCGCTTTGCGAGGCTTACATAGTAGAAACCAACCAAAAATGACCCCATTCTATAAACTACACCCCTCAAGGTATTAAAAACAGATTTTACAAACTTTGCTATTTCTTTAGGTGTTGCACAAGAGTTATTGGCAAATTTGAGAATTTAATTTTTTTGCCTAATTTTCCATTTTAACCCATTCTTTTCCTCTAACAAAGCAAGGGTTAACAGCCAAACAAGACTGTATCTTTATTGCCCTGACTCTGCCGTTTACAGAAACGCCCAATATGTGTCCGAAAACTACTGCACGACCACACAGCGGGGCGTAGAGTGAAAGGTGCACCGTTTGGTTTTTGGAAGGCAGATTTTGCTGGACTGGTTTATTTACACCATCTCCCATTTGAAGCCCCCCTGATGCACCCCTAGAGTAGAAACTCCCAAAAAGTGACCCCATTTTAGAAATTTTACGGGATAGGGTAGCAGTTTTGTTGGTACTAGTTAAGGGTACATATGATTTTTGGTTGCTCTTTATTACACTCTTTGTGCGGCAAGGTAACAAGAAATAGCTTTTTTGGCACTTTTTTTGTTATTTGCAACATTCATCTTTCAGGTTAGATCATGTGGTAATTTTATAGAGCAGGTTGTCACGGACGCGGCGATACCTAATGTATGAAAATGTTTTATTTATGTAAGTTTTACACAATGATTTCATTTTTGAAACAAAAAAAATGTTTTAGTGTCTCCATAGTCTAAGAGCCATAGTTTTTTCGGTGATTATCTTAAGTAGGGTCTTATTTTTTTGGGAATGAGATGATGGTTTGATTGGCACTATTTTGGGGTGCATATGACTTTTTGATCGCTTGCTATTGCACTTTTTGTGATGTAAGATGACAAAAATAGCTTTTTTTTACACCGTTTTTATTTTAAAAAGTTTACGGTGGTCACCTGAGGGGTTAGGTCATGTGATATTTTTATAGAGCCGGTCGATACGAACGCGGCGATACCTAATATGTATACTTTTTTATTTATTTATATAGGTTTTATACAATGATTTCATTTTTGAAACAAAAAAAATCATGTTTCGGTTTTTGGGTGATTATCTGGGGTAGGGTATGATTTTTGCGGGGTGAGAACGGTTTGATTGGTATTATTTTGGCGCACATGCAACTTTTTTGATCACTTTTATTATCTTTTTTGGGAAGTAAGGTGGGCAAAATTTCTATTTCATCATAGTTTTTTATTTTTATGGCGTTCACCATTCGGGCAAAGTAACATGACCGTTTTATAGATCAGGTCATTACGGACGTGGTGATATCAAACATGTGTAGGGAATTTTTTTTTAATCAGTGATAAATGTGTTTTTTACTTTATTTTTTTTATTTTTAACTCAGACCCACTTGGTCTGGCTCCCGACTATTAACCTCTGCTCTTCCATATGGAAATGGTTAAACGGCTGACATCTCATCACAGATGTGCGGGGGGGGGGTGGGGGGTTTGAAAAATCTATATTTTCTCTTTCATCCTCCATGACGGCATACCATGAGAGATGACCCGCCTCCAACCAGGTAGGGACAGGAAGTATAAGTTTGACTCTCCTCCGGCTCCTCCTCAGTGTCTTCCTGTCCCTCCAGGTAGGAGATGGGTTTTCTCTTATGGTCGCCGACCATGAAGAAAGAAGTGGAAGAAGAAAAATGGATGCCATGTGAGGAGGCAGCAGAGTCCGGTCCCCATTGGGGAAGTCGGGCTCTGGAAGACCTGTCTCTTACCTGCTGCTGGCGCGGGCAGACAGGTCCACGTGGGGCCGGACACTCAGGGAGTCCCTCCGGTCGGTTGCTAAACTCCACACTGCGATCCGGCATGGCCGGCGCTCACAGTGTCGTCACCGGAAGTGGACACGCGCCATGCGTTCCACGAAGCGTTCCACAGCTCACTTCCGGTATGGGGCCTGAGAGCACTTCCGGGCGGTGGATCGCATGCCGGCGGCGGCGGGAAAATTCAAAAAAGCGCGCAGGATTATGGCGGAGGTCGTCCTCTGATCTGAGGTCTGGAGGTAAAAACTATTTAAGGGGGGAACAGTGACCTTTGTTTCCCTAAAAAAGATGCTGGACCCAGGTGAAATTATGGAGAACACTCAGGGATCCGTACCAGTGAGTAATTTACCAGGACAAGGGTAAAGGCAGTATATTCTGTTAGATTAACCCTTATGTATTTTCTTTCTTTCTGTATGTGTGCAGAGCGAGAAAGAGAGTGCTCAGAAAGCAAAATCTAGTCAGAGGGCAAAAAAGTGCAGTCTCTGTTCTATTAAACTTTCTGATTCTTCTGCTAGGAAAGTGTGTAAAAAATGCACTGACAACATTTCTAAGGATTTAGTTCCGTCCCTAAAAGAAGAACTTAAAAACACAATTAGGGAAGAAATCAGGGCTGCTATGTCAGACACCTCATTAATCCCTTCCTGCTCCAAACAGGCGCAGGGACCAGCGACAAAAGCATCTGATTCAGAATTTGAGGAGGACTCAGAGTCAGGTGAACTCGGGTCTGAAGATTCTGGTTCAGATTCCGAATTTAAAAACTATCTCTTTTCATCGGAGGATACCAGAGAATTAATTAAGGCAGTTAGAGCCACTATGGATCTTTCTGATGAAAAAATCTGTAGATCAGTCCATGACGAGATGTTCAGTGGTTTTGAACAGAGATCTAACCGAGGTTTTCCGGTGCATAAAAACATGCACGATCTAATTAAAAGAGAATGGAGGTCCCCGGATAGGAAACTATTCATTCCTAGGACAATAAGGCGACGTCTCCCCTTTTCTAGCGAAGACGAAGCCTTGTTAACTACCTGTCCTAGGATAGATGTTTCTCTATCTAAATTAGTGAAGGGTCCTAACGCCTTGCCATTTGAAGACATGGGGTCATTAAGGGACCCCATGGATAAAAAGACAGATCAGACTCTTAAAAAAACATGGGAAGCTTGTGCTGCCCTGTTCAAACCAAACCTAGCGGCAACCTCAGTATCCAGATCATTAAAAAAATGGCTCACACAGTTAGAATCCCTACTGAAAGGCGGTAGTACATACGGTGATCTTAAAGATTCCTTTCCGCTCCTAATCAAAGCGGAGGATTTCCTATCGGATGCCACTGCGGAATCTGTCAGGATAGCTGCTAAGGCATCTGGGTTAGCGGTCGTGGCAAGAAGGTCCCTCTGGTTAAAATCCTGGTCAGGTGAGGTCAGTTCAAAATTAAAATTATGTACCTTACCTTTTCATGGTAATCTATTGTTTGGAGAGGATTTAGAGTCCATCCTAGAAAAGGCTTCCGATTCTAAGAAGACCTTTCCCAGAGATTCCGGGAAGAGGAAATTTCCCTTTCGGAGAGTTAAAAAAGGGACCCCCTTTCAAGCAAAGAAAACAAACAGGGACTCAGGCTGGTCAAGGGGAAGAAACCAGAAGAGTAGAGGGTACCTGTTTTCTTCAAAGAATACGGAACCGTCAAAGCAATGACGCCAGTGCTCAGGTAGGAGGGAGACTAAGTTGTTTTTTAGACTACTGGGAAAAAATTACAACAAACCCTTGGGTCTTAAATACGATATCAGAAGGCTACAAAATAGTTTTCCGTCTTCCTCCTCCCTCAAATATTTTCAGGGTAACTCCCATTCAAAAGACAACTGTTCTCCAAACAAATCTGGAGGAAGGGATTCGGAAGCTTCTGGCTCAAAGGGCCATAATTCCGGTTCCCTATTCTCAAAAAGGTCAGGGATATTATTCAACCGTTTTTCTAGTAAAAAAACCAGACGGGAAATTTCGGTTAATAATAAACCTAAAAAACTTAAACAAATTCATACAGTACAACAAATTCAAAATGGAGACAATAAGATCAACCGTGAATCTGCTGAAAAAGGGGGACTTTTTAGCCTCCCTAGACTTAAGAGACGCATACTACCACATTCCGGTATGCAAACAGTCCCAAAAGTTCCTGCGGATAGCGGTTTATTTGGGGAAAGTTCTGTTCCATTTTCAATTCCAGGTATTACCCTTTGGGATAACCTCGGCCCCCAGGGTCTTCACAAAGGTGATGCTGGAACTAGTGGCCCACCTGAGAAGGAGGAATATCTTGATCATTCCGTATTTAGACGACCTACTGATAGTAGGCGAGTCAAAACAGTCACTAGAGAACAATCTCTTTGTGACCTGCCAGACGCTGTATCTGGCGGGATGGCTAATAAATTGGGAAAAATCAAAGCCAGTCCCGTCCCAGGAAATAATTTTCTTGGGTCTCTCCCTAGACTCCACTCGTCAGAAAACGTCTCTTACAGAACAAAAAATCTCTGGAGTGGTAGAAAAGGTCTCACGGTTTCAGAGTCATCCATCCTGTTCGATACGAGAGGCTATGAAACTACAAGGGACCCTGACCTCTTGCATCCCTGCAGTAAAGTGGGCTCAGTTCCACTCTCGAATTCTACAGCAGTGGACGCTGGCCTGCTGGGACAGAAGCCAGAGCTCTTTGGAACAGACAGTTCTGGTTCCTGTTTCGGTGAATCAGAGTCTTCAGTGGTGGAAGCAAGTAAGCCACCTACGCCAGGGAATTCCGTGGAATACGGAGGAGCAGGTTTTCATCACTACAGATGCAAGTCCTTGGGGGTGGGGAGCGCATTACTCTCATCACTATTTCCAGGGGGCCTGGGTAAACAACCAGAAGACTTTGTCCTCAAACCAAAAAGAATTGATGGCAGTTTGGGAGGCCATAAAAGTGGCGAGTCAAGACATAGAGGGAAAGGATGTCCAAATAAGATCAGACAACACCACAGTGGTAGCGTACTTAAACCATCAAGGCGGAACAAGAAGCCTATGTCTGAGTCAAATAACAGAAAAGATTTTTTCCTGGGCAGAAGGAAATATAAGATCCCTTTCAGCGGTCCATTTAAAAGGAAGCTTAAATGTGAAAGCAGACTTCCTAAGCAGGGTCAAGATATGTCAAACAGAGTGGAGTCTGAAGGAAGAAGTTTTTCTCCAAATAACCCAAAAGTGGGGAGTTCCCCAAATAGACCTCTTTGCTTCAGCCGCAAACGCAAAAGTAGACTGCTTCTTCTCCCTCAATCCAAGAGACAAAAGCGAAGGCATAGATGCCTTTTCAATAAAATGGAGGTTCCATCTAGCTTATGCCTTCCCCCCCCCCCTACAACTAATGTCTCGGGTGATAAAGAAGATAAGGCAAGACAAAGCCCATGTTATTTTGATAGCTCCCTTATGGCCCAAAAAATCATGGTTTCCTCTTTTGAAGATCATGTCAATCCAAAGTCCATGGATCCTTCCTTGGGATCAGGATTTGTTGTCGCAGGGTCCCCTTCTCCATCCCGAGGTGGAAAAGCTGCATTTGGCAGCTTGGAACCTGAAAGGTTGATCTTAAAAGCTAAAGGCCTGACAGATCCCGTCATCAATACTATGTCGGCCAGTAGAAAGGAGACAACCTCTAAGATCTATAATAAGGTTTGGAGAACCTTTAATACCTGGTGTGTAAAAGAAAAAGTATCCCCTGAAAAATTTTCGGTCCTTTCAATTCTAGGTTTCTTACAGTCTGGGCTGGAGAAAGGTCTTCGTCCCAATACTCTGAGGGTTCACGTATCAGCCCTTAGTGCAGTTTTTGATGAAAAAATTGCCAATCATTCTTGGGTTGTCAGATTCCTTAAAGGGGCAGATAGACTGAGACCATCATTGAAAGCTATGACTCCACCATGGGATCTTAATTTAGTTTTATCAGGCTTAACAGAAAGCCCCTTTGAACCTTTATCATCTGTCTCTATAAAATATATAACACTTAAAACCCTGTTCTTAGTAGCAATTACATCAGCCCGCAGGGTTAGTGAAATCCAGGCCCTGAAAATTAATGAACCTTTCTGTGTTATCTCTGCAGATAGAATTACGTTTAAGTTAGACAACTCCTTCCTTCCCAAAGTTGTCTAATTTTCACAGGCAAGAAGAGATATTGGTTCCCTCGTTTTGCGACGACCCGAAAACAGAAGGGGAGGAGAGGTTTCATAAGTTGGATGTGCGGAGAGCAGTGCTTATATATTTAGAGGCCACGAAGGTTTTCAGAAAGACGGATTCCTTGTTTGTTCAGTTTCTTGGCTTAAACAAAGGGCAGAGAGCGACAAAAAATACCATTTCAAGATGGATTAAGACGGCGATCTCAGATTCATATAAAGCCTTTACAGCTCATTCTACGAGATCGGTTTCGGCCTCTTGGGCAGAGAGGGCAAACGCTTCATTAGAGCAAATTTGTAGGGCAGCCACCTGGTCTAGCCCCAATACTTTTATTAAACATTACAGAATCCATGTTAAGGCAGGTCAAGATCTAGCCTTTGGGAGGAAAGTCCTTCAAGCTATAATCCCCCCCTAAAGTTGTTAATATGTTATATCTCATGGTATGCCGTCATGGAGGATGAAAGGGAAAAACCAAATTACGTACCGGTAATTCCCTTTTCATGAATCCTCCATGACGGCATAGGGGTTTCCCACCCTAAAAAAAAAAAAAAAAAAAAAAAAAGGATATATGTAAATATATACATTCATAAGATTATGATAGGCCTACACATAGGTGATGGTGTGTGTGATGGTGTGCAAAAAAAAATAAAAAAATATAAAAAGATTCGAAAGAACACTCTCTAGGCTGTCGATCCAGAAAGACACTGAGGAGGAGCCGGAGGAGAGTCAAACTTATACTTCCTGTCCCTACCTGGTTGGAGGCGGGTCATCTCTCATGGTATGCCGTCATGGAGAATTCATGAAAAGGGAATTACCGGTACGTAATTTGGTTTTTTTAGGCATGTTAAAGTTTCTGATCGGCCAGGGGCTGCGGGGATCAGAAACTGCAGAAAGCGCATCAAACCGCAAGGTTTGTTGCGATCGCCGACAGGGGGGGGGGGTTCACCTCCCCCGCGCATTTAGCCGAGGTGCCTGCTGATGATTTGAGCAGGCACCTTGTTCTGATCACCGCCAGCCGGGCGTCAGTGATCGGAACAACACATCCTTAAGTACTAGGACAACATGACGTAGTGGTACGTCATGTGTCCTGAAGAGGTTAAGGAGGGCTAATGGTTATTAAATAGAAAGTAAAAACAAAAAGTTTAACCTCCCCCCCCCCCCCCATATAGAAAACTATCTATTGCACATGCTTAAAATTATATCGCAATATAGATTTTAGGCCATATCGCCCACCCCTAAGTGACAGTCCCTGCAAATTTGGACTGTCCTGTCCTGAGAATGTGTAGGCTTATGTACGTTCGACCCATAAATGGGCAGTCCTATGCATTTCCGGGTATGGGACCTATTTGTCTCAGGTGGTAAAAATTATATTGGTCTTTGTGTTTCTTTTTACATTGGATTTCCATATATTTGGTCATGAGAGAACAGTTTTAAAGCCCCTTTATGTGAGCTGACCAAGCAGGCAATTATCAGGAGTGAACCATACCTTCCTGATTGTTGCCTATCAGAGGAGGTGTAAGCTGAAGTTACAAGCACCTCTGCTGTATGTGGATTGCTCGCCCCAGGCCGGTTTACACAGACCGATCAGCCATGCTTTCACCTGATGGAGTGCTTGTTTGACTGACCTGAGGAGCCTTTCACCTGCATATGTTACTACAAGGACCCGGTATTTTTTTTGCAGTGCAGTTCCTGACACGGGGGCACATCGTCTTCCAGTTGTTACCCTACTTGGCATACTCCGGCATGTAAAGGTCTGATTTTTTTTTTTTTTTTTTTTTTTTGCATTAAAAAAATAAAATAACAGGAGCAATTTTAAAAAAAACACAGGAAAAAAAAATGCGCCCTTTATGCAGCGTAAATAGTTTCTCGTGGCCCTCCTGTACTGGTACTAGTATTGCCTATAACAGGTCATCAGGAACGAGGCGGGTGCTGGGGAGCTTTCTGGGGGTCATTATAGGGGTTGGATAACCCCTTTAAATGTATCCAAGTAAGCACTCGTGCACACGGCTGTAGTTTTGGTCTGCATTGTGAGGCAGCGACCGGCCTCGTATATGACGAACGGCATGCATCTCCAAGAATGGTGTAAGAAACCTATTAAGGAGATACATATTGTGGAGTGCCTGAGACATGCCACCAAGGTACCCGGCCTTGGTGGAGTGGAAGCCAGAAGCTAGTGTCCACTAGGGGTGGGCGATATATGAGAAGTGAATAGATGAACCCAAACCTTCTCTGCTTACTGCCGTGGCTCCGGCTCCCGACTCCGCACAGCGCTGTACTGTAGTTGCCAGGGCCTGGCGTGCACACAGCATCAGCCTGCTGGCTGACGCTGTATGTGACGTCAGGTCCTGCAATACTTGCTGGGAAGAAGACACGACACCTGTGGAGTGAGGACTGCCGACTCGCCGAGCACCCTGGCTTGCAGGATAGGTAAGTATAGCGATTCTGGAGGGGCAAATGCCACATGGGGGCTGATGGCACTGGCTCTTCTGGGCTGGGGGACATATGGCAGGCAGATGGCAAATGCCACATGGGGGCTGATGGCACTGGCTCTTCTGGGCTGGGGGACATATAGCAGGCAGATGGCAAATGCCACATGGGGGCTGATGGCACTGGCTCTTCTGGGCTGGGGGACATATGGCAGGCAGATGGCAAATGCAACATGGGGGCTGATGGCACTGGCTCTTCTGGGCTGGGGGACATATAGCAGGCAGATGGCAAATGCCACATGGGGGCTGATGGCACTGGCTCTTCTGGGCTGGGGGACATATGGCAGGCAGATGGCAAATGCAACATGGGGGCTGATGGCACTGGCTCTTCTGGGCTGGGGGACATATAGCAGGCAGATGGCAAATGCCACATGGGGGCTGATGGCACTGGCTCTTCTGGGCTGGGGGACATATGGCAGGCAGATGGCAAATGCCACATGGGGGCTGATGGCACTGGCTCTTCTGGGCTGGGGGACATATGGCAGGCAGATGGCAAATGCAACATGGGGGCTGATGGCACTGGCTCTTCTGGGCTGGGGGACATATAGCAGGCAGATGGCAAATGCCACATGGGGGCTGATGGCACTGGCTCTTCTGGGCTGGGGGACATATGGCAGGCAGATGGCAAATGCCACATAGGGGCTGATGGCACTGGCTCTTCTGGGAGCAGGAATCCATGAATAACTCTGAATCTAATCAGGTGGCCGGGACTCTTTTCCAGGCCCAGTCTGCAATGATTGTGAAGTTGGTTCTCGCCAACAAATTATTTTTAAACTACAGAGACAGATAAAATCAACTCGCATGTCTCTACTTTATTCTGCCGTTAGTATGGGCAGCACAAAGTTGATGACAGGTTCCCTTTAACGGAAAAGAAACCTGTTGCACTTGAAGGGTTTTTAGTTCAAATATGTGCAGCTTTTTATTTTTGTGCAATATAAATAAGTAATCGGGACAGGAGGAAGAAATGTAATGTTTATTTTTTTACATTTTGAACTTTATTTTCAACAAATTTGTGTTTTACTAACACTTAGTCTTCATCTTTACATTGTTTGGAAAAAGATCTTACTGTGTTAACAATACACATTAAAAATTTCTTTAAAAGTTTTGTAATTTGTATTTTTTGTATACATACAGAAGAAAATATATTACAATATATATCGCACATGCTTCAAATTATATTGCAATATAGATTGTAGGTCTTATCGCCCACCCCTAAGGTGCCAATAATATACATAGTAGACACTGTTACCTAGAATAGCTGCTAACAGCTAATCCGGGTCTGGCTTTTACTGGGAGTAAGCAAAGAGCTGGGTGGGTGCTTACTCCCCACGGTCCACACTGGGGTTTATATGTGGCTCATTGTTCACAATGGTGTGTTAAAAGTGAGTAGCAGAAAGCAGGGTGTGTCGGTGATCTGTAATCTCTCACTCCACAAAGTGCAAGGCATGTGTGAAGGAAACACTGGCCTGTGGACTGATTACATTACCCAGCTACGATTCGGGTGTAACTTAGACTACTTTCACACCGGCGTTTTCAATTCCGCTGTTGAGATCCGTCATAGTATTGTCCCCATTCATTGTCAATGGGGATGAAACTGAAGGAAAGAGTGCACCAGAATGGATTCCGTTCTATTTGGTTGCGTCCCCATGCTGCAAGCAGTGTTTTTTCTGTCCACGATGTGGTGCGGAGCAAGACGGATCCGTCCTGACATACAATGTAAGTCAATGGGGACTGATCTGTTTTCTCTGACAATAGAAAACAGATCCGTCCCCCATTGACTTTCAATAGTGTTCATGACAGATCCGTCATGGCTATATGAGACATAATACAAACGTATCCGTTCATGACTGATGCATGCAGTTGTATTATTGTAACGGAAGCGTTTTTGCAGATCTATGACTGATGCGCAAAAAAACGCTAGTGTGAAAGTAGGGTTGGTGATGGATCATGTGATGAGTGCACTGACGTCACCAAAGGTCCTTTTCTCTCAGGTCCTGAAAGAAGACAAACCGGACTGCGCAAACAAGTGGATGAGGTGAGTTTAATATTATTTTTTTTAACCCCCTCCATCCCTAATTTAATTAGCATTCTGTATGAAGAATGCTATTATTTTCCCTTATAACCATGTTATAAGGGAAAATAATAAAATTTACACAACACCGATCCCGAACTTATGTGAAGAAGTTCGGGTCTGGGTACCAAACATGCCGATTTTTTTTCCCTCACCCATGACGACACCCAGTGCGACTCAGGACCTCCCATCAGGACAGGAAACCTGAGAAGATAAAAAGGACACCCCTCCACCCAACACCAGTTCAGGTTTCCTGTCCTCCGGATGGGAGTTCCTGAGAAGCAGCGCAGCAGATCGCTGCACGACATACCTCAAGAAGAGCCAGCGCTGGGGGGGGGGGGGGGGTCTGTGGCGTGGCCGTGGGAAGACCTATCCCTGGGGAGCGGTAGTTCTGTGGCTGTGCCGGAAGCCGCTCCCCACAAGCCTGCCTGCTCCCGCACTCGCTACCGGTCCTGCGGGGAGCCGCTGTGGCCGTGTTCAGGCGGCTCCCCCACGCCGACATGCCCAGATTAAAGATGGTGCCCGCGCGTCTAAGCGCTTATGCGCTTGCGCGGGGCCGTCCTTCAGGGGGCCGGCCGATGACGGGGGGGCGGGGCTCTCGCCCGACGCGCAGGACCCGGAAGTGAGGGCCGAGGCACGTCTTTCAAATCTATAAATGCAGCAGCAGGTGCAGGCAGCCAGCGGGGCACAGGCTTGTGCTTAAGTAGGATCCAGCTGGAAGCATGTCGGAGCCTACAGATGGACGCGCTGAACCCCTGGACCCCTTGAGGCCTGCAAGTCCGGTACTGGTCCTAAGGAAGGGGAGAGGAAAATTCACTTGGTGAGAACGTTCCTTTTTACTAATAAGGTGTTTCTATCTTAGATCCCAAAGCCTCCTAAAAAAAAAATCATCTTCCAAGTCCAAACACAAGGAGTGTGCAGACTGTAAAACGGCTCTATCTGCATCCTATCACAAATCTCTGTGCACAGCTTGTATAGACAAGCTGGTAGCGGAACAGTCCCAGACCCTTACAAGATCTATGAAGTCCTTAATCAAGGCGTCCTTCAGGGCGTTCAGTAAAGGCCGTGCCAGATCCCCGGATAAAGCCACAGAATATGATAGTATGGAAATGGACTCGTCCGATAGTGAAGCCAGAGAATCCGGACAGTTAGATTCCAGTAATTCGGACTCCTCGGACGAGGAATATTCAGGGAAGTCCTTTTTTTCCCCTGATGATACGCAGCCGTTACTAAAAGCGGTCCGAGCAACTATGCAATTGGAGGACATTAAGCAGACTACATCGGTTGCGGATCAGGCTTTAGGCCCTAAAAAGCATAGAGTTTTTTCTGTACATGAGAGCATGCAGGCGATTTATTAAAAAGGAGTGGAAGAATCCTGACAAAGTTCTTCATACCCTCCTCTGTTAAAAGAAAGTACCCTTATGAAGAAAAAGTGTCCTCAAGCTGGGATAGGGCCCCTACGGTGGATGCACCGGTCGCCAAGATTGCAAAAAAGTCTGCCCTCCCCTTTGATGATTTAGGTTGTCTCTCTGACCCATTAGATAAAAAAGCGGATATATATCTTAAACGGGCTTGGGAGACGCCGGCAGTCGCAGCCACTTGGGTTTCCCGGTCGCTGAAACTATGGATTGACCAGCTAGAAACACACCTTAAACAAAAAAGGCCTAGAGAAGAGCTCCTAGCCTCTCTCCCCTCCTTCTCAAAAGCAGCTGATTTTTTTAACGGATGCTGCAGGGGGTATTACTCCCCACTCTTTCTGGTAAGGAAACCCAATGGGACTTTTCGGATGATTTTAAATCTAAAACAATTAAACAGGTTCCTGAAATACAAAAGATTCCGGATGGAGACGATAAACACAACTATAGACCTGCTATACAAGGATTGCTGGATGGCAAGTGTAGACTTAGAGGATGCTTATTACCACATCCATATTCATCCCTCCTCCCAAAAGTATTTGAGAACGGCAGTCCAAGTGAAGGGCCAGCTTCTGCATCTTCAATACAGGGCCCTCCCGTTTGGGGTCTCACAAGCCCCGAGAATTTTTACAAAGGTTGTGGCGGAGACGGTGGCATTCCTCCGATTGTCCAGGGTAGTGTTAGTACCCTATCTGGACGACTTTTTGTTCATAGCCCAGACGAAGGTACAGTTACAGTTGGATCTTGCTCTGGTGTGTTCTCTATTGAAGGATCTGGGATGGAAGGTCAATCGAGAAAAATCTTGCCTAACCCCCTCTCAAAATTGCATATTTCTAGGGATGCAGCTAGACTCCACGGCTCAGAAAACATTCCTTCCTCAAAAGAAGGTAGTTTCAACAAAAGAACATGTTTGGACCCTTTTCCGCTCCTTCCGATGTTCCATCAGAAAGGCGATGACAGTGTTGGGGCACCTGACGGCCACAATTCCCGCCGTACCGTTTGCTCAGATTCACACGAGATCGTTACAGTGGGATAGCTTAAAGATATGGAATGGTCTTCCACAAACGCTAGAGAACAAATTTCATCTCTCCTCCAGAGCAAGGTATTCCCTCCTATGGTGGACATCCGAGAAGAATCTTTCGGCAGGGATGCCCTGGTCCGTCATAGAACCCATACGGATAACAACAGACGCCAGTCTGTGGGGTTGGGGGGGCTCATTCAGATGGGAATTACTGGCAGGGAAGATGGGATTTAAGAACCAGAGCCTGCACATCAAATTACAAGGAGCTCAAAGCAGTAGAAAGAGTTCTAAGGGTGGCAGTTCCAGATGTCTTAAACAAAAAACTGGTCTTTTACTCGGACAATTCGACGGCGGTCGCCTATATAAACCATCAGGGCGGAACAAAGATACCATCCCTAATCTTCCTCTGCCAAGAAATTTTCAAAATAGCAGAAGACGGGAACCTGCTCCTATCAGCTATACATCTGAAGGGAAAAGAGAATGTGGCTGATTTTCTGAGCCGAGTGGAACTCAATCAGGCAGAGTGGAGTCTGAACAGAGAAGTTTTTCCCCAGATTGTCTTAAAGTTTGGGACCCCAACTATAGACCTCTTTGCTACCCAGAAGAACAGGAAGACGGAGAGGTTTTTCTCTTTAAATCACACAGAGAATCCTACAGCGGTGGACAGTCTGGCCCAGGACTGGAGCCGGGAACGCGGCTATGCCTTCCCGCCTATTTCCCTAATTCCACAGGTGCTGAAGAAAGTACGGAGGGAAGGAGCCTCTATAATCCTGGTAGCCCCGAAATGGCCCAAAATAATCTGGTACTCCACCCTGTTAAATCTAGCCAGAGGCCCCCCCTGGATGATCCCTCCCAGGGAGGACCTCCTTTTCCAGGGGCCTGTGTGCCATCCCAATCTGGAGATTCTCCAATTGGCAGTATGGAGTCTGACAGGGACATCTGGTTGAGGAGAGGGCTTTCTAACAAAGTTGTTTCCACCCTTCTAGGCAGTAGGAAAGCTACAACAGCCAGGAAGTATAATAGAGTTTGGAATATCTTTGCTTCCTTTCTAGGGTCTAGCCCTGATCCATTTAGTCCTCCAGAAATACCTAAAGTTTTGGACTTTTTACAGGCAGGTTTAGACAAGGGTTTCAAGGCCTCCATCCTAAAAGTACAGGTGTCGGCTTTGAGCTATTTTTTTGACTACCAGTTAGCAATCCATCCTTGGGTCAAACGTTTCCTTTCTGCCGCGGCCAGAATCCATCCTTCTGTAAGACCTCTTCCCCCCCCCCCCCCATGGGACCTAAACAGGGTCTTGACAGCCCTAAACGATAAACCATTTGAGCCCTTGTTAGAGATCCCAATTGACATCCTGTCCATTTAAAATGGCCTTTCTCCTGGCAATTTACCTCTGCTAGGAGGATCTCTGAGATCCAGGCCTTCTCAGCACATCCACCTTATACTGTCATACAGGACAATCAGGTAGTAATCAGGCCCCTGCCTTCCTTCCTTCCCAAAGTTGTCTCGGATTTTCACAGGAGCCAGGACATTGTGCTACCTTCTTTTTTTCCTAACCCTTCCAATAGCAGGGAAAAGTTTTCATTGCTTGGATGTTAGAAGATGCTTGTTAGTATACCTTGATGCTACAGCTTCGTGGAGGAAGGACGAGAACCTTCTTGTCCAGTTTTTAGGGGGGAATAGGGGTAAAAAAAGCATCCTGCGGGGTTATTGCCAGATGGGTGAAGAAGGCCATAACGAAGGCTTACATCTCCTTGGGTCTTTCCCCTCCTTCTGGGTTCGGGGCCCATTCCACTCGGTCAGTATCTACTTCATGGGCGGAAAGGGCTGATGTGTCTAGCTCAGATTTGTAGGGCAGCTACATGGAGTTCCCCACATACCTTTCTCAAACATTATAGGTTGCAGCTCCATTCTGACGCTTTGTTTGGGGAGAAGGTCCTTCAAGCTGTGCGCCCCCCCCCCCCCCCTAGTCTATCTCGCACTGGGTGCCGTCATGGGTGAGGGGAAAACAACATTGCTTACTGGTAATCGTTTTTCTCGATACCCATGACGGCACCCGATAGTTCCCTCCCCATATACAGATATATATATACAGATAGATAGATATATATATATATATATATATATATATATATATATATATATATATATATATATATATATATATATATATATATATATATATATATATATATATATATATATATATATATATATATTAGGGTATCAGTCAGGTCTATATGAAGTAATATAGATTTGAAGAAAAAAAAAAAGGGGGGGTCTTTAATCCCTTATCACTTCTCTCCGGAGAACAATTTATTTATTCCACTGGTGTTGGGTATAGGTGTGTCCTTTTTATCTTCTCAGGTTTCCTGTCCTGATGGGAGGTCCTGAGTCGCACTGGGTGCCGTCATGGGTATCGAGAAAAACGATTACCGGTAAGCAATGTTGTTTTCTCATGCGTGTGCAAAACGCATTGAAAAGCTTTGCACTCGCGCAGAAAAATCGTGCATTTTCCCGCAACGCACCCGCATCCTATCCGTCCCTCACATGTCAGGCCCCTCAAATGCGTTGACTTGGATTAAAATTATTTTCTTCATAATCACCATCCTGGTCCTGAGTCCATCTGCTTCCACTGACGGCTCTACGAATTGGTGAGATTGATCTTCTGCTAATTAATTTGTGTGGTGTTTGCTTTTTCATAGGTAGCAAAAACACCTAAGAAATCTTCCAGCAAAACTAAACATAAAGAATGTGGAGGATGTAGAGTAGCGTTGTCGGCTTCAAATGCTAAACCACTATGTCATGCTTGTATAGATAAGTTAGTCACGGAAGAATCCCATAGCTTATCTAAAACCATTAAGGCCTTGGTATGATCTGAAGTTAAGTCTTCCTTTAAATCCTTCAGTCAGGGCCGTCCGAAGTCACCAGAAAGGCGTACCTATAACATGGACTCTTATTCTGATCTTTCTGGGGAAGATGAAGACATAGATTCCGGTCCGGATTTATCTTCTGATTGTATATCTTCAGATGAGGATTCAGCGAGGAAAGCGCTTTTTTCACATGAAGATACTGAGCCTTTGTTAAAAGCTATCAAGACCACAATGTAATTGGAGGATGTAAAACAGCCTAGGACTATCGCTGATGAGGTTTTTGAGGGCCTTGGCCATAGAGTTTTCTCAGTTCATAAGAACATAGAAGCACTGATTAAGAAAGAATGGGAAAACCCTGACAATTTTTTATTTTTTTTTTATATACCGAATTCTTTTTAAGAGAGAGTATCCATTTGAAGAGTCAGTGGTGGGCGTATGGGACAGAGCTCCTTCTATAGATGCCCCTGTAGCTAAAATAGCCAAAAAACCGGCTCTTCCGTTTTGAGGATTTGGTCTGTTTAGGAGACGCTTTAGAGAACATAGCAGACGTTTATCTTAAACGTACTTGGGAATGTGCCTTGGGTCTCCAGGCCATTAAGGCTATGGTTAGGTCAACTAGAATCTCATTAGAGATAAAGCTCCTAGAGAGGACTTGCGCTCATTCCTCCCAACCTTCCTCAAGGTAGCAGATTTCCTTGCAGACGCTTCTACTGATGTGGTCCATTTTTCTGCCAGAGCAGCTGCCATGTCAAATGCAGCAAGGCATGCTATTTGGCTTAAAGGAAACCCGTCATCGGGATTTTGTGTATAGAGCTGAGGACGTGGGTTGCTAGATGGCCGCTAGCACATCCGCAATACCCAGTCCCCATAGCTCTGTGTGCTTTTATTGTGTAAAAAAAAAACAATTTGATGCATATGCAAATTACCCTGAGATGATTCCTGCACATTAGATGAGTCAGGGACAGGACTCATCTCAGGTTAATTTGCATATGTATCAAATCGTTTTTTTTTTTACACAATAAAAGCACACACAGCTATAGGGACTGGGTATTGCGAATGTGCTAGCGGCCATCTAGCAACCCATGTCCTCAGCTCTATACACAAAATCCCGGTGACAGGTTCCCTTTAAATGGAAAGGGGATCAATGGTCCAAGTCTAGACTTTGCTCTCTCGATGACATCTTAGAGAGGGCCTCTGACAAAAAGAAGGGGTTTCCGGTTCCCCAGAAAACTTATATTTCCATTTCCATTTCGTCCATGACGGCCCACATTGAGATTGACCCTTGACCTCTGTAGGGGCAGGAACACAGTTTAAGAACCCCCCACCCCTCCACCTCCTCAGTGCTTTCCTGCCCCTACAGGGGCCAACACGTGGAGAGTTCCTCCTTCATGGAGGATGAAATAGCCTTATCTTTCTTACAGGTTCTCCAGCTGGCCTCCCGCGGCAGGGGCTAAGGCTGGCCAGCTAGGAGCATCGAGGACCCTCGTCTTGGCTTATGCCGAGGCCTGTGGTCCTCCCCATACCTTCGGACTTCCTTCCCTCCTTGTGGAAGCAGTTGAAGGTGCCGGCTTCTCGGCGCGCGCTGCGCTCGGCGTCCTTTCCTTCTGGAGGACCGAGCTCTAAGCGTCCGGCAGGGGGAGCAGGTGCGACGCATGGAGCGTCTCTATGGGCGGGCCGGGCGACGCACGCCTCTCTTAGTAGGCTGGTGCGGCGCAGGCCTACGCAGTCATGCAAGGCGCAGCTAGATGATGTCAGACGCCGGTATTTTTAAAAAAAGACCGCGGTTCCTTTCGGCCCCTCGCCTGCTACACCGCGATGTCTGAGACACCTGCTCCCCGCCAGGAAGGTCCTGATCCTTCTGCCTCCAGTACCGTGAGTCCCCTTCTGGGGGGTGTATATTTCAGTTTTGTAAACCTGAATTACTAATGCTGGGATATCTGGTTGCTTCCTTCTGCAGGGCAGCAAGGAGTTAAAATCCAAAACAAAACCCTTAAAATGCTGTGCTTGTTCCAAGCGTCTCCCCGAAAATTATAAAGAGACTATGCAAACCTTGCACTTCGGAGATTTGGAAAGAGGAGCAACCAGATATACTCTCGGAGATGAAGTCTTTTATTTCAGACGAGATTAAGTCTTCTTTAGCCTCCTTATCTACCCCTTCCAGCAACCCCATCCCTTCTAAGAAACGCAAAGTATCCGTTATTTCTTCTTCTGAGGGCAATTTCCTAATGAGGAACCCTTGTCGGACGGAGAGATTCTAGAGGAGGATAAAAGATACTTTTTTCCCGCTAATGAAATGGAGGAGCTGCTCTGAGCAGTCAGGTCCACTATGGGCATTGAAGATACTCCTAAACCCCGTACGGTTCAGGATGAAATGTTTGGGGGCCTTAGAGCTAGGTCTTCTATTGTTTTCCCCATCAATGAAAATATAAAGGAAATGATATTGGAGGAATGGTCAGATCCAGAAAAGAGACTTTGCGTTCCTAAAGAATTTAGGAATAGGCTCTGCTTTGACCCGTCTGAAAGCAAAATATATAACCAGACGCCTAAGGTCGATTTGCAAGTAACCAAGGTAGCAAAAAAGACCGCCCTACCCTTTGAGGATTCCTCTCAGCTAGGCGATCCTATGGATAGAAAGGCAGATGGCCTCCTAAAGAAATCCTGGGAAGCGGCGATGTTTGGGGTAAAAACTAATATTTCCGCTACATCCGTTGCCAGAGCAATGTATATATGGCTTGGAGAACTGGACGAACATCTGAAAAACAAGACTCCAAGAGAAGAGATCAGGGAATCTCTCCCCCTTCTCCGCCACGGCATTTTTGGCCGATGCGTCTGCAGAGTCCATCAGATTTTCCGCCAAGGATGCTGCCCTTTCTAATGCTGCCCGTCGGGCTTTATGGATGAAAGCCTGGTCCGGAGACAAGGCATCCAAGGCCAAGCTTTGTTCTATCCCCTTTTCAGGGGAATTTGTCTTCGGCCCCACTCTGGATAAAATCCTAGAGGGAGCAGCAGACAAGAAGGGTTTTCCAGAAGACAAAGAACCAAAAAAGAAGCCCTTTCGGCAGTACCAACCCCAGCAGAGATCCTACAGGGGGAAAGGGAAGTCTGGCTGATGGAGTTATCCAAAAGGGGGGAGAGGAAGAGGCTTTATCCTCAATCCCCAGAATAGGCAACCTAAACAGCAATGACGCCAGGGTAGGGGGGCGACTGATGGGTTTTCTATCCTCCTGGAGTCAGGTAACTTCAAATCCTTGGGTGCTAAATATAATCTCCCAGGGTTACAGGATAGAGTTCACATCAGTCCCCCCAAGAAGATACTGCATCACACATCAGATCAGATCTCCCGAAAATCTGGCAGGGCGTCCAGGACCTCTTAGAGCTAGGGGTAATTCGAAAGGTTCCTATCCCAGAGGAAAGGAGAGGATTCTATTCCAGTCTTTTTTTTTTAGTAAAAAAACCAGACCAATCCTTTCGCACGATAATAAACTTAAAACTCCTAAACAGGTCTATCTTATACAGGAGGTTCAGGATGGAGACCATCCCATCCACAATCCCTCTGATTCCAAAAGGGGCATTCATGTCATCAATCGATCTAAAGGACGCTTACTACCATGTCCCCATCCATCATCTTTCCCAAAAGTATCTAAGATTCGCTCTAAGAGGACCAGACGGGTCTATACATCACTTCCAATATGTCGCCCTCCCTTTCGGTATCTCCTCGGCCCCCCAGGGTCTTCACAAAGATCGTAGTAGAGATGGTGGCCTGCCTACGTCAGGAAGGAATCACAATTATTCCTTATCTCGACGACTTTTTAATTCTGGGCAAGACAGAATCCGAGAACCTTCTGGCGACCCAAAGATTCTCGGAACTCTTAAAGAACCTCGGATGGATTATAAATATAAAAAAATCCACCCTAACCCCGTCCATGAGAATAAAGTTCCTGGGTGTGGAATTAGATTCGTCCCGGCTGATGACCTTCCTCCCTCAGGACAAAGCTACTGCACTGACAGAGAAAGTCAGAACATTCCAGAAGGCTCGCAACTGCTCCATCAGAAAGGCCATGAGTCTCCTGGGAAGCCTAACCGCCTGCATTCCCTCGGTGGCATGGTGCCAAAGCCACACAAGAATAATCCAAAATTGGATCCTAACTATTTGGGACGGAAGACAGTTAAGTCTAGACAGGGTCTTTCGGATCCCTCAGTCTGTAAAAACAGACTTGGATTGGTGGAAATTAAAAAGAAGACTGCTAGGAGGCCTTCAGTGGCGGAACCATCCCGTCGTTCAAGTAATCACGGACGCAAGCCTCGGAGGCTGGGGAGCAAAGATAGGAGATCATCTTCTACAGGGTACCTGGCCCGCCGAGATAAGAGACAGATCCTCCAACTACCGAGAGCTTTACGCAGTCCTGGAAGCATTATTAAAAGGAGAGTGCCTTCTAAAAGGGCGACATCTAAGAGTAATGTCAGACAACACCACAACGGTGGCTTATCTGCGTCACCAGGGGGGAACAAGATCACGGCCTCTTGGCGAGATAGCAAAAATAATTTTCTCCTGGGCAGAAGTAAACACTTTATCTCTGTCCGCCATCCACCTAAGGGGCTGCGAAAACACAGTAGCAGACTTTCTGAGCAGAGAGATAGTAGACCCAGGAGAATGGTCTCTGAACAGGAATATCTTCCAAAAGATCTCGGAAAGATGGGGCTGTCCAGAGGTAGACTTATTCGCCTCCAGAAATAATGCGCAGGTAAACTGTTTTTGCTCCCTAAACCCAGGAGACAATCCATGGGCAATCAATGCTCTATCAATACAATGGAATTGGAGACTAGCCTACGCCTTTCCCCCAATACCACTACTACCTCGGGTCGTCCAGAAGCTCCTGGAGGAACCGACTACTCTCATCCTGATAGCCCCTCTATGGCCAAAGAGAAGTTGGTTCTCCACTCTAAGACAGCTATCGCTGGAGGATCCGTGGGAGATTCCCTTCCAGAGGGACATTCTAGTCCAGGGCCCTCTTCATCCAGACCCAGGCATGTTCAGACTGTCAGCCTGGATCCTGAGAGCGAGACACTAAGAAGCAGAGGACTTTCGGAAAAGGTGATACGTACTCTGAGGGCAAGTAGAAAAAAGGTGACCTCCTCCATCTACCTTAAGATCTGGAAGAAATACTGTTCCTGGTTAGGAGTTGAGCGCCCAGACACCACCTCTCCTCCCATCAACAGAATTTTGGACTTTCTACAGTGCGGCCTTGAGTTAGGCCTTAGACCTAGTACTTTGAAGGTCCAAATTTCTGCCCTCAGCTCCTTCTATGACTGCAGCCTGGCCAACCACAGATGGATCAGGAGGTTCTTCAGAGCGGTTGCAAGGTTGAGACCCTCCCTGAGATCCAGAACTCCGACCTGGGATCTTAACACCGTACTAGAGGGCTTAACAAAACCTCCATTTGTACCTTCGTCGGAGATCTCTTTAAAACACCTTTCCCTTAAGACTGCCTTTCTGATCGCTATCACCTCAGCCAGACGCATTGGGGAGATCCAGGCTTTATCGTGTAGAGAGCCCTTCCTCCAAATTAACAAGGATCACATCCGTCTAACTCTCGACCCAGGTTTTCTCCCTAAAGTAGTCTCTCCTTTCCATCTAGAGCAGGAGATCTTCCTACCCTCTATCCCTAGGTCCGAACATTCAGGGTCTAGTGATAGGTTACATCTCCTGGATGTTAGGGACATAGTTATCCGTTACCTGGATTCTACCAGAGATTTCAGGGTGGATGACAATCTTCTTATTCAGTTTTCAGGGAAAAATAAAGGAAAGAAGTTAGCCAGGTCTTCCATAGCTAGATGGATCAAATCCACTATTGAATGCTGCTGCAAGATCCAGAACAAACCCAGTCCTGGTAATGTTAAAGCCCATTCTACTAGGGCCACGGCCTCTTCTTGGGCCGAGAAAGGAGGGGTCTCGCTGGACCAGATCTGTAAAGCCGCAACCTGGTCTAGCACTAATACTTTTGTAAGACACTATCGTCTTAATCTTCCGGACGCAAATGAAGCTCTTTTCGGCCGGAAGGTTCTACAGGCGATATCCCCACCCATTTAGTTATCTGATATGTCTCAATGTGGGCCGTCATGGTGGATGAAATTGAAAAACCGCAATTAGACTTACCGGTAATTCCGTTTCCTTGAATCCACCATGACGGCCCATACTATTCCCCTTCCCCCAAAAAAAAAAAAAATATAAAAAAAAAATAATAAAAAAAATAAGAATTTTTGGATTTATGTTGCATATACATGCAGGAGTTTAAGGGTATGGATCAATATCCTTTTACTTTTGTTCCACCTTTTCGGGTAATTGTAAAGCACTGAGGAGGAGGGGTGGGGGGTTCTTAAACTCTGTTCCTGCCCCTACAGAGGTCAAGGGTCAATCTCAATGTGGGCCGTCATGGTGGATTGAAGGAAACGGAATTACCGGTAAGTCTAATTGCGTTTTTTTTTTTTTGTAAACCCAAGGCCAGTTTTAAAAAGCAAAGTAATAGAAGTGAAAGAGAAAAATTTCCTAAAAGGTCTGGGAGTTTTTTTTAATTAAAACCCAGGAAAACATACCAAAAAATAAACCGCAATGATGCCAGAGGTCAGGTGGGAGGAAGACTGTCTCAGTTCTTCCCAACCTCGAAATCCATTTCTCAGAACAATTGAATCGTAAGTGTAATAGAAAACTGATTCCGGCTAGAGTTAATTTCTCATCCAAAAATTAGTTTACACTCAGACAGTTCGCCCCAAATATCCAGAAAAAAGGAAAGCTTTAGAATCAAATTTTAATTTTTTTTTTCTTCCCTCTCTTAGACAAGTGAGTAGTTTGTCCAGTCCCCAAGACAGAGAGGGGCAAAGGGTTCTATTCCCCTTTGTTCCATTTGGTTTCTTCACCAAAAATATTCAGGGTTATTTTAAATCTGAAGAAACTGAACAAATCCCTGGTCTACCAGAAATTTCGAATGAAGACTATGAAAACAACTGTGAATCTCCTCTTCCAGGGTTGCTGGATGGTAAGCCTGGATCTGGAGGATGCGTATTACCATGTTCCAATCCATTCCTCCTCCCAAAAGTTTTTAAGAACAGCAATCTGGGTTCAGGGGAAGTTGCTGCATCTCTAATAAAGAGAGCTTCCCTTCGGTGTAGCGCAAGCTCCAAGAATCTTCACCATAGTGGTAGCGGAGTTAGTGGCTTTTTTAACCACTTCAACCCCGCTAGCTGAAACCCCCTTAATGACCAGGCCACTTTTTACACTTCTGCACTACACTACTTTCACAGTTTATTGCTCGGTCATACAACTTACCACCCAAATGAATTTTACCTCCTTTTCTTCTCACTAATAGAGCTTTCATTTGGTGGTATTTCATTGCTGCTGACATTTTTACTTTTTTTTGTTATTAATCAAAATTTAAGGGTTTTTTTTGCAAAAAAATGACTTCACTTTCAGCTGTAAAATTTAGCAAAAAAAACGACATCCATATATAAATTTTTCGCAAAATTTATTATTTCTACATGTCTTTGATTTAAAAAAAAAAATGGTTTGGGTAAAAGTTATAGCGTTTACAAACTATGGTACAAAAATGTGAATTTCCGCTTTGTGAAGCAGCTCTGACTTTCTGAGCACCTGTCATGTTTCCTGAGGTTCTACAATGCCCAGACAGTAGAAAATCCCCACAAATGACCCCATCTTGGAAAGTAGACACCCTAAGGTATTCACTGATGGGCATAGTGAGTTCATAGAACTTTTTTTATTTTTTGTCACAAGTTAGCGGAAAATTTTTTTTTTTTTTTTTTTTCTTACAAAGTCTCATATTCCACTAACTTGTGACAAAAAATAAAAACTTCCATGAACTCACCATGCCCATCACAAAATACCTTGGGGTGTCTTCTTTCCAAAATGGGGTCACTTGTGGGGTAGTTATACTGCCCTGGCAATTTAGGGGCCCATATGCGTGAGAAGTAGTTTGCAATCAAAATCTGTAAAAAAAATGATCGGTGAAATCCGAAAGGTGCACTTTGGAATGTGGGTCCCTTTGCCCACCTAGGCTGCAAAAAAGTGTCACACATCTGGTATCGCCGTACTCAGGAGAAGTTGGGGAATGTGTTTTGGGGTGTCATTTTACATATACCCATGCTGGGTGAGAGAAGTATCTTGGCAAAAGACAACTTTTCCATTTTTTTTTATACAAAGTTGGCATTTGACCAAGATATTTATCTCACCCAGCATGGGTATATGTAAAATGACACCCCAAAAAACATTCCCCAACTTCTCCTGAGTATGGCGATACCACATGTGTGACACTTTTTTGCAGCCTAGATGCGCAAAGGTGCCCAAATTCCTTTTAGGAGGGCATTTTTAGACATTTGGATCCCAGACTTCTCACGCTTTAGGGCCCCTAAAAAGCCAGGGCAGTATAAATACCCTACATGTGACCACACTTTGGAAAGAAGACACCCACTAAGGTATTCGATGAGGGGCCTGGCGAGTTCATAGAATTTTTTTATTTTTTTTTGCATAAGTTAGCGGAAATTTTATTTTATTAATTTTTTTCCTCACAAAGTCTCACTTTCCGCTAACTTGGGACAAAAATTTAAATCTTTCACGGACTCAATATGCCCCTCAGCGAATACCTTGGGGTGTCTTCTTTCCAAAATGGGGTCAGTTGTGGGGTGTTTGTACTGCCCTGGCATTTGAGGGTCTCCGCAATCATTACATGTATGGCCAGCATTAGGAGTTTCTGCTATTCTCCTTATATTGAGCATACAGGTAATGAGATTTTTTTTTTTTTTTTCCGTTCAGCCTCTGGGCTGAAAGAAAAAAATAAACGGCACAGATTTCTTCATTCGCATCGATCAATGTGGATGAAAAAATCTCTGCCAAAAGAAAAAAGGAGGGGAAAGGTGTCTGCCAGGACATAGGAGCTCCGCCCAACATCCATACCCACTTAGCTCGTATGCCCTGGCAAACCAGATTTCTCCATTCACATCAATCGATGTGGATGAATGAATCATTGCCGGGATTTTTTATTTTTTTTTTATATACAAACTGTTTGCCAAAGCATAGGAACACCGCCTCCTCCTCAGCTCATATGCCTTGGCAAACGTATATTTTACTGCAGAGGAGAAATCTCGTCTTGCAGCGCCGCATACACCGACTTGCATGTAATCTGACAGCAGCGCAATGCTTCTGTCAGAATGCACATCAGTGCTGCAGCTAGTCGATCGGTTGGTCCACCTGGAAGGTAAAAAAAAAAAACAGGCCGCAACGCAATAATTTTATTAACTTTTTGAACAGAACATTAACCTTTTTGCTTACTGGTGTTTTATTTTTTATTTTTATTTTTTTACCTTTTATAGAACAAACCTCTCCTTCCCCATGGGTCAATGTGCAAATCGCCCAAAGATGTGGCGAAGTGCGTTATGCACTTTGTCCCAGGTGAAAGGAGACGTTTGCAGCAGCTGTGAGTGAATGGGCCCTAATAGCCCTGTGTGCCTATCCTGGTGAGATGTGATCCCTATGCTAGGTGTACCTGTGTGTGGTACTTCCGGAAACACTCCCCTAAGCATAGGGCAGGGTGGTCAGGACAGAAATAGCGGGTGTCACGCCTTATTCCACTCCTGCTACAGACACGACATGTTTTTCGGGGTGACGGTTGGGTTGAGGTACCGGCAACGACATTGGAGAAATGTCGCTCGTGTAGACGGCTAACTACACTGGTGGATGGGGCCACGGAACCTTGTGGGTACAGGAGGTTCTCGATGATCTCTTCCTGAAATTTGAGGAAGGATCGTGTTCTCCCAGCCTTACTGTAGAGAACAAAACTATTATACAGAGCCAATTGAATCAAATATACAGACACCTTCTTATACCAGCGTCTGGTTCTGCAGGAAACTAAATACGGAGACAACATCTGGTCATTGAAGTCCCCCCCTCCCATGTGAAGGTTATAGTCGTGGACTGAGAGGGGCTTTTCAATGACACTGGTTCCTCGCTCAATTTGTATTGTCGGGTCTGTGTGAATGGAGGAGAGCATGTAAACGTCACGCTTGTCTCTCCATTTCACTGTGAGCAGTTCTTCGTTACACAAGGCAGCCCTCTCCCCCCTTGCAAGACGGGTGGTAACGAGCCGTTGGGGGAAGCCCGCGCGACTAGCTCGCGCGGTGCCACAGGCGCCAATCTGTTCTAGAAACAAATGCCTAAAGAGGGCCACACTTGTGTAGAAATTGTCCACATAAAGATGGTACCCCTTGCCGAATAAGGGTGACACCAAGTCCCAGACTGTCTTCCCACTGCTCCCCAGGTAGTCAGGGCAACCGACCGGCTCCAGGGTCTGATCTTTTCCCTCATAGACACAAAATTTGTGGGTATAACCTGTGGCCCTTTCACAGAGCTTATACAATTTGACCCAATACCGGGCGCGCTTGCTTGGAATGTATTGTTTGAAGCCAAGGCGCCCGGTAAAATGTATTAGGGACTCGTCTACGCAGATGTTTTGCTCTGGGGTATACAAATCTGCAAATTTCTGGTTGAAATGGTCTATGAGGGGCCAAATTTTGTGGAGCCGGTCAAAAGCTGGGTGGCCTCTGGGACGGGAGGTGCTATTGTCACTAAAGTGCAGGAAACGCAGGATGACCTCAAAACGTGCCCTGGACATAGCAGCAGAGAACATGGGCATGTGATGAATTGGGTTCGTGGACCAATATGACCGCAATTCATGCTTTTTAGTTAGACCCATGTTGAGGAGAAGGCTCAAAAGTTTTAATTTCAGAAACTTGGACTGGTTTCCACCGGAAAGGCTGGGCATAAAAGCTTCCCGGGTTGGCGGTTATAAATTGTGTGGCATACCGATTTGTTTCGGCCAAGTCCAAGAGCTCCGCAGTCAAGAACAGCTCAAAAAATCCCAGGGCCGAACCGATCTGAGCTGTCTCAACCCGAACTCCAGACTGGGCGGTGAAAGGGGGAACTACAGGTGTGGCTGAAGTTGGGGACTGCCAATCAGGGTTTTCCAGCACCTCAGGGATTCTAGGGGGTCTACGTGCCCGTCTTTGCGGTGGCTGCGATGGGGTAACTACTGCTCGTGCCACCGTACCAGCTTCAACTGCCCTTCTGGTGCTCGCCACTTCACCATGTTCTACGGCAGTGCTGGTACTAGGTCCAGGGAGGGCTGCGCTGCTGGTGTATGCCTCACCACGTAATCCAACAGCGCCAGCCCCCCTCTGCTGCCCTTGAAGCGGATCCTGCGCAACCTTTGGTCTAGCGACACGGGGCCGGGTACGCCTGGTGCTATCAGGGACCTCAGCCTCCTCGTCCGAACTTTGGGTCAGACTGCCACTGCTTTCTACAGGTTCATTTTCTGACCCGCTAGATTCGTCAGATGAGGGTTCCCATTCCTCATCCGACTGGGTCAGAAGCCTGTAGGCCTCTTCAGAAGAATACCCCCTGTTTGACATTTGGGCAACTAAATTTAGGGGTATTCCCTGAGACTACCCAAGAAAAAAAGCAAGCCTGTCTTACAAATAAGAGGCTAGCGAAGTACCGGAGGCCGCTGCGGTTGATAAAAAATATCGAAACTGTTTTGTTTGTTTTTTTATCGCCGCAGCGCGTGTAAAGTGAATGTGCAGTGATAACAAAAAATAAATATATTTTGTCACTGCGGTGGGGCGGGCGTGGGTGAACGCACGTGTGGGCGACCGATCAGGCCTGATCGGGCAAACACTGCGTTTTGGGTGGAGGGCGAACTAAAGTGACACTAATACTATTATAGATCTGACTGTGATCAGTTTTGATCACTTCCAGATACTATAAAAGTACAAATGCTGATTAGCGATACGCTAATCAGCGAATAGGGGTCTGCGGTGCGGTGGGCTGGGCGCTAACTGATCCCTAAACTACCTAACCAAGGGGCCTAAACTATCCCTAAAACCTAACAGTCAATACCAGTGGGAAAAAAAGTGACAGTTTACACTGATCACTTTTTTCCTTTCACTAGTGATTGACGGGGGCGATCAAAGGGCTGATCAAAGGGTTAATTAGGGTGCAGGGGGTGATCTGGGGCTAGTGTGTGGTGTTTGGTGTACTCACTGTGAAGCCTGCTCCTCTGCTGGATCCAACTGACAAAAAGGACCAGCAGAGGAGCAGGGCAGCCATATAACAGATCATATTTACTAATATGATCTGCTATATGGCTTCTGATTGGATTTTTTAAAAATCATCCGCTTGCCACCTGCGATCATTGGCTGGCAAGCTGATGACGCGACCCTCCCTTGCCGAAATGCCGGCCCGCACTGCGCATGCGCGGGCCAGCTAAGCCTGTCATCTCGCGTCTCGCAAAATGACGCGCCAATGCGTGATTGTGCGCAGCGTTGCCGCCTCCGGACCGCGGATCTGCGTGAGGCGGTTAAGACAGTCAGGAATTACTCTAGTGCCCTATCTGGATGATTTTTTGGCCAGAATCTTTAAATAAAAAAATTGATCCAAAACTACTACAAATTGTGCTGAAATCAATATATACTATTTTACAGGTGACTCTGGCTAGGGGGGGATTGGGTTTCGTATTCTTGAGCTTATCCTATGGACCACCCCCCCCCCCCCCCCAGTGAAGTGAGTCGATAAGCTTTTATCTCTTTACCATTTTTATTATTCGTATCTCTTGTTTGGAAACTAAAAGGTGTATTGGCGCTTCTCCCCTGGGGTCAAAACAAAAATGGATTGGCAAAAATAGAGGGTACTGTATCTGAACCCACTGTGTAAATACCCCCGTTCCACTCTATTTCTTTCAGTACCATACTTAGATTGAGTTCTACGTTGTCACCCCAGCAGCAGCCTTTCCATAACTCTTCCCTACCTCAAATTTTTGTCCACCCCATTTTTCACGTTCTACTCCTATTCCACTGGTGCCTCCAGTCTTTGTATCAGCAATGTCCTTGTATTGTAAAGCTGGGACTTGTAGTCCCATACATACAACATGAGGTCGTGGTCGTATATGTCTACAGTGAGTGGAATAATCATTCTTGAGGAAATAATATATGATGAAAGACAGGAGCTTAATGGCCTTAGTCATCAGAAAAGCTATAGGAGTCAACAGTTTCAGTACAAATATAGAAGAGTCCACTCCATAAGTTCAGATTTAACCCTTTGGGAACTAAATGATGTTTGGCCACTGATGGATCTTAAAATAGAAGGGTATGATCTCCCACTGTCACACTGAACCTCGCTCGGTATAGTAACATAGTACATAAGGCCGAAAAAAGACATTTGTCTATCCAGTTCGGCCTGTTATCCTGCAAGTTGATCCAGAGGAAGGCAAAAAAACCCTGTGAGGTAGAAGCCAATTTTCTCCACTTTAGGGGAATAAAAAATTCCTTCCCGACTCCAATCAAGCAATCAGAATAAATCCCTGGATCAACGACCCCTCTCTAGTAGCTATAGCCTGTAATATTATTACGCTCCAGAAATACATCCAGGCCCCTCTTGAATTCCTTTATTGTACTCACCATCACCGCCTCCTCAGGCAGAGAGTTCCAGAGTCTCACTGCTCTTACCGTAAAGAATCCTATTCTATGTTTGTGTACAAACCTTCTTTCCTCCAGACGCAGAGGATGTCCCATCGTCACAGTCACAGTCCTGGGGATAAATAGATGATAGTATAGATCTCTGTACTGACCCCTGATATATTTATACATATTAATTAGATCTCCCCTCAGTCGTCTTTTTTCTAAAGTGAATAACCCTAATTTTGATAATCTTTCAGGGTACTGTAGTTGCCCCATTCCAGTTATTACTTTAGTTGCCCTCCTCTGGACCTTCTCCAGCTCTGTTATGTCTGCCTTGTTTGCAGGAGCCCAGAACTGTACACAGTACTCCATGTGTGGTCTGACTAGCGATTTGTAAAGCGGTAGGACTATGTTCTTATCACGGGAATCTATGCCCCTTCTGATGCAACCCATTATCTTGTTGGCCTTGGCAGCAGCTGCCTGACACTGGTTTTTGCAGCTTAGTTTGCTGTTTATTAAAATTCCTAGATCCTTTTCCATGTCAGTGTTACCAAGTGTTTTACCATTTAGTATGTACGGGTGACTTGCATTTTTCCTTCCCATGTGCATAACTTTACATTTATCAGTGTTAAACCTCATCTGCCACTTATCTGCCCAAGCCTCCAATCTATCCAGATCCCTCTGTAGTCGTATACTGTCCACTTCAGTGTTAATTACTTTACACAGTTTAGTGTCATCTGCGAAAATTGATACTTTACTATGCAAGCCTTCTACAAGATCATTAATAAATATATTGAAGAGAATAGGGCCCAATACTGACCCCTGAGGTACTCCACTAGTGACAGTGACCCAATCTGAGTATGTACCGTTAATAACCACCCTCTGTTTTCTATCATTGAGCCAGTTACTTACCCACTTACAGACGTTTTCTCCCAGTCCGAGCATTCTCATTTTATATACTAACCTTTTTATGTGGTACAGTGTCAAATGCTTTGGAGAAGTCCAGATACACGACATCCATTGATTCGCTGCTGTCAAGTCTAGAACTTACCTCCTCATAGAAATTGATTAAATTAGTCTGACATGACCGATCCCTCACAAAGCCATGCTGATATGGCTTTATTTGCTTATTTCCGTTGAGATGCTCTAATATAGCATCTCTCAGAAAACCTTCAAACAGTTTACCCACAACAGATGTTAAACTTACCGGCCTATAGGTTCCAGGCTCTGTTTTTGGCCCCTTTTTGAATATTGGCACCACATTTGCCATGCGCCAATCCTGTGGGACATTCCCTGTCAGTATAGAATCTGCAAATATCAGAAATAAGGGTCTGGCTATGACATTACTTAATTCCCTTAGGATACAGGGGTGTATGCCATCCGGTCCTGGCGATTTGTCTATTTTAATCATTTTAAGTCGCTGATGTACTTCTTCCTGGGTCAGACAGGACACTTTTAATGGGGAATTTATTTTTGCATTCTGCATGTCATCTGACAATTTATTTTCCTCAGTGAATACATTGGAGAAAAAAATATTTAACAGCTTTGCTTTCTCCTCATCGCTCTCTGCGACTTCCCCCTCATTACTCTTTAATCTTCTCCCGTCACACTAACGCAGAAAGGCGTCAGTGCTGCGGCACTCCCAGGTCACACTAACGCCGATTGGCGTCATCTCGCGTGAGCCGAGATTTCCTGTGAACGCGTGCTCACAGGAGCGCGCGTTCACAGGATCGCACAGCTTACAAGTTCATCTGCAGCCTGCCGGCCGCGATCATTGGCTGGCAGGCTGTGGATTTTTGAATCGACCAATGAAATGGTTATGTCAGACGCTATTTTGAAAATAGCGTCTGATATAACTGCTGCCTGGTCCTCTGGTGGTCCCTTTTGCTTGGATCGACCACCAGAGGACACAGGCAGCTCTGTAAGTAGCACCAAATCACCACACTACACATTAGATATTACCCTGTCATTTATTTAAACCCCTTATTTAGCACCTGATCACCCATATCAGACTCCCTGATCACCCCCTTATCCACCCCCCTGTCATTGATCACCCCCCACCCCGTAAGGGTCCCTCATCCCTGCCAGGTAGTTAGCTACTTGCTAGGTAGTTTAGCGCCCAGCCCACCGCACCACAGTCACTGATTTGTCCCTGATCAGCGTCATCGCTGTCGCTAATCAGCACTAGTACTATATAGTATCTGTAGGTGATCAATACTGATCGCAATCAGATCTATATAAGTACATTAGGGTCACCTTAGGTTCTACAAAAAACGCAGTGTTCGCCCGATCAGGCCTGATCTTGTGCGCACACTTGCGTTCAGTCCGCCCCACCGCAGTGACAGAAAATTTTTTTTTCTGATCACTTCAAAAACACTGTAAAATCGCTGCACCGCTATAAAAGATTACTTTTGAGCTTTTTGGATCTTTATTAGCGATCGCAGCTTTACTTCGCAAGCACTCCTTTTTACTAGGTAGGTTTGCTCTTTTTCCCGGGTAGTCTCAGAGGAATACCCCCTAAATTTAGTGAACCCAAAATGTCAAACAAGGGGTATTCCGCTGAAGAGGCCTACAGGATTCTGACCGTGATGGATGAAAGCGATGGGGACGCCTTATCCGCTGAATCCAGTGGTTCAGAATATGAACCTGTAGACAGCAGTGGCACTCTAACCGCTAGCGAAGATGACGAGGTAGAGGTCCCTGCTACGGTCAGGCATACCCGATCCCATGTCAGTATAATGCATACCCTGCATGATGAGCCTCATTTGCAGCAGAGTGGTGCTAGCGCTGATCTTGCTTACGCTGCGGCATACACCAGCAGCGCAGCACACCCTGGACCTTCTACCAGCACTGCCGTATTCCCTGGTGAAGTGGCGAGCACCAGCAGAAGGGCAGTTCCAGCTGGTACGGTGGCACGTGCAATAATCTCCCCCCCCCCCCCCCCCCCGTCGCAGCCACCGCGTTCACAGGCCCGTAGAACCCTTAGTCTCCCAGAGGTGCTGGCAAATCCTAATTGGCAATCCCCTGATTCCGCCGCACCTGTATTGCCCCCTTTCACTGCCCAGTCTGGAGTTTGCGTGGAGACGGCTCATTTAGGATCGGCCCTTCAGTTTTTTTTTAGCTGTTCTTCACCGCGGATCTCTATGACCTAGTTGTGGCTGAAACCAACCGCTACGCCACACAGTTTACCACCAATCCGGAAAGCTACTATGCCCAGCCTTTCCGGTGGAAACCAGTCACCGTTTCAGAGTTTAAATTTTTTTTGAGCCTTATCCTCAGCATGGGTCTAACAAAAAAAAAAAATGTATTGCGGTCATATTGGTCTAAAGACCCAATACATTACATGCCCATGTTCTCTGCTGCAATGTCCAGGGCACGTTTTGAGGTCATCATGTGCTTTATGCATTTCGCTGACAATAGCACCTGTCATCCAAGAGGCCACCCTGCTTATGACCGGCTCCACAAAATTCGGCCTCATAGACCATTTGTCATCCAGATTTGCAGATGCGTATACCCCTAATCAAAACATCTGCATAGATGAGTCCCTAGTACATTTTACCGGGCGCCTTGGCATAAAACAGTACATCCCCAGCAAGCGCGCCCGGTATGGGGTCAAACTGTATAAGCTCTGTGAAAGGGCCACAGGCTATACATATCGTTTTAGGGTCTATGAGGGAAAAGACTCAAAACTGGAGCCGGTCGCATGTCCTGACTACCTGGGGAGCAGTGGCAAGATTGTCTGGGACTTGGTGTCACCCTTATTCCACAAGGGGTACCACTTATACGTGGACAATTTTTACTCAAGTGTGGCCCTCTTTCGGCACTTACATCTAGTCAGAATTCAATGCTGTGGCACCGCGCGACCTAGTCGCCAGGGCTTCCCCCAACGGCTCGTTAGTACCCGACTTGCACGGGGGGAGAGGGCTGCCTTGTGTGACCAAGAACTGCTCGCGGTGAAGTGGAGGGACGTTTACCTTCTGTCCACCATTCACGCAGACACGACTGTACAAATTGAAAGGGCAACTGGAGTCATTGTGAAGCCCCTCTCTGTCCACGACTATAACCTTCACATGGGAGGGGTGGACTTCAATGACCAGATGTTGGCTCCCTATTTAGTTTCCCGCAGAACCAGACGCTGGTATAAGAAGGTGTCTGTTTTTTTGATCCAATTGGCGATGTACAATAGTTTTGTTCTCTACAGTAAGGCTGGGAGAACAGGATCCTTCCTAAAATTCCAGGAAGAGATCATTTCGGAAATCCTGTATCCAGGAGGGTCCGTGCCCCAAGGCCCTGATGTAGTGAGCTGGCTACATGGCAGACACTTCCCGTCTGTCTATCCTGGTACCCCAACTCAACGTTCCCCAAGAAAAAGATGTTGTGTCTGTAGCAGGGGTGGAATAAGGCGTGACTCCACCTTTTTTTGTCCTGACTGTCCTGACCAGCCTGCCCTATACATAGGGGAGTGTTTCCGCAAGTTCAACATTCAGGTACACTATTAGCATAGGGATTGCGTACACAGGACTTGGGGCCCTTTCACACAGAGCTGCCACAAACCTCTCCTTTCACCTGGGACAAAGTGCATAATGTACTTCGCCACATCTCTGGGCGATTTGCGCTTTGCACATTGTCCCATGGGGAAGGAGAGGTTTGTCCAATAAAGGTAAAAAAAAAAAATCACCGGTAAGCAAAAAAGTTATTGTTCTGTTTCAAAAGTTTATAAAAGTTAATGTTAATAAATTTATTGCGTTGCGGCCTGTTTTTTTTTTTTTTTTTTTTTTACCTTCTAGGTGGATCAAGCAGCTGCAGCACTGATGTGCATTCTGACAGAAGCATTGCGCTGCTGTCAGATTACACAAAAGTCAGTCTATGCGGCGGTGCAAGACGAGATTTGTCCTCTGCTGTAAAAGATACGTTTGCCAAGGCATACGAGCTGAGGAGGAGGCGGCGTTCCTATGCTTTGGCAAACACTTTGTATATATAAAAAAATATAAAAAATCCCAGCAATGATTTATTCATCCACATCGATTGATGTGAATGGAGAAATCGGGTTTGCCAGGGCATACGAGCTAAGTGGGTATGGATGTTGGGCGGAGCTCCTATGTCCTGGCAGACGCCTTTCCCCTCCTTTTTTTTTGGCAGAGATTTTTTCATCCACATTGATCGATGAATGAAGAAATCTGTGCCGTTCATTTTTTTTCTTTCAGCCCAGAGGCTGAACGGAAAAAAAAATCTCATTACCTGTATGCTCAATATAAGGAGAATAGCAGAAACTCCTAATGCTGGCCATACATGTAATGATTGCAGAGACCCTCAAATGCCAGGGCAGTACAAACACCCCACAAATGACCCCATTTTGGAAAGAAGACACCCCAAGGTATTCGCTGAGGGGCATATTGAGTCCATGAAAGTTTTAAATTTTTGACCCAAGTTAGCGGAAATTGAGACTTTGTGAGAAAAAACTAAAAAAAATCAATTTCCGCTAACTTATGCCAAAAAATAAAAATTCTATGAACTCGCCATGCCCCTCATTGAATACCTTGGGGTGTCTTCTTTCCAAAATGGGGTCACATGTGGGGTATTTATACTGCCCTGGCTTTTTAGGGGCCCTAAAGCGTGAGAAGAAGTCTGGGATCCAAATGTCTAAAAATGCCCTCCTAAAAGGAATTTGGGCACCTTTGCGCTTCTAGGCTGCAAAAAAGTGTCACACATGTGGTATCGCCGTACTCGGGAGAAGTTGGGGAATGTGTTTTGGGGTGTCATTTTACATATACCCATGCTGGGTGAGATAAATATCTTGGTCAAATGCCAACTTTGTATAAAAAAAATGGGAAATGTCTTTTGCCAAGATATTTCTCTCACCCAGCATGGGTATATGTAAAATGACACCCCAAAACACATTCCCCAACTTCTCCTGAGTACGGCGATACCAGATGTGTGACACTTTTTTGCAGCCTAGGTGGGCAAAGGGGCACACATTCCAAAGAGCACCTTTAGGATTTCACCAGCCATTTTTTACAGATTTTGATTTCAAACTACTTCTCACGCATATGGTCCCCTAAATTGCCAGGGCAGTATAACAACCCCACAAGTGACCCCATTTTGGAAAGAAGACACCCCAAGGTATTCCGTGAGGGGCATGGCGAGTTCCTAGAATTTTTTATTTTTTGTTACAAGTTAGTGGAATATGAGACTGTAAGAAAAAAATAAAAAATAAATCATCATTTTCCGCTAACTTGTGACAAAAAATTAAAAGTTCTATGAGCTCACTATGCCCATCAGAGAATACCTTAGGGCAGGTATCAGCAACCTTCGGCACTCCAGCTGTGGCGAAACTACAACTCCCAGCATGCACACCCCCTTGGCTGTTCTCAGAACTCCCAGAGAAGTGAATGGAGCATGCTGGGAGTCGTAGTTTCACCACAGCTGGAGTGCCGGAGGTTGCTGATGCCTGCCTTAGGGTGTCTACTTTCCGGAATGGGGTCATTTGTAGGTTTTTTCTATTGTCTGGGCATTGTAGAACCTCAGGAAACATGACAGGTGCTCAGAAAGTCAGCTGTTTCAAAAAGCGGAAATTCACATTTTTGTACCATAGCTTGTAAACGCTATAACTTTTACCCAAACCATTTTTTTTTTACCCAAACTTTTTTTTATCAAAGACATGTAGAACAATAAATTTTGCGAAAAATTTATATATGGATGTCGTTTTTTTTTTTTTTTTTTTTTGCAAAATTTTACAACTGAAAGTGAAAAATGTCATTTTTTTTTTTGCAAAAAAATCTTTACATTTTGATTAAAGGGATTCTGTCACCTCCCCTAAGCCAAAAAACGATTTTAAAGCAGCCATGAAGCACAGCTTACCTGGATTAGGCTCTGCTCTTTTATCTTGAAATCCGTCCAGCAGTTACTGCAAAAAACGACTTTGATTGATATGTAAATGTGTCCTGAAGGTGCCCAGAGGGGCGTTTTTTTTCTTCTTAGAGAGCCCAGTACCGCCCCTCTTTCAGTGCCCAGCCCGCCTTCCTTGTACTGTCTAACCGCCGCCCCCAGCCTGCCACAGCCTCTCCTCCCCCTCCCTCACGCCGAACGAACTTTCGCACAGGCGCAGTACCCACTGAGGGCTGCGCCTGTGCGATCAGCAGGAGACTGAGGGCAGCAGCTTCATCTTCGTCACTGGGCTCGGCGCATGCCCAGTGACGAAGATGAAGCTGCTGCCCTCAGTCTCCTGCTGATCGCACAGGCGCAGCCCTCAGTGCGTACTGCGCCTGTGCGAAAGTTCGTTCGGCGAGAGGGAGGAGAGGCTGTGGCAGGCTGGGGGCGGCGGTTAGACAGTACAAGGAAGGCGGGCTGGGCACTGAAAGAGGGGCGGTACTGGGCTCTCTAAGAAGAAAAAAACGCCCCTCTGGGCACCTTCAGGACACATTTACATATCAATCAAAGTCGTTTTTTGGAGTAACTGCTAGACGGATTTCAAGATAAAAGAGCACAGCCTAATCCAGGTAAGCTGTGCTTCATGGCTGCTTTAAAATTGTTTTTTGGCTTAGGGGAGGTGACAGAATCCCTTTAATAACAAAAAAAGTAAAAATGTCAGCAGCAATGAAATACCACCAAATGAAAGCTCTATTAGTGAGAAGAAAAGGAGGTAAAATTTATTTGGGTGGTAAGTTGCATGACCGAGCAATAAACCGTTAAAGTTGTGGAGTGCCGATTTGTAAAAAAAAGGGCCTGGTCACTAGGGGGGTATAAACCTGTGGTCCTTAAGTGGTTAAAGGGCCGACACCTTCATATTTATACTTTTTAACATTTATATAATTGAAGAACATTTTAGGGTTAGTTTTACTCTCTTTGGCAATTAATCTCTCGGTCTCTAGTTTGGCCGCTTTTATTTGTTTTTTACATGTTCTATTTTTTTCCTTATAGTTTTTCAGTGCTTCCGTGCTCCCCTCCTGTTTCACTGAATTATATGCTTTTCTTTTTGTCATTTATTGCTTTCTTTACAGTTCTATTTATCCACATTGGTTTCTTTTTGTTCCTTAACCTTTTATTACCATACGGCAGGGGTGCACAACGTTTCCTGGTTGGGGGCCACATTGCCAGAATGAACCAATGACTAGGGCTGAAATTAAAATTTAAAGGTGTATTAACAACTGAAATATTGTACTTATGGCATATTGAACACACATTATATACCACTAATGTCTAGTTACACTTCCAGGACTCCCATCTAATGGCAGACATACATGTAAGCAGCCACAAGACATAGGCATACATGTCTGTTACCAGATGGTTGGGGGCCGCACAGAATGGTATCGAGGGCCGCATGTGGCCCTCGTGCCGTAGGTTGTGCACCCCTGCCATACGGTATATACCTCTCACAATGAGATTTTAGGATGTTTTTAAAGATATCCCATTTTGTGGCTGTATTTTTATTTTTGAGGACTTTGTCCCAGTTAGTTAGGCCTATGGGCCTCTCTTAGTTGGCTAAATTTAGCTTTTTTGAAGTTTGGTATTTTTGTTCTTCCCTGTAGAAACGCTCTTTTGAATGATAATTGGAAGGTTATTATTTTATGGTCACTATTTCCCAGGTGTCCCCCAACCTGCACGTCTGTTGTTCTGTCGGGCCTATTGGTTAATACTAAGTCCAGTATGACCGTCCCTCTAGTCGGGTCATGAACCAGTTGGGAGAGGTAATTTTCTTTGGTTATTGCCAAGAACCTGTTTCCCTTATGAGATATACAAGTATGTTTCCCAGTCTATATCTGGGTAGTTGAAGTCCCCCATAATAACCACCTCATTATGATTTGCCGCCTCGTCTATCTCGTTTAGTAATAGATTTTCCGTGGACTCTGGTATATTAGGTGGTTTATAGTATAAACTCCTATTAGTAATTTATTATTGTTTTTAGCTCCATGTATCTCTACCCACAGTGACTCCACATGTTCATGTCCCTCACTTATATCTTGCGGAGTGTGGGCCTTAGACATGACTTTACATAAAGGCAGACCACTCCTCCTCTCCAGTTTTGACGATCCGTTCTAAACAGACTGTAACCTTGTACATTAACCACCCAGTCATAGCTATCATCCAGCCATGTCTCAGTTATTCCCACTATGTCATAGTCCTCCTCACACATCACTAATTCCAGTTCACCAGTTTTATTAGTTAGGCTTCTGGCATTAGTATACATACATTTTAGAGGTTAATGTATATTTTTTACCCTACACCTTTCCTTCTGAACTGTTCTAGTCCCTCCTTCCATTCCTCCCCCAGTCTCACTACCTTGCCTCCGGTCTCTATCTGCACTATCTTCCCCTCCTATAATGTAATTTCCCTCCCCCCAGTCCCTAGTTTAAACACTCTTCCAAACTTCTAGCTATCTTTCTCCCCAGCACAGCTGCCCCTTCCCCATTGAGGTGCAGCCCGTCCCTACGATAGAGCCGATAGAAAAATCGTCCCAGTTCTCCAGGAACCCAAACCCCTCCTTCCTACACCAGTTCTTGAGCCACTTGTTAATCTCCCTTATCTCCTGTTGCCTTTCTTGTGTGGCTCGTGGTACAGTTTAGAAATTGATGTTTCCGTATTTTTCGCTTTATAAGATGCACCTTGGTTCTAGAGGAGGAAAATAAGAGGAAAAAAAAATGTTTTTCATCAGAACTCGGATCAAACCCTAAATTAGACCCCACCCTTCATCAGACTTCAGATCAGACCCCCATATCAGAGCTCAGATGAGACCAACAATAACTAAACGAACTTGCTTCTCTACATAGAAACATAGAATGTGTCGGCAGATAAGAACCATTTGGCCCATCTAGTCTGCCCAATATATCTGAATCCTATGAATAGTCCCTGGCCCCATCTTATATGAAGGATAGCCTTATGCCTATCCCATGCATGCTTAAACTCCTTCACTGTATTTGCAGCTACCACTTCTGCAGGAAGGCTATTCCATGCATCCACTACTCTCTCAGTAAAGTAATACTTCCTTATATTACTTTTAAACCTTTGCCCCTCTAATTTAAAACTGTGTACTCTTGTGGTAGTTTTTCTTCTTTTAAATATGCTCTCCTTCTTTACCGAGTTGATTCCCTTTATGTATTTAAAAGTTTCTATCATATCCCCTCTGTCTCTTCTTTCTTCCAAGCTATACATATTAAGGTCCTTTAACCTTTCCTGGTAAGTTTTATCCTGCAATCCATGTACTAGTTTAGTAGCTCTTCTCTGAACTCTCTCTAGAGTATCTATATCCTTCTGGAGATATGGCCTCCAGTACTGCGCACAATACTCCAAGTGAGGTCTCACCAGTGTTCTGTACAGCGGCATAAGCACTTCACTCTTTCTACTGCTTATACCTCTCCCTATACATCCAAGAATTCTGCTGGCATTTCGTGCTGCTCTATTACATTGTCTTCCCACCTTTAAGTCTTCTGAAATAATTACTCCTAAATCCCTTTCCTCAGATACTGAGGTCAGGACTGTCAAATATTCTATATTCTGCCATTGGGTTTTTACGCCCCAGGTGCATTATCTTGCACTTATCCACATTAAATTTCAGTTGCCAGAGTTCTGACCATTCTTCTAGTTTTCCTAAATCCTTTTCCATTTGGCGTTTCCCTCCAGGAACATCAACCCTGTTACATATCTTTGTGTCATCAGCAAAAAGACAAACCTTACCATCGAGGCCTTTTGCAATATCACTTATGAAGATATTAAACAAAATTGGTCCCAATACAGATCCCTGTGGAACCCCACTGGTAACATTACCTTGTTTTGAATGTTCTCCATTGACTACAACCCTCTGTTGTCCGTCACTCAGCCACTGCCTAATCCACTCAACAATATGGGAGTCCATGCTCAATGACTGCAGTTTATTGATAAGTCTTCTATGTGGGACAGTGTCAAAAGCCTTACTAAAATCTAGATATGCGATGTCTACTGCACCTCCACCGTCTATTATTTTAGTCACCCAGTCAAAAAAATCTATAAGATTTGTTTGACATGATCTCCCTGAAGTAAACCCATGTTGTTTTTCATCTTGCAATCCATGGGATTTTAGATGTTCCACAATCCTATCCTTTAATAGGGTTTCCATTAATTTGCCTACTATTGATGTCAGACTCACTGGTCTATAGTTGCTCGATTCCTCCCTTCTACCTTTCTTGTGAATGGGCACGACATTTGCCAATTTCCAATCTTCCGGGACGACTCCTGTTACTAATGATTGGTTAAATAAATCTGTTAACGGTTTTGCCAGCTCACCACTAAGCTTTTTTAATAATTTGGGGTGTATCTCATCAGGCCCCTGTGACTTATTTGTCTTCACTTTAGACAGCAAACTTAGAACATCTTCCTCTGTAAAGACACATGCATCAAACGATTTATTAGTCATCCTTTCTAGTGGAGGTCCTTCTCCTTCTTTTTCTTTTGTAAAAACTGAACAGAAGTATTCATTAACCCCTTAGCGCAGAACGCCGTACATGTACGGCGGGGGATGCATTGCCAGAATGCATTCCGCCTTACATGTACGGCAGGATGATCGGGCGGGCACCGGAGCGGTGCGCACCCGATCACTGCAGGGGTCCGGCAGTCCCTGGTAGCCGGGCCCCTGCTGTATCCGCCGGCATCGCTGTTTACAGCGATGCCGGCGGATTAACCCTTTCTATGCCGCGGTCCGCGCGGACCGCGACATAGAAGTTGTTTGCGGCAGGTGAGTGATCGCATCGAGTCCCCGCGCTGCTGTGGCGGGGACCCGATGCGTGACAAGGCAGCCCGATGCCGTGCAGAGGCTGCCCAATGCCCTGCACGGCATCGGGAACTGCCTTCTACGGGAGCCGAGGAGATCCAGCCTCAGGCTGGGTCTCCTAGGCAACCAGTTAGTGTATGACTCAGTGTCATACACTAACAGGCAATGCATTACAATACAGATGTATTGTAATGCATTGCAGAGGGGATCAGAGTGGGATAGAAATAAAGTTTTAAAAAAAGTTAAAAAAAAAAGTGTTTGGAATAAAAAAATAAAGTTTCAAGTAAAAAAAAAAAAAAAAAAGCCCCATTCCCCTGATTTTCTAATAAAAAATTGAAAAAAAAAGAAAAAACACACATATTGGGTATCGCTGCGTCCGTAACGAACGGCTCTATAAATATATTACATGATCCACCCCATCCGATAGGCACCATAAAAAATAAAAACTGTGTATAAAAAAGCCATTTTTGTCAACTTACATCACTAAAAGTGCAACACCAAGCGATCAAAACGGCGTATGCCCCCCAAAATAGTACCAATCTAACCGTCACCTCATCCCACAAAAAATGAGCCCCTACATAGTACAATCGCCCAAAAACTGAAAAAACTATGGCTCTCAGACTATGAAGACACTAAAACATTTTTTTTTTTTTCAAAAATGAAATCATTGTGTAAAACTTAAATAAATAAAAAAAATATTTATATATTGGGTATTGACGCGTCCGTATTAACCTTCTCTATAAAAATATCACATGACCTAATCCCTCAGGTGAATACCGTAAAAAAAAAATTAAAAAAACGGTGTAAAAAAAGCCATTTTTTGTCATCTTACATCACAAAAAGTGTAGTAGCAAGCGATCAAAAAGTCATACGCACCCCAAAATAGTGCCAATCAAACCGCCATCTCATCCCGCAAAAATCATACCCTACCCAAGATAATCGCCCAAAAACTGAAAAAACTATGGCTCTCAGACTATGGAGACACTAAAACATGATTTTTTTTGTTTCAAAAATGAAATCATTGTGTAAAACTGACAAATAAAAAAAAAGTATATATATTGGGTATCACTGCGTCCGTAATAACCTGCTCTATAACAATATCACATGATCTAACCCCTCAGGTGAATACCGTAAAAAATAAAAAATAAAAACTGTGTAAAAAAAGCCATTTTTTGTCACCTTAGATCACAAAAAGTGTAATAGCAAGCGATCAAAAAGTCATACGCACCCCAAAATAGTGCCAATCAAACCGTAATCTTATCCCGCAAAAAATGAGACCCTACCTAAGATAATCGCCCAAAAACTGAAAAAACAATGGCTCTCAGTCTATGGAGACACTAAAACATGATTTTTTTTGTTTCAAAAATGAAATCATTGTGTAAAACTGACATAAATAAAAAAAAAGTATATATATTAGGTATCACTGCGTCCGTAATAACCTGCTCTATAAAAATATCACATGATCTAACCCCTCAGGTGAATACCGTAAAATATAAAAAATAAAAACGGTGTAAAAAAAGCCATTTTTTTGTCACCTTAGATCACAAAAAGTGTAATAGCAAGCGATCAAAAAGTCATATGCACCCCAAAATAGTGCCAATCAAACAGTCATCTCATCCCGAAAAAAATGAGCCCCTACACAAGACAGTCGCCCAAAAAATAAATAAAACTATGGCTTTCAGAATGTGGAGACACTAAAGAATCATTTTTTTTTTCAAATGCTTTGTTATGTAAAACTGAAACAAACAACCAAAAAAAGTTGTCATATTTGGTATTGTCGCGTCCGTGACAACCTGCTCTATAAAAGTACCACATGATCCAACCTGTCAGATGAATGTTGTAAATAACAAAAAATAAAAATGGTGCCAACACAGCAATTTTTTGTTACTTTGCCTCACAAAAAGTGTAATATAGAGCAACCAAAAATCATATGTACCCTAAAATAGTACCAACAAAACTGCCACCCTATCCCGTAGTTTCTAAAATGGGGTCACTTTTTTGGAGTTTCTACTCTAGGGGTGCATCAGGGGGGCTTCAAATGGGACATAGTGTAAATAAACCAGTCCAGCAAAATGTGCCTTCTAAAAGCCACACGCCGCACCTTTCCCTCTACGCCCTACTGTGTGCCCGTACAGTAGTTTACGGCCACATATGGGGTGTTTCTGCAAACGACAGAATCTGGGCAATAAATATAGACTTTTGTTTGGCTGTTAACCCTTGCTTTGTTACTGGAAAAAATGGAGTAAATAAAAAATTTGGCAAAAAATTTAAATTCTCGAATTTCATCTCCATTTGCCAATAACTCTTGTGGAACACCTAAAGGGTTAACAAAGTTTGGAAAACCAGTTTTGAATACCTTGAGGGGTGTAGTTTCTTAGATGGGGTCACTTTTATGGAGTTTCTACTCTACGGGGGCTTCAAATGGGACATGGTGTAAATAAACCAGTCCAGCAAAATCTGCCTTCTAAAAGCCACACGCCGCACCTTTCCCTCTACGCCCTACCGTGTGCCCGTACAGTAGTTTACGGCCACATATGGGGGGTTTTTCTGCAAACTACAGAATCTGGGCAATAAATATAGACTTTTGTTTGGCTGTTAACCCTTGCTTTGTTACTGGAAAAAATGGAGCAAATAATAAATTTGGCAAAAAATGTAAATTCTCGAATTTCATCTCCATTTGCCAATAACTCTTGTGGAACACCTAAAGGGTTAACAAAGTTTGTAAAACCAGTTTTGAATGCCTTGAGGGGTGTAGTTTCTTAGATGGGGTCACTTTTATGGAGTTTCTACTCTAGGGGTGCATCAGGGGGGCTTCAAATGGGACATGGTGTAAATAAATTAGTCCAGCAAAATCTGCTTTCCAAAAACCACACGCCGCACCTTTCCCTCTACGCCCTACCGTGTGTCCGTACAGTAGTTTACGGCCACATGTGGGGTGTTTCTGCAAACTACAGAATCAGGGCAACCCATATTGAGTTTTGTTTGGCTGTTAACCCTTACTTTATTGCTGTAAAAAATGGGTTAAAATTGAAAATTTTCCAAAAAATAGAAATTTCTAAATTGTTTCTCCATCTGCCATTAACTCTTGTGGAACACCTACAGGGTTAACAAAGTTTGTAAACCCAGTTTTGAATACCTTGAGGGGTGTACTTTCTTAGATAGAGTCACTTTTTTGCAATTTCTATTCTAGGGGTACAAGGGGGGGGCTTGAAATGGAACATGGTATAAACAAAACCAGTCCTGCAAAATCTGCCTTGCAAAACCCATATGGTATTCCCCTCCTTCTATGTCCTCCCGTTTGGCCAAACAGTAGTTTACGACCACATATGGGGTATTTCTGCAAACTACAGAAGCAGGGCAACCCATTTTGAGTTTTGTTTGGCTGTTAACCCTTACTTTATTGCTGTAAAAAATGGGTTAAAATTGAAAATTTTCCAAAAAATAGAAATTTCTAAATTGTTTCTCCATCTGCCATTAACTCTTGTGGAACACCTACAGGGTTAACAAAGTTTGTAAACCCAGTTTTGAATACCTTGAGGGGTGTACTTTCTTAGATGGAGTCACTTTTTTGCAATTTCTATTCTAGGGGTACAAGGGGGGGCTTGAAATGGAACATGGTATAAACAAAACCAGTCCTGCAAAATCTGCCTTGCAAAACCCATATGGTGTTCCCCTCCTTCTATGTCCTCCCGTTTGGCCAAACAGTAGTTTACGACCACATATGGGGTATTTCTGCAAACTACAGAAGCAGGGCAACCCATTTTGAGTTTTGTTTGGCTGTTAACCCTTACTTTATTGCTGTAAAAAATGGGTTAAAATTGAAAATTTTCCAAAAAATAGAAATTTCTAAATTGTTTCTCCATCTGCCATTAACTCTTGTGGAACACCTACAGGGTTAACAAAGTTTGTAAACCCAGTTTTGAATACCTTGAGGGGTGTACTTTCTTAGATGGAGTCACTTTTTTGCAATTTCTATTCTAGGGGTACAAGGGGGGGCTTGAAATGGGACATGGTATAAACAAAACCAGTCCTGCAAAATCTGCCTTGCAAAACCCATATGGTGTTCCCCTCCTTCTATGTCCTCCCGTTCGGCCAAACAGTAGTTTACGACCACATATGGGGTATTTCTGCAAACTACAGAAGCAGGGCAACCCATTTTGAGTTTTGTTTGGCAGTTAACCCTTGTTTTTTTCCAGGAAAAAATTGATTATATTGGAAAATTTTCCCAAAAATCAAAATTCTTAAAATGTATGTCTTTTTGCCATGAAGTCTTGTGGAAGACCTAAAGGGTTAAAAAAGTTTGTAAAAACAGTTTTGAATACCTTGAGGGGTGTAGTTTCTAGAATGGGGTCATTTTTGGGAGGTTTCTATTATCTAAGCCTCACAAAGTGACTTCAAACCTGAACTGGTCCATAAAAAGTGGGATTTTGAAGATTTCTGAAAAATTTCAAAATTTGCTTCTAAACTTCTAACCCTTGTAACATCCCCAAAAAATAAAATATCATTCCCAAAATGCTATAAACATGAAGTAGACATATGGGGAATGTAAAGTCATCACAATTTTTGGGGGTATTACTATGTATTACAGAAGTAGAGAAACTGAAACTTTGATATTTGCTAATTTTTCCAAATTTTTGGTAAATTAGGTATTTTATTATGCAAAAAAATTAATTTTTTTGACTTTATTTTACCAGTGTCATGAAGTACAATATGTGACGAAAAAACAATCTCAGAATGGCCTGTATAAGTAAAAGCGTTTTAAAGTTATCAGCACTTAAAGTGACACTGGTCAGATTTGCAAAAAATGGCCTGGTCCTTAAGGTGAAAATGAGCCTGGTCCTTAAGGGGTTAAGGCAGTCGGCTAGCCCTTTATTCTCTTCTACATACCTTCCGTCCTTTGTTTTTAATTTAGTTATTCCTTATTTTAATTTCCTTTTTTCATTTATATATCTGAAGAATGTCTTATCCCCTTTTTTCATAGACTGAGCTAGTTTTTTCTTTTGCCTGCGCTTTAGAAGTTCTTATAACTTGCTTGGCCTCTTTCTGCCTAATCTTGTAGATTTCCTTATCTTCATTGCTCTGGGTTTTTTTATAATTACAAAATGCTAGCTTTTTATTTTTAATGATTTGGGCCACTTCTGCTGAGTACCACAGTGGTCTCTTCCTTTTTTTTGCTTTTACTGACAAGTCTAATGCAATTTTTCTGTTGCCTTCAATAATGCACCTTTTAAGTAGTCCCATTTCTCCTGGACTCCATGTAATCCGTTCCAGTCTGATAAGGACTCATTTATGACTAATTTCATTTTTGAAAAGTCTGTTTTTCTAAAATCTAAAACTTTTGTTTTTGTGTGGTGGGACTCTTTCACAGTTCTTATATTAAACCACACTGACTGGTGATCACTAGAGCCCAAGGTTTCGCCTACAATGACATCATATACCGAATCCCCATTTGTGAATACCAAATCCAAAATGGCCTCCCTCCGGGTTGGCTCCTCAACCACTTGTTGTAGGGATAACCCCAGTAGGGAATTTAGAATATCTGTACTCCTGGTAGAACTTGCTATTTTGGTTTTCCAGTTTATATCTGGAAGATTGAAATCTCCCATAATGATAACTTCTCCTTTCATTGTCATTTTAGCTATTTCTTCAACTAGTAGATCATCTAGTTCTTTAACTCGTGTAGGTGTGATATATAGACCACCTGGTCAAGTTACTGCATGATTAGCAAACTGCAACGTAACCCAAACTGACTATGTTGGCCCCACCAACTTGTATTAGGTTAGATTTAATGCTATCTTTCACATACAGGGCCACTCCTCCTCCTTTCTTGCCTTCTCTGTCTCTTCTGTATATGGTTATGTCCCAGTCATTTCTTTCATTAAACCATGTCTCCGTAACAGCCACTAAATCTACATTCTCAGATGCCATTATTGACCCAAGTTCATTGATTTTTTTTTTTTTTTACCTAAACTGCGAGCATTTGTAGACAGGACTCTGAGCTTATCATTTCTTAACCTCTGTGCTTCTGACCTGTTCTGGCATTGTTTCGGGGGGCAATTGGACTCTTTTATTTTCACTCTTTTGCCCCCCCTTCCTAGTTTAAATACTCTTTTGCAAATTCTTGGAGTTGTTTACTAAGTACATTTGTTCCTTTGAGAGAAAGATGCAAACCATCTTTTTTGTACAGTTCCTTTCTATTCCAAGTAGAGCTATCATGAGAAACAAAGCCAAATCCTTGCTCTTGACACCATTTACCAAGCCATATGTTGAACTCCTTTATGCGCCTCTGCCTATCATTCTGAACATTATGCACAGGCAGAACTTCAGAAAATGAAATGGTGGATGCAAAATCCTGTACGTCATTACCAAGTGTGATAAAAGATTTTTTCACCTCTGACACTTCATTGCAAGCCAGGTCATTTGTCCCTAGATGGACAAGAACATCCACGTCCCCTTCCTGCTTTGCTTGCTTAACAATATTAATAATACGTCTTCTATCTCTTCTAGCAGTAGCCCCAGGGAGACATCTCACAAAACCATTTTCTTTAAGCTCCACACTTCTTATGATTGAATCACCCAGCAACAGCTGCTTCCTTTGAGACTTCACTTTATCTTTTTTGTCCTTGGCTGCAGTCTTGCATACATTAGACAGGAGTCGATGGTTTCTCACCCTCTGTGCTTGAGTCCATATCCATGTTGTCCTTACATTCTGAGAGTGCTGCAAATGAATTATGGAGAACCACCGACTGTGGGACATGTCTTCTATCCACCACTCTTAAGTCTTCCAGAACCTACAGTAACCCATCTGCCATTTCTGGGGGTCCTCTGTGGCAGTGGCATTGCAGCAGTCCTAGCTGGAGTTTGTTTAACAGATAATTTAAATATCTCAGATTTCAAAAATGCAGTTTCCTGCTGCAGTAAGGAGAACTAAATGGTGCTGCCACACTGCACATCCAGTCTCTCTTCCTGCACTCGCCACTCCCTGTTCTTCATCCCCATGCTGCACTGCAGGGCTCCAGATGGCGACCAAAATGGTCGCCAATGCGACTTAGAATTTACAAATGGCGACAAGACTTTTTAGTCTTGTCGCCATTTGCGACTAGACCCTCCGCGGCAGCTCTGCAGCTGAACAGCGACGGGCACAGGAGCTGATAGTTCTCTGCCCCGCCGCCGATGTTCTCCTCAGCCTGAGTCAGCTCGGTCACAGCACACAGACGCTGGCAGCAGGGAGGGGAGGGGCTCGGGAGGAGTGTAATCTGATCCTAGAGTGGAAGCTGCTTCTGCCAGCCCCTCCCCTCCCCGCCCACCAACCAATCAGAGCTGAGGCAAGGCAAGCACTAGCAGCTCTGAGTCACTGACAAGTACAGGGAGAAAGAATCGAATGAGTCACAGGTGAAAAGAACTAAAGATCCGACTTAGTGACTCATTCGATTCTTTCTTAGACTCCCTGTACAGTGTGCCCCCCCCCCAGTATAAGAAACATTGGTGGCTCAGTGGGAAGTGCCAATGAGGGTTAAAAAATAATTTTAAAAAATTAACTCGCCTCCTCCAGTTGATCGCGTAGCTGCCGGTCTCCTGTTCTTTCTTCAGGACCTGTGGTGATGTCACTGAGCTCATCACATGGTCCATTACCATGGTGATGAATCATATGATGTATCATGTGATGAGCACAGTGATGTCACTCCCCACTGCGCCACCAATGTTTATTATATTGAGGGGGGGCGCACTGCGCCACCAATGTTTATTATATTGAGGGGGGGCGCACTGCGCCACCAATGTTTATTATATTGAGGGGGGGCACACTGCGCCACCAATGTTTATTATACTGGGGAGTTGGGGGGGTGCGCACTGCGCCACCAATGTTTATTATATTGAGGGGGGCACACTGCGCCACCAATGTTTATTATACTCGGGTGTTGGGGGGCGCACTGCGCCACCGATGTTTATTATATTAGGAAGGCACACTGCGCCACCAATGTTTATTATATTGAGGGGGGCACACTGCGCCACCAATGTTTATTATACTGGGGTGTTGGGGGGGAGGGGCGCACTGTGCCACCAATGTTTATTATATTGACCTTCTACTATGTATTCTGTATTAAAGAATGCTATTATTTTCCCTTATAACCATGTTATAAGGGAAAATAATACAGTGAATAGACTTTCATCCTAGCAACCATGAGTGAAAATCGCACCGCATCCGCACTTGCTTGCGATTTTCACGCAGCCCCATTAGCTTCTATGGGGCCAACGTGAAAAACGCACAACATAGAGCATGCTGCGATTTTCACACAACGCACAAGTGATGTGTTAAAATCACCCCTCATGTGCACAGCCCCATAGAAGAGAATGGGTCCGGATTTAGTGCGGGTGCATTACGGATTTTGAATGCCAGATCCGGCACTGATACATTCCTATGGGAAAAAATGCTGGATCCGGCATTTAGGCAAATCTTCAGTTTTTTTCGCCGGAGATAAAACCGTAGCATGCTGCAGTTTTATCTTTTGCCTGATCAGTCAAAATGACTGAACTGAAGACATCCTGATGCATCCTGAACGGATTACTCTCTATTCAGAATGCATAGGGATATGCCTGATCAGTTCTTTTCCGATATTGAGCCCCTAGGACTGAACTCCGTACTGGAAAAGAAAAACACTAGTGTGAAAGTACCCTAAAATATTAAGTTTAAATCCCCCCTTTCCCAATTTTACATATAAAATAGTGGATAAGGAAAGGATCTTTTTGCAAAGGATGGCCAGAACCTGATCATCTTCAGATGGAACTGAGACCTGCTGCTCTGTCTGAATATATAGCAGGGGGGGGGACACATGGAGTCTGATGATGGCAAATGCCATGGGGTGCTGATCTGATGGCACTGGCTCACTGGGGGACACATGGAGTCTGATAATGGCAAATGCCACATGGGGCGGATCTGATGGCACTGGCCCACTGCTGGCGGACACATGTCTAATGATGGCAAATGCCATGAGTAGTTAATCTGATGGCACTGGCTCACTGAGGGGGACATGTCTGAATAAGACATGTGTCCCTCAGCAGTGAGCCAGTGCCATCAGATCAGCCCGCCATGACATTTGCTATCATCAGACAGTCTGATAGATGCTGGCAAATGCCATGGGGCTGATGGCACTGCCTCTGGGGGACATGTCTGATGATGGCAATTGGCAAATGCCATTGGGCTGACGCTGACTGATGGCAAATGGCATGGAGCTAATGATTTGCTATACCACAGGCATATAAAAATATTATTTATATAATTCAATTAGCAATATGTTAGTAATAGTTTGTCTTATTAGAGACGAGTACTCGATTGCTAAAATAATTGTTTCCTGCAGGCGCCCTAGATGTCATCAAGCTGTGCCTGTTTTGGTCAACTTAATAGAGGAGCTTACATGTGGGGAGGAAGAGAAGGAGGTTCTCATAAAGAAGACCGGTGCAACTTTGGTCATATGGACCTGGTTTGGGTTTAAAGGGTCGGATGCGAGACAGAAAAATATAATTTGCAAACTATGCCGGGCAACAATAATGGCAAAGACTGGGAGGGAATGCAACCAATTTGTTTTATCACCTCAAAGTGAAGCACGTTTTGGAATACGAAGATAGCCAAAAACTGCGCCCTCTAAAAATTTATTGTAAAGTTTATTAATTTGTATTTTTTGTATACATACAGAAGAAATAATATATCGCAATATATATCGCACATGCTTCAAGTTATATTGCAATATAGATTTTAGGCCATATCACCCACCCCTACACCAAAATGCGTTCCGTTTAGTTGCGCTCCCATCACGGACAGCATAACGCTGCAAGTGGTGTTTTTCTGTCTGCCATGTGGTGCTAAGCAATACAGATCTGACCTTTCAAGATTTCTCAATCTGTGTCCCTAAAGCGCAAGCTTTCTTGGAAACCAGCAAACATAGTAACTTAGGGGGACATTTACAAACAGATATGTGCCACTTTTTGGTGTATATCTGTTGCAGATTGCGGCACAAAAGTTGTTGGTTCCACAATATGTGACTTTTCCTTGCTCACGCCAGGTCTAAAAAAGGGGACTTTGCTTGGGCGGGGAAGGAGGCTATAAAGCTGTTGTAGGTTTAGACAAGCGGTAGATATGCCGAAGTAATGTAGAGGAAGGCGCCTCTACATAATTTCAGCACATCCACCGCCTGCTAAAGGGGGTATTAATATTGGCGTCTACTCCTTAGTCTGTAAGGCCGAGGGGGGAAAAAAAAGCATACCATCCAGTCAGTTTAGCCCTGCAAAGTTGATCTAGAGGTAGAAGCCAATTTTCTAATTTTTCCTCATTTCCAATTCAAATCAAAATAACTCCCTGGATAAATGACCCTTCTCCAGAATTATAGTACTGACAACCTGTAATCTCATTACACACCAGGAATACGTCTAGGCCTATTACATTACTTTTTGCTTTATAAGATGCACTATATTCCCCCAAAGTGGGGTGAAAATAGCAAATAGCGGTCACTAGTATTCAGTAAGCATAGGGAGCGGTGAGTGTTGCGCTGATAGTGTTGGCTGTACTTAATAGCTTCCTGGTCTTCTCCGGGCCCACGCTGCACTGTCATTATTGCGTAAGGCTACTTTCACATTAGTGTTTTTTGCGGATCCGTCATGGATCTGCAAAAACGCTTCTGTTACAATAATACAACCGCATGCAACCTTCATGAACGGATCTGGTTGCATTATGTCTTCTATAGCCACGACGGATCCGTCATGAACACCACTAAAAGTCAATAGGGGACAGAACCATTTTCTAATGTGTCAGAGAAAACGGATCCATCCTCATTGACTTGCATTGTGTGCCAGGATGTATCCGTTTGGCTCAGTTTTATCAGAACGTGTCAAAAAAGCAATTTTTGTCACCTTGCATCACAAAAAGTGTAATACCAAGCAATCAAAAAGTCATATGCACCCTAAAATAGTACCAATCGAACCGTCATCTCATACCGAAAAAAATGAGCCCTTACATAAGAAACAAAAACAAAAAATTGACCTAGTGTGTCCCTGTATAGGGAAAGGGGAGAACAGTGTCTAAACCGATGTAGACCCCAAAAAAACAGGGACACACAAAAATAAGACTCGGTAAAAGCTCCAAGTTAAATAGCGAAAACAGATAGGAGCACATAATACCAAAAAATATATATACTTTATTAAGACATGATTAAAATTGACATGAATTAGAATGATGAATAAATAAATACGATGCCATAAACATGATGAAATGGGGGCGGAGGACAAAAAAAGAACGCCACCCTGGGAAAAAAAGAGCACACGGATCAAAACAACATGGTACATAGTATATGTATGGCATGGGAATCACATGCAGAATAAATAATCAAACCCATGTACAAAATGCTAAAGCAGTAAGGTACCAGGTGAGGTGCCTGTCAGCGCATGTCCCCTCAGTGGATAGAAGACTGGTATGCAGGCAGAAAATAAAGATGGAAGTATACTGCAGACCAAAATTCATGTAAAATGGATGAATAAAGGAGAATAGCAGGAGACAGGAGCTTGCCAAAACAAGAGCCGTGTGCAGGAAAGACCCAGGGTGGCGCTACCCCAACACGCGTTTTGGCGTGCCTTCGTCAGGGGGTAGCGCCATCACTGTGAATCGGGTATAAGAGGATTCCCACAGCCAATGAGGGGATCGGAACTCGCTTGTCCCCAGGTGTGTATGGGTAGAGGCGTGCGAAAATCCAAAGCAAAGTCGAGTTCACCCGCCCCACAGCTGGTGTCCCGTCGGCACGCCACCACCACGTGAGAGTCACATGATCGGGCGGCTCCGACGTAAGGAGCCACGGACGTGAGGCGCCGGAGGCGATGCTGGATGACGCGCGCACACATCACACGGGGAGGAGAGTCAAGTAGCCAATATGCAAAACATGATCGGAACAGGACAGATTGTAAAGTCTAACTTATCACATATATATATGGCGGCGCGGCATGTATTATATTAGAACAAACCATACAAAGAATCATTATAAGAAATAATAAAATACGGTATAATAAGTACATAGATGTATATATACATATGTACATTATATATCAATAAATCTAATATAAAAACCAAGGAACCATGATTAAAGGATATGTGGATCATAATTAATTGTTTATGGCATCGTATTTATTCATCATTCCAATTCATGTCAATTTTAATCATGTCTTAATAAAGTATATATATTTTTTGGTATTATGAGCTCCTTCCTATCTGTTTGTTTTTGCCCTTACATAAGAAGTCTCCCCAAAAAAATAATATATAAAACTCTGGCTTTCAGAATATGGAGACACAGAATTTTATAATTTTTTTTCAAAAATGCTTTATTATGTAAAACTGAAACAAACAACCATTTTTGGTATTGTTGCGTCCGTAACAACTTGCTCTATAAAAATGCCACATGATCAGATGAACATTGTAAATAACAAAAAAATATATATTTTTTTTTTACCTTGCCTCACAAAAAGTGTAATATAAAGCAACCAAAAATCATATGTACCCTAAAATAGTACCAACAAAACTGCCACATTATCCCGTAGTTTCCCAATTTTTTTTTTTTGTTTTTTTCTTTGGCCTTTCTACTCTAGGGGTGCATCAGGGGGTCTTCAAATGTGACAGGGCAACTTAAAATTATCCCAATGTAATCTGCCCTCCAAAAACCATATGCTGTTCCTTTCCCTCTGCGCCCTGTCGTGTGCTCGTACTGCAGTTTACGACCACATGTCTCTGTAAACTACAGAATAAGGGCAATAAATATAGTTTTGTTGTTAACCCTTGCTTTCTTACTGGGAAAAAATGGATTAAAATGGAAAATCTGCCAAAAAGTAAAATTCTGAAATTTTAAAACAGAGAAATTGAAAATTTTGCAAATTTTTCAAAATTTGGGGTACATTTTTGTATTTTTTTAAATAAATATGTAATATCTTGACTCAAATTTACAACTGTCTTTCAGTACAATATGTGGCAAGAAAACAATCTCAGAATGGCTTGGATAAGTAAAAGCGTTTTATAGTTACCACCACTTAAAGTGACACATGTCAGATTTGCAAAAAATGGCCTGGTCCTTAAGGTGAAAAATGTCAGGGTCCTGATGGGGTTAAACACCAGGTAAGGCTACTTTCACACTTGCGTTTGGGGTTCCGCTTGTGAGATCCGTTTGAAGGCTCTCACAAGCGGCCCCGAACGGATCCGTACATCCCCAATGCATTCTGAATGGATGCGGATCCATTCAGAATGCATCAGTTTGGCCCCGTTCCGCCTCCATTCCGCTCAGGAGACGGACACCCAAACGCTGCTTGCAGCGTTTTGGTGTCCGCCTGGCCGTGCGGAGCCAAACGGATCCCTCCTGACTTACAATGCATGTCAATGGGGACGGATCCGTTTGACGTTGACACAATATGGTGCAGTTGGAAACTGATCCGTCCCCCATTGGCTTTCAATGTAAAGTCAGGAGTCCCTATTAATATACCATCGGATCAGAGTTTTCTCCAATCCGATTGTATATTTTAACTTGAAGCGTCCCCATCACGATGGGAACGCCACTATGGTAGAATATTCCATCTGATTTGAGTTAGATCGTGAAAACTCATATCCGACAGTATATTCTAACACAGAGGCGTTCCCATAGTGATGGGGACGCTTTAAGTTAGAATATACTAAAAACTGTTTACCTAACTGCCCCCTGCTGCCTGGCAGCACCTGATCTCTTACCGGGGGATGTGATCTGCACAATTAACCCCTCAGGTGCCGCACCTGACTGACCCCGATTGTTCCGACAAAACGGATCCAGCATTGCGGTCCGCACATGCTCGGACCGCAAAAAATGTGAAAAAAAAAAATGCTGGATCCGTTTTTCTGGATGACACCGGAGAGACAGATCCTGCATTTCAATGAATTTGTCATACTGATGACTGTCTGACAAATGCCAACAGTTTGCATGTGTTTTGACGGATCCGGCAGGCAGTTTTGGCGACGGAGCTGTCATATAGCTTCTATATAAAAGAATCTTCATATAAAAAAAAAAGGATAAAAAAAAATATATAAAAATTATATCCTTCAGGCGGACATAAACATGCCTCTAAGTTATTTTTATCGGGTATCTTTAATTAGATTTGTGCAAGCAGTGAAACAAAGGGACAATTGTATATGCAAAATATATAATCGTTTATTATAAAAACAAAGAATATAAAATCAATGCAATTGCAAAACAAATGATGAAGTTAGAAAATAATACCCAAAATGTACCACACGGTGGTGCTAACACACCCCTATCTGATCAGCACGGTGTGATTTAGTGATTTATGACAACCAGTGTCATACTTTTAACAAACAGACTCGTATACCAAGAGAAACTTAGGATCTTCTGTTTATCAAACAGGCTATAGCAATAAAACACGGATATACAGGAAAATAACTGTTATCCCTTGACTTTGTTATCCTATGACCAATCAAAAATATGATATTAATATGATAAAATATTCAGCTCGGCAATCAGACTAAGGAAAATAACTTTCCAAGGGTTTAGTCCTCTTTTCAAATAATGTCAGATCTTCCATTAACAATATGCATCTTTGCTAAGAGAATAATCAGCATTAAAGAGGCACCTAACACTATATATATTCCCACAGTATGGGAACTCTTGGCTATATACCGAGATAAATATCTTATTAATATCATGAGTAGTAAACAAAATATACGTTACCGGGTCAAAGGTAGACAGAGTTCAGATGGGACCAGTTCTGAAGAACTTTCCTAGTAATCCCCCAAAAATAATCCAAGTTTCTTCTGTTTTTTTTTTTTTTTTTTCTTTTTAATTGAATGGATCTATGGCTTAATATGGATGGATCAATATGGATTTTCTGGATCTCCCTTACTACTCGGCACACGAGTAATTCCCCCCCCCCTTATCTAAGAATCATCCCCCTTTAGATTAGGGATTCCCAATCGGATACGGTGGGTGTATTTGCATGCTAATAATACCATAATGTCATATTAACTCCTAATATGGTATAAACAAATAATGGAATAATATAATATTGTCCATCTGCCTCCAGATGGTACTGCAGATGAACAGCACAACTTTAAGCATTACAATTAAATATCTAATAATATGTTCTCATGACCTGCTTGACCTTCTTAACCACTTCAACCCCGCTAGCTAAAACCCCCTTAATGACCAGGCCACTTTTTACACTTCTGCACTACACTACTTTAACCATTTATTGCTCGATCATGCAACTTACCACCCAAATGAATTTTACCTCCTTTTCTTCTCACTAATAGAGCTTTCATTTGGTGGTATTTCATTGCTGCTGACATTTTTACATTTTTTGTTATTAATCGAAATGTAACGATTTATTTTTGCAAAAAATGAAATTTTTCACTTTCAGCTGTAAAATTTTGCAAAAAAAAAACGACATCCATATATAAATTTTTCGCTAAATTTATTGTTCAACATGTCTTTGATAAAAAAAAATGTTTGGGCAAAAAAAAAAAATGGTTTGGGTAAAAGTTATAGCGTTTACAAACTATGGTACAAAAATGTGAATTTCCGCTTTTTGAAGCAGCTCTGACTTTCTGAGCACCTGTCATGTTTCCTGAGGTTCTACAATGCCCAGACAGTAGAAAACCCCCACAAATGACCCCATTTCGGAAAGTAGACACCCTAAGGTATTCGCTGATGGGCATAGTGAGTTCATAGAACTTTTTATTTTTTGTCACAAGTTAGCGGAAAATGATTTTTATTTTTATTTATTTTTTTCTTACAAAGTCTCATATTCCACTAACTTGCGATAAAAAATTATAGGAACTCGGCATGCCTCTCACGGAATACCTTGGGGTGTCTTCTTTCCAAAATGGGGTCACTTGTGGGGTAGTTATACTGCCCTGGCAATTTAGGGGCCCAAATGTGTGAGAAGTACTTTGCAATCAAAATGTGTAAAAAATGGCCTGCGAAATCCGAAAGGTGCACTTTGGAATATGTGCCCCTTTGCCCACCTTGGCTGCAAAAAAGTGTGACACATCTGGTATCGCCGTACTCAGGAGAAGTTGGGGAATGTGTTTTGGGGTGTCATTTTACATAAACCCATGCTGGGTGAGAGAAATATCTTGGCAAAAGACAACTTTTCCAATTTTTTTATACAAAGTTGGCATTTGACCAAGATATTTTTCTCACCCAGCATGGGTATATGCAAAATGACACCCCAAAACACATTGCCCAACTTCTCCTGAGTACGGCGATACCAGATGTGTGACACAAGGTGCCCAAATTCCTTTTAGGAGGGCATTTTTAGACATTTGGATCCCAGACTTCTTCTCACACTTTCGGGCCCCTAAAAAGCCAAGGCACTATAAATGCCCCACATGTGACCCCACTTTGGAAAGAAGACACCCCAAGGTATTCAATGAGGGGCCTGGCGAGTTCATAGAATTTATATTTTTTTTGCATAACTTTCCGCTAACTTAGGACAAAAATTTCAATCTTTCATGGACTCAATATGCCCCTCAGCGAATACCTTGGGGTGTCTTCTGTCCGAAATGGGGTCACATGTGGGGTATTTATACTGCCCTGGCTTTTTAGGGGCCCTAAAGCGTGAGAAGAAGTCTGGAATATAAATGTCTAAAAAATTTTACGCATTTGGATTCCGTGAGGGGTATGGTGAGTTCATGGGAGATTTTATTTTTTGACACAAGTTAGTGGAATATGAGACTTTGTAAGAAAAAACAAACAAAAAAGATTATATATTTCCGCTAACTTGGGCCAAAAAAATGTCTGAATGGAGCCTTACAGGGGGGGTGATCAGTGACAGGGGGGTGATCACCCATATAGACTCCCTGATCACCCCCCTGGTAAGGCTCCATTCAGACGTCCGTATGATTTTTACGGATCCATGGATACATGGATCGGATCCGCAAAACACATGTGGACGTCTGAATGGAGCCTTACAGGGGGGTGATCGATGACAGGGGGTGATCAGGGAGTGTATATGGGTGATCACCCCCCCTGTCATTGATCATCCCCCTGTGAGGCTCCATTCAGACGTCCGAATGATTTTTACGGATCCATGGATACACATGCGGACGTCTGAATGGAGCCTGACAGGGGGGTGATCAATGACAGGGGGGTGATCAATGACAGGGGGGTGATCAATGACAGGGGGGTGATCAGGGAATCTATATGGGTGATCACCCGCCTGTCATTGATCACCCCCCTGTAAGGCTCCATTCAGACGTCTGTATGTGTTTTGCGCATCCGATCCATGTATCCGTGGATCCGTAAAAATCATACGGACATCTGAATGGAGCCTGACAGGGGGGTGATCAATGACAGGGGGTGATCAGGGAATCTATATGGGTGATCACCCGCCTGTCATTGATCATCCTCCTGTAAGGCTCCATTCAGACGTCTGTATGTGTTTTGCGGATCCGATCCGTGGATCCGTAAAAATCATACGGACGTCTGAACGGAGCCTGACAGGGGGGTGATCAATGACAGGGGGGTGATCAATGACAGGGGGGTGATCAATGACAGGGGGGTGATCAATGACAGGGGGGTGATCAATGACAGGGGGGTGATCAATGACAGGGGGGTGATCAGGGAGTTTATATGGGTTGATCATGGGTGATCAGGGGTTCATAAGGGGTTAATAAGTGACGGGGGGGGGGTGTAGTGTGGTGTTTGGTGTGACTTTACTGAGCTACCTGTGTCCTCTGGTGGTCGATCCAAACAAAAGGGACCACCAGAGGACCAGGTAGCAGGTATATTAGACGCTGTTATCAAAACAGCGTCTAATATACCTGTTAGGGGTTAAAAAAAAATTGCATCTCCAGCGAGCCATCGCCGCTGGCAGGCTGGAGATCCACTCGCTTACCTTCTGTGCCTGTGTGCGCGCGTTCACAGGAAATCTCGGCCCTCGCGAGATGACGCGTATATGCGTCACTGTGCGCAGGGCTGCCGCCTCCGGACCGCACATCTGCGTCAGGCGGTCCGAAGGCGGTTAATATAAATCATTGAGGAAGGTCTTTTCCTGCCACTTTTAATTACCTATATCCTGGACTTGTTGGAGTTGGCTGTCTTCTCCTATCTTTTGAAACATAAGTTGACTTGATGAAAATGTTATATAACTGCTTTGATACTTGGCATCAGAACTTGTACATTTCACTTATCTACATCCATGAATAACTATTGTTTTGAAATAACATTTACTCTTCTCAGAAATCTAATTAACATAAACTTACTTCAATGTTTCTGTACCTTCTACAATACCTTCTAAATGATAAATACATGGTATATATAAAAAACGATACATTGTTACACATAGATAACACGTTATATGAATTATTAATATATGTCGTAAACTAAATATACCATACAGATAGAGAGATAGATAGATAGAGAGAGATAGATAGATAGAGATATATATATATATATATATATATATATATATATATATATATATATATAAAATAAATATATATATAAAATAAATTATGAATGTATAAATTGAACCTCATACAGCCACATAATAGAACTTTGGTTAAGGCTGATTTTATTCTTAAAGGGAATGAGATGAGCATTCATTTTGATTATAATGTCATTAGATAATATTGTATACGTATAAAAATGCACAACAGAGCTGCCTGCCGGAATCCTCTGCCGCAATAGTGAAAGTACCCTTGGAAGAGCAGCTGAGCATGTTTGCATGCTGGGAGTTGTAGTTTCACAACAGCTGGAGTGCTGAAGGTTGCTCATCCCTGATATAGTGTACTATACTGTACATCATTCACAATTATCGATTTATTAATATAGTTTTTCTTCATTACAGGGGGAGCCGTCTTACTGATGTAAGTAATATCCACATGTCTCAGGAATCCTACTTACCTATTTTATTAAAAAAAAAAAAATTGTGTGTTTCACTGGTAATCCAAGATGGAAGAAATAAGAGTAACACGATGTGTATAATCTTTAACATATAGCATAACTGGGACATTCTGTTCCCTAGGAAGCAGTTTTTTAAATCAATCAGTTCAAACCACTACTACAGGAGCTCCATGATGAACAATCTGAGTATAAGTTTGAGGAAATCATTGGTCCTGTTTCCTAATTAACCACCTCCGGACCGCTGTACGCACCGATGCGTCCTGGAGGTGGTTGATTTGTTCCTCCTGGACGCATCGGCGCGTCTTCTCGCGAGACGCGAGATTACGTCACAGCCGGCCCGCGCATGCGCATCGCGGGCCGGCATTTCGCAGCACAGTATTTCGTCAGCAGCCTGCCGGCCACGATCATTGGCTGGCAGGCTGCTGATTTTTAAAAAATCCAATCAGCAGCCATATAACCCCACATATTAGTAAATATGATGGGGTTATATGGCTGCTGTGCTCCTCTGCTCCTTCTTTTGGTCGGTTGGTTCCAGCAGAGGAGCACACATCACTGTGAGTACCCACTACACCACACTTAGCCCCCAGATCACCCCAATTAACCCTTTGATCACCCCTGTCAATCACTAGTGAAAGGAAAAAAGTGATCAGTGCAAACTGTCACTTTTTTTTTTCACTGGTATTGACCGTTAGGTTTCAGTATAGTTTAGGCCCCTTGGTTAGGTAGTTTAGGGATCGGTTAGCGCCCAGCCCACCGCACCGCAGTCCGTTATTCGCTGATTAGCGTATCGCTAATCAGCATTTGTACTTTTATAGTATCTGGAAGTGATCAAAACTGATCACGGTCAGATCTATAATAGTACTAGTGTCACTTTAGTTCTCCCTCCACGCAAAACGCAGTGTTTGCCCGATCAGGCCTGATCGGTCGCCCACATGTGCGTTCACCCACGCCTGCCCCACCGCAGTGACAAAAAAAAATTTTTTTTTTTGATCGCTGCACATTCATTTTACACGCAGTGCGGCGATAAAAAAAATCAGTTTTGATATTTTTTATCAACCGCAGCGGCCTCCGGTACTTCGCTAGCCTCCCATTTGTAAGACAGGCTTGCTTTTTTTTTCTTGGGTAGTCTCAGGGAATACCCCGAAATTTAGTTGCCCACATGTCTAACAGGGGGTATTCTTCTGAAGAGGCCTACAGGCTTCTGACCCAGTCGGATGAGGAGTGGGAACCCTCATCTGATGAATCCAGCGGGTCAGAATACGAACCTGTAGAAAGCAGTGGCTCTCTGACCCAAAGTTCGGACGAGGAGGCTGAGGTCCCTGATAGCAGCAGGCGTACCCGGCCCCGTGTCGCTAGACCGCAGGTTGCGCAGGATCCGCTTCAAGAGCAGCAGAGTGGGGCTGGTGCTGTCGGATTACGTGGTGAGGCATACACCAGCAGCCCAGCCCTTCCTGGACCTAGTACCAGCACTGCCGTACAACATGGTGAAGTAGCGAGCACCAGAAGGGCAGTTGAAGCTGGTACGGTGGCACGTGCAGTAGTGACCCCGTCGCAGCCACCGCAAAGACGTGCCCGTAGAGTCCCTGAGGTGCTGGCAAACCCTGATTGGCAGTCCCCAACTTCAGCCGCACCTGTAGTTTTCCCTTTCACCGCCCAGTCTGGAGTTCGGGTTGAGACAGCTCAGATCGATTCGGCCCTGGGATTTTTTGAGCTGTTCTTGACTGCGGAGCTTTTAGACTTAGTTGTGGCAGAGACAAACCGGTATGCCACACAATTTATCACCGCTAACCCGGGAAGCTTTTATGCCCAGCCTTTCCGGTGGAAACCAGTCCAAGTTTCCGAACTTAAAACTTTTCTGGGCCTCCTCCTCAACATGGGCCTGACAAAAAAGCATGAATTGCGGTCATATTGGTCCACGAACCCGATTCATCACATGCCCATGTTCTCTGCTGCTATGTCCAGGACACGATTTGAGGTCATCCTGCGTTTCCTGCACTTTAGTGACAACACCGCCTCCCGTCCCAGGGGCCACCCTGCTTTTGACCGGCTCCACAAAATTCGGCCCCTCATAGACCATTTCAACCTGAAATTTGCAGATTTGTATACCCCTGAGCAAAACATCTGCATAGACGAGTCCCTAATACATTTTACCGGGCGCCTTGGCTTCAAACAATACATCCCAAGCAAGCGCGCCCGGTATGGGGTCAAATTGTATAAGCTCTGTGAAAGGGCCACAGGCTATACCCACAAATTTCGGATCTATGAGGGAAAAGATCAGACCCTGGAGCCGGTCGGTTGCCCTGACTACCTGGGGAGCAGTGGGAAGACAGTTTGGGACTTGGTGTCACCCTTATTCGGCAAGGGGTACCATCTTTATGTGGACAATTTCTACACAAGTGTGGCCCTCTTTAGGCATTTGTTTCTAGAACGGATTGGCGCCTGTGGTACCGCGCGAACTTCCCCCAACGGCTCGTTAGCACCCGTCTTGCAAGGGGGCAGAGGGCCGCACTGTGTAACGAAGAACTGCTCGCGGTGAAATGGAGAGACAAGCGTGACGTTTACATGCTCTCCTCCATTCACGCAGACACGACAATCCAAATTGAGCGAGCAACCCGTGTCATTGAAAAGCCCCTCTCAGTCCACGACTATAACCTCCACATGGGAGGGGTGGACTTCAATGACCAGATGTTGTATCCGTATTTAGTTTCCCGACGCACCAGACGCTGGTATAAGAAGGTGTCTGTATATTTGATTCAATTGGCTCTGTACAATAGTTTTGTTCTCTACAGTAAGGCTGGGAGAACTGGATCCTTCCTCAAATTTCAGGAAAAGATCATCGCGAACCTCCTGTATCCAGGAGGTTCCGTGGCCCCATCCACCAGTGTAGTTAGCCGTCTACACGAGCGACACTTCCCCAGTGTCGTTGCTGGTACCTCAAACCCACCGCCACCCCGAAAAAAATGTCGTGTCTGTAGCAGGAGTGGAATAAGGCGTGACACCCGCTATTTCTGTCCTGACTGTCCCGACCACCCTGCCCTATGCTTAGGGGAGTGTTTCCGAAAGTACCACACACAGGTACACCTAGCATAGGGATCATCTCACCAGGATAGGCACACAGGGCTATTAGGGCCCATTCACTCACAGCTGCTGCAAACGTCTCCTTTCACATGGGACAAAGTGCATAACGCACTTCGCCACATCTTTGGGCGATTTGCGCTTTGCACATTGACCCATGGGGAAGGAGAGGTTTGTTCTATAAAGGTAAAAAAACAAAAAAAAAAACAGGTAAGCAAACAGGTTAATGTTTAGTTCCAAAAGGTAAAGTTACATGTTCTGTTCCAAAGTTAATAAAATTATTGCGTTGTGGCCTGGTTTTTGTTTTTTTTTAGTTTTTTTTTTACCTTCCAGGTGGACCAACCGATCTACTAGCTGCAGCACCGATGTGCATTCTGACAGAAGCATTGCGCTGCTGTCAGATTACACGCAAGTCGGTGTATGCGGCGCTGCAAGACGGGATTTTCTCCTCTGCAGTGACAGATACGTTTGCCAAGGCATACGAGCTGAGGAGGAGGCGGCGTTCCTATGCTTTGGCAAACACTTTGTATATATATATATATGTATATGTGTATATATATATATATATATATATATATATATATATATATATATATATATATAAAAAAAAATCCCGGCAATCATTTATTCATCCACATCGATTGATGCGAATGGAGAAATCTGGTTTGCCAGGGCATACGAGCTAAGTGGGTATGGATGTAGGGCGGAGCTCCTATGTCCTGGCAGACGCCTTTCCCCTCCTTTTTTTTTTTTTTTGGGCAGAGATTTTTTCATCCACATTGATCGATGCGAATGAAGAAATCTGTGCCGTTCATTTTTTTCTTTCAGCCCAGAGGCTGAACGGAAAAAAAAATCTTATTACCTGTATGCTCAATATAAGGAGAATAGCAGAAACTCCTAATGCTGGCCATACATGTAATGATTGCGGAGACCCTCAAATGCCAGGGCAGTACAAACACCCCACAACTGACCCCATTTTGGAAAGAAGACACCCCAAGGTATTTGCTGAGGGGCATATTGAGTCCATGAAAGATTTAAATTTTTGTCCTAAGTTAGCGGAAAGTGAGACTTTGTGAGAAAAAACAAAAAAAAATCAATTTCCGCTAACTTATGCGGAAAAAAAAAAATTTCTATGAACTTGCCAGGCCCCTCATTGGATACCTTGGGGTGTCTTCTTTCCAAAGTGGGGTCACATGTGGGGTATTTATACTGCCCTGGCTTTTTAGGGGCCCTAAAGCGTGAGAAGAAGTCTGGGATCCAAATGTCTAAAAATGCCCTCCTAAAAGGAATTTGGGCACCTTTGCGCATCTAGGCTGCAAAAAAGTGTGACACATCTGGTATCGCCGTACTCAGAAGAAGTTGGGGAATGTGTTTTGGGGTGTCATTTTACATATACCCATGCTGGGTGAGATAAATATCTTGGTCAAATGCCAACTTTGTATAAAAAAATGGGAAAAGTTGTCTTTTGCCAACAAATTTCTCTCACCCAGCATGGGTATATGTAAAATGGCACCCCAAAACACATTCCCCAACTTCTCCTGAGTACGGCGATACCAGATGTGTGACACTTTTTTGATGCCAAGGTGGGCAAAGGGGCACATATTCCAAAGAGCACCTTTCGGATTTTGCAGGCCATTTTTTACACATTTTGATTGCAAAGTACTTCTCACACATATGGGCCCCTAAATTGCCAGGGCAGTATAACTACGCCACAAGTGACCCCATTTTGGAAAGAAGACACCCCAAGGTATTCTGTGAGGGGCATGGTGAGTTCCTAGAATTTTTTATTTTTTGTCGCAAGTTAGTGGAATATGAGACTTTGTAAGAAAAAAAAAAAAAAAAAAAAACATCATCATTTTCCGCTAACTTGTGACAAAAAAAAAAAAAAATTCTAGGAACTCGCAGTGCCCCTCACGGAATACCTTAGGGTGTCTTCTTTCCAAAATGGGGTCACTTGTGGCGTAGTTATACTGCCCTGGCAATTTAGGGGCCCAAATGTGTGAGAAGAACTTTGCAATCAAAATGTGTAAAAAAATGGCCTGCAAAATCCGAAAGGTGCACTTTGGAATATGTGCCCCTTTGCCCACCTTGGCAGCAAAAAAGTGTGACACATCTGGTATCGCCGTACTCAGGAGAAGTTGGGGAATGTGTTTTGGGGTGTCATTTTACATATACCCATGCTGGGTGAGAAAAATATCTTGGTCAAATGCCAACTTTGTATAAAAAAATGGGAAAAGTTGTCGTTTGCCAAGATATTTCTCTCACCCAGCATGGGTATATGTAAAATGACACCCCAAAACACATTCCCCAACTTCTCCTGAGTACGGCGATACCAGATGTGTGACACTTTTTTGATGCCAAGGTGGGCAAAGGGGCGCGTATTCCAAAGTGCACCTTTCGGATTTCACCGGTCATTTTTTACAGATTTTGATTGCAAAGTACTTCTCACACATATGGGCCCCTAAATTGCCAGGGCAGTATAACTACGCCACAAGTGACCCCATTTTGGAAAGAAGACACCCCAAGGTATTCCGTGAGGGGCATGGCGAGTTCCTAGAATTTTTTATTTTTTGTCGCAAGTTAGTGGAATATGAGACTTTGTAAGGAAAAAAGAGAAGAAAAAAAAATCATCATTTTCCGCTAACTTGTGACAAAAAATAAAAAGTTCTATGAACTCACTATGCCCATCAGCGAATACCTTAGGGTGTCTACTTTCCGAAATGGGGTCATTTGTGGGGGTTTTCTACTGTCTGGGCATTGTAGAACCTCAGGAAACATGACAGGTGCTCAGAAAATCAGAGCCGTTTCAAAAAGCGGAAATTCACATTTTTGTACCATAGTTTGTAAATGCTATAACTTTTACCCAAACCATTTTTTTTTTATCAAAGACATGTGGAACTATAAATTTAGCGAAAAATTTATATATGGATGTCGGTTTTTTTGCAAAATTTCACAGCTGAAAGTGAAAAATGTCATTTTTTTGCAAAAAATCGTTAAATTTTAATTAATAACAAAAAAAAGTAAAAATGTCAGCAGCAATAAAATACCACTAAATGAAACCTCTATTAGTGAGAAGAAAAGGAGGTAAAATTCATTTGGGTGGTAAGTTGCATGACCGAGCGATAAACGGTGAAAGGAGTGTAGTGCCGAAGTGTAAAAAGTGGCCTGGTCATGAAGGGGGTTTCACCTAGCGGGGCTGAAGTGGTTAAATGCGTCCTTCCAATAAATGTTTTTAGTTGTGTTGTTTTTTTTTTGGGTTTTTTTTGTTAATGATGCTGTAGAAGAGATTTATGCATTATATATTTTCACTTCCACATTGTTTTTCATTGTGTAGGGAAATAAAAGGCTTACAGTTCTACATCACCAGGTCAAATATCGGACATTGTATTTGTTTAATATGATTACATGTGATGTTTTTATAATTTTATACGTATAAAGCTGGGCTCGCACTGCTTGGGTGCAAAGTGAAATGCTGCTTTTATTTTAAATGGTCACTTATTTTTTACACATTGTTGCATATTTCAGTGGTTCAGGTGAGTATGAGAAAGTTTGTAAATATATCTTATTAGAAGAACATGGTTATTTCTCCATTTACCAGCTCTTTTTGCTAACCTTTTCAAAGATGGGCAGTTTGTAGCCTCATCTTTTAGCAAGCTGACAGTTTTCTCTCCATCCTGGAGTCGTTTTTCTCTAAGATATATAAAAAGGTTTCTTATATTCACTCTTGATTTATTAATAGTTATGCAAAAAGTTAGGCTGAGTTCACACGGGCGTGACAGATTAGGTCCGGATGCGTTCAGGGTGCGTTCAGTTAAACTCGCACCATTTTGCAAGCAAGTTCAGTCAGTTTTGGCTGCAATTGCGTTTAGTTGTTCAGTTTTTTCCGCGCGGGTGCAATGCGTTTTGATGCGTTTTTCACGCGCGTGATAAAAAACTGAAGGTTTACAAACAACATCTCCTAGCAACCATCAGTGAAAAACGCATTGCATCCGCACTTGCTTGCAGATGCAATGCGTTATTAACGCAGCCCCATTCACTTCTATGGAGCCAGGGCTGCGTGAAAAACGCAGAATATAGAACATGCTGCGATTTTAAAGCATTGCAGAAGTGATGCATGAAAAAAAAATGCTCATGTGCACAGCCCCATTGAAATGAATGGGTCAGGATTCAGTGCGGGTGCAATGCGTTCACCTACTGCATTGCACCCGCGCGGAAATCTCGCCCCTGTGAACGCAGCCTTAGTGACCCTTTGAAGGCAATGGCGCAACACAGAATTTGTTGGCATATTATGTATGCCACCAATGCATGGATGAAGCAGCTATATGCTTTCTTAATGCACCTATCACCTTGGGTAAACCTAACTGACTAGAAATCTATTGCTATTAATATTATACTCGCAGTCCTTACTTTTCTGATATTCATTTTATTCATCACTGTTTGGCTGTCACCTTTTGTACTGTTCTGTACTAACTATGTTAATATAATAACTGGGATTTTTTGTTTCAGATCTCAATATGTCATGAGCTTTCAAACATAGAAGTTATGACATTAAGGTAAGAATTTTGCTGGCTATAATATTTCTTTTGGTATAACAGAAACTTGTTATATGCTTAGAGATGATGTGGTTCTTAGGTTTTTCTTTATATCGCTGACCATTTAAAGGGGTTGTCCAGCCTAGAAACCAAAAAGCCCAATGATCCTAACACAAAATACCTGTTTTGAGTTCCCACCTTGCCTGCGCTGCTGCCCTGTTGCCAGCTGTTTACACTGGCTTGGTTCTGTGACCACTGTTGCTGTTCACATTGGTAACATCTGCTTGAGTGGTACTTGACTGCTAGCAGTCGTGGGACCAAGCCACTTCCTGGGACCACTGACAAATTCTGTAAACTACAGAATCGGGGCAATAAATATTTGAGTTTTGTTTGCCTGTTAACCCTTGCTTTGTTACTGGAAAAAAATGGATTCACATGGAAAATGTGAAATTCTGAAATTTCCTCTACATTTTCCTTTTAATTCTTGTGGAACACCTAAAGGGTCAACAAGTTTGTAAAATCTGTTTTGAATGCCTTGAGGGTGCAGTTTCCAATATGGGGCCATTTTTGGTGGTTTCTATTATTTATGCCTCACAAAAAGACTTCAGACCTGAACTGGTCCTTAACCACTTCAACCCCCCTAGCTGAAACGCCCTTAATGACCAGGCCACTTTTTACACTTCTGCACTACACTACTTTCACCGTTTATTGCTCGGTCATGCAACTTACCACACAAATGAATTTTACCTCCTTTTCTTCTCACTAATAGAGCTTTCATTTGGTGGTATTTCATTGCTGCTGACATTTTAACTTTTTTTGTTATTAATCGAAATTTAACTATTTTTTTTGCAAAAAAATGACATTTTTCACTTTCAGTTGTAAAATTTTGCAAAAAAAACGACATCCATATATACATTTTTCGCTAAATTTATTGTTCTACATGTCTTTGATAAAAAAAAAAATGGTTTGGGTAAAAGTTATAGCGTTTACAAACTATGGTACAAAAATGTGAATTTCCGCTTTTTTAAGCAGCTCTGACTTTCTGAGCACCTGTCATGTTTCCTGAGGTTCTACAATGCCCAGACAGTACAAACACCCCACAAATGACCCCATTTCGGAAAGTAGACACCCTAAGGTATTCACTGATGGGCATAGTGAGTTCATAGAACTTTTTATTTTTTGTCACAAGTTAGCGGAAAATGATGATTTTTTATTTTTTTTTTCCCTTTCCTTACAAAGTCTCATATTCCACTAACTTGTGACAAAAAATAAAAACTTCCATGAACTCACTATGCCCATCACAAAATACCTTGGGGTGTCTTCTTTCCAAAATGGGGTCACTTGTGGGGTGTTTGTACTGTCTGGGCATTGTAGAACCTCAGGAAACATGACAAGTGCTCAGAAAGTCAGAGCTGCTTAAAAAAGCGGAAATTCACATTATACTGCCCTGGCATTTTAGGGGCCCAGATGCGTGAGAAGTAGTTTGAAATCAAAATCTGTAAAAAAAAAAAAAAAAGGACCGGTGAAATCCGAAAGGTGCTCTTTGGAATGTGTGCCCCTTTGCCCACCTAGTCTGCAAAAAAGTGTCACATGTGGTATCGCCGTACTCAGGAGAAGTTGGGGAATGTGTTTTGGGGTGTCATTTTACATATACCCATGCTGGGTGAGAGAAATATCTTGGCAAAAGACAACTTTTCCCATTTTTTTTTTTTTATACAAAGTTGGCATTTGACCAAGATATTTATCTCACCCAGCATGGGTATATGTAAGATGACACCCCAAAACACATTGCTCAACTTCTCCGGAGTACGGCGATACCAAATGTGTGGCACTTTTTTGCAGCCTAGATGCGCAAAGCGGCCCAAATTCCTTTTAGAGGGCATTTTTAGACATTTGGATCCCAGACTTCTTCTCACGCTATCGGGCCCCTAAAATGCCAGGGCAGTATAAATACCCCACATGTGACCCCATTTTGGAAAGAAGACACCCCAAGGTATTCAATGAGGGGCATGGCGAGTTCATAGAATTTTTTATTTATTTTTTGGCACAAGTTAGCGTTAATTTTTTATTTTTTGTATTTTCTCACAAAGTCTCCCTTTCTCGCTAACTTGGGACAAAAATTTCAATCTTTCATGGACTCAATATGCCCCTCACAGAATACCTTGGGGTGTCTTTTTTCCGAAATGGGGTCACATGTGCGGTATTTATACTGCCCTGGCATTTTAGGGGCCCTAAAGCGTGAGAAGAAGTCTGGAATATAAATGTCTAAAAAATTTTATGCATTTGGATTCCGTGAGGGGTATGATGAGTTCATGTGAGATTTTATTTTTTGACACAAGTTAGTAGAATAGGAGACTTTGTAAGAAAAATAAAATATCTATTTCCGCTAACTTGTGCCTTACAGGGGGTGATCAATGACAGGGGGGGTGATCAGGGAGTCTGTATGGGGTGATCACCCCCCTGTAAGGCTCCATTCAGACATCCGTATGTGTTTTGCGGATCCGATCCATGTATCCGTGGATCCGTAAAAATCATATGGACGTCTGAATGGAGCCTTACAGGGGGGTGATCAGGGAATCTATATGGGTGATCACCCCCCTGTCATTGATCACCCCCCTGTCATTGATCACCCCCCTGTAAGGCTCCATTCAGACGTCAGTATGTGTTTTGCAGATCCGATCCATGTATCTGTAGATCCGTAAAAATCATACAGACGTCTGAATGGAGCCTGACTGGGGGGTGATCAATGACTGGGGGGTGATCAATGACTGGGGGGTGATCAGTGAGTCTATATGGGGTGATCATGGGTGATCAGGGGTTCATAAGGGGTTAATAAATGGCAGGGGGGGGGGGTGTAGTGGTGTTTTGTGGTACTTTACTGAGCTACCTGTGTCCTCTGGTGGTCGATCCAAACAAAAGTCGAAAAACAACGTCTAATATACTTGTTAGGGGTTAAAAAAAAATCGCATCTCCAGCCTGCCAGTGAACGATCGCCGCTGGCAGGCTGGAGATCCTGTCTCTTACCTTCCATTCCTGTGAACGCGTGCGCCTGTGTGCGCACGTTCACAGGAAATCACGGCTCTCGCGAGATGACGCGTATATGTGCCACTCTGCGCAGAGCTGCCGCCTCCGGACCGCACATCTGCGGTAGGCGGTCTGGAGACTGTTAAAGGGCTTCTGTCACCCCAGTAAACCGTTTATTTTTTTTGGTTTACTTATAATCCCTATAGTGCGATTTCTGCATACATAAGCTAAATAATCATTTTGATCCAGTAGAATTTGTTAAAAACTTAATTTTTAAAATATGCAAATTACCTTGCTACCAGCAAGTAGGGTGGCTACTTGCTGGTAGCAGCCGCATCCTCCGATCCTAAAGACGCCCCCTCCGCATTTTGATTGACAGGGCCAGGGAACGGGATCGTTCTCTGCTGGCCCTGTTTGAATTCAAAATATCGCGCCTGCGCCGTACCTGTCTTCAATCGGCGCAGGCGCACTGAGAGGCGTCCGTTCCATCCTCAATGCGCCTGCGCCGGGTGTAGATGTGACGTCATCGGCGCAGGCGCATTGAGGATGGAGCGGCCGCCTCTCAGTGCGCCTGCGCCGATTGAAGACAGGTACGGCGCAGGCGCGATATTTTGAATTCAACATAAAGTAGGCATATCTGAAATGTAAAGTAATAGCTATTTTAGGAGGTATTACTATCTGTTTTAAAAGCAGAGAAATAGAATTATAGAAAAATTTTCAACATTCCGAGAGAACTCGGCAAGCTGTACTGGTGGGTTAACACCCTGTCGGATCAGTCCTGCTGCTCCGTCCTTATTGACTTGGTTGGGGGTGGGGAATTCCGGCGGCAGCGCACACCGAGAGGCGGCCGGACAAAAAGTACTCCATGCAGTACTTTTAGTCTGGCTGCCTCTCGGCGTGTGGTGCTGCTAAAACTCTGCCCCCGCCCTCATTAAAGTCAATGGGGACGGAGCGGCAGGACTAATCAGACAGGCTTTTCACCCGCCAGAACAGCCTGCCGGAGTCCCCTGCCGCTAGTGTGAATGTACCCTTAGTTAGTCTGTGGCAGGAAGGCGGACAGAGCCGAGAGCTCATGAATATGGAAACTCATTGGCTGTAAGAACATAGCATAAAGCTGTTTACAGATTCCCTTTTAAAGGAGTTGTACCGCCTAATTAAAAACTGTCTGGAAATGTTCATGGGCCATCCACTTTAAATTCTGTTAATTTAAACTGAGATTTAACCCTTAGGCACCCAGCACCATACATGTACAGCGCTTAAATGGCACCCACTCTCGTGTGCAGGTAATGTCTGCAACTGGCAATATTGCCGATCAGTCATTTAAGCCTTAGTAAGGCCACGACTAAGAGCTTAGGCGGCTTGAAACATGTCGGCTAAACAGGAGTAAGTGGGAGAAGGCTGCTCTATGTTCTGTTCTATATGTTCGAGATTTTGGCAATAAAGAAATGTCAAAAATGGGACCCTTTAGTGCCGGACCATCTTTGTTTTTACATTTAGATGCCGTGGTCATGTGCGTCCATGTCATCTAAATAGCGAAAAACTGGAAGCGCGTGCTTCCGGGTGAAGACTGGTATCCCTGTGCAGTGATAGGGGATGCTGATCTTTCGTTCTAATACACTCAGTCTCTCTAAAGAGACCCAGCGTATTAGAACTGCAGTTCCTATGTTGGCCAGCAGGTGGAAGGCTAACATAGGATATCCGTACAATCAACTTATATTGTCATTATATGCTATGAGCTGAGCGCTGCGATTGGCCAGCGCCACAGCATAGGAGAAGGAGACCGCGGCAGGTTCCCCTGGGTGGAGCCTAAGAACATACCGGAGGCTATAACCGGAGAACGGAGCGGCGCCCGGGGATTACAGTAGATGCAGGGGGATCCCTGGGCGCCGCTCTAGACTTCTGTATAGTCAGTTTAGATAGTTTTTTCTGGTGAATGGTCCTCTTTAAGTGTCACAAAGATTAAATATTTTGTTTTTCAGTTTAACTCATGGATGGCATTGCGTCTCAGGGCTCTTTTGATCACTGAAAACAATCTGACACCTGTGATAATTAGATTGGCAGGTGAGCCCAATTTAAGGAAAAACTACTAAAGGAGGGTGTTCCACATTTTGACGGACTGAACCGTCACTGGGGCTGCTGGAGAAGCCTGAGGGCCAGCCTCCTTCCTACAGACTATGGACCTAGAACTATGGAGACCCCCTCAGACCTTTTGGGGGTTACAAGTAACTATGAACCCTGATTTATGTGTGGAGGTTATATGCCACATATTTCCTATTGACCACTAAAGGTGCAGGGTGTGACTCCAGCAACACAAAAAGGGTTAACTCTGCACTGAGACTCCCACTGATTGTGTTAGCGATGGGGTTAAGATAACTGACTCTAGGAGTAGCCGACTCCAGTGAAGATGAGTAGATCACCCTATGATACACTCGGGAGATAATGCCAGGGAGGGGGTGAAGATTTCTGTTTGCATGTTGTTCATGGTTGATTTATGTTGTTAGACTTCTTGAACTGTATATACAGGTCCTTCTAAAAAAATTAGCATATTGTGATAAAGTTCATTATTTTCTGTAATGTACTGATAAACATTAGACTTTCATATATTTTAGATTCATTACACACCAACTGAAGCAGTTCAAGCCTTTTATTGTTTTAATATTGATGATTTTGGCATACAGCTCATGAAAACCAAAAATTCCTATCTAAAAAAATTAGCATATCATGAAAAGGTTCTCTAAACGAGCTATTAACCTAATCATCTGAATCAACTAATTAACTCTAAACACCTGCAAAAGATTCCCGAGGCTTTTAAAAACTCCCAGCCTGGTTCATTACTCAAAACCGCAGTTATGGGTAAGACTGCCGACCTGACTGCTGTCCAGAAGGCCATCAATGACACCATCAAGCAAGAGGGTAAGACACAGAAAGAAATTTCTGAACGAATAGGTTGTTCCCAGAGAGCTGTATCAAGGCACCTCAGTGGGAAGTCTGTGGGAAGGAAAACGCTGCACAACGAGAAGAGGTGACCGGACCCTGAGGAAGATTGTGGAGAAGAACCGATTCCAGACCTTGGGGGACCTGCGGAAGTAGTGGACTGAGTCTGGAGTAGAAACATCCAGAGCCACCGTGTACAGGCGTGTGCAGGAAATGGGCTACAGGTGCCGCATTCCCCAGGTCAAGCCACTTTTGAACCAGAAACAGCGGCAGAAGCACCTGACCTGGGCTACAGAGAAGCAACACTGGACTGTTGCATGTCATTTGGAAATCAAGGTGCCAGAGTCTGGAGGAAGACTGGGGAGAGGGAAATGCCAAAATGCCTGAAGTCCAGTGTCAAGTACCCACAGTCAGTGATGGTCTGGGGTGCCATGTCAGCTGCTGGTGTTGGTCCACTGTGTTTAATCAAGGGCAGGGTCAATGCAGCTAGCTATCAGGAGATTTTGGAGCACTTCATGCTTCCATCTGCTGAAAAGCTTTATGGAGATAAAGATTTCATTTTTCAGCACGACCTGGCACCTGCTCACAGTGCCAAAACCACTGGTAAATGGTTTACCGACCATGGTATTACTGTGCTCAATTGGCCTGCCAACTCTCCTGACCTGAACCCCATAGAGAATCTGTGGGATATGGGGAAGAGAAAGTTGAGAGACACAAGACCCAACACTCTGGATGAGCTTAAGGCCGCTATCGAAGCATCCTGGGCCTCCATAACACATCAGCAGTGCCACAGGCTGATTGCCTCCATGCCACGCCGCATTGAAGCAGTCATTTCTGCAAAAGGATTCTCGACCAAGTATTGAGTGCATAACTGAACATAATTATTTGAAGGTTGACTTTTTTTGTATTAAAAACACTATTCTTTTATTGGTCGGATGAAATATGCTAATTTTTTAAGATAGGAAATTTGGGTTTTCATGAGCTGTATGCCAAAATCATCAATATTAAAACAATAAAAGGCTTGAACTACTTCAGTTGGTGTGTAATGAATCTAAAATATATGAAAGTCTAATGTTTATCAGTACATTACAGAAAATAATGAACTTTATCACAATATGCTAATTTTTTTAGAAGGACCTGTATGCTGAGTTGGTCTTCAATAAAGTGAGTTCCTGTTTTACCTTCAACATAGAGCCTCGTCTTATGTGTGTGGGGATTGCGATACGCTGTATACTCCCCTGGCTATAACCCCTAGCTCTTGTAAGAGCTGTTCGTGTTACTTGTTACTGCATCGCTCTCTGAAGGAAGACGGCGAGACCCTAATCAAGCTGCAGTGGTTTGTGGGCTTGTGGGTGGGCTCTCTGGTGGTTATGGTGTCAAGCGGAGTGCTTGGAGCCCTCAGGAAGCACTAGAAGCATCCATCAACGGAGGTACCAGTCGGGGTGCCAGGGGATCCGTTACGCACATTATTAAGTAGCGCACCATTTTCAAGCAATATGGAGAAGAAAAAGGATCTCTTTGCTGCCGAAAAGAGATAAATAGTTAAATGCCTTGGATGAGGTATGACAACATTAGATATTTCACGAAAACTTAAGTGTGATCATCTCACTATTAAGAGATTTGTGGCTGATTCAGAGCACAGTTGGGTTGATGCAGATAAAGGCACATTGAGGAAGATTTCTGCCAGATCCATGTGTCAGATCAAGAGAGCAGCTGCTAAAATACCATTACTTAGCAGCAAATAGATATTTGAAGCAGCTGGTGCCTCTGGAGTCGCACGGACATCAATGTATAGAGTCCTCCAGAGTCTTGCAACTTTGCATAAACCTTCTATTCGCCCACCACTAACCAATGCTCACAAGCAGAAATGGCTGCATTGGGCAGAAAAATACATTAAGACTAATTTTCAAACCGTCCTGTTCACTGATGAGTGCCATGCAACCCTGGATGGCGTAGTTGATGGTTGGTGAACGGCCACCCTGTTCCAACAAGGCTGCGACGTCAGCAAGGAGGTGGTGGAGTCATGTTTTGGGCCGGAATCATGGGAAGAGAGCTGAACGGCCCCTTTAGGGTCCCTGAAGGTGTAAAGATGACGTCTTGCAAAGTATGTAGAGTTTCTGACTGACCACTTTCTTCCCTGGTACAGAATGAAGAACTATGCTTTCCGTAATAAAATAATCTTCATGCATGGCAATGCACCATCTCATGCTGCAAAGAATACCTCTGCATCAATGGCTGCTATAGGGATAAAAGGAGAGAAAGTTATGGTGTGGCCTCCATCCTCCCCTGACCTCAATCCTATTGAGAACCTTTGGAGCATCCTCAAGCAAACAATCTATGAGGGTGGGGGGCAGTTTACATCCAAACAGCATCTCTGGGAGACTATTCTGACCTCTTGCAAACAAATTCAAGCACAAACTGTCCAAAAACTCACAAGTTCAATGGATGTAAGACTTGTTAAGCCGCTATCAAATAAGGGGTCCTATGTTAAAATGTAACGTGACCTGATAAAATGTTTAAAAAGTTTAAAATGTTGTAAAAAGTTTGATTGAAATAAGTTTGCGATTTCAGTAAATCTGCTGCAAACACAACAAATGAAAATGTTCAGTTCTTTACAACCTATAAAGTGCTTTGAAACTTACTGTGCGTAATAATTTGGAACAGTGCATTGTAAGTTTTTTATGTTTAAAAAAAAAATACTGTTATGATTAGGAGGTTTGTTCAATAAAATTTGAATTGTACTCTTAATAGTTAATAGAAGAATTATGCTTATGTTATTTACATCAATTATTTAGGTAATATGGGAAATATCATTCCGCTTCCACTCACAGCTCAGTAGACATAAGTATCAAAAAAAAGTTATGGGAGTGGGAATATGGCGATGTAAAAAAAATATATATATATCTCTATATCTATATCAGAGAATGAAAGGCACAGGTCAGTTTTTCCACACACAGAATGCCGTAAAGACCAAACCCATAAAACTGTGGCATAATTTAGTATTTTTTCCAATTTCACCCTATTTTGATTTTTTTTCCCAGCCTCCCACTACATTGTATCCCATATTAAATGGTAATAAAAAAAGTTATGACTCCTGGAAAGCTTTCCCATGTTTCTACGTAGTTGTGGTAAAATGGCAGCATTACTGCACATTCCTCTCGGGCTGAAAAATAATTTTCCTTGGTTTTCCTGTTCACAATTTATTTTATCTGGATAGAATCTCATAATGTTACAGCTGTGAAAAAGGTATATATAAAAAGTCTACACACCCCTGTTAAAATGTCGGGTTTCTGTGATATAAAAAAAAGCATGGCACATTTTGACTTGGCAAGATTTGCCCACTCTTCGCAAAAACACTCCAAATCTGTCAGATTGCGAGGGCAAGGGAAAAACAGCCCCAAAGCAGGATGCTGCCACCACCATGCTTCACTGTGGGTATGGTGTTCTTTTGGTGATGTGCAGTGTTGTTTTTGCAGCAAACATATCTTTTGGAAGTATGGCCAAAAAGTTCAGCCTTGGTTTCATCAGACCATAACACCTTTTCTCACATGCTTTTGGGAAACTTCAGATGTGTTTTTTTTTTTTTTGCAAAATGTAGTCTGGCCTGGATGTTTTTCTTCCTAAGAAAGGGCTTTCTTCTTGCCACTCTACCCCATAGCCCAGACATATGAAGAATATGAGAGATTGTTGTCACATGTACCACACAGCCAGTACTTGCCAGATATTCCTGCAGCTCCTTTAATGTAGCTGTAGGCCTCTTGGTAGCCTCCCAGACCTGTTTTCTTCTTGTCTTTTCATAAATTTTTGGAGGGCCGTCCAACAAAAGTCCTCAAACGGACGTGTTTCGGCACATATTGCCTTCCTCAGCCACATTTACAAATGACAATACATTTCAAAATTGAAGCAAGTAAGGCAGCTGGGATTTATTGTATTGGATTTTGTGTGTGGATCCCTCCCCTTTTCCCGTGCAGCTGAAGTTGGATCGTGAGCTGTTGCTTTTCATTATTGCAGTACTTGGTAATGTCACTGTTGTGCCATATTTTCTCCACTTGATGATGACTGTCTTCACTGTGTTCCATGGTATATCTAATGCAGGCATCCTCAAACTGCGGCCCTCCAGCTGTTGCAAAACTACAACTCCCAGCATGCCCGAACAGCCTACAGGTATCAGCCTACAGACGGGCATTATGGGAGTTGTAGTTTTACAACAGCTGGAGGGCCGCAGTTTAAGGATGCCTGATCTAATGCCTTGGAAATTCTTTTGTACCCTTCTCCTGACTGATGCCTTTTAACAATGAGATCCCTCTGATGCTTTGGAAGCTCTCTGTGGACCATGGCTTTTGCTGTGGGATGCAACTAAGAAAATTTCTGGAAAGACCAACTAGAGCAGCTGAACTTTATTTGGGGTTAATCAGAGGCACTTTAAATGATTGCAGCTGTATGCGGACTCCTATTTAACATGATTTTGAATGTGATTGCTTAATTCTTAACACAGCTACATCCCTAGTTATATGCAACCACATTATTTATTTTATTTTATTTTTGTTCTCTAAAAGATTTGTTTTTTTTCAATTGAGTGGTACAGTTTATAGGTCACATTAAAGTTGGAAAAAGTTCTGAAATGATTTATCTTTCATTTTTTTACAGCACCGAAACCTGTCATTTTAACAGGGGTGTGTAGACTTTTCATATCCACTGTATAATATTTATCTGATTTTGTTTCTTTTATATAACCAGAGTCCTAGCACGGATGAGTAACATACATGGATGTCTTTTTAACTAGTGATTTGTAACTCTTTTCAGTGCAAATAACATTTTCACCTTGGAACCAATAAGCCACTGTCAAAACCTGACTGAATTATATCTGAGAAAAAATAACGTTTCTAACCTGACAGAACTTTACTTCCTAAAAAATCTTCCCAAACTGAAAGTATTGTGGCTGTCCGAGAACCCCTGCTGCAATCCAGATCCACACAAATACAGAATGACTGTGCTAAGAAACCTTCCTAATCTTCAGAAACTAGACAATCAAGGTAAGAAACCCAGAGAAGTAGATTGTGCTGACTCTGCATGCTATATAACTCTTTTTATTGAATATACTTCCGAAAATGCTGATTTTTCCATTGGACTTATATAAGCCCTTTATATGGGTTTTCTGGGAGTAACACATTGGTCCCAACCCACGAGTATATTTAAAGGGGTTCTCCGAGCTTTTAATATTGATGACCTGTTCTGTTCTCTGGATAGGTCATCAATATCAGATCGGTGGGGTTCCGACACCCAGCACTCCCGCCGATTAGCTGTATGGAGGGAAGGCATGCGCAGTTCGTATGTGACTTCTCCCTTCTCTCTTTCTTTTCGCTATAGACATAGATGAGCAAGAAGAGAGTAGAGAGGCAGCATAGATCTAAGCATCAAGAGCTTTGAAACACAAGTTGAATGTAGTCTTTACGTTAAAGGGATTATCCCACAAAAAATATTCTACAGTTTCCAAACCAGCACCTGTATCTGAATACCTTTTGTAATTAAAAATGTATTAAAGCCATCGCTAGGATATGCCCCCATTGTCTTATAGGTGTGGCTCCCACCTCTGGGAACTGAGTCCTGCAAAGTGGTGGCTGGAGGACTCCGGTCCGGCTACCACCAAGCACACTCCCCATAGAAGTGAATGGGAGCGCACCTCACTTGGTTGCCTGCCGCTCCCATTCACTTCTATGGGCTTGACGGAAATAGCAGAGCCAGCACTCGGCTATTTTCGGCAGCCCCATATAAAATGAATAGATGGTGGCTGCACATGCACAGTGCACCCTCCACCACTTTTCTGGCTCCGTTCTCAATATAGGTGCGGGTCCCAGCAGGACCCGCACTTAAGACAATGGGGGCATATCCTAGCGATATGACCCTATTGTCTGTGAAGAAACAACCCCTTTAAATCTAGCAGAGCAATGGAGGGATCACTGGATCCAAGTAAGGTACAGAGCTGGTTCTAGCTTTGTTACAGATTATAATATAAAAAATGAAAATCAAAGATAATATATTACATTGAAAAGACGTAAAAAAAGGGTTCGGGGGATCACCTAATGGGCACAATGAAAATGGGTGCACACCTCACTGGACTCGCCCGCCCCAAAGAGAAACAAATAGATAAAATGTGGAGGGGCACTCGCTAGATGGGAATATGGTAATAAAACAATTGCATAAAATAATTTATTAATAATCTATATATAGTAGTACATAAATCCCTAAAATGACATAAAACCAGCAATAATACAACTTCACTCAAATGCTAAAGTAATCTGACGTATAGTGGTGTAGCTAAATGGAATACAAATCTTGCAGACCCCCGTAGATCTCACAGGTCCGCAATCAATCACCACAAAAACGTTTCTTGATGGTAGGATATTGCGGTATATTACCGCAAATATTGCACAAGCCCGCTAAGTCCCATAAGTGGTATGGTAGACAGAATCCGGATTAATGAAAGCACGTTAACTACAGCAGGATCGTAATCCTAAATGGTGTATTTGATGGAGGGTATAATCCTCTTCTATTCAGGTACACGGTGTCTAATAAGTAGTACTATATTGGTACATTACCGCTCCTGGGATCTCCGGTTATCTGTTGTGGAAGTTTGTTGCTCCTTGGTTTGGCTTAGCCAGTGCGGCGTCCCGCGTGGTTTCTGAGTCAAACGTAGCGTCCCACGTGAGTCTGCAGCCGCTTCCTGAAGTTGGTCTTCAGTTTCCTGGGTCCTAAATTCCCTCCGCCTCCACTACCATTAACTTGGAGGTAAAGATATCAACGGGAATGTTGCATCAAATGTCCATAAATTAATTAATGAGCAAAAAGTCTAATGTCCAGCACCAAACGCGTTTCAGGGTCCACACCCCTTCATCAGTGACTACTTGTATGGGCTTTATATACCCCAAGGTCTATGGGATAATTGGGATTGTCATAAATCCTGGAACCAGATTCGGTATTGTGTGAATACATCTCAAGTTAATTTGCAACCCCTAATAAACTTGAGATTTAGTCATACAATACCGAATCCAGTTCCAGGATTTATGACAATCCCTATTATCCCATAGACCTTGGGGTATATAAAGCCCATACAAGTAGTCACTGATGAAGGGGTGTAGACCCTGAAACGCGTTTGGTGCTGGACATTAGACTTTCTGCAAGATTTGTATTCCATTTAGCTACACCACTATACGTCAGATTACTTTAGCATTTGAGTGAAGTTGTAATATTGCTGGTTTTATGTCATTTTAGGGATTTATGTACTACTATATATAGATTATTAATAAATTATTTTATGCAATTGTTTTATTACCATATTCCCTTGTAGCGAGTGCCCCTCCACATTTTATCTATTATATTACATTAGTCATGGAATAACCCCTTTAAGTGCTATTTCAGATGTATAACCTTCATTATCTAGATTTCCTTTACAATCGCATCAATGGTAAACGGGCAAAAACGATTTGTCCCATATTCGGAAACATTATTTAATACAATAATCTTTATTTGTTAAAACTATAGTACTCCTATAAAGTGATCATCCACAAGAAAGAAAAAGCCGTAAAAGTTTAAGCATCTGACTCTGTCCCTTCCATCGTAGTTTAATATTTGCACACTTCCTATTTTATGAACTGAGTAATGACATACAGGACAGTATTGCTTGTTAACCTCTGACCACAGCAGCAGGAAAGTGGGGAGAAGTATTGTTCTGTTTGAGGTAGATTCATGCCTTTGTCCTGAAGCTTTGAAGGGCTTCTCATGTGTTTGGTAGCACATAAAATATTAGTCTCCTTTCCTGGTAGGCTATTTAATCATGTCTCGTTCTGTTTCAGTACTACCTGTAGGTGGCAGCAGTGTACAATATTTCCCTGTATTTTTCTGTGTCGTACATCATTTTATTTCAGATGCAATAGCTGAAGGCTATCGCATTCCTTTTTAAAGGGTTTCTATCACCTGATAAATGGGTATTAAGCTGGCTGACATTAGAGATGTGCTAATGTCAGCTCAAGTTAACTATATGAGTGCCATCTCACTGCCTAAAGTCTTTGAGAAAAAGGAACTTTTATAATATGCTAATTAGGCTCTAGGAGCCGGGGGGGGGGGGGGGGGGGGCATTGCATCTGCTCCTAGAGGCTCCGTTTGCCTACCTCTTTTCACGCCATTTTTCTCTTGATTGAGAGGGCCAGAGCAACGCTGCTCTCCTCCTGCCGACTGTCTCTGCAGTGTAAATCTCGCGCCGTTCAGTATTTGGCGCAGGCGCAGTGAGGGAAGGACGCTCGGCGTCTGCTGGCTTCCTCACTGGGGCTGCGCCGAATACTGAACAGTGCAAGATTTGCACTGCAGACATGGCCGGCGGGAGGAGTGGAGAATGGTGGCCCTATTTCAACTTTTCACTGTGTATTCAATTACCCCTTAATTCCACAGTTTGGTTCCCTGTACTGCCTATTTTTACCTGTGCTTAAAATAAGGTTGCTAGGCATGGTCGGTCTATGTGTTGGAGGACTTTGTGCTGGGCTGTGTGCACTTCTCCCTGTCCCCGCGCTTGGCAGACGCTCCCTCACTCAGCAGAGCTGGAGAAGTAGAGTCGAAGCAGCGCAGACCAGGGAAGCGAGATCTGCCATCTGCTCAGTGTATAAATGAAAGCAACATGTGGTAAGAGGACCCCTTTGTGCTGCAGGAGATTAACCCTTTAGGGGGAGGGCTCTGGTTACTGACACTTTTGGGGGGCTATTGTTACTGGCTAGTGAGGGCAGGCGGGATTAGCCTCAGGGTGAGGGCAGTGGCGGCCATCTTAACTGAATAGCGAAATTGCAGTTTTATGCAGACTGGTTGCGAAGGGCTGAATCTTTCTGCTGGTGCAAGTCTAAAGAAAAGGACAAAGGTACCGTTACAATCCTGTATAGGTGTGCGACAGAGCCATGTAACCACTGTATATGGCCATATGGAGGTGACAGACTCCCTTTAAGGACCAGGCCATTTTTTGCAAATCTGACCAGTCTTATTTTAAGTCGTGATAACTTTAAAATGCTTTTGACTTATCCAGGCCATACTGAGATTGTGGTTTTTGTTTTTTTTCCGTCACATATTGAACTTCATGACACTGGTAAAATTAAGTAAAAAATAATAATTTTTATTTATTAAAAAAATAACATTTACAAAAAATGTGGAAAAAATTGCAAATTTCCAAGTTTCAATTTCTCTACTTTTTGGGAATGATATTTTATTTTTTGGGGATGTTACAAGGCTTCAAAGTTTAGAAGCAAATCTTGAAATTTAGACATTTTCAAAACCCCAATTTTTAGGGACCAGTTCAGGTCTGAAGTCACTTTGAGACTTGCATAATAGAAACCACCCCCATTCTAGAAACTACACCCCTCAAGGTATTCAAAACTGATTTTACAAACGTCGTTAACCCTTTAGGTGTTCCACAACAGTTAATAACAAATGGAAATAACATACGGCGTTCCTTTCCTTCTGCGCCCTGCCGTTTGGTCATACAGCAGTTAACGGCCACATATGGGGCGTTTCTGTAAACTGCCGTATGAGGGTAATAAATATAAAGTTTTGTTTGGCTGTTAACCCTTGCTTTGTTATTGAAAAAAAATGGATTAAAATGGAAAATTTGCCAAAAAATAGCTTTTTTGGCACTATATATATTGTAAGGGATCGTCTCTTTTCAGGGGGTCACACGCACAGATATCTCACCAGACAACGAATTTTCATGTCCAAACTGTGCATTTATTTTGACAGTCTTCTTATAAAGGATAGTCCAGTTATACATCACTGGGTGGGGTGAGGTTCCCACACCGCCAACACTTAAAACACAAATAAACTCCTGCCCGTCTAGGTGCTACCTAAACAAAATACGTCCCCACCTCACTCATAGAGCTCAGTTCACACATGGACAACATATGCGGCTTTCCTCAGCCAACATCAATACTGCAGCCTCCAGGCTGTGGCAACTCCAGTACCTTTTGGGGGAGTGTGGCCCAGTAGTCCTCCAGACGCTGGGCGTGCAACCCTCGTCCTCTAGGTGTCGCTAGGTCCTCCAAACCTCAGGCTATTCAAAGCCTTGTGGCCCCTCAGTCCTCCTCACTGAGACCACACAGAGAGCCTCTGCTTCACAAAACAGTCTCGCTCTCCCTCCTCAGACTGACCTACTCTGAGGCGCTTTATGCCAGCCTGATTACAGCCGGCCTCATCTGTGATCACCTCAGGTAGAAAGGAAAACCCGTACTGGAAACCTGTGGACTGGGAACTCCCTCTACCAAGCCTAGCCACCAGTCCAAGTAAATTCCAGCCCAGAAAATGTATACAGAAATGTCTCGGCAAACTATGCTACTGCCACTCTCTGGATTTTATCTGTCTTGCCCATCTGAGGTACCTGAAGTGGGACAACACACCTACCAGCACTGTTCACATTGCCACTATATATGTATATGGTTGGCGGGGGTATTTTTCTAGAGCAGATTCTTACGGCGGTCCCCTTGCTCCGCGGCCTTGGGGGCTCATCATCGCTAGATGAGGAGGAGGACGCTGATCACAAAAGGAAAGTGGGGTCATCCTAGTCCCCACTGGGACTCTGTGTCGGAGGCAAGCAGGGCGTATGCCTCCTCGGCCAAGAACGTCTGGCAGGCCATAGGGGAATGTGTCTGCGTGTGTATGTGCGTACGTGTAAATCTTTCTTAGGTTTAGGGTGAGTTCGCGAACACCCGTGCCCCCCCCCCCCCCCCCCACACACACACACACACACCAAACAGACAAAAAAAAAAGTCTGAAGTTGATCAGCGGTAGTGTGTGCGATGCGCTAACAGTGGCCGGACGCTAAGAGTGCTGGCCGCAGTCAGAGTACGCCCAGAAAAAAGTTGGGGGAGGGGAAGCAGGGGGACAAGCTGCAGCACCCCTAGGGGGTCACGGGTCACACAGCTGTGCTGTGGACGACAGACACCCGATTAGGGTGATGCAATCAGTAATGGTTTCTTTTTTTTCTTCTCACTAACTTTCCCTAAAATATCCCTGCCTAATCTAACTTGTCCCTAGCCTTTCCCTAATTACCTGGGTGCTGGGGCACAGATTGAGGTGCTGGCTCTAATGATCCTTGCGGCGATCCGACGTGCAGTTCTCCACTCTCTTCGTCTCCCAGACACAAGAGGAGGAGGAGAGGAGCGCTGCGGTAATTTGAACCTCCCGTCCCTGCAGCTGGCCAATGAGAGTGATCCTGAGAGGTGATGTCACCATCACCACTCAGGATCTATGGATGGTGATTGGTGGTGTATTATCACACCACCGATCACGATCCTGTTCCGGGTTATCGGGACCCCAGAGACCCGAATAACCCAGAAACGCAGCAAACAGCAGGTCTGAATTAACCTGCGGTTTGCTGCGATCGCAGACATGGGGGGTCACAGGACCCCCTGGTGCATTTAGCCAAGGTGCCTGCTCAATGAGATAAAGTACAAAAATCTTTATTTACCCAGACAGGAGCGACGTTTCGACTCTATGCTGGAGCCTTTCTCAAGCAGTGTATAAAGACAAAGTGCTCAGTATACACTCGCCTAAAGAATTATTAGGAACATGTTCTATTTCTCATTAATGTTATTATCTAGTCAACCAATCACATGGCAGTTGGTTCAATGCATGTAGGGTTGTGGTCCTGGTCAAGACAATCTCATGAACTCCAAACTGAATGTCAATGGGAAAGAAAGGTGATTTAACCCTTTCATGACCAAGGGTCATTGATGCCCCAGTGTCCAGGTCAAAATTTACAAATCTGACATGCGTCACTTTATGTGGTAATAGCTTTGGAACACTTTTACTTATCCAAGCCATTCTGAGATTTTTTTTCTCATGACACATTGTACTTCATGATAGTCATATATTTGAGTCAATATATTTCACCTTCATTTATGAAAAAATCCCAAATTTACAAAAAAAAATTGAAAAATTCACAATTTTCCAAATTTCAATTTCTCTGCTTCTAAAACAGAAAGTCATACCTAATAAAATATTTATTACTTAACATTCCCTATATGTCTCGTTTATGTTGGCATCATTTTGGAAATGTCATTTTATTTTTTTAGGACGTTACAAGGCTTAGAAGTTTAGAAGCAATTCTTAAAATTTTTAAGAAAATTTCCTAAACCCACTTTTTAAGGACCAGTTCAGGTCTGAAGTCACTTTGTGGGGCTTACATAGTGGAAACCCCCATAAATGACCCCATTGTAGAAACTACACCCCTCAAGTTACTCAAAACTGATTTTACAAAATTTGTTAACCCTTTAGGCGTTCCACAAGAATTAAAGGAAAATGGAGATGAAATTTCTAAATTTCACTTTTTTGGCAGGTTTTCCATTTTATAATATTTTTTTTTTTCTTTAACAAATTGAAGGTTAACAGCCAAACAAAACTCAATATTTATTACGCTGATTCCGCGGTTTACATAAACACCCCACATGTGGACGTTAACTGCTGTACGGGCACACAGCAGGGCGCAGAAGGAAAGGAATGCCATACGGTTTTTGGAAGGCAGATTGTGCTGGATTGGTTTTCTGAACGCCATATGTTTTTTTATTTTTCTGCCGATCGTCTTGTGCAGGGGCTAGTTTTTTGCAGAAAGTGTTGAGGTTTTTATTGGTACCATTTTTGGGTACATAGGATTTTTTGATCATTCATTATTACACTTTATGGGGCAAGGTCACTTTTTGGAACAGTTTTCATTTATTTATTTTAACAGCGTTCATCTGAGGAGTTAGGTCATGCGATGGTTTTATAGAGAAGATCGTTACGGACGTGGCAATAATATGTATACTTTTTCTTATTTAAGTTTTACACAATAATAGCATTTCTGAAACCAAATAAATGATGTTTTAGTGTCTCTATAGTCTGAGAACCATAGCTTTTTTATTTTTTGGGCGATTGTCTTAAATAGGGTATCATTTTTTGTGGGATGAGGTGACTGGTACTATTTTGGGGGTCATACACCTTTTTGATCGCTTGCTGTTGCACTTTTTGTGATGTAAGGTGACAAAAATAGCTTTTTTGGCACAGTTTTATTTATTTTATTTATATGGTGTTTATCGGACAGGGTCTATCATGTAATATATTTATAGAGACGGACGTTGTGACAGCTAATATGTGTATTTTATTTTATTTTTTTATAGGAAAAGGCAATTTCTTTTAATTTCTTTTTTTTTATTATTATTATTTTTACTTACTTTATTTTATCAAGTCCCTTTGGATAATGAAGATCCAGTGGGGCTGATGGCTGTACTATAATTTGTAATGCTCTTGCATTGCAAAGTATAATACTATTAGATGCCCTGTAATGACCTGTAGGTGGCAACAGCGGACGCTTTTGCAAAGCGTCCGGTTGCCATGGCAACCATCGGGTGCTGCAACCGTGGCATCTATGGGGTTACAGGAGAGTGTCAGCATAGAGCTGACACTCTCTGCTGATGGCAGCGGCTCAGTAATGGAGCCGCCATCATTACACACAGCAGGGGGATCAGGGGCGGGTGAGAATGAATGCATGGGGCAAGGAGGGGGTGGACCGCATCAGGGCAGCTGCCTCTAGGAGATGAGCTGCAGGTGGACACAAGGGGGGGCTTGGGGGGGCACAGCCACAGATGGGGGGGGGGGGGGTGTATTACAAGGACCCTACCTGATTTCAGGCTCTGATCTGCACAGAGTAACCAATCGGATCGATTGTCGGCAAGGGGCCACTCTAATTGGTCCCTTGCCGGCATTACTGCACTGTATGCTGTCTGTGACAGCAGCAGGGCTCGGGCAGAAGCTTTAATACAAGCGATTTGCAGCACGGGGTATGTGCAGCTATCGCGTATATATACACATTGCGGTCGGGAAAGGGGTTAAGCAATTTTTAGCGTGACATGGTTGTTGGTGCCAGACGGGCTGGTCTGAGTATTTCACAATCTGCTCAGTTACTGGGATTTTCACGCACAACCATTTCTAGGGTTTACAAAGAATGGTGTGAAAAGGGAAAAACATCCAGTATGCGGTAGTCCTGTGGGCGAAAATGCCTTGTTGATGCTAGAGGTCAGAGGAGAATGGGCCGACTGATTCAAGCTGATAGAAGAGCAACGTTGACTGAAATAACCACTCGTTACAACCGAGGTATGCAGCAAAGCATTTGTGAAGCTACAACATGCACAACCTTGAGGCGGATGGGCTACAACAGCAGAAGACCCCACCGGGTACCACTCATCTCCACTGCAAATAGGAAAAAGAGGCTACAATTTGCACAAGCTCACCAAAATTGGACTGTTAAAGACTGGGAAAATGTTGCCTTGTCTGAGTCTCGATTTGTGTTGAGACATTTTAATGGTCGAGTCGGAATTTGGCATAAACAGAATGAGAACATGTATTCATCATGCCTTGTTACCACTGTACAGGCTGGTGGGAGATGTTTTGTGGGCACACTTTAGGCCCCTTAGTGCCAGTTGGCCATCGTTTAAATGCCACAGGCTGCCTAAGCATTGTTTCTGACTGTGTCCATCCCTTCATGACCACCATGTACCCATCCTCTGATGGCTACTTCCAGCAGGATAATGCACCATGTCACAAAGCTCGAATCATTTCAAATTATTTTCTTGAACATGACAATGAGTTCACTGTACTAAAATGGCCCCCACAGTCACCAGATCTCAACCCAATAGAGCATCTTTGGGATGTGGTGGAACGGAAGCTTCGTGCCCTGGATGTGCATCCCTCAGATCTCCATCAACTGCAAGATGCTATCCTATCAATATGGGCCAACATTTCTAAAGATTGCTATCAGCACCTTGTTGAATCAATGCCACGTAGAATTAAGGCAGTTCTGAAGGCAAAAGGGGGTCCAACACCGTATTAGTATGGTGTTCCTAATAATTCTTTAGGTGAGTGTATATAATTAATGTACAGTATCTACTGTGATCCCTAGTTATGATTAAACTTATATCCCCTATTAGTGACTCATGATTATTACCATTATTATTATAATTTATGCTTACCTATACGTTTGACTATATTGCGCTTTATTAGTGTTAATATCCCTAATTTAATGTATGTGTATTTTAATGATTAAAATCATATAAAAAGATTAACGTATAACCATTGAGATAAGATAGCAGATCATCATTAGTCAATTGGCTGTTATATCAAATCTAGTAATGCATTCATATAATCCATATTTGCCCTTTCTATCTTCATATAATGATAATGTTAATATCAGCTACAGCCAATCATGATTGTACAATTTTTATACTGTAATCACTGTAAATTCATTTTCCTGCTTTGTCTCAAAACATATAATAGCCCTGATAAAATAGTTAAAAAATGTATCCCAGTTTTACTATCATGATATTTCTTATGTCACACCATTTAGTTATAGTGGACTATAGTATACATCAACTATATCACCAAGTACGTCAATGGACCTCATCGGATTTATGGCTTATATCCCCTAATTTTGGATTTGCAATTTTGGATTTGCAATATTGTCATTCTAATTCTGAAATGCAATAAATAGAGATATCATGTAGGGATGATGATTATCTATCCCTGTCCCCTCTTCCTAGATAAATGCTGTTAATGAAAAATCCTTCATTTAGTCCTACTGGACTCATTGTATTCAGCCTGTAAATCCAGCGCGCCTCACATTTGTAATAATTTCCTGTCCAAATTTCCATCTCTGGGTACCAATTTCATATTTTTTATTCCCCAGAATCGTGAAACATTCATGTTTTTTCCCATGATCATAGAAGATATGTCATGACATAGGCGTACCCTTCTCTGTCTCTATTGTGCTAACGTGGCCTGACATATGTCTCCTTAATTATTGGTTTCCCAACATATAGTTTTGGGCATCTGCATGAAGCTACATAGACCACCTCCTGTGTTTAACAATTAAAGGTTTTGAGTTATGAAAAAAAAAATATATATAGCACTTAAAATCTGATGGGCAGCAATGTATAACTAAGCTAAGCAAGTTTTATGGAAAAAAATAATTATACATATATATATATATATATATATATATATATATATAAAATTTATTTCCTCATTTCCCTGGTTCTCTTCTGGCCCTTTTGTTTACATGCAATTAAAACAACCTCTGCCCCGCCCCCTGCTCTGCTAAAGGATTGGCTACAAGAGCTGCCCTGAGTGACATGTCTGCCTGTTGTGAGACTCTGCAGCATGTTGTATGTGTGGGACTGCAAGTCCTAGCTGTATAATGACACTGCTAATACACACAGCATCTTCCCCCTACCTTCTTGTGCAATGCTCTCTCTAGTCCTTCAGCTCTTGTGCCCAGAATTGTCACTGCTGCAGATACCCAGTCTGTGCAGCTAAAGGGTTTAAGAATCCTAGGAGACGGGCAGTGAAGGGGGTGGTGGCCAGCACGGTGACGTCTTGTTTACAGGCTTGTAAACAAACTTTATCAGAGCAGGGAGAGAAGCTGACATCACAGATCATGTGACCCTCAGTGAAATCTGAGAAACCAGCCACTGCAGATAAAGTGAGTTAATTGTAAGGCCTAGTTCACACGAACGTATGGCTTTTATAGTTTTTTGCCGTCCGTTTTTCACGGATCCGTTTTTGAGTTCCGTTGTGTTTCCTTTCCGTTCCGTTTTTCCATATGCCATGTACAGTATACAGTAATTACATAGAAAAAATGGGCATAACATTTTCAAAAGATGGTTCAGAAAAAAACGGAATGGATACGGAAGACATACGGATGCATTTCCGTATGCGTTCCGTTTTTTTTTTTTTTTGCGGACCCATTGACCTGAATGGAGCCACGGAACGTGATTTGCAGCCAAATATAGGACATGTTCTGTCTTTCAACGGAACGGAAATATGGAAACCGAATGCATACGGAGTACATTCCGTTTTTTTGCGGAACCATTGAAATGAATGGTTCCATATATGGACCACAAAAAAAAACGGCCCGTACACTCGCAAAAAAAAGTTTGTGTGAACTAGGCCTAAAGCTGTTCTATTTGCCTAGTTAGGAACATAGAAAGAACAAAAAATAACTTGGACAACCCCTTTTAATGAATTGTCTGATCCCATAATCCCTTTGATCACGTGGGTTTGTGAATTTTTTCATACGTGGGATATATTTGCAAAAGGAGAAATCTCCATAGGATGCTGTTCCACAATATTTGTCTCTGTTACTTGTTCCTTTAGTTCCCACATCCTGAAGAAAGCTATCAAAGCAGCAGGCAGGCCGGCAGCGTAACCTCACTCATTCACTCTCCTGCTTCATTAATGAAGTGGGAAGAGCGTGAATGAGTGAGTTGCGTTACACTGCTGGCCGGCCTGCCGCTTTGATAGTGAGTACTACTACAGAGGATTGCGCTAGTTTAAAGCAGAGCCACTACTTGAAGATTACATTTAATGGATTTTACATATTAAATCTGCTGTGAGCGGGCCCCGGTGCAGTCACTGTACTCCATTACACCGAGCAGTCTTTATATAGTAACTTAGTACATAAGGCCGAAAAAAGACATTTGTCCATCCAGTTCGGCCTGTTATCCCGCAAGTTGATCCAGAGGAAGGCAAAAAAAAAAAAAACCCTGTTAGGTAGAAGCCAATTTTCTCCACTTTAGGGGAACATAAACTTCCTTCCCGACTCCAATCAGGCAATCAGAATAACTCCCTGGATCAACGACCCCTCTCTAGTAGCTATAGCCTGTAATATTATTACGCTCCAGAAATACGTCCAGGCCCCTCTTGAATTCCTTTATTGTACTCACCATCACCACCTCCTCAGGCAGAGAGTTCCATAGTCTCACTGCTCTTACCGTAAAGAATCCTTTTCTATGTTTGTGCACAAACCTTCTTTCCTCCCGTCGCAGAGGATGTCCCCTCGTCACAGTCCTGGGGATAAATAGCTGATGGGATAGATCTCTGTACTGACCCCTGATATATTTATACATATTAATTAGATCTCCCCTCAGTCGTCTTTTTTCTAAAGTGAATAACCCTAATTTTGATAATCTTTCAGGGTACTGTAGTTGCCCCATTCCAGTTATTAATTTAGATGCCATCCTCTGGACCTTCTCCAGCTCTGCTATGTCTGCCTTGTTTACAGGAGCCCAGAACTGTACACAGTACTCCATGTGTGGTCTGACTAGCGATTTGTAAAGTGGTAGGACTATGTTCTTATCACAGGAATCTATGCCCCTTCTGATGCAACCCATTATCTTGTTGGCCTTGGCAGCAGCTGCCTGACACTGGTTTTTGCAGCTTAGTTTGCTGTTTATTAAAATTCCTAGATCCTTTTCCATGTCAGTGTTACCGAGTGTTTTACCATTTAGTATGTACGGGTGACTTGCATTTTTCCTTCCCATGTGCATAACTTTACATTTATCAGTGTTAAACCTCATCTGCCACTTATCTGCCCAATCCTCCAATCTATCCAGATCCCTCTGTAGTAGTATACTGTCCTCATCAGTGTAAATTACTTTACACAGTTTAGTGTCATCTGCGAAAATTGATACTTTACTATGCAAGCCTTCTACAAGATCATTAATAAATATATTGAAGAGAATAGGGCCCAATACTGACCCCTGAGGTACCCCACTAGTGACAGTGACCCAATCTGAGTGTGTACCGTTAATAACCACCCTCTGTTTTCTATCACTGAGCCAGTTACTTACCCACATACAGACGCTTTCTCCCAGTCCGAGCATTCTCATTTTATATACTAACCTTTTATGTGGTACAGTGTCAAATGCTTTGGAGATGTCCAGATATACGACATCCATTGATTCGCCGCTGTCAAGTCTAGAACTTACCTCCTCATAGAAACTGATTAAATTAGTCTGACATGACCGATCCCTCACGAAGCCATGCTGATATGGCGTTATTTGCTTATTTCTGTTGAGATGCTCTAATATAACATCTCTCAGAAAACCTTCAAACAGTTTACCCACAACAGATGTTAAACTTACCGACCTATAGTTTCCAGGCTCTGTTTTTGGCACCACATATGCCATGCGCCAATCCTGTGGGACATTCCCTGTCAGTATAGAGTCTGCAAATATCAGAAATAAGGGTCTGGCTATGACATTACTTAATTCCTTTAGGATACGGGGGTGTATGTCATCCGGTCCTGGCGATTTGTCTATTTTAATCTTTTTAAGTCGCTGATGTACTTCTTCCTGGGTCAGACATGACACTTTTAATGGGGAATTTATTTTTACATTCTGCATGTCATCTGACAATTTATTTTCCTCAGTGAATACATTGGAGAAAAAAATATTTAACAGCTTTGCTTTCTCCTCATCGCTCTCTGCGACTTCCCCCTCATTACTCTTTAAAGGGCCGACACCTTCATATTTATACTTTTTAACATTTATATAATTGAAGAACATTTTAGGGTTAGTTTTACTCTCTTTGGCAATTCATCTCTCGGTCTCTAGTTTGGCCGCTTTTATTTGTTTTTTACATGTTCTATTTTTTTCCTTATAGTTTTTCAGTGCTTCCGTGCTTTCTTTGTCATTTATTGCTTTCATTACAGTTCTATTTATCCACATTGGTTTCTTTTTGTTCCTTAACCTTTTATTACCATACGGTATGTACCTCTCACAATGAGATTTTAGGATGTTTTTAAAGATATCCCATTTTGTGGCTGTATTTTTATTTTTGAGGACTTTGTCCCAGTTAGTTTGGCCTATGGCCTCTCTTAGTTGGCTAAATTTAGCTTTTTTGAAGTTTGGTATTTTTGTTCCTCCCTGTAGAAACGCTCTTTTGAATGATAATTGGAAGGTTATTACTTTGTGGTCACTATTTCCCAGGTGTCCCCCGACCTGCACGTCTGTTGTTCTGTCAGGCCTATTGGTTAATACTAAGTCCAGTATGGCTGTCCCTCTAGTCGGGTCCTGAACCAGTTGGGAGAGGTAATTGTCTTTGGTTATTGCCAAGAACCTGTTTCCCTTATGAGATATACAAGTTTCAGTTTCCCAGTCTATATCTGGGTAGTTGAAGTCCCCCATAATAACCACCTCATTATGATTTGCCGCCTCGTCTATCTCGTTTATTAGTAGATTTTCTGTGGACTCTGGTATATTAGGTGGTTTATATGTAAAATCTTTGTATGTAATGCTCCAGCAATGGCTCTGCTTTCTTCTGTAACAGTACTTACTATCAAAGCAGCGGACACGTGACGTCACTCAGTTGGTCATGCTCCTCCTACTTCATTAATGTAGCTGGCAGGAGACTGACTGACTGAGTTACGTTACGCTGCTGACTGAAGCATTACATAAAAAGATTTTACATATAAAGACTGCTGTGAGCGTGGCCCGTTGGTGTAATGGGTCAGTATTCATACAGGGACACTATTACCTATGACACATATGATACTGTGACCCTCATAAGATCATCTTATACTGGTCACAGTATCATATTTGTCACAGTATATTGTCCCTGTGTGAATAGTGACCCCCATTACATAAGATGCTATATGTGCTTTTATTTTTCTTTTACATATGCTTTTTTTTTTTTTCCTTTATAGTTTTTTTTAATGCATCCTTGCTACCCTGTTTTAGTGATTAGCCCTGAACACAGCCTCCAATTCAGATGTAAACAAGCCCCAAGTCTAACACATCTGTCTTAAGATATTACTCTACTTTCTATGGCACCCCAACACTGGAGTATGATTGCCATGTTTTAAAAAGTTGTAGTTCATAAATCTGGCTTAAATCGGGTCGACAAGCTAACTATGCCTATTTTCACACCCAACTTTTGAAACTGGAGCAATTGGTGCAGAAAATAAAGAATGTCACACAATGTTTGTGTAAATAAGCCCAAAAAGTCACAAAGCCCTGTTTTGTGACTTTTTGAAGCAAGAATTCTGGAATGCAAGGCTTCATACATTTTCCGCTTTGTGTTTGTTGTTTAACATCTTAATGAATAGTAGCATGCTGTCAGTAAGTTAGATCACTGGAGTAGATTTACTAACCCTGTCTAAGATTTAGACAGTGTAAACCTGGACCAGACAGTCTTAAGATGCATCAAACTTATCACAGTGGTGAATACTTTCCGATTTAAAAAAAAAAAATAATGTACACGGTCTAGTGCAAGTTTATACCACTTCACGCAGTTTTTTAGCTTTGATTTTGGTGAGTCTCCACCTCAAAAACAGCTCTAAGAAATGATTTGGAACATCCTCCCATTCATTTCAATGGTAAGCAGAATTTGCCCTTTTTCCCATGTGGAAAAAAAAACAAGCAGCATGCCCTATTTTGGGCTGGAATCTGCTCTGAATCTCCCATTGAAATGAGTGGGAAGCGTCAAAAACGGCTCCTTTCATGGCCTGCAAAAACCACAAGCTAAAAATACAGTTTTGTATTAAACTAAACACCTACTGGTTAAAAAAGACTTGAAAAAAATCTTCTGATTCCAAGCTGAATTGCGTCGGCAGCTTACACCAAACCCCCATTCAGCTAATTCATGTCCCTTTCTTACTAAACCACACCCACTTGTTATTCAAGCAACAAAAAATGCTCTCTAAGCCAAGCAGCCTGTATGTACTGCAGTAGGATACTTTGAAGCAAATTATCAGATCTTTGGTTTGCTTTCATCCTTTGCACATAAAGAACAGTGTTCTGATTTTATTTTTTTTCTAAACTGTTTATTAACCACTTCACATCCGGGCCATTTACCCCCTACCTGAGAGAGCCTAATTTTGCAAATCTGACTTGTCACTTTATGTGGTGATAACTTTGGAACTCTTTTACTTATCTAGGCCATTCTGAGATTCTTTTGTTGTGACACATTCTACTTCATGACAGTGGTATATTTGAATCGATATATTTCACCTTTATTTATAAAATAATCCAAAATGTACCCAAAAATTTGGAAAAACTTGCAATTTTCTATTTCTCTGCTTTTAAAACAAAGTAATATTTATTACTTTACATTCCCCATATGTCTACTTTATGTTGGCATCATTTTAGAAATGTAATTAAATTTTTTTAGGACATTAGAAGGCTTAGAATTTTAGAAGCAATTCTTAAGTTTTAGGAAAATTTCCAAAACCCACTTTTTAAGGACCAGTTCAGGTCTGAAATTACTTTGTGGGGCTTACATAGTGGAAACCCCCCATAAATTACCCCATTGTAGAAACTACACCACTCAACTTACTAAACTGATTTTACAAACGTTAACCTTTTAGGTATTTACAAAAATTAAAGCAAAATGGAGATGACATTTCAAAATTGTACTTTTTTGGCAGATTTTCTATATTTTTTTTTTTTCTTTAATACATCGAGTGTTACCAGCCAAACAAAACTCTATATTTATTACTCTGATTCTGTGATTTACAGAAACACCCCACATCATAAACTGATGTAAGGGCACACGGCAGTTTGCAAAAGAAAGGAGCGCCGTATGGTTTTTGGAAGGCAGATTTTGCTGAACTGGTTTTTGATGCCATGTTCCATTTGAAGCCCCCCCCCCCCCCCCCCCCGATGCACCCTTACAGTAGAAACTCCCAAAAAGTGACCCCAATTTGGAAACTAGGGGATAAGGTGTCAGTTTTATTGGTACTATTTTGGGGTACATATGATTTTGAATTGCTCTATATTAAGTTTTTTGTGAGGCAAGGTAACCAAAAAATGGCACGGTTTTTATTTTTTACAACATTCATCTGACAGGGTAGATCATGTGCTATTTTTATAGAGCAGGTTGTTACTGACTCAATGATATCAAATATGTCTACTTTCTTTGTTTTAGTTTTACGTAATAAAGCATTAAAAAAAATATATATTTTTATGTCTCCATTTTTTTAATGCCTTATTTTTTTATTTTTCTGTCGATAGTCTTGTGCAGGGGCTCGTTTTTTGCAGGAAGAGTTGACGTTTTTATTGGTACAATTTTTGGGTACATATGATTTTTTTGATCATTCATTATCACACTTTATGGGGCAAGGTGACCAAAAAATTGGTTGTTTTAACACAGTTTTTATTTATTTAGTTTTACAGTGTTCATCTGAGGGGTTAGGTCATGTGACATTTTTATAAAGCAGATCGTATTGGACGTGGCAATACCTAATATGTATACTTTTTCTTATTTAAGTTTTACCAAATGGCATTTTAAAACCCCAAAAATTATGTTTGTGTCTCCATAGTCTGAGAGCCATAGCTTTTTTTATTTTTTGACCGATTGTCTTAGGTACTCATTTTTTACAGGATGAGGTGACTGTTTGTTTGGTACTATTTTGGGGGGCATACGCATGTTTGATCGCTTGGTGTTGCACTTTGTGATGTTAGGTGACAAAAAATGGCTCAGGTCATGTGATATTTATATAGAGCTGGTTGTTGCAGCGGCGATACCCATATGTATACTTTTTTTTTTTCTTTTTTCTTTTTATTTCACTTTAACACAATAATAGTGGAGATAGTCTGAGAGCTATATTTATTTTTAATTTTTTTAACGATTTTGTTACGTAGGGGCTAATTTTTTGCAAAATGAGGTGACTGTTTTATTGGTACCATTTTGTGGGACATATGCCTTTTTGATCACTTGGAGTTTCACTTTTTGTGATGTAAGTAGTATCGAGACCTTTTCAACTATTCATGCACCGGATCCAAATGCAGACATCTAGCGCACCACCCCGTCTTTCACTGCAGTCCTATGGTGCAACGCCACTCCAGACATGTGAGTATAAAGATCAACAGTAGAAAAGGATAATGAGGCGGCACTCACCCAGCAGTAATTCATAAAATGATCCTTTATTGGTCTTGGATGCGAGTAAGAATAACCAACAGAATTAACAGGGGCGGACAGCGAATCTTACATGCATAGCAGCAACGGCCGTTTCGCGCAAAAGTGTGCTTCCTCAGGCTGCTGATATGAGCGCATATGAACGCACCGACTCTTAACACACCCATGGGGAAGTTGTCATGCCAATGCATGACACACTATCACCCTTCTGGTGGCCAATAAAATAAAGGACAAATCGTCTACAATAAAAACAAACAAGCAACAGTGAGAACATTTACAGAAACACACTAAGATCATTGCGGTTATTTACCCCAAGTTTGCCCAAGACATCCGCACGCAAAATCCATCTGGCTTGCCTTTGTAGCGATAATCTGTGCCTATCTCCCCCTGCAGAGGGGCTAGGAACTAGTTCAATGCCAGCAAATTCAAGAGTTTTGCAATTGCCATTATGTGTCTCCCTCATGTGTTTTAATGGCTCTAGGGCAACCCTTACCTGAGGCATCTGATGGTTTTGCCTATATAGAAATGGCCACAGTTGCATGAGATCATATAAACTACAAAAGTACTCCTACAGATAATGAAATCTGTAACCCTATGGTGTATACCTCCAATATTAAGAATTGTCTTTTGGGAATTATATCTACAAAAGGAACAATTGCCACATTTATAATTACCTTTAGGTTTTCTCTCATGTAACCAACTGTGGCTAGTGTCCTGGGTGAAGCGAATTCTCACTAATTTGTTCCTGATATTGTGACTCTGAAAGTGACCAAAGGGCTATCTACATATTCTATGACTGCATTGTCCCTTTTTAGAATCTTCCAGTGTCTGTATGTCTTTCTTATAAGCTCATCGGGCTAAATGTAAAGTAAAAAACAAACCTATTTTTCTGTCCTTCATTACTGGCCCTATTTTCATGTGAGGATTTTTTTCTTGTATGGGTCAGGAGATCATTTTGGGAAAATGTTCTCGCCCTTTCAAGGGCCACATCCAACATCTCTTGAGGATATCCCCTCTTACTCAATCGTTCCTTCAATTCAATAGCTTGCTTCTCAAAGCCTCCCCTAGTGCTGTTAATGTGTCTAAGTTTAATAAACTGTCCGTAAGGGACCAATTTATTTATACATTTTTTTTTTTTTTTTTTTTTTTTCCCTTCACCGCATACGGATGGAAGGTGTTGTGGTGGAGCAAGGAGTTGGTCGCTGTGGGCTTACGATACCCACTAGTGACCAACTCGTCAACCACCACCCCGACAGCCACATCCAGAAACTCAAGTTTGGATCCTCCAAAATAAAGTAAAAAACAAACATACCCATCTCCTTATTCACATTAAGGAAAGCAACAAACTCTGTACATTGTTCTTTAGTACCAGACTAGATCCTAAAAATGTAATTGACAAATCTGATATGACGTTTGTTTTTATTGTAGACAATTTGTCTTTTTATATTTTTTATTTTATTGGCTACCAGAAGAGTGATAGTGTGTCATGCGTTGGCATGACAACTTCCCCCTGGGTGTGTTAAGTCAAGTGTCCCTGCCTTCGCTCTGGGTTGCCCTGCTGTCACTGACCATTAGCGTACAGCTGCCATCTCTGAATGGACGTTCCAGAACGTCCATTCAGGGATAAACATCCAGCAATAGGACGTTTATATTCTATGGGTGGATGTGAAGTGGTTAAAGAAATGCAGAGTCGGAACAATGCCATTGACATCTGAGAGGTCAATATACAGATGATGTACATACAATATTTGTAAAATAACGAAACTGGGAGGATGGTTTGATCGAAGGAAGGAAAGGGAGGCGGGAAAGAGAGGTCAATTAACAATCTATATTACAGACGTGGACAAAATTGTTGGTACCCTTTGGTCAATGAAAGAAAAAGTCACAATGGTCACAGAAATAACTTTAATCTGACAAAAGTAATAATAAATTAAAATTCTATAAATGTTAACCAATGAAAGTCAGACATTGTTTTTCAACCATGCTTCAACAGAATTATGTAAAAAAATAAACTCATGAAACAGGCATGGACAAAAATGATGGTACCCCTAACTTAATATTTTGTTGCGCAACCTTTTGAGGCAATCACTGCAATCAAACGCTTCCTGTAACTGTCAATGAGACATCTGCACCTCTCAGCAGGTATTTTGGCCCACTCCTCATGAGCAAACTGCTCCAGTTGTGTCCGGTTTGAAGGGTGCCTTTTCCAGACTGCATGTTTCAGCTCCTTCCAAAGATGCTCAATAGGATTGAGGTCAGGGCTCATAGAAGGCCACTTTAGAATAGTCCAATTTTTTCCTCTTAGCCATTCTTGGGTGTTTTTAGCGGTGTGTTTTGGGTCATTGTCCTGTTGCAAGACCCATGACCTGCGACTGAGACCAAGCTTTCTGACACTGGCTAGTACATTTCTCTCTAGAATTCCTTGATAGTCTTGAGATTTCATTGTACCCTGCACAGATTCAAGACACCCTGTGCCAGACGCAGCAAAGCAGCCCCAGAACATAACAGAGCCTCCTCCATGTTTCACAGTAGGGACAGTGTTCTTTTCTTGATATGCTTCATTTTTTCGTCTGTGAACATACAGCTGATGTGCCTTGGCAAAAACTTCGATTTTTGTCTCATCTGTCCACAGGACATTCTCCCAGAAGCTTTGTGGCTTGTCAACATGTAGTTTGGCATATTCCAGTCTTGCTTTTTTATGATTCGTTTTCAACAATGGTGTCCTCCTTGGTCGTCTCCCATGTAGTCCACTTTGGCTCAAACAACGACGGATGGTGCGATCTGACACTGATGTTCCTTGAGCATGAAGTTCACCTTGAATCTCTTTAGAAGTCTTTCTAGGCTCTTTTGTTACCATTCGGATTATCCGTCTCTTAGATTTGTCATCAATTTTCCTCCTGCGGCCACGTCCAGGGAGGTTGGCTACAGTCCCATGGATCTTAAACTTATGAATAATATGTGCAACTGTACTCACAGGAACATCTAGTTGCTTGGAGATGGTCTTATAGCCTTTACCTTTAACATGCTTGTCTATAATTTTCTTTCTGATCTCTTGAGACAGCTCTTTCCTTTGCTTCCTCTGGTCCATGTCGAGTGTGGTACACACCATATCACCAAACAACACAGTGATTACCTGGAGCCATATATATAGGCCCAATGGCTGATTACAAGGTTGTAGACACCTGTGATGCTAATTAGTGGACACACCTTGAATTAACATGTCCCTTTGGTCACATTATGTTCTGTGTTTTCTAGGGGTACCATCATTTTTGTCCATGCCTGTTTCATGAGTTTATTTTTTTACATAATTCTGTTGAAGCATGGTTGAAAAACAATGTCTGACTTTCATTGGTTAACATTTATAGAATTTTAATTTATTATTACTTTTGTCAGATTAAAGTTATTTCTGTGACCATTGTGACTTTTTCTTTCATTGACCAAAGGGTACCAACAATTTTGTCCACGTCTGTATGTCTTATGAAAAAGAGGAATCCTTGGGAGAAGTTTCTGAATGTCTTCTAGGTTGTCCATACTGCTTGGAATCATTTTGTCCTTGATTCCCATCCCGCAATCTGTTCCATTTATTTATATATATTTTTATTTATATATAGATAGATATAGATAGATATAGATAGATAGATAGATATAGATAGAGATATATATATATATATATAGATATAGATATAATCTATCTATATCACACCTTAACAGCCGCTGTGAGTATGTTGGGGCATCCATAGATTTCCATTTGGTAGCCATCAAGATCCTGCCAGCGGCTAGCAGGAGAGAGAGAACAGTGTCCTCATCTGTATGGTTCATTTAACATCTCCTAGAAGACATAATAGACAACAATTTGAAGAAGGTGTTATTTTGACCTTGCTTATATTAAGGAGTGTTGCACATATCTGTTACCAATAGGCTATTATATCAGGGCATTGCCACCATATATGTAGGAATGTGCCTGTTGCATTTTGGCATCTCCAACACACGGTCACATTCTGGGAGGAGAATATGAAGTTTTTGTGCCGTGTAATACCATCTAGTAAGTTATCTTATAAAAATTCTCCTGCAGCTTTACGCAGTGTGACACCTTCGGAGGAGAGGAGAAGTGCTATATCTTTGGCTGAAAATTGGGTGCCTAGGTCTTTCTCCCATTGCAGAATAAAATCATATGTCTTGGGTCTGATCTGGGAAACTAAGCTGGTATATATCAGTCATTTTCTTTTTCGGTATTGTGCTAGATAGAGCCATTGTTTCCAACTGCGTTTTAGAAGTATGCGGGGAAGGTTTCCCTTTTCCTACATGACATTTAAGATGCATTTTATGTAAAAAGTTAAGTGTATTCTGGGGTGAGATTCCCAGTTTTTCCGAAGGGACCCTGTTGTGTCTAGTATATCTACCAATGGCAATGATATCGGTGAGCTTTCCTCAGACAATGTAGTGCTAAAGGCTGGAGAGTTCCATAAGACCTCTCCCATTTGTAGCACTCGAGGCATTGCTGTTTAGGAAAGCAGTACTTTGGACATTTTGGTATACCAAATCTTAATGGTAGTCCTTATCATACTGTTCAGCACGTTGGTGTAGTGGGTCATATCCTTTGTTGGGGAGAACAGATAAGCCCGTAGGGGTGGATTCGCCTCTCCCGCCTCAGCCTGTATGTCCAATCCACCATGGACCTGAGCTATTTCAAAAATCTCCATCCCATGGACTGCCCTGTAATAGTGTCAGATCTGGGAGGCCCAGGCCCCCTAATCTGTTTGGCTGAATCAGTGTAGAGTGAGGAATTTAGAAAAGTAGTGTTTTGGGTGTGAAAAATAAATAAATCTTGGTAGCGGGATAGGCAGAATTTGCAGGCAATATAGTATTTTAGGTACTAAGATGGATTTAATTAACATGCGTCTCTGTCACGGTCTCTGACAGCTTCTCTGGTTTCAGTGTGGTTGCGTGTAATGACCACATCTCTTGTCTCAGGTGTAGCTTAGTGGTCATTCCAACTCCCCTATTTAGTCTGGCTTCATGCTATGCGGTTGATAGCTTCGGTTTGGTATTGGAAGTGCTGGTGTATGGTCCTCTTCTGAGTTCCTGCTTGTCCATTTACTTTAGAAGTTAAGTGTTACTTCACTTTTATATTTTATTTCCCCTCTGTCTTTTGTTACTAGTAGTGTTGAGCACGAATATTTGAATAGCAAATTTTTATCGAGAATTTGCAAATATTTAGAATATAGTGCTATATATTTGTTATATCGAATATTCAGCATTTTTTTCTGAACACTATTCCTCTCTATTTCTTGCTTGTGGGCCAATGAGAAGGAAGCAATGTCAAGTTCACAACAATACTTAATCCACCAATCGGTAATCTGTAGTCAGACCTGCTAAAATGTGAAGTTGCACGTAAAAATATTATAATCACTGCCAATTAGCGGAATCATGAATATATTGCAGCATTTGACTCTATCTGCATATAAAGCTATTTTAATGTTCTGCCGTGCCAACCATTTTTTGGCACTATTTTGGGGTGCGTGTGACTTATTGATCGCTTGCGATTACACTTGTTGTGATGTAAGGTGACAAAAAATGGTTTATTTAGCACAGTTTTTATTTAAATTTTTTTGCGGTGTTAATCTGCGGGGTTAGGTCATGTGATATTTTTATAGAGCCGGTCGATACGGACGCGGCAATACCAAATATGTATACTTTTTTATTTAAGTTTTACACAATAACAAAAAAGATGTTTTAGTGTCTCCATATTTTGAGCCATATTTATTTTTAAATTTTTTGGCGATTGTCTCAGGTAGGGTCTCATTTTTTGCAGGATGAGGTGACTGTTAGATTGGTACTATTTTGGTGGGCAAATGCCTTTTTGATCGCTTGCTGTTCTACTTTTTGTGATGTAAGGTGACAAAAAATGGTTTATTTAGCACAGTTTTTTTATTTTTTACGGTGTTCATCTGAGGGGTTAGGTCATGTGATATGTTTATAGAGCCGGTCGATGCGGACGCGGCGATACCTAATATGTATTTTTTATTTAATTTTTTTAACTTTATTTGGGGAAAAATATGTTTTCCACTTCACCACCATGACGGCCCAGAGAGATTGACCCCTGACCTCTGTAGGGGCAGGAACAGAGATAGGTTTAAAAGGACCCCTCCCACCACCATTCACCAGTGTGTTCCTGCCCCTATAGTGGCCAGGACAGAGTAAAGTCCTCTCTGGCTTCCAGGGAGGTGAAGTGGACCTCGTTTATTATTTTCTAGTACCTGGGTGACCGCATCGGTGGTGCTCTTGCCTCCCTTGTGGCTCCTTTTCACCCAGGGATGCGTCCCCTGCTCTCCGGCGGACTCGTTCTCAAGCTGACAGGGGACGCCGGGGTCACGCTCCCTTGTGAGGGAAGCCTGCCCTGAGAATGCCGCGGGTCGCCTACCTCTCGGAGGTAGCCGACCGGAAAGACGCTCGCGGCCGTCGCGCGCGTCTGACGTCACTTCCGGGCCGCAGGCCGGAACCCGGAAGTAGATGGTTTTTCATAAAAAGGACGCTAACAGCTTTCCCGCTGCGCTATCTGCATCGCTCTCCTACCAGAGATGTCGGACCAGGAGAAGGAGACACAGCAGAAGGAGCAGACCGCTCCAGAGCGCCCTAGCGTGAGTAGCCCACCTGGGCACGGCGGCTTATTAGTTGGCTACAGGGGGAGGTTGTGCCTTAGAGAGTAACCACTGTCCCCTCCCCCTGGTGGTGTCTGCTGGTATACTGCATTTAATTTTGCTCCTATACCAGATTGACATTAATTAAATGGGCTGCCTCTCTCTCTCTCTCTCGCTAGGCCAAACTTACTTTAAAAAAAGTTAAGAAGACCGCCAGATGCATCCAGTGTACCGTCAGGCTTCCTGAGGATTACACAAAAAAACTGTGCAAGGATTGCATCACTAAGATAGTGAGAGATGAACAGCCCTCAATCATGCAGGAGTTCAGATCCATGATCCAGGAGGAGGTTAAATCTTCTTTGGCCTCCCTCCGTGAGGATACCAGGGAGATCCGCCCACCGAAAAGACCCAGGGGGGCAGACATCCCCTCTGACTCCGAGGATTTAGAGGAGGATGCATCATCCTCTAAAAAAGAGGAAGACGATCACCTATCTGAGGGCGAGATCATTGAGGACTCCAGAAAATTTTTCTTCACTCCCAGTGAGATGAGCGACCTTCTAAAGGCGGTCAGGGATACCATGGGGGTAGAAGATGTTCAGCAACCCCATACAGTTCAGGAGGAAATGTTTGGGGGATTGAGGGTCAAACGCTCCAGAGTATTCCCCATAAACGAAAATATTAAGGAGATGGTGATGGATGAATGGGCCCATCCAGAAAAGAAGCTGGGTATATCCAAAGAATTCAGGAATCGCCTTGCATTTGACCCTTCAGACTCAAAAATTTTTGACGAAGTCCCTAGAATCGATGTACAGGTGGCCAAGGTCAACAAGAGAACCTCACTTCCATTTGAGGATTCCTGTCAGCTAAAGGACACGATGGAAAGAAAGGCCGACAGCTTATTAAAAAGGTCCTGGGAGGCGGCTATGTTTAGTGTTAAGACAAACATAGCCGCTACTTCAGTCGCTAGGTCTATGTACCTATGGCTGAATGAATTAGAGGATCATCTAAGCAGCAAAACGCCTAGGGAACAGATATTAGATTCCATTCCCTTGCTAAAATCTGCTACAGGTTTTCTTGCGGACGCCTCTGCAGAGACAATTAGATTTTCGGCAAAGGATGCAGCCCTGTCCAACGCAGCCCGGAGGGCGCTTTGGATGAAATCTTGGTCAGGAGACATCCCTTCCAAGATGAAATTGTGTTCCATAGCCTTCTCGGGCGAATACGTGTTCGGCCCTGTACTGGACACGATCCTTGAAAAGGCTACGGATAAAAAGAGGGGTTTCCCTGAGGATAGGATCCCTAAAAAGAAACCTTCCTTTCGTGGTCAAAATACCCAAAGCAGTTCCTTTCGTGGTAAAGGAAAAACCGGACGTTGGAGTTACCCCAAAGGGGGGAGAGGTAGAGGGTTCTTGCTTAATCCCCAAAACAAGGGCGGTGAGAAACTGTGACGCCAGGATAGGGGGAAGACTATCCCTACATTTTGCTCAGTGGCAACAGACTTCTCCGAGCCTCTGGGTGCAAAATCTGGTCAAGTTTGGATACAAAATAGAACTATCTTCCCCCCCTCCGAACGTATTTCTGATTTCTCACCACCCTTCTCCTTTTCAGTACAGCCGGATCTGGAAGGAGGTCCAAAATCTTCTGGACCTAGGAGTAGTAATTCCAGTTCCCGAACTTCAACGAGGGCGGGGGTTCTACTCCAGCCTCTTCTTGGTAAAAAAGCCGGGGGGCGCCTTCCGCATGATCATAAATCTAAAGAGGCTAAACAAATTTGTGATCTACAAAAGGTTCAAGATGGAATCTTTAAATTCTACCATCCCCTTAATCCAAAAGGATGCGTCCCTCTGTACAATCGACCTGAAGGACGCATATTATCATGTTCCCATTCACTCCCAGTCTCAGAGGTTCCTGCGCTTTGCAGTAAGGGATCACGAGGGGTCTGTTCACCACTTCCAGTTCGTGGCTCTCCCCTTCGGGCTGGCCTCAGCCCCAAGGATTTTCACGAAACTGGTGGTAGAGATGGTCGCCTCCCTGAGACCTCAGGGGGTGACGGTGGTCCCTTATCTAGACGACTTTCTACTTATTTCAAACACGGTAGGTCAGTCTATAGCAGATCGAGAAATCTTCTGCTCCCTTCTGACATATTTAGGTTGGGTGATAAACCTAAAGAAATCCTCCCTAGTTCCGAATATCAGGGTAAAATTCCTAGGGGTTTTGCTGGATTCAGAAAAACAAACAACATTCCTTCCGGCAGAAAGAATCCAGGACCTACAGTCATCAATCAGAGCCTTCCTGAGACGTCGCTCCTTCTCGTTCAGAGAAACGATGAGCCTTTTAGGTCAGATGACAGCCTGCATTGTAGCAGTCCCATGGTGCCAAGCCCATTACAGAGCCCTTCAGTCCTGGCTTTTAAGGAAATGGGACAAAAATCTGACCTCGTTGGACAAAAAGATCCTGATCCCGGGCCACGTAAAGTCTTCAGTCCGGTGGTGGCTTCACACAAGAAATTTAGAAAAGGGCATGGTCTGGTTCAAGACCCCAGCAGTGCATATTCAGACCGATGCCAGCCTAAAAGGATGGGGCGCAAAAATTTACTCCGATCTGTACCAGGGAGACTGGCCTCCAAGGATTGCAGCCCAGTCCTCCAACTACAGGGAGCTCAGGGCAGTTTGGGAGACAATACGAACAGCTGCTCCAAAACTACAAAACCAACATATAAAGGTCTATTCAGACAATATAACGACCGTGTCCTACCTCAGGGGGGCACACGATCTCAGAAGCTGGAATGTCTATCCAGGAAAATCTTCCTCTGGGGGGAAAAAAACGTAAAATCAATATCGGCAGTTCATTTAAAAGGAAGCCTAAACTGTGCAGCAGACTTCCTCAGCAGGACTACCATAGACCAGGGAGAATGGGCCTTAAACGCCGAGATCTTCAGTTTGATTGTCCAGAGATGGGGTCTTCCAGTAATAGACCTATTCGCCACAAGGACAAACGCAAAGGTATCAACCTTTTGCTCCCTAAACCCAAGGGACGGGCCCCTAGCGATCGACGCCTTCTCCCTGCACTGGGACTGGGTCCTTGCATATGCCTTCCCTCCATTCCCATTAATCCCAAGGGTTCTCCAGAAGATCATCAGGGACAGAGCCAGAGTAATCCTGGTCACCCCGTACTGGCCCAAGAGGAGCTGGTTCTCGATACTAACCAAACTCTCTCCACAGGAAGCATTTATTCTCCCAAGGAGAAAGGATATCCTGATCCAGGGGCCGGTTCTCCATCCCCATCCGGAAATCTTCAGCCTCTCGGCCTGGATCCTGAGTCCAACCTCCTAAGGCAGAGAGGTCTCTCTGAGGGTGTTATATCTACCTTAAAGGCCAGCAGAAAGAAGGTGACTAACTCCATTTATTTCAAGATCTGGAAAAGATTCTGCACCTGGTCGGGCGACGAAGCCCCAGATCAAACCAGACCAAATATACAGAAGATTCTGGATTTCCTTCAGAAGGGACTAGAGTTAGGGTTAAGTCCTTCTACCCTGAGAGTCCAGGTCTCAGCACTTAGCGCCTACTTCGATTCCGAATTGGCCAGCCATAGATGGATCCAAAGATTCCTAAGGTCTGCAGCCAGACTAAGACCGTCCCTCAGATCGAGGATGCCTACCTGGGACTTAAACATCGTCCTTAGAGGACTCACAGGTCCACCCTATGAACCCATGGACGCAAGTTCCCTGAAGAATCTTTCTCATAAGGTGGCTTTTCTTATAGCCATAACATCAGCAAAAAGACTGAGTGAGATCCAGGCATTGTCAATAAGACAACCATATCTCAGGGTACAGGAGGACCGTATCACCTTGAGGCTAGACCCTACATTTTTGCCAAAGGTAGTAACAGACTTCCATAGGAACCAGGAGATCATTCTGCCCTCCTTCTGTGTAGATCCTAAAAATTCTGGTGAGGAACGTTTCCATACGCTAGACGTCAGACAAGCAGTACTAAAATACCTAGAGGTCACTAAGAACCTGAGGAAGGTGGACAACTTATTAGTGCTCTTCGGTGGTAAGAATAAAGGGAAGACAGCTTCCAGATCTACCATTGCCCGTTGGGTAAGACAGACTATTACAGACTGCTACAAGATCGAGGGCATCAGTTGTCCAGAGGTCATTCGGGCTCACTCCACAAGAGCGGTATCTGCCTCCTTCGCTGAAAGGGCAGGAGCTTCCTTAAATCAAATATGCCAGGCTGCTACCTGGTCTAATGTTAATACCTTCATTAAACATTATAGGCTCGACTTATCCAGGTCCTCCGACCTCGCATTTGGTCGCAAGGTCCTTCAGGCCGTTGCCCCACCCTAGTTCATATATAATCTGTTATGTCTCTCTGGGCCGTCATGGTGGTGAAGTGGAAAGCCGGAATTAGACTTACCGGTAATTCATTTTCCACGAATCCACCATGACGGCATGATATCCCGCCCTAAAAAAACAAAAAAAAAAAAAACAAAAAAAAAAACAAAAACCTTGGTATGAGGTAATACCAAAAAAAAAAAAAAAAAAAAACACAACACTTTGAGTTGTCTCACTTGTAAACTGGTGATTGTAGCACTATAATCTGGAACTCACTGGTGAATGGTGGTGGGAGGGGTCCTTTTAAACCTATCTCTGTTCCTGCCCCTACAGAGGTCAGGGGTCAATCTCTCTGGGCCGTCATGGTGGATTCGTGGAAAATGAATTACCGGTAAGTCTAATTCCGGCTTTTGTTTATTTTTACTTGAAACTTTTAATTTTGGGGGGAAAAACTTTATTTTTTCAACTTTTTTTCACTTTATTTTTTGTCCCACTTTGGGACTTGAACTTTGGGGGGTACATTCCTTTACAATGCATTCCAATACTTCTATTTTGGAATGCATTGCCTGTATGAGTAATACTGTGTGTATTACTCATACAGCTTCCGGGGCCTGTGAGATCCAGGGGGCTGGATCTCACAGGCTCTTCAACGGAAGGCAGTGCGCTGCCTTCCATGCCATGGGGTCCTCCCCACAGCCGCATGGGGACCCTATGACGCCGCCGCAACCGCAGGTAAAGCCCCAATCCGCAGGTCTGAATTGACCTACGGTTTGCGGCGATCGCCCCCCCCCCCCCCAGGCGTTGTGACAGGATGCCTGCTGAATGATTTCAGCGGGCATCCTGTTCTGATTAACCCCCGCCGCAGTCGCGGTTTAATCCCATGACGTACCGGTACGTCATGCGTCCCTAAGGGGTTAAGGACCAGTTCAGGTCGGAAGTCACTTTCTGAGGCATACATAATAGAAACCACCCAAAACTGACCCCATTCTAGAAACGACACCCTTCAAGGTATTAAAAACTGATTTTACAAACGTTGTTAACCCTCTAGGTGTTCCACAAGAATTAATTGAAAATGGATATGAAATTTCAGAATTCTTCGGCAGATTTTCCATTTTAATCATTTTCTTTCTGCCAACAAAGCCAGGATTAAAGAAGCTTTCTCCTTTCGGACAATGGGGGCATATCGCTAGGATATTCCCCCACCGCTGGGACCCACACCTATATCGAGACCGGAACCCCTAAAGTTAAGGAGAGCGCACTGCGCATGCGCAGCCGCTCTCCATTCATTTCTATGGGGCTGCCAAAAATAGCCGAGCGCTGGCTCATCTACTACAGTCTGCCTCATAGAAATGAATGGGAGCATGGGCCGCGCATGCACGGCACGCTCCCATTCACTTCTATGGGAGAGGCGAGGATTAGCGCTTGGTGGATGGACCCTGGGAAATCTGGGGTCCTCCAGCCACAGCTCTCCCTGCTCCGTTCTCGCTATAGGTGTGGGTCCCAATGGTGGGACCCGCACCTATCAGACAATGGGGGCATATACTAGCGATATGCCCCCATTGTCTAAGATGGGAATACCCCTTTAATAGCCAAACTAAACTCAATATTTATTGCCCTGATTCTGTAGTTTACAGAAACACCCCATATGTGTTTAAAAACTGCTGTATGGCCACATGACAGGGGCGCAGAAAGAAAGGAACGCTATATGTTTTTTGGAGGACAGATTTCACGGGGATAATTTTAACTTGCCATGTAACATTTGAAGACCCCCTGAGTACAAACTACAAAAAAGTTACCCCATTTTGGAAACTACAGGATATTGTGGCAGTTGTGTTGGTACTATTTTTAAGGGTACAGATGATTTTTTGGTTGCGCTATATTAGTTTTTGTGAGGCAAGGTGACAAAAAAATATCTGTTTTGCCACTGTTTTTATTTTGTTATTTACAACGTTCATCTGTCATGTTAGATCATGAGCTATTTTTATAGAGCAGGTTGTTACGGATGCGACAATACAAAATATGACAAAACTTTTTTTGGTTTTGTTTCAGTTTTACATAATAAAGCATTTTTGAGACTTTTTTTATCTTAATTTTTTTTTACGATGTTCACCTGAGGGGTTAAATCATGTGATATTTTTAAACCATGTGATACGGACACGATGATACCTAATATGTATACTTTTTATTTATTTATTTTAGTTTTATACACGAATATCATTTTTTTAAACAAAAAATAAACAAATCATGTTTTATTGTCACCATAGTCTAAGAGCCATATTTTTTATCTATTTTTTTAAAAAAAAAATTTTTTTATGGTGTTCACCTGAGGGGTATTTTCATAGAGCAGGTTTTTACGGACACGGCGATACCTAATATGTATACTTTTTTATTTTTTTTTACATATAACACAATAAAAGCATTTTTTTAAACAAAAAAAAAAATCATATTTTAGTGTCTCCATAATCTGAGAGCCATGGTCTTATTTTTTGGGCGATTGTCCTATGTAGGGGCTCATTTTTTTTTTTATTTTTTTTTGCTTGGTGTTACATTTTTTGTGATCGGACGGGGTGGATCATTTGATATATTTATAGAGCCGGTTGTTACGGACATGGTGATACCTAATATGTGCTGATTTTCTTTTATTTTTTATTTTTATTGTTTTTTTACTTGAAACTTTATTAATTTTTTTTCAAATACCTTACTTTTTTTTTTTTTTTTTTTTTTTTTTTACTTTATTTCTGCTCCACTCTGGGACTTCAACTTTTGGGGGTCTGATCCCTCCTGCAATACATTACAATACATCTGTATTGTAATCCATTGCCTGTTTGTGTAGTACAGTGAGTAGTACACAAACAGGTTGCCTAGGAGACCCAGCCTGAGGCTGTCCCTCCAGCACCCGTAGAAGGCAGGTCCCGATGCCATGCTGGGCATTGGGCAGCCTCTGCACGGCATCGGGCTGTCTTGTCACACATCGGGTCCCCGCCACAGCAGCGCGGGGACTGAATTTGCTGCTTCACCCGTCAGCATAGACCGTTGCATAGAATGGGTAATCCGCAGGCATTGCTGTAAACAGCAATGCCGGTGGATACAGCAGGGACTGCTGGACCCCTGCCGTGATTGGGTGCGCATTCTGTCAATGCATCCCCCGCCCTACATTAAAGGGTTTTTCCAAGATTTTGATACTGATGACCAATCCTCTGGTCCCCCAGAGGATAGGTCATAGTATCAAAATCCCAGAAAACCCCTTTAAGTTTGTGGGTGTAATGTGAATTTTTCTTTAAATTAAAGGGGTATGAATACTTTATACTTTTCAAGGCACTGTAGTTATCTTGTTTTGTTTTTGGGGCAAGTTGGCTCTATTTTAATTTTATATTATAAATTTTATATCCATTACTTATGTTTGCTATTGTGGGAGGTTTATAGAGGGCACAAACCTGGTATAGTTTCCTCTACCTCAATAAAAAAAAAAAAAAAAGTAATATGATAGTATGTGGGAAAACAGCTACCTCCTCCTGTGGATGATATGGCAATTTATAAATGATTACTGTAGGTGCTTAATATGGATTTATTAGAAAAAATGCCCAACTTTTCAACTATTGTCAATTGTGAAGCTAAGTGAGGAATGTTTAAAATTGAGGGTTAAAAAAAACTGCGTGTAATAAAATAAAACAAATCTCCCACCAGTGACCTAGCAGTCCTCGTTGTGGCCAGTGATTGGCTGCTGATCCTGTGCCTACAGTACATGACTAGTGTTGAGCGAACTTGTGTTTTAAGTTCGGCCTCTAAAGTTCGGGTTATCGAAGAATCGCGTTATGGATTCCGCTACCCCACGGACCATAACGGAATTTAGAATCCATAGCGCGATTCTTCGATAACCCGAACTTTCGAGGCCAAACTTAAAACACAAGTTCGCTCAACACTTTAGATGAGCCCACCCAGGATGTTAACCACCTCAGCCCCCCTAGCTGAAACACCCTTAATGACCAGACCACTTTTTACACTTCTGCACTACACTACTTTCACCGTTTATTGCTCGGTCATGCAACTTAACACCCAAATAAATTTTACCTCCTTTTCTTCTCACTAATAGAGCTTTCATTTGGTGATATTTCTTTGCTGCTGACATTTTTACTTTTTTTGTTATTAATCGAAATTTAACCATTTTTTTTTGCAAAAAAATGAAATTTTTCACTTTCAGTTGTAAAATTCTTTTAAAAAAAACCCGACATCCATATATACATTTTTCGCAAAATTTATTGTTCTACATGTCTTTGATTAAAAAAAAAATGTTTGGGTAAAAAAAATGGTTTGGGTAAAAGTTATAGCGTTTACAAACTATGGTACAAAAATGTGAATTTCCGCTTTTTGAAGCAGCTCTGAATTTCTGAACACCTGTCATGTTTCCTGAGGTTCTACAATGCCCAGACAGTAGAAAAACCCCACAAATGACCCCATTTCGGAAAGTAGACACCCTAAGGTATTCCCTGATGGGCATAGTGAGTTCATAGAACTTTTTATTTTTTGTCACAAGTTAGCGGAAAATGTCACGTGGGGTAGTTATACTGCCCTGGCATTTTAGGGGCCCAAATGCTTGAGACCAAAATTTCAATCTTTCATGGACTCAATATGCCCCTCAGCGAATACCTTGGGGTGTCTTCTTTCCAAAATGGTGTTATTTGTGGGGTGTTTGTACTGCCCTGGCATTTGAGGGTCTCCGCAATCATTACATGTATGGCCAGCATTAGGAGTTTCTGCTATTCTCCTTATATTGAGCATACATGTAATGAGATTTTTTTTTTCCGTTCAGCCTCTGGGCTGAAAGAAAAAATGAACTGCACAGATTTCTTCATTCGCATCGATCAATGTGGATGAAAAAATCTCTGCCAAAAAAAAAGGAGGGGAAAGGCGTCTGCCAGGACATAGGAGCTCCGCCCAACATCCATACCCACTTAGCTCGTATGCCCTGGCAAACCTGATTTCTCGATTCACATCAATCGATGTGGATGAATAAATCATTGCCGGAATTTATATATATATATATATATATATATATATATATATATATATATATATATATATATATATATATATATATATATACATATACACACACACACACACACAGTGTTTGCCAAAGCATATGAACACCGCCGCCTCCTCGGCAAACGTATCTTTTACTGCAGAGGAGAAATCTCGTCTTGCAGCGCCGCATACACCGACTTTTGTGTAATCTGACAGCAGCGCAATGCTTCTGTCAGAATGCACATCAGTGCTGCAGCTAGTCGATCGGTTGGTCTACCAACAAAGAAAAACAAAAAAAAACAGGCCGCAACACAATAAATTTTATTAACTTTATAATAACTTTTGAACAGAACATATAAACTTTATTTAACTTTTGAAACTGAACGTTAACTTTTTTGCTTGCTGGTGTTTTTTTTTTTACCTTTATAGGACAAACCTCTCCTTCCCCATGGGACAATGTGCAAAGCGCAAATCGACTAAAGATTTGGCGAAGAGCGTTATGCACTTTGTCCCAGGTGAAATGAGAGGTTTGCAGCAGCTGTGTGTGAGCCGTGTGAGCCCTGTGTGCCTGTCCTGTGAGATGTGATCCCTATGCTAAGTGTACCTGTGTGTGGTACTTCCAGAAACACTCTCCAAAGCATAGGGCAGGGTGGTCAGGGCAGTCAGGACAGAAATAGCGGGTGTCACGCCTTATTCCACTCCTGCTACAGACACAACATCTTTTTCGGGGTGACGGTTGGGTTGAGGTACCGGAAACGACACTGAGGAAATGTCGCTCGTGTAGACGGCTAACTACACTGGTGGATGGGGCCACGGAACCTCCTGGATACAGGAGGTTCTCGATTGATCTCTTCCTGAAATTTGAGGAAGGATCCTGTTCTCCCAGCCTTACTGTAGAGAACAAAACTATTATATGCAGCCAATTGAATTAAATATACAGACACCTTCTTATACCAGCGTCTGGTGCGTCGGGAAACTAAATACGGAGACAACATCTGGTCATTGAAGTCCACCCCTCCCATGAGCAAATTATAGTCGTGGACACAGAGGGGCTTTTCAATGACACTGGTTGCTTGCTCAATTTTGATTGTCGTGTCTGCGTGAATGGAGGAGAGCATGTAAACGTCACGCTTGTCTCTCCATTTCACCACGAGCAGTTCGCGCGGCGCCACAGCAGCCAATCTGTTCTAGGAACAAATGCCTGAAGAGGGCCACACTTGTGTAGAAATTGTCCACATAAAGACGGTACCCCTTGCCAAATAAGGGTGACACCAAGTCCCAGACTGTCTTCCCACTGCTCCCCAGGTAGTCAGGGCAACCGACCGGCTCCAGGGTCTGATCTTTTCCCTCATAGATCCGAAATTTGTGGGTATAGCCTGTGGCCCTTTCACAGAGCTTATTCAATTTGACCCCATACCGGGCGCGCTTGCTTGGGATGTATTGTTTGAAGCCAAGGCGCCCGGTAAAATGTATTAGGGACTTGTCTACGCAGATGTTTTGCTCAGGGGTATACAAATCTGCAAATTTCTGGTTGAAGTGGTCTATGAGGGGCCGAATTTTGTGGAGCTGGTTAAAAGCTGGGTGGCCTCTGGGACGGGAGGTGGTGTTATCGCTAAAGTGCAGGAAACGCAGGATGGCCTCAAATCGTGCCCTGGACATAGCAGCAGAGAACATGGGCATGTGATGAATTGGGTTCGTGGACCAATATGACCGCAATTCATGCTTTTTGGTTACACCCATGTTGAGGAGAAGGCCCAGAAATTTTTTTAATTTGGAAACTTGGACCGGTTTCCACCGAACTCCAGACTGGGCGGTGAAAGGGGGAACTAATGGTGCAGCTGAAGTTGGGGACTGCCAATCAGGATTTGCCAGCACCTCAGGGATTCTAGGGGGTCTACGGGCCTGTCTGTGCGGTGGCTGCGACGGGGTAACTACTGCACGTGCCACCGTATCAGCTTCAACTGCCCTTCTGGTGCTCGCCACTTCACCATGTTGTACGGCAGTACTGGTACTAAGTCCAGGATGGGCTGCGCTACTGGTGTATGCCTCACCACGTAATCCGACAGCGCCAGCCCCACTCTGCTGCCCTTGAAGCGGATCCTGCGCAACCTGTGGTCTAGCGACACGGGACTGGGTACGCCTGGTGGTATCAGGGACCTCAACCTCCTCGTCCGAACTTTGGGTCAGACTACCACTGCTTTCTACAGGTTCATATTCTGACCCACTAGATTCATCAGATGAGCGGTCCCATTCCTCATCTGACTGGGTCAGAAGCCTGTAGGCCTCTTCTGAAGAATTCCCCCTGTTTGACATTTGGGCAACTAAATTTAGGGGTATTCTCTGAGACTACCCAAGAAAAAAAGCAAGCCTGTCTTACAAATGGGAGGCTAGCGAAGTACCGGAGGCCGCTGCGGTTGATAAAAAATATCAAAACTGATTTTTTCTTTTTTTTTTTTTTTTTTCTTTTTCGCCGCAGCGCGTGTAAAGTGATTATGCAGTGATCAAAAAATAATAATTTTTTGTCACTGCAGCGGGGCTGGCGTGGGTGAACGCACGTGTGGGCGACCGATCAGGCCTGATCGGGCAAACACTGCGTTTTGGGTGGAGGACGAACTAAGGTGACACTAATACTATTATAGTGTAAAGAAGAGGACCGGCACTCGCAAGTAGAATTTTCGCTGCTGTGGTTTATTCAGTCACTTATAAACACATAGTGACGCGTTTCAGCACATAGATAGTGCTTTCATCAGACCATACAATACACTCCTATCATTGTGTCTTCTATACATTCAAATATGTAAAGGAACTGACGTCATGAGATGTAAGGCTCCTCCCACATGGAGGCCGATACAGGTTCAGTTGTGTGCATACCATAGACCAGGCATGTCCAAACTGCGGCCCTCCAGCTGTTGCAAAACTACAACTTCCAGCATGCCATAATAGCTGTAATCTGTCCAGGCATGCTGGGAGTTGTAGTTTTTCAACAGCTGGAGGGCCGCAGTTTGGACATGCCTGCCATAGACCATGGGAGTCAATGTAAAGCGGTGGAAAAATTAAAGTCCGCTGAAAATCAAACATAAATCAAAGTATAAGCATTATGCATATTGTGCAAACGTGATCAAGCATTAGATAAAGCCAGAAATATTGTAATCCCTGTTGAGGCCTCTTGGTTCCACCGTTTGTAATCGGTGGATCCAGTATGCCTCTCTCTTTAAGAGCATTTTATTCCTATCGCCACCGCGGCGGGGTAATGGTACATTTTCGATCACTTGAAATCGCAGTTGGGATATTGCATGTCTTTTCTAGTGAAAATGGTGCGGTAAAGGAAGCAATAGATTCTCGGTGCGAATGGTGGATTTGTGTTTGCTTAATCTATCTTTGATGCGCATGGAGGTTTCACCCACATAGAGCAAACCACAGGGACATTTGAGGATGTATATGACATATTTGCTGTCACATGTGAACATGCCCTTAATTGGGATCTGTTCACCGGAATGAGGATGTGTAAGATAGGCGCCTTTAATAACACTGGAGCAGTTATTACAGTTCAGGCATGGGAATGTGCCCTGACGTGCGGTGGTCAGTGTGGTTTGTCGCAGATTTGGTTTATTGGTGCTTATATCGGCTCGAATAATTTTATCACGGATGTTGTCTGATCTTTTAAAACACATCATTGGCGGAGTCTGAAATGCCTCTATCTGGGGGTATGATCTTGAAGCTACATGCCAGTGTTTATTGATGATGCCTCTAATTTTCTGTGTCCAAGGGTGATATTTCACCACTAGTGGGATGCGCGGTGGTTTGTTTGTTTTCTCTTCCTGAGGTAGATCGAGTTTTTTCTTTTGGGTTTCTAATAGATGTCTGGGATAGCCTCTCTTGAGGAATTTATTGGTCATCTCTTTCATCCTTGTTTTACAGATGTCAGGATCCGTGACGATCCTTTTTACACGTTGGTACTGTGAAAAGGGGATACCTTTTTTAATTGCTGGGGGGTGACTGCTTGTGAAGTTAAGCAAACTGTTACGATCCGTTTCTTTGGTGAATAGATCGGTGCACACCGTGCCATCGTCACTGTGTATTACCCACGTGTCCAGAAAATATATTTTCCGATGATCAAAGTGCATGGTGAACTGTAGTTCACTCCAAACGGAGTTAAGGTAGAGATTGAACTCCGTGAGGGATCGAACGTCGCCCCGCCATACACAAAACACGTCATCAATGAATCGACGCCAAAATGTACAGTGTTTCAAAAATAATGGATTAGACAAATTCACTCTCAAATGATGACATGTAGCTATTTGCATAAGGCGGCGCGACGTTCGATCCCATCGCGGTCCCGCGGCACTGTTGGAAAAACGTATCTTGAAATAAAAAATACATTTTTTCTAGTATGAATTTTAAAAGGGTCAGAAAAAATTCTTTTTGGGGTGCTGTGTGATGGCTGGTGTTAAGCAATCTAGACGCTGCTTCCAGGCCTTTATCATGCGTGATGGAGGTGTAGAGGCTGCATACATCAAAAGTGACGAGTATGCAGTCTCCATCCATTTTAAGGAGGCAGACCTCACTCAGAAAATGTCCTGTGTCGCGTATATAGGAAGGTGATTGTACAGTCAAAGGTGTGAGGATTTTCTCAAGAAAAATGGCAGGGGGGGGAGAGGATTGAGTCAGATGAGGCCACTATGGGGCGTCCAGGTGGTCTTATCATGGATTTGTGAATTTTAGGAACGGTGTAAAATACCGGTGTGATTGGATGCTGATTTATTAAAAATTTATCAAGTAGATGGTTCAGTGCATGTTTCTCTTCTGAAGTTAAATTGTATCTTATATGTAAATGACCCTGTCTACAATGTTGCAACAAAGTATTGACATCACGTTGAACTAAACTAGCAAAAGTTTCCACAGGGTGATATATTTTTGGTGGTGAAAAATGACTTTTTATTCTCAATGCAAATTGTTTCAGGGTTAGTTGATCAGAATGTTCCTCAGTACTGATGCGGTCATCAATAGTATCATTGTCATTTTTGCAAAAATGTGCTTTAAGGCGCAGATTGCGAAAAAAACGCTGAAGGTCTATATCTAAAGCAAAGGTGTCCAGGACATTTTCTGAGTGAGGTCTGCCTCCTTAAAATGGATGGAGACTGCATACTCGTCACTTTTGATGTATGCAGCCTCTACACCTCCATCACTCATGATAAAGGCCTGGAAGCAGCGTCTAGATTGCTTAACACCAGCCATCACACAGCACCCCAAAAATAATTTTTTCTGACCCTTTTAAAATTCATACTAGAAAAAAATTATTTTTTATTTCAAGATACGTTTTTCCAACAGTGCCGCGGGACCGCGATGGGATCGAACATCGCGCCGCCTTATGCAAATAGCTACATGTCATCATTTGAGAGTGAATTTGTCTAATCCATTATTTTTGAAACACTGTACATTTTGGCGTCGATTCATTGATGACGTGTTTTGTGTATGGCGAGGCGACGTTCGATCCCTCACAGAGTTCAATCTCTACCTTAACTCCGTTTGGAGTGAACTACAGTTCACCATGCACTTTGATCATCGGAAAATATATTTTCTGGACACGTGGGTAATACACAGTGACGATGGCACGGTGTGCACCGATCTATTCACCAAAGAAACGGATCGTAACAGTTTGCTTAACTTCACAAGCAGTCACCCCCCAGCAATTAAAAAACGTATCCCCTTTTCACAGTACCAACGTGTAAAAAGGATAGTCACGGATCCTGACATCTGTAAAACAAGGATGAAAGAGATGACCAATAAATTCCTCAAGGCTATCCCAGACATCTATTAGAAACCCAAAAGAAAAAACTCGATCTACCTCAGGAAGAGAAAACAAACAAACCACCGCGCATCCCACTAGTGGTGAAATATCACCCTTGGACACAGAAAATTAGAGGCATCATCAATAAACACTGGCATGTAGCTTCAAGATCATACCCCCAGATAGAGGCATTTCAGACTCCGCCAATGATGTGTTTTAAAAGATCAGACAACATCCGTGATAAAATTATTCGAGCCGATATAAGCACCAATAAACCAAATCTGCGACAAACCACACTGACCACCGCACGTCAGGGCACATTCCCATGCCTGAACTGTAATAACTGCTCCAGTGTTATTAAAGGCGCCTATCTTACACATCCTCATTCCGGTGAACAGATCCCAATTAAGGGCATGTTCACATGTGACAGCAAATATGTCATATACATCCTCAAATGTCCCTGTGGTTTGCTCTATGTGGGTGAAACCTCCATGCGCATCAAAGATAGATTAAGCAAACACAAATCCACCATCCGCACCGAGAATCTATTGCTTCCTTTACCGCACCATTTTCACTATGCAATATCCCAACTGCGATTTCAAGTGATCGAAAATGTACCATTACCCCGCCGCGGTGGCGATAGGAATAAAATGCTCTTAAAGAGAGAGGCATACTGGATCCACCGATTACAAACGGTGGAACCAAGAGGCCTCAACAGGGATTACAATATTTCTGGCTTTATCTAATGCTTGATCACGTTTGCACAATATGCATAATGCTTATACTTTGATTTATGTTTGATTTTCAGCGGACTTTAATTTTTCCACCGCTTTACATTGACTCCCATGGTCTATGGTATGCACACAACTGAACCTGTATCGGCCTCCATGTGGGAGGAGCCTTACATCTCATGACGTCAGTTCCTTTACATATTTGAATGTATAGAAGACACAATGATAGGAGTGTATTGTATGGTCTGATGAAAGCACTATCTATGTGCTGAAACGCGTCACTGTGTTTATAAGTGACTGAATAAACCACAGCAGCGAAAATTCTACTTGCGAGTGCCGGTCCTCTTCTTTACATTGTTTGCTGGGACGCCGACCTATTGACACGTGCACCGCAACCATCACAAAGCAGTGCCGACCCTTATCTTCAACATAATACTATTATAGATCTGACTGTGATCAATTTTGATCACTTCCAGATACTATAAAAGTACAAAAGCTGATAAGCGATACGCTAATCAGCGAATAAGTGAGTGCGGTTGGCTGGGCGCCAAACGATCGCTAAACTACCTAACCAAGGGGCCTAAACTATCCCTAAGGCTGGGTTCACACCTGAGCGTTTTACAGCGCGTTCCTACGCGCTGTAAAACGCACAACAGGCAAGAACCAATGATTCCCTATGGGAATGGTTCACACCTGGGCGTTTTACAGCGCGTACGATCGCGCTGTAAAACGCCCGACGCTCAAACAAGTACAGGAGCTTTTTTTGGCGCGTTTGACGCGCGTTTGGGCCATAGACTCTTTGGACAACACTGCTGTCAATCACCCAAACGCGCGTTTACTGTTACAAAAAACGCGCATAAAAACGCGCGACAAAAACGCGCGACTAAAACGCGCGTTTGAGAAACGCTCAGGTGTGAACCCAGCCTAAAACCTAACAGTCAATACCAGTGGGAAAAAAAAGTGACAGTTTACACTGATCACTTTTTTCCTTTCACTAGGTGATTGACAGGGGTGATCAAGGGGTTAATTGGGCTGCTGGGGGGTGATCTGGGGCTAAGGTGTAGTGTTTGGTGCTACTCACTGTGATGCCTGCTCCTCTGCTGAGACCAACCGACGAAAAGGACCAGCAGGGAAGCCATTTAACACATCATATTTACAAATATAAGGTGTTAGATGGCTTCTGATTTGAGATTTTAAAAATCGTTAGCTTGCCAGCAACGATCATTGGCTGGCAGGCTGGTGACGTGACCCCTCTCTAACTTTTGCCGGCCCGCCATGCGCAGGCTCGGCTAAGCACCGTGTTTCGCGAGTTGACGCGTATATGCGTGACTGTGCCTGGAGCTGCCACCTCCGGACCGTGATCCTGCGTTAGGCGGTCCGGAGGCGGTTAACAAAAGTGGGCAGGAACCACTTACACTCTGGAACAGTGGGTAATTTAAGAGGTGATTTCTGTGTGGGTGTGTTTCTTTTATTAAATTACATTTGCATTGAACTATCCTAAAAGATTTACAAAAGCAGTTTGTCATTAATGGTTTTCACACCCATATATAGCAATATCAAACTTTTACCAAATTTTTTTTTTGTATTTCTACCATGCGTATACGTTTACCACCATAATACATGTATTTGTCAAACTGCTATTTACTGTTTAAAATATTTTGTTAAATATATGAAAATGAATAACCACTTTCTTGTCAAAAGTTAAAGGGATTGTCCAGCATGTTCAAAGTGAAAGCCTATCCTCAGCATAGGCCATCACTAAAGGGTGTGTTAGACACCCCCATCCGGTAGACTGTTGTCGGGAGGGAAGCGTTCCTTCCTGGCAATCGCCTGCTAGCTAGTGGAGGAGACTGTTGCTATTACATGCAGCGATCTTATCCACAACATGGGGAGGAGTGATCATTGCTCATCCCCATGCTGTACAGTGGTTTGCCGGCGTCAGATCGTAATTAGAAAACACAATCTGCCGCCGGCAAATCCTAATCTTTCAACATGCTGAAAGATCTGGATTGCCCGATAAACGAGCATTTGCTTGTTCATCGGGCAATCGTCGGCAGTATCACACTGCAAGATGATTGCTAACGAACGTTTATATGAACACTCATTATCGATCATCAGGCAGAAAATCTGCCCATTTAATACACCCTTAACTGATCAGCATGTCTCCAAAAATCAGCTCCAGAACTACACAGCCCTGCCCACATTGTAGTGGACAGTGCTGTCACTGCAGCTCTGCTACCATTTCATTTTAACAGCACCATTACCAAAACTGAATTTTGAAATTCTCTCTCCATGCAGGGTTATAGAGTTCTCTCAATTTTGTGCTTTTTTTTTTTTTCCAGCTGTGACAGCGGAAGAGGTATCCCATGCAATGACAGAAGGGGAAGAAATCACAGCTGCTCCAACAAAGATCTCAAGTACAGAAAATGGTTCACCAGGACCTACACCAGAACATACTTGTGGAGAGGTGACTGCTGAGTCTGAAAGCGACTTACTAAACTTCAGCATGGAAGAAACAAAGTGAGTATTGTACTTGGGAAAGACCCTGTAGAGGGTTATAAAGTTACCATGGGTGCATGAATGTCACTTTTGTTTCACCATTACTTACTTGGAGTGCCGCAGATTTTATTTGGATGTCTTGGAACCTGGGGTCAAGGTTATGTATGTTGGCACACAACACTTTGGATTATTTTTAGCTTTTGAGTGCTATACGGTATATGCCATATTTTTCGCCCTATAAGATGCATTGGCCCATAAGACGCACCTAGGTTTTTGAGGAGGAAAAAAGGAAAAAAAAAATATTTTGAACCAAAAGGTGTGCTTTTAGTGGGGTTTGAACTAATGGTGTCTGTGGATGACACTATTATGGTGTCTGTGGATGACACTGTTATGGGGGGTCTGTGGATGACACTGTTATGGGGGGTCTGTGGATGACACTGTTATGGGGGGTCTGTGGAAGACGCACTGTTATGGGGGGGTCTGTGGAAGACGCACTGTTTTGGGGGGGTCTGTGGAAGACGCACTGTTATGGGGGGGGTCTGTGGAAGACGCACTGTTATGGGGGGGGTCTGTGGAAGACGCACTGTTATGGGGGGGGTCTGTGGAAGACGCACTGTTATGGGGGGGTCTTTGGAAGACGCACTGTTATGGGGGGGTCTGTGGAAGACGCACTGTTATGGGGGGGTCTGTGGAAGACGCACTGTTATGGGGGGGGTCTGTGGAAGATGCACTGTTATGGGGGGGTCTGTGGAAGACGCACTGTTATGGGGGGGTCTGTGGAAGACGCACTGTTATGGGGGGGTCTGTGGAAGACGCACTGTTATGGGGGGGTCTGTGGAAGACGCACTGTTATGGGGGGGTCTGTGGAAGACGCACTGTTATGGGGGGGTCTGTGGAAGACGCACTGTTATGGGGGGGTCTGTGGAAGACGCACTGTTATGGGGGGGTCTGTGGAAGACGCACTGTTATGGGGGGGTCTGTGGAAGACGCACTGTTATGGGGGGGTCTGTGGATTACGCACTGTTATGGGGGGGTCTGTGGATTACGCACTGTTATGGGGGGGTCTGTGGAAGACGCACTGTTATGGGGGGTCTGTGGAAGACGCACTGTTATGGGGGGGTCTGTGGAAGACGCACTGTTATGGGGGGGGTCTGTGGAAGACGCACTGTTATGGGGGGGGTCTGTGGAAGACGCACTGTTATGGGGGGGGTCTGTGGAAGACGCACTGTTATGGGGGGGGGGTCTGTGGAAGACGCACTGTTATGGGGGGGGTCTGTGGAAGACGCACTGTTATGGGGGGGGTCTGTGGAAGACGCACTGTTATGGGGGGGGTCTGTGGAAGACGCACTGTTATGGGGGGGGTCTGTGGAAGACGCACTGTTATGGGGGGGGGTCTGTGGAAGACGCACTGTTAAGGGGGGGTCTGTGGATGGCACGGCATCGTTATGGGGCCGTCTGGGGATGGCACGGCACCGCTATGGGGCCGTCTGGGACGGCATCTTGTTTTGTAATGGCAGAGGGCCCGTCACTCACTACGTCACGCGCCTGCGCCGCCTGCTTCATTCAGAGATGTATCAGTGTAAAATTGCAGCATTCGCCGAATAAGACGCAGTGCTATTTTCCCCCCACTTTTGTGCGTCTTATAGGGCAAAAAATACGAATATATATTTAGATATTATTTATTTTTAATACTTTTTTGGGTTATGTAGAATGTAAAATCTCGGATCTAGAACAACACATTCAGATGTGCATGGCTGTATATCGCACAACATGCAGTATGTCAGATATGGCAAATTGTCAAGTATTTACATGGCTGGCAAAACCAGTGTACCTGTGAGCATGGCTCAATGCTGTCCCATCCTAGTTTGTGGTTTGTGCGCCGTTTATTTGCACATTCATTGCTACCATGTTTCAATTGGGATACATTCACATAACTGTATTTTCTTTCTGACCCTGCTCCAAATTGTTTGTGAATCTGATACAGACCTGTTAATTTCAATGGGGCTCCAAAAGATGCTGACAACCATATGTCCATTCCGCAGCCTTGTGAAACAAATAGAACATGTCCTATTTTTGTCTGTTTGGGGACAAAAATAGGCATTTCTTACATAAGGCAGGATGTGCTGATCCACAGAATACGGAACTCACACAGACGGTATCTGTGTTTTGCGGACATGAAAACTGCTACAGTCATGTGAATGTAGCCATAGTCGACACATGGGTTGATCATGTTGTTGTGTTCACATCACCCAATTGGACGGCCTTTGGTTTGTCCTCCTTACTCAATCTATGAATAAGGTGTTGTGTATATTTTAACCCTTTCATGACCAAAGGTCATTGATGCCCCAGTGTCCAGGTGAAAATTTACAAATCTGACATGTCACTTTGTGGTAATAGCTTTGGAACACTTATTTATCCAAGCCATTCTGAGATTGTTTTCTCGTGACACATTGTACTTCATGACACATTGTACTTCATGACAGTTATAAATTTGAGTCAATATTTACCTTTTAGTTATGAAAAAAATCCCAAATTTACCCAAAATTTTGAAAAATAAAATTTTTTCAAAATTTCTATTTCGCTGCTTCTAAAACAAAGTGATACCTGATAAAATATTTATTACCTAACATTCCCCATATGTTTACTTTATGTTGGCATCATTTTGGAAATCTCATTTTATTTTTTTAGGACGTTAGAAGGCTTAGAAGTTTAGAAGCAATTCTTAAAATTTTTACGAAAATTTCCAAAACCCACTTTTTAAGGACCAGTTCAGGTCTGAAGTCACTTTGTGGGGCTTACATAGTGGATACCCCCCATAAATGACCCCATTGTAGAAACTACACCCCTCAAGTTACTCGAAACTGATTTTACAAACTTTGTTAACCTTTTAGGTGTTCCACAAGAATTAAAGGGAAAAAAAATTGGCAGATTTTTCATTTTATTCCATTTTTTTCTTTAACACATTGAGGGTTAACAGCCAAACCAAACTCTATTTATTACCCTGATTCAGCAGTTTACAGAAACACCCCACATGTGGTCGTAAACTGATGTAAGGGCACACGGCAGGGCGCAGAAGGAAAGGAGCGCCATATGGTTTTTGGAAGGCAGATTTTGCTGGACTGGTTTTTAGATGCCATGTGCCATTTAAAGCCCCCCTGATGTACCCTTACAGTAGAAACTCCCAAAAAGTGACCCCATTTTGGAAACTACAGGATAAGGTGGCAGTTTTATTGGTACTATTTTGGGGTACATATGATTTTTAATTTTCTCTATATTTTGTGTTTTTTGTGAGGCAAGGTAACAAAAAAATTGCTGTTTTTACAAGATTCATCTGACAGGGTAGATCATGTGCTATTTTTATAGAGCAGGTTGTTACGGACACAGTGATATCAAATATGTCTACTTTGTTTTTGTTTTTTGTTTCAGTTTTACATAATAAAGCATTTTTAAAAAATACATTTTTTGGTACCTTTTTGGGTACATATGATTTTTTTTGATCATTCATGATTACACTTTATGGGGCAAGGTGACCAAAAAATTGGCTGTTTTGGAACAGTTTTTATCTATTTATTTTTACAGCATTCATCTGAAGGGTTAGGTCATGTGACATTTTTATATAGCAGATTGTTACGGACGTGGCAATACCTAATATGTATACTTTTTCTTTATTTAAGTTTTACACAATAATAACATTTCTGAAACCCAAAAAATTATGTTTTAGTGTCTCCATAGTCTGAGAGCCATAGCTTTTTTTTTTTTTTTTTTTTTTTTTTCCGGGCGATTGTCTTAAATAGGGTATCATTTTTTGCGGGATGAGGTGACTGTTTGGTACTATTTTGGGGTGTATACGCCTTTTTGATCGCTTGTGATGTAAGGTGACAAAAATGACTTTTTTTTTGTTGTTATTTTTTATGGTGTTTATTGGACGGGGTCGATCATGTGATATATTTATACAGACGGTCGTTAGGGACCCGGTGATACCTAATATGTGTGTTTTCGTTTTTTTGCATGTTTTATAGGAAAAGGCAATTTTTTTTTTATTTAAATTTTATTTATTTATTTTTACTTTTATTATTTTCACAATTTTTTTTTTATTTTTTTTTAACAAGTCCCTCTTGGATCTTGAAGATCCAGTGGGGCTGATGGCTGTACTATACTTTGCAATGCTCTTGCATTGCAAAGTATAATACCAGATTTCCTGTAAGTGGCAACACCGGACGCCTTTGCAAAGCGGGGGCGCAGCAGCCCCTATGGTGGAGAGAGGGAGCCCCTCCCTCTATTAACCCCATGGATGCCGCGGCATCTAAGGGGTTACAGCAGAGTGTCAGCATAGAGCTGACACTCGCTGCTGATGGCAGCTCAAGTATGGAGCCGCCACCATCACACAGCAGGGGGACTGCGTCGGCGGCAAGGGGCACAAATGGGGCATGGCTGGAAACGGTGGGTATGGCCAGCATGGACGGGGCACAGATAGGGGCAGGATAAATGTATTGGGCGGGGAGGGGGCAGGGCACGATGCATGGACGAACCGTATCAGGGGCAGGCAGAGGCAGGGCCCACGGTGGTGAGGGGGGGGTTGGAGGCGCACAGGAAGGGGGCACAGATCGGGGGCACCAGGACACATTACCTGATTTCAGGCTCTGATCGGCAGAGTGCAGATCAGAGCCTGAAACCGGCATTTTAGCACTGTTGCGATCCGATTGGTTAGTCTGCACAGACTAACCAATCGGATCGATTGCCGGCAAGGGACCACTCTGATTGGTCCCTTGCCGGCATTACTGCACTGTATGCTGTCCGTGACAGCAGCAGGGCACGGGCAGAAGCTTTAATCCAAGCGCTTTGCAGTGCTTGGATTAAAGAGCTGGCTTGACATTTATACACGTGGTAGCTGCACGGGGCATCTGCAAATATCACGTATATAAACGGATTGCAGTCGTGAAGGGGTTAACTATGTAGTATTACAATTTAGATCTTTCCTCATAGATGGGCGCTGGATTGAAATGCAGGCTCCATTTCTGTTGACTACAGTTTGAAAGGGGTTGTCTAAACCGGGGAGAAAAGTATTCACTCTTCAATTATGTAACTCCAAAAGGTGGATTTTTGCTGTTGACATTCAGGCATAATTAAGTGTTGAAAGAGTTAGGCTACTTTCACACTGGCGTTCTGGCTTTCCGTTTGAGATCCGTTCAGGGCTCTCACAAGCGGTCCAAAATGGATCAGTTTTGCCCTAATGCATTCTGAATGGAAAAGGATCCGCTCAGAATGCATCCGTTTTGCCTTCATTCCATCTCCATTCCGCTATGGAGACGGACACCAAAACGCTGCTTGCAGCGGTTTGGCGTCCGTCTGACAAAACTGAGCGAAAATGTAAGTCAATGGGCACGGATGAGTTTTCTATGACACAATCTGGCACAATAGAAAACAGATCTGTCCTCCATTGACTTTCAATGGTGTTCAAGACTTGGCTATGTTAAAGATAATACAAACGGATCTGTTCTGAACGGATGCAGACGGTTGTATTATCTGAATGGATCAGTCTGTGCAGATCCATGACGGATCCGCATCTAACGCGAGTCTGAAAGTAGCCTTAGACTGAAATACAAGTATCTTATACAGTGATTTTATTTTTTTCATAAAAGGCATTTCAATATTTCCTATCGGGAGAACGACTCATCTATCTCGGGTTCCACGATCCTATAGTTAATATAATACTTTTACAATTTCTGCAGCTATCTGGAAATGTTCCCAAAAGGCCAAATATTTTTTTTAAAAATCTATCAAAACTTGACCAACAAATTTTTCATCTAACTGTAACATAAAGCTGCACGCTTGACCCCAACATCTGCTGTAACATGCTTGTTAGCGGGCCACAAAATACTTTAGATTGTAGACTGATGTTTGCCAGATATAGGTGTGAATTGCTGCAAGTTATGCTCAGCAGAGGGAAACTTCTGACTGGCTTTGAAAGAGCCTGTCCACTCAACTGACATGGTGAGAGAACTTGTCATCATCATGCCCTATGTATTTGACTGGATTGCTCCAACATTTATTTCTGCTTTTACAGAATTCTGCCACCTACTTCCATGGAAATACAGAGATTAGAGGAACTAAGGGCTGGTTTGCTTCATCCCACTTACAATTTTCTAGATAGGAAACGGGAAAAGGCTTTCTGGCCTCCCTAGATTTCCGCATAGTGTTATTTTGTAGGATTATTACTGTAGGATTCACCAGAAACATATGGTGTGGAGAAATAAGTGTTAATCAGCCTGTGTATTTCCAGACTCTGATATGTTGAGAGTTTAGAAGCAGCAGGGTTGGCTTCAGTGCCTCTGACCCGCCATGTGGTGTGATGGAATCTGTGGGCGAGGTAGGAAGCAGTTAAGAATCTGTTCACTGTCCTCGCACAGAGGGAGTTTCTACCATTATGATACATTGTGCAACTTTAAATTGCTAAACTTATGCCTTCCATTGTGTCTCTCAGCAGTGGGGGATGCTTATAAAAATTTAATTCTTTTGTACTGCATCCTTCTCTCTTGCTGTTCACTGAAACTGAATGGTATATGAAGAGAGAAAACTGGAATTCGGGTTAACCTTCAATGTACGATATTTAGCCTGTTTTTTTATCTGATAGTTTTTATTATGGTATTTGGAGATTTGAAGTAAATGATGATTCACTTTGATTAACCTTGTTATTTGCTAAATTATAAGGAATATTCAGAATCCTCTTTTATGCTTCCTTCTTCCTTCTTTTTTTTCCTAGCAAAATACGTGAACAACTAGGCATGAAACCACTTCCTAGAGACAAGTTCTCACCATTTTCTTCACCAGTGGAGCCCTATGGAAACAGAAAGAGAAAGGTATTATGCTGTACCAGATGTTTACCACCATTCGATTTAAAGGGAGTCTGTCGCCAACCTGACCGGTTTCAAACTGATCACAAAGACCTGACACAGATGGTACTTTTTTATTTATTTATTTTTTAAGATCATCCAAATTGCCAAAAAAAAGTAGTTTTTATGATATGCTAATGAGCCGTCGCAAGTGCCCAGGGAGATGTTGCTGAAAGTGCCCAAGTTCCCCTGTCTCACTTGTGCCTAACTCCCCTTTGTGACATCATATTTCCCTATAGGCCATTCAAGCATCGCTGCTGTTCTGCCCACTGTGAGCAGAGGCACAATGATATGCAGTGTGCAAGCGCTGATTTCGCGCCAGCTACTGTAGCATAAACACAGTGAAATCAACGCCTGCACACTGCATATCTCTGTGCCTCTGCCCATAATGGTCAGAACCCTGCGCATGCCCGGTCCCGGCAGCGATGCTCGAACAGCCTCTAGAAAAATATTATGTCACTGCAGGGAAATGGGCACAAGTGAGGAAGGGGAACTTTCAGAAAACTCTTTGCCCCTGGGCACTTGCGACGGCTCATTAGCATATCATAAAAACAACTTTTTGAACGATTTGGATGATCTGAAAAACAAAACAAAGGTACCATTTGTGTCCCACTGAACTATGTGATCGGTTTAAAACTGGTCAGGTTGGTGACAGACTCCCTTTAAACTCCTCCTCATTGCAGTCCTGCCGCGATGGGACCACGCTGATGATTAGTGAAGTTGATCAGTGATGATGATCAGTGAAGGTTCTAGCTGCGGGGCCCCTGTGATCAGACATTTTATCACCTGTCCTGTGGACATGCGCCAGATATATCTGCCATTGCTACCGCTTGCTATAATTGGGCATATTAGAGCTGACACTCTGCTGCAAAGAAAACTCCAATTCCAGCCATGCAACCTCTTAGATGCTGCAATCGCTTTTGACTGCCAAATCTTTTTTTAAACATTCTCTTTTTATTAAAGTAGACATCAATAAAGCACATTATCGCATGTACTTTGACAATGTAGGAAAAAGGCATGACCAGTGCAACTGGTCTAAATAGCAAATTAGAGCATATCACAAGTATTACCTCAATCAAAAAGACAGCAAGTGGTACATAGACCTGACTTATCATGCATTGTGATATAGCAGGATCTAAACATAAAATTTCCTTCTTGGAAAGAACATAAAATAAAAACACATACCAAAAACAATGGATCATGAACATAATCCTAAGACAAAACCCAAAAAGTCGAGTTGGTTCACCTCTAAGATCTGATCAGCTGTGTTCTGGAGTCTATACACCAGCAAGTGTATGTTTTAGCCCCATTCATCTACCACAACACTGTAGCACACGTTCAGACAAACCCTATCCATATTTTCAGATTGGTTCCCCTCAGAATTGAAAGGTCTCTGATCTCCAAATACTCTTGGCTGGGGGTAACTCAAGCTCTCTGTTCCTGATGGGTAGACATATGCGACAACCAAGGTTGCCAAGTCTTCAAAAACCTCTGTCTGTTGTGAGACTCCCAGCTTGCCAATTCCTCCATTCTACATAAGTGAGTCATTTTCTCATACCACATGTCTAAACTGGGCGGCTCTGTAGTTCTCCACAATGCTGGGACCAATAACTTGGCGGCTGTAATCATATGTGTCTGTAGGTTATTTTTATTAGGAGTGAAAGTGCCCTCTGGTTTCCACAGTAGAACTAGAGAGGCAGTAAGTGACAAGTTTCCTGTGCAGATCCTATTCATAGAATCCTCCACTGAATCCCAAAACTGTCTAATTTTATGACAATGCCACCATATATGAGAGATGCTGCCCACACCCTCCAGACATCTCCAACACTCACTAGAGCTGATTAAGTGGATTTTTTGGAGGAATTCAGGTGTACGATACCATCTAGTTAAGGTTTTGAGTGAGTTCTCCTGCACCCTGACACATCTGGAAAAACCATGTGAGTGCGACAAAATAAATGTTCTGCTGGGCTCATCCAGAATTATCCCTAACTCCCTCTCCCATTCCTTAAGGTAAGTGGGCTGGTCGTCCCCTCTTTTTTCTAAAATCTGTCTATATATTAAGGAAAGAGTTTTAGGTGGCAACTTTGGTAATAGAACCATGGTTTCCAACCATGATGGATCTATCTTTGGTCGGATGCTAGATACCTTAAACTTCTTACAGGTTACTTCAAAGTCCCACTTTTGAATATCTGACCCTACCGTCAGTGGCTCTCCTCTGAGAGATTCGTAGATATCAGTGACCCGAGCTAATTTCAAAAGGTCCCCTACCTTGAGCTCTGAAACAGATTCCCACACAGGGTTAGTCTCCACAACTCTATCTGAAAGAACGTAGGGTAATGTATTAAGGGGAGCAATAGGGGACAGATCTCCTTTGCTCAGATTTAACGCAGGTGACCTCTGACACTCCTTAATAGTGTTTTTAGTTATAACGCTTATAATTTCCTGAGAATTGAAAGTTAGAGGTTTATGCCACAACAAGTGAGCACTATTTTTCCCCAATACCTCTCTTTCAAAGCGTACATGTAAGGGGTTGTCTCCAGATCTAGTTAAAGTCAACCATCTCTCTAGGTGGATAGCTTGAACATATGCAGAGATATCTGGCAAAGAGATTCCCCCATGCCTCTTCTTCCTTGTAAGAAGAGAGTAAGGTAACCTAGCTTTTTTGTTCCCCCATAGAAATTTCCCCATAACTGATCTCAATCTGTTCAGGAACGATCTAGGAATAGCTATTGGGAGGGAGCGACACATGTATAGTATTTGGGGTAGGATGTATGAGGTCAAAACATTTTTCCGTCCTAACCATGAAATCCTAGGTAATAAGGATTTATTCAGGAACGCTTGCACTTTTGTTAATAACGGAGCGTAATTAAGCTGGAACAGCTGGGTAGGATTGGCTGGAATCATAACACCCAAATATTTAATCGCAGAGGGGGGCCACTTAAAGGGGGACATACCTCTAATCTTACTCAATTGTGAAGGGGTTAGAGAAACTCCAATGGCTTCAGACTTTCCCAAGTTAATTTTAAAGTTGGAGATCTCCCCAAAGGCTTTAAAAATGTCCAATATTTGCTTCATTGCTTCGATAGGGTTGGTGACTAACAATAGCAAGTCGTCAGCAAATGCTGCCATTTTCTGCGTGTCTCCCTTGAATTTGACTCCCTTAATACTAGGATCTTGCCTGAACTTTAATAGGAGCGTTTCAAGAACTAATATAAACAGAGATGGGGAGAGGGGGCATCCCTGTCTGGTACCGTTCCTAATAAAGAAGGGATCAGACAGAGTACCATTAACTAAAATACGGGCCGTGGGAGCTGAATATAGGGAGAAAATCGCCCTGACAAATGAATCAGGGAAGCCAAATGCCAGTAAAGTACTACGCATGAAAGGCCACCCAACCCTATCGAAGGCCTTTTCAGCGTCTGTCCCTAGCAATATTAAAGGCATATTTTTCTTTTTAGCATAACAGACTGCATTTACCACTCGGCTAACATTGTGCCTGCCTTCTCTGCCGGGCACAAACCCCACCTGCTCCTCGCCCACTAAACCGGGTAACAAACCTGCTATGCGATGACTTAGCAATTTAGCCCACCATTTTAGATCTGTGTTGAGGAGCGAGATGGGACGATAGCTACCGCACTCTTCAGGATCCTTCCCCTCCTTGGGAATGATAGTAATAGTCGCTTCCTGCGCCTGTGTAGGGAGAGCAGAGCCCCCAAGAAGGGAATTGCACATCATGGTGAAATGTGGAATCAATATTTCTGCAAATTTCTTATAATACACTATAGGGAAACCGTCTGGTCCTGGGCTTTTCCCAGATGGAATGCTATTGAGAACCTTGGTGACCTCCTCTTCAGTAAACGGTTTCAGGAGATCTGTCCTGTCCCCGGCAGACAAGGCAGGCACATCAATAGATTTCAGGAAGTCATCTATGTTATTTTGCAACATTGCAGTATCCCTGGCTTCTTGCCCACCCTCTCCTTCTAGATTATACAGCGAAGTATAAAACTTGCAGAATTCTTTCGCTATGGCTGGTGTAGCCGTTAGTCTGTGGCCTTCTTTAGATTTAATGACTGGAATAAAGGACTTATTCCTCTGGGACTTTAGCAGATTCGACATTAATTTAGAGCCCTTATCCCCATGCGAATAATATTTAAAGCGCAAAGCCTGTAGTATTTTAGCGGATTTAATGTTCAGGTTGTCCTTTAACTGTGATCTTAGGGATTTTAGCTGGTTTAAAACCTCAAGCGTCTGAGACTTTTTATGAAGCCTTTCCAGTGTGGAAATCTGCAAAAGCAGAGAGTTTATCATCTGTGTTCTCCGTCTTTTAACTCTTGCACCTATGCTGATAAACTCCCCCCTTATTACAGCTTTGTGGGCCTCCCACACTATCGGGCATGACATCTGAGGGGTTTCATTTAAGCTAAAATAATCCAGGAGTACCTTCCTAATCCTATCTTTATGTTCGTTCTCTTCCAGAAGGGTGGTATTGAGCCTCCATGACCAGGACCTCACAGGCATACCATCCAGCACTACCTTCAGACTCACCGGGGCATGATCAGATATTGTGATCGACCCTATAGAGGCTTCCTTAACTCTGGGAATAACAGTATTAGATAAAAACATATAATCAATGCGCTGGTAGGAGCCATGCACTTTAGAGAAAAAGGTAAAGTCCTTCTCCTCTGGGTGAAACAATCTCCAAACATCAGATAGGCCCATATCTGCCAAAGCCAACTGTAATCTACGCTTCTGTCTTCCCGAAAACTGGGACGTGGCAGATGTGGAGTCCATCTCATGATCGAGTGCCAGGTTGAAATCACCCCCTAGTACTAAAGTCCCTTCAGCGAACTGTTTCAAGGAATCTAAAGCCTGTATCAGCCATTTAATTTGGCCCTTGTTTGGTGCATATATAACCGCGAGGGTGACCATTGAGTTCAATACCTTCCCCTTAATAAATAGGTACCTGCCGTTGGGGTCTATTAATTTCGCTGTTGATTGGAATGGGATATTCCTACTAAAACCAATAGAGACCCCCCTAGATGCCGAAGAGTGAGTGGCATGGTGCCAATCTGGAAACTGTTTACTGGACATATTGGGGACATGGTCATGTCTGTAATGCGTTTCTTGTAGAAACACAATATCTGGGTTTTCCTTTCTGAGTGTGTGGTAAACTTGGCTACGCTTCTGCGGAATGTTCATTCCGTTCACATTAAGTGAATATAGTGTGATGTGCGCCATATCTAGAGTACTGGGTATCTGGACCAAACTCCTCCCTAATATCAGTGAACCAGGAATCTCGACTCGAAAAAGTAAAATAAAACGACATTAAGACATAAAAAATACATATAAACAGAATGAAAGGACTTCTCAGTCCCATAGGCGCTGTACAGCGCAATGGTGTGGTTACATTTTGCGAATAAGAGATTGGGGGAGGGGACATAGGTAAAGACTTCTAGAAAAAATGCTAGATGAACCACTCACCCGACCTCTTATATAATTCCATAAACTGACCGAATAACATTAATACTTCAAGGATTCAGAACTTGTATCCAAGGTATGGACCAAGCTAAGCTGTTCCTCCACATCCAAGGCCTAAGGAGATATTACATGAACTAAACCTCTCTCTCAGTACCGAGGCATACCAAACTGAGCGTCCGCCCAGACTGCTATCAATAGTTGGAACTGAACATTCTTAACAGTGACAACTTTAAATCTCTACCACTAAAGAGCACATACATAGTGAGTAGTTAAACAAGAGTTCTCTCTGGGACAAGCGACTACCATGAGAGAAGCTAAATTTCAACCTCCTGTGTCAGGAGACAACAGATCAGTCTCCCATTAGCAGTTTCTTCTTTGAGTTCTTATGCTTAGGCGTGTCACGCCAGGGTAACGGGCCGGAAAGCCTGGGCAGCTTCTCCATATTAGCTGAAGGTAGCCAGGAAGGGATATCCAGGGGTGAGATCTCCAGGGCCTCCCATAGCTTGGTAAGATCATCCGGGTGCCGTACTACTATTTGTCGGCCGTTAATAGTGGTACTCAGACCAAACGGGAAAAGCCATCTCATGGGCAGCCTCCTCTCCCTCAATACTGCCGTGAGGGGTTTCAAGGCCTTTCTTTTTGCCAGCGTGCTTGCTGCCAAGTCCTGAAAGAGCAGGATTTTGTTCCCCTCAAAGGATACCTCTTCTCTCTCTCTTGCCGCTTTGAGCACTGCAGATGTATCGAGGTAGTTCAGCAAGGCACAAACGATGTCCCTGGGCGGTTCACTTGCAGCAGGCTTAGGCCTAAGCGCTCTGTGCGCCCTTTCAATGATGATACTTTCGGCCCGCTCTGCTCCCACAAGTATGACAAATATCTGTTTAACACTGTCCAGCAATGCTTCTGCCGCCACCGATTCTGGGACCCCTCTTATCCGTACATTTTTTCTTCTCCCCCTATTCTCTTGATCCTCTAAATGAAGGAATACACTGTCCACCTGGGAGCCCAGTGATCTCACATGGCCTTGTAGGCCCTTGCTATGCTGTACCACAGCCGCTTGAAATTCCTCCAGCGCTTCAACTCTCTGCCCCACGTGTGTTACCTCAGTTCTGATGACCGCCAGCTCCGTCAGCACAGGGGATAAGGCTTGAGCGAGAGACTGCTGTAGTGACTTCTGCAGAAAGGCTCTTGTAATCGGAGCAGGATCCGGTTCGTCAGGTATATCTGAGGGAGCGCAGGAGCTTGCGTCATCTGAATCCATATCCAGGGCTGCCGCATTGTCCTCGGCCGCCGCCATCTTCCCTCTGAGTGCAGGAGACGCCGTCCTCTTGTAACGGTATTTATCCAGATCTCCGTGCGATTTCCTTGATTTCGTCGCCTGAGTGACCTCTCCACCTCTCTCCTTGTTAGTTTTGCCCATTTTGATATCGGTCAGAGCTAAATAAAGGCTGTAGATCGGGTGATATGGTGAGGAGCTCAGAGCTCACACGTCCTCCACCATGCTCAGTTGGCTCCGCCCCCCTTGACTGCCAAATCTAAGCGGTTAGAGAAAGAAAGGGGGACTCACTTTTGATATCCTATTGGGACCATGGTTATGGAGTGGGAGGGTGCTGATGGGTTTGGTATGGCAGTTGGGAACCATACATTGGCTCCTGATCTGCCATGTGCGCGAGGTATGCCATTAAGCCTAATGGGCAGCTTGTCAGTACTAGGTTATGTTAACATCATCGTATAGCACCTGCGTCGCTTCTGAAGTCCACACGGGAAGGGGGATGCTAGGGAGGCTCTTTCCTGTCACTGGCTCCCCCTCCCCCTAACACCTGATGTTTTCATCCACGCACTGGGAGAAGCAGCGGGTGACTCTAGTAAGGTTCGTCCCCGTGATTGGCTGCCCCTTCCCCAACACCGGATTTTTTTTCATCCGTGGACAGGGAGAAGCAGCAGCAGCCTTGCGGGCTTCAGAAGCGACGCAGGTGCCGGGAGTGAGATAAGTACATTGTGTGTGAGGGGCCCGGGCATATGGGGGGGGCATTTCAGGGGTTGGATAATCCCTTGAATTTCAAATGGATCCATTAATGGAGCCATAGGTTTTGAACGGGTCTTCTGTTATGGTTTCCATTTTGCCTCTTTGGCCGATTTATGTCAGGATATGTTGTTGTTTTTTTGACAGATGTAAATGGTTTTATTTTTGTGTCCTTTTGGATAAGTGTTGACTAAAATGTTTATTTTTTTTATATATTGCAAGTTTATGGCAACAGGATGCTACATAGGCAGCGTTCATATCTGTGTTCTTATGTCCATTATTCTGCTCCATTATAGCCCACCGAGTTTCTATCCTTTGCCTTGGCATTTTTTCCAGACAAAATAGTCCATCATGCCATATTACTTTTTCTCACATTTTTGACTGAATCTGAGAAATGGACGTCAAGCTTGTATGTGAACTCTGCCGAAGGAAGATAAATAAATATAAGAAAATTATGACCTTTCAAAAGGAGAAACAGGGAGGCCACTGTAACAGGGTCATCTGTTTAGTGGACAAATCAATAGTTTACATGACATATATGCTACTGTTAGGCCATTTTCACACAGTCAGTGTTTGATCAGTGATGTTCATCAGTGATTGTGAGCCGAAACCAGGTGTGTCCAGAATATAGAATAGGTACAATAGTTCCATTTTGCCGCATCTTTTTTTTAGCCTTCACTCCTGGTTTTGGCTCACAATCCCTGATGGAAATCACTGATCAAATACTGACTATGTACAAGTGGCCTTATTTATTCATTTAATGCATTCATTATCCCCAACACGAAATGCCACGAGGGGTACTCCAGTACTCGCTGCATCCATGACCTCTGACTGTAAGGGGGAATTCTGCTTCCACTCTCGCCTTTACATTACCCTAACAACCAAGAAGGGAACTTACCCCTAAACACGTCTGCACATCCACACACAGCGCTGCCACCATCCATCAGTATGGCCGACGGAACTCCCTGGTTACAGACACAAAACACTCACATGAACATACTGCGTTCAGCCATATGCAGGAAAACCTGTGTCACACTGGGCTTCAGTGGGAACACAGCAAAGCAGAACTTAGAAGGTGTGGGTACATTTAGACAAGCAAGGAATTACTTATTAAATTTTAAATGAAAAGTTTACCAGCCCAAACAAGGTGTATCTCTAGATCTGACCATGTGTGGTTTATGATATGCAGTTTTTAAAGGGTCTTAGCCGGCCCTCCTATTAGTTATTTATTACAAAACATGAATTATGACAAGGCTACTATTAAAGTGTATCTTTTGGTCTGTGGATATGGATAGATATATATAGAGAGAGGGATAGCGAGATATATATATATATATATATATATATATATATATATATATATATATATATATATATATTAGGGGGGGAAAAAAAACTACTGCCAGCACCACCTATAGAGCAATTGCAGGCGGGTGCAAAGTCCAACTACGGTAACTGGATCTTACCCACTTGAAAATAATAGAAAAAATTGGACTGCACTCCAGACGGTTCCTTGAGTAAAACAAGTGGTGTTTTATTCACACATGTAGTAGCAGCAAAGGAGCGACGTTTCGGCTCAACATGAGCCTTTCTCAAGCTAGAGAAAGGCTCATGTTCCTTTGCTGCTACCACATGTGTGAATAAAACACCACTTGTTTTACTCAAGGAACCGTCTGGAGTGCAGTCCAATTTTTTCTTATATATAATGAGAGAATGTATGAAATAAAAAACTAGATGAGCAGCGCGCAATTCCAGTAGGTGCAATTCCTTGAAAAGGACCGCGGACTCGATCCATTTAGGTATATGTAGAAAAAGAATCCAAGGCAGCACACAAGTATCCGTGAAAAGCAAAAGGGTATTTTATTCACCCATATGTTAACAGCAACGTTTCAGCTCTCTATGGAGCCTTTGAATAAAATACCCTTTTGCTTTTCACGGATACTTGTGTGCTGCCACGGATACAGCGCTGCTCTCAGGGAGAAGGAGAGACACTGGCGTCTCCTCCTCCTTGCTCTGAATGTTGAAAATACCGGGGGCCACAGCGGGTGAATGGAGCGGCTCCCAGGAATAATAGTAAGTGCACTTAGATCCCTGGGCGCCGCTCTATGCAGCCAGCTACTAAGTTCATATTCTTTGGACCCACGAAAGGTTCTCTTTAATTGCATTCATTGGTGGTGCAGTTTTTTTTTGGTCTGGAGCACTGGATCTGTCCATCTAGTTCAGCCTGTTATCCTGCAAGTTGATTCAGAGGAAGACCAAAGAAACATGTGAGGTAGAAGCCAATTCTCATCACTTTAGGGGAAAAAAAATCCTTCCCGACTCCAATCAATCAGAATAACTCCCTGGATCAACAACCCCTCTCCAGTAGCTATAGCCTGTAATATTATTACACTCCAGAAATACATCCAGGCCCCTCTTGAACTATTTTAGTGAACTCACCATCACCACCTCCTCAGGCAGAGAGTTCCATAGTCTCACTGCTCTTACCGTAAAGAATTCTCTTGTGGCCTCTGTGCTCTGGCGTGTGGCCTCTGTGCTCTGGCGTGTGGCCTCTGTGCTCTGGCGTGTGGCCTCTGTGCTTTTGTGGTCCCTAGAACCAACAAGGGTTGCCTTAAGCCTTGCGGATTGATGGGTTCTTGGTTGACCTGGATTTGATCAGGAGTTCCTCCCTTCTTACATTTAAGTTGTGCCAGCACGAATAGTACGGCTTTGTTACCTCATTGTTGAAGCTGGTGGCTCTACCTTGTGTCTGCACCCGGTGGCCTGGCTTGGCTCGGCCCCTCACCTATACCTTGTAGCTTAGCCTATAGGAGTTCCCTATATGCATTCTCCAATAATGAACAGATGTTCTAGGTTAGGGCTGAAACGATTACTTGATTTAGAATCAGGTAATTAGACAAAAAAAATTCTTGATGCAAATTTTTTGCATCAAGGATTTCTTTGTGTCATGTGACCACAGAGTGGGAGTGAAGTGCTTGCTATTGCTCACCGCTCCGTGGTCACCTGCAATGTCCTTTGACTGCTTGTGTCCTCCAGTCATTGCAGGGTGTCCCTCTCGCCTTCAAGTACAATGTTCAGTACCGGAGAGCAGGCAGTTACCCGGACACCTACGCTGTAGTCCGCACAATGCAGGCAGTGCACAGGACACCTCAGGCTCACAGCAGGGACCCGGTGTGGGAAATTGGAAACTGCATTTTAGAGCCAGTCTCAGGCGGCCAGTGACATCAGCTCAGTGTTCCTCCATTGCTGCCTGTGCCCCAGATGAAGAGCAAAAACCGTGCCCTGCCTGGGGTCAGGTTATACGCGACTCGGCTTAAAAAGAAATGCCACCCGGTGACTAGCGCGTTCATGTACGACAATGTGAATGGAATGTTGCAGTTCATGGCTGGTTATGTCTGGATGTAACGTACCAGTGGGGACACTAGGCTGGCATGTATGTGTAGTGAAGGAAGGTGGCACCATCCTGTGGAAGAGACCAGTGCTCAGGCTGAAAGCCATGGTGTCTGGACCTATGCGCTCTGCTTGCAAGTCACAGGCTGCTAAGCTGGTCTTTTGGAGATGGCAAGCAATATAGCGACCTGTGTGTATGACAAGTACAGCCTTGAATTTGGTACGCTTCACGTTTTCCATGCTAACTAAAATTCCCCACTGGCATAGAGAGCTCTGTCCTTAGTGCCCTATTGTTTCTGGTCAGTAGTTGTAGAGGCGCCCAGTATCCCAGTATTATGGTATACCAGCTAGATATGCCCTACCTGAGGGCAGCAGAATCTAGTGACCCTGCACTTCAATCCAAATCTCTGTTAGCAGCATATAAGGCCAGACAGCCACCAGTGAGCGTGTGTCCGTGACAGATCCCTTCCGGACTTTCACTCCTCTCACAGGATTGCACAGTATTAGGCTACATTAATACCACCAGATTTATGGGTCCACTAATTGCGGAACAGGTGCGAACCCATTCATTTTAATGGGGCCGCAAAAGATGCGGACAGCACACCGTGTGCTGTCCACATACATAGTTCCGTTACAAGGCCCCACCAAAAGTATAGAGCATGTCCTATTCTTCGCAATTCTGGACAAGAATAGAAATTTCTATCATAGGGCTGACAGTGTGCATTCCGCAAAATGCAGAACGGACACGGCTGGTATCCCTGTTTGTGCACCTATTTTGGTCTTGTGAATGTACCGGTTTACTGAAGGCACAGGGTGATAGTAGAGATGATGGCACAGGGGGAATGAAGGGTGTTGGGGACTGTTGGCAGGGGGTCTGAGTTTTTATAATGTAAAACTGTCTATTAATTAATGTTTTCTTATTAGAGTGCTCAATTAATCGTAAAAATAATCAATAGAATACTCAATTGCTAAAATAATTGTTTGCTGCAGCCCTATTCTAGGTTGAGCTGTAGCGATAATTGCAGGCTTATATTCCGTAACATTCTTTAGGTGTAAGATATGCCTAGGTTCATGGGGTGGACACGTGTTCTGTTAATATCCTATGTTAATAATACTCCTCTAAACGGTCTTGGTGTGTAACGTTTGCAAGCAGCAGGAGTCTACTAGTTTGGCAGTACTCCTAGTGCTCTATACAGCATTTATATATGTTTTTATCTGGAACTGGAGTAGTCTCAGTTTTTTCTTGAGTACTCCACTATATGAGCAAGTCTTAGGAGATGGTGTCAACCCTTCCACTTCTGCCCATCTGTTATTACCCAGTATCTATTGCAAGGGCATTATTTCCTGATACCTTGATACTTTTACATCTGATTAGGAATTCCATTTGTAAACAGATGTAGAACTGATAGTCAGGAGTTTGGATAAAAATAAAACTCAGTTGTCTCCGAATATCCAGATCACAACTTTTTGTGCATTTCTCATTTCGGGGTTTGGCATCAGGAAATAGTTGTTGATCCTAATTAGGAATTCCTCCAATTTCAGGGTGCTTTTATGGAATAACATTTCTGTTCTTCAGAGTTATTCCCTAATAGTATAGATGGGATGTTTTGTTTAGTTAGACATAGCCTGGGACATTTTGTTATTAAACATTGACCCCCTTCTCCAAAGAGTTGTAATCTGACATTGATCCTATGGTGCTGTCATAAGGGAAGGTTTAATTTCCAGATTTCCAGGAGTCCCTTCATGACAGCACCCATACAAACCGTCCCTTATTAACTACTAATTTGAATTTAACATATGAAGAAATCGGTTGCATCCATCCTGGTGTAGTAATCTTGAAAATAATGGAGGAGGGAGGTGTCTTTTTAACCTCACTTTCATGTCAAAGGGGAACAATGCGGGACTCCTGGAAATCGAATTACCAGTGAGTATAATTTCCATTTTCAGTCTCAGAAATTTCTGCAACTAAATCTGCAGCATGTGAGTGCACCATCTATGCTGTGAATCCTGGGCAAATCTTCTGGCACTTGAAATAAAAATTTTGAGTTTTTAACCACAAGTGCATAAAAACATCATCATGCAATACAAAAAAAAAAATTAAAAGCTTTTGTCTGCAAATGCTTTGAGAGTCATACGATCCCACCATATACGTAACTGTTCAGCAATGAGATTTTCTAACTTCCACATCTAGGTTGATTGCATCAGATGTGTCATTTTTTCTTCCTGTGAGAAAATCTTGCATGTCCATTTACTATTTTTTTACTTTTCCTGTTGGTTATGTCAGTTAGACCTGTCACTCAATAGTAGCCCTTCAGCCGAGTATCACGGTATAATCCAGAACATGTACCGACACCAGTAATGAAATGCACTAACACCATACTTGTAATTTAATGCAATGAATGTTCAAAGAGCAACCAATATGGAAGAAGATACCACAGAAATAACCAGTGGTTTGAATATAGAGAACCCTCTGCGACTACACAGAATGTCAGAGATTTTCTCACAGGAACGAAAAGACACATCTGAACATCTGATGCAATCAATGAACTTACAGCCTAGATGCGGCAGTTAGAAAATCTCACTGCTGAACAGTTACCTATATGGTGGGATCATATGACTTTCAAAGCATATACAGACAAACTTTATGTTGTTGTTGTGTTTTTTTTTTTGTTTTTTTTTTGTATTGCATGATAATGTTTTTATGCACTTGAAATACATTTTTTTAGTTTTTAACCAGAGCCAGTGCCAGAAGATGTGTCCAGGATTCACAGCATAAGGGTGAAATGAACTGACACAGCCAAGCCTGGGTTTCTCTAGAGCAGGCATACTCAACCTGCAGCCCTCCAGTTGTTGCAAAACTGCAACTCCTCCTAGCATGCCTGAACAGCCTACAGCTATCAGTCTACAGCAGGGCATTGTGGGAGTTGTAGTTTTGCAACAGCTGGAGGGCCGCAGGTTGAGCATGCCTGCTCTAGAGCACTATGGAGATCCAAGAGGTGCGGTACTGCTGTAAAATGGTGAGCGAATACACGTCTATTTACTTATTTTTTACTTTACCAGAATGTGAGTGCACCAGGAACGGACTGGGAACTTAAAGTGGAAAAAGCCTAAAAGAGACTGTAGGCGGGTACAAATTGACAGAAGGCGGGCCGACACAAGTAGGGGAGGACAACACAAGTAGATGGGACCAGCTATACCAGTGATGGCGAACCTTTTACAGACCGAGTGCCCAAACTGCAACATAAACCCACTTATTTATTGCAAAGTGCCAACACAGCAATTTACCTTGAATACTGCAGTCCAATATAGTATATGTTCCATGTACTGTATCACTTATCTACAATATCCTGCCTACATTCAGTGCACTGCCTGTGCTGTTCATGGTGCGCCCTGCGCTGATGAGTGACAGGAAAGTCTAAGGCATATTGGTACACCATAGACTTTTTCCAGGGTGTGGGTGCCCACAGAGAGGGCTCTGAGTGCCGCCTCTGGCACCCGTGCCGTAGGTTCGCCATCACTGAGCTATACTGTAGTTCTATACCAGCAGAACCAAATACCACAGTGCAGCACAAAATACTGCCTCTTCTGCCAAGGTATTCAACTATCACAATCCTGAGGACAGCGATACAGCTGAATTCAGGAGGGCACCTGTGGGTGCTGGTCAAGTGCATAAGTACCGGGATATTTCTCTGTAGGGTCTATGGCCAATCTGCCCATGGAGTGCACCCTTATGTTGATGAACTTTACTCAGGATAGGTCATCATTATCTGAATGGCTTGGGTCTGACCCCTGCTGATCAGCTGTTCTTCTGTAACTCCAGCACCAGAGCTACACAGCTTCTTCCATTGTGCATAAACAGTGCTGGTTACTGCAGCAGTTCTCCTAATGAAGTGAATGGGAACTGGAAAAGATGAACTGCTAAGCGACTTCTATGTGTCGTCCAGAACTTTTTATTGCAAAGAAATAATGCATTTTGGAGATAAAATCGAGTTCCTCTCAATCGTCTCCTGGCAGTAAATCTTTTCCAGTTCTACTTCATCTCCTTGGAATATTGAGCCATCTGTTCCTGGAGGTTCCTTGACTGTGGCTGCATCCCTGACAACAAGATCTGCAATCTTTTCATGCTAACATTAGTGTTGTGCCTAAACTAGCACAACCACCAAAGGTGAGCGTCAAATTTACAGGGGGTTTCTGCATTGTATTGCCTTGATGTACTCACCCTATAGTGCGTCCTGTACATCTGTTTATAAACAGCTTTTATCCTGCTTGCTGTTGTGAATTGAAGTGAATGGGAGCATTCACTTCATTAGCTGTCCAGCTCAATAGATGTACATTTAGATAGATGTCCAGCTCAGCATTGAATAAGGCATAGTTTCACTAAAGAAAGACATTATATATCTTGTTGGTGCGTCCTTATTTAATTTTTAAACATTCGATGTATTCAGCCAATTGCATTCAGTACTTCTGCATGTAACATGTATTTTCTGAGTTCTTTGAAAATAAAGAAAAAAGTGGACTAATTCAATATTTAAAATGGCTTTCACACAAACAACTTTTATCACCTATCCGCATAATGGGTGTTAAATTTATGATCGCTTGGAGCCAACATCTGGGACTCCACAGTTAAGAACAGAGGTTCACATCACTTGGCCACTGATCCTTTTCATTTCTATGGATCTGCCGGAGATGGGGAAGCACTGTACCATAGAAGTGAATAGAGTGGCATTCACGTATGCATACCACCTCTCCTGATCAGTGGTGGTCTGATCCACAGTAACCATACAGTTAAAACCTATTGTGTTTATAGGTTATAAATCTTGTCAATGGGAAAACCACTTTAAGAATATTTTTAATCTTTCCATTTTTAAAAAGTCTTTTAATTTTTTATTTTAGAACAATGTCCTGAACGCAATATTGCTGCTTCTGAAAGACCTAGATGCTGAAGGCTTGGAGATAGTTCAGAGGACTGCAGAGAATCGTGTTCTCCAGCTACAGAGAAAAGGGCTCTAGCAAGAAAGATAAAAGTATCCAGGAGGCAGGTGCATGCATTCCAATTGTAAACTGCAATCTAGTCCACAGTCAGTACATGCAAATATCATGATGAATGCTTAACTGCGAGGAGCAAATCTAACAAAATTAGCTTTGCCTAGCACTTTAATGAAAATCAGTCCACAGAGTAAACACAGTTTATATGTAACTGCAAGTCCTTTTGCTATTTTTGTCCATTAAACCTTTGCATGATTGGGAAATGTATGCAATGAAATATCTGTACTTGTGCAGAATAACAGATGTATATTTTTAGACACTGATGTTTCAAGTTGAAAAAGAATTTATTAAAGGATATACCTCTTGGCTCATTGCTTATTTATCAACACCACATTGATGTATAGTATGATAGAATTCATTTCCTGAGTAGCAAAGTTTTAGCCAAACCTAAACTATTTGTGTAATCGGAAATGATGCTGAATACCATCTTTTTTTTTTTTTTTTAACTTGTGTAGCTGGCACGTTAAAAAAAACAGGTGTATTGAGTTGCTATTATGACTAAATGCTAAGAAAAATGCTGATCTTTGCAGTAATCTCAAAGATTATCATGATGCAGTAAATGTATTATTCTATCAAGTCCATAGTAAATAGGCAATTCCATTATGTGTTAAAGATCTTGCTAGAAATTCACTGTGGAAGTCACCCCAGTACATTGAAATGGTGAAAATCTGCACATCTACCACATATCGATTATGCTGCAGTTTAATGAATTGTTTTTTTCTGGTGGAATTTTCCCAACGCATGTGGACAGCGTTTTCAAAACCCCATCCACATGTATTGAACTGTAATTTTCTTTGGATTCACCTCGTCTGTATTCTCTTAAAGAAGCTATCCCATTGCAACAACTTATCCCATATCCAAGAGGTCCAAATCCTGGTGACCGGTCGGTCAGCTATGAGAATGGGGTTCTTTTTGGCTGCCAGATATAGCCAAGCACTTCTACTGGCTATCTTTGGCATTCCCATAGAGTTGAACAGAGCAGTGAACAAAGATGTGTTTAGATTGGCTATATTCCAGACTTTGTGTTAATTTGAGTAAGTAAAAAATAATGCCTTTAAATGGCCAAAATCTGAAGGTACAATTCCAAAAGTTGAAACACTGTAAATAAATGTGAATAAAAACAAAGAGTAATGATTTGCAGATCTTATAAAACCACAGTTTTTTTCACAATAGGACATGGACATGGCAGATGTTGAAAGTGAGACATTTTGCAATTTCATGGAAAAAAAATAAAAAATCCTTTACAACAAAGCATCTCAAAATAGTTGGACTATGTCTACCATTGTGTAGCATCCTCTCTTCTTTTAACAGCAGTCTGTAAACATCTGTGAAGTGAGGAGTTTTGGGATAAGAATATTGTCCCAGTCTTATCTGATGTAGGATTCTAGCTGCTCAGCAGTTCTGGGTCTTCTTTGATAGACTTTTTGTTTCAGGATGCATCAACTGTTTTGTAATGATGAAAGGTCTGGCTTGAAGGCAGGTCAATTCAGCCTCTGGACTCTTATGTGAAGCCAGACTGTTGTGACTGGTGCAGTATGTTGTAAAGCATTGTTTTCCTGAAGTATGCAAGGCTTTCCTGGAAGGAAACGTCTAAATAAGATTATTTCTTGATCTAAAACCTCTATGTACCGTACAGATAGTACCTTTTCAGGTGTGTAAGCTGTCCACACCATAGGTTTTTGATGGCTAACCGACTCTCCAGCTGTGGTAAAACTATGACTCCCAAGATGTACACTTGCTTGGCTGTTCTCAGAATTTTATAGAAATGAATGGGGCATGATGGGAGTCGTAGTTTCACCACTGCTGGAGTTCCCGAGGTTAGCCATCACTGCCATAAACAATAATATAACCCCATACCATCAGTGTAGGCTTTTGAAATGTGTGCTGATAAGAAGTTGGATGGTCCCTATCTTTGGGAATCCTCATTTAGAATTCCTTTTAATTGCATTCAGCATTTTATGTTAACCACTAAGCTTAGTGTAATTTTTTTGCCATCTAGTGACCATTCTTATTTGGTTTTATGAATATACACTCACCTAAAGAATTATTAGGAACACCATACTAATACGGTGTTGGACCCCCTTTTGCCTTCAGAACTGCCATAATTCTACGTGGCATTGATTCAACAAGGTGCTGATAGCATTCTTTAGAAATGCTGGCCCATATTGATAGGATAGCATCTTGCAGTTGGAGATTTGAGGGATGCACATCCAGGGCACGGAGCTCCCGTTCCACCACATCCCAAAGATGCTCTATTGGGTTGAGATCTGGTGACTGTGGGGGCCATTTTAGTACAGTGAACTCATTGTCATGTTCAAGAAACCATTTTTCCAGTCTTCAACAGTCCAATTTTGGTGAGCTTGTGCAAATTTTAGCCTCTTTTTCCTATTTGTAGTGGAGATGAGTGGTACCCGGTGGGGTCTTCTGCTGTTGTAGCCCATCCACCTCAAGGTTGTGCGTGTTGTGGCTTCACAAATGCTTTGCTGCATACCTCGGTTGTAACGAGTGGTTATTTCAGTCAACGTTGCTCTTTTATCAGCTTGAATCAGTCGGCCCATTCTCCTCTGACCTCTAGCATCAACAAGGCATTTTCGCCCACAGGACTGCCGCATACAGATGTATTCTCAGACCTCCCAAGTCACCAGCCCAAAGTACAGGCCATAGTGGACTCCCTTCGAAAGGCTGGACTAACAGCTAACCCAAAGAAATGTGCGATGGGGTTAGAGGAGACTAACATGTGGCGTCATCAAACGCTAAGTAAACAAAATACACTAGAGGTGATACGGAATTGGCCCCGACCTGCCATCTCTAGACAAGTAAAGTCGTTCCAGGGTATGGTTCCCCATTTTGCCACTTTAGCGGCTCCATTGACAGGGCTCGTAAAGGGACGGAAGTCCATGATAGTCCGCTGGAATGACCAGGCTGAAGAGGCTTTCTCTGATTTGACGTTGGCCCTGTGTGGGTCCCCAGTTTTGGTGACGCCCGACTTCAAGAGGGAATTTGTGGTACAGACTGATGCCTCCGAAGTAGGCCTCGGTGCGGTACTGTCTCAGGAAGTTAATGGGGAGGAGCATCCCGTTGTCTTCCTCAGCCATATGCTCACTTCAGCGGAGACACAGTACAGTATAGTGGAGAGAGAGTGCCTGGCCATCAAGTGGGCACGCAAGTCTCTCTGCTATTATCTGTTGGGGAGGAAGTTCCGTCTGGTGACCGACCACTCCCCTCTCAAGTGGATGAGCCAGGCCAAAGGGAGAAATGCTTGGGTCACCAGGTGGTTCTTGTCTCTACAAAAAATTTAGTTTACAGTAGAGCACAGGGCAGGCCGGTTAAAGGGAAACGTGGATCCCCTGTCCCGAGTACACTGGCGTGTGTTCACCCACTCAGGGTTGAACAAAGGGGGGAGGTATGTAGGAAGGCACAAGGGTCTGTCATTGACAGAAGGTACGTGTCACCGAGGTTCCTGGCCTCAGTGAGATAGGAACCAGTAATTTTGTGTCAGCGGCAGCTGACACGGTTTTTACTTAGTGTGGCTGTAAAGCCGATCCGGGCCGGTTCTTATTAGGGACAGCCGAAGAGCAGGGTGGGTGGCTGTTCCCCAAGTTCCAGCTCAGCTGGGTGTGGAATGATCCTCCAGGTGATGGTGGAGCTGTGGAAGCTCTGTGTTTGGAAGCTGAAGAGTTCTGCCATGCTGCAAGGCTGAGAGCCGCCTGCTGGGAGTCAGGCGCCCTAAAGCCTGCTGTGGACTGCCAGGTGACATGTTTTGTTCTGTGGACTCTTGCTGTGTGAATTAACACCAGGACCCTGCAAAGTATATATATATTTTTTTTTCTGCCTTGTGTGAATAACCACAGCATTTTTGCTTTTCAACTGTGGTCTTGCCTCTGTATTGCGTCCACTTACCCTGCCTACCAAAATAAATTTTATATATATATATATATATATATATATATATATATATATATATATATATATATATATATATATATATACTCACCATCGATCGCAAATATATATATGGCGTGGTGGGAAAGCAGGTATCTTTTTTCTGATGATAACCCCTACAGAGAACACTTTAAATGGTATGGTCGATTTATCGACGATATGTTGTGGGTTTGGCAGGGGGACAAAGAGAGAATAGGTGAATGTTTAGAATACTTGAATAATTGTACCACATCCATAAAATTAACCTTTTCCAGCGATCCGGATAAAACGGTCTTTCTGGATCTGTGTCTGGAAGTGGATAAAGGCAGTAATGAGGTGATTACATACACCCATAAGAAGCCATCAGCTGGTAATACTATTCTCTCTGCCTCCTCCTGCCATCCTCCACACGTTATAAAAATATCCCTAAGGGGGAAATAAGGGCAAAAAGGAACTGCTCCACCAAGGAATTATTTGAAAAAGAAGTCCATAGTATTGCAGCTAGACTTAAGATGAGAGGATATACCCAAACCAGCATAAATAAAGGCATACAGTTAGCAAGACAAAAAGACAGAAAGACCCTCATTTTCTCTAATGGGAATGATAAAGGTAATGGCAACAAAAATGAAAATAAAAGAAAAGGGAATAAGCATAAAAAGACTAAAAATAAAATAAAAAATGTGAATAAAGATGAACCTATCTCCTTGATCATTAATTACAGTAGAGACTATTTTAGGATATGCGAAATTTTACGGAAACATCTTCCGGTTTTGAACTATAATGAGGAATGGAGAAATATAGCATCTGCAGGAATAAGATGTATAGCAAAAAGAGCTCCCACTATGGGACAAAAAAATCAGTCCAAGCTTATTCATGGAAAAGATCCCCAAAATATGTACCTGGCCAAAAACCAATGGAAACTATAAATGTGGTAGCAGAAGATGTATCTGCTGTCAACACATGTGTATCTCAAAAGAGGTCATATCTATGGCTAATAATAGACAGTCACAAAAACCATCAAGCACTACAAAGAAACTGGCTCACATGCGGACCGCCCCAGGAAAGGAAGACCAAGAGTCACCTCTGCTGCGGAGGATCCGAGTCACCAGCCTCAGAGATCGCAGGTTAACAGCGGCTCAGATTAGAGACCAGGTCAATGCCACACAGAGTTCTAGCAGCAGACACATCTCTAGTTAACACAACTGTTAAGAGGAGACTGTATGAATCAGGCCTTCATGGTAGAATATCTGCTAGGAAACCACTGCTAAGGACAGGCAACAAGCAGAAGAAACTTGTTTGGGCTAAAGAACACAATGGATGGACATTAGACCAGTGGAAATCTGTGCTTTGGTCTGATGAGTCCAAATTTGAGATCTTTGGTTCCAACCACTGTGTCTTTGTACGACACAGAAAAGTTGAACGGATGGACTTTACATGCCTGGTTCCCACCATGAAGCATGGAGGAGGAGGTGTGATGGTGCTTTGCTGGTGACACTTGGGGATTTATTCAAAATTGAAGTCATACTTCCAACAAGTGCTAAGCATCTCTGGGAACTCCTTCAAGGCTGTTGGAAGACCATTTCAGGTGACTACCTCTTGAAGCTCATCAAGAGAATGCCAAGAGTGTGCAAAGCAGTAATCAAATCAAAAGGTGGCTTTTTTGAAGAACCTAGAATATGACATATTTTCAGTTGTTTCACACTTTTTTGTTATGTATATAATTCCACATGTGTTAATTCATAGTTTTGATGCCTTCAGTGTGAATCTACTATTTTCATAGTCATGAAAATAAAGAAAACTCTTTGAATGAGAAGGTGTGTCTAAACTTTTGGTCTGTACTGTATACATAAACTGCAATCATCATTCTGTATTCCAGTAAAAGGCCCTGTACTCCATTACATTAGATAAATCACCCACTTAACACCCGATGATTTACATGTACGTCATATCTGGACGTGAATTAAATCCCAGTGTCATAAATTCATCAAATTACAATATTTTAAAAAATATATATCAAAAAGCAGTTTTGTCACTAAAATATCAGGTGTACTGATTAAAAACATAATGGAGGGGGCCAAGAACTAACCAGCATGGATCCAATATAGCATCCCGTTTGGTTAACTGCGCATGTTGGCAAATTGCTTCCACATTACATAAAGAAAAATGTGATGCAAATACTGGGATTGCATTGAAGGTGGAACACACACAGGCCGCAAGTGTCCATAGAAAGGACGTTCACATGATAACAGATCATGCTTTCGCACCAGAAAGTGAACGCAAGCGGAGCCACAAACTCTTCCAGACCATGCGGTCACATGATGGCAAACCTTGGAAATGATCAGAATAACTCCCAACATGTTGACATGGCTGCAAGAATATTATGTATACCACATTTGATATTTTAAAGTGAAATGCTTTGATTCTATAAAAATCGCATGTGTACATTATCACTAAATAGTTATCAAGAAGTAACATCAAATAAAAATGTATGTATAGATATATACATGTGGCAATAACGCTCCATTCCCAAAACAGGATTACCACGCGGATGCGTATAATGCCAGTAACACCCATGTGGAGAGGTCAACATGGAGGTCATAACGACAGACAACACCATGTGCGAACCTATATCCTGATTAAAACAAACAATAAAATTATAAAATTTAATTATGGTCCTCAATCAGTCCTGCAATGTTAACTGCACAAGACCTTTTGACAAGGGAAGCCCACATGCGGTCCCCACCTAATTTTGATATAAAGCAAAATTATAACATATAAATAAATAAACTTTTTTTTTTAGTGAATGATATTCTAATAAATCTTAATAGATTGTGTGTGTGTGGGTATATATATATATATATATATATATATATATATATATATATATATATACACACACACACACACACACAGACAATCCGGACAGGCAGCAGATAAAGGTAATGGTGGCGTATAAGGCCTACATATAAGTCAACATGCTCAGGACAGACAGCAGCAGGTACATGGTAATGGTTGAGTCTAAGGCTTACACATAGCTCGGCCTAACTCAGCAGGAACAGACAGCAACAGGTTCTTTGTTTGCAGCAGCAACATGTTCCCAGGTATGGGCCTCCACCAGACCTCGGCAATAACAAAAATAAACTTAGACACCTCTTACAGCAGGCATGTCCAAACTGCGGCCCTCCAGCTGTTGCAAAACTACTGTAAGCTATCCAGGCATGCTGGGAGTTGTAGTTTTTCAACAGCTGGAGGGCCGCAGTTTGGACATGCCTGTCTTACAGCAACAGGTTCGTCGTCTAGAGCAGGAATGTGCCCCCATGCATGCAAAATGCAAAATTTTTCTTTGACAAAATAGTTTATTAATTGTGATGGGTTTCAGCCCGCACTACCTGTATGCAGGTGCTCATTGCTATGGTGAAATACAGATACAAAAGTAAAAACACAAATGCAATCGCACTCTGCAAACCAGCACTCTGCCCTGCCTTTAAGCTGGATGTTAAATGAGGCATTGGTGTACATTTTGGCCAAAGCGTAATAAGCCACTCACCGCGTCAAGGTCGCCTCATGAGTGGTCCCTAACACTAGTTCCTACCTATTGTTGGCCACGGCAGCCACACAAAATCCAGGGAGCGCAGGTACAGCATACACGCCAAGCACACTCTGCTTCTAACCCCGTCCGGTGCCATTACAGCTTTTTACTTTTGTATCTGTATTTCGCCATAGCAATGAGCACCTGCATACAGGTAGTGCGGGCTGAAACCCATCACATTTTTTTCTTTGCAGTATATATTGGAGGCGTGGCGATCTCCATGCAGCCATGCACACCTGACCAGTTAATTTGCCCTGGCGGTTGGTTTTAAAGTCCGTATAAAACTGAGTCTGCTTATATAGCACCTACCAGTAGCCATTTTGGCTCCAGGAGAAGTATATAGTGGGTTCAGCAAGCATGTCGGTACTTGCATCCCTGGATCCGATGAAAGCTGTAATGGCACCGGACGGGGTTAGAAGCAGAGTGTGCTTGGCGTGTATGCTGTACCTGCGCTCCCTGGATTTTGTGTGGCTGCCGTGGCCAACAATAGGTAGGAACTAGTGTTAGGGACCACTCATGAGGCGACCTTGACGCGGTGAGTGGCTTATTACGCTTTGGCCAAAATGTACACCAATGCCTCATTTAACATCCAGCTTAAAGGCAGGGCAGAGTGCTGGTTTGCAGAGTGCGATTGCATTTGTGTTTTTAGTTTATTAATTGTATTTTAAGTTTGTACAGCCCACAATAAATTAATACGACATTAGCACTACACGCTGCACGCATTGGTCTGCTTTCAATTTCCATATCGGGCACATCGAGTCTAGAGAAGAACACTGCGGTAACGCAGCCTGCTGCGACGTGTGCAGATTCCTCCAAGCCAGAGGGCAGCAGGACTGGTGGGGTTAAGCAGTGGCTCTGTCATCCTCCTTCTGTCTGTGAAGAGGAATGGTTACCGCGGATCGCACGACCCATACATGATCAGCCGTCCTCTGCCCGTCAGAGCGCACACAGAAGCCAGTGAGGAACCAGCTTGCCTCGGCCCGGATGTGGAAGTGTCTGTCACGGTCCCCGTTGCTGGTCCTCGAAGGCTGTCTCCAGTGTGCAGCCCGGATCATCGATCGCAGGTCATGCTGAAGAATAAGCCTTTAGCTGTGAGGCTTGGCTACACATGGGGGGTAGTGTCACACAGCCCGGGGCAGACTTCACCAGGAAGGGGCTGACATGCCCCGCGGAGCACATACTGTCATCCAGCAGAGCAGAGTTTGTAGTCTGTTTTGAAGGCACCATATGTTCTGGAGTTACATCGAGCAGCTGGTAAACTTTCCCCACAAAACGAATGCAGCTTTGCTTCATCTTTGTGGACTTGACATAGAAATTCATATTCCTTTAAGTTCATGAAAAACGTACAGTAAACCGGCCCTATACAATGCAAATGTCTGGAGGGGGAGAAAAATTGCAGGGCTTCCAGGGAGAGATGGGGTAGATAGATATATACATGTTGTCTATCATGCTATAATCTACCCCATCTCTCCCCCTCCAGACATCTGCATTGTATAGGACCGGATTACTGTATGTTTTTCAGGAACCTACAGGATCTGATTTTCTATGTCAAGTCCACAAATATGAAGCACAGCTACATTCAGTTTGTGGGGTAAGTTCACTGGCAGTTCTATGTAACTCCAGAACACATGTTGCCTTCAAAACAGACTATAAGCTCCACTCTGCTGGATGACAGTGGAGGTGCTCCCACAACACTACCCCCCCCCCCCTGCCCCCCGTGTGTAGCCAAGCTAAAGGCTTATTTGGCAACCTGACCTGGATCAATAATCCAGGCTGCGCACCGCCGAGGACCCTGCCAGCAGCCGGGGACCGTGACATCACCGAGGGGAGGGAAACTAATCCTGGCAGCAAAGCCGGGGACAATTCCACACCCAGGCCGAGGCAAGCTGGTTCCTCACTGGCTTCTGTACTCAGACGGGCAGAGGACGGCTGGGTGCTGCCGATGGCCGGCCCGAGCCCAGCGTGTGTGGTGCTGATCATGTTTGGGTCGTGCGAGCGTCGGTAACCATGACTCTTTATAGCCAAAAGGAGGATGAGAGAGCCGCTGCTAAACCACGCCAGTCCTGCTGGCCTCTGGCTTGGAGGAATTAGCACACAGCGTGGCAGGCTGCGTTACTGCAGTGTTCTTCTCCAGACTCGATGTGCCCGATATGGAAACTTAGAGCAGACCAGTGTGGGCAGTGTGTGGAGCGCTGTGTGCCAATTGGTATCTGAAAGGTCTATTTTCCAATATGGTTTAATTATGAAGGGCAGCTCCTAGAGATCACACAGAGGACTATGGGTTACACTATACCACATTGGCTTTTTGTGTTGAATAACTCTATTCAATTGATTATTCGTTTCAGCCCTAGTAAAGTTCCCTAGCATTTAAGATATAATGGTGCTACTAATGTTTATGAACTACTGTTTTAGTACCCGTTATTCAAACAGGCTAAATGTGTAGTGTGTATATATATATAAATATTTCAACAATTATTTAAATTAACGAAAAATAAATAAGAGGTTTAATAAATTCATAAAAAAAGATAAACAAAGATTTAAAAATAAAAACAAACTGGTCGCCAAAAAACATGTAAATAAATTCATCAATGCAGAAATATATAAATAAAGTTAGCAATGATTAAATAAATATATTTAAAAAAAATCATCCTTTAAATATTTAAATAAATAAAATCATTAATAAATTAATTCATCAATACATAAATATATAAAGTTAACAATAAATAAATATATAATTTAATCCATAAATAATGAAAATCCTCAAATATATACAGAAGTTAAAAATCAACGAAGTTTGGGACGGAGAGCTAAGGAGAGGATTTGACAAGGGACCCTTCAGTGCCCGGAACAGACTGCGGGGGCCAAGAAGTCTTTCCACGGAGTCCGCTTGTCGGTGACCACCCCACCTGCCTCGCTGAATGTCCGCTCAGACAGTACGCTGGAGGGGGGCAAGACTGTACTTCCAGCATATACTACGCAAGCTCACAGCAGGTGTCTAATCTGGCACCCCAGTTCTCAATGGGGTTGTCGGTGCTCATGCTGTCAGAAGCACAGACTGACCCCATGTAGTCTTCCACCATACGTGCCAGCCTCTGGTGGTTACTGCTGCTGCTATTGGATTGCGCAGGCTGGTAGAACAGGCTCATCTCACCCAAAAGATCACCTGCTCGGCTGGAGGTGCTTGTGCCAGCCACCTGCTGGGTGAGATGGGCAGGGAGAACTGGAGCGTGAGGCTGAGGGTTTGCCTGCTCCAGCCAGAGGATCAGACAGTCCCGCAGGTTTTCATACGGGCCTCCCTCTGGCTGGCTGGGATGAACGGCTCCAGTTTTCCCTTGCAGCGAGGGTCTAAAAGGGTGGCCAACCAAAACTTGTCCCTCTCCTTAATTTTCTTGATCCGGTGGTCCCTTTTGAGGCCTCGCAACATGTGGGCAGCCATGGGGGAAAAGGACAGTCCGCTGTGATTCTTCTTGACTGCCCGGGACCATGACAGCTTGGTCCTCCTGCTGCTCCTTGTTGGAGCCGCCCCACCCCCGGACTAACGGTGCCCATCGCATCGGCTCTCCATCCTGACCAGGCCCAGACTCCTGGACTTCTTCAAACTCATCAACAAATTCTTCCTCGTCCTAGGCCTGGTCTTGGTGGAGCATTTTTTGCCTCTTCTTGCTCCACCAAGGCACTCTACCCAGCCTCGAGCAAGCGATCTAGTGTCCTATCCAGGAGGAACACTATGGGGAGCATGTCATTGAGGCATGCTGACCATCTTGATTGCCTGCTCGAATGGGGCCAACATGTGGCAGACCTGGTGTATCTGCCCCCCACTTCGCATTGGTGATGTAGGGGAGTGGGTGTGATGGCCCAGAAGTGCCTTGGTCCAGCAGATATTCTTTCACCGCCTGTCACTGCTCCTACAACCTCTCTAGCATGTGGGGGGTGGAGTTCCACCGCGTCACGCTGTCCGCAATCAGCCTGTGAAGTGGAAGTCCTGCTGCAGTTTGGACAGGGACGCGGCGGTGGTTGTGAGCTTCTGAAGTGGCTGGCAATCCTACGTACCCTTGGCACGATGTCGCTTGGATATGTGCGTTGGAACTTCTGTACAGTGTGTTTCTGTTCCCCTAAGCTCACAAGCTGGAGCACGGCCTGGTAGCAGACGTGCCCCACACTTGCATAGCTACAGGGACACTTGCTGGGGGGCTCAGCAGAGGTGGAGACAGTGGCTTGAGGGAGAGCAGCAATTCTCCCCTGGACACCCCGGGGCGGCACCACCACAAACTGAGATGCCTCCACATCTGATAATCCCTCCCCAGCACCTCGGAGGGACACCCAATGGGTAGTAAAGCTTATGTATTGACCCTGCCCTTGTCTTCTGGCCCAGGCATCCATTGTCAGGTGTACCCTGTCGCTGACAGCGTGATCCAGCGACAGGGATACATTCTGCACAATGTGCTGGTGTAGAGCAGGGACTCCTGTCCTGGCAAAGAAATGGCATCTGAGGACACGCCATCTGGGTTGGGCCTGCTCCAGGAGCCCATTGAGTGAACGCACGCGTCGGTCCCTGGGGGCTTATGGCGCGGTGCATTCAAATGCTTCGGCTACCGGCGCTGGTAGTGGAGGCTGCAGAGGAGGTGCCGGTACCAGTACCTCTAGGAGAGAGAGTGGGAATGCATTGTTGGAAGGGGTTGGGGTGGCTGCAGGACAGTGGCAGGAGCTACTGTCCCCTGCGCACTGCTGCTGGCGCTGCTATGACCACCCTGCATCTGTTCCCACTCCTGCCAATGGTTGACTCTCAGGTGCTGATTAAGGGCAGAGGTACCCAGCCGAGCAACAGACCTCCCTCTCCAGGGTAAAGTTATCCCAAACAGGTGACTTAAGCACCGACCTGCTGTCGGAAGGGGTGGTGCTGGCTCACGACTGTTCGAGCACGGTGCGCACAGGTGGAGCTGGCACCTGCTGCTGCCATTACTAGTGGAGGCCCTGCCACGGGGCTCCCTGGTGACCAGGCACACCGTTTGCCTCAGGTGCCTACGTTCCTCATCAGTGCTGCTGTCACTTGACGAGGTGGCACCCATTCAGAATCACCCTCCTCTTCATCGCCTGTAATGTTAGACCCAAAGTTGACCAGTGGTTGACTGAGGGGAACAGCAGACGTGGAGCCCCTGACCTGGCTCCGCTGTCCCCTCGCTGACGCCTTGGTCTGACTAGGTGCGGAAGTTCTGTGGCTGAAACCACCTGCACTAGTTGGAAGGGATGTCACTGGAGTACTGACAGGCGGTACCCCCACCTCCTTCTTCTCCATCCCTTCCAAAAGGTCCTGACCACCATGATATACCTGTTTCCACCAAATATTGATTGAGGGGTGCGATATTCCTGCTTCCACAAAATATTGATTAAGGGGTTTTATATTCCTGCTTTCACCAAATATTGATTGAGGCCTGCGATATACCGGCTTCTACAAAATGCTGATTAAGGGGTTCGATATACCTGTTTCCACCAAATATTGATTGAGGGGTGTGATAAACCTATTTCCACAAAATACTGATTAAGGGGTTTGATATACCCTCTTCCACCAAATATTGATTGAGGCCTACGATGTGGAAAATGTATTATCTGAAATTTTCCTTTCCTGGAATCCGTAGGCAGTACACATATAGGGGTTAATGACTCATTAACTGCCGGATAGAAGAGACACAGTTTAATCAGCAGTTTAAACAATCAACTCCTGTATAAATTACCCTAAATAGAAACACTCCTTGTACTGTATGTAGCCAAAACTTATTAGGGTGGGATTACTGTGCTGCCTACGGACTCCAGGAAATGAAAATTTCAGGTAATACATTTTCCACTTCCTGATCGTCTTACGGCCGCACACATATAGGGAATTCTGTAGCAGTATTAAGAGTGGGTATTTGAGACAGCTATTTGAAGCACTCTTTTTCCAAAGGCTGAACTCTCAGAAGCTAGGACATCCAAAGAATAATGCTTCACAAACGTAGACGGTGATGACCATGTATCTGCACAGCACATTTGATCCAAAGGTATATGTCCTTTCTCTGCCCATAATGTGGCTGTAGATTTGGTAGAATGTGCTCTGACATCTAGGGGAGATTCAAGTACCTCATAGCATTGTTGTATTATGAATCCATCGAGATGGCGTAGATTTGCTAGATTTTTTTGAAACTGAAGGAAAAAGTGCCTCTGATTGGCAAAAACTGAGTTTGCTGAATATAGGAGAGAACCTATCTTTTGACATCCAACAGAAATATTTTGTCATTTGTCTCATGCTTGTCTGACATGGACATTGCTGGAAGTTCTTGGTTTACATTAGATGTGAACAAAATTTTGGGTAGAAAGCCTGGTATAGTTCTTAATACTATGGATTCAGGAAGAATACGTAAGCAAGGTTCTTTACATGATAGTGCTTGTAATTCACTTATTCTTCTTGCCGAAATAATAGCTACTAGGAATAGAGTTTTATGTAACACATAGAGTTGAGCGGACACCTGGATGTTCGGGTTTGATGGATTCGGCCGAACTTAACAAAAAAAAAGTTGGCGTTTGTGACCCGAACTTGACCTCGAATCCAAACCCCATTGAAGGGAGACTTGAACTTTTGAGCACTAAAATGGCTGTAAAAAAGTAATGGGAAGGGCTAGATGGCTGCAAATGGCAGCAAAGTGTGGTTAACGGCATGCAAATGCTCAGCAAACAAATGTGGATAGGGAAATGACTTAAAATAACTGAAAATACATAAAAATAAAAAATAATAATCTTGATCTTGGAGGATGTGGTCCATATGGAGTAGGAGGTTGAGGCGGCGATGGATGTGGCGTTGTAGGTGAAAGCGGCGGTGGAGGATGAGAAGGTAGCCTACACTGCTTGTTGGTTTTAATTTTATTTAAGTTTAAATTAGGGTACACCCCAAAACATTGGGAAATATAACCTGTTATAACCCCCTCCAGCCATGCTAAACAAACGTTCAGACAATACACTGGCTGCAGTCAGGCCAGCATCTCCAAGGCGTAAAGAGCAAGCTCAGACCATATGCCCAATTTGTAGACCCAGAAGCTGAAGGGGGCAGACCTATCAGTCAGTACGTGTAGGCGTGTGCACACATACTGCTCCACCATGTTGCACGTCCCCGTGATGTCCACAATCAATCTGCTCTATCAACTTTCGAGGATCTTTTCTGCACCTACCATGTTGATCACGGTTAGCGGCGAATCGGGGTTCCACGCCAGATAGGGAGCGTGAGAAAGGGATACAACATCCAAGGGAGGTCAATATATGAAATTAAATGTGATTGAGCGGAAATATTGGAGAAATTATCAAAGCGGAAGGATTTCGGTCCCTGTCACCTATGCAGAGCAGGGGTTTATTCAGGGCAAAAATGGTAAAATGTTACCCAAGAATGTAACAGAAAAATTAGTGAAATGTATTAACCTGTCTACTAGGTAGAGCAGGTGTATGTCACAGTCAAGAATTGGTGAAATTCTCCTGAAAATGTAACAGACAAATTAGTGAAATGACATAAAATACGTACAAACAAAAAAAAAAAAAAAAATCTTGATGCATGAGGTGGAGTAGGACGAGGTAGCCAACACTGGTTTTTGGTTTTCATTTTTATTTTTTATTTTTTATTAGGGTACATCGCCAAAGAGTGGGAAATATCAAAAATACAACAATGAGCAATTGCGCTGTAGTATAACAATGGATGGGTAAGGCCGGTATACATGTCTATTCTGCACAGGGTACGGACAAGTCCTGTGGGATACATGCTTGGTTAATTTTAATAGACAGGCGACTGTGCTTGTGTGTGATAACACCCTCTGCCGTGCTAAACACACGTTCAGATAATACACTGGCTGCAGGGCAGGCCAACACCTCCAAGGCATAAAGGGCAAGCTCAGGCCATGTGCCCAATTTGGAGACCCAGAAGTTGAAGTGGGCAGACCCGTCATTCAGTATGTGTAGGCGTGTGCACACATGCTGCCTCCTGCTAAGATGTTACATATCAGCTGGTGGTGCTGGTTGTTATGGCATGCTGACAAAGCTTTTCCACGTTTCAGCCATGCTAACCCTGCTTTCTGAGGTGCTGATGGTGCCCCAGCTGCATTGGTGACCTCTTCCTCCTTCTCTGCCTTTTCCTTGTGCTTCCACTTTTCCCCCGCTCTCAGGTAAGAATGCCACCGGCAGCATGTCTACCAGCGTGCGCTTGTACTCACGCATCCTACGATCACGCTCCAGTGACGGAATTAAGGACGGTACGTTGTCCTTGTAACGGGGATCCAGCAGCGTGGCCACCCAGTAATCAGCACAAGTTAGATTGTGGGGAAATCGGAGGTCATTGCGGATACACTGCAGCATGTACTCGCTCATGTGTGCCCAGAGGCATTGGCAAGCTGTCCTCTGTGGGTGGTGTATCGTGTCCTCTGTATCCCCCCCCCCCCTCCCCAGCCACAAACCAGTTATGGCTATGAGTTGGTATTGGTGCCACCCTGCTGTGAACACGGTTCCTCCTCATCCTGCAGAACTGTGCCCTGGCTGGACAATTGTGTATCTGGCGTTTGTGAAGGAACCCACCCTCAGAGCCACTTGTAAATGACTGGATGGAAACCCTATGAAATGATCCCTCTTTCTCCTCATCTTGTGCCACAACCTCTTCCATCATCGCCAGAAGCGTTTTTTCAAGGAGGCATAGAAGTGGGATAGTAATGCTGAGAACAGCGTTATCAGCACTGGCCATGTTGGTGTAGTACTCGAAACAGCGCAACAAGGAACAAAGATCTTGCATAGAGGCCTAGTCATTGGTGGTGAAGTGGTGCTGTTCCGCAGAGCTACTCACCCATGCATGCTGCAGCTGAAACTCCACTATCACCTGCTGCTCGGACAATCTGGCCAGCATGTGCAAGGTGGAGTTCCACCTTGTGATCACGTTGCATGTGAGCGGGAAGGCCGAAGTTACGCTGCAGCGCTGACAGGCGAGCAGCAGCAGGGTGAAAGTGCGCACAGACGGCCCGCACTTTATGCAGCAGCTCTGACATATCGGGGTAATTTTTAAGGAACCTCTGCACCACCAAATTCAGCACATGCGCCAGGCAAGAGATGTGTATAAAACCGGCTAGTCCTAGAGCAGCTACGAGATTTCAGCCATTATCGCACACCACTAGGCCAGTCTTGAGGCTCCCTGGTACCAACAACTCATCTGTCTGTTGTTCCATGGCCGTCCACAGCTCCTGCGCGGTGTGGGGTTTGTCCCCCAAACAGATACGTTTTAAAACTACCTGCTGTCGTTTACCCCTGGCTGTGCTGAAGTTGGTGGTAAAGGTGTTACGCTGACCGGATAAGGAGCTGTTAGAGGAAGAGGAAGCAGAGTAGGAGGAGGAAGCAACTGGAGGCAAACTGAAGCGCCCTGCAATCCTCAGTGGTGGAAATACATGGGCCAAACTGCTATCCACCTCAGGCCCAGCCACAACTGCATTTACACAGTGTGCTGTTAGGGAGATAGAACGTCCCTGACCGTGCTTACTGGTCCACGTATCCGTAGTTAGGTGCACCTTGCCACAGATGGTGTTGCACATTGCACACCTGATTTTGTCCCCCACTTGGTTGTGCAGGGAAGGGATGGCTCACCTGGAAAAGTAGTGGCGGCTGGGCACAACGTACTGTGGGACAGCCACCGCCCCTATACGGAATGACAGCATTTCAAAGGCCAGTCATTTTGAAATGCTGGCATTCGGGGCCAGGGATCGCGGGTGAGTAGAGGGGTACTTCCTCTTCCGCTCCAGTTTTTAGGAGATGGAGAGCTGAATGCTTCCGTGGGACATTGTGGAGATGCTTGGTGACCCAGGTGGTGGTGTTGCTGGCAGATCCTCTGCGGGGTGGCAGGTGCCACTGTCACTTCAGAGGTGGATAAAGAGTCCGAGGCTGCAGCAGAAGAGGAAGCAGGAGGAGCCAGAGACCTTTCTTTGTATTTGAGGTGTCTACTCCAATGCAGCTCCTGCTTTGCACTTAGATCCCTGGTTATGCTGGTTGTGCTCAGGTTGAGAACGTTTATGCCTCATTTCAGGCTCTGATTGCACAGCGTGCAAACCACTTGTGTCTTGTCGTTAGTGCATTGTCTTAAGAACTGCCACGCCAGGGAACTCCTTGGAGCTGGCTTTGGTGTGCTCAGTCCCTTGCTGCATTGAGTTGCAGCAGGCATACTGTCTAGGGGACGTCCGCTTTACTTTTGCACCCTGCTCCCACTTCTGATGTGTTGGTGGCTCTGTGCGACCACCGCCTCTTCCTCCGAACTACACAGGTCACTCGCATGACCTTGATTCCATGTGGAATCGCGGACCTCATCTTCCTCCACATCATCTTCCACCAAGTCTTCACCCCTGTCCTCCTTATCGGTCTGCACACTTTCGAAAAGCCACTGCAGTTGGCACCTGTGTTTCGTCATCATCCGAGACGTGCTGTGGTGGTCCTCCCATGTACTCATCTTGAATCATAAGTGGTTGGGCATCGGTGCACCCAATCTCTTTCACTTATGGGGCAGGGCTATGTGGATGGCCCTGGGAAACCCTGCAGAGTCATCAAAAAGCAGAAGAGACTGCTGCATGACTTGGGGCTCAGACTGCTTGGCTGATTTGCAAGGGGGTGAAATGAAAGACTGATGGACATCGGCTGCAGGTGCCAATTCTGATCTTTCAGCAGGAGACTGGTTGGGAGACAATGTGGATGCACTGTCAGCATCCCAATCTACTATCGCCTGTACTTGTTCTGGCCTCACCATTTGTAGAGCCGCATTAGGCCCGACCAAATAACGCTGAAGGTTCTGTAACCTACTCGCACCTGAGGAAGGTGTTTTTACTTGTGAGTGTAGCTGGCACACATCGACCACGTCCTCTCCCTGCAATAGGAGCTCCACCAGCAGCACCACGACCAGGGCCACGTCCCTTATTCGACACTCTCCTCATTCTCCGCAAATTTAGGATCTTGCCCAAACTGGGTGTTTTTTAATAACAGAATATAACAGCAGTATCTAACGCGTGTATTTCACACTGACAGATGCAGCAAAGGCTGCAAATTTAGTATTTTGCCCAAAAAGAGTGTTTTTTAAAACCCAGAATGCAAAATTATTGCAGTATTTCAAGCTTAAATTTCACACTTACAAATGCTGCATAGGCCCCAGATGTAGGGTATTGCGAAAAATGGGTGCTTTTTTTAAACCCAGAAAATGATTGCATTATTTCAAGCTTAAATTTCACACTTACAAATGCTGCATAGGCCCCAGATGTAGGATAGTGCCAAAAATGGGTGTTTTTTTTTTTAAACCCAGAAAATTATTGCAGTATTTCAAGCTTTTATTTAACAATGACAGATGCAGCAAACACTGGAAAATTTGTATTTTTACCAAAATGGGTGTTTTTATAATAACAGAATATGACAGTAGCATTTATTGTGTGTATTTTACACTGACAGATGCAGCAAGGCCTGTAAAATTTAGTATTTTGCCCAAAAAGGGTGTTTTTTAAAATCCTGAAAATTATTGCATTATTTCAAGCTTAAATTTCACACTCACATATGCTGCATAGGCCCCAGATGGAGAGTATTGCCAAAAATGGGTGCTTATTTAAACCCAAAAAATTATTGCAGTATTTCAATCTTGTATTTGTAACAATGACAAATGCTGCAAAGGCCACAGATGTAGGGTCTTGCCAAAAATTGGTGATTTTTTAATTACTTTTTTAAAGCTAGAATATAATTGCTGTATTTCGACTGTCACAAATGCACATATGCTGTGCTGGTGCACTGAACTTGCATAAAATGGCCGCCACCGCTCACCTAACTAACAGATGGATAAAAGTTATTAAGATTGTGCACTGCACCCACAAAACAAAATCTAGATAGATCGCTGAGCTAACAAGCACTTCAGATTAAAGATTCTTTCCTATTCTCTGCCTCACAGCAGCAGTATCCTATCCTTACACCAATCAGATCAGAGTGACATGCAGCGCTACGTGACTCCAGCTTATATAGTGGCTGGGTTACATGCTGCACTGGACTATTTCAGCCTTTCAAAAAGCACCATTAACTCGCCGAACCCAAACTTTTACAGAAAAGTTTGGGTTTGCGTCTACGGTCCAAAACTTTAGAGTTCGGGTTTCGCTCAACCCTAGTAACACATATTTTATTTGAAAATTCTCTAAAGGTTCAAAAGGTGGCAAACATGGGTGTTTCAGAACTATAGAGAGGTCCCAGGACAACACCGGAGCATAAAATACTGGTTTTATTTTGCACAGGGCCCTGAAAAATATAGAAATTTAACGGCTGTGGAGTAAAGCGTTAATCTAAGCTGGCATTGATAGCCGTAAACTGAACTTTAAGCATATTAGGTTTAAGACCTTTTTGCAAACCTTCCTGCAAAAACTGAAGAATTGAGGTGAATTCATGTGGAACTCTTTCTTCTTTCAAACACCATGAAGAAAAAAATGGTTCAAAAACGATTATAGATTTTTGTAGTAGACTGTTTTCTGAAAGCTAGAAGTGTTATTACTTCATCAGATAAACTTTTTTCTTTGAAATTTTTCCACTGAACCTCCAAGCAGTGAGGTGTAGTTTCTCCAAATTTGGATGAAGAAATCCATCTTGAATTTGAAGGTAATTGCGTAGTGGCAATTTTCAAAACCTGCCTCTCGATAGCGTTAATGCGAGAGGAAACCAGGCCCTGCGGGCCAATATGTTAATATTGCGATGGCTTCCGATTTGTCATCTCTGATCTTCCTCAGGACTCAAGGAATGAGAGGTAGAGGTGGCAAGATGTAAATTAATATCCCCGTCCACGGGAAGGATTGACAGTCTAGAACCAGAGGATGATCCTCGCTGTTGAGTGAACAGAAGTTTTTGATTTTGGCATTTTGTTCGGTTGCCATGACATCTAGGTTCGGCGTTCCCATTTTGTGAACAATCTGCAAGAATATTTCTTCTTTGAGAGAACATTCTGCTTAATGCTGCAATTTCCTGCTCAAAAGATCCGCTCTGACATTGAGCTCCTCTTTTATATGGATTGCTGAAATCAAGTTTAGGTAAACTTCTGCCCATTTCATTATCTGACTGCACTCCCTTGCTAGTAGAGCATTCTTTATCCCCCCTTGTTTGTTCAGGTAATAGACTGCCAATATGTTGTCTGACTGAACTTGTACATCCTGAAGATGGAGCTCTGGAGCAAAGTGAAGCAAGGCAAGCTTGATGGCTCTGAGCTTCTTCATGTTTGAGGATAGGTGTAGCTCGTTTCTTGACCATTTCCCCTGTGTCCACTTGGTCCTTACATGGGCACCCCAGACCAAGTTTGAAGCATCCGTAGTGAGGACTATGATCTGATGTGGCTTCAGAGTTTGACTCCGTGTCAAGTGTGCAGGGATTAACCACCAATTGAGATCCACTTTGACTGTAGAGGAGATCGGTATCTGAAGATCTAGCCATCTGTGATCTTTGTTCCAATATATTAAAATGTTCCTCTGTAACATCCTTAAATTGGCTTTCGCCCAGGGAACCACTTCTATGGAAGATGTTAGTAACCCCAGAACTCTCATGGAGAAACAAATTGAGCATTTTTGTTGAGTGAGTAACTTCTTGATTCCCGGCATGATTTTCAAAAGCCTCTCTTGAGTTATATATAGCCTCATATTGTGTGTATCTGTGACAAACCCCAAATATTTTTTCGTCTGGACGGAATCAGATTGGATTTTTCTTCGTTTATGATGAATCCATGTGTTTTTAACATTTGTAGAGTGAGGTCTAGATGGGACATCAATATTTCTTGAGAGGGCGCCCTTATTAGCCAGTCGTCCAGGTATGGTATCACAAACACTCCTTGAAGTTTCAGAGCTGCTCAGAGAATGACTGCTATCTTTGTGAAAACTCTGGGTGCAGAGGTTATCCCAAAAGGAAGGCAAGTAAATTGCAAGTGAAGCATTTGACCGTGGTTCGGAATAGCTATTCTCAGATACTACCTGAGATTGAAGAATCAGAATGTGCAAATACGCGTCTTTGCGATCTATAGTCACTAGATAGTCGTCTTGTTGAATAACATTGGTGACTGACTGTATCGTCTCCATTTTGAATCTCTTTTTGAGAAAGAAGGTGTTTAGGTATATAAGGTTTATTACTAACCTCCAAGAACCTCCTGTCTTTGGAACGGTAAGAATAGGGGAATATACTCCTTGACCTCGTTCCTTCTCGGTTACTTCTTCTAAAGCATGTTTTTCCATGAATTCTTTTAACAGATGGAAAATAACGGGACACTTGTTTTGTTTATTACAAACCGTTCTTTTGAAGTCTGTTTGAGTTCCAGTGAGTACCCGTGTATAATAGTTGATCGCACCCAAGCATCTGAGGATGTCTAAAGCCAGGTTGTGACATAGTATTTTAGCCTCTCCTACAGGATATATATCTCTTGCCTGGCGTCCTAACATAGATCCTTTGTCCAAGGTTTTTTTTTTGGGGGACAAATCTAAAATTCTTGTCCTCTTTTTTTTTTTCCCCTTCTTTGTGAACTGGAGACATGAACATTTCTCTGTGATCTAGATGCTGCCATAGTTTGAGATCTTTGAGGCCTAGAATATATCTTATGTCCCTGACCGCAGGGATCAGAAACGTAAAAATGGCCAGTGTCTAATTTTTTTAACCCCCCCTGCACCCCTGAATGCATTTATGTTGGCGGGGTGCAGGGGGGCGCTTTGTGGGCGGTGCGGGCTTCGGCTGACAGTTGCGGGAGGCGATCCCCCGCCCGCCTCCCGCTAAATTTTCATTGGTGGTCAGTGGTACCAGAGTGTCAGCACATTGCTGACACTCTGGTATAGACGGCTGACATCGCTGCACCCTTTCCATACCGTGGTCCGTACGGACCGCGGTATGGAAAGGGTTAAGTCAGGGAGCTCCCCCCCCCCCCTGCCATGGGGGGCTGCTGTGCCTTTGCAGCCCCCAGATGGATGGGGGGGACAGAGGGAGGGAGCTTCTCTGCTGTCCATGGTGCTGAACAAATCTATGCTAAAAGCATAGACCTGTTCAGTGTAAGTAAAATACAGTACAGTGCAATATATATTGTACTGTATTATACAGACATCAGACCCACTGGATCTTCAAGAATCAAGTGGGTCTGGGTCCAAAAAATGTAAAAAAAAAAGTGAAAAAAGTAAAGATAATAAAAACACATTTATCACTGAATAAAAATAAAAAAAATAAAATACACTACACATATTAGGTATCGCCGCGTCTTTAACGACCTGATCTATAAAACGACCATGTTACTTTCCCCGCACGGTGAAAGCTATAAAAAAATAAAAACTATCAGGAAATTGAAATTTTGCCCACCTTACTTCCCAAAAAAGGTAATAAAAGTGATCAAGAGAGTCGCATGTACGCTGAAATAGTACCAATCAAACTGTCATCTCATCCCGCAAAAAATGAGCCCCTACATGAGACAATGGCCCAAAAAAAACTAAAAAAAACTATGGGGACACTATAACATGATTTTTTTTTTTGGGTTTCAAAAATATTATTGTGTAAAACTTACATAAATAAAAAAAGTATACATATTAGGTATCGCCGCGTCCGTATCAACTGGCTCTATGAAAATATCACATGACCTAATCCCTCAGGTGAACACCGTAAAAAAATAAAAATAAAAACAGTGTAAAAAAAGCCATTTTTTGTCATCTTATGTCACAAAAAGTGTAATAGCAAGCGATCAAAAAGTCATATGCACCCCAAAATAGTGCCAATAAAACAGTCATCTCATCCCACAAAATATGAGACCCTACTTTAGATTTTCGCCCAAAAACTTAAAAAACTATGGCTCTCAGACTATGGAGACACTAAAACATTTTTTAAATAAATAAAAAAATTGTATACATATTAGGTATTGCCGCGTCCGTGACAACCTGCTCTATAAAAATACCACATGATCTAACCTGACCACATATGGGGTGTTTCTGTAAACTACAGAATCAGGGCCATAAATAATGAGTTTTGTTTGGCTGTTAACCCTTGCTTTGTAACTGGAAAAAAATTATTAAAATGGAAAATATGCCAAAAAAGTGAAATTTTGAAATTGTATCTGTATTTTCCATTAATTCTTGTGGAACACCTAAAGGGTCAAAAAAGTTTGTAAAATCAGTTTTGAATACCTTGAGGGGTGTAGTTTCTAGAATGGTGTCATTTTTGGGTGGTTTCTATTATATAAGCCTCACAAAGTGACTTCAGACCTGAACTGGTCCCTAAAAATTGGGTTTTTGAAAAGTTCAGAGCAATTTCAAGATTTGCTTCCAAACTTCTAAGCCTTGTAACATCCCCAAAATATAAAATATCATTCCCAAAATGATGCAAACATGAAGTAGACATATGGGGAATGTAAAGTAATAAATATGTTTGGAGGTATTACTATGTATTATAGAAGTAGAGAAATTGAAACTTGGAAATTTGCAATTTTTAAAAAATTTTAGGTAAATTTGGTATTTTTTTATAAATAAAAATTTATTTTTTTTACTTCATTTTACCAGTGTCATGAAGTACAACATGTGCCAAAAAATAACATCTCAGAATGGCCTGGATAAGTTAAAGCGTTTTAAAGTTATCACCACTTAAAGTGACACTGGTCAGATTTGCAAAAAATGGCCTGGTCCTTAAGGTGAAAAGGTGAAAATGAGCCGGGTCCTTAAGGTGTTAATATTGGTTCCTATTGTGGACCGAATAATGAGGGTTGAAAAGGAAGTGAACAAAAATGATATTTGGATGGAATATCCCTGAAAGAAAGCATTTGGACCTTTCTGGACCTCTACGACCACCTTGGTTTGATGTCACTGACATCAGGAGAGATTTCTCAGCTAGCAATGACATGACACACACACAGGTATCACTGAGAAATACTCTAACTTTATTATGCTATCGCTTGGCCTTATATAGGCAGTAGAAGTTTGCATAACAACAGCGTTAAACCAATCATAAAAGATAAACATTGGTGCTCATACACATACTACCGGAACATCCTTATATGGTATGTGTACGTGCAGTAAGCAAAAAGAATAGGTTTTAATCAGTCACATATAAAAATGTATGCAGTTGTGCCAAATGACCCTGAATAAGGCAAGAACGTTTGTACTAGTTCTGGGAGATTCCCAGAATCTGTCCTGGGACAGATAAGCGAACCTAACTCACAGAGGGGAACTTGATACAGTGCGTGGGTGAGATGTTATAACAATTCTTTACATATACAGAGCAGGAACAAGATGGAGTCACATTCCTCTTCAATCCCCATTCCACTCTTTAATCCACAAGGCCCTTCTAGCGGCATTGGATAAAGTCAGGTACCTAGTAGAGAACTTTGCAGTGTCCAGTGGGTTATCACATAACATTCAGTCGCCAATTTTATTAGCAGCATATTTTCCAGATTTTTTTTTTCCCTGGAAACTCCTTCCTCGATATCTTGTGTTAGCTGAGAAAGCCATAATCTTAAAGCCCTTGCCACAGGAATAGATGAAATAGATGATTTGACTGCCATAGAAGACATTAGTATAAGCTTTCTTTAAAAGGTTATCTGATTTCCGGTCCATGAGATCTTTTAGTAGAGAAGATTCTTCTGCAAGAAAGAGATTTTTGGGAAAGTCTAGCTACCGCTAAATCGACCTTTCACGGTGACTCCCATTTACTAGTTGCTTCTGAACTCAATTTACAAGTAGACTTGAATCTAGACCCTGGACTTGTCCCAATCTTTTTCCAGACAGCTGGATTACTGGATGAGTAGGTAGCACTTTTTCCTTAAAGGGAACCTGTCACCAAAAAATCGCTTACTAAGCTGTTAATAGTACCTTATAGTGCTGCATAGTAGTTTCCTAATGCACTTTTTCATCGTTTAGCTGCATCTAGCCTCCTTGAAAAATCGATGTCTTATTCAGCCGCTGCCCCCTGCTTCAAGTCAGGTTTGAAGTCAAGGGGGCAGCGGCCTAGGCATCTCCAATGCTGCTCTCCCCGCCTCCTGCCGCCTTTATTGACACGCCGGATCTCAGTGCCGGGACCGTGCTCCCAGCCCGCATGCGCAGTAAAGGGCTGCTGTAGCGCGATCCCGGCTCGTACACTCAGCCGGCTTCAGTTTTGCTACTGCGCATGCGCCCACCAGCCTTACATACTAGCGCAGTTACAGAACATGCCGGGCGCATGCGAAGTAGCGAAACTGAAGCCGGCTGAGTGTACAAGCCGGGATCGCGCATGCGGGCTGGGAGAGCGGTCACGGCACTGAGATCCGGCGTGTCAATAGAGGCAGCGGGAGGCGGGGAGAGCAGCATTGGAGACGCCTAGGCCGCTGCACCCTTGACTTCAAACCTGACTTAAAGCAGGGTGCAGCGGCTGAATAAAACAACGATTTCTCAAGGAGGCTAGATGCGGCTAAACGATGAAAAAATGCATTAGGAAACTACTATGCAGCACTATAAGGTACTATTAACAGCTTAGTAAGCGATTATTTGGTGACAGGTTCCCTTTAACAGAAGGAAAATAATATAATTGCTCTTTCTTAGATTTATGACTAACATCTTTATCTGAGTCCACTGTTTGTTTGCCAGCTTGGATTAACGTAATTTTTGTGTCTTTGTTTAATAAATACATATCTTCCAAGGATACATCCTCATCAGAGGAAAGAAAAAAACACCTTCCCCTCTGAATATTCTGAGCTATTTGAAGAACAGGGAAGGGAAGATTCCTTTTCTTTTTAGATTTAGCAGTTTAAAAAGCATTTCAGCAAAGGTTTCTGAAAGCTGTTCCTTGAACCAGGAGAGAAAATTTAAGTAGACACAGAGATTGCTCCCAATTCTCAGCCATAGGTTGTTGGCAATTATCACAGACTTTGTGATTGGATTTTCATTTTATTTTCCCCAAACGCTGAGGAGCATCCATCTGCCAAAAAAGAAACAAAATGACAATGGCCAAAACAATATACTAAAGGTGGGGCGTGGAATCCAACAATACCTTATAGCCTGAGAGAGTTCCGCTGTCTAGCAGAGTGCGGCAACTCAGTAACAAGACGGAATTTTAACTTCACGAATCTCGCGGGATATGTGTCTACTCGAACAGGCGCAGAACGGAAAGCTCCCTCTTAATGCAGAATGCCACCTGACACCGCCGCCCTAATCATAAGAAAATGTTATTATTAACTTTGAATCTGCGAAAATGCTTGTACATGCCCTCATCATCTCCCGCGTAGACTACTGCAACAGTCTCCTCTGTGGCCTTCCATCTAGCACTCTCGAACCCTTCCAATCTATCCTCAACTCTGCTGCCTGACTAATCCACCTCTCACCTTATTATTCCTCTGCCTCTCCCCTCTGCCAATCCCTTCACTGGCTCCCCATTGCCCAGCGAATTAACTTCAAAGTACTAACCAATACATACAAGGCCGTCCTTAACCTGTCCCCTTCATACATCTCTGAGCTACTTTCCCGATCCTCACAAGACCTCCTTCTCTCCTCTTATCACCTCTTCCCACAATCGCCTCCACGATTTCTCCCCTGCATCCCCCATACTCTGGAACTCGCTACCCCAACATATCCGACTATCAGCTACAGTGGAATCCTTCAAAAGAAACCTGAAAACCCACCTCTTCAAACAAGCCTACAACAGCCTACAACCAGTGACCCTGCTGCCTCTATACCTCCATGACCAACTTCACCCGCACCTACTGTGTCCTTCTCCCATACCATGTAGATTGTAATCCCTCACAGACAGGGCCCTGTACCAGTTTGTACCTCATCTTGTTTATGATTAGTGCAATTGTCTGTATTATGTATTTATACCTCTTCTCTTATGTACAGCGCTATGGAATGAATATCGCTTTAATAATAAATAATAATAAAGTATGCGATCAGTAAATTTACTTCGACCGCAATTTGGCAAGAGAAGCCTTAGGTAATATTTAGGCTGATATGTACGGATGATAACAAGATCCCCTTGTTTCAATCCACACCAGCTTCCGCTTGCTCACCCAGTAGGGGCTAATGGCCAAGGGACAGGCACAGTCTGTATACAGCACAGGGTGAGAGGTTGCAAGCTGAGGAACCCAGAAAAAGCAAGGGTATACAGTAATGGCACATCACCCAATATGGAACCTTAAGAACAGAGAACTCTCTCTGTATAAAGGGTTCAGTCTGATGGTACGCTTCTATCTAAGGTAAGAGACAAAAAGAAAATACAAGAAGTGTTTCCATTTAGAGTAATTTATACAGGAGTTGATTGTTTAATGGTTTAAACTGCTGATTAAACTGTGTCTTTTCTATCCGGCAGTTAATGAGTCATTAGGCCCTATATGTGTGCTGCCATAGTACGATTAGGAAATACGATTAGGAAATACTTGCTTCCACAAAATACTGATTAAGGGGTTCAATGTACCTATTTCCACCAAATATTGGTTGAGGCCTGCGATATGCCTGCTTCCACAAAATACTGATTAAGGGTTTTGAAATACCTGTTTCTACCAAATATTTATTGACTGTTGCGATATACCTGCTTCCACAAAATACTGATTAAGGTTTTGATATACCTGTTCCCACCATATTTTGTTTGAGGCCTACAATATACCTGCTTCCACAAAATAATGTTTAAAGGGTTTGCTAAACCTGCTTCCACAAAACACTGATTGCAAAATTCTGACTAAGGGGTTCAATATACCTATTTCTATAAAATATTTATTGAGGTCTGCGATATACCTGCTTCCACAAAATACTCATTAATAGGTTTGATATAACTGCTTCCACAAAATAGTGATTGAGAGCTGTGATATACCTGTTTCCACAAAATACTGATTAAGGGGTTAGATATACCTGTTTCTACCAAATATTGATTGAGGCCTACGATATACCTGCTTCAACAAAATACAGATTAAGGGGTTCAATACACATGTTTCCACCAACTATTGATTGAGGGTTGCGATATACCTGCTTCCACAAAATACTAATTAAGGGTTTGATATACCTGTTCTCACCAAATATTGATTGAGGCCTACGATATACCTACCGGCTTCCACAAAATGATTAAAGGTTTTGCTATACCTGCTTCCACAAAACACTGATTGAGGTCTGTGATATACCTGATTCCACAAAATATTGATTAAGGGGCTCGATATACCTTTTTCTATTAAATATTGATTGAGACCCGCAATATACCTGCTTCCACAAAATACTGAATAAAGGGTTTGCTTTACCTGTTTCTACAAAACACTGATTGAGGCCTGTGTTATACCTCTTTCCACAAAATAGTGATAAAGCGGTTCAATATACCGGTTTCTACAAAATATTGATTGAGGCATACGATATACCTGCTTCCACAAAATACAGATTAACCAGTACAGGACCGCCGCACGCAGGATTGCGTCTTTGCGGCGGCCCTGTTATTCCTCCTGGACGCGCCGGGGCATCATCTCGCGAGACACGAGATTTCCTGTGAACGCGCGCACACAGGCATTGATCACCCGTCTGTCATTGATTACCCCCCTGGAAGGCTCCATTCAGATGTCCGTATGTGTTTTGCAGATCCGCGGTGTCCGTGTTTTGTGGATCCGCAAAACAGATATGGACGTCTGAATGGAGCCTTACAGGGGGGTGATCAATGACAGGGGGGTGATCACCCATATAGACTCCCTGATCACCCCCCTGTCATTGATCACCCCCCTGTAAGGCTCCATTCAGAGGTCCGTATGTGTTTTGCGGATCCATGGATCAGATCCGCAAAACACATACGGGCGTCTGAATAGAGCCTTACAGGGGGTGATCAATGACAGTTGATTGCGGACAAGAATAGGACATGTTCTATAGGCTCTACAAAAAACACAGTGTTCTCCCGATCAGGTCTGATCTTGTGCGCACACTTGCGTTCAGTCCTCCCCACCGCAGTGACAGATTTTTATTTTTTTTCTGATCACTGCAAAAACACCATAAAATCGCTGCGGCGCTATAAAAATATCACTTTTGAGGGGCATGGCGAGTTCATAGAAGATTTTTTATTTATTTTTTTGCACAAGTTAGCGGAAATAGTTTTTTTTTTTTTTTTGTTTGTTTTTTCCTACAAAGTCTCATTTTCCACTAACTTCTCAATCTCACATGAACTCACCATACCCCTCATGGAATCCAAATGCGTAACATTTTTTAGACATTTATATTCCAGACTTCTTCTCACGCTTTAGGGCCCCTAAAATGTCAGGGCAGTATAAATACCCCACATATGATCCCATTTCGGAAAGAAGACACCCCAAGGTATTCGCTGAGGGGCATATTGAGTCCATGAAAGATTGAACTTTTTGTCACAAGTTAGCGGAAAGGGATAAAAAATAAAATAAAATAAAAACGGAATACCTTGGGGTGTATTCTTTCCAAAACGAGGTCACTTGTGGGGTATTGATACTGCCCAGGCATTTTAGGGGATCTAAAGCGTGAGAAGACGTCTGGAATCCAAATGTCTAAAAATGCCCTCCTAAAAGGAATTTGGGCCCTTTTGCGCACCTAGGCTGCAAAAAAGTGTCACACATGTGGTATCTCTGTACCCAGGAGAAGTAGGGCTATGTGTTTTGGGGTGTCTTTTTACATATAACCATGCTGGGTGAGATAAATATCTCTGTCAAATGACAACTTTGTATAAAAAAAAATGGGAAAAGTTGACTTTAGAGAGACATTTCTTTCACCCAGCATGGGTATATGTAGAAATACACCCCAAAACACGTTGCCCTACTTCTTCGTACGGCGATACCACATGTGTGACACTTTTTTGCAGCCTACGTGGGCAAAGGGGCCCAAATTCTATAGAGCACCTTTAGGATTTCACAGGGCATTTTTTACACATTTGGATTTCAAGCTACTTCTCACGCATTAGGGCCCCTAAAATGCTAAGGCAGTATAACTACCCCACAAGTGACCCCATTTTGGAAAGAAGACACCCCAAGGTATTTTGTGATGGGCATAGTGAGTTCATGGAAGTTTTTATTTTTTGTCACAAGTTAGTGGAATATGAGACTTTGTAAGGAAAAAAAAAATGAAATCATCATTTTCCACTAACTTGTGACAAAAAATAAAAACTTCCATGAACTCACTATGCCCATTAGCGAATACCGTAGGGTGTCTACTTTCCGAAATGGGGTCATTTGTCGGGTGTTTCTACTGTCTGTGCATTGTAGAACCTCAGGAAACATGACAGGTGCTCAGAAAGTCAGAGCTGCTTCAAAATGCGGAAATTCACATTTTTGTACCATAGTTTGTAAACGCTATAACTTTTGCACAAACCAATAAATATACACTTATTGATTTTTTTTCATTCAAAGACATGTCGAAAAATAAATTTAGAGAAAAATTTATATAGAAATATAGTTTTTTTTTAAAATTTTTGCAACTGAAAGTGAAAATTTTTATATTTTTTGCAAAAAAATCAGTAAATTTTGATTAATAACAAAAAAAGTTAAAATGTCATCAGCAATGAAATACCTCCAAATGAAAGCTCTATTAGTGAGAAGAAAAGGAGGTAAAATTCATTTAAGTGGTAAGTTCTATGACCGAGCAATAAACGGTGAAAGTAGTGTAGTGCCGAATTGTAAAAAGTGCTCTGGTCATTAAGGAGGTTTAAGCTAGGGGAGCTGAGGTGGTTAAGGGGTTTGATGTATCTGCTTCCACCAAATATTGTTCGAGGCCTGAGATATACCTGCTTCCACAAAATACGGGTGTCCGCCTGCTGAGCGGAGCGGAGGACAAACGGTGCCAGACTGATGCATTCTGAGCTGATCCGCATCCACTCAGAATGCATTAGGGCTGGACGGATCCGTTCGTGGCCGCTTGTGAGAGCCTTCAAACGGAACTCACAAGCAGAGCCCCGAACGCTAGTGTGAAAGTAGCCTAAGGGGTTTGATGTCCCTGCTTCCACCAAATATTGATCGAGGCCTGCGATATATCTGCTTCCGCAAAATTCTGACTAAGGGGTTCAATATACCTATTTCTATAAAATATTTATTGAGGTCTGCGATATACCTGCTTCCACAAAATACTCATTAATAGGTTTGATATAACTGCTTCCACAAAATAGTGATTGAGAGCTGTGATATACCTGTTTCCACAAAATACTGATTAAGGGGTTAGATATACCTGTTTCTACCAAATATTGATTGAGGCCTACGATATACCTGCTTCAACAAAATACCGATTAAGGGGTTCAATACACATGTTTTCACCAACTATTGATTGAGGGCTGCAATATACCTGCTTCCACAAAATATTTATTGAGGGGTGCGATATACCTGCTTCCACAAAATACTTATTAAGGCATTTGATATACCTGCTTTCACAAAATACTGATTGAGGGCTAGAGCTGGCCTTGCGGTTCGCCCAGCTGTCATTTCAAGGCAAATTTTGCTCATTCTCTGTTCGACGATCAGGCGAACATATAGCGATATTGACCGATCCATCAGGTGGTACAGGACAGCTAATTGAGGCGTTTCAGCACATGGACATACCCCCTACCTTATAAGTACACCTGATTTGGCCGCCATTTTACATTCAGTATTTTGCCATTATAGGGAGAGGTTGCTGTGTCGAGCAGGGACAGACTGTTAGGGACACAAAATGCTTGCTAATAGGGCCACAAAAGTTCTTTTAAGGACTGATATAGGTGTGCTATCAATAGTTGTGACATACTGAGGGTTGTAATATACTTATAATATACTTTCTAACATAGAAAGTATATTATAGTGCAATTGTATTGTGCAGCAGTAGTGTGCAGTTCTGCTCCGATACGTCAGCCACAGAGTTCCAAATGCTATTGGAAAAAATAATTTCTACTGTTGTAATTTACCAGTTGCCCCCCAAAAAAAACTGATTGAGGAGGGGGTGTTAAATAACAATAATATACTTTCTACATAGTGCATTTAGGTAGTGCAGCATTTGTTTGCGGTTTTGCTGCATTGCCGCATCTACACAGAGTAACAAACGCTATTGGAACAAATCATTTATACTAGTGGGATTTGCTAGTTGCCTCCCCCAAAAAATTGATTGAAGCAGGGGTGTTATATACCAATAATATACTTTATATATATTGCATTTTGGTAGTGCAGCATTTTTCTACGGTTTTGCTACGATACCGCATCTACACAGAGTGAAAAACACTATTTGAAGAAATAATTTCTACTTGTGTGATTTACCAGTTGCCCCTAAAAAAAAATGATTGAAGCAGGGGTGTTATATACCAATAATATACTTTATATATAGATATATAGTGCATTTAGGTAGTGCAGCATTTGTCTGCAGTTTTGCATTTTTCTACGGTTTTGCTGCGATACAGCATCTACACAAAAGTGAAAAACACTATTTGAACAAATAATTTCTACTGGTGTGAGATACCAGTTGCCCCTTCAAAAAAGAGTCAGGGGTGTGATATACCTTCTTCCGCAAATACTGCTCTTCTATTGGGACTTTTGTCACAGGGTCATTTTTTTTTTATGTGTCCGCTGCTGACAATAGTGTTACCATCTGCATCCTGTGCCGTCAACGCATAAGTCGCAGTAAGCCCAACACTGACCTAGGGATGCCTTAAGAAGGCACCTGGCCTTACATCACAAGCCCAGTGGGAGCACCACCGTCCGAACCCACAAAGTCACACTCCCAGCGTTACCTGTCCTGCCTCTTCTCCTTCTCCTCTCTCATCCCAGTTGTCCTCCACTCCACCATCCACCATGCCATCATCATGCTCAGCTGGCAAAAGGCAGGCTTCCTTGCCCCAAATATTTGAGTGAAAAAAGATGATGATGTCGGATAACCCTCTTGCCCAACAGCTGACCTCTGGCTTGTCAGAACTGCTAGCCCGCCAACTACTGCCATATAAACTGGTGGACTCGGAGGCCTTTATAAAATTTGTGGCCATTGGCACACTGCAATAGAAGGTCCCCGGAAGGAAATATTTCTCCCAGAAGGGCATTCCAGAGCTATATGGCCACCTTCAGCGGCAAGTTAATATATCTCTGGCACACAGTGTCGTTGCCAAGATACATCTAACCACAGACATGTGATTTAACAAACACAGGCAGGGAAGGTACATAACTTTTACTGCCCACTGGGTGAACCTTCTAATGTCCATCAAGCATGTAACCCATGGCTCTTGTGTGGAATTGGTTTAACCGCAAGGATTGCTCTTCTTCTCCTACTCCATCCTCCGTCTCCTCCTCGGCTAGCTCCTCCTTTTCCGCTGCTACTGCCTCTTTTGCTGCTCCCCCTAAGCTCCCCAGAACCTATTCAACGTCCCAGGTGCGACGTTGTCATGCTGTGCTGCGGCTATTGTGTCTGGAAGCCAAGAGCCACACCGGTCCTACACTGCTTTCATCTCTGCAGTCACAAGCCGATCAGTGGCTAAGCATGCATTGTGTTGTGTCATTGATCAAGCCGCCAAGGAGCAGGAGCTGGAAGATGAGAAAGTCACAATGCTGAATAAATTCCCAGGGGGGGGGGCTACTCTATCTGAGACAAGTCAAGAGGCGTGTGAAGAGGAGTCAGAGGAGGATGGTGGCTGGGGGGATGAGGATAAGGAACAATAAGAGCAGGCTTTGAGGGGGACTTTAAACTTTTTGGGGATCCCTGGTGTTGTCTGTGGCTATGGGGAGGAGACCGAGGACGACATTCTCCTAGGCAATGAGCAGGAGCCATGGCGCTCCACCACTTTCAATTTAGTGCAAATGGGGGCTTTCATGCTCCGGTATTTGAAGAGGGACCCCCATATAAAAAGCATAAAGAGCAAGGACCAGTACTGGGTGGCAACATACTTAGACCCCCGGTACAAACACTAAATTGCGGACATGTTACCAGCATCACAAAGGACTGTCAGAATGCAGCATTTCCAGGCCTTACTGCAATGGATGCTGCATTCTGCTGTTGCCGGCAATGGCAGAGGAATTTCCACCCACAGCAAAACAGGTGTGGGTACCAATCCTACCGCGCCTGCAAGAAGAGGGCAGTTTGAAGATGTGTTGGTCACTTTGGATATGAGATCATTCTTGCAGCCAACCCATCGACAGCCGCCCTCTGGATCCAGCCTCAGTGATCGCCTAGACCTAAAGGTTTCCGACTACATCGGGTTAACGGCTGATGTGGACGTTCTGAGAATCGCTGGACTACTGGGTGTGCAGGCTTGACCTGTGGCCAGATCTGGCACAATTTGCCATGGAACTCTTGGCTTGCACCTCGTTGAGTGTCCTGTCCGAAAGGACGTTCAGCTCAGCAGGGGGATCGTGACCGATAAGCACACTCGCCTAACTCACAAGTGTCGACCACCTCACATTTCTAAAAATGAATGAGGCATGGATCTCGGAAGAATTCAACACCTGTGACACCCACGTGTAATTGAATTTCTTCATGCCAACCCACACATATCCGCCACGACCCAGAACAAAGAATGGTCCTTGTCTTATGTATATACAGCGGCATAAAAGGCCTTTTCTGTCCGGTGAATGCCAAATTTTTGGGGCCTGTACTTCAGTGGCCTGCAGTAAAATCTTTATCCAGTGACCACCTAATGTACCTCCAGCCACATTATCACAAGTTCTTTTCTGTCAGGTAAATGCCTAATTTTGGGGGCCTGTACTGGTCTACAGTTTAAGTGCTGATAACTTTAAAACGCTTTGACTTATCCAGGCCATTCTGAGACACTGGTAAAATTAAGTAAAAAAAATATTTTTTTTCCATAAAAAAATACCTAATTTGCCAAAAAATTTTAAAAAAAATTGCAAATTTCAAAGTTTCAGTTTCTCTACTTCTGTAATACATAGTAATAGTAATACCCCAAAAATGGTGATGACTTTACATTCTCCATATGTCTACTTCATGTTTGAATTATTTTGGGAATGATATTAGATGTTTTGGGATGTTACAAGGCTTAGAAGTTTAGAAGCAAATCTTGAAATTTTTCAGAAATTTGCCCAAAAACTATTTTTAGGGACCACTATAGGTCTGAAGTCACTTTGCGAGGCTTACATAATAGAAACCACCCAAAAATGACCCCATTCTAGAAACTACACCCCTCAAGGTATTCAAAGCTGATTTTACAAACTTCGTTAACCCTTTAGGTGTTGCACAAGAGTTATTGGCAAATGGGGATGAAATTTGAGAATTTAATTTTTTGTCTAATTTTCCATTTTAACCCATTTTTTCCACTAACAAAGCAAGGGTTAACAGCCAAACAAGACTGTATCTTTATTCCCCTGATTCTGCCCTTTACAGAAACACCCCATATGTGGCCGTAAACTACTGTACGGCCACACAGCGGGGCGTAGAGTGAAAGGTGCGCCATTTGGTTCTTGGAAGGCAGATTTTGCTGGACTGGTTTATTTACACCATGTCCCATTTGAAGCCCCACTGATGCACCCCTAGAGTAGAAACTCCATAAAAGTGACCCCATCTAAGAAACTACACCCCTCAAGGTATTCAAAACTGATTTTACAAACTTTGTTAACCCTTTTGGTGTTGCACAAGATTTAATGGAAAATAGAGATACAATTTCAAAATTTCACTTTTTTGGCAGATTTTCCATTTTAATATTTTTTTTCCAGTTACAAAGCAAGGGTTAATAGCCAAACAAAACTCATTATTTATGGCCCTGATTCTGTAATTTACAGAAACACCCCATATGTGGTCGTAAACTGCTGTACGGGCACACGGAAGGGCGCAGAAGGAAAGAAATGCCATACGGTTTTTGGAAGGCAGGTTTTGCTGGACTGTTTTTTTGACACCATGTCCCATTTGAAGCCCCCCTGATGCACCCCTAGACTAGAAACTCCAAAAAAGTGACCCCATTTTAGAAACTATGGGATAGGGTGGAAGTTTTATTGGTACTAGTTTAGGGTACATATGATTTTTGGTTGCTCTATATTACACTTTTTGTTTGGCAAGGTAACAAGAAATAGCTTTTTTGGCACAGTTTTTTTTTTTTGTGTTATTTACAACATTCGTCTGACAGGTTAGATCATGTGGTAATTTTATAGAGCAGGTTGTCATGGACGCGGTGATACCTAATATGTATACATTTTTTTTATTTATGTAAGTTTTACACAATGATTTAATTTTTAAAACAAAAAAAAAGTTTTAGTGTCTCCATAGTCTAAGAGCCATAGTTTTTTCAGTTTTTGGGCGATTATCTTAAGTAGGGTCTCATTTTTTGTGGGATGAGATGACGGTTTGATTGTTACAATTTTGGCGCACATGCAACTTTTTTGATCACTTTTATTACCTTTTTTGGGAAGTAAGGTTGGCAAAATTTAAATTTCATCATAGTTTTTTTTATTTTTATGGCGTTCACCGTTCGGGTAAATTAACATGACCGTTTTATAGATCAGGTCGTTACGAACGCGGCGATACCAAACATGTATTTTTTTTTTTTTTTTTTTTATCAGTGATAAATGTTTTGGGTTTTTTTTACCTTTTTTTTTTACTATTTTTTTACCCAGACCCACTTGGTTCTTGAAGATCCAGTGGGTCTGATGTCTGTATAATACAGTACAGTACACTATATAGTATGTACTATATAGCACTGTATTTTACTTACACTTTGTCTGAACAGATCTATGCCTTTAGCACAGCTCTGTTCAGAACCATGAACAGCAGGATGCCTGAGAAGGCGTCCTGTTGCCATGGGAACCTTCCCCGTCTGCTCAGTTGTGGCCACAACTGCGCAGACGGGGAAGGGTAAGGAGGGGGGCTCCTCTTAGCAGCCCCCCGATGGGAGAGGGAGGGAGCCCCCTCTTACTGTTAACCTTTTCCATACCGGGGTCCGTATGGAAAGGGTTAAACGGCTGACATCCCATCACAGATGTCAGCCGTTTATACCAGGGTGTCAGCAATGTGCTGACACCCTGGTATACCCACTTGCCACCAACGATTATTCAAAGGGAGGCGGGCGGGGGATCGCGATCCCACCTGCCGCACCGCCCGCAACCCGCCCCCCCTGCACCCTGCCGACATAAAATCATTCAGGGGTGCGGAGGGGGAACATATATAGTTTAGGCATAAAGAAGTTTCTGATCCCCGCGGATCGGAGACTGCAAAAAGCACAGCAAACCGCAGGTCTGAATTGACCTGCAGTTTGTTGCAATCGCCGACATGGGGGTGGTCACGGGACCCCGCCGGGCATTTAGTCAAGGTGCCTGCGGCAGTGATCGGAACCATACATGACGTACCGGTACGTCATGTGTCCCTAAGTACCAGGACATCATGACGTACCAGTACGTCATGTGTCCTAAAGAGGCATAAAAATGGCTTTCACGAACTGTCTCTACCATCACTACTGATTGGTCGGAGTTTCATCATACAGATTGACAATGACCCAAAATATAAAGCCAAAGCAACCCAGGAGTTTATTAAAGCAAAGAAGTTGAATATTCTTGAATGGCTAAGTCAGTCACCTGATCTGAACCCAATAGAGCATGCATTTTGATTGGTAAAGAGTACATTTCAGACAGAAAGGCCCACAAACAAACAGCAACTAAAAACCGCTGCAGTAAAGGCCTGGCAGAGCATTAAAAAGGAGGAAACACTGTGTCTGATGATGTAAATGAGTTCAAGACTTCAGGCAGTCATTTCCACAGGGGAGTTGCTAGGCTTGAAAAAGATCCGGGGCACAATCCCCAATGAATATGGCCCAATTCTCTAAGTCCACCCCCCACCACCACACACTGCATTTTGCTCTACTTGCTATACAGCAGCACATACCTCTCACATCCAGTGCCTCCCAGTTGACGTTTCTTCCGATGTAGCTCTTCTCTGTCATCATCTTGTCCATTCAGTCCGGACAACTTCTCTCAGCCGCCTCGTCTCTGCAGAATGTGACACATGGAAATCTTAGCTTCCTCACATTTCTATCATCATCCTCCAACCTGGAGCCCCCACAGTGTTATCCTGCTGCTTACTATGCCCCGAATACCCCCAAATACTATCCTGAAGAAAAATAAGTGCCATACAGATAATCTTCCCCATAGTAATAGCACTCCTTATAGTCCTACCAATAGTAATTCCCTTCTAGAATGCCCTCATTAGTAATACTGCCCCCATTGAGTAATTTGCCCCACACTGCCCTCATTAAAAAAAAATCCCCCACACTGCCCCACATTAAGTAATTTGCCCCCCACACTGCTCCACATTAAGTAATTTGCCCCTCACACTGCCCCACATTAAGTAATTTGCCCCCAGTCTCATATTAGCTGTACATATATAATAATATACAGGATAATATACCAGTAGTACCTACTACCTGGGCTTAGGTCCTTGCACCTAGGCTGGCTCATGCTGAATCGACTAGCGCTGCCCGCTGAACAGTGGAGGCTCTGGCTAGCTGAGTCTACGCTGACTTACTATGCCTGGGCCTGGCTGGCAGTCAGAGAGCCAGGGTGACCGACCGTTTCTACAATAAAGCTGGGCCAGACGCCAGTAAATACAGTGGAGTAGGATCAACCTATACAAGAAAAACTAACATACAGTGTATAAATAACACTGGGGTCTAGTATAATATATACTGTGCCAACAAAAGAACCAAACCAATAACCCCAAAAGAAAAAGAAATAGAGAAGACACACATATAAAATATATATAATTTATTAAGACATGATCAAATAACACAAAATATATGACATAAGGCACAAAGGTAGAGGAGGGAAGGAAGACCTCATGTAAAGGGGTCAAATACAACCTCCCTCACAAAACCCATCTGACAAGGAAAAGGGGGCACAGCCCTGGGCATAGAGCAGCATAGATAATAGGAACTGTCGGTTCACTCAAGATAACGTGGAATGCTATATATATGCTGCATGCATATAATGAGTAAATATAGTCACACTTGGCAGACTAGCCCACCCAGGGTGACTGGGATGACCACATGGAGAATACAAGTGGCCAGTAGACTGTAGAACAGACAGGGCCAGTGTGCCAGGTGTAAGCAGTGACATGAGATAGCAGGCTAAACAAGCGTAACAACAAAATAAAGATTATCCATGATATGCTGGACCCAGAGCAAGCGACCGGAGCTACACCTCGACGCACATTTCGTCTTGAGAGGCTGTGCCCCCTTTTCCTTGTCAGCTGGGTTTTGTGAGGGAGGTTGTATTTGACCCCTTTACATGAGGTCTTCCTTCCCTCCTCTACCTTTGTGCCTTATGTCATATATTTTGTGTTATTTGATCATCTCTTAATAAATTGCATATATTTTATGTGTGTCTTCTCTATTTTTCTTTTGGGGTTATTGGTTTGGTTCTTTTGTTGGCGCAATACAGTGGAGTAGACACTGCAGTGGCCCCGGCACCGTGCTCATCTGTTCCCGCCTGCAGAAACAAAAATTGGCCGGTGGTGCAGCAGCGCTGATGACGTTGTGATGTCACAGCGCGCTGTGTGATGGACGTGCTGCACGGCCTTGCCTCCTGCCATGGAGTTGGAATCGGATCGAATACTAGTTGTTGGGGCAGTGGTATATTGATTCGGGACTCTGGCCCCGGATAAAAGGCCCTAGTGACTCCCCTGCATTGCCAACAAAGGATTTTCAAGGTATCAGAAATTAACATTTTATTTTCAATCATTTAATTTGTCCAATTACTTTTGAGCCCCTGATATGAAGGGATTGAGTTTAAAAAAATGCTTTAGTTCCTCACATTTTTATGCAATCATTTTGTTCAACCCACTGAATTAAAGCTGAAAGTCTGAAATTCAGCTGCATCTGAATTGTTTTGTTCAAAATCCATTATGGTAATGTACAGAACAAAAATTCGAAAAATGTTATCTCTGTCCAAATATGTATGGACCTAACTGTATGCTCAGCTAAACCAAGCATGCATGGATGTGTATGAATGGGGGTGTCGGGAGGTATAGCTGTCAGCTAGATGATTAAAGGAATATTGTATGGACACTTTTCGTCAGTGGTCCTGACATTTGACTTTGTGTCTCTTGAGTTTCAACCCAACTTGCTTGCTTACACTTTTGTTTTGTCGGAAATTAGATTTTATTAACTTTTAAGTTCAAATCAACACGGTCTTAAAGAAGTACATTCTCATTACTGATAATGACATTAAGGGCTCGTGCACAAAAAACATATATTCTGTCCGTGTCCGTTCTGTTTTTTTGTGCTCACCGTATACAGAACCATTCATTTCAATGGGTCTGCAAAAAAAAAACGGAAGTTACTCTGTGTGTGCATTCTGTTTCCGTATGTCCGTATTTGCGTTCTGCAAAAAAAATAAAACATGCCCTATTATTGTCCGCATTACGGAAATGGATAGTACTGTTCTATCAGGGGCCAGCTGCTCCGTTCAGTTTTTTGCAGATCCATTCGGACCTCAAAATACATACGGTCGTGTGCATGAGGCCTAAATATCATTTGTGTTTCTAAGGTATGCCTTTAAGGTTAACACAAGACAGAAAAAGTCATACAAAACAATGTTCTGCATCTTTAATTAATGGTTGCACGTATTTCACCTTCCAGACGTACTAAAAATTGTATTGTTCCTAAAAGACTAAATTAATGAGTTTCTAAGTCCACGGCACTCATGTTAAACTTTATGTCTTTATTTATAGTGTTTTAAAACCATCAAATAATACGCCAAAAGACATAAAATGCTACGTGGTTCGAATGTAACAACATATTCTTCATCATGGCATACATACTCACTAATGTCTCAATACACCTTTATAGCATGTTTGCCCATAGTGTCACTTACCCCCAAATGGTGAAGTCAGAAAGCTCAGGTAAAATCAAAGCCCATCAAGAGTGGATAGAAGTTGCTATAGCTGCAAATAGTTTAGTCAGGATAACAAATCAATGGACAAAACCCATAGCAACCAGAAATTTCACATTTCTGAAATCAAAATCATCTGAAATTTCATGGATGCTGCAATGTTGCATATCGTGGTTAATATAGGTACATGAGGTCCATACATATACAATTTAATCAGGAAAACAGATATATTTGAAATTTCATGCATAGTGTAATGTTGTATATCATGGCTAACCAGAAAGAAATATCAGACATTTGTATGCATGATGCAATATTACATAACATAGCTAATAAAGGTACATAAGGTCCATAATAGGGTAGAGCAAACCTGAACTGTAAAGTTCGGGTTTATACCGAACTTTAGGAATTTTGGACCCCAAACCCAAACTTTTCAGTGAAAGTTCAGGTTCGGTGAGTTAATGGCGCTTTTTGAAAGGCTGCAGAGCAGCCAATCAACAAGCGTTTAACTCGTGTGCCATTACACACTAATGGCATGTCTGTGATTGGCTAGTGCAGCATGTGACCCAGCCTCTATATAAGCTGGAGTCACGTAGCGCTGCACATCACTCCGCTCTTATTAGTGTAGGGATAGGATGCTGCTGCTGTGAGGGAGAGAATAGGAAATAATCTTTTATCAAAAGTGCTTGTTAACGCAGCGATCTACATCAATTTTGTTTTGTGGGTGCAGTGCACAATTTTTTTATCCTGCCCTACACAGAAAAATTACTTTTATCCGTCCGTTAGTTAGGTGGGCACTGGCGGCCATTTTATGCAAGTTCAGTGCACCAGCACAGCATATGTGCATTTGTGACAGTCAAGTACAAGCTGGAAATACTGCAATAATCTGGGTTTTAAAAACACCCATTTTTGACAATACCCTACATCTGGGTCCTTTGCTGCATTTGTCACTGTGAAATGCAAGCTTGAAATACTGCAATATTATTCTGGGTTTAAAAAGAACACCTATTTTTGGCAATACCCTACATCTGGGTCCTTTGCTGCATTTGTCACTGTGAAATACAAGTGTTAGATAGTGCTGTTATATCATGTTATTAAAAAAACTGCCATTTTGGGTAAGTTAATAAATGTGCGGCCTTTACTGCATTTGTCACAGTGAAATACAAGCTTGAAATACTGCAGTTATATTCTGCGTTTAAAAAAAACACAAATTTTTTGGAATAACCTACATCCGGGGGCTTTGCTGCATTTTTCACAGTGAAATACAAGCTTGAAATACTGCAATTATATTCTGAGTTTAAACAAAAAACACTATTGTGTGACCTCAAGAAGTTTTCCTCTTTATGACACTGGCACTGCCTTACTCTCAGTGAACTTAATTGTTGAATATTGTCATTGTTACAGTGTCGCCTGACAAAAACCATATGTTAGTTTGGTGGGTGAACGCAAAGAATGAAGAGGGCCTCAAATAAGGGACATGGCCTCGGTCGTGGTGCTGCTGGTGGAGCTCCTGTTGCAGGGAGAGGACGTGGTCGATCTGTGCCAGCTACACGCACAAGTGAAACACCTTCCTCAGGTGCGAGTAGGCTACAGAACCTTCATCGTTATTTGGTCGGGCCTAATGCGGCTCTGCGAATGGTGAGGCCAGAATAAGTACAGGCGATAGTAGATTGGGTGGCTGACAGTGCCTCCAGTTCCTTACCATTGTCTTCCACCCAGTCTCCTGCTGAAAGATCAGAGTTGGCACCTGCAGTCCATGTCCATCAGTCCTTCACCTCACCCCCTTGCAAATCAGCAAAGCAGTCTGGGACCCAAGTGATGACTCTGCTAGCAGGGTTTCCCAGGGGCATCCACATAGCCCTGCCCCAGAAGTGGATGAGGCATAGATAAGTACATGCGAGAACTACCGCAGCACATATCGGATGATGACGAAACACAGGTGCCAACTGATGTGGCTTTCTGCAGTGTGCAGACCAACAAGGAGGGCAGGAGTGAAGACTGGGTGGAAGATGATTTGGAGGACGATGAGGTCCTCAGCCCCACATTGAATCAAGGTCATGCGAGTGACGTGTGTAGTCCGGAAGAAGAGGCGGTGGTCGCACAGAGCCAATGTGATTCACTGTGGGGTCGAGGACCTCATTGTCCTCCACATCATCTTAGTATCACACTCAGCCCCGTTCACTTGCACAGCAGAAGAGGGAGCAGGGCGCAAAAGAGGAGCGGCCGTCCTCTAGACAGTACACCTCTTACTGCCCACCGCAGCAAGGGACCGAGCACACCAAAGCCAGCTCCAAGGAGACCCCTGGCGTGGCAGTTCTTCAGACAATGTGCTGACTACAAGACATGAATGGTTTGCACGCTGTGCAATCAGAGCCTGAAGCGAGGCATAAACGTTTTCAACCTGAGCACAACCTACATGACCAGGCATTTAAATGCAAAGCACGAGCTGCAGTGGAGTAGACACCTCAAAAACCATGAAAGGTCTCTGGCTCCTCCTGCTTCCTCTTCTGCTGCAGTCGCGGTGTCTTCATCCACCTCTGGAGTGACAGTGCCACCTGCCACCCCACAAACAGGGGATCTGCCAGCAACACCAACACCTGGGTCACCAAGCATCTCCACAATGTCCCACGGAAGCGTTCAGCTCTCCATCTCCCAAACGCTGCAGAGGAAGAGGAAGTACCCCCTACCCACCCGTGATCCCTAGCCCTGAATGCCAGCATTTCTAAATTACTGGCCTTTGAAATGCTGTCATTCCGTCTGGTGGAGACGGATAGTTTTAAAGGCCTTATGGCGGTTGCTGTCCCACAGTACATCGTGCCCAGCCGCCACTACTTTTCAAGGCGAGCCATCCATTCCCTGCACAACCAAGTAGGAGACAAAAATCAGGAGTGCACTGCGCAACGCCGTCTGTGCCAAGGTGCACCTGACTACGGATACGTGGACCAGTAAGCACGGTCAGGGCCATTATTTCTCCATAACAGCACACTGGGTAAATGCAGGGCCTGAGGCGGATAGCAGTTTGGCGTATGTCCTTCCACCACAGAGGATTGCAGGGTGCTGCAGTTTGCCTTCTGTTGCTTTCTCTTCCTACTCTGCTTCCTCATCCTCTACCAGCTCCTCATCCGGTCAGCGTAACACCTTCACCACCAACTTCAGCATAGACGGGGTAAACAACAGTAGGCAGTTTTAAAACTTATCTGTTTGGGGAACAAACCCCACACCGTGTAGGAGCTGTGGACGGGCCTTGAACAACAGACCGATGAGTGGTTTGTGCCAGTCAGCCTCAAGACCAGCCTGGTGGTGTGCGATAATGGGCGAAATCTCGTAGCAGCTCTGGGACTAGCCGGTTTGACGCACATCCCTTGCCTGGCACATGTGCTGAATTTGGTGGTGCAGAGATTCCTTAAAAATTACCCCGATATGTCAGAGCTGCTGCATGAAGTGCGGTCCATCTGTACGCGCTTTCAGTGTTCTCACCCTGCTGCTGCTTGCCTGTCAGCGCTGCAGCGTAACTTCAGCCTTCCCGCTCACCGACTCATATGCGACGTGCCCACAAGGTGGAATTCCACCTTTCACATGCTGGCCAGACTGTGCAAGCAGCAAGCGATAGCGGAGTTTCAGCTGCAGCAAGCACTGGTGAGTCGCTCGGCGGAACAGCACCACTTCACCACCAATGACTGGGCCTCCATGCGAGACCTGTGTTCCTTGTTGCGCTGTTTCGAGTACTCCACCAACATGGCCAGTGCCGATAACGCCGTTCTCAGCGTTACTATCCCACTTCTATGCCTCCTTGAAAAAACGCTCTTCGCGATGATGGAAGAGGATGTGGCACAGGAGGAGGAAGAGGGATCATTTTGTAGGGTTTCCGGCCAGTCATTCCCAAGTGGCTCTGAAGGTGGGTTCCTGCACCCACAAACCCAAGGTACACAATTGTCCAGCCAGGCCACAGTTCTGGAGGATGACGAGGTGGAGGAGGAACCATGTCCACAGCAGGGTGGCAGCCAGACCAGCTCATGGCCATCACTGGTGCGTGGATGGGGTGATACAGAGGACACAGACGATACACCTCCCACAGAGGACAGCTTTTCGTTGCCTCTGGGCAGCCTGGCACACATGAGCGATTACATGCTGCAGTGTCTCCGCAACGACCGCCGAGTTTTGATTAATTGGTGGCCACGCTGCTGGATCCCTGTTACAAGGACAACATACCGTCCTTAATTCCCTCACTGGAGCGTGATCGTAAGATGCGCGAGTACAAGCACACGCTGATAGACTCGCTGCTGGTGTCATTACCAGCTGACAGCGGGGGCACAGTGGAAGCACAAGGCAAAGGCAAAGGACGAGGAAGAGGTCACCAACGCAGCTGGCGCACTGCCAGCACCTCAGAAGGCAGGGTTAGCATGGCAGAAATGTGAAAAAGCTTTGTCAGCACACCACAACAACCAGCACCACCAGCTGATATGGAACGTCTTAACAGGAGGCAGCATTTCACCAACATGGAGGAGCAGTATGTGTGCACACGCCTACATGTACTGAATGATGGGTCTGCCCCCTTCAACTTCTGGGTCTCCAAATTGGGCACATGGCCTGAGCTTGCCCTTTACGCCTTGGAGTTGCTGGCCTGCCCTGCAGCCAATGTATTATCTAAACGTGTTTAGCACGGCAGGGGGCGTCATCAGCCAATGTGGACAAGCTCAAATTCATTAAAATGAACCAGGCATGGATCCCTCAGGACTTGTCCATACCTTGTGCAGAATAGACATGTATACCGGCACTAACCAGCCATTGTTATACTGCAGTGCAATTGCTCATTCTTGTATTTTGGATATAGAATAATAAAATTAAAACCAAAAACCTGTGTTGGCTACCTCATTTTCCTCCACCGCCGTTTCAAACTACACCGCTACGTCCACTGCCTCCTCAAACTTCTACTCCATATGGAACTCCACCTCATAAATCAATATATTTTTTTTTATTTGTACGTATTTTATTTTATATAATTTCTCTTCTTTGTCAAATTCACCAATTTTTGGGTGTATAGTACCACTGCTATACCTAGTAGACCGGTAAAAAAAAAATTGTCAGTTACATTTTCTGGTGAAATTAACAAATTTTTGAGATGTATAGTACCACTGCTATACCTAGTAGACAGGTTTAAAAAAAATTGTCATTTACATTTTCAGGTGAAATTCACAAATTTTGATGTGTATAGTACCAATGCTATACCTAGTAGATGTCACACCGGTGACAGGTTTTAGAAGGTCTGAAAGGTTATCTGCACATTAGTGATCTCACAGGCTCTTTTGGTTTTGGTTTCACTTTGTCTGTGTGTTGCTTGTACAAACCGGATTCCCAAAAAGTTGGGACACTATACAAATCGTGAATAAATACTGAATGCAATGATGTGGAGGTGCCAACTTCTAATATTTTATTCAGAATAGAACATAAATCACGGAACAAAAATTAAAACTGAGAAAATGTACCATTTTAAGGGAAAAATATGTTGAATCAGAATTTCATGGTGTCAACAAATCCCCAAAAAGTTGGGACAAGGCCATTTTCACCACTGTGTGGCATCTCCCCTTCTTCTTACAACACTTCAACAGACATCTGGGGACCGAGGAGACCAGTTTCTCAAGTTTAGAAATAGGAATGCTCTCCAATTCTTGTCTAATACAGGCCTCTAACTGTTCAATCGTCTTGGGGCTTCTTTGTTGCACCTTCCTCTTTATGATGCGCCAAATGTTCTCTATAGGTGAAAGATCTGGACTGCAGACTGGCCATTTCAGTACCCGGATCCTTCTCCTACACAGCCATGATGTTGTGATTGATTCAGAATGTGGTCTGGCATTATCTTGTTGAAAAATGCAGGGTCTTCCCTGAAAGAGATGACATCTGGATGGGAGCATATGTTGTTCTAGAACCTGAATATATTTTTCTGCATTGATGGTGCCTTTCCAGACATGCAAATTGCCCATGCCACACGCACTCATGCAACCCCATACCATCAGAGATGCAGGCTTCTGAACTGAGCGTTGATAACAACTTGGGTTGTCCTTGTCCTCTTTGGTCCGGATGACATGGCATCCCAGATTTCCAAAAAGAACTTCGAATCGTGACTCGTCTGACCACAGAACAGTCTTCCATTTTGCCACACTCCATTTTAAATGATCCCTGGCCCAGTGAAAACGCCTGAGCTTGTGGATCTTGCTTAGAAATGGCTTCTTCTTTGCACTGTAGAGTTTCAGCTGGCAACGGCGGATGGCACAGTGGATTGTGTTCACTGACAATGGTTTCTGGAAGTATTCCTGAGCCCATTCTGTGATTTCCTTTACAGTAGCATTCCTGTTTGTGGTGCAGTGTCGTTTAAGGGCCCGGAGATCACTGGCATCCAGTATGGTTTTACGGCCTTGACCCTTACGCACAGATATTGTTCCAGATTCTCTGAATCTTCGGATGATGTTATGCACAGTTGATGATGATAGATGCAAAGTCTTTGCACTTTTTCGCTGGGTAACACCTTTCTGATATTGCTCCACTATCTTTCTGCGCAACATTGTGGAAATTGGTGATCCTCTACCCATCTTGGCTTCTGAGAGACACTGCCACTCTGAGAAGCTCTTTTTATACCCAATCATGTTGCCAATTGACCTAATTAGTGTTAATTGGTCTTCCAGCTCTTCGTTATGCTCAAATGTACTTTTTCCAGCCTATTATTGCTACTTGTCCCAACTTTTTAGGGATTTGTTGACACTGTGAAAATTTGAATCAACGTATTTTTCCTTTAAAATGATACATTTACTCGGATTAAACGTTTGATCTGTCATCTACGTTCTATTACATTTGCCATCTCCACATCATTGCATTCAGTTTTTATTCACAATTTGTTTAGTGTCCCAACTTTTTTGGAATCCGGTTTGTATATCCACACCTCCTGTTCAGGTGTGGATCATGTGACCTTTACCTCCCCCTATTTTGTCTGACTTTACCCATCACTCCTTGCTCTGGATAGCTTCATTTGTTTTTTGGAGTTGCTGGAGTGTGGTTCTAGTTGAGTTCCTGATCATCCATCATCTATCAGCCTCAGAAGTTAAGTGTTCCGCTTGTTGTATTTTGTATTCCCCCACACCTTTGTTGTTTGCTAGGCCTCAGCGAGACGCTGGTTACTTCACCAGGGAAGGAGTGGGTTGTCTCTGCCCTGTCATTACCATTAGGGCATCCAAGGGCCACCAGGGTTTTCTAGGTTCCTGTGTATGGGCATCTCTACGATCGGGAGGTGCCCATACAGATAGGAGTTAGGGCCAGGAGCAGGGTTTTATAGGTGGTGACCCTTTTCCTTCCCTTACGGTGAGGCCTAGTGTATTTTCTCTTCCTTCTTGTTGTCTTTTGGTGTTCTCCCCTACTGCATCCATGACATTATCCAGAGCCAATACCGCCATTTTTTGTTCTGATCTGTGCAGCTATGGATGCTATGACTGCACTGGTTGAACAGCTGCAGAATCTGACTTTGGAGGTAGCAGACCTCCGTGCGATGGTTTTGCAGATTCAGAGTTCACAGGCTGCTGGTTCCGGTGGTGGGTTCCAGGCCTGCCCTGAACCGAAGGTAGCTCTTCCGGACAGGTTTTCGGGGGTAGTGACAATTTATCCGGTTCAAGGAGTCATGTAAATTATACTTTAGGCTGCGTCCATACTCTTCTTGTGATGAGTGTCAACGTGTGGGTATGATTATTTCATTGCTTAAAGAGGACTCCCAATCTTAGGCTTTTTTTCTGCTGACCGGATCACCGTCCCTCCGGTCGGTAGATGAATTCTTAAGAGCCTTGGGTCTTATCTATGATGACCCGGATCGGATCTCTTAGGCCGAGACCAAGTTACAGGATTTGCGGCAGGGAGAACGTTCTGTGGAGACCTATTGCTCTGAATTTAGGAGATGGTCTACGGATGCAGAGTGGAACGATTCTGCTCTCCGTAGCAAATTCTGCCAGGGTCTCTCTGAGAGACTGCAGGACGCATTGGCTTTTCATGAAAATCCTGAGTCATTGGAAGCAGCTATGTCCCTTGCTGTACATCTTGAGTGAGAGATCTAGGGGTCCTCACCTTCAGGACGTACTGTCCAATAAGGGTACTGCTTTGTTTGACACTTATGGTGGAGAGACATGGGTGATTGTGCCTTGTGATGAGCCTATGCAGTTAGGAGGAGCTACTCCTGGAACTACTGGCAAAAGCTTGGATCATGTGAAAGGAGTCTGCTTTTGTTGTGGCAAGAAGGGACATTTTGTGAATATTTGTCCGTACTTGCAGTATCAAGGTGTAAACAAAAAGAAAAAAAAGTTTAATCCCCAAATGACTATTGGTAGTGTGGGTGGAGAGCAAGAAAACCTACTTTTGTCTTTTACTGGTAGTACCCGTTTTCTCCTGTCTGCCGAGGTGGTGCTAGAGTCCAAAACTGTGAAAATTGAAGCAGGAGTTAACTTGATTGATGGACAGTTTGTACGCATTCACGGGTTGACTACTAATGCATTACAGAATAGTATTTCTGTCTTTGCAATTGACCCAGCACCTCTCCCCAAAAATGCCTGTTGCAGGTAGTGATGACATTCACCTGAGAGTGGGTGATTCTGTGTGGCTGTCTACAAGAAACATTAAACTTAAGGTACCTTCTTGGAAGTTGGGACCAAGATTTATTGGTCCATATAAGATCACTGCCATTGTTAACCCTGTAGCCTTCCGTCTTGAACTTCCTCAGGCATTGAAATTCCATAACGTTTTTCATAAATCGTTGTTAAAGAAATGTGTTGAACCTGTTGAGCTGTCCTCCTTGCCTCCTGCTCCTGTCATGGTGGATGGCAATTTAGAATTTCAGATCAGCAGGATTGTGGACTCCCGAGTTCTCCGGAGATCCCTCCAGTATCTCATTCATTGGAGAGGGTACGGACCAGAAGAGAGGATGTGGGTTCCAGCGACCAAAGTTAATGATAGTCGTCTGGTGAGAGCATTCCACAGAGCTCATCCTGATAAGGTCGGTCCTGGGTGCCCATAGGTCATCGGTAGAAAGGGGGGGTACTGTCACACCGGTGACAGGTTTTAGAAGGTCTGAAAGATTATCTGCACATTAGTGATCTGACAGCCTCTTTTGGTTTTGGTTTCGCTTTGTGTGTTGCTTGTATTTCCACAACTCCTGTTCAGGTGTGGATCATGTGACCTTTACCTCCCCCTATTTATTCCGACTTTACCCACCATTCCTTGCTCTGGACAGCTTCATTTGGTTTTTGGAGGAGCTGGAGTGTGGTTCTAGTTGAAGTCCTGTTCATCCATCATCCATCAGCCTCAGAAGTTAAGTGTTCCGCTTGTTTTATTTTCCCCACCTTTGTTGTTTGCTAGGCCTCAGCAAGTTGCTGGTTCCTTCACCAGGGAAGGAGCGGGTTGTCTCTGCCCTGTCATTACCATTAGGGCATCCAAGGGCCACCAGGGTTTTTTCTAGGTTCCTGTGTATGGGCATCTCTACCATCAGGAGGTGCCCATACGTATAGGAGTTAGGGCCAGGAGAAGGGTTTTATAGGTGGTGACCCTTTTCTTTCCCTAGCGGTGAGGCCTAGTGTCTTTTCCCTTCCTTCTTGTTGTCTTTTAGTGTTCTCCCCTACTACATCCGTGACAGTAGACCGGTAAAAAAAAAAAAAAAAGTGTCAGTTACATTTTCTGGTGAAATAAACACATTTGTATGTGTATAGTACCACTGCTATACCTAGTAGACAGGTTAAACAAAAAAAAATTGTCAGTTACATTTTCTAATGAAATTCATTAATTTTTGGGTGTGATGTACCCCTCCTCTACCTAGTTGACAGTTTAATAAATTTCAATAATTTTTCTGTTACATTCTTGGGTTGACATTATACAATTTTAGACGTGAATAAACACCTGCTATGCAATAGTTCAAGGCCCGTCCACAGCTCCTGCGCGGTGTGGGGTTTGTCCCTCAAACAGATAAGTTTTAAAACTGCCTGCTGTCGTTTACCCCTGTCTGTGCTGAAGTTGGTGGTGAAGGTGTTACGCAGAGTAGGAGGAGGAAGCAACAGCAGGCAAACTGAAGCGCCCTGCAAACCTCGGTGGTGGAAGGACATGCGTCAAACTGCTATCTGTCTCAGGTCCAGCTGCCACTGCATTTACCCAGTGTGCTGTTATGGAGATATAATGGCCCTGACCGTGCTTACTGGTCCACGTATCCGTAGTCAGGTGCACCTTGCCACAGATGGCGTTGTGCAGTGCACACCTGATTTTGTCCCCTACTTGGTTGTGAAGGGAAGGGATGGCTCGCCTTGAAAAGTAGTGGCGGCTGGGCACGACGTACTGTGGGACAGCCACTGCCATAAGGCCTTTAAAACTATCTGTCTCCACCAGATGGAATGACAGCATTGCAAAGGCAAGTAATTTAGAAATGCTGGCATTCAGAGCTAGGGATTGCGGGTGGGTAGGGGGGTACTTACTCTTTCTCTCCAGTGTTTGGGACGCTGAATGCTTCCGTGGGACATTGTGGAGATGCTTGGTGACCCAGGTGTTGGTGTTGCTGGCAGATCCTCTGTTTGTGTGGTGCCAGGTGGCACTGTCACTCCAGAGGTGGATGAAGAGGCCGAGACTGCAGCAGAAGAGGAAGCAGGAGGAGCCAGAGATCTTTCTTGGTTTTTGAGGTGTCTACTCCACTGCAGCTCATGCTTTGCACTTAAATGCCTGGTCATGCAGGTTGTGCTCAGGTTGAGAACGTTTATGCCTCGCTTCAGGCTCTGATTGCACAGCGTGCAAACCACTCGTGTCTTGTCGTCAGCACATTGTCTGAAGAACTGCCACGCCAGGGAACTCCTTGGAACTGGCTTTGGTTTGCTCGGTCCCTTGCTGTGGCGGGCAGTAGGAGGCGTACTGTCTAGACCAGTGTTTCCCAACCAGGGTGCCTCCAGCAGTTGCAAAACTACAACTCCCAGCATGCCCGGACAGCCAGGAGGCGTACTGTCTAGACCAGTGTTTCCCAACGCACACTGGTTGGGAAACACTGGTCTAGAGGACAGTCGCTCTGCTTTTGCACCCTGCTCCCTCTTCTGCTCTGTTGGTGGCTCTGTGTGACCACCGCCTCTTCCTCTGAATTACATCAGTCACTCGCATGACCTTGATTCCATGTGGGGCCGAGGACCTCATAGTCCTCCACATCATCTTCCACCCAGTCTGCACCCCTGACTTCTTTGTCGGTCTGCACACTTTCGAAAGCCCCAGCAGTTGGCACCTGTGTTTCGTCATCATCCGAGACGTGCTGCGCAGGTCCTCCCATGTACTCCTCTTGAAAAATAAATGGTTGGGCATCGGTGCACTCATTCTCTTCCACTTCTGGGACAGGGCTAGGTGGATGGCCCTGGGAAACCCTGCTAACAGAATAATCAAAAAGCAGAAGAGACTGCTGCGTGACTTGGGGCTCAGACTGCTTGGCTGATTTGCAAGGGGGTGAGGTGAAAGACTGATGGACATTGGCTGCAGGTGCCAACTGTGGTCTTTCAGCAGGAGACTGGGTGGGAGACAATGTGAAGGAACTGGATCCACTGTCAGCAACCCAATCTACTATCACCTGTACTTGTTCAGGCCTCACCATTCGTAGAGCAGCATTAGGCCCGACCAAATACTGCTGCAGGTTTTGTCGCCTACTCGCACCTGAGGAAGGGATTTCACTTGTGCGTGTAGCTGGCACAGATCGACCACGTCCTCTCCTTGCAACAGGAGCTCCACCAGCAGCACTACGACCTGGGCCACGTCCCTTATTTGACGCTCTCCTCATATTTTTTTAATTTAGGATCTTGCCCTAAATGGGTGTTTAATTAATAGTAGAAAAGAACGACAGTATGTAAAGGGTGTATCTCACATGGCCTGAACCAGACAAGGCCTCAATTAAAGATTTCTTAGCACAAAATGGCTGTATTTCAAATGGCTGTTTTTCAAGTGCCTAATTCAAACCCCTGTATGTATAGGGGGATCATACACGCCCTAAACCAGTGTAGGCCTGAAGTAAATATATCTTTGCACAAAATGGCTGTATTTCAAATGGCTGTATTTCAAATGCCTGATTCAAACCCCTGTATGTAGGGGGGTATCTCACACGGTCTGAATCAGTGTAGGTCTTCAGTAAATATATCTTTGCACAAAATGGCTGTATTTCAAATGCCTGATTCAAACCCCTGTATGTATAGGGGGATCACACACGCCCTGAACCAGTGTAGGCCTGAACTAAATATATCTTTGCACAAAATGGCTGTATTTCAAATGGCTGTATTTCAAATACCTAATTCAAACCCCTGTATGTAGAGGTAGTATCTCACAGGGCCTGAACCAGTGTAGGCCTGCAGTAAATATATCTTTGCACAAAAAAGCTGTATTTCAAATTGCTGTATTTCAAATGCCTAATTCAAACCCCTGTATGTAGAGGTAGTATCTCAGAGGGCCTGAACCTCTGTAGGCCTGCAGTAAATATATCTTTGCACAAAATAGCTGTATTTAAAATGCCTGATTCAAACCCCTATATGTATAGTGGGAATCACACACGCCCTGAACCAATGTAGGCCTGAAGTAAATATATCTTTGCACAAAATGGCTGTATTTCAAATGCCTGATTCAAACCCCTGCATGTAGGGGGATATCTCACACGATCTGAACCAGTCTAGGCCTGCAGCAAATATATCTTTGCACAAAATGGCTGTATTTCAAATGCCTAATTCAAACTTCTGTATGTAGTGGTAGTATCTCACAGGGCCTGAACCAGTGTAGGCCTGCAGTACATATATAAAATTGCTGTATTTCAAATGCCTAATTCAAACCTCTGTATGTAGAGGTAGTATCTCAGAGGGCCTGAGCCTCTGTAAGCCTGAAGTAAATATATCTTTGCACAAAATAGCTGTATTTCAAATTGCTGTATTTCAAATGCCTAATTCAAACCCCTGTATGTAGAGGTAGTATCTCAGAGGCCCTGAACCAGTGTAGGCCTGAAGTAAATATATCTTTGCACAAAATGGCTGCATTTCAAATTGCTGTATTTCAAATGCCTAATTCAAACCCCTGTATGTATAGGGGGACCACACACGCCCCCGAACCAGTGTAGGCCTGAAGTAAATATATCTTTGCACAAAATGGCTGTATTTCAAATGGCTGTATTTCAAGTGCCTGATTCAAACCCCTGTATGTAGGGGGGTATCTCACATGGTCTGAACCAGTGTAGGCCTTCAGTAAATATATCTTTGCACAAAATGGCTGTATTTCAAATGGCTGTATTTCAAATGCCTAATTCAAACCCCTGTATGTAGAGGTAGTATCTCAGAGGGCCTGAACCAGTGTAGGCCTGAAGTAAATATATCTTTGCACAAAAATTCTGTATTTCAAATGGCTGTATTTCAAATTCCTGATTCAAACCCCTGTATGTATAGGGGGGATCACATACGCCCTGAATCAGTGTAGGCCTGCTGTAAATATATCTTTGTACAAATTGGCTGTATTTCAAATGGCTGTATTTCAAATGCCTGATTCAAACCCCTGTATGTATAGGGGGGATCGCGCACGCCCTGAACCAGTGTAGGCCTGAAGTAAATATATCTTTGCACAAAATGGCTGTATTTCAAATGCCTTATTCAAACCCCAGTATGTATATAGGTGTATCTCACAGGGCCTGAACCAGTGTAGGCCTGAATTCAATATTGGTGCACCAAATGGCGGTATTTATAATCTCTGAATGTAACCCAAATGTATTAAGGGTATATCTCACAATGACATCTGCATCAAAGGCTGCCAACTAAGTTGTTTGTGCCCAAATGAGTGTTTGTTTAAAAACTGAATTTGACAGCAGTATATAAGCCTGTAATTTCACACGTGCTGATGCTGCAAGGCCTGAAAATAGTGTTTTTTGTCAAAAGAGTGTGTTTTTCAAACCCCAGAAAATGGGTGTATTTCTACCTTAAATTGCACACTGACTAATACAGATGTTGTAGATTCCCCAAAAAGTCTTTTTTTTGCTAACAGAATATGAAAGCTGTATATATTAACACCTTAAGGACCGAGCTCATTTTTAAGGACCAGGCCATTTTTTGCAAATCTGACCAGTGTCACTTTATGTGGTGATAACTTTAAAATGCTTTGACTTATCCAGGCCATTCTGAGATAGTTTTTTCGGCACATATTGTACTTCATGACACTGGTAAAATGAAGTAAAAAAAAAAATGTATTTATAAAAAATACCAAATTTACCAAAAAATTTGTAAAAAAAATAGCAAATTTCCAAGTTTCAATTTCTCTACTTCTATAATACATAGTAATACCTCCAAACATAGTTATTACTTTACATTCCCCATATGTCTACTTCATGTTTGCATCATTTTGGGAATGATATTTTATATTTTGGGGATGTTACAAGGCTTAGAAGTTTGGAAGCAAATCTTGAAATTTTTCAGAAATTTTCAAAAAAACAATTTTTAGGGACCAGTTCAGGTCTGAAGTCACTTTGTGAGGCTTATATAATAGAAACCACCCAAAAATGACCCCATTCTAGAAACTACACCCCTCAAGGTATTCAAAACTGATGTTACAAACTTTGTTAACCCTTTAGGTGTTCCACAAGAATTAATGGAAAATAGAGATACAATTTCAAAATTTTACTTTTTTGGCAGAGTTTACATTTTAATAATTTTTTTCCAGTTACAAAGCAAGGGTTAACAGCCAAACAAGACTCAATATTTATGGCTCTGATTCTGTAGTTTACAGAAACACCCCATATGTGGTTGTAAACCACTGGACGGGCACACGGTAGGACACAGAAGGAAAGGAATGCCATACGGTATTTGAAAGGCAGATTTTGCTAGACTGTTTTTTTGGACACCATGTCCCATTTGAAGCCCGCCTGATGCACCCCTAAAGTAGAAACTCCATAAAAGTGACCCCATCTAAGAAACTACACCCCTCAAGGCATTCAAAACAGATTTTACAAATGTCGTTAACCCTTTAGGTGTTCCACAAGAGTTATTGGCAAATAGAGATGAAATTTCAGAATTTCAATTTTTGGGCAAATATTCCATTTTACATTTTTTTTTTCTAGTTACAAAGCAAGGGTTAACAGCCAAACAAAACTCATTATTTATGGCCCTGATTCTGTAGTTTACAGAAACACCCCATATGTGGTCGTAAACTGCTGTACGGGCACATGGCAGGGCGCAGAAGGAAAGGAATGCCATAAGTTTTTTTTGGAAGGCAGATTTTGCTAGACAGTTTTTTTGGACACCATGTCCCATTTGAAGCCTCCCTGATGCACCCCTAGAGTAGAAACTCCAAAAAAGTGACCCCATTTTAGAAACTACGGGATAGGGTGAAAGTTTTGTTGGTACTAGTTTAGGGTACATATGATTTTTGGTTGCTCTATATTACACTTTTTGTGAGGCAAGGTAACAAGAAATAGCTTTTTTGGCACCTTTTTTTTTGTTATTTACAACATTCATCTGACAGGTTAGATAATGTGGTATTTTTATAGAGCAGGTTGTCACGGACGCTGCGATACCTAATATGTATACAATTTTTTTTATTTATGTAAGTTTTACAGAATGATTTTATTTTTGAAACAAAAAAATTATGTTTTAGTGTCTCCATAGTCTGAGAGCCATAGTTTTTTTCCGTTTTGGGGCGATTATCTAAGGTAGGGTCTCATTTTTTGTGGTATGAGATGATGGTTTTATTGGCATCATTTTGGGGTGCATATGACTTTTTGATCGCTTGCTATTACACTTTTTGTGACATAAGATGACAAAAAATGGCTTTTTTTTATACCTTTTTTTTTTTTTTTTACGGTGTTCATCTGAAGGGTTAGCTCATGTGATATTTTTATAGAGCCGGTCGATACGGACTCGGCGATACCTAATATGTATACAATTTTTTTTATTTATGTAAGTTTTACACAATGATTTCATTTTTGAAACAAAAAAAAATCATGTTTTAGTGTTTTCATAGTCTAAGAGCCATAGTTTTTTCAGTTTTTGGGCAATTATCTTGGTTAGGGTATGATTTTTGCAGGATGAGATGACGGTTTGATTGGCGCTATTTTGGGGTGCATATGACTTTTTGATCGCTTGCTATTACACTTTTTGTGATGTAAGGTGACAAAAAAATGTTTATTTAGCACAGTTTTTATTTTTTATTTTTTACGGTGTTCATCTGAGGGGTTAGCTCATGTGATATTATTATAGAGCTGGTCGATACGGACGCGGAGATACCTAATATGTATACTTTTTTTATTTATGTAAGTTGTACACAATAATATCATTTTTGAAACAACAAAAAAATCATGTTATAGTGTCTCATGTAGGTGCTCATTTTTTGTGGGATGAGGTGACGGTTTTATTGGTACTATTTCGGCGTACATGCAACTTTTTTGATCACTTTTAATAACTTTTTTTTGGGAAGTAAGGTGGGCAAAATTTCAATTTCCTGATTAAAGTTCCTGATTAGTTTTTATTTTTATGGCGTTACGGACGCGGAGATACCTAATATGTGTAGTGTATTTTATTTTTTTTCATTTTTATTCAGTGATAAATGTGTTTTTATTATCTTTAATACAGTACAATACACCATATAGTGTATTGTCCTGTATTTTACTTACTTACTTTACTTACGCTGTCTGAACAGATCTATGCCTTTAGCATAGATCTGTTCAGCACCATGGACAGCAGGATGCCTGAGAAGGCGTCCTGTTGCCATGGGAACCTTCCCCGTCTGCCACAACTGAGCAGACAGGGAAGGGGGAAGAGGGGAGCTGTCACCCATCTGGGGGCTGTCTGGGGGCTGTCATCCTGGGGGCTGTCATGTCTGGGGGCTGTCTGGGGGCTGTCATCCATCTGGGGGCTGCAAAGGCACAGCAGCCCCCCGATGGCAATGTGCTGACACTCTGGTATAAACCACTGACCACCAATGAAAATTCAAGAGGAGGCGGGCGGGGGATCGTGATCCCGCCTGCCGCACCGCCTGCCTGCCGCAACTCCCACAACTCCCGCACCAACCGCAACCCCACCCCCTGCACTCCACGGACATAAAATCATTCAGGGATGCAGGGGGGTTAAAAATATTTTACTTTGGGACCGCAGGAGTAGTAAGAGGATATATGTATCGTCAAAGTGACAGGTACCATGCCCCCTTTTATACAGATACTCCCACCCCTTTTATATTGCATAATATTAAGTTTATATCGCATGATATTAAGTTTATATTGCATGATATTAAATTCATAGTGTTTGCTATTAAAATTTATATTGCTTGATATAAAATTTATAGTGCTAGCTATTAACATTTATAGTGCTAGCTATTAAAATTGTTATTGTTTATTAAAATGTACTGTATATTCCTGCGTATAAGACTACTTTTTAACACATGAAAATCTTCTCAAAAGTCGGGGGTCGTCTTATACGCCGGATGTCGTCTCATATGCCGGTATACAGCGTGCTGAAACTTACTTCCTATCAAGACTGGAGAAGCTGTCCATCTCCAGCTTCAGGGACAGGCGCCCTTTAGCTGAGCCACCGTGTGCTGCATCCCGGCCAGCCGCTCCTGAAGCAGCCCCCTCTTCCTGCTCTCAGTGGTTTTCTCATGCCGGCAGTATCACATTGCGTACTACCTCTCAGATCGTCTTGAATACAGGGAGGGCTGGTCAGGCAGGGAGAGCTGACCCACCCAATCCAAGCAGGCTTTGTATGCAGTGTGCACAGAAAATACCGGTACATCGCTTGCTGTGATTGGCTGGTTGTTGTATACTGGGTTGGATTGGCAATTCTGAGGGAAGGCAGGGGGGAGCAGGAGCATCTGCACTTCAGCCAATTCTAATGTTGGTGGATCTCTAATGAAGTTTGGTGTGCATCTTTTCTGTGGTGAAAAAACAGAGTCTATCTGGGGAGCAGATACATGTGGTGGTGAATACAGTACAACACCAGTATCTGTACCTGTACATACAGTACAGCACCAGTATCTGCATCGGTTCATACAGTATAGCGCCAGTACATACAGTACAGTATACAAATAGCTAACAGTCAAGACCCCATCATGGCTCTACTAGCAAGAAGAAAGAAATATGAAGCCAGTTTCAAACTTAAAGTTGTAAACTTTGCCATGGAACATAATAACTGCGCTGCTGCAAGACAATATGGAGTAACAGAAAAGATGGTTTGCGACTGGAAAGCAAATGAAAAGCATTAAAGAGTATGCCAAGGGGTAAGTGTGCATTAAGGAGAGGCACCCCACATTGGCCAGAACTCGAAAAACATGTAGCAGACATGGTGAATGAGCATCGCCAAAAACAGTTATGTAGTGACACAAAATAAAATACGTTTGTTTGCACTTCAGTGGGCCAAATCTAACCCAGATCACAGCAACAGATTTAAGACCACTGCATCCTGGTGTACTAGATTCTTGGAAAAGCATAGTATGGTACTGAGGCAAAAGACAAAAATTGCACAACAATTACCTGCAGATCTTGATGCCAAAGTAAATGTTGTTGGAGGGGTAGTCTTATACGGCGAGTATAGCCCAAACCCTATATTTCAACTGGAAAAGCTGGAGGTCGTCTTATACGCCCAGTCGTCTGGGCGTATAGGGGCGAAAATACGGTATATTGTTTGCTATTAAAATTTATAGTGTTTGATATTAAATGTATAGTGCTAGCTATTAACATTTATATTGTTTGCTGTTAAAATTTATAGTGCTTGATATTAAATTTTTATATAAAAACTGCATAAAGTCACCAGAAAATATTTCATTTGCGTGTGATAAACCATAACTATAAAAAAAAATTGATATATCATTCGGGTATAATATAACTAAAATCCAATGCTTCCCCTGCTGATACGAATTATTTGTATTTACAATGTATGCCGCGGGCCGGTCGATGATTTTACCCCCCGGTAATAAATCACACGGAAATACACCTTTAAATATGCGCCTGGCGTTAATATAAGCTTTAATAACACAGGCAATTTCATAATTATTCATGTTTATTGAAAATCATATAATACTTCCCGCCGATTATTTATTTCAATAATATTTTCATGAACTGAATATACAATCATATTTCAGCTTGCAGTCTGCCAGTTTTTACTAGAGAGAAATGACCGCCGGGATCTTGATCCGGCGATAAATCAAAAGCGAACAAAGTGTAACCGTTCAAAAACTCGTGCCGATCGACGGATAAAGCGTTGTCAGCCTTGTGTTTCCCCGAAATATGTACTAGGGACATATATTCATGAACAGCTGATTCGTCTTGGAAGTTAGGTTGAAAAGGTTTTGCCGGTATCTGTTGACCATCCAAATATAAGGCTGCATATTTCACATTATAGTGGTTGAAGCACAAAGGATTTCTTTGGTAACTCCTAGAAAATGATTTGTTATCCACAAACGCTAGTATTACTGTTTTTGGTAGGTTTCCGAGGAAAAGATTCTCGTGGTTAGACATGCGCGTACCGGCGTGTACGCTATACACTTTAAGCGACGCCCGATCGATCTAGTACTTTGCGTTAGCTGTTAACAGAGCGTGACTGTGACCTATTCTTACAGCGGGCGATACTTGTACTCTTTTGACAAACTGGGAAGCGTGCTGTATTTGGACTTTAAAATGGAACGCCTCGGCCGACATAAGGCTTCTTTTTGCACACATAAGCCACCGGCAGATCTGGCGGGAACAGACCGGTTCTGAGTCGTAGGTCCTCAGGCGTGTCAGATCTTAAATCTACAAGTAAATAGCCGTAAGGCTTGTGTGTAGCATCTTCAAAAGTTTCTAAAATAAGGTATCTCACATCTTTACGGTTATTTTTGTTAGTGGCGGTGGTGCTGTAAGGATGTTGAACAGGAACAGGAAAAGTAATCCATTAAAGGAAATAAGTGCATTGTGAACCAGAGCGGCGGTTTTATAGGAGCTTTGCTCGGCTTTGCAATACCTTTAATCACTAGCCTGATAGCTAATACAGCTGGTGGTTCATAATGCAGTATGCAGAGAAAATGTTCCTGGTTTCTAAAAATGAAATGGACAGGCTTAAAAAAAATCCGTAGATGCAACAGATATATGCCAAACCGCCATACGCCGATTAGATGATGAGATTAGCGAAATACTACACACAAATGACCTTTCAGATGATGAAAAAATTAAGAGATACACAGTCGTGTTACAGAGGTACTTAATGCTCAACAAACAGTCCGGTAAAGAAATGTCGGGTATAACCCTGATTACACAGCCGCAAACCGATCAACAACAATTGTCAAATGCAACCTCAATCAGCACAGATACTAACGAGATACTTGACTGTATTAATACACGTTATAGAAAAAATGCTGAACTATTGTTAAGTAAACTGTACCGCCCTGGTAATAAGCCGTACTGGAACGCTATGGGTTCATTTACAAAGAACAAACTGTACCCGGTTCCAACATTATTGACCTGATTCGAACAGAGTCATGGGTTGCCTAAGATTAAACCTCCCGGTTGGGACTATTTTATGGAGACTATCACACAGCTGAATGTCCCGTCAACGGTTATCGGTAATACAAGAACAAGAGAACTTTTTGATAATTTGAAAAAGAAGGTCGCTGAGTGAGCCCTTTGACGAGGCTCGAAGCCCTTTTTCACCTCCGGTGTAATTAACATAGCCTACTGTGTCGACGTTTGGCTCATTATTACCTAAAAAGAGGCTCTCGCCCTTGTTGCAAGCTGCTTGGTTAACATTGTAAATTTTTTTACTTTGGCGATTGTATATAAACTTTCTTTGTATTAAACAGCTTATAATGTTTTTATTTGTTTTACATAAATTTTTACTTTGCATGTATATAAAATTTCTTTGTGTGTAATGTCTTATAATGTTTTATTTACTATACATAAACTGTTTTAAATAAAAATGTAGTCTGTTTTTTCTTTTTACAATAAATATAATAGCTTGATTATTTAAAATTGTATAAAGAGTTAGGACGTGTTGTTGAGTAGACGCTGTTTAAAACACTGCTAAAATGCATGCAAATAGCAAAATATTACGAAAACAGTACTACATGCCAAAAGCTGTCGGCTCTTATGGGGGCGTTGAATCCTTATTCAGAGAAGTCCAGAAATTTGGAATAAGAAAAGACTCTGTAAAAAACTGGTTGAGCAACAAGGATACTTACACATTGTACAAACCTGTTAAAAAATCCTTTACAAGAAACAAGGTTATGGTGTCTGATATAGATGCTCAATAGCAGGCAGATCTTGTGTCGATGGTGGATTTTTCTAAACAAAATAATGGTGTAAAATACCTGCTGACGGTCGTTGATATTCTATCAAAATATGCTTGGGTGTCGGGCCTTTCAAATAAGTCCGGCGCTACCGTGGCTACCGCTTTTGAGCAGGTATTTAAGTTAAGAGGCCGAACCCCCAGAAAGCTCCAGACTGATCGGGGCCGTGAGTTTATAAACAAACCTATGAGGCGTCTTTGTGAAACCTATAAAATGCACGGACTATATACCTGTTTGTAAACATTATTTTGACACGGTTACAATATCGATACTCACGGATCAGGCTAAACCTGTTAAATTCAAATATGGTAAGACTATTGTGCGATTACACTTTAGACCGCGCGCGGTGACGACGCATTAAAATGTTGTCCCAGAAAGTGTACGGTGACCCAGACGTGTATACGCAATATTTCATAACGCAAGCCGGTCATGGTTTGGACGGATTTCACGGTACTGAATTCATGCATGGTTCTGGCCTCGCCGGGTTATTTCGGGGTCTGTTCCGTCGTGTCGTTCCCCTATTTAAGAAAGGAGTGGAGCTTGTAAAACCGCACGTGAAAACAGCCGCCGGTAACCTCGCTAAAGACGTTGTCACTACGGCTTCGACCGCCTTTATGGATCGTATAAATAGGTCGGCGCAGAGCCAGGAGGGCTCTGGTGTCGTAAAAATATGTAAAAAAAAACGCGTAAAAGAAAACGTGAACGCGCAGCCATTATCTTACCAACTTTTATGAATAAAGTAGCACAACCTAAGAGACGTCGCCGCCAGAAAAACAAGAAGTCGTTCACCGAGCGACATCTTCTAGTCAGATGCTATGGCTTTCGTGCATGACGCATCCGCCGAGTACGCCAAATCAGAGTTGGATATCTTTCAAATACCACCTACACAAACAAGCATTGAAAAATCGCTTTATGTAGAGGTGCAGCCAATCGCAGCAATCACTGACAATGCCCCTTTGGAATTCTACATCACGGGCAGCGGTGAATATTATTACGACCTTAATAACACATTGTTACATGTCGTTTGCAAAATTGTTAGTCCTGATAACACACCCATACCAGTAGGATCCCGCGTTGCACTTATTAACTACCCTATAGCGAGTATAGCGAATCAACTGGATATAACGCTTGGCGACACGTTGATTTCAAGAAGCGACAACCTTTATACGTATAGAGCGCATATAGAGTCCCTAATAAGTTATAATTCACAAACTTTAGCATCCCAATTTACAGACGGTTTATTCTATAAAGACACAGCGGGACATCATGATGACAGGGTTCTCGACGGGCGTAATGACGGCTTCAGCAAGAGAGCAAAGTATTCAGCCCGATCTAGAAGTGTGGAATTAATGGGCCCCATTTACGCCGATATATTTAATCAACCGAAGTTAATACTGAACGGTTTAGATCTAAAGATAAAATTGATCAGAAACAAAGACATTTTCTGCCTTATGTCGGCCGAGGCGTCCCATTTTAAAGTCCAAATACAACACGCTTCCCTGTTTGTAAAAAGAGTACAAGTATCGCCCGCTGTAAGAATCGGTCACAGTCACGCTGTATTAACAGCTAACGCAAAGTACTCGATCGATCGGGTGTCACTTAAAGTGTATAGCGTACCCGCCGGTACGCACATATCTAACCATCTTTTCCTGTCCCTAGTACATATTTCGGGAAACACAAGGCTAACAACGCTTTATCCGTCGATCGGCACGAGTTTTTGAACAGTTACACTTTGTTCGCTTTTGATTTATCGCCGGATCAAGTGCCCGGCGGTCATTTCTCTCTAGTAAAAACTGTCAATCTGCGAGCTGAAATTAGATTTGCCGAACCGATAGCAAACACAATTAACATGATTGTATATTCAGTTCATGAAAATATTATTGAAATAAATAATTGGCGGGAAGCATTATATGATTTTCAATAAACATGAATAATTATGAAATTGCCTGTGTTATTAAAGCTGATATTAACGCCAGGCGGATTTTTTAAAGGTGTATTCTCGTGTGATTTATTACCGGGGGGTAAAATCATCGACAGGCCCGCGGCATACATTGTAAATATGGATAATTCGTATCGGCGGGGGAAGCATTGGATTTTAATTATATTATACCCGAATGATATATCAATTTTTTTGATAGTTATCGTTTATCACACGCAAATGAAATATTACCTGGTGACTTTATGCAGTTTTTATATAAAAATTCTAAGACTATAAGGTATCAAAACAGACAAGTACAAGATGCCGTTAGTACAGTCTGCGGCCATTACTGTATCTATATCTTACAGTGTCTCGCTAAAGAAATATCTTTTGAAAATGTGTTAAAAATGTTCACTAATGATTTTAGAAAAAATTACCGTATTGTGCGATCATTTGTAACAAAACGCATGAAATGCTTATGTATACGCTGCTGTAATTACAATCAAATGTGTCTGTCCCTACGGGAATGTTGCAAATAAAGAAAATGAATAAAGCTTTTTAACCGAATTATATATGTCATTGTTTGATTTTCAATACTATTATATTAAGTTAATATCAGGCACTATAAATTTGAACATCAAACACTATAAATGTAATATCAAGCACTATAAATTTTAATAGCAAACAATATAAATTTTAATAGCTAGCACTATAATTTTTAATAGCAAACAATATAAATTTTAATAGCTAGCACTATAAATTTAATATCAAGCACTATAAATTTTAATAGCAAAAAAATATACATTTTAATAGCTAGCACAATAAATATAATATGAAACACTACAAATTTTAATAGCAAACAATATAAATTTTAATAAACAATATCAATTTTAATAGCTAGCACTATAAATTTTAATAGCAAACAATATAAATTTTAATAGCTAGCACTATAAATTTTAATAGCTAGCACTATAAATTTTATATCAAACAATATACATTTTTATAGCAAACACTGTGAATTTAATATCATGCGATATAAACTAAATATCATGCGAAATAAACTTAATATCATGCGGTATAAAAGGGGCGGGAGTAGCTGTATAAAAGGGGGCGTGGTACCTGTCACTTTGACGAAACCCTCTTACTACTCGCAGGGATCAGAAACTACAGAAAGTGCTGAAAACCGCAGGTCTGAATTGACCTGCGGTTTGCAGCGATCGCCGATACGGGGGGTCACAGGACCCCCCTCGGCATTAACCCTGGGTGCCTGGCTGTGTGTAACAGCTGGCACTCAGCGCTGTCACCATGTCTGCAGACATGGTGACAGTTTAATGCCATGATGAGTGTACTCGTCATGGAGCGCTAAGTATCAGTGCTCCAGGACGAGTATACTCGTCATAGGTTCTTAACGTGTTAAACTTGAATTTAACACTTGCAGATCTGGAAAATACTGTTTTTTATGAAAGAAAAAAAAATGGTGTTTTTCAAACCCCAGAAAATGATGGGTGTATTTCTACCTTAAATTGCACACTGACTAATACAGATGTTGTAGTTTGCCCCCCAAAAATGGTGATTTGCAATGTCCCAAAAGCTCAGATGCAGTGCTGGTGCACTGAGCATGTATAAAATGGCCGCCACCACTCACCTATTTTCTGGTCAATGAGCTCAGGGCAGGGTAAAACGATAGTGCCCTGCACCCACACAACTATTTGTCTGTAGATCGCTGACTTAGATTCTCTCCTATGCTCTCCCTGAAATCACAAGTCCAGCAGCATCCTCTCCCTACACTTGTAACAGCAGAGTGACGTGCAGCGCTACGTGACTCAAGCTTATATAGAGCCTTGGTAACATGCTGCTCTGCCCAATCACAGCCATGCCATTAGTAGGCATGGCTGTGATGGCCTCTTGGGGCAAGTAGTATGATACTTGTTGATTGGCTGCTGTGCAGCCTTTCAAAAAGCGCCAAGAAAGCGCCAAACCCGAACTTTTGCGGAAATGTTTGCGTTCGGGTCCGGGGTCCCAAAATCCTAAAGTTTGGTACGAACCCGAACTTTGCAGTTCGGGTTCGCTCAACCCTACTTGTAACCAATAAATCTGCATATTTTTATAATACCTGTGTATTATTGTATAATACAAAACTACATTTTTATCATTAAAGTCATCTCACGTAAAAAAATAAAAAAAAATATCTGAGGAAATTGTCGGACTCAGATGTGAATTGTATCGATTAGGTTGTCTACAATTCACCAGGCCATGATTTCAAGAATTTATGAAAAATTTAGTTTTTTCTATGCTTAATTATTTTTATGACCGAAATTAATAATTCTTAATTGAATTTTTGCCGCCCAACAAAGTGGTATATATACATATTGTATATTAAATGATACATACATATTTTGTAATAAGTGGTATATATACATAATTTATAATAAATGGTATACCTAGTGTATGATAAGTGGTATATACACATTGTATAGTAAGTGGTGTATGTACATAGGGTATAATAAGTGGTATATATACAATATGTTTAATAGGTGGTATATATACATAATGTATAAAAAAGTGGCATATACACATTGTATAGTAGTATATATACCTATAGTATAATAAGTATTATATATATATATATATATAGTTATTGTATAATAAGTGGTTTATACATAATGTATAATAAATGGTATACATAGAGTATGATAAGTGGTATATATAATGTATATGTGGTAGATATAAATAATGTTCGATAAGTGGTATACACACATTGTATAATAAGTGGTATATATAAATAATGTATAATAAGTGGTATATATAATTAATGTATAATAAGTGGTATACATACTGTAGGGAATTGTTCTGGTATGCTGGGTAAGCGGTCGTAGTACAGAGGCAAGAACACGGTAGTAAAGCAAAAAGTTCAGTGTTTGTTTTACTTTTTTACTTTGGTGTGAATAAACACTTTACAGAGTCCTGGTGGTAATTCACACCGCACAAAGTCCGCAGAACAAAGATCTCACCTGGCAGGCTGATTTGTCCATGGCCGTCCACAGCAGGCTTTATGGCGCCTGATTCCCAGCAGTGTCACTCCAGCACGGTATCAAATGTTTAGGTACCAAAACAGAGCCTGACCGAGCTCAACTTTCAGATGGAGGATACATTCCACCGCTAGCTGTGCTGCTGGCTGGGTTTTTAAACCCCAGCCCAAAACCTGGCCTGGACGTGGCTGCTCCCAATAAGAACAGGCCCGGATTGGCTTTACAGCCACACTAAGTAAAACGGTGTCGGCGAACACTAGCTGCTGCTGAGACACAAAACTACTGGTTCTTATCTCACCGAGGCCAGAAACCTTGGTCACACGACGGACACTTGTGCCTTCCTACATACCTCCCCCTTTGTTCAACCCTGAGGGGTGAGCACATGCCAGACAGTGTACTCGGGACAGGGCATCCACGTTTCCCTGTAACCGGCCTGCCCTGTGTTCTACTGTGAACTTAAAGTTTTGCAGAGACAAGAACCACCTGGTGACCCAAGCATTCCTTTATTTGGCCTGACTCATCCACTTGAGAAGGGAGTGGTCGGTCACCAGATGGAACTTCCTCCCCAACAGATAATAGCAGAGAGACTCGAGTGCCCACTTGATGACCTGGCACTCTCTCTCCACTATACTGTACCGGGTCTCCACTGGAGTGAGCTCACGGCTGAGGAAGACAATGGGATGCTCCTCCCCATTGACTTCCTGAGACAGTACCACATCGAGACCTACTTTGGAGGCATCGGTCTGTACCACAAATTCCGACTTCAAAGCGGAGAAAGTCTCTTCCACCTGGTCATTCTATCACGGACTTCCGTCCCTTTAAGAGTCCTGTCAACTGAGCCGCTAAAGTGGCAAAATGGGGGACAAACCTCATATAATAGACCACCATCCCCAAGAACGACTTTACTTGTCTAGAGGTAGCAGGTCGGGGCCAATTCCGTATCGCCTCTATTTTGTTTACTTGGGGTTTGATGACTCTGCGCCCAATGACATACCGAAGGTATTTAGTCTCCTCTAACCCTATTGCACATCTCTTTGGGTTAGCTGTCAGTCCTGCCTTTCGCAGGGAGTCCACTACTGCAGTGTTTCCCAACCAGTGTGCCTCCAGCTGTTGCAAAACTACAACTCCCAGCATGCCCACACAGCCAAAGGCTGTCCAGCCATGCTGGGAGTTGTAGTTTTGCAACAGCTGGAGGCACACTAGTTGGGAAACACTGCACTACGGCCTGTACTTTGGGCCTGTACTCAATTAGTTGGCTTAGGAATCAAGACTATAGGACTCGCCCACTTACTTTTAGATTCCAAAATGACATCTAGCTGCAGCATGAGCTGCACTTCCTCCGAGATGGCTTTTTGTGCCCACTGTATGGCTTTAACCGGACTTTGGCCTGAGGCGCAGTGACAATGTCATGTTGAATTACGGAAGTGCGTCCAGGGAGGTCCGAGAACACATCCGTTTACCGACTAACAAACTCCCTGGTCTCCTGAGACTGTTTAGAGGAAAGGCTGTCAGCAACCGCTTCCCTTGCATCAGACAGAGGAGCCGGAACCTCTTTCCCCTAGAAAACCCGGTTGCGTGCTGTCTTCTGTACAGGTTTCCCTATCCTTCCAAGGTTTGCAACAGCTGGAGGCACACTAGTTGGGAAACACTGCACTACGGCCTGTACTTTGGGCCTGTACTCAATTAGTTGGCTTAGGAATCAAGACTATAGGACTCGCCCACTTACTTTTAGATTCCAAAATGACATCTAGCTGCAGCATGAGCTGCACTTCCTCCGAGATGGCTTTTTGTGCCCACTGTATGGCTTTAACCGGACTTTGGCCTGAGGCGCAGTGACAATGTCATGTTGAATTACGGAAGTGCGTCCAGGGAGGTCCGAGAACACATCCGTTTACCGACTAACAAACTCCCTGGTCTCCTGAGACTGTTTAGAGGAAAGGCTGTCAGCAACCGCTTCCCTTGCATCAGACAGAGGAGCCGGAACCTCTTTCCCCTAGAAAACCCGGTTGCGTGCTGTCTTCTGTACAGGTTTCCCTATCCTTCCAAGGTTTTAGTAAATTAACATGTAAAGCTGCTCTGGCTTTCGCCTCACCGGCTGGTGTACCTTGTAATTTTTTTTCACGTACCTCGTAGGGCCTCTCGTAGGAATTTACTGCCCACGGTCGGCACCAGAACCAAAACCCGATCACCCAGGTTAAAGATCCGGACCTGGGCCTGCCGATGGGATGCTTCCTGACAATAGTAAAAACGGTCTCTATCGAATTGCATCTTGGTAACATATTCAAGAACGCTTTTATACGGAGTGGGTTGTTGTTCCCACGCCTCTTTGGCTACATCCAACAAGCCACGAGGATGTCTACCATATAGCAATTCGAAGGGGCGAGAACCCAGTAGAGGCCTGGGGCACCTCTCGCACTGCGAACATGAGCTAGGGCAGAAGAAGGTCCCAATCCTTTCCATCTTTGGACACCACCATTTTTAACATGGTTTTTAGAGTTTTGTTAAACCTTTCAACCAGTCCGTCTGTTTGTGGATGGTACACAGATGTCCATAACTGTTTAATACACAGTAACTTACAGAGTTCCCTTATGACCTTGGACATAAAAGGGGTCCCCTGGTCAGGCAGGACCTCTTTAGTTAGCCCCACTCGGGAAAACATTTCCATTAGCTCTTTAGCTATAAGTTTTGCCGATGTATGTCGCAGTGGCACTGCCTCCGGGTACCAAATGGCGTAATCAAGGACAACCAAGATGTGTTGATGTCCCCTAGTGGACTTCAATACTGGGCCTACTAGGTCCATAGTGATTTGCTTAAATGGTGCCTCGATGATCGAGAGAAGCACCAAGGGACTGCGAAAAAGGTGCTGGGGGCTAGTTGCCTGACAGATCGGGCAAGACTTACAGACCTTGTCTACCTCTTTAAACACACTGGGCCAGTAAAACCCTTGTAGTATCGAGTCCTGTGTTTCCTGCATTCCCAGATGACCCTCGAGAACATGCTGGTGGGCTAACTCTAACACGAGTTTGAGATAAGCCTGGGGCACCACCAACTGTTCAATGGATTCTCCTTGCAGCTGATTTACCCGATACAAAATATCCTGATAAACCACAAAATGGGTGAACACCGACTCTGCCCCTGGTTGTTGTGGTTCACCATCTATTATTAGTACATTTTCCCAGGCTCGGTATAAGGTTGGATCCCAGTGTTGTGCAGTACCAGAATAATCTCCGGAGACATTAAGGTCCACCAGCTCAGCTCCCGGCGGCAAGTCCTCCATGTCTCCCACCATTACACTTAGCGGGGTTGTTTCCCCCTCTTCCACGGAAGTGGCGGTCACACCTACCGCTGGCCCTTTGGACTCTGATCTCCCCCCTGAGCTGGGCCACTCTTCTAGGGTAACCCCTGTCTCATTCTCATAGTTGGCCACAGTGCCGGGAAGCCCAGGAATTCTCTACTATTATAAGTTCATAGTGAAGGTTGTTTCCGACAGCCACCTCGTGGGTCCACCTGCCGAAACCGTGGACAGAGAAACCATAGCAGGGGGTAGTCTTTTAAGTCTCCATGTATACACATGACTCCGACCTTACGGACGGTGTTCTCAGCAGAGCGTACCAGGGAAGCCGTTACCAGGGTCACCAGGGTCACCAGACTCCCTGAGTTCAACAGAGCCTTCGCTGGAGTGTCTCCAACTCCGGAGCACCTACAGCACACAGTTTTCTGGCATACAATGATTTACAGAAGCCATAGTTCATGTCCATGGGTTCCCCCTGCTGTGGACAGTCCGCTCGAACATGGCCAGACTCCCGACACCGCCAGCAGACCATTGGAGCGGGGTCCACAGGGGCCTCAACCCAGGCAGGTTTGGTGGGCACCAGGTCTGGGTGGAGGGACATGGGATTTGAGTGCCCCCCTCCCAAATGAACCCCCTTGTAAGTTTGCGGTAGCATCATAGCGCTCCACCAGGTCGACCATCTCCAGCGCATTACCTGGAGAGACCTGACCAATCCAGTGCTGGAGAGGGGGTGGCAGAGCCCTCCAGAACCTGTCTGCTAGCAACCAGTTCAGCATAACAGTAGTTCTCAGCATGTCAGGTTGTAGCCACTTTTGCAACAGGTTGAGCAGGTTATAATACTGGGGTCTCACTGGCTCAGCCGGGTTGAACTTCCACTGATGTACCCGCTGGGCCCCGACTAGCACATTCACCCCCAGTCTTGACAGAATCTCCCCCTTTATCTTTGGGTAGTCGGCTGTAAGCCGTGTACCGGGGTGGTCTCCCCAGGATACAGGGGAGTCACAGACAAGAAAAGCGACACTGACACCAGCTTTATATGCAAGAACAGAAACTTTACTTTATCAATAGTGAAAACGCAACAATATACACAGACTAAGTTATACCCCAGGCCCACAGTCACCATCTCTGTCCGAGGGATAGGCCTAGCCCCATGGCGCACACAGCAGAGCCTGCAAGTCGTGCTGTGCCGCTAAAGAGGACACACCTAGCCGGTGGTGGACGCAGCAGAGCCTGCAAGTCAAATACTGTGCCGCAGTCCAGTACAGTAAGGCCTAGCAAAACATATAACCCTATCTATCTAATTACTATAAGGCCTAGGCTAGTCTCTGTTACTTCAGGCGCCACACAGTAGAATACAATCAGTAACCAGATGTACTGACCTGCCTCCGTTCTGGGACCGAGGATGCCGCTTACCCGGGATGGCCACCAAACTCTCAGCAACCGTGTGGCCTTCCTTGATAATAAGACTTCTGCCCACACGTCTTCCTGGAGCAATCTCGCTTTCAAAGAGCCAGATCCAGTAAAGGGACAACATCTAATCTCCTTCCTCTGCGTGTCCATTCACTCACGGACATCCGCAAGCCAGGATGGAATCGGATTCAGTCTCTCAAAGAACATTGCTTCCACCGTGTCAGATCAGCACTTCCTGTTTTTCAGAAGCAGCTAGCATGAGTCACCATCTGCTTTGCATATGCAGATCCCAGAGTGTGCTGACTGTGCTGCAAACAGTGGCCTCTAGTGCCCGGAATGCCAAATGACAGCTCCAATACAATTTAAATATAAACATTTACAGGCAGAATGTATGCACAATCTCACACGGCCGCTTGATCGTCTGGCAAATCGAAGTAAGGTCGTGGCCAAAAGTTTTGAGAATGACACAAATTTCGTTTTCACAAAGTTTGCTGCTAAACTGCTTTTAGATCTTTGTTTCAGTTGTTTCTGTGATGTAGTGAAATATAAGGCTTTTATCGACAATTACATGACACTTTTGTTTGTCCACCCGCCTCTTGAGGATTGACCACAAGTTCTCAATGGGATTAAGATCTGGTAAGTTTCCAGGCCATGGACCCAAAATGTCAACGTTTTGGTCCCCCGAGCTACTTAGTTATCACTTTTGCCTTATGGCACGGTGCTCAATCGTGCTGGAAAATGCATTGTTCTTCACCAAACTGTTGTTGGATTGTTGGAAGAAGTTGCTGTTGGAGGGTGTTTTGGTACCATTCTTTATTCATGGCTGTGTTTTTAGGCAAAATTGTGAGTGAGCCCACTCCCTTGGATGAGAAGCAACCCCACACATGAATGGTCTAAAAGTGGTAGCGCTCACCTTTTCTTCTCCGGACAAGCCTTTTTCCTGATGCCCCAAACAATCGGAAAGAGGCTTCATCGGAGAATATGACTTTGCCCCAGTCCTCAGCAGTCCATTCACCATATTTTCTGCAGAAGATCAATCTGTCCCTGATGTTTTTTTTGGAGAGAAGTGGCTTCTTTGCTGCCCTTCTTGACACTAGGCCATCTTCCAAAAGTCTTCGCCTCACTGTGCGTGCAGATGCACTCACACCTGCCTGCTGCCATTCCTGAGCAAGCTCTGCACTGGTGGCACTCTGATCCCGCAGCTGAATCCTCTTCACGAGAGGATCCTGGCGCTTGCAGGACTTTCTTGGACGCCCTGAAGCCAAGAATTGAACCTCTTTCCTTGAAGTTCTTGATGATCCTATAAATTGTTGATTGAGGTGCAATCTTAGTAGCCACAATATCCTTGCCTGTGAAGCCATTTTTATGCAATGATGGCTGCACGTGTTTCTTTGCAGGTCACCATGGTTAACAATGGAAGAACAATGATTTCAAGCATCATCCTCCTTTTAACAGGTCAAGTCCGCCATTTTAACCCAATCAGCCTGAAATAATGATCTCGAGCCTTGTGCTCGTCAACATTCGCACCTGAGTTAACAAGACGATTACTGACAGCAATGAAATGCAGTGGAAAGTTTTTTTGGGAATTAAGTTAATTTTCATGGCAAAGGAGGACTATGCAATTCATCTGATCACTCTTCATAACATTCTGGAGTATTTGCAAACTACTATTATAAAAACCTAAGCAGCAACTTTTCCAATTTCCAATATGTATGTAATTCTCAAAACTTTCGGCCACGACTGTACACGCGCTGAGACTCTGATGCCAGGAAAGGAGCAACGACATCAGCCCACTGGTCCGGGGGCAGCCTTTCCCTGGTTGCCACTTTCTCATATATCACTAGGTATTTTCCGATGTCATCTTTGGGTTTAATCTTAGGGATCGCTGCACGGACTGCTTTCCGGACATCATGGACGCTTGGGGTTGCTCCTGCTGTTTGCAAAGCCATCATGTGTTGTAGCAGCAACCGGTTGGTCTCTTGCTGCTGCTTATTAGCCTCGCGTTGCTGCAGGTTGGTCTCTTGCTGCTGCAGATTAGCCTCCATGCTTTAAACCGCCTCCGTTTTTCACATAACACAGGTTTAAATCTAGCAGGTTTGATAAACGACATACACCTAAGTGCAAACCAAAAATATTTAGGAGATCACGCCAGCCTCACTGCGCTTGCCCGCTCCAAGCCACCAATTGTAGGGATTTGCTCTGGTAGGCAGGGTAAGCGGTCACAGTACAGAGGCAAGAACACGGTAGTAAAGCAAAAAGTTCAGTGTTTATTCACACCCAGTGGCGTACCGCCCATAGAGGCAGACCACGCCACTGCTATGGGGCCCGCGGCACTGGGGGGCCCGTAGCGCAGATAAGGCCCCGCCCACTGATGACCAGCAGCCGGCTATGCGGCTGCTTTTCTCCCCAGGGCCCCCCCCCCCCATGTTTAGCTGAATCGCCTCCCAGAGGCGCGGCTAAGTCCTAGACACCCGCCCCCCTCCTCAGCGCTGCGCTCTGAAACACCCGATCCTCCTCTCGTCGGCGTCCCAAATCCCGCGCAGGCGCAGTGCCGGTGATTGCCTGCGCCTGCGCTCTGATAATACGGCTGAGGGCAACAGCTTCAACATCGTCACTGGGCATGCGCCGAGCCCAGTGACGATGTTGAAGCTGTTGCCCTCAGCCGTATTATCAGAGCGCAGGCGCAGGCAATCGCCGGCACTGCGCCTGCGCGGGATTTGGGACGCCGACGAGAGGAGGATCGGGTGTTTCAGAGCGCAGCGCTGAGGAGGGGGGCGGGTGTCTAGGACTTAGCCGCGCCTCTGGGAGGCGATTCAGCTAAATGAGGCGTTAGTAGTTTTCATATTTAGGCGGGCACGGCACTAATCAGAGGGGCACCGTTCCTGCGCACCGTGGAGAAAGAAAACCGCCCCTCTGGGCTCCAGTCCGGCTTACAGCAAGAATCGATTTTTAGAAGAAAGGACAAGACTGACATGGAAAAGAAGAACACAGATGGAAAAAAGGTACTTTATTAAACATGGATCCATGAGTACCTTTTTTCCATCTGTCTTGTTCTTTGGATTGTGAGTCTTGTCATTTCTTCAAAAAATCGATTCTTATGATATGTAAATGACGCTGTAAGGAGCCCAGAGGGGCGTTATTCTTTCTCCACGGTGCCCAGGAACGCCCCTCTGAAGTGCCGTGCCCGGCTAAATTTGAAAACTAATAACGCCTCCAAGTTCATCTAAATCGCCTCCCAAATCCGATCCTCCTCTCGCTGGCATCCCAAATCCCGCGCAGGCGCAGTGCCGGCGATTGCCTGCGCTATGATAAGATGACTGACGGCACTGCACCTGCGCGGGATTTGGGATGCCGGCGAGAGGAGGATCGGGGTGTTTGCCGCAGAGCGCGGCACTGAGGAGGGGGGTGTTGAGCACTTAGCCGCGCCTCTGGGAGGCGATTTAGATGAACTTGGAGGCGTTATTAGTTTTCAAACTTAGCCGGGCACGGCACTTCAGAGGGGCGTTCCTGGGCACCGTGGAGAAAGAATAACGCCCCTCTGGGCTCCTTACAGCTTCATTTACATATCATAAGAATCGATTTTTTGAAGACATGACAAGACTCACAATCAAAAGAACAAGACAGATGGAAAACAGGTACTCTGTCACTAGCAATTTACCCCCAATTTTTTTTTCATGAATCCATGTTTAACAGATTCCCTTTAAGGCTACTTTCACACTTGCGTTCAGAGCGGATCCGTCTGGTGTCTGCACAGACGGATCCGCACCTATAATGCAAACGCTTAGATCCGTTCAGAACGGATCCGTTTGCATTAACATGAACAAAAAAAAAAAAAAAAACATTTTTTTTTTGTTCATGATAGTGCAAACGGATCCGTTTTGACTTTACATTGAAAGTCAATGGGGGACGGATCCGTTTGAAAATTGAGCCATACTGTGTCAACTTCAAACTGATCCGTCCCCATTGACTTCCATTGTAAGTCTGGACGGATCCGTTTGCCTCCGCACGGCCAGGCGGACACCCGAACGCTGCAAGCAGCGTTCAAGTGTCCGCCTGCTGAGCGGAGGACAGACGGAGCCATACTGATGCATTCTGAGCGGATCCGCGTCCACTCAGAATGCATTAGGGCTGGACGGATCCGTTCGGGCCACTTGTGAGAGCCTTCAAACGGAACTCACAAGCGGAGACCCGAACGCAAGTGTGAAAGTAGCCTAACATGGCACCCCAAATAAGGAGACCTGCAGGCTGCAGCAGATATCCCATGTGACAGGTCACCCCCAGGAAACCCCTAACAGTTTCTGTAGGTCATGTATAAATTTATTTAATGGGGGTGTGACATGGGAGGAGCAAAGTCAGGAAGTGGGAGGGGCCATGGTGGGTAGTGGGCGGGGTTAAGGGGCCCAATTCAGATTTTTGCTATGGGGCCCAGTGATTCCTATGTACGCCTCTGTTCACACCAAAGGAAAAAGTAACACAAACACTTTGCAGAGCCCTGGTGTTAATTTACACCGCACAAAGTCCACAGAACAAAGATGTCACCTGGCAGGCTGATTTGTCAACAGCAGTCCACAGCTGTCCACAGCAAGCTTAAAGGGAACCTGTCATGTGGATATTTGATTATAATCTAACTAATTATATTCAATCATTAACTACTAAAAAGTACCTTAGATGTACAGTGGGATGCAAAAGTTTGGGCAACCTTGTTTTTTTTTTTTTTTTTTTAGTTTTCAAAATACTTTATTATTGTAATACAAAACTTTATATCCATATTACTTTGCAATATTATAAAATTCATGAGCCCGTCAGTTCTATTGAGTGACATTGATTTCACTTCACCAACCCCCCACCCAGCCCCACCTTGCAGGAAGAAAAAAAAAAAAAAAAAAAAGAAAAAAAAAAAAAAAAAGGAAGACCCTTCATAAAGCCTAGGGGGGGAAAAGGTTCTGATTAATTAACCCTATTCCAGTCTTTCCAGAGTTTTTTCCACTTCAAGTAAGATCCTCTTTGTTTGTACAGAATCTTTTCATAGGTTTTCACTTTCTCAACCAGGCCCAGCCAGTTGTTACACTCTGGAGCGGAAGGGGAAAACCATAATCTAGTGATCAGGAGCCTAGCCAAGAACATAACCTTGATCAGCAGTTGGCGTTTTATAGGCTGACAGTTGAGCTCCGATAAGTCCCCCAGGACCCATATCCTGGGGGACAAAGGGACAGAGATGTTAAGTTTATGAGCCAGATTATTTTGGACCAGGCTCCAGTATCTGCTCACCGTTGGGCAGTCCCAGAACAGGTGTAAATGATCTGCCCCGGGATCGCCACAGCGTGGGCAATCGGAAGAGGCCCTAAGGCCTCTTTTGTATAACCATGTGGGTGTCACATAAATTTTGTGCAAAATATTAAATTGTACAACAATGTGATTAAAATTGTGTGAAACCAACTTTAAACTATCCCCCATGTTCTCCCAGTTTGGAGAACCCACCTCTGAAAGTAGAAAAGACCAGGCTCTCTGTCCTGGAGAGAGAACATCCGAAAAAAAGTTATTCATTAAGTGCTTATAGCAATGTGATATTTTAATTCTCGTGACAGTTTTCTTACAAATTAAATTGTGTAGAAATAAAGGGGTATCAATAAAAAATTGGCTGTCCGAAGTGCAAGATAGTGCTGACCTCAGTTGGAAATATGGAAACCAAACCACCTCACCTAAATTTGCCCTTTGCTTTAGTTCCATGAGGGGCAATATTTGTCCCTCACTGACCACTTGGTGTAGATACTGAACATTTTTGTTCCTCCAATACTGGCAGCAGTTTAAGTCATTTAAATTAAGGAGCTTTGAGTTGTGCCACAATGGGGTACAAATAAGTGACGCCTTAACTCCACACCATCTCCTTATGGCCAACCAAGTCCTCATAGCCATTTTGCAGAAAAGTGTGTACCCGCTCAGTGTGTTTACTAGATAATCAGACTCCAATACAGTAAAGAAATCCGAGAATCCTGAGTCTTTCACCACTCTACTGCAGAGAGGGCTATTTTCCCAGTCATTAAAAAGACATAGTTGGGAGGCCATAAAGTAACCCCTAAAATAGGGGAGGTTGAGACCTCCCCGCTCATAGGGCATAGAAAAATAGAGTGCCTTTAGTCTCACGCGCTTCCTCCCCCATATTAAATCATTGAGCATCCGGTCTACCAATCTAAAGTACTTATCTGCAATCCATACAGGCGAGTTGCGCAAAATATAAAGAACCTGGGGCAGTACTACCATTTTTATTAATGAGATTCTGTCCGCTCTAGAAAGCAGGATTTTTTGCCATACCTTAATTTTAGCCCTCACCTTCATCAACAGCGGAATCAGATTTAATTGTAGATATTCATGCGGTTTGGCAGAAACTGTTATCCCCAGGTATTTTATTGACTCGGAGATCGTCAATTGATTATGCCATTCGCCACGCAACTCGTCTATAGGAAGGAGGACGCTCTTATCCCAGTTAATCTCCAAACCGGATGGATCAGAGAAGAGACCAACCAGCTCCATTATACGAGAGAGAGTAGTGTCTGTTTGATCCATAAAAACCAGGATGTCATCTGCATAGAGTGAAACACGATCATACTCCCCATTTATGCCGAAGCCGGCCACCTTTGAGTCCTGCCTTATACTAGTTGCTAAAGGTTCGATGTAAATATTGAATAGCAGGGGGGAGAGGGGACAGCCTTGACGGGTACCTCTTCCCAGGATGAAACTCTCTGTCACTGTCCCATTAATCCTGATCCTAGCAACTGGGGAATTGTATAGCAGCTGAATCATTGCCATAAATTTTGGTCCAAAACGCATTTTTTTCATTACCTCCCAGAGAAAAGTCCACTCCACCCTGTCGAAGGCTTTGGTAGCGTCCAGCGACAGGATGGAGCGGGCACCCCCTCCCGGGGACTGAATATTCATAAATAATCTATGCAAGTTATGCTGAGTACCCCTTTTTGGCATAAAGCCATTTTGATCTGGGTGGATAATGGTGGATACGACCCGCGACAGCCTTCTAGCCAGAGCTTTGGATAGTATCTTAGCATCCGTGTTTAATAAGGAGATTGGTCTATAAGAGCTCAATTCTGCCGGGTCTTTATCCTTTTTTAAGATTAAAACAATGAGAGCCTCCATCATGGAGTTTGGTAATCCCCCTCCCTGTGTTGCTTGGGAAAAAACCTTGAGCAGCTGAGGAAGAATCACATCGCTATACTTACGGTAAACCTCATATGGCAGGCCATCCAAGCCTGGCGATGAGTTCCCCGAAATAGACCCAAGGGCCTCCTGCAGCTCTGAGAGAGACAATTCCTCTTCCAGATATTTTATTTGAGCTTCATTTAAGGTGCAGAGTGGAATTTTCTCCAAGAACCGCATCGCCAGTTCAGATGTCAAGCCAGAGGAGGGTTTATATATCTGAGCAAAATAATGCAGAAAGGTATTCCTGATTCCTTCTGAATCTATTATAATTTCCCCCTCTGTATTCCGGATCAAGGTAATAGATTGATTTTTCTTATCTTGTTGTGAAATTATTCTAGCTAGAAGCTTACCCGGTCGTCCAGACTCGGAAAAATAATTTAACCCCTTAAAGAATACCCTATGGTTTGCCTTCTCTGTTACACAACTCTCCAGGAGACAGCTGGCCTTCTGCATCTCTTCCCTGTTGTGCTCAGTGGGTTGCCTGGTGAATCGCTCAGTTGTAGATGCCGCAGTCTTAGCCAATTCCTCCTCCTTCCTTTTAAATGTTCTCTTTAGTGCAGCAATCTCACTTATAAAGGTCCCCCTCAAGTATGCTTTCAAGGCATCCCATACCATATTGATGTTTGCAGAGGGTAGATTCACCTCCCAAAAGGAAGAAATCAGCAGTTTAATAACCTGATGATTATCCATAATAGTGAGCCAGTATGGATTCAGCTTAAATCCCAGCCCCCGAATATCCTTGTTCTCCCCAGTGCAAACCTCAATCAGAACGGATGAATGGTCTGAAATTGTTCTTACTCCATATCGCATCTTGCGGATATTACTCAGGTTACACTCATTAGTAAGTGCTAAATCGATCCTAGACATTGCTCTACCGCCCCTGCTGACACAGGAATACACTCTCTTTATTCCGCCAAGATGTTCCCATATGTCCACCAGCCCTACTTCCAAACAAAACTGGGACAGCGGGGAGTTACAAGAATTCCTCCGCCTTTCTGTATCTGATGAAAATCTATCTCTGTTAGGGTCCATGACCGCGTTAAAATCTCCCATCAAGATCAGCCGAGATTCTGGTCTCCTTTCAGAAAAGAGCATCAACTGGGTCAGTGGATACATTGAAAATGGCGGGGGTATATAAAAAAAAGCGAGGATATAGCTGCATCCATACAGCTCACCATGAAGGATTTTATAAGGGTGAAATCTATAGAATTATGGATAAGAACTGAAACCCCCCTGGCAGAGCTACTGAAGGTAGAATGATAAGATTGGGAATACCATCCCGTTGTCAGGCGGGACACAGTTTCTTTAGTTAGATGGGTTTCTACTATGCAGATGATTGCTGGGAGATATCTTTTTAATGCATCCATAATAGCCTGTCTTTTTACCTTTTCCCCGAGCCCTCTGACATTCAAGGATACCATTCTAATAGACATCAATTACAACCAAAAAAAAAGGAAAAACCCCTGCCTGCAAGGTGGGTAATCACCCCCCCCCCCCTCTCCATTGATTCGCCCAGTCTATTCAGCGAACCTCTAACCTCCGGCCGTTCTCCCCCATTCTAGCCCCACCCCCCTCCCGACCCTCCGGTAATGAAAGTACACAATGTCAGATGCCCTTTTGATCCATCCACTCTAGCACTTGTTGCGGTGTCTCAAAGAAAAGGGGAGTCCCATTGTGAATCACTCTCAGTTTCGCTGGTTACTGTAAAGAATATTTAATCTCCTTGGATGCCAGGCGTTTCTTTATCTCTGTGAAATTTCTTCTTTTTTCCTGAGTTTGCCGAGCAAAATCAGGAAAGAAGAGCAGCCTAGTGCCCTGATATTCAATGGGTGTCAATTCTCTTGCTCTTCTCAGTATCATATCTCTGTCGGAAGACAGTAATAATTTCATTAAAATTGCACGCGGGGGCCTCCCTGGAATAGGTTTCCCTCCTGGGATTCGATGAGCTCTTTCTATTTGAAATCCCGAGGAGAAGTTATCGCTACCTAGGCTATGCATAACCGCGTCTTTAAGTTGTTCCTCTAAGTGTCGACCTTCCACTCCTTCTGGGAAGCCAATTATTCGGACATTGTTTCGCCTTGACCTATTTTCAAGGTCCTCTAACTTATTTTGAAGTGCTTGATTTTCTGAGGCGAGAAGCATAGTTTTAGATTTTAGCATGTCCGTGTCAGTTTGCAGAGAGGCAACTGTTTTTTCCATATGCAGAACTCGATCACGGATCTTTGCTAGGTCATCTCTTATTAAGGATATGTCGATCTGCATTGACCCCAATTGAGCGGACATCCCTTGCACTAAACTGCCGTTGTTTTCCACGGCGCCAAGGATTTTGTCCAGGAGAGATGGATCGTATTCAGTTTGTGTTTGTGCAAGGAGGCCTTCCTCCCCCATCTCCTGGTCTGCGTCCTCTAATCCGTCCTCAGAATGATCAACTTTTTGGGAAATTTTAGCGAATTTTCTCAAATTAGCAGAGGGATTAGTTTTTGCTGGGTTCTTTTCGAATGGGAGAGGTGATTTCAGAAATTTATCAATTCTGTTCTCTGGAGTCTTAGACCCCACCTTGATTACAGAGGAGTCGACTGAACGTCGCTTTGGGGCCATTCTTTCATTAGAAAAAATTTTATTCTCTTTTTTTTTTTTTTCCTTCCCCTTTCTCTTCCTTTTCTCCCTCCTGCTCCCTTTACTTATTTGTCTCGCTTGTTATTATCTCTCCTTTTGTCCCCTTTCCCCCCCCCCCTTTATCCTTGTCCTCTTTTTCTTTTTCCTTTTCTTTATTGCCTCTCCCCCTTTTCTTTCGCCTTCTTAACCTCTTCGGCCTTTTCTCTATCTTCTCTTTATCTTTTCTTATCTTTTTATTTATTTATTTCCCTTTTTTTTTTCCTTTTTGTCTTTCACCCCTTTCTCTTCCATCCTTTTTTCCTTTCCTCTCCCCCTTACGCTCCCCCCCCCCTCACCAGGGAGGAAGAAAGGAAGGAGAGAGTGGGGAAAAAAAAGAAAACAATTCCAATCAGAGAGAAGGGGACTATCTCCTCCGTGTGGCAATCTGGCGAAAAAAAAAACCTGCAAACCAGGGATGGCAAAACTCAGAAAAACTTAGAAAAAACTCAGAAAACTTAGAAGAGTCAGAAGTAGGCTATATTATTATTTTTTTTCCTCACGTGTCCGGAGGAGGGAGTCCTACTCGTGGGGCTCTCCGCAGCTGTGTCCAAATATCGAGGGCAGACGAGAGGGATGGCAGCAGTTCAAAGTAGAGGGCACCAACAGAATGGGGATCAGGGTGGCAGGCAGTCCGCAGCAAACAAAGCAGCAGGTGGAGAGACGACCCGGCAGCACACAATCTGGATGATCAAACAGCTGAAGCCCGCCTCCGGAGCAGGGACAGACGGTAGAAGCCGATGACGATGCAGAGCAGGCAGCAGGGAAAGGAGCGGAGGATCCCACCGCACATCGGCGGACAAGAGATGAAAAACGACACACCAGGCGGCCGGACCCAGGGGGCAGGAGGTAAAAGCCTGCAGCAGAGAGAGGAGATAGCGCCGGGTCGCAGCACTAACCATCAGCTGTTCAGCATCAGCTGTTCGGATAGACTCGAGAGCCTGGGAGGGGGAGGCCAGTGGAGGGGGAGAACGAGACGCGACGTATTCACGTCATCACGCCGTCCCTGATCTAGGCAACCTTGTTAATTGTCATGATTTCCCTGCATAAATCGTTGGTTGTTATGATAAAAAATGTCAGTTAAATATATCATATAGGAGACACACACAGTGATATTTGAGAAGTGAAATGAAGTTTATTGGATTTACAGAAAGTGTGCTATAATTGTTTAAACAAAATTAGGCAGGTGCATAAATTTGGGCACCACAAAAAATAAATTAAATCAATATTTAGTAGATCCTCCTTTTGCAGAAATTACAGCCTCTAAACGCTTCCTGTAGGTTCCAATGAGAGTGTGGATTCTGGTTGAAGGTATTTTGGACCATTCCTGTTTACAAAACATCTTTAGTTCATTCAGGTTTGATGGCTTCCAAGCATGGACAGCTCGCTTTAAGTCACACCACAGATTTTCAATTATATTTAGGTCTGGGGACTGAGATGGCCATTTCAGAACGTTGTACTTGTTCCTCTGCGATAAATGCCTTAGCGGATTTTGAGCAGTGTTTAGGGTCGTTGTCTTGTTGAAAGATCCAGCCCCGATGCAGCTTCAGCTTTGTCACTGATTTCTGGACATTGTTCTCCAGAATCTGCTGATACTGAGTGGAATCCATGCGTCCCTCAACTTTGACAAGATTCCCAGTCCCTGCACTGGCCACACAGCCCCACACCATGATGGAACCACCACCATATTTTACTGTAGGTAGCAGGTGTTTTTCTTGGAATGCTGTGTTCTTTTTCCTCCATGCATCCAACGCCCCTTGTTATGACCAAATAACTCAATTTTAGTTTCATCAGTCCACAGCACCTTATTCCAAAATTAATCTGGCTTGTCCAAATGTGCTTTAGCCAACCTCAAGCGGCACTTTTTGTGCTGTGGGCGGAGAAAAGGCTTCCCCTGCTTCACTCTCGCATACAGCATTTCCTTGTGTAAAGTGCGCCGAATGGTTGAATGATGCACAGTGACTCCATCTGCAGCAAGATGATGTTGTAGGTCTTTGGTGCTGGTTCTCACCATTCGTCGCTTCTGTCTATCCGAGATTTTTCTTGGTCTGCCACTTCGAGCCTTAACTTGAACTCGGCCTGTGGTCTTCCATTTCTGCAATATGTTCCTAACTGTGGAAACAGCCAGCTGAAATCTCTGAGGCAGCTTTCTGTATCCTTCCCCTAAACCATGATGGTGAACAATCTTTATCTTCAGGTCATTTGAGAGTTGTTTTGAGACCCCCATGTTGCTACTCTTCAGAGAAAATTAAAAGAGGAGGGAAACTTGCAATTGACCCCCATAAATACTCTTTAGCATAATTGGATTCACCTGTGTATGTAGGCCAGGGGTCACTGAGCTTACCAAGCCAATTTGAGTTCCAATAATTAGTTCTATAGGTTTTGGAAACAATAAAAGGAAAACAGTGGCCAAATTTATGCACCCGTCTAATTTTGTTTAAACAATTATAGCACACTTTCTGTAAATACAATAAACTTCATTTCACTTCTCAAATATCACTGTGTGTGTCTCCTATATGATATATTTAACTGACATTTTTTATCGTAACAACCAATGATTTATACAGGAAAATCATTACGATTAACATTGCCCAAACTTTCGCATCCCACTGTACTCACTTACTGGTGTGACAGATGGTTACCTCATAATATACACACAAAGATGCCGCATGCCGCATGCTAATGAGCTGATTTGAGTCTGGCGTGAGGTCATCGAGTCCAGCGTATATTTAATTCAGAGCTATAGCCACTCCCCTGCCCACCTGCTGCTGATTCCTATGGAAACAAACTGTCATTCAGCAGCAGGTAGGCGGGGAGAGTCTGGAGCTCATGAATATTCATGACTTATCATTATCAGCTGGAGCTTTTCAATACAAGATGTTGGCAGATTGACTGGGTCAATTAAAGAAAGTGACCCAGCATTTTGCTAAGCGAATCAGTCACTTATTTATGTTGCCCTTAGTTAGGACACCATAAAACTGGTGACAGGTTCCCTTTAAGGGTACTTTCACACTAGCATTTTTATTTTCCGGCATAGAGTTCCGTCAAAAGGGCTCAATGCCGGAAAATAACTGATCTGGCATATCATCATACATTCTGAATGGAGAGTAATCCGTTCAGGATGCATCAGGATGTCTTCAGTTCAGTCATTTTGACTGATCAGGCAAAAAAGAAAACCGTAGCATGCTACGTTTTTTTTTCTCTGGCGAAAAAAACGGAAGACTTGCCTGATCAACGGATCTGGCTTTTCTTTCTGCGCCTGCGCAATCAAATAGGAGGAGCTGTGGGCGCTGTCTACTTCCTGTAGTCTCTTCGATCCTGCCTGCGAGGGAGAAGGGTGGACGCCATTAGAGGTGAGTATAATGTTGTTTTTTTGTATGTTTAGCAACCATAAAGAAATGTAAGCAGCTCCTATGCATTTATACATAGGAGCTGTAGTACATAGGTCATGCTAGGAGTAGTAGTCTTGTGGAATACCACTCCTAGCATCCACTATGTACTTGCACCACCTGCAGTCCCTATGTACTTTTGCATAGGGACTGCAGGTGGTGCAAGTACATAGTGGATGCAAGGGGTAGTAGTCCTACAATATGAATAACTCTCCTATAATTTTTTTCACATGTAGGCCAAAAAATTCCTTTTTTCGGACAAAAAAAATAAAGATTTGCCCTGCCCGCAAGCCGCACATTGACCCCAAAACAGGCCAGCCAGACCGGCAATTTATTTTGAAAATTTTTCAATATAATGTCCAGTAAGTATTATTTGTGTGGGCTTGTTGTATTATTTATAGTTCAAATCAAATTTTTTTTTGGGGTTTTCCACGGGCACATCATCTTCAACTGAGGCCGGGAGCTCTACTCCAAGACGACGTCGTTGACATGATACAGTATGCCAATTTTTGAAGCATTCCCCATTATAATATTATGACAGGATTGTAAAAACTGCATTTTTTATTTTACAGTCATCATCTGTGGAGGAGAGGCTTCCCGTCCAAGAAACCGCAGGAGAGGAGGAAGTTGGTGGTGGAGGACAGCAAGTGATAATTTTTTAATTTTATTTTTTATCTCACAATTATTGTATGTTTGTTAATTTTTCTTATTTTGACTTCAATTACAGTCAGCTCGTCCCGTTGACTCCAATAGAGGTCGTCGAACCACAGCCAGAGGAAGTCGTGGTCGTGTGAGTATTTTCACAAAGAGAAACATGACTTTAAATTATATATATATTTTTTTCTATTTTTAGGGTTCCAGAGGCTCCACCAGAACGAATGAGGAGGACGTCGGCGGTTTGCTTATCGACAACGAACTCCTTATCCAGATGGTGGAGGACCAACCACCATTGTGGGACCACACCTACCGCCGCCACGCAGACCATCATGCTACCTGGCTCCTCTGGCTCGAGATCTGTGAGGCGATAGTGCCAAATTGGGACGACCTAAATGAAAGTCAACGGGATGAGTGCCGTAAGTACAAACTGGATTCCAAAAAAGTTGGGACACTATACAAATCGTGAATAAAAACTGAATGCAATGATGTGGAGATGGCAAATGTCAATATTTTATTTGTAATAGAACGTAGATGACAGATCAAATGTTTAATCCGAGTAAATGTATCATTTTAAAGGAAAAATACATTGATTCAAAATTTCACAGTGTCAACAAATCCCAAAAAAGTTGGGACAAGTAGCAATAAGAGGCTGGAAAAAGTAAATTTGAGCATAACGAAGAGCTTGAAGACCAATTAACACTAATCAGGTCAATTGGCAACATGATTGGGTATAAAAATAGCTTCTCAGAGTGGCAGTGTCTCTCAGAAGCCAAGATGGGTAGAGGATCACCAATTCCCACAATGTTGCGCAGAAAGATAGTGGAGCAATATCAGAAAGGTGCTACCCAGCGAAAAATTGCAAAGACTTTGCATCTATCATCATCAACTGTGCATAACATCATCCGAAGATTCTGAGAATCTGGAACAATCTCTGTGCGTAAGGGTCAAGGCCGTAAAACCATACTGGATGCCCGTGATCTCCGGGCCCTTAAATGACACTGCACCACAAACAGGAATGCTACTGTAAAGGAAATTACAGAATGGGCTCCGGAATACTTCCAGAAACCATTGTCAGTGAACACAATCCACCGTGCCATCCGCCGTTGCCAGCTGAAACTCTACAGTGCAAAGAAGAAGCCATTTCTAAGCAAGATCCACAAGCTCAGGCATTTTCACTGGGCCGGGGATCATTTAAAATGGAGTGTGGCAAAATGGAAGACTGTTCTGTGGTCAGACGAGTCACGATTCGAAGTTCTTTTTGGAAATCTGGAACGCCATGTCATCCGGACCAAAGAGGACAAGGACAACCCAAGTTGTTATCAACGCTCAGTTCAGAAGCCTGCATCTCTGATGGTATGGGGTTTCATGAGTGCATGTGGCATGGGCAGCTTGCATGTCTGGAAAGGCACCATCAATGCAGAAAAATATATTCAGGTTCTAGAACAACCTATGCTCCCATCCAGACGTCATCTCTTTCAGGGAAGACCCTGCATTTTTCAACAAGATAATGCCAGACCACATTCTGCATCAATCACAACATCATGGCGGCATAGGAGAAGGATCCGGGTACTGAAATGGCCAGTTCGCAGTCCAGATATTTCACATTTGGCACATCATAAAGAGGAAGGTGCAACAAAGAAGGCCCAAGACGATTGAACAGTTAGAGGCCTGTATTAGACAAGAATGGGAGAGCATTCCTATTTCTAAACTTGAGAAACTGGTCTCCTCGGTCCCCAGATGTCTGTTGAGTGTTGTAAGAAGAAGGGGAGTTGCCACACAGTGGTGAAAATGGCCTTGTCCCAACTTTTTGGGGATTTGTTGACACCATGAAATTCTGATTCAACATATTTTTCCCTTAAAATGGTACATTTTCTCAGTTTAAACTTTTGTTCCGTGATTTATGTTCTATTCTGAATAAAATATTAGAAGTTGGCACCTCCACATCATTGCATTCAGTATTTATTCACAATTTGTATAGTGTCCCAACTTTTTTTGGAATCTGGTTTGTATACAATATTAATTTGTATACTGCTTATGTCTACTTTTTAGTCAAACTTCGTTTTGTGTCTGGTTGAAGTTGGTCACTGCTACCTATAGTGAACATCAATATTTTTTTTATTGTTTTTTGGGCAGGTTCAATCAAATAGTAAACCATTTTTGATGTCCGAAAAAATAAGTGAATTTTAATTATTAATTTATTTTTTGGTTTCTTCGTCTTGTTGATAGGGACGACAATCCTGGTGCGGTGGCGATCAATGAGGGACCGCTATAAGATGCACTTTAACGAGGAGGTCAAGCGCCCGAGTGGGTCTAGAGGACCCTAGAAGAACCCTACAGCTGCGAAGGTAAGCTCTGATGTTTATACTAATTATGAATTTTGATCTTCAATCTATGTGTTTGGCGAAGGCAGACTGTCATTTGACACTCTGTCTGGGACATCCACATATAGTTCTCTATTTTTTCATGAATTATTTTTTGTTTCGTTTACAGAACACCAAGCACCCAAACCTCCTCGTGAAGTCCTTCCGGAGGCTGGCGCCCCGTCGGCGGTCCCGGAAGAGCCGCCGACCGCGGGTCCCTCTCGTCCTACTCCAACAGCTGGTCGGGACCTCAATGTTCCCCTACCTGTGCCCTCTGGCGACTCAACAATGGCTACAATGACACCATTGTTTGAGGCCTTGATGCATCGCCAGAGGACCGGTAGGAGCCATCAGGCGGACTACAAGGATCTCACAAGGCTCATTTACGAGTCCTTGATGGGATTCACCAATAGAGTTGCCGCTTTGGAGGACACAGTGCGACGTCTGCAGGAGGGGACGTCGCAGTTGGGTCTAGTGCATCACTATTGGTTATCGTTGCTCCCCGTGATGGAATGGTTTACGCCCGACCAGCTGTTTGAGGCCCGAAGACAGGTGGACAGTGTCTTGTGGCAAGTACAGTACCGTCCCACCCCACATCCTATCCCCCGTCCATGCCCTATCCCCTGTCCATGCCTTATCCCCAATCCATGCCCTATCCCCAATCCATGCCCTATCCCCAATCCATGCCCTATCCCCAATCTATGCCCTATCCCCCATCCATGCCTTATCCCCCATTCCAACCTCAACAACCCCCTTCCCAAACTCCTCATCCCCCTTCCCAACCTCCTCCGCCCCATCCTAGCCTCCCTATACCATTCCCAATCCACCGAGCACTTTACTCAACACTTTCCGCAACCAGTTTCAACACTCCCTCTACTCAACTCCTTCTCTCGCCCCCCCTTCAGATTGCATACTCCGTCTGTCGTACTTGCCCCAACACACACTTATATGTCCACAGGGGCACAAGAACAGGACCGAGGGGGACCAAACTGTGTTCTGCTCTCCACCACCCAACCTTCTACTCCAACTGGGCCTACATACAGGCATTTGTAGCCTATTTTTCTATATACTTTCTATTTATACTATTTTAAAAATATATATATTTTAAAATAAAATAAATTTGTTTTGGGAAATGTAATTTGTTTTGTATTTTTTTTAAACTTTGTTTTCAAAAATGTAACATCTCACATCGCTTTTGAAGCAACCAATACTTAGGTAGCTCCACCAGCGATAGGAGATAACTTATAGTGTATGTAGAACAGGCCTGACAAAATCTCCCAGCGCCAGTGGAGCGACACAAGTGACACAAGCCCCTTTAACAGTGACCTCCACTGCGGCTGCCCCTTTATTAGTGACCTCCACATTACCCTGTCTCGCTAGCAGTGATTTCCACAATAACTCGCCCTTAACAGTGACCTCCACAGAGCTCTGTTCCCTTAAAATGTGACCTCCACAACATTCTGCCCCCTTATCAGTTACCTCTACAGCACCCCGCCCCTTAATACTGACCTCCATAGCAGACTGTCCCCTTAACTCTGACCTCTACCGTTCCTTGCCCCCTTAACAGAGACCTCTACAGCGCCTGCCCCTTTAACAGTGACCTCCACAGCAGCCCGCCCCTTTAACAGTAACCTCCACAGTATCTCGCTCCCTTAACAGTGACCTCCACAGCAGCCTGCTCCTTTAATAGTGACCTTCACAGAGGCCGCTTCTTTATTAGTGACCTCCAGAGTACCCTATCTCTTTAACAGTGATTTCCACAACACCCTGTCCGCTTAACAGTGGCCTCTGCAGCAATCTGCCCCTTAACACTGACCTAAATAGCAGACCATTCTCTTAACTGTGACCTCCACAGCAGCCTGCCCCTAGGGCGGCCAGAGGTCCAGTTTTAGGCCGGACAGTCCGTCTTTCTGACTCCCTGTCCTCCGTCCGGAGCTGGGCCTGGATGGACACAGGGATGTCCTTTTTAACAGCTCATTGTAAGACAGCAGCACTGTGCTGTCTGAACGTGAGCTGCAGGGAAAAAGTCACCCTCCATCCCACCCCTGCAGCTGACAGAAGTTTATTTTTACCTTCATATTTTCAATCCCCGTCGGCTGCGGAGTGGGAGGGGCGTGGCCTAACAGAGTTGGGACTTGGTTTATTGGGGGCGGGTTTTTTAAGTCCGTCTTTTGAGGGTGGTCTAAATGGCCACCCTGCCTGCCCCCTTAACTGTGACCTCCACAGCACTTTGCTCCCTTAAAGGGGTTGTCTCACTTCAGCAAATTGCATTTATCATATAGAGAAAGTTAATACAAGCCGCTTACTAATATATTGTTATTATCCATATTGCTTCCTTTGCTGGCTGGATTCATTTTTCCATCACATTATACACTGCTTGTTTCGATGGTTACAGACCACCCTGCAATCCATCAGTGGTGGTCGTGCTTGCACAATATAGAAAAAAGCAGTAGCCTATGTGTGCTCCCATGGTTGGTGAAAAAGGTCCCACCGACCTAATAATACACAAATGGTGACTCCCCGGCACTGTGTGTTTTTGGTGCCGTCCATATGATGGCCACACTTTCTGCAGGGGATCATTACACCAGGGTTGTATGAGGTCATATGGAAGCCAACTAAGGGGGTGAGTTTGAGTCATCCAATTGATGAGCTCACCCTCTTGGTGACCATGACATAAGTATGAGTGGCTTTGCTCAACTTCACAGTTTCCCCCATAATTGGCAATAGATACCCTTAAAGGGGTTGTGTCACTTCAGCAAGTGGCATGTATCATGTACAGAAAATTAGTGCAAGGCACTTACTATAATATTATTTTCCATATTGCTTCCTTCGCTGCCTGGATTAATTTTTCCATCACATTATACACTGCCTGTTTCCATGGTTAAGACCACCATGCAATTCATTAGTGGCAGTTGTGCTTGCACACTATAGGAAAAAGCATTGACCTCTCTGGTGGGCGGGACTGTGGAAGTGCACATAAATTAGTGCTTTTTCCTATAGTGTGCTGGATTGCTGGGTGGTCATAACTAGGGGTGAGCGAATCGACTTCGGATGAAACATCCAAAGTCGATTTGCATAAAACTTTGCTCTAATACTGTACAGAGCTGGAGCTCTGTACAGTATTAGAACGTATTGGCTCAGATGGGCTGAAGTTGTTGCTTCGCGAAGTCTTGCGAGACTTTGCGCAATAACTTCATAAATTAATTTGTACTGTAAAAAAACATTTCGCGAACTTGGATGCGGTTCCAAGGGGTTTTTGGAGCTCCTGCTCCGTACAGTATTAGAACTAAGTTTTATGCTAATCGACTTTGGGTGTTTTATCCGAAATCTATTCGCTCATGCCTAGTCATAACTGCTGGAAACTGGCAGTTTATAATGTGATGGAAAAATGAAGCCAGCCAGCAAAGGAGGCGATATGCACAATCACAATACATTCTTAAGTGGCTTCTATTAACTTTATTTACATAAAAAATTCCATTTTCTGAAGTGAGACAACCCCTTTAATCATGTCCAGCAACCCTCAAGATCCCATATCATAAACCATTTGTCACATTCTGGTGTGGGAGGGAAATATCACACCGAACATAGGAGGAAAATGGGTGAGGGAATAAGGCCCGGAAGCAAGGGAAAGGAGATGGACACCTCCTAGTAAAACCCTAAACAAAGTCCTGACTAACTACCAGTATGAACAGACTCCAGAGGTAGGTGAGTTCATACACAGGAATAACTAAGGTCCTAACTCACTCTATAGGAACCTGGTACTAATGTCAGGACTGAGACAACCTGTTCCTCCAAAAGGAAGGACAAACAGGAGTCTCCCTCAGGTCTTAATACAAATGATAGGGAAATGCAACACACAGAACTCAAACAAAATACAAAAAGGGAAAGGAAAGACTTAGCTTCAAATGAGCAATGGAAGCATCAGGAACTTCGCCTAGATCCACACACCAGCAATCCACAACTAAAACTATATACCACACAGCATAGTTCGAGAAGCAACTACACTCAACAATAATTTAAACGCAACATTTTCAGTTTTGCTCCCATTTTGCATGAGCTGAACTCAAAGATCTGAAACATTTTCTACATACACAAAAAAAACATTACTCTCAAATATTGTTCACAAATCTGTCTAAATCTGTGTTAGTGAGCACTTCTCCTTTGCCAAGATAATCCATCCCACCTCACAGGTGTGGCATATCAAGGTACTGATTAAACAGCATGAATAATGTGCATTAGACTGACAACAATAAAAGGCCACTCTGAAATGTGCACAGTTTTGCCTTACGGAGTAGGGGGAGGGGGGGGGGCAGGAAACCAGTCAGTATCTGGTGTGGCCACCATTTGCCTCACGCAGTGCAACATATCTCCGTCGCATAAAGTTGATCAGGTTGTTGATTGTGGCCTGTGGATTGGTGGTCCATTCCTCTTCAATAGCTGTGCGAAGTTGCAGAATATTGTCCGGAACTGGAACACGCTGTCGTATACGCCGATCCAGAGCATCCCAAACATGCTCAGTATGCGTGAGTATGCTGGCCATGCAAGAACTGGGATGTTTTCAGCTTCCAGGAATTGTGTACAGATCCTTGCAATATGGGGCCATGCATTATCATGCTGCAACATGAGGTGATGGTCGTGGATGAATGGCACAACAATGGGCCTCAGGATCTTGTCACGGTATCTCTGTGCATTCAAAATGCCATCAATAAAATGCACCTGTGTTCGTTATTCATAACATACACCTGCCCATACCATAACCCCACCACCACCATGGGCCACTCAATCCACAACGTTGACGTCAGCAAACCGCTCATCCACACAACGCCACACACGCTGTCTGCCATCTGCCCTGAACAGTGAAAACCGAGACTCATCCATGGACAGAACGCCTCTCCAACGTGCCAGATGCCATCGAATGTGAGCATTTGCCCACTCAAGTCGGTTACGACGACGAACTTCTGTCAGGTCCAGACCCCGATGACGACGACAAGCATGCAGGTGAGCTTCTCTGAGACGGTTTCTGACAGTTTGTGCAGAAAATCTTTGGTTATGCAAACCGATTGTCGCTGCAGCTGTCCGGGTGGCTGGTCTCAGACAGTCATGGAGGTGAACATGCTGGATGTGGAGGACCTGGGCTGGTGTGGTTACACGTGGTCTGCGGTTGTGAGGCTGGTTGGATGTACTGCCAAATTCTCTGAAACGCCTTTGGAGGCGCGTTATGGTAGAAAAATGAACATTCATTGCACGGGCAACAGCTCTGGTAGACATTCCTGCAGTCAGCATGCCAATTGCAATCTCCCTGAAATATTGCAACATCTGTGGCATTGTGTTGTGTGATCAAAATGCACATTTCAGAGTGGCTTTTATTGTGGGAAGTCTGAGGCACACCTGTGCAATATTCATGCTGTCTTATCAGCACCTTGATATGCCACACCTGTGAGGTGGGATGGATTATCTTGGCAAAGGAGAAGTGCTCACTAACACAGATTTAGACAGATTTGTGAACAATATTTGAGAGTAATGGGTCTTTTGTGTATGTAGAAAATGTTTCAGATCTTTGAGTTCAGCTCATACAAAATGGGAGCAAAACCGAAAGTGTTGCGTTTATATTTTTGTTCAGTGTATAAAAAAGGAAGGTTAAATGACCACATTAGCAACACTTGAGGCAAGGGGTGTGGCCACTACCAGAAATAACACCTTGACGCCTATTGATCCACAAGGAAACCTGTCAGCTCTAACCTAGTGTTGCCAGTCTCACCGATCTCCTGCCACCTGTCGCAGGAATGTCTGTGACACCATTATTGCTAATTGCCAACTATTTTCCCCATTCTTTTTATTTACTGTGAAAGGCTTAATAGCGACTCATGATGTCAGTAATTCTTCTGATGTTTTCTATACTGAAGTTATTGGCGGCTGCCTTAGTCTAATGGCCACTTCTTTTCCTAGCAACTATATATGTCACTACTACCAGTGACGTCTTCCCCTCTGATAGGCCATTTCAATTCTATTCCACACTTGATTTGCCTGTCAGACACCGGGATCCTGGCAACTACACACGTCACCAGCTATAGTGAGTGAGTATATGTGTTTTGCTGATACGCTACATTGCGCTTTTTCCCCTGCTCCCACATGGGTGCACGCACATGCGCAGTGTCTGCCTCTGAACTCCGGACACTGGCACATCTTTGTGCCATATTCGGGGGAGCCATACAACATGTGGAATCCACTCAGTAAGTCCTACATTTATTCATTTGTTATACACTTGGGCACTGATAAGAACCTTTTGATGTATATGAATGTTTAATTGAACTTTTTATGACAAACCCACTTAGGTGGTGACTTCATCCCCTGTATCCTCCCCCTTATTTTGCAATTATTGAGGGTTATTTTAGGGAATCTATGTTACACTTTGCCACTGCTTGATAAAGGTATTCTGCCGAAACGTTGTTATGCTTGTTGCCTAACTAAATTACAAGTATTTTCACTGAATGGACAAGTGCTATGGATTCTGCTTTATCTCTACCATGGTCCCAGACACCAGAGAGGCTGACACTTTTTCTTATGTGCAAGCACGACCACCACTTATGGATTGCAGGGTGGCTGTAACCATGGAAACAAGAAGTGCATAATGTGATGGAAAAATGAACCCAGCCAGCAAAGGAAGCAATATGGACAATCACAATACATTAGTAAGTGCCTTGTATTAACTTTCTCCACATGATAAATGCAATTTGCTGAAGTGACACAACCCTTTAACAGTGTCATCCACAGCGCCCTTCCCCTTTAAAGCTGACCTACAGCAGTGAAGAAAAATGGCTGGGTTGTTATGGAATAAAACTCCGTGTATGTGGAGACTAAGGGCCTGCGAGCTTCTATTGGCTGATAAGGGTCATGTAACCAGGCTTCTATTGGCTAACCGGACACCTGATGTACCTGTGTGCCAAATTTTGTGATTGTAAATGCGGTGGTGTGGATTCCTTTAGCGGACATACACTCTGCGTTATATATTAGATGTATATTAAGTGGTATACATACATAGTGTATGATAAGCGGTATGTATAAATAATGTATAATAAGTAGGGATGAGCAAACCTGAACTGCAAAGTTCGGGTTTGTACCGAGCTTTGCGAGTTCGGGTACCCAGACACGAACCCGGACTTTTATAGTGGAAAATAATAGCATTCCTAAGACAGAATGAAAAAGAGTATGGCAATTTAGGGGTAAAAAAAAATCACCTCATCCACTTAATTACGCTACTGCAGTGTCTTCTATCTTCTTTCAGCAGGACCTGAAGACAATGTGGCAGCCTGATCAAGTGGATGAAGTAAGTCAGGTTTTTTTTAACCCCTAAATTGCCATTTTTTTTGCATTTTGTCTTAACCTCCTCCCAACCGCCTAACGCAGGCATGCGTCCTGCGGGCGGTCGGGTTATTCCTTGTAGACGCATCGGCGAGACGCGAGATTACGAGCATAGCCGGCCTGCACATGCGCAGTGCGGGTCGGGAAAAGTCGCAGGAGAAGTTTGTCACCAGCCTGCCAGCCAATGATCACTGCTGGCAGGTTGGTGACTTTTAAAAAATCGAATCACAAGCCATTTAACACATTATATTTTTAAATATAATGTGTTAAATGGCTTCTGTGCTTTCTGCTGGTTCCTTTTCGTCGGTTCGTCCAAGCACAACACATTTAGCCCCAGATCACCCCCCCCCCATCACCCCAATTAACCTCTTGATCACCCCTGTCAATCACTAGTGAAAGGGAAAAAAGTGATCAGTGTAAACTGTCACTTTTTTTTCCCCACCAGTATTGACTGTTAGTTTAGGCCCCTTTGGTAGGTAGTTAACTTCAGTTAGCTCCCAGCCCACCGCATCGCAGTCACTGATTCGCTGATTAACGTATCGCTAATCAGCATTGGTACTTTTATAGTATCTGTAAGTGATCAGAACTGATCACAGTCAGATCTATAATAGTATTAGTGTCACCTTAGCTCACCCTCCACCCAAAACGCAGTGTTTGCCCGATCAGGCCTGATCGGTCGCCCACACGTGCATTCACCCACGCCCGCCCCGCCGCAGTGACAATTATTATATATATATATTTTTTTATCACTGCGCAATCACTACACAAGCGCTTTGGCGATAAAAAAAAATCTGTTTTGATATTTTTTATCAATCACAGCGGCTTCCTGTACTTCGCTAGCCTCCCATTTGTAAGACAGGCTTGCTTTTTATCTTGGGTATTCTCAGGGAATACCCCTAAATTTAGTTGACCAAATGGCAAGGAAGGGGTATTCTTCTGAAGAGGCCTACAGGCTTCTGACCCAGTCGGATGAGGAATGGGATCCTTCATCTGACGAATCCAGCAGGTCAGAATAAGAACCTGTAGAAAGCAGTGGCAGTCTGACCCAAAGTTCGGACGATGAGGTTGAGGTCCCTGATACCACCAGGCGTACCCGCCCCGGGTTGCTAGACCACAGGTTGCGCAGGATCCACTTCAAGGGCAGCAGAGTGAGGCTGGCGCTGTCGGATTACGCGGGGAGGCACACACCAGCAGCGCAGCCCATCCTGGATCTAGTACCAGCGCTACCGTAGAACATGGTGAAGTGGCGAGCATCAGAAGGGCAGTTGAAGCTGGTACGGTGGCAAGTGCAGTAGTTCCCCCGTCGCAGCCACCACACAGACAGGCCTGCAGAGCCCCTAGAGTCCCTGAGGTGCTGGCAAACCCTGATTGGCAGCCCCCATCTTCAGCTGCACCAGTAGTTCCCGCCTTTCACCGCCCAGTCTGGAGTTCGGGTTGAGACAGCTCAGATCGGATCGGCACTGAGGCTTTTTGAGCTGTTCTTCACTGCGGAGCTCTTTGACTTTGTCGTGGCAGAAACAAATCGGTATGCCACTCAATTTATAGCCGCCAACCCGGGAAGCTTTTATGTCCAGTCTTTCTGGTGGAAACCCCTCCAAGTTTCCGAACTTAAAACTTTTCTGGGCCTTCTCCTCAACATGGGCCTGACAAAAAAGCATGAATTGCGGTCATATTGGTCCACGAACCCAATTCATCACATGCCCATGTTCTCTGCTGCCGGACACGATTTGAAAACCATCCTGCGTTTCCTGCACTTTAGTGATAATAGTGCAATGAGCAAGACACTGGTACGGTGGCCAATTATGCAGTGGGTCAGGATATGTGTATATAAGTTTATAGTTTGTTTGTGATGCCAATTGCAGCTTGCGCAGGTACTGTAGCAGGGCCCTTTAAGATGTTATAACTCACGTACCAGGTGAGGAATGCCAGAGGGGGTGTAATGTCTCTGTATAGCAAATACGGTAGTGTCAACTGTGTCTCCTACCTTGGTACGGCTGGACTCCTGGATCCTGGCTAACTTGCAATAAAATTGAGTGTGGTCAGTAGGAGTAATTGAGGAATGATTGATATTTAGACAGGAGATATAGTCCAACTTATCTTTACTGGATGGCAACAGAAATCCATACAAGTTACAGCTTTAGTCTTGGGTCCCAGCAGGTATTGGCAATATGGGGCAGGAATCTATATATATTCTGCTTCTTGTCATATGCCTAGTGAATCTGGCAGGTATTTATCTTCTGCTCTGTCTGTCTTCTGCTTGGTATGGGCCTGACTAGCTGAAGAGGAATTTGGTTTCTCCTGGACTCTGGATAAGTACTCACAGGACTGCTCGCAGGGAACGATTCTTCCTGGAGATCTGCAGTTCTGGAGATGTTGCTTGGTTGTCACCAGTTGAGGTAGATGACTCAGGCTGGTGAGAGTGATCCTTGGCCTCACCCAAGGCTGGATCCTAGGTTGGGATTCCTGGTTCTGGGAGCTCCTACTAACACAGCCTTCCCCAAGCCGGGGGGCTGGTACACTAACTAGAACTTTCTTTCCTCCCCATGAGGCAGGAAGTGGGAACATTCCACACCTCCTCAAACAGGGGGGGGGGGGGGGGGAAGCTAGATTGGAATGTACTATTCCAGTCCAGATATGCTAAACTGTCTAAGTCTATGCTAAACACATTGCTGCCACCTGCTGGTGTACATGAAAATTACTGCAAACTTATGAAACAGGCATAGAAAATGCACATAATGGAGAATGCAATGTTAGATTACACAAGATAACAATACATATACACCTGACATGTTGGAGCAGGGAAACAGAGTTTAGTAACATACTCTGGGATGTTACATACAGTACAGAGCAAAAGTTTCTCATTCAAAGAGTTTTCTTTATTTTCATGACTATGAAAATTGTAGATTCAAACTGAAGGCATCAAAACTATGAATTAACACATGTGGAATTATATACATAACAAAAAAGTGTGAAACAATTGAAAATATGTCATATTATAGGTTCTTCAAAGTAGCCACCCTTTCTTTGATTACTGCTTTGCACACTATTGGCATTCTCTTGATGAGCTTCAAGAGGTAGTCACCTGAAATGGTTTTCACTTCACAGGTGTGCCCTGTCAGGTTTAATAAGTGGGATTTCTTGCCTTATAAATGGGGTTGGGACCATCAGTTGCGTTGTGGAGAAGTCAGGTGGATACACACTGATAATCCTATTGAATAGACTGTTAGAATTTATATTATGGCAAGAAAAAAACAGCTAAGTAAAGAAAAAAGAGTGGCCATCATTATTTTAAGAAATGAAGGTCACTCAGTCCGAAAAATTGGGAAAACTTTGAAAGTGTCCCCAAGTGCAGTCACAAAAACCATCAAGCGCTACAAAGAGACTGGCTCACATGCAGACCGCCCCAGGAAAGGAAGACCAAGAGTCACCTCTGCTGCGGAGGATAAGTTCATCCGAGTCACCAGCCTCAGAAATCACAGGTTAACAGCAGCTCAGATTAAAGACCAGGTCAATGCCACACAGAGTTCTAGCAGCAGACACATCTCTAGAACAACTGTTAAGAGGAGACTGTGTGAATCAGGCCTTCATGGTATAATATCTGCTAGGAAACCACTGCTAAGGACAGGCAATAAGCAGAAGAGACTTGTTTGGGCTAAAGAACACAAGGAATTCACATTAGACCAGTGGAAATCTGTGCTTTGGTCTGATGAGTCAAAATTTGAGATCGTTGGTTCCAACCACCGTGTCTTTGTGCGACGCAGAAAAGGTGAATAGATGGACTCTACATGCCTGGTTCCCACCATGAAGCATGGAGGAGGAGGTGTGATGGTGTGGGGGTGCTTTGCTGGTGACACTGTTGGGGATTTATTCAAAATTGAAGGCATACTGAGCCAGCATGGCTACCACAGCATCTTGCAGCGGCATGCTATTCCATCCGGTTTGCGTTCATTTGGACCTTCATTTACAAACCGGATTCCCAAAAAGTTGGGACACTAAACAAATTGTGAATAAAAACTGAATGCAATGATGTGGAGATGGCAAATGTCAATATTTTATTTGTAATAGAACGTAGATGACAGATCAAACGTTTAATCCGAGTAAATGTATCATTGTAAAGGAAAAATACATTGATTCAAAATTTCACAGTGTCAACAAATCCCAAAAAAGTTGGGACAAGTAGCAATAAGAGGCTGGAAAAAGTAAATTTAAGCATAACGAAGAGCTGGAAGACCAATTAACACTAATTAGGTCAATTGGCAACATGATTGGGTATAAAAAGAGCTTCTCAGAGTGGCAGTGTCTCTCAGAAGCCAAGATGGGTAGAGGATCACCAATTCCCACAATGTTGCGCAGAAAGATAGTGGAGCAATATCAGAAAAGTGTTACCTAGCGAAAAATTGCAAAGACTTTGCATCTGTCATCATCAACTGTGCATAACATCATCCGAAGATTCCGAGAATCTGGAACAATCTCTGTGCGTAAGGGTCAAGGCCGTAAAACCATACTGGATGCCCGTGATCTCCGGGCCCTAAAACGACAATGCACCACAAACAGGAATGCTGCTGTAAAGGAAATCACAGAATGGGCTCAGGAATACTTCCAGAAACCATTGTCAGTGAACACAATCCACTGTGCCATCCGCCGTTGCCAGCTGAAACTCTACAGTGCAAAGAAGAAGCCATTTCTAAGCAAGATCCACAAGCTCAGGCGTTTTCACTGGGCCAGGGATCATTTAAAATGGAGTGTGGCAAAATGGAAGACTGTTCTGTGGTCAGACGAGTCACGATTCGAAGTTCTTTTTGGAAATCTGGAACGCCATGTCATCTGGACCAAAGAGGACAAGGACAACCCAAGTTGTTATCAACGCTCAGTTCAGAAGCCTGCATCTCTGATGGTCTGGGGTTGCATGAGTGCGTGTGGCATGGGCAGCTTGCATGTCTGGAAAGGCACCATCAATGCAGAAAAATATATTTAGGTTCTAGAACAACATATGCTCCCATCCAGACGTCATCTCTTTGAGGGAAGACCCTGCATTTTTCAACAAGATAATGCCAGACCACATTCTGCATCAATCACAACATCATGGCTGCGTAGGAGAAGGATCCGGGTACTAAAATGGCCAGTCTGCAGTCCAGATCTTTTACCTATAGAGAACATTTGGCGCATCATAAAGAGGAAGGTGCAACAAAGAAGGCCCAAGACGGTTGAACAGTTAGAGGCCTGTGTTAGACAAGAATGGGAGAGTATTCCTATTTCTAAACTTGAGAAACTGGTCTCCTCGGTCCCCAGACGTCTGTTGAGTGTTGTAAGAAGAAGGGGAGATGCCACACAGTGGTGAAAATGGCCTTGTCCCAACTTTTTTAGGATTTGTTGACACCATGAAATTCTGATTCAACATATTTTTCCCTTAAAATGGTACATTTTCTCAGTTTAAACTTTTGTTCCGTGATTTATGTTATATTCTGAATAAAATATTAGAAGTTGGCACCTCCACATCATTGCATTCAGTTTTTATTCACAATTTGTATAGTGTCCCAACTTTTTGGGAATCCGGTTTGTATTTTTCAACAGGACAATGACCCTAAACACACCTCCAGGCTGTGTAAGGGCTATTTGACCATGAAGGAGAGTGATGGGGTGCTGTGCCAGATGACCTGGCCTCCACAGTCACCGGACCTGAACCCAATCGAGATGGTTTGGGGTGAGCTGGACCGCAGAGTGAAGGCAAAAGGGCCAACAAGTGCTAAGCATCTCTGGGAACTCCTTCAAGACTGCTGGAAGACTATTTCAGGTGACTACCTCTTGAAGCTCATCACGAGAATGCCAAGAGTGTGCAAAGAAGTAATCAAAGCAAAAGGTGGCTACTTTGAAGAACCTAGAATATGACATATTTTCAGTTGGTTCACACTTTTTTGTTATGTATATAATTCCACGTGTTAATTCATTTAGTTTTGATGCCTTCAGTGTGAATCTACAATTTTCATAGTCATGAAAATAAAGAAAACTCTTTGAATGAGAAGGTGTGTCCAAACAAGAGCTGTAAAAAGGCACACTTTAAGTAAGTTGCTAGATTTTTGACATCTTCGCGCTCTTGAGAGGGCATTCTTGTCTTTTCCTGCCTCTGACAAGCATGGAGAGGCGACACCATTTTGCGAATATGGCGAATTAACTTTTTAAGTACTCGTGGGCACCGCATGGTGCTTTCTGGCACGGCAATGAAGCAATAAAGTTAATTTTCAGATCTTGTAGTACTGTGAAACATGCAGTGGGATCGAGTTAAGCACACAATTGGATCCGGTTCTGTTCTCAGGGATAGGCACACAATTCAATCCAATCCTATTCTCAGTGACACTACTTTATGCAATGAGCAAGACACTGGTACGGTGGCCAATCATGCAGTGGGTCAGGATATGTGTATATAAGTTTATAGCTTGTTTGTGACACCAATTGCAGCTTGCAGGTACTGTAGCAGGGCCCTTTAAGATGTGAGTGATCCTTGGCCTCACCCGAGGCTGGATCCTAGGTTGGGATCCCTGGTTCTGGGAGCTCCTACTAACACAGCCTTCCCCAAGCCGGGGGGCTGGTATACTAACTAGAACTTTCTTTCCTCCCCATGAGGCAGGAAGTGGGAACATTCTCCTCCTCAAAGAGGGGGGGGGAGCTAGATTGGAATGTACTATTCCAGTCCAGATATGCTAAACTGTCTAAGTCTATGCTAAACACATTGCTGCCACCTGCTGGTGTACATGAAAATTACTGCAAACTTATGAAACAGGCATAGAAAATGCACATAATGGAGAATGCAATGTTAGATTACACAAGATGACAATACATATACACCTGACATGTTGGAGCAGGGAAACAGAGTTTAGTAACATACTCTGGGATGTTACAATAGCACCTCTCGTCCCAGAGGCCACCCAGCTTTTGACCGGCTCCACAAAATTCGGCCCCTCATAGACCACTTTAACACCAAATTTGCAGATTTGTATACCCCTCAGCAAAACATCTGCATAGACGAGTCTCTGATACATTTTACCGGGCGCCTTGGCTTCAAACAATACATCCCAAGCAAGCGCGCCCTGTATGGGGTCAAATGGTATAAGCTCTGTGAAAGGGCCACAGGCTATACCCACAAATTTTGTTTCTATGACGGTAAAGATCAGACCCTGGAGCCGATCGGTTGCCCTGACTACCTGGGGAGCAGTGGGAAGACAGTCTGGGACTTGGTGTCATCCTTATTTGGCAAGGGGTACCACCTTTATGTGGACAATTTCTACACAAGTGTACCCCTCTTCAGGCATTTGTTTCTAGAACAGATTGGCTGCTGTGGCACCGCCAGGGCTTTCCCCAACGGCTCATTACCACCCGTCTTGCAAGGGGGGAGAGGGCTGCCTTTTGTAATGAAGAACTGCTCGTGGTGAAATGGAGAGACAAGCGTGACGTTTACATGCTCTCTTCCATTCACGCAGACACGACAATCCAAATTGAACGGGCAACCAGTGTCATTGGAAAGCCCCTCTGTGTCCATAACTATAATTTGCTCATGGGAGGGGTGGACTTCAATGACCAGATGTTAGCTCCTTATTTACTCTCCCGCAGGACCAGACGCTGGTATAAGAAGGTGTCTGTATACCTAATTCAATTGGCTATGTACAATAGTTTTGTTCTCTACAGTAAGGCTGGGAAAACAGGATCCTTCCTCAAATTTCAGGAAGAGATCATCGAGAACCTCCTGTATCCAGGAGGTACCCTGGCCCCAACCACCAGTGTAGTGAGCCGTCTACTCGAGCAACATTGTCGTTGCTGGTACCTCAAACCAAGCTCCACCCCGAAAAAGATGTTATGTCTGTAGCAGAGTGGAATAAGGCGTGACACCTGCTATTTCTGTCCTGACTGCCCTGACCACCCTGCCCTATGCTTAGGGGAGTGTTTCCGGAAGTACCATACACAGCTACACTTAGTATAGGGATTGCGTGACACAGGACAGGCACACAGGGGTCTTTGGGCCCTTTCACACAGAGCTGCTGCAAACCTCTCTTTTCACCTGGGACAAAGTGCATAATGTACTTCGCCACATCTCTGCGCTTTGCACATTGTCCCATGGGGAAGGAGAGGTTTGTCCTATAAAGGTAAAAAAAATATAATCACAGGTAAGCAAAAAAGTTAATGTTCCAAAAGTTCAATAAAGTTTATAAAAGTTAATGTTCTGTTTCAAACGTTATATAAAGTTAATGTTAATAAATTTACTGCGTTGCGGCCTGTTTTTTTGCCTTCTAGGTGGACCAACCGATCAACCAGCTGCAGCACTGATGTGCATTCTGACAGAAGCATTGCGCTGCTGTCAGATTACACAAAAGTCTGTGTATTCAGCGCTGCAAGACGAGATTTCTCCTCTGCAGTAAAAAAGATACGTGTGCCGAGGCTTATGAGCTGATGGGCGGTGTTCATATGCTTTGGCAAACACTTTGTATATATAAAAAATAAAATAAAAATTCCGGCAATGATTTATTCATCCACATTGATTGATGTGAATGGAGAAATTGGGTTTGCCAGGGCATACTGGCTGAGTGGGTTTGGTTGTTGGGCGGAGCTCCTATGTCCTGGCAGACACCTTTGCCCCTTTTTTTTTTGCACATTTTTTGGCAGAGATTTTTTCATCCACATTGATCGATGCAAATGAAGAAATATGTGCTCAGAGGCTGAACGGAAAAAAAAAATCTCATTACCAGTATGCTCAATGTAAGGAGAATAGCAGAAACTCCTAATGCTGGCCATACATGTAATGATTGTGGAGACCCTCAAATGCCAGGGTAGTACAAACACCCGACAAATGACCCCAATTTGGAAAGAAGACACCCCAAGGTATTCGCTGAGGGGCATATTGAGTCCATGAAAGATTGAACTTTTTGTCCCAAGTTAGCGGAAAGGGAGACTTTGTGGGGGAAAAAAAATATCAATTTCCGCTAACTTCTGCCCCAAAAAAAAATCACAAGGTATTTCTTGAGGGGCATTGCGAGTTCATGTAAAATTTTATTTTTTGTCACAAGTTAGTGGAATATGAGACTTTGTAAGGATAAAATAAAATAAAATAATTTTCCGCTAACATGTGCCAAAAAAATAAATAAAAATATTCTAGGAACTCGCCATGCCCCTCACAAAATACCTTGGGGTGTCTTCTTTCCAAAATGGGGTCAGTTGTGGGGTATTTATATTGCCCTGGCATTTTAGGGGCTCTAAAGCGTGAGAAGTAGTTTGAAATCCAAATGCGTGAAAAATGCCCTGTGAAATCCTAAAGATACTCATTGGAATTTGGGCCCCTTTGTGCACCTAGGCTGCAAAAAAGTGTCACACATGTTGTATCGCCGTACTCAGGAGAAGTAGGGCAATGTGTTTTGGGGTGTATTTTTACATATACCCATGCTGGGTGAGAGAAATATCTCTGTAAAATGACAACTTTGTATAAAATTTTTTGAAAAGTTGTCTTTTACAGAGATATTTATCTCACCCAGCATGGGTATATGTAAAAATTCACCCCAAAACACATTGCCCTACTTCTTCTGAGTACGGCGATACCACATGTGTGACACTTTTTTGCAGCCTAGGTGCGCAAAGGGGCCCAAATTCCAATGAGTATTTTTAGGATTTCACAGTTCATTTTTACATATTTGGATTACAAACTACTTCTAACGCTTTAGGGCCCCTAAAATGCAAGGGCAGTATAAATACCCCACATGTGACCCCATTTTGGAAAGAAGACACGCCAAGGTATTCCGTGAGGGGTATGGTGAGTTCATGTAAAATTTTATTTTTTGTCACATGTTAGTGGAATATTAGACTTTGTAAGAAACATTTTTTTAAAAAAAATCTTTTTCCGCTAACTTGTGACAAAAAATAAAAACTTCCATGAACTCACTATGCCCATCAGCGAATACTTTAGGGTGTCTTCTTTCCGAAATGGGGTCATTTGTGGGGGGTTTCTACTGTCTGGGCATTGTAGAACCTCAGCAAACATGACAGGTGCTTAGAAAGTCAAAGTGTGTAAATTAATTTTTTTGCACCATAGTTTGTAACCGCTATAACTTTTACCCAAACCAATAAATATACACTTATTGCATATTTTTTTTTATAACATAACAAAAACAAAGACAGGTGCACTATGCGGTCTTACTAACCCTCGTACTGGTGTAAAATTGAGAATTAGCCAACATATCCTGCTTGGAGGACATGTCTGAGCCCAAACACGCGCCAAGGTTTCTCAAGTAGCTTGGGAACCTAACGCTAAACCTACCCGGGCCGTATGGGGTTGAGCACTTCCTGCTTTTTAATACCATGCCGATTTGTAGTTTGTATTTTGAATTTTTGGAGGAGTAGAAACTCCTAGTCTGAATGTACCTTTATTTCCATCCACAGGCAGCATTCTGTTGCACATGTGAGGCCTGGGCTATATCAGCCAGTCTTGGGTGGGGCTCAGAGCTCTCCTCCTCCTCCCATTGTATGCATGGTCACATGCTGGAGGTTACTGGGAGATTGCTTTGAGTCGGACCTTGCGCACCTGTAATTCGCCCACTGGCTCCTGGTATTGCCCATACGGCCCAGGTAGGTTTAGCGTTAGGTTCCCGAGCTACTTGAGAAACCTTGGTGCGGTGCTCGGGCTCAGATATGTCCTCCAAGCAAGATATGTTGGCTAATTCTCAATTTTACACCAGTACGAGGGTAAGACCGCATAGTGCACCTGTCTTTGTTTTTGTTATGCTATTTTGACTGCTTATCACATCCACACAATTACTATCCTGTGTAGGATGTCCATTGTGGTACTTGTGGTCCGCTGCAGGCATCCTCCATTGTATGCATTTTTGCTAGGGATTGTCAATAGCAACGGGCCACAAGTGCAGGATCTGCCCCCCCCAGTATAGATGCACCACTGCATATAGTAACATAGTACATAAGGCCGAAAAAAGACATTTGTCCATCTAGTTCGGCCTGTTATCCTGCAAGTTGATCCAGAGGAAGGAAAAAAAAAAAAAACTCCTTCCCGACTCCAATCAGGCAATCAGAATAACTCCCTGGATCAACGACCCCTCTCTAGAAGCTATAGCCTTTAATATTATTACGCTCCAGAAATACATCCAGGCCCCTCTTGAATTAGTTTATTGTACTCACCATCACCACCTCCTCAGGCAGAGAGTTCAATAGTCTTACTGCTCTTGCCGTAAAGAATCCTTTTCTATGTTTGTGTACAAACCTTCTTTCCTCCAGGCGCAGAGGATGTCCCCTCGTCACTGTCACAGTCCTGGGGATAAATAGATGATAGTATAGATCTCTGTACTGACCCCTGATATATTTATACATATTAATTAGATCTCCCCTCAGTCGTCTTTTTTCTAAAGTGAATAACCCTAATTTTGATAATCTTTCAGGGTACTGTAGTTGCCCCATTCCAGTTATTACTTTAGTTGCCCTCCTCTGGACCTTCTCCAGCTCTGCTATGTCTGCCTTGTTTACAGGAGCCCAGAACTGTACACAGTACTCCATGTGTGCTCTGACTAGCGATTTGTAAAGTGGTAGGACTATATTCTTATCACTGGCATCTATGCCCCTTCTGATGCAACCTATTATCTTATTGGCCTTGGCAGCAGCTGCCTGACACTGGTTTTTGCAGCTTAGTTTGCTGTTTATTAAAATTCCTAGATCCTTTTCCATGTCAGGGATACCGAGTGTTTTACCATTTAATAAGTACGGGTGACTTGCATTTTTCCTTCCCATGTGCATAACTTTACATTTATCAGTGTTAAACCTCATCTGCCACTTATCTGCCCAAGCCTCCAATCTATCCAGATCCCTCTGTAGTAGTATACTGTCCTCATCAGTGTAAATGACTGCACAGTTTAGTGTCATCTGCGAAAATTGATACTTTACTATGCAAGCCTTCTACAAGATCATTAATAAATATATTGAAGAGAATAGGACCCAATACTGACCCCTGAGGTACTCCACTAGTAACAGTGACCCAATCTGAGTGTGTACCGTTAATAACCACCCTCTGTTTTCTATCACTGAGCCAGTTACTTACCCACATACAGATGTTTTCTCCCAGTCCGAGCATTCTCATTTTATATACTAACCTTTTATGTGGTACAGTGTCAAATGCTTTGGAGAAGTCCAGATATACGACATCCATTGATTCGCCGCTGTCAAGTCTAGAACTTACCTCCTCATAGAAACTTATTCAATTAGTTTGACATGACCGATCCCTCACGAAGCCATGCTGATATGGCGTTATTTGCTTATTTCCGTTGAGATGCTCTAATATAGCATCTCTCAGAAAACCTTCAAACAGTTTACCCACAACAGATGTTAAACTTACCGGCCTATAGTTTCCAGGCTCTGTTTTTGGACCCTTTTTGAATATTAGCACCACATTTGCCATGCGCTAATCCTGTGGGACATTCCCTGTCAGTATAGAGTCTGCAAATATCAGAAATAAGGGTCTGGCTATGACATTACTTAATTCCTTTAGGATACGGGGTGTATGCCATCCGGTCCTGGCGATTTGTCTATTTTAATCTTTTTAAGTCGCTGATGTACTTCTTCCTGGGTCAGACAGGACACTTTTAATGGGGAATTTATTTTTGCATTCTGCATGTTATCTGACAATTTATTTTCCTCAGTGAATACATTGGAGAAAAAATATTTAACAGCTTTGCTTTCTCCTCATCGCTCTCTGTGACTTCCCCCTCATTACTCTTTAACACCTTCAGATTTATACTTTTTACATTTATATAATTGAAGAACATTTTAGGGTTAGTTTTTTACTCTCTTTGGCAATTAATCTCTCAGTCTCTAGTTTGGCCGCTTTTATTTGTTTTTTACATGTTCTATTTATTTCCTTATAGTTTTTCAGTGCTTCCGTGCTCCCCTCCTGTTTCAGTGAATTATATGCTTTCTTTTGTCATTTATTGCTTTCTTTGCAGTTCTATTTATCCAAATTGGTTTCTTTTTGTTCCTTAACCTTTTATTCCCATACGGTATGTACCTCTCACAATGAGATTTTAGGATGTTTTTAAAGATATCCCATATTGTGGCTGTAAACAGACTGTAACCTTGTACATTAACTGCCCAGTCATACAGGGAGTGCAGAATTATTAGGCAAATTAGTATTTTGACCACATCATCCTCTTTATGCATGTTGTCTTATTCCAAGCTGTATAGGCTCGAAAGCCTACTACCAATTAAGCATATTAGGTGATGTGCATCTCTGTAATGAGAAGGGGTGTGGTCTAATGACATCAACACTCTATATCAGGTGTGCATAATTATTAGGCAACTTCCTTTCCTTTGGCAAAATGGGTCAAAAGAAGGACTTGACAGGCTCAGAAAAGTCAAAAATAGTGAGATATCTTGCAGAGGGATGCAGCACTCTTAAAATTGCAAAGCTTCTGAAGCGTGATCTTCGAACAATCAAGCGTTTCATTCAAAATAGTCAACAGGGTCGCAAGAAGCGTGTGGAAAAACCAAGGCGCAAAATAACTGCCCATGAACTGAGAAAAGTCAAGCGTGCAGCTGCCAAGATGCCACTTGCCACCAGTTTGGCCATATTTCAGAGCTGCAACATCACTGGAGTGCCCAAAAGCACAAGGTGTGCAATAATCAGAGACATGGCCAAGGTAAGAAAGGCTGAAAGACGACCACCACTGAACAAGACACACAAGCTGAAACGTCAAGACTGGGCCAAGAAATATCTCAAGACTGATTTTTCTAAGGTTTTATGGACTGATGAAATGAGAGTGAGTCTTGATGGGCCAGATGGATGGGCCCATGGCTGGATTGGTAAAGGGCAGAGAGCTCCAGTCTGACCCAGACGCCAGCAAGGTGGAGGTGGAGTACTGGTTTGGGCTGGTATCATCAAAGATGAGCTTGTGGGTCCTTTTCGGGTTGAGGATGGAGTCAAGCTCAACTCCCAGTCCTACTGCCAGTTTCTGGAAGACACCTTCTTCAAGCAGTGGTACAGGAAGAAGTCTGCATCCTTCAAGAAAAACATGATTTTCATGCAGGACAACGCTCCATCACACGCATCCAAGTACTCCACAGCGTGGCTGGCAAGAAAGAGTATAAAAGAAGAAAATCTAATGACATGGCCTCCTTGTTCACCTGATCTGAACCCCATTGAGAACCTGTGGTCCATCATCAAATGTGAGATTTACAAGGAGGGAAAACAGTACACCTCTCTGAACAGTGTCTGGGAGGCTGTGGTTGCTGCTGCACGCAATATTGATGGTGAACAGATCAAAACACTGACAGAATCCATGGATGGCAGGCTTTTGAGTGTCCTTGCAAAGAAAGGTGGCTATATTGGTCACTGATTTGTTTTTGTTTTGTTTTTGAATGTCAGAAATGTATATTTGTGAATGTTGAGATGTTATATTGGTTTCACTGGTAAAAATAAATAATTGAAATGGGTATATATTTGTTTTTTGTAAAGTTGCCTAATAATTATGCACAGTAATAGTCACCTGCACACACAGATATCCCCCTAAAATAGCTAAAACTAAAAACAAACTAAAAACTACTTCCAAAAATATTCAGCTTTGATATTAATGAGTTTTTTTGGGTTCATTGAGAACATGGTTGTTGTTCAATAATAAAATTAATCCTCAAAAATACAACTTGCCTAATAATTCTGCACTCCCTGTACACATTGTATAATAAGTGGTATATATACATTGGTATAAATAAATGTATAATAAGTGGTACATATAAATAATGTATAATAAGTGGTACATATAAATAATGTATAATAAGTGGTATATATACATATTGTAGAATATATATACATATTAAGGTATAATAAGTGGTATATATGAATAATCTATAATAAGTGGTATACATACACATTGTATAATAAGAGACATATGCACATATTGTAGTATATATATATATATATATATATATATATATATTAAGGTATATTAAGTGGTATATATGAATAATCTTTAATAAGTGGTATATACACAATGTATAATAAGTGGTATATATAGTGTATAATGGTATATATATATATATGTATATATATATATATATATATATATATATATAGTTTAGTAAGTGGTATATATACATAAGGTATAATAAGTTGTATATATACATTGTATAATACGTAGTATATAGACATAAGGTATAATAAGTGGTATATATACATTTTGTATAATAAGTAGTATATATACATATTGTATAATAAGTAGTATATACATATTGAATAATAAGTGGTGTATATATACATTGTATAATACAAAGTACATAGGTTAGAATAAGTGGTATATATGAATACTGTATAATAAGTTGTATACAGTATATACATAGTGTGTAATAAGTGGTATATATACATAGTGTATAATAGGTGGTATATACATATTGTATAAAAAGTGGTATACATACACATTGTATAATAAGTGATATATATATATATATATATATATATAGATATATATATATATATATAGATATATATATATATATATATACATATATACATTGTATAATACGTAGTGGTAAGGTATAATAAGTGGCATATATGAATCATGTATAATAAGTGGTATATACACATTGTATAATAAGTGGTATATATACATAGTGTATAATAAGTGGTATATACACATTGTATAATAAGTAGTATACATACACATTGTATAATAAGTGGTATATATGAATACTGTATAATAAGTTGTATACAGTATATACATAGTGTATAATAAGTGGTATATACATATTGTATAAAAAATTGTATACATACACATTGTATAATAAGTAGTAGTAAGGTATAATAAGAGGCATATATATATATATATATATATATATATATATATATTGTATAATACGCAGTGGTAAGGTATAATAAGAGGCATATATGAATTATGTATAATAAGTGGTATATACACATTGTATAAGTGGTATATATGAATTATGTATAATACGTGGTATATACACATTGTATAATAAGTGGTATATACACATTGTATAATAAGTAGTATACATACACATTGTATAATAAGTGGTATATATGAATAATGTATAATAAGTGGTATATATACATTGTATAATACGTGGTATATACATATTGTATAATAAGTGGTATATACACATTGTATAATACGTGGTGTATATATACATATATATATTTCCCCAGTCGTCTCCATGACACCAAGTCCTGAGATTGACTTCCTTCTGATTGGACAGGAAAAACACAGAGAGGTTAAAACCCCCACCCCCCTCCCTACATCACCAGTGTTTTTCCTGTCCCATCAGGATAGGAAGCAGGAGAGGTACATGGAGCTCTAACGGGCTCACCTGGAACTTTTTCCTTCAGGCCGAGGTCGGATCTGCAGGGCAGCTTTCCCTCCTCCCTCCGGTTAGGCTTGGACTCGGGCGCATAGCGGTATGCTCCCCTACGAAGATTCCCTCTGCGGCGGCCCAGGAGGGCTTAATGCAGAGGGGAAAAGAAGATACGGCGGATCGCACTGAGATCCCTTTCAGCCGGCAGACAGGTGACGTCAGACGCCGGAGGCGGAGCAAGCGTCCTGAAGTCATCAACCTGCGCCACAGGTCCTGAAAGGTAAAGGACACTATTAAAACCCCACAGGACCTGTCGAATGGCGCCCTGCATATCGCGGCTTCCTCTTCTCGAGAGTGCGCTCCTGGAAGCGGTCGGGAGTCGAGATGAGTACCCGCCTCACGCCGGGCTCTGGAACCGAGCCTGCATCAAACCCAGGGACTGTGAGTAGCCTGCTCTCAGGCACATGTTATGTATTGCTGGTTTGGTCTGCTCATCCTTTCCTCCCTTACCTTCTCAGGGAGAAAAGGATTCGGTTACTACCACTAAAAAAACTAGGAAATGTGGTATCTGCTGTAAACGACTGTCTAACACAGGATCTAAACCCCTGTGTAAAGAATGTACATCCAGTGTCGTCAAATCCGAATCCTGCTTTAAGATATTAGGAAAGTAGTTAAAGAGGATGTTCAGCTGACTTCAACGGCTAAGGAACCAACTCCCCAAAAAATTACTCCTCCTCAGGACACCCGCAGTAATTGGTCACTTAACTTGGACTCAGATTTTGAGGGACTGGCAGTTTCGGACTCCGAGTCGGTACAAAAACACCCTGCATCCTCAGACGAAGAGGGTGAATACAAACATTTTCTGTTTAATTCAGAAGACATCAACGAGCTTATCAGGCCCATTAGGGCTACCATTAAGATGGAAATGCCAAAGATGCCTAGATCAACCCAACAAGAAATTTTCGGGGGGACTAGGAGAAAGGAAAAAAGCATTTTTTTCCAGTTCCAGATAGTGTCCAGAAATTGATATGCTCTGAGTGGGAGAAACCAGACAAGGGATCCTTTATTCCAAGGGGAATTAAAAGGCGCTACCCGTTTAGTCCAGAGGACTGCACTGACTGGGAGACTATACCTAAAGTAGACGCACCAGTAGCCAAGGTGGCGAAGCATACAGCTCTACCTTTTGAGGACTCAGCACAGCTGAAAGATCCTCTAGATAGGAAAGTGGAGAGTCTCTTAAGAAAGACCTGGGAGACTACGGCGGCCCTTTTCAAACCAGGTGTTGCCTCAACTTGTGTAGCCAGAACACTAAACTTATGGCTAGAACAATTGGAGATACATCTAGTCAATAAGACACCTCGTGATCAAATATTGGAGAGCTCGCCCCGTTAAAGATGGCAACCTCTTTTCTAGCAGACGCAGAAGCAGAATCAGTTAAACTGTCCGCCCGAACAGCTGTTCTATCCAATACAGCAAGACGGGTGTTATGGCTTAAAGTGTGGTTGGGAGACATCACTTCTAAAAATAAATCAATTGCGCTCCCTTTCCACGGTCAGTATGTCTTTGGAGAAGACTTAGATAAAATCCTAGAGAATGCGACCAATAAAAAAAGGGGTTTCCCAAAGGAAAGGTACAAACAAAATAGGCAGTCCTTTTGTGACCGACATTATCAGCCTGAAATCAAAAAAGATAACGGAAAGACCGGTAGGTGGAGCTATGCAAAGGGAGGCAAGGGAAGAAATTTCCTCTTCAACCCGAATCGAGCAGAAACCTCCACCTCCAATACCAAGCAATGACGCCATACCAGTGGGGGGAAGGCTCACATAACAAACAGTGCATGGATACTAAATATTATAGAAGAGGGCTACATAATAGAACTACTCTCTCCCCCTCCACAGAAATTTGTTGTCACTACCCTTCCCCCATGTCAAGTTGGTACCTTAAAAAAAGACATAAAAAACTTGTTAAGCATGGCCGCAATAGAACCTGTCCCAGAAAATCAGATAGGAATGGGATTCTATTCTCATCTCTTTATTATAAAAAAAACAAACGGGAAATCCAGAGAGATAATACATTTAAAATACCTAAACAAATATGTGAGATACCAAAAATTCAAAATGGAAACTCTAAAGTCGGCAGTGAAGCTTATAAAAAAGGATGCAGTGATGGCCACAATAGACTTAAGGGATGCCTACTATCATGTCCCAATACACAGGTCATCAAGAAAGTTCCTAAGGTTTGCGATAGAATTAAAGGGACGCATTCAACACTTTCAGTTCAAGTGTCTCCCCTTTGGAATCTCTTCAGCCCCAAGAGTTTTTACAAAGGTAATTGTGGAAGCCATAGCAATCCTGAGAGAAAAGGAAATCTGTGTGATCCCTTATCTGGACAACCTGTTAGTAGTTGCAGACAACATAGCTACCCTAGAAAACCATCTCAGGTTAGTCCTGGATCATCTACAGAACCTAGGTTGGATAATCAATTGGGAAAAAGCAGATTTAATCTCGGACAGACAGAAGATATTTTTGGGTAAACCTTTAAACACAGTTGCCCAAAGATCCTTTCTTCCACCTGAAAAAATAAAGAAACTTCAAACAACTTTAAGGAATTTCAAGAAAGAGAAATTCTGTTCCGTCCGGCAGGCCATGAAAGTGTTAGGAAGTCTTTCAGCATGCATCCCAGCAGTGGCCTGGGCACAGTTTCATCTAAGGCCACTCCATTCATTTTAGCCAAGTGGAACAGATCACAATAGACTCTAGAGAGACGAATATTCTTAGATCCAAAAGTGAAAGTCACTGAATTGGTGGCTCAACTAAACCAACCTAAAGAATGGGATATTTTGGGCACACGAGCCTCCAGGGTTGGGGAGCGTTAGTCCAGGGAAATTCCTTTCAGGGAAGATGGAAGAATTATGTAAAACGTCAATCCTCAAATTTCAAAGAACTGAGGGCAATTTGGGAGGCACTAAAACACACGAGTCGGTTGTCAGCGGGACGTCACGTCCTAATATATTTGGACAATGCAAAAGCAGTGGCCTTCATCCAACACCAGGGAGGCACAAGACATCATCTACTACAGGGCCTAGCAAACAAAATTTTCTCCTGGGCAGAGGAGAACATACAGTCACTTTCAGCAGTACACCTGAAAGGATCTTTAAACATTCAGGCCGAGTTTACCTGAGTCGCCACACGTTAGACCCTGGAGAATGGATGTTATCCCCGGAAACCTTCCATCTAATCACAAAGAAATGGGGCAGACCGACAGTGGACCTGTTTGCATCCAGGAAGAATCATCAGTTAAGTCAGTTCTTCTCCCTCAACCCCAGGGATCATCCTCTGGCAGTAGACGCCTTCAACCAAAATTGGACAACAAATTTAGTTTACGCATTCCCTCCGTTTCCACTTATCCCCAGAGTGCTGCAGAAATTTCTCAAGGAGAATTGTACTCTAATTCTGATAACTCCCTTTTGGCCCGAGAAGTTGGTTTTCGCTATTAAAAGCACTCAGCATAGAAGCCCCTCTCCTTCTACCTCTGAGGCCAGACCTTCTAAGTCAGGGACCTAGTATTCACCCAGAGCTAAGAATCCAATTTATTAAAGTTAGGGTTATCCAGGAAAGTAGTGAACACTTTACTCCTGAGCAGGAAACAAAGCACGAATGACAAGTACTTAAAAATATGGGGGAAATTTGCTGAATGGTCAGGAAACTCCTTCGACCGGTTCAGGGCCAATATCCCACTAATCCTGGAATTCCTTCAGGAAGGCCTAGATTTAGGACTATCCCCTAATACCCTTAGGGTCCAGGTATCGGCTCTAGGAGCCCTATATAATACCAAGCTAACAGAACATCCTTGGATAACTAGATTCCTTAAGGCAGCGGATAGGATCAGACCTACGATTAAAAACATGGTAGCTCCATGGAATCTCAATACGGTACTGGTGGGCCTAACCTCTGATCCGTTTTAACCTATGGACACTATCCACATCAAATGGCTTACTGTCAAAACTATTTTCCTGGTGGCAATAACATCTGCCAGAAGAGTCTGTGAGCTACAGACCTTGTCCATCCAAGAGCCGTTTTTCTCAGTGTTCCAGGACAAATTAGTTCTCAAATTAGATCCTGCGTTTCTCCCAAATGTGGTTTCGATCTTCCATAGGTCACAAGACATTGTTCTTCCTTTTTTGTGACAATCCAAAAAATGAACAAGAAATCTCCTACCACACATTAGATGTTCGGAGAGCGGTCCTAAAATACCTGGAAGCTACCAGACAATGGAGAGTAGACAAAAATCTTTTTGTCCAGTTTTCAGGTCCCAATAAGGAGAAAAAAGCGGCAAAAAGTTCCATCTCTAGATGGATAAGACTGGCTATCTCCGAAGCATATAAAGTCCAAGGTAAAGATACCCCTGCTTCCCTAAAAGCACATTCAACAAGAGGCATGGCAGCCTCCTGGGCGGAAAAAGCTTTAGCCTCATTACAATAAATTTGCAGAGCAGCAACCTGGAAAAGAGTTCATGCCTTCACTAAACACTACAAATTAGATATATTTGCCAATGATGACCTAAGATTTGGACGTAAAGTCCTTTCTGCAGTCGTCTCCCCCCCCCCCCCCTAATAGTATCTTTGATATTTTCTCAGGACTTGGTGTCATGGAGACGACTGGGGAAAAGAGTACTACACTCACCGGTAATCCGGTTTCCTGAAAGTCTCCATGACACCACATACATCCCACCCTTTTTTTCTGCTATTATCTATTATCCTTTCATCCTGGGGTTCTTTATTAAAATACACTGGCGATGTAGGGAGGGGGTGGTTTTTAACCTCTCTGTGTTTTTCCTGTGTGGTATATACACATTGTATAATAAGTGGTATATATAATAGTGTATAATAAGTGGTATATACACATTGTATAATAAGTGGTATATATAATAGTGTATAATAAGTGGTATATACACATTGTATAATAAGTGGTATATATATACATAGTTTATAATAAGTGGTATATATACATAGTGTATTATAAGTGGTATCTACACATTGTATAATAAGTGGTATATATACATAGTGTATAATAAGTTGTATATACACATTGTATAATAAGTGGTATATATACACATTGTATAATAAGTGGTATATATACACATTGTATAATAAGTGGTATATATATACATATTAAGGTATAATAAGTGGTATATATACATAGTGTATAATAAGTGGTATAGACACATTGTATAATAAGTAGTATACATACACATTGTATAATAAGTGGTATATATGAATAATGTATAATAAGTGGTATATATGAATAATGTATAATAAGTGGTATACACACATTGTATAATACGTGGTATATACACATTGTATAATAAGTGGTATATACACATTGTATAATAAGTGGTATATACACATTGTATAATAAGTGGTATATATACACATTGTATAATAAGTGGTATATATACACATAGTGTATAATAAGTGGTATATATACATAGTGTATAATAAGTGGTATATATACATAGTGTATTATAAGTGGTATATACACATTGTATAATAAGTGGTATATATACACATTGTATAATAAGTGGTATATATATATACATATTAAGGTATAATAAGTGGTATATGTAATTTAAGGCTGACATGTCAGCCTGCATTTGTGGGAGGGGCGTAGGCGCGCTTAAAAGGAGGCACGCCTCTCCTCATTTGCGTGCGTTTTCGGTGCCTTTCCCGCCATTTACGTCACGCCCTTTGCTGCCGTGCTGCTCATCAGGTAAGTTTTCTGCGAGTTCCCCACCGATGCTCGTCGCTCGTTCCGGCTGCCAGGGTATGTTAAGTGCTACCTTCCTAAACCCCCTCCCCGGCGTACTTCTCCTCCTCTGCCCGGTGCAACCTCTACCCACCTTCTACTCCAGGCGATGCGGCCCGCGCGGGCCACGCTTCCGGGGCCGGCATGCGAAGGTCACGTGGGACGCCGAGCAGCGTCTCCGTTGCCTCGGCAGCGGAGTCGGCGTCCCGGCCTGCGCCACGTGACGGGCTCCCCCTCTTGACTCCGGGCGCCGCCGCGGCTTGTTTCCATTCCTGGTCCGGCCCTGCCACCCAGGGAGTGGGTCCGTCCTGAGCCAGGGCCGCGCCGGGGGGCCGGGGGGGGGGGGGGGGCGCCTCCACTCCACCGCAGCTGCTGGCCGGCGGCATGCGGTTGTTAGTTCAATAGAGATAAAAAAACAACAAAAAAACATTTAAATTATGAACTGCCCCCTGGTCTCAGGCTCCGCTGAGGTCATGCGCAACACCAGGAATGACAGACAGTGTCTGTCATCCTAGTCCCAGTACCATTCTCCTCCCTGGGCACAAATCAAATTATTAAGACGGGTACATATACGTCAAGTTCATTGGCGGGCGTGTTCTGGTCTGCATATTCTCCCCCTCACGTCAACAATTATTTTGCAGACCCCGGGTGCAGCGTCACTCTAGCGGCGCTCGACAGCCAGGTTGCTCTCATTGGTGCCGTCTGATCCCACCATCGCTCTTCTACTTCGCCACATCCATGGATATTTCCAGTAACTGCTTCTCTTCCCACACACTCGCCATGTCTCAGTCCACGCTGCAATACAACTTCAAAACCTTCTTGTCACCCGCGTCCGGGTCACTTCGTAGTCACCGGGTGGTCTCCAGTCACGGCTCAGGTTACGTCCTGTTCATGTCACCTTGTCTGCTTCACCATCATGTCGGTCAATAGCACGCTGTTGCTGTTACATGTCAGGCCTATGCATCGATGGTCGATTCGGCCAGGCTCGCCGCTTGCCATCCGCGGCCTGTTCCGCCAGGCGTTCGCTCCTTCTTCCTCCTTGGCCTGACACTTTCAGATTCACGTGTTGTTGACTTTTCAGCCTGTCACGCCCAGGCTTACGTTCACGTTCCACCGACATGGTGGGTGCCTTCCACGGTTCAGGCTTAAGTTTGTTCAATGTATCATCTGTCGCCTGTCACGTTCAAGCTCACGTCATCTCTCATCTGTTGCCAGTCACGCTTCGAGTAGCTCACATATTGCAATGTATCATCTGTTGCCTGTTACGTTTCAGGCTTACGTTTTCACTCATCATCTGTTGCCTGTTACGTTTCAGGCTTACATTTTTACTCATCATCTGTTGCCTGTTACGTTTCAGGCTTACCTTTTTACTTATCTGTTGCCTGTTATGTTTCAGGCTTAAGTTTCTAATGTGCCATGACTGTTGCCTGTTACGTTTCAGGCTTACGTTTCTAATGTACCACAATTGTTGCCTGTTACTTTTCAGGCTTACGGTTCCAATGTACCACGACTGTTACCTGTTACGTTTCATGCTTACGTTTCTAATTTATCATCTGTTGCCCATTCCGCTTCGGGCTTACGTTCATAGCATTTCATCTGTTACCTGTTACGTGTCAGGATCACGCTGATAATTACTATTTTTGTCGCCTGTCACGTTTTGCAGACTCAAATCCATATTCTTTTGCTACGGTACGATTCCAGGTTTGATGTTCAATTGTTATGTTTTTAAACTCCCTGTCGGAAGTCACGGCCTTGTAGCTCTTACGTCATTTCACGCCTTAGTCTGGCAAGGTCCTCCACAGTAACGCCCGTTCTACAGCACTAGGCACTCGCCCACCCTAGTTTTTCTTTTACCACCAGTCACGGCTCGGGTGTCGCCTTCGTAAATGCGGGGCCTCCAGCTCAGCTATAAATTTTGGTTTGTCACCTCACAGCTGCAGCATGTTCCATATTTCAAACATCGAGGAAGCCCTATCCATTCCCGAGACACCCGCATCCGAGCGGCCCAGCTCCTCATCACTAAGGAGTTGGAAAATTGCTAAATTAATTGCGGAACTCAACAGAAGAGGGATCCAACACCCTGCTTCCGCCCGGAAAGCAGAATTATATAGACTGCTCATGGCTGAACCAGCTGGCCCGGACTTGGAGCAAGTCTCCATGTCCACTTTGCAAGTGTCTCTGACACAGTTACATGCCATGATGAACAACATTGCCTCCTCAGTCTCGGACGTGCAGTCCAGACACCTGGCCGTTGAGTCCCACCAGGGGCTGGCATCCGAACGTTCCGCTTCACCTTTGCCTGTAGCCTCCACTTCAGGGCTCGTTCCCCCAGGTAGGATCCTTGGCGCACCTGAGGTAGCTCCTGCGCACTTCATCCCTAGCGGCATCAAAAAGGATATTTTAGAGGGCAAGGACGTCAATCTGGCGTCCATCCTGATAGCTACCCACGACACGGTAGAGAGCAAACCATAGCTTGCGGCGACATGTCCATCGTCCTCAAAGCTAGGGATCCCCGCCTAAACAGAAAATTAACCATCACAGAGTTCGTCCTCGCGTTTAGTTTATTCAGGGATGTCATCTGCTCTGTCCATCCTGAGAGGCGGGAGGAGTTAGACACATACCTTTACAGGGTCACGGACTTGGGCCACAAGTACGGTGGGCAGGCATTCTACGATTACCATTGCTCTTTTTCAGCCAAAGCCGCCGCCGCCACACTGGTCCAATTCCAGCATATCACAAACTGGGCCGCAATGGACATGGAGCTTTTTTTGCTGGCACTTTGCAGGGCTCAAGGCCCCGGCATGTGCCTCTTGCCAATCGATTGCCCACTCCGCAGATTGGTGCCCCAATGCAGGTCCCTCCACGTCCCAGGGCAGATCCCTTCCCAGCAGCTCCGGGTCCCTTCAGCGGTCTGGCCCAGCCATGGACAAACTAGGGCGGGCGATAGTTTTCCTGGGCAACAGCCAGGTTTGTAATAATTTGAATCAAAATGCTTGTTATTACAACAAATGTAGGGCCCTACACGTTTGTGCAGTCTGCTTCAGGGCTCACCCCCAGATGGCATGTCCTCAAAGGTCCAGGCCAGCCTGATAAAGCGGGGTCAATGTGGTTCTGCTAGCATCCCTGCTGCAGAATCATCATAACCCACAGTTCGTGCAGTTCCTGGTCTCCGGGTTCACCACAGGTTTCCACACAGGCCTGGTAGCTCTCCCACAAGCTTTTTGGGAGGGGCCAAATCTGCTGTCGGCAACCAGGGATCCCGAGCCGGTGGGGACTCTGATCAGGTCAGAATTAGAGAAGAGGTTCCTCATCGGCCCCTTTTCCTTCGTGCCTTTTGATCTCTGGAGGATAAACCCCATTGGTATTGTGTCCAAGCAGTTTACCAATAAAAAACGTCTCATCTATGACTTGTCTGCGCCGCATGTCTCCAGCACACCCAGTCTGAACTCCTTAGTGCCCTCCGAGGAGTTTTCAATGAGTTACACCACCATAGATGAGGCCATCCAGCTGATTCTTCAGGTAGGTCGGGGGGCATGGTTGGCCAAGGCGGACATCGCCGATGCCTTTAAATTGCTGCCCATATTCATCCACAGCTTTGGAGGTTCTATGGCATCAGGTGGCAAGACCAGTATTTCTTTGCCAATCGCCTAAGTTTCGGGTCCAAGAGCAGCCCCTGGCTGTTCGACCAGTTCGCCCAGGCGTTGCATTGGATCCTGGTCAACCACTGCGGTTGCCCTCTGGTCATCCATTGCTTGGATGACTTTCTTCTAATCAAAAGCCCAGACTGCCAGCCGAGCAAGCTTCAGGCTCTGCTTCAGCTGTTTGCCCTGCTCAACGTCCCGGTGGCACCCTCAAAAACAGAAGGCCCCGCGACGGTAATCACCTTCCTGGGCATAATCCTGGACACAGGGAAGATGGAGGCCAGGTTGCCAGCTGAGAAGTTAGCAATGATCAAGGAGGCCATCTCAAAGGCAGCAGGTAGCAGGACGTGCGCCAAGGTGGAGTTGCAGTCCCTGCTAGGCATGCTCAATTTTGCCACCAAAGTCATGCCCCAGGGCAGGGCCTTCATGTCCAGACTCCTTCAGCTACTCCCCTCAGCCCCCGAGCAAGACAGTCTCATCACTTTGGACACCCAAGCCATGACAGATCTGGCCATGTGGAAGGACTTCATGGCCTCTTGGAATGGAGTCTCTTTGTTCGTACCTCAGCTGGGACCAGCATCTGTTTTTTTCGGACGCCGCCGCCTCCGGAGGTTTCGCGGCGATCTGTGGAAACCAATGGTTTGCGGGTCCCTGGCCAGCGGAGCTGTCATCTGCCAGAGCCGCGTTAAAATCGTCCCCCTTGTTGGAATTCTATCCAATTGTAGCGGCGGCCCAGGTTTGGGGCAGCCTGTGAGCCAACTCTTCCGTGGCATTTGTCACTGATAATCAGACAGTGGTGGACATAATCACCAAGGGCAGATCACAGTCACCCCAGATCATGTCTTTTGTCCGCAGGTTGGTCTGGCTATCGCTGGAATACAACTTCCATGTGGCATGCAGGCACATTCAAGGAGTTCATAATGTGGCCGCAGATGCCTTGTGCCGCTTTAATTTTAAAACTTTCTTTCAGGTCATGCCAGAGGCAGACCGTGTGGGGCTACCTCCTTCGATGTATCAAAATCTGCTGATGGATTAAACCTTTTCATTGATTCAGCAAAGTCTTTGATGCAGAAGTCTTTATCTTATAACACTGCCAGGAACTACAGGACCGCCTGGAACACCTTCAACAGGTTCATGGGCCAGCATCCGAGACAAGACACTGATAAGACCACTTACATCACAGCTTTCATAGCCTACTGTCATATTGATCTCAAGCTATCCTTCAATACCATTAAATTGTATTTGGCCGGAGTCCAACATTTCTCCATGTTGGAAGACCCCGAAAGTAGGTCGGTTTTCCTATCCCAAGCAGTCAGGGCAACACTCAGGGGTGTTCAGAAAAGTGGTCACGCAGCCATCCCGAGCAGGCAGCCTGTGTCAGGGGAATTATTTAGAAAGCTTTCAACCTCCCTAGATGGTCTTCCTTTTGGGCTCCTTTCCAGCACGGTCATCAAGGCGGCAATGTACCTTAGTTTCTACGGGTTCTTTAGACCCGGCGAATTCACCCACAGTTCAGCCAGGGCCAAGGGTTTAACCAGGGGTCAGCTGTCATGGCACGACCATTTCGCCTTACACCTCCTCACTTCCAAAACCACGCAGGTGGGTCCACCAGTGGAGGTGAAGTTCTACCAGTCTGCCAACGCTTGGTGCCCGGTCCAGGTACTCAGGAGTTTGCTGGCAGCTCTGGGGGACGCAGCCCCGGATAGCCCGTTGCTCCCGTTCCAGGCCTTGGCCCTCACGACCACGCAGTTCATCACACACGTTCGCACCCTGGCATCGGGGTTGGGTTTCGACCCCAAGGCCATTTCGGGGCACTCCTTCCGTATTGGAGCAGCATCCGCGGCTTCAAAGCATAACGTCCCCGGCCACGTCATCCGTAAAATGGGTCGCTGGCGCTCCTCTTGCTTCACACGCTACATACTGAACCCTCAAGCCGAAATATCCCAGGCGTTTCACAGTTTGGTACTGTAATTGGCCGCTGCAATAAAGGTTTTTCTCTCCCTACTCGTGTGTGTTTTTGCCCCCTTTTAGGCCTACCCACGGCATGGCTAAGGGCACCCCTCCAGCCATATTAGTTAGGCAGGTAGTTTTCTCTCTGATAGGTCCCGGCACTTCGTGGTGCCAGCTCTCGGCCGTAGCCATGACCACAAATATACATAGTGTATAATAAGTGGTATATACACATTGTATAATAAGTAGTATACATACACATTGTATAATAAGTGGTGTATATGAATAATGTATAATAAGTGGTATATATGAATAATGTATAATAAGTGGTATACACACATTGTATAATACGTGGTATATACATATTGTATAATAAGTGGTATATATGAAAAATGTATAATAAGTGGTATATACACATTGTATAAGTGGTATATATAATAGTGTATAATAAGTAGTATATACACATTGTATAATAAGTGGTATATATATATATATATATTTATTATACAATGTGTATATACCACTTATTATACACTATATATATATATATATACCACTTATTATACAATGTGTATGTATACTACATATTATATAATGTGTATATACCACTTATTATACCACTTATTATACACTATGTATATATACCACTTATTATACCTTAATATATATATATTTCATAATGTGACCAAACACACGAGTTGGTTTCATGAAAACATCTTCTCATCCCCCTGAGCCAGAACAAGACAGCGCTTTATTCAAGTTACATATATATATATATATATATATATATATACCACTTATTATACAATGTGTATATACCACTTATTATACACTATGTATATATACCACTTATTATACCTTAATATGTATATATATATATATATATATACCACTTATTATACAATGTGTATATACCACTTATTATACACTATGTATATACCACTTATTATACCTTAATATATATATATATATATATATATATATATACCACTTATTATACAATGTGTATATACCACTTATTATACACTATGTATATACCACTTATTATACCTTAATATGTATATATATATATATATATACCACTTATTATACAATGTGTATATACCACTTATTATACACTATGTATATATACCACTTATTATACCTTAATATGTATATATATATATATATACCACTTATTATACAATGTGTATATACCACTTATTATACACTATGTATATACCACTTATTATACCTTAATATATATATATATATATATATATATATACCACTTATTATACAATGTGTATATACCACTTATTATACACTATGTATATACCACTTATTATACCTTAATATGTATATATATACCACTTATTATACAATGTGTATATACCACTTATTATACACTATGTATATATACCACTTATTATACCTTAATATGTATATATGTGATATATATACATATTAAGGTATAATAAGTGGTATATATACATAGTGTATAATAAGTGGCATATACACATTATATAATATGTAGTATACATACACATTGTATAATAAGTGGTATATATATATATATATATATATATATATATATATATATAGTGTATAATAAGTGGTATATACACATTGTATAATAAGTGGTATATATATACATATTAAGGTATAATAAGTGGTATATACATAGTGTATAATAAGTGGTATATACACATTGTATATTACGTGGTATATACACATTGTATAATACGTGGTATACATACATAGTGTATGATATGTACATTGTAAGATAAATGGCAGAGCCTGGGCAGGCTGCAGCTCTCGAGTAGGTGCCTTCTGGCCAGTACTTCACTACACCATCAGCAGCAGGAGGAATATCAAAGCTCCTCTACAAAAGCGCCTGGATCCAAGCAGTGTGTTCCAAGATTAGTAAACGGGGCTTTTATTGCTTGAGCCAGAAGCATGTAGAGAGGGAGTGCCCGCAGCAATCCCTGGCTGCTTTCCCAGTCATGGGCACCGGGTGGTAGAGCTTGTCCACGGTCGCCTCAGCAAGCAAAGGGTGCTTGGACCGAGGCGCAGCAGTGAGGAGGCACGGCCGTGACGTCACTGGGCTGGCAGAGCGGCTGCATACCTCTTCACACTGAGCGCAGGGAGAGCTGGTGCAGAAGCAGCTGCGGTAAGTGACTGGCTCCGGTGAGTGCTCCTGGGAGTAGCACTGGAGGTGTGGAAGGTATTGCAGTCCTGCATGCACTCATCACCTATTCATAAAGCGGAGGAGATAACTGTAGATAATTGTTCCTACTCTTCAGTTAGAAACTTTTCCTGTTGTGCTGTGCATGAGGCCGCAGACTCCTACCAGTGGCAGCAGGGCCCCCTGTTCCCCCTCAGCACCTAACGGGGTCCCCGTTCCCCCTCCCCTCTAGGGGGTCGCCCACGATAATTTGGACTGGGGCCTCAGTCTGGCTGTTAGGCTCTTTGAGTTGGAGGAGTTCATGAAACTTTTGACTGAGAAAAGTGCATTGGAGACTTCTGCATTATTCTCCTCTCCAGTACTGCAATGGCAGGACTGAATTCTCCTCGCTGGTACTGTTATCATGCAATTCATATCTTCTTTGTGTGGTGCCAAATCAATTAGAAGTGTGAGCGCTCCATACTGCTTTCATAATGTGACCAGACACACGAGTTGGTTTCATGAAAACATCTTCTCATCCCCTGAGCCAGAACAAGACAGCGCTTTATTCAAGTTACATTCACTTAAAGGGGTTCTGCACTTTCAATTAACTGATGATCTATCCTCTGGATAGATCATCAGCTTCTGATCGGCGGGGGTCCGGCACCCGGGACCCCCGCCAATCAGCTATTTGAGAAGGCAGCGGCGCTCCAGCAGCGCCGCGGCCTTCTCACTGTTTACCGCCGGGCCGCCCGCCCACTGACCTCACGACTTGTATCAACTAGAGTGGGCGCGGCTAAGCTCCATTCAAGTGAACAGAGCTTAGCCGCGCCCACTCTAGTTGATACATGTCGTGACGTCAGTGGGCGGGCGGCCCGGCGGTAAACAGTGAGAAGGCCGCGGCGCTGCTGGAGCGCCGCTGCCTTCTCAAACAGCTGATCGGCGGGGGTCCCGGGTGTCGGACCCCCGCCGATCAGAAGCTGATGATCTATCCAGAGGATAGATCATCAGTTAATTGAAAGTGCAGAACCCCTTTAAATCGCAGACATGACATCACAAAAGGGGTGTTCCTTAAGAAAAGACTATTGGCTCCTTATCTTGATGGGAGTGGTTTCAGCAACTTCAAATCTGATTTCATAGGTAGATTTGAAAATGGCAACCTAACTCCCCTCCCCCAGTGACCTTAATGGGGTTGTCCGAGTTATGAAAAAAAAAATAGCACTGAAAATCTGATGGGCTGCGATATATAGCTAAGGGCTCTTTCACACTTGCGTTCTTTTCTTCCGGCATAGAGTTCCGTCGTCGGGGCTCTATGCCGGAAGAATCCTGATCAGTTTTATCCTAATGCATTCTGAATGGAGTAAATTCCCTTCAGGATGCATCAGGATGTCTTCAGTTCAGGACCGGAACGTTTTTTCGGCCAGAGAAAATACTGCAGCATGCTGCGCTTTTTGCTCCGGCCAAAAATCCTGAACACTTGCCGCAAGGCCGGATCCAGAATTAATGCCCATTGAAAGGCATTAATCCGGATCCGGCCTTAAGCTAAACGTCGTTTCGGCACATTGCCGGATCCGACGTTTAGCTTTTTTAGAGAGTGGTTACCATGGCTGCCGGGACGCTAAAGTCCTGGCAGCCATGGTAAAGTGTAGTGGGGAGCGGAGGAGCAGTATACTTACCGTCCGTGCGGCTCCCGGGGCGCTCCAGAGTGACGTCAGGGCGCCCCACGCGCATGGATGACGTGATCGCATGGCATGTCATCCATGCGCATGGGGCAATATGACGTCATTCTGGAGCGCCCCGGGAGCCGCACAGGCGGTAAGTATACTGCTCCCCCGCTCCCCACTACTACTATGGCAACCAGGACTTTAATAGCGTCCTGGCTGCCATAGTAACACTGAACGCATTTTGAAGACGGATCCGTCTTCAAATGCTTTCAGTTCACTTGCGTTTTTTCCGGATCCGGCGTGTAATTCCGGCAAATGGAGTACACGCTGGATCCGGACAACGCAAGTGTGAAAGAGCCCTAAGCTAAGCAAGTTTTATGCAAAAAAATTATAATATATATTTCCTCATTTCCCTGGTTCTTTTCTTGCCCTTTGTTTACATGCAATAAAAACAATCTCTGCCCCTCCCCCTGCACTTCTAAGGGAGTGAATACAAGAGCTGCCCTGAGTGACATGTCTGCCTGCTGGGAGACTCTGCAGCATGTTGTATGTGTAGGACTACAAGTCCCAGCTGTATAATGACACTGCTAAGGGAGTGAATACAAGAGCTTCCCTGAGTGACATGTCTGCCTGCTGGGAGACTCTGCAGCATGTTGTATGTGTGGTTCTGCAAGTCCCAGCTGTATAATGACACTGCTAAGGGAGTGAATACAAGAGCTGCCCTGAGTGACATGTCTGCCTGCTGGGAGAGTCTGCAGCATGTTGTATGTGTAGGACTACAAGTCCTAGCTGTATAATGACACTGCTAAGGGAGTGGATACAAGAGCTGCCCTGAGTGCTGGGAGAATCAACAGCAACTTGTAAGTATAGAACTACAAGTCCCAGCTGTATAATGACACTGCTAATACACACAGGATCTTCCCCCTACCTTCTTGTGCAATGCTCTCTCTAGTCTGTCAGCTCCTGTGCCCAGAATTTTCACTGCTGCAGCTACCCAGTCTGTGCAGCTGAAGGGGTTAATAATCCTAGGGGACAGCAGACGGCAGTGAAGGGGGGTGGTGGCCAGCACAGTGACATCTCTTTACAGGCTTGTAAACTAACTTTATCAGAACAGAGAGAGAAGCTGACATCACAGGTCATGTGACCCTCAGTGAAATCTGAGAAACCAGCAACTGGAGATAAAGTGAGTTAATTGGAAAGCTGTTAAATTTGCCAAGTTAGGAACTAAGAAAGAACAAAAAAAACTCGGACAACCCCTTTAAGACAAAGAAATGCACAAGAGGATCATACATCTGGTTTACTGCCATCTAGTGGACGAAAATGTGTACTACAGAATGTTCACTTTATATAGAGAGAGAAATAAAATGTATCTCTCACAAATCCTTCCTTTTGCGGGAAATAGACCATGGGTGAACAGGCATAGTGAGGTACTCTCCCAACACCCTAAACAGCAAAGAGCTGGACTTCCCTTATTGCTTCACCAGGTCCCTTCAACTCCCTTTCAGGTTTGCCTTCACCTTGTCCTATTTACCCCGCAACCATCAGCAAGGTTTTATTTCCTTCAGGATGGAATAATCGTTGTCTTTTAAAAGGACACAGCACATATGCAGTACATAGTGTGGGCATGGATGTATTAAACATTTTAAAAAATATCTTTTTTTCCTAAAATCGAGAACTATATAACAGCCTGTTAAAGCCAAATGCTAAAAACACTGTAGTCACTGAACCAGTTCCCAAAACATTGTTCTGGCCATGATGTGATTAATTTCAGATTTTTTCTCGTCAGTTCATTTGATAGAGTCCATCAGTTTCTTCAGATCCTTGGCGATCCTTCCATCAGGGGCAGTGTTGTCCGGAATATAGATGCAGCAGGAACTTCCAATGATCTTTTGGACCCCTTATTTTTCTGCTGTCAAGGACCAATTCTGTAGAGTCATCACCGAAAAAGAGCTCAGTTGTTCCACCATTCCCTTCGCAGCATCACAGGTGTAATTCACAAATCTCTGTTGATGACAATCTACATATTTTTTTTTTTATTACTACTGATCATAGGAATTAATTACTCAAATCCTGCAGCTATCTGACTTTTAGCTTAAAATTCATTAGAAACTCTTCTACAGACACCAATGTATCCATATATTCATGTGAGTCAAAGGATGTAGGGAGTGACCTCCTTAGGCTACTTTCACACTTGTGAGTTCCGTTTGAAGGCTCTCACAAGCGGCCCCGAACGGATCCGTCCAGCCCTAATGCATTCTGAGTGGATGCGGATCCGCTCAGAATGCATCAGTCTGGCACCGTTTGTCCTCCGCTCCGCTCAAAAGGCGGACACCTGAACGCTGCTTGCAGCGTTTGGGTGTCCGCCTGGCTGTGCGGAGGCAAACGGATCCGTCCAGACTTACAATGTAAGTCAATGGGGACGGATCAGTTTGAAGTTGACATAGTATGGCTCAATTTTCAAACGGATCCGTCCCCCATTGACTTTCAATGTAAAGTCAAAACGGATCCGTTTGCATTATCATAAAAAAAAAAAAGCGTTTGCATTATAGGTGCGGATCCGTCTGTGCAGATACCAGACGGATCCGCACCGAACGCAAGTGTGAAAGTAGCCTTAGTCGTTACCGGACATTGTTTTGCTCACTGATTTGATCTCGCTCAGGAGGTTACAATAGAACAAATGGCATCAGTACTTGATCAGGGTAAATTGGCCACCTCATTCTACCTGCATCCTAGGACGGAGTTTCAAATCTCCACACAATCAACTAATAATTTTGGTTGATAAACCAACTGTCAGGAACTATCAGAGTCACTACTTGTCTTATTCAGCTGAATTATGTAAGAACAATATCCTGGAAGGAAAATACTAAAGAGCTTTCCTGTATAAAATCCTGTCTCTAAGGCCAGTTTGTCTTCATATTTTTTAATTAGCCAAATATTTTATGCAAATTATAGGTAAGGGTGTAGGAGCCACAGATGCAACAGAACTTTAAAAGGGTTCTGCAGTTTGTTTAAACTGATGAGCTATCCTCTGGATAGATCATCAGCATCTGCTAGGCGGGGGTCTGACACCTGGGACCCTCGCCGATCAGCTGTTTGAGAAGGTAGCAGTGCAGTTACTTTTTACCGCAGGCCCAGTGACGTCATGATTCTCATCTTCTTTGTGTGGTCCTAATCAATTAGAAGTATGAGCGCTCCATACTGCTTTCATAATGTGACCAGACACACAAGTTGGTTTCATGAAAGCATCTTCTCACCCCCCTGAGCCAGAACAAGAGAGATCTTTATTCAAGTTACATTCACTTAAATAGCAGACATGCCATCACAAAAGGGGTGTTCCTTAAGAAAAGACTATTGGATCCTTAACTTGATGGTGTCACCACCAGATCTTTGAGAAATTCTGACCCTGACTCCCTCCGTATTAAGTGTAGGGAGCCGGTGGTCGTGTCCCCTACTATTATAGGGTGTTCAGGTGTCATACAGTTGAGGAACGAGGGTATGCAATTTTCTACCATTGAGATTTTTGCATAGGCTGAGCAGTAAGGGAGAGAGCTAGGGCTGTTACCGTGTTTACTGACCATAAGAATCTGGACTACTTGGAGTCAGCCAAGCGTCTGAACCCGAGACAGGCCAGATGGTCTTTGTTCTTTTCAAGGTTTAATTTTGTTGTCACGTTCCGCCCTGGGGTTAAGAATGTGAAGGTGGATGCCCTTGTTTTCCGGGAGGGGGAACTTTGAAGACCCGGGTCCCATTTTGGCTGAAGGGGTGGTTGTGTCTGCCCTGTATCCTGAATTGGAGGCAGAGGTTCAGGCAGCCCAGGCAGAGGCTCCTGATCTTTGTCCTCTTGGGAGGTTGTTTGTGCCTCTCACTTTACGACACAAGGTTTTTAAGGAGCACCACGATACTGTCCTTGCTGGGCACCCGGGGGGTAGAGCCACAGTGGATCTCATTGCTCAGAGATTCTGGTGGCCGGCTCTTCGTAAGTCGGTTGAGGGTTTTGTGGCAGCCTGCGAGACCTGCGCTCGTGCCAAAGTCTCTCATTCACGGCCATCAGGTCCTCTCCTTCCGTTACCCATTCCTTCCCGTCCTTGGACACATCTGTCCATGGATTTCATTACAGACCTGCCACGTTCCTCGGGGAAGACTGTGATTCTGGTGGTGGTGGACGGTTTTAGCAAAATGGCGCATTTTGTTCCTTTTCCTGGTTTGCCCAATGCTAAAACACTGGCGCAGGCATTTATTGATCACATTGTCAAACTGCATGGTATCCCTTCAGACATAGTCTCTGATAGGGGCACGCAGTTTGTTTCCAGATTCTGGAAGGCCTTCTCTTCTCGCTTGGGGTTTCGGTTGTCATTCTCTTCTGCTTTCCACCCGCAGTCGAATGGCCAGACAGAGCGCGTCAATCAGAATCTGGAGACATATCTGCGTTGTTTTGTGGCGGAGAATCAGGAGGATTGGTGTTCTTTTCTCTCCCTTGCTGAGTTTGCTTTAAATAACCGTCGTCAGGAGTCCTCTGATAGGTCACCATTTTTTGGTGCATATGGATTTCATCCGCAGTTTGGGACATTCTCTGGAGAGGGGGCTTCTGGTTTACCTGATGATGAGAGATTCTCCTCGTCTTTGTCATCTATTGGCAAAAGATTTAGGATAATCTAAAGAGCATGAGTGAGAGATATAAGCGTGTGGCGGATAAGAGACGTGTGCCTGGTCCGGACCTGAATATTGGTGATCTGGTATGGTTGTCTACTAAGAATATCAAATTGAAGGTTCCTTCCTGGAAGTTGGGTCCAAAGTTTATTGGGCCTTGCAAAATCTTGTCCGTCATCAATCCCGTTGCCTACCGTCTTGATCTTCCTCAGACTTGAAAGATCCATAATGTTTTTCACAAGTCCCTATTAAAACCTTATGTCCAACCCACTGTACCCTCCTCTTTGCCTCCTCCTCCGATTGTGGTTGATAGTAATCTTGAATTTCAGGTCTCTAGGATTGTGCACTCTCGTATTGTCCGTGGTTCTCTTCAGTACCTCGTTTATTGGGAGGGTTATGGTCCTGAGGAGAAGATGTGGGTTCCAGTGGCGGACATTAAGGCCACTCGTCTTTTCAGGGCATTCCATAGGTCCCATCCTGAGAAGGTGGGCTCTGAGTGTCCGGAGTCCACTCGTAGAGGGAGGGGTACTGTCACCACCAGATCTTTGAGAAGTTCTGTTAGATGTTCTTTAGTACCTTCTGCATGATCTTCTTTTGTTTTGCTTTCATTTTGACATTTCTCCTCCCTCTCCGAGCTGTCATCTATTAGCAGTGATTGCCTCCCTATATATCTTCTCCCCATACTGCCTTACCTTGCGGTTTATACAACTTCCTGGAGTGTGCTGATGCTAGAAGCTGTTACTGCTGCATCCACAAGATGTCTGTTTCTTTATTTATGTTTTCCTGTGGGATTGATCCTAGGTGACCCTCACTCCCTCCATATTAAGTGTAGGGAGCTGGTGGTCGTGTCCCCTCACTATTATAGGGTGTTCAGGTGTCATACAGTCGAGGAACGAGGGTATGCAATTTTCTACCATTGAGATTTTTGCATAGGCTGAGCAATAAGGGAGAGAGCTAGGGCTGTTACAGGGCTAACCCTTTTGTTCCTTACTTTTGGATCAAGTCAGTCGGATCTTCATTTGTGTCTTCTAGTTTTCTGTAACACCATCCGTGACAGATGGGAGTGGTTTCAGAAACTTCAACTCTGATTTCATAGGTAGATTTGAAAATGGCAACCTAACTCCCCCTCTCCCAGTGACCTTAAGACAAAGAAATGCACACGAGGATTATACATCTAGTTTTCTGCCATCTAGTAGACAAAAATGTCTACTGTACAGAATGTTCACATTATATCTATCTATCTATCTATCTATATATATATATATATATATATATATATATATATATATACACACATATATAGAGAGAGAGAGAGAGAGAGAAATAAAACCTATCTCTCACAGAACCAGAATGCCAGGGCTGAATTCTCCTCTCCAGTACCAGAATAGCAGGACGGAATTCTCTCTCAGGTACTGGAATGCCAGGGATAAATTCTCTTCTCTGGTATAGGAATGCCAGGGATGAATTCTACTCCCCGATACTGGAATGCCAGGGATGAATTCTCTTGTCCAGTGCCAGGAATGGCAAGGCTGAATTCCCTCTCAGGTACTGGAATACAAGGAGACCAGCTAAAGAAAACACTGTGGAGCCTCATTTAACCACCTCAGCCCCGCTAGGTGAAACCCCCTTCATGACCAGAGCACTTTTTACACTTCGGCACTACACTCCTTTCACCGTTTATCGCTCGGTCATGCAACTTACCACCCAAATGAATTTTACCTCCTTTTCTTCTCACTAATGGAGCTTTCATTTGGTGGTATTTTATTGCTGCTGACATTTTTACTTTTTTTGTTATTAATCAAAATGTAACGATTTTTTTGCAAAAAAATGACATTTTTCACTTTCAGCTGTAAAATTTTGCCAAAAAAACGACATCCATATATAAATTTTTCGCCAAATTTATTGTTCTACATGTCTTTGAAAAAAAAAAAATGTTTGGGCAAAAAAAAAAAAAAATGGTTTGGGTAAAAGTTATAGCATTTACAAACTATGGTACAAAAATGTGAATTTCCGCTTTTTGAAGCAGCTCTGACTTTCTGAGCACCTGTCATGATTCCTGAGGTTCTACAATGCCCAAACAGTAGAAAAACCCCACAAATGACCCCATTTCGGAAAGTAGACACCCTAAGGTATTCGCTGATGGGCATAGTGAGTTCATAGAACTTTTTATTTTTTGTCACAAGTTAGCGGAAAATGATTTTTTATTTTATTTTTTTTCTTACAAAGTCTCATATTCCACTAACTTGCGACAAAAAATAAAAAAATCTAGGAACTCACCATGCCCCTCACAGAATACCTTGGGGTGTCTTCTTTCTAAAATGGGGTCACTTGTGGGGTAGTTATACTGCCCTGGCAATTTAGGGGCCCAAATGTGTGAGAAGAACTTTGCAATGAAAATGTGTAAAAAATGAACGGTGAAATCCGAAAGGTGCACTTTGGAATATGTGCCCCTTTGCCCACCTTGGCATCAAAAAAGTGTCACACATCTGGTATCGCCGTACTCAGGAGAAGTTGGGGAATGTGTTTTGGGGTGTCATTTTACATATACCCATGCTGGGTGAGAGAAATATCTTGGCAAAAGACAACTTTTCCAATTTTTTTATACAAAGTTGGCATTTGACCAAGATATTTTTCTCACCCAGCATGGGTATATGTAAAATGACACCCCAAAACACATTCCCCAACTTCTCCTGAGTACGGCAATACCAGATGTGTCACACTTTTTTGCTGCCAAGGTGGGCAAAGGGGCACATATTCCAAAGTGCACCTTTCGGATTTTGCAGGCCATTTTTTACACATTTTGATTGCAAGGTACTTCTCACACATTTGGGCCCCTAAATTGCCAGGGCAGTATAACTACGCCACAAGTGACCCCATTTTGGAAAGAAGACACCCCAAGGTATTCCGTGAAAGGCACTGCGAGTTCCTAGAATTTTTTTTTTTGTCACAAGTTAGCGGAAAATGATGATTTTTTTTTTCTCTTTTTTCCTTACAAAGTCTCATATTCCACTAACTTGCGACAAAAAATAAAAAATTCTAGGAACTCGCCATGCCCCTCACGGAATACCTTGGGGTGTCTTCTTTCCAAAATGGGGTCACTTGTGGGGTAGTTATACTGCCCTGGCAATTTAGGGGCCCAAATGTGTGAGAAGTACTTTGCAATCAAAATGTGTAAAAAATGGCCTGCAAAATCCGAAAGGTGCACTTTGGAATATGTGCCCCTTTACCCACCTTGTCTGCAAAAAAGTGTCACACATCTGGTATCGCTGTACTGAGGAGAAGTTGGGGAATGTGTTTTGGGGTGTCATTTTACATATACCCATGCTGGGTGAGAGAAATATCCTGGCAAAAGACAACTTTTCCAATTTTTTTTATACAAAGTTGGCATTTGATCAAGATGTTTATCTCACCCAGCATGGGTATATGTAAAATGACACCCCAAAACACATTGCCCAACTTCTCCTGAGCACGGCGATACCAGATGTGTGACACTTTTTTGCAGCCTAGATGCGCAAAGGGGCCCAAATTCCTTTTAGGAGGGCATTTTTAGACATTTGGATCCCAGACTTCTTCTCATGCTTTAGGGCCCCTAAAAAGCCAGGGCAGTATAAATACCCCACATGTGACCTCACTTTGGAAAGAAGACACCCCAAGGTATCCAATGAGGGGCCTGGCAAGTTCATAGAGGTAATGAGGTAATGAGGTAATGAGTCATACAGGTAATGAGATTTTTTTTTCCGTTCAGCCTCTGGGCTGAAAGAAAAAAATGAACGGCACAGATTTCTTCATTCGCATCGATCAATGTGGATGAAAAAATCTCTGCCAAAAAAAAAAATGGAGGGGAAAGGCGTCTGCCAGGACATAGGAGCTCCGCCCTACATCCATACCCACTTAGCTCGTATGCCCTGGCAAACCAGATTTCTCCATTCACATCAATCGATGTGGATGAATAAATCATTGCCGGGATTTTTTTTTATTTTTTTATATATATATACAAAGTGTTTGCCAAAGCATAGGAACGCCGCCTCCTCCTCAGCTCGTATGCCTTGGCAAACGTATCTGTCACTGCAGAGGAGAAAATCCCGTCTTGCAGCGCCGCATACACCGACTTGCGTGTAATCTGACAGCAGCGCAATGCTTCTGTCAGAATGCACATCGGTGCTGCAGCTAGTCAATCGGTTGGTCCACCTGGAAGGTAAAAAAAGAAAAAAAAAAAAAAAAGAAAAAACCAGGCCGCAACGCAATAATCTTATTAACTTTGCAACAGAACATATAAACTTTAACTTTTTTAACTGAACATTAACCTTTTTGCTTACTGGTGTGTTTTTTTTTGTTTTTTTTTTACCTTTATAGAACAAACCTCTCCTTCCCCATGGGTCAATGTGCAAAGCGCAAATCGCTCAAAGATGTGGCGAAGTGCGTTATGCACTTTGTCCCATGTGAAAGGAGACGTTTGCAGCAGCAGTGAGTGAATGGGCCCTAATAGCCCTGTGTGCCTGTCCTGGTGAGATGATCCCTATGCTAATAGTGTACCTGTGAGTGGTACTTCTGGAAACACTCTCCAAAGCATAGGGCAGGGTGGTCCGGACAGTCAGGACAGAAATAGCGGGTGTCACGCCTTATTCCACTCCTGCTACAGACACGACATCTTTTTCGGGGTGACTGTTGGGTTGAGGTACCAGGAATGACATTGGGGTAATGTCGCTCGTGTAGACGGCTAACTACACTGGTGGTTGGGGCCACGGAACCTCCTGGATACAGGAGGTTCTCGATGATCTCTTCCTGAAATTTGAGGAAGGATCCAGTTCTCCCAGCCTTACTGTAGAGAACAAAACTATTGTACAGAGCCAATTGAATTAAATATACAGACACCTTCTTATACCAGCGTCTGGTGCGTCGGGAAACTAAATACGGAGACAACATCTGGTCATTGAAGTCCACCCCTCCCATGAGAAAATTATAGTCGTGGACTGAGAGGGGCTTTTCAATGACACGGGTTGCTCGCTCAATTTGTATTGTCGTGTCTGCGTGAATGGAGGAGAGCATGTAAACGTCACGCTTGTCTCTCCATTTCACAGCGAGCAGTTCTTCGTTACACAGTGCGGCCCTCTGCCCCCTTGCAAGACGGGTGGTAACGAGCCGTTGGGGGAAGCCCGCGTGACTAGTTCGCTCGGTACCACAAGCGCCAATCCGTTCTAGAAACAAATGCCTAAAGAGGGCCACACTTGTGTAAAAATTGTCCACATAAAGATGGTACCCCTTGCCGAATAAGGGTGACACCAAGTCCCAAACTGTCTTCCCACTGCTCCCCAGGTAGTCAGGGCAACCGACCGGCTCCAGGGTCTGATCTTTTCCCTCATAGACACAAAATTTGTGGGTATAGCCTGTGGCCCTTTCATAGAGCTTATACAATTTGACCCCATACCGGGCGCGCTTGCTTGGGATGTATTGTTTGAAGCTAAGGCGCCCGGTAAAATGTATCAGGGACTCGTCTATGCAGATGTTTTGCTCTGGGGTATAAATATCTGCAAATTTCTGGTTGAAATGGTCTATGAGGGGCCGAATTTTGTGGAGCCGGTCAAAAGCAGGGTGGCCCCTGGGACGGGAGGCGGTGTTGTCACTAAAGTGCAGGAACCGCAGGATGGCCTCAAAACGTGCCCTGGACATAGCAGCAGAGAAGATAAATTGTGTGGCATACCTGTTTGTTTCGGCCACAACTATGTCTAAAAGCTCCGCAGTCAAGAACAGCTCAAAAAATCTCAGGGCCGAACCGATCTGAGCTGTCTCAACCCGAACTCCAGACTGGGCAGTGAAAGGGAAAACTACAGGTGCGGCTGAAGTTGGGGACTGCCAATCAGGGTTTGCCAGCACCTCTGGGATTCTAGGGGCTCTACGGGCACGTCTTTGTGGTGGCTGCGACGGGGTCACTACTGCACGTGCCACCGTACCAGCTTCAACTGCCCTTCTGGTGCTCGCTACTTCACCAGGTTGTACGGCAGTGCTGGTACTAGGTCCAGGGAGGGCTGGGCTGCTGGTGTATGCCTCACCACGTAATCCGACAGCACCAGCCCCACTCTGCTGCTCTTGAAGCGGATCCTGCGCAACCTGCGGTCTAGCGACACGGGGCCGGGTACGCCTGGTGGTATCAGGGACCTCAGCCTCCTCGTCCGAACTTTGGGTCAGAGAGCCACTGCTTTCTACAGGTTCGTATTCTGACCCGCTGGATTCATCAGATGAGGGTTCCCACTCCTCATCCGACTGGGTCAGAAGCCTGTAGGCCTCTTCAGAGGAATACCCCCTGTTAGACATGTGGGCAACTAAATTTAGGGGTATTCCCTGAGACTACCCAAGAAAAAAAAAGCAAGCCTGTCTTACAAAGGGGAGGCTAGCGAAGTACCGGAGGCCGCTGCGGTTGATAAAAAATATCAAAACTGATTTTTTTATCGCCGCAATGCGTGTAAAGTGAATGTGCAGTGATCAAAAAACTGCGGTGGGGCGGGTGTGGGCGAACGCAAGTGTGGGCGACCGATCAGGCCTGATCGGGCAAACACTGCGTTTTGGGTGGAGGGCGAACTAAAGTGACACTAGTACTATTATAGATCTGACCGTGATCAGTTTTGATCACTTCCAGATACTATAAAAGTACAAATGCTGATTAGCGATACGCTAATCAGCGAATAACGGACTGCGGTGCGGTGGGCTGGGCGCTAACTGATCGCTAACTACCTAACCAAGGGACCTAAACTATACCTAAAACCTAACGGTCAATAACAGTGAAAAAAAAAAGTGACAGTTTGCACTGATCACTTTTTTCTTTTCACTTGTGATTGACAGGGGTGATCAAAGGGTTAATTGGGGTTCAGGGGGGTGATCAGGGGCTAAAGTGTAGTGTTTGGTGTACTCACTGTGAAGCCTGCTCCTCTGCTGGATCCAACCGACGAAAAGAACCAGCAGAGGAGCAGGCAGCCATATAACAGATCATATTTACAAATATGATCTGCTATCTGGCACTTTGATTGGCTTTTTTAAAAATCAGCAACCTGCCAGCCACGATCATTGGCTGGCAGGTTGCTGGCGAAATACTTCTCGACGAAATGCCGGCGCGAACTGCGCACGCGCAGTCGCATACTCGCGTCATCTCGCGTCTCGCGAGATGACGCGTATATGCTTGACTGTGTGCAGCGCTGGAATGCAAGGGATGAATTATCTCTTGTATTCGAATGCCAGGGATGAATTCTCCTCTTTTGGTACCAGAATGCCAGGGATGAATTCTTCTCTAAAATACTGAAATGCCAGGGACGAATTCTTCTTTCTGGTAATGGAATGCCAGGTAAGAATTCTCTCTCAGGTACTGGAATGCCAGGGATGAATTATCCTCTCAGGTACTGGACTGCCTGGGATGAATTCTTCTCTCGGGTATTGGAATCCCCAAATGAATTTTGTTCTCTGGTACTAGAGTGCCAGAGATGGAACTTTCCCTTTGGTACTGGAATACTAGTGATACTTTTTCCTTTCCAGTACTGGCATGTTAGTTATACATTCTCCTCTCTGGTAATGGAATACCAAGGTTGAATTCTGTCTCAGGTACTGGAATGCTAGGCCTGAATTCTGTCTCTGTTACTGAAATGCTAATGATAAATTATCCTCTATGGTAATGGAATGCTAGGGGTAAATTCTCTTTCAGGTACTGGAATGCCAGTGATGGGTCATTCACTTTGGTACTGGAATCCCAGGGATGAATTCTCTCTCGGGTACTGAAATGCCAGGGATGAGTCATTCTCTTCTATACTAGAATGTCAGGGATGGAGAATTCTCACTGGTACTGGAATGCCATGGATGAATTCTCTCTAAGGTACTGGAATGCCAGCGATGGATCATTCACTTTGGTACTGAAATCCCCAGGATGAATTCTCTCTCAGGTACTGGAATGCCAAGGATTATTTTTTCTCTTCTGTACTAGAATGCCATGTATGGATCAGTCTCTCTGTTACTGGAATGCCAGGGATGAATTCTACTCTCAAGTATTGAAATACCAGGTATGAATTCTCTTTCAGTTACTGGAATGGCAGGGATAAATTCTCACTCAGGTACTGGAATACCAGGGATGAATTCTGTCTCTGGTACTGGAGTACTAATGATAAATTATCCTCTCTGGTAATGGAATGCTAGGGATGAATTCTCTCTCAGGTACTGGAATGCCAGGGACAATTTTTTCTCTTCTGTACTAGAATCCTGGGGATGGGTCATTCTCTCTGGTACTGGAATGCCAGGGATGAATTCTACGCTCATGTATTGAAATACCAGGTATGAATTATATCTTTCAGTTACTGGAATGCCAGAGATTAATTCTCTCTCAGGTACTGGAATGCCAGGGACAAATCATTCTCTTCTGTACTAGAATGCTAGGGGTGGATCATTCATCATCAGAGGAGGGCATCTAAAGTAATAACTGGAATGGGGCAACTACAGTACCCTGAAAGATTATCAAAATTAGGGTAATTCACTTTAGAAAAAAGACGACTGAGGGGAGATCTAATTAATATGTATAAATATATCAGGGGTCAGTACAGAGATCTATCCCATCATCTATTTATCCCCAGGACTGTGACTGTGACGAGGGGACATCCTCTGCGTCTGGAGGAAAGAAGGTTTGTACACAAACATAGAAAAGGATTCTTTACGGTAAGAGCAGTGAGACTATGGAACTCTCTGCCTGAGGAGGTGGTGATGGTGAGTACAATAACGGAATTCAAGAGGGGCCTGGATGTATTTCTGGAGCGTAATAATATTACAGGCTATAGCTACTAGAGAGAGATCGTCGATCCAGGGAGTTATTCTGATTGCCTGATTGGAGTCGGGAAGGAATTTTTTATTCCCCTAAAGTGGGGAAAATTGGCTTCTACCTCACAGGTTTTTTTTTTCTTTTTCCTTCCTCTGGATCAACTTGCAGGATAACAGGCCGAACTGGATGGACAGATGTCTTTTTTCGGCCTTATGTACTATGTTACTACGTAATCTTATATTTTTTTTTGATTGGGTGACTAAAATAATAGATGGAGGAGGTGCAGTAGACATCACTTATCTAGACTTTAGTAAGGCTTTTTATACTGTCCCACATAAAAGGCTTATCAATAAATTGCTGTCTTTGTGCTTGGACTCCTATATTGTTAAATGGATTAGGCAGTGGCTGAGGGACAGACAACAGAGGGTTGTAGTCAATGGAGTATATTCAGACCATGGTCTTGTTACCAGTGGGGTACCTCAGGGATCTGTTCTGGGACCCATATTGTTTAATATCTTTATCAGCAAAATTGCAGAAGGCCTTGATGGTAAGGTGTGTCTTTTTGCTGATGACACAAAGATTTGTAACAGGGTTTGTGTTCCTGGAGGGATACACCAAATGGAAAAGGATTTAGGAAAACTAGAGGAATGGTCAAAAACCTGGCAACTAAAATGTAATGTTGATAAGTGCAAGATAATGCACCCGGGGGCGTAAAAACCCAAGAGCAGAATATAAAATCAGTGATACAGTCCTAACGTCAGTATCTGAGGAAAGGGATTTAGGGGTCGTTATTTCAGAAGACTTAAAGGTAGGCAGACAATGTTATAGAGCAGCAGGAAATGCTAGCAGAATGCTTGTGTGTATAGGGAGAGGCATTGCCAGTAGAAAGAGGGAGGTGCTCATGCCGCTCTACAGAGTACTAGTGAGACCTCATTTGGAGTATTGTGCGCAGTACTGGAGACCATATCTCCAAAAGGATATTGATACTTTGGAGAGAGTACAGAGAAGAGCTACTAAACTAGTACATGGATTGCAGGATAAGATTTGCCAGGTAAGATTACAGGACCTTAACATGTATAGCTTGGAAGAAAGACGAGACAGAGGGGATATGATAGAAACTTTTAAATACATAAAGGGAATCAACAAGGTAAAAGATGAGAGATTATTTAAAAGAAGAAAATCTGCTACAAGAGGACATAGTTTTAAATTAGATGGGCAAAGGTTTAAAAGTAATGTCAGGAAGTATTACTTTATTGAGAGAGTAGTGGATGCATGGAATAGCCTTCCTACAGAAGTGGTAGCTGCAAATACAGTGAAGGAGTTTAAGCATGCATGGGATAGGCATTAGGCCATCCTTCATATAAGGTAGGGCCAAGGGCTATTCATAGTATTCAGTATATTGGGCAGACTAGATGGGCCAAATGGTTCTTATCTGCCGACACATTCTATGTTTCTCTCCAGTACTGGAATGTTAGTGATAAATTCTCCTCTCTGGTAATGGAATACCAGGGAGTAAATCTATCTTATGTGCTGGAATGCCAGGGATGAATTCTGTCTCTGGTACTGGAATGCTAGTGATAAATTCTCCTGTCAGGTTTCTGGAATGCCAGGGATGGAACTTTCACTTTGGTACTGGAATCCCAGGGATGAATTCTCTCTCTCAGGTACTGGAATGCCAGGGATGAATCATTCTCTTCTGTACTAGAATGCCACGGATGGATCATTCTCTCTGGTACTAGAAAGACAAGGATGAATTCTCCTCTCGTGTACTGGAATGCCAGGAATTAAATCTCCTCTCAGGTACTGGAATGCCAGGGATTAATTATCCTCTCAGGTATTGGAATACCAGGGATGAATTCTCCTCTCTGTTGCTGGATTGTTAGGGATGGAGTCTTCTCTTTGGTATCAAAATGGCAGGGATAAATTCTCTCTCCGGTACTGGAATGCCAGGGATGAATTTTCTGACAGGTAATGGAATGCCAGGGATGCATTCTTCTCTTAGATACTTGAATGCCATGGAAGAATATTCTCTCTGGTACTGGTTAGCCAGGGATAAATTCTCTCTCAGGTACTGTAATGCCTGGGATGAAATCTTCTTTCAGGTACTGGAATCCCACAAATGAATTTAGTTTTTTGTTACCGGAATCCTAGTTATGAATTCTCCTCTCAGGTACTGGAATGCCAAGGATGAATTCTCTTTCAGGTACAGGATTTCCACGGTTGAATTCTCTCTCCGGTACTGGAATGCCATGGTTGAATTATGTCAGGTACTGGGATGCCGGGGATGAATTGTCTTGTGAGGTTCTGAAATGCCAGGGATGATTTCTCCTCTCTGGTACTGGAATGCCAGGGATCAATTCTCCTGTTAGGTACTGGAATGCTAGGAATGGATTCTCTCTCAGGTACTGGAATGCCAGGAATGTAAGTGGTGTTCTCTAAGTCTCACTCTGGCAGATATGCTCCAATGACACAGATTGTCTTTCAGCCCAGGAGGAAAACACAGACCTGGTGGTATGGGCATTAGTAAAAGATGGGGGAGCTAATCCCTCTACTAAGTAACAAAGCTTGATACATTCCATAATCCATCTGGATAGTTGGTTTAGAAGCTCTGTGTCTTCTCTTCCTACCTTGTAGGATGATCAGGAGATTTTCATCCTTCCGAAAGGAGGCAGTTCTGTTGATGTAAATCCTAAGACATCTAACCAGATCCAGGTTAGCCAGGCTCCTATCCTCTTCCATCTCTGAAGAAGGAGAGTAAGATGGTAAAGATATAACTTGATTGATATTCGCAAAGGAAGCCACCTTTGGGGAAAAAGAAGAAAGAAATCTTAAAAGGACCTTCCAAGGTCGGAAGGTAGTGTAAGGTTCAGCAGAAGAGAAGTCTTGAATCTCTCTTACTCTCTTTGCAGAGGTAACTGCCAAAAGTAGTACCATCTTAAGAGTGAGAAACCTAAGTTCCACATCCTCTAAAGGTTCAAACGGCTGTCTGGCAAGCTGTTTAAGGACAAACACCAGATCCCATAAAGGAATAGGTCTTGTTAACCTAGGGCGCATTATTGAAATGGCTTTAACAAAGACTTGACCACTGGTTCTTCAAAGTACTTTCTGTGAAGAAAAGCAGAAAGTGCTGCTATCTGAACCTTTAAGGAATTTGGAGGAAGTCTTCTATCAAAACCGTCTAGTAGAAAATCCAGGATTTGAGGTAAGGATGGTGTAAAAGGATCTATCTTCTTAGTAGAACACCAGTTGTAGAAAATCTTCTTGACTCTAGTGTAAGTCCTATTAGTTGCCTCACTCCTAGAGTGAGAAAGTGTGTCCAATATACGGTCCGAAAAACCCTTGGCTTTTAATAAGGACCTGTCAATTTCCAGGCTGTAAGGTTGAGTACCTTCAGATTGTGGCAGATTTGCGTGCCATGGGTCACGAGATTCTGCATGGGGGGAAGTCTACAATAATTCCCTTGACTCATAGTCATTAACTGGGAAAACCAGGATATCTTGGGACAGAAAGGTATGATTGCTATGACCAAGGCCTGATTCTCTCTCACCTTCATCAATACCCTGGGTACCATGAAAATTGGTGGAAATATGTAGCCAGCCTGAAATTCCACTGGAAGGACATTGCGTCTACTGCCAGAGAATTATCTGCCGTGTAAAAGGAGCAAAACATCCTCAGTTTGGCATTGTCTCTTGTTGCCATAAGGTCGGGTCGATTTATGGAAGTCCCCAACTATCCACTAGTTGACAGAAAATTTCCTGATTCAGAGACCATTCTCCTGGAATAGTAAGGCTGCGACTCAGTCAGTCTGCTAATACATTCATTGCTACCTTTATGTGGACAGCAAGTAACCTGGTTACTGCCCAACAAAAAATATTCCCTACTTCCTGAAGAAGAGTTACAGATCTGGTACCCCTCTGCTTGTTTATGTTGTCCGTCTTTATTTTTACCACTTCTCCAGTCAGAAGAAGGGAAAAATGGCGCAGGGCATAGAAGATGGCTCTGAGTTCCTTCATATTGGAGGAGAGGGATGTAACGGCACGTTTCAGCAGACAAGGGGTTAAAATTCGTTTAGGCGATATGCCCCTTTCTGAGATGCAGGCACAGCTACTGCAGAACACCAACCTCCCAAACTGGATACAAAATAGCACTCCAAACTGGAACCTCGCAAATAGCTGTCAGTCAGACGAACAGGAAAAGCGTATCCGTCAGCTTACACTCCTGGCAATCAGTCTCCAACAGCATACAGGGAATCCCCCCAATAACGAGACAAGGCTCCGTCTTGAGGATCTAGCAGTGGTCTGACTGTACTTCAAGTACAGCCTCTTTTATTGATAAAAAAAACAAACATAGTACTGCCCACAGGGTTTTGAAATCCAACCAATCAGTAATTCACAACACACACATTGCAAATACAGCAACCAATCGTTCCCGCCCCCTAGAGGACCAGAAGGGAGACTGCGACACAGGACAGATACAACATATCCCCACAATGCATCATGGTTTCCTCCCCTCTGTCCCGGAGACGACAGAAGACAATCCAATTATCTCTCAGGACAAAAGGGAGATCACCAATACACATGTGGAGACAACAGGACAGAAATCACCATTTAAACACACAATGGGACAATAGAAACACACCCACACAAAATCCTCCCCTCTGCCGATGATGACCATTGAACACAATGACGAATATAATTATCAAAGGCAGAGAAATACAGTTTTATAAAACATATCACAGGAACCCCAAAACATGCAATAACCCCATAACCAATATATCCTTGGAACCGGGGGATCTGGGTGAACCACATGTCCAAAATTCACCCACATCCGTTCAGTAGTTTGGAAGATACAGTTACACTGGAAATATACAAGTTATACCGAAAATAGTCACTAATAAATGTGTCCCCTGTTTGGTAGTTTCAAACTACTGAATGATGTCTCTGTGCACCAAATACAGGCAAGATAGCACCGTGTTGAAAAGTCAGAACAGTGTCTGTGAGATAAAATGGCCGCTATCTATTGTTCTCACCATGTGCTTCATACAAGCAAGTAAGGCAAATGATGCAATCCAGGGACAGAGGGCTCCGTCCCAAGTGCCTTAAGACCCAATAACTTAAGGGACCATAATCCCAGGGCAGGAGGCTGGTAAACAGCCCCCTCCAAAACACAGTGGCGAGGTTGGTTTCGCCACACATCTCCCCCCCCCCAGGGAAGACTAACCAGATACCTGACCTCACGCCGGTCGGTACCTGAGTTAGTCTGGCAGCCCACCCACAACCCAATACTGGACCTGCTGAATTTCGTAGCCTGTCTCTGTCCAGTGAATCCACCAAGATTATATTTGTAGCTGGTACTCCCGGTCTCTGAGTTGCTCCCTGGCTTGGAGTGGAGGTTGCTTTGTGGGCAGGGATCAGCGGGACTCTGCCCTGGTGCCAGCACTACCACGGAAGAAGCCTGGTTGGAGTCTGGTTGTTGGAGGGAGAAACCGACTGTCTCCCCTTTGGCTAAACAGCCCTGTTGCTGGGGGGCAGGACCGACTGTCCCTACCCCCTGTGCTGTAAGTGCAGAGACCACGGTCCCATCTGCACTGTTGTGGGGCTTACTGTCTCCCCCTGGTGCGTTAAGCTGCCGCTGGGGAGAGGGGGTAACGAGCTCCTCTCCCATACATACTTCAAGCCGCTGGGGAGGGCGACCGGCCGCCTCCGCTCCCAATACAGTGTCCTGCTGCTGGGGAAAGGAGACTGGGCTCTCTATTCCCTGTAGGACACTCTGCCGCTGGGGGACAGGACTGACTGTCTCTGCCCCCTGTAACTCTGCCTGCCGCTGGGGAATGGAGACTAGGCTCCCAATTCCCTGCAGGACCGGTGGAGAGACCTCGGTCCCATCTCCACCGGCCACCTGGGGTTCTTCCCAGTAAACATCAACAATATCCTCCCAGCTGAAGGGCTCTGGACCTGGGTCTGACTTCTTGCTGTCCTGCTGAGCCTTCCCAATGGAGTGGAAGAGATCTCGGTAGTCCTGCTCCAGTTCCCACTCCAGGGTTGCTAGGTGAGCCAGGTCTTGCTCTACCTCATGGGGGTCATCCCACTCATGCCTAGCCTCCCTCTCATAGAAAATGTCCTGAAGTCTGGACTGTGCAGGGCTCCCGAAGTCAGGCTCTGCAAAGGACTCCCATAACAAGCCAGGACCATCAAACTCCTCTCCCTCTGGCTTGTCATGCTCAGCTGTCCAGGGTATAAACTGTGCCACATACCACCAAAGCGCCTGGTAGGCATCCTCCAGCCATAGCTCCTGCCATACCCGGTGCTCTAGTTCCTTCACCCATTCCTCCAGGGGCTGCTCTCCCAGGAAGGACATCCGCAGGGCCACTTGCTTCTGCAACCGCTGCTCTTCACTGGGGAGACTCTCACCTCGCTGGTATTGTACATTATCCAGGGCCTGGTACCAGATGCCTTTCCTTAATGCATCCCGGCCATCCAGGTTCTCCTCCTCGTATAACACTGCTGGTTCCATCCTGGTGCTTTTAGGGTCGCTGTACTGGGACATGCGTTGCCCTTAAATTGTAGAATCCAAAGAAATGGTGTCTCCTGTAGCTGTCCTTCTGGCTGTAGGAACGATCCCGCTGCTTGCCACCAATGTAACGGCACGTTTCAGCAGACAAGGGGTTAAAATCCGTTTAGGCGATATGCCCCTTTCTGAGATGCAGGCACAGCTACTGCAGAACACCAACCTCCCAAACTGGATACAAAATAGCACTCCAAACTGGAACCTCGCAAATAGCTGTCAGTCAGACGAACAGGAAAAGCGTATCCGTCAGCTAACACTCCTGGCAATCAGTCTCCAACAGCATACAGGGAATCCCCCCAATAACGAGACAAGGCTCCGTCTTGAGGGTCTAGCAGTGGTCTGACTGTACTTCAAGTACAGCCTCTTTTATTGATAAAAAAACAAACATAGTACTGCCCACAGGGTTTTGAAATCCAACCAATCAGTAATTCACAACACACACAATGCAAATACAGCAACCAATCGTTCCCGCCCCCTAGAGGACCAGAAGGGAGACTGCGACACAGGACAGATACAACATATCCCCACAATGCATCATGGTTTCCTCCCCTCTGTCCCGGAGACGACCGAAGACAATCCAATTATCTCTCAGGACAAAAGGGAGATCACCAATACACATGTGGAGACAACAGGACAGAAATCACCATTTAAACACACAATGGGACAATAGAAACACACCCACACAAAATCCTCCCCTCTGCCGATGATGACCATTGAACACAATGACGAATATAATTATCAAAGGCAGAGAAATACAGTTTTATAAAACATATCACAGGAACCCCAAAACATGCAATAACCCCATAACCAATATATCCTTGGAACCGGGGGATCTGGGTGAACCACATGTCCAAAATTCACCCACATCCGTTCAGTAGTTTGGAAGATACAGTTACACTGGAAATATACAAGTTATACCGAAAATAGTCACTAATAAATGTGTCCCCTGTTTGGTAGTTTCAAACTACTGAATGATGTCTCTGTGCACCAAATACAGGCAAGATAGCACCGTGTTGAAAAGTCAGAACAGTGTCTGTGAGCTAAAATGGCCGCTATCTATTGTTCTCACCATGTGCTTCATACAAGCAAGTAAGGCAAATGATGCAATCCAGGGACAGAGGGCTCCGTCCCAAGTGCCTTAAGACCCAATAACTTAAGGGACCATAATCCCAGGGCAGGAGGCTGGTAAACAGCCCCCTCCAAAACACAGTGGCGAGGTTGGTTTCGCCACAAGGGACAACTGTTCCTTGATCCAAGTTCCAGCTATTGCTCTCCCTAGAAGATGGGCTCCCTAACCCGAACCGGAATCATCGGTTGTTAATAGAATCCACTTGGGTTCCTGGAGAGACCAACCGTCCGGGGGAGTATCCCACCAAGCCAATGAGAGACGCACTCTGGCTGATAGAGTGTGAAGATTCTCCAACGATGACACTCTTCTGTCCCATGACTGGAGAACTTCTGCCTGAAGAGGTCTCAGATGCCATAATGCCCTTATGGGCATTATGGCATCTGAGACCTCTTCAGGCAGAAATTCTCCAGTCATGGGACAGAATAGTGTCCCATGGGACAGAAGACTGCCTCTACAGAGGAGGAGAGTAGACCCAGGAACTTCATGAGGACTCTCAAGGTTATTCTCCTCTGAACTCTGAGGAGCTGATATCCCCTGGATACCCTGTCCTTCCTTGCAGGCGAGAGGTACAAACGCATGTTGTGGGAATCTATGATGAATCCCAGAAAGGTTATCCTCATGGATGGAATTACGTGGGACTTTTCCCAATTGATAATCCATCCCAGATCCTGAAGTAAGGTTAGCGTGGTGCTGACCTGAACCTCCAGGTTGTCCACAGATCTTGCCACTATCAGCCAGTCGTCTAGATATGGAATTATACAGATCCCTTGGACCCTTAAAACTGTGACCATGGCTGAGACCATCTTTGTAAATACAAAGAGGGTCGATGTGATCCCAAATGGAAGCACCCTGAACTGAAGGTGGTGTAACCTTCCGCCTATTTTCACGGCTATCCAAATAAATTTTTGGTGGGCTTCTAGGATGGAAATGTGAAAATAGGCATCCTTTGGGTCTAATGATGCCATGAGATCGTCTGCCATAATAATGGATTTTACTGACCTTATTATCTCTATGTGGAACCTTCTTTTCACCAAATGCTGGTTGAGGTAGCAGAGATCTATTATGAGTCTACATTTGCCTCCTGATTTGGAGACTAGGAAGACAGGGGAATATACCCCCCTTCCTTCCTCCGGAATGGGAACTGGTTCCACGTTAGCCATTGATATCAACTCCAAGATTGCATTCTCTATGATAACCTGCTTGGGAGGTCTCAGGACCGAGGAAATTAGAAATCCGTCCATGGGAGAGGACTGTGTACCCTCTCTTTATTATATCCAGCACCCACTGATCCTCTATAACACTCTGCCAGGCTGAAAGAAAATTTGGAGGCAGCCGCCTACAGGGAGACACATCGCATCAGAAGTCACTCCTCTTTGCAGAACCTCTGGAAGACTTGGAGGCTCCTCTTCCAGAGGATCCAGCTCCTCTTCCCCGTCTCTGTGGTCTGGACTGATGGGATCTCTGAGGGGAGTAACCACGACAAGACTGTCTGTAGTTGGAACGAAAGGAACAAGGTGCCTGGGTAAGGGACTTTCCCTTTTTATCTGATAAATCCTCCATGAGCTTACTTTAAAGTTACACAGGTTATATTTGGGTGGGTCATCACCCGACCAAGGGCGAAGCTATAGAGCCCTATGGTCTGCAGATGATAGGCCCATGGATCTAGCGGCAAGTTTTACCTGCAGACAAGAGGAGTCAAATAATCTACTGCTAGGTTAATCTTAACAATTTCAGGATGTTCTCCCTACTAATCCCAGAGTCTACCTCATTTTGGACTCTATCCAACCACTTCCTCATAGATCTGGCTACTTGAAAAGTAGCCACCCCCACACAACCCTGATTAGAGGCTGAGGCATAAGACCGCTTTAGAGCAACTTCAATCCTCTTATCCATAGGTTTACGCAATGCTGAACCGTCCTCAGAGGGCACTAAGGTTTTCTTGGATAGTTTTGTCACTGCAACATCAACCTTAGGAGGTGAGATCCATTCTGCGGACTGTTCAGTATTGATAGGAAAAAGCGTTCTGAAGCGCTTACTTATCACCGGGGTTCTTTCAGGATGTTTCCATTCAGCTAACATCATGTCACTCCTCCATCTGAAAGGTCCTAGACCCTCCTTTTGAGGTGGTTGGAGCCTCCGCCTTTGGAGAATTTCTCTGCAGGAAATATATTCTTGGATATTTTCACTTCCTCCTCTTGTATCTTAGAGTCAGAAGAGCTTACCTCATCAACGATTCTGAAGTCCTCATCAGACTGCATAGGTGATGGAGATGCATCATATCTCGCCCTTTTCCTGGGCTTAGTTGCAATACTCTCCTAATTTTCTTGGAAGAAGACTCTGTATACTGCTTCATCCACACATACATATCCTATATATTGGGTTCCGTGTTTGGCGCTAATTTTGGCCGACAATCTTGACCCCTGGTGTAGTCATAATTATCCGGTAAGGGGATGTCACAGAAAATTAATTGCAAATGTCCTCCCTTAGAACTGGATTTTCTAGAGGACACCCTCTCGCTAGAGTCCCTAGAAGACATTCTGTTTAAAAAGAGAGAACATTCTAATATGCTTATAGCAAGAAAAAACACAAAGCATAATCAAGGAGGAGAAGGAAAAACCCACATAGCTGAAGCTTAGAAGCACAGTTAAACAAGGGATACTGATAAACAGCAAAGGAATATCAGATTTCTGGCAACCACAAAAGCAGTTCTGACGCCAAGAAACAGAGTGAAAACTGCCTCCATTAAATAGGCGGAACTTCTGCAAAAATAGGCTCCCCCCGTTTAGGGCGTAGTAAGCAAGAAAAAAATCTTTATCACACAGAAGTATGCTGTATAACTATATATTAATACTATAGAGTGTAGGGAGATTCGAAAAAACCTCCCTACTCTAGGTCGCTCCATCCAGCAGAGGAGGCAGCGGAAGTACGTCATGATCAGCTGACCGGAGCTCCGCTGAGTCAATGGAGCCGCATGCAGACGCCACCAGTCAAACCCCTGCAAGAAAGAAAAAAGAAACATAAGGTAAGCAAGAGTCCAGCTCACACAAGGACAGAAAAAAAACTCTTGTTTGTTCTTGTGTGGGTTAGACTTGTACTTGTTATAGGCACTTGGGGAGGTGCTTGCATAATTGTTTAATTTTTTCATTAAAATATTCCCGGGCCTATTCGGTTCACAGGGGTGGAGACACCCCATATTGTACTGCTGAGGGACTCCAGGGAACACCTTTTTACCATGTTTCTTGTATGGCCCATTTGAATATTTATAAGAGTTATGGCTCTCAAACATTATTTTGTTTGTTTTAAAAATTATATTATTGTGTAAAGCTTAACAAAAAAAAGTATACATATTAGGTGCTGCCACGTCCATAACAACCTTCTCTATAAAAATATCACCACCTAACCCCTCAGGTTACCCCCACCCCAAAATTACGCACCCCAAAATAGTACTAATCAAACTGTCATCTGATCCTGCAAAAACTAGATCCTACCTAAGACAGTCGCCCACAAAAAAAAAAAAAAACTATGGCTCTTAGAATATGAAGACACAATAATATTTTTTGTTTTGTTTCAAAAATTATATTATTGTGTAAAACTTGAATAAATAAAAAAAAGTATACACATTAGGTATTGCCACGTCCATAACAACCTGCTGTATAAAAATATCACATGAACTAACCCTTCAGGTGGACACTGTAAAAAAATAAATAAAAATTAATCTGTGTTAAAAATGCCATTTTTTGTCACCTTGAATCACAAAAAGTGTAATACCAAGCGATTAAGTTATACACACCCCAAAAGAGTACAAATCAAACCGTCATCTCATCCTAAAAAAATTAGCCCTTACGTAAGGCAGTCGCCCAAAAAAAAAAAAAATGTACTATGGCTTTCAGAATATGAAGACACTAAATAAGTATGTTTTTCAAAAATGCTTTATTATGTAAAACTGAAACAAACAACCAGATAAAGTAGTCATATTTGGTATTGTGTCCGTAACATCCTGCTCTATAAAAATAGCATATGATCTAACTTGTCAGATGAACGTTGTAAATAACAAATAAAATGTGTCAAAACAGCCTTTTTTTGTTACCTTGCCTCACAAAAAGTATAATATAGAGCAGTAGTGCCCAACCATCTTTCATCTGAGGGCCGCACTAGACTTGGTATAAATTTCACGGGCCGGAACCAGGTAGCTTTGCCAGAAAGAAATGCAAATGCTGTGAGGGGGCACGTGTGAGAATTACTACTGTGAAGAGGGCACATATCTGTCATAACTACTGTGAGGGGCACATATCTGGGCATAACTACTGTGAGTAGGGCACATATCAGGGTATAACTACTGTGAGGAGGGCACATATCAGGGTATAACTACTGTGAGCTGTGAGGAGGGTACATATCAGGGCATAACTACTGTGAGGGGACACGAGTGAGCATTACTACTGAGGGGGAACATATCTGGGCATAACTACTGTGAGGAGGGCACATATCAGGGCATAACTACTGTGAGGAGGGCACATATCAGGGCATAACTACTGTGAAGAGGGCACATATCTGGGCATAACTACTGTGAGGGGGCACATATCTGGGCATAACTACTGTGAGGGGGCATGTGTGAGCATTACATCTGTGAAGAGGGCACATATCTTGGCATTATAACTGTGAGGGGGCACTTATCTGGGCATAACTACTGTGAGGGGACATGTGTGAGCATTACGTCTGTGAAGAGGGCACATATCTTGGTATTATTACTGTGAGGGGGCATGTGATGTATACATGTGTGTAATGTCTGTGATTATCACACACTGCACTACATACATTACACACATGTATACATCACATACTGCGCTGTCACCTTCTTCTGCAGGTCTACCTTGATGTCTGGTCTTTAGGCTTCAGTCAGATCCTCCACTGCCATGCTTGCGCCGTGTGCCCAACAACACCAGGAGCTGGCCTCTCCTCCTTTCATCTCCCGCCGGCTTCTCCTACAGCAGGGCGCTCTATCGCTCCAGTGCCCGCCCAATCTTAACAATCAGGGGCGTAGCTAGAAATGACTGGGCCCCATAGCAAAAAAAATGATGGGGCCCCCCCCTCCCGGATCTCCCACCTCCACATACCTATCGGACCTCCCACCCCTTCCAGAGCTCCCACCTAAACACCCCTCCAGGACCTCCCACCCCAACATCCTCACAGCCCTTCCTAGATCCCCCTTCAGTGTCGTCCACAGATATCCCCCCTTCAGTGTCGCCCACAGATATCCCCCCTTCAGTGTCGTCCACAGATATCCCCCTTCAGTGTCCTCCACAGACACCCCCCTTCAGTGTCATCCACAGATATCCCCCCTTCAGTGTTGTCCACAGATCCCCCCTTAAGTGTCGTCCACAGATCCCCCCTTAAGTGTCCTCCACAGATCCCCCCCTTCAGTGTCGTCCACAGATCCCCCCCTTAAGTGTCCTCCACAGATCCCCCCTTCAGTGTCCTCCACAGATCCCCCCCTTCAGTGTCCTCCACAGATCCCCCCCTTCAGTGTCGTCCACAGATATCCCCCCTTCAGTGTCCTCCACAGATATCCCCCTTCAGTGTCCTCCACAGATATCCTCCTTCAGTGTCCTCCACAGATCCCCCCCTTCAGTGTCCTCCACAGATATCCCCCCCTTTAGTGTCCTCCACAGACACCCCCCTTCAGTGTCGTCCACAGATATCCCCCCTTCAGTGTCCTCCACAGACACCCCCCTTCAGTGTCGTCCACAGATATCCCCCTTCAGTGTCCTCCACAGATATCCCCCTTCAGTGTCCTCCACAGATCCCCCCTTCAGTGTCCTCCACAGATCCCCCCTTCAGTGTCCTCCACAGATCCCCCCTTCAGTGTCCTCCACAGATCCCCCCTTCAGTGTCCTCCACAGATCCCCCCTTCAGTGTCCTCCACAGATCCCCCCTTCAGTGTCCTCTACAGATATCCCCCCCTTCAGTGTCCTCCACAGACACCCCCCTTCAGTGTCGTCCACAGATATCCCCCTTCAGTGTTGTCCACAGATTCACCCCTTTCAGTGTCGTCCACAGATCTCCCCCTTCAGTGTCCTCCACAGATATCCCCGCCTTCAGTGTCCTCCACAGATATCCAACCCTTCAGTGTCGTCCACAGATATCCCCCCTTCAGTGTTGTCCACAGACCCCCCCCTTTCGGTGTCGTCCACAGATCCCCCCTTCAGTATCCTCCACAGATATCCCCCCCTTCAGTGTCGTCCACAGATATCCCCCCTTCAGTGTTGTCCACAGACCCCCCCTTTCAGTGTCGTCCACAGATCCCCCTCTTTCAGTGTTGTCCACAGACCCCCCCCATCAGTGTCCTCCACAGATATCCCCCCTTCAGTGTCTTCCACAGATCCCCCCTTCAGTGTCCTCCACAGATCCCCCTTCAGTGTCGTCCACAGATATCCCCCCTTCAGTGTCCTCCACAGATCCCCCCCTTCAGTGTCATCCACAGATCCCCCTTCAGTGTCATCCACAGATCCCCCCTTCAGTGTCCTCCACAGATCCCCCCCTTCAGTGTCCTCCACAGATCCCCCCTTCAGTCTCCTCCACAGATCCCCCTTCAGTGTCCTCCACAGATCCCCCATTCAGTGTCCTCCACAGATATCCCCCCTTCAGTGTCCTCCACAGATATCCCCCCTTCAGTGTCCTCCACAGATATCCCCCCTTCAGTGTCCTCCACAGATATCCCCCCTTCAGTGTCCACCACAGATATCCCCCCTTCAGTGTCCTCCACAGATCCCCCCCTTCAGTGTCATCCACAGATATCCCCCCTTCAGTGTCCTGCACAGATCCCCCCCTTCAGTGTCATCCACAGATCCCCCCTTCAGTGTCGTCCACAGATCCCCCTTCAGTGTCGTCCACAGATCCCCCCTTCAGTGTCCTCCACAGATCCCCCTTCAGTATCCTCCACAGATCCCCCCTTCAGTGTCCTCCACAGATCCCCCCCTTTAGTGTCCTCCACAGATATCCCCCTTCAGTGTCCTCCACAGATATCCCCCCTTCAGTGTCCTCCACAGATATCCCCCCTTCAGTGTCCTCCACAGATATCCCCCCTTCCGTGTCCACCACAGATACCCCCCCTTCAGTGTCCTCCACAGATATCCCCACCACCCAGAGCCCCTTCCTAGCTAATTTATTCACTGCACTTGCCTCTGTGAAATGAAAGAGAAGCGCAGTAATCTTGACAGGCGCACTGGCAGAGGCCAGAAAGACGGTGCATGCACACTTCGATGCCTCTGCCAGTGCGCCTGTGCAAGATTACGGCGCTTCTCTTCCATTTCACAGAGGCAAGTGCAGTGAATAAATTAGCTAGGAGGTGGCGCTGGGCGGGGAGATTGCAGGCACAGGCAGCATCGCTTTGCCGCCTGTGCCGTTCGCAGCGCGGGCCGCATGACACAGCTTCGCGGGCCGCATTTGGCCCGCGGGCCGTAGGTTGGGCATCACTGATGGAGCAACCAAAAATCATATGTACCCTAAAATAGTACCAACAAAACTGCCACTTTACCCTGTAGTTTCCAAAATGGGGTAACTTTTTTGGAGTTTCTACTCTAGGGGTGCATCAGGGGGTCTTCAAATGTGACAAAAATGGAAAATCTGCCAAAAAATGTAAATTCTGAAATCTACATGTTCTTTTAATTCTTGTGAAACAAAGTTTGTAAAATCAGTTTTGAATACCTTGAGGGGTGTAGTTTCTAAAATGGGGTCATTTTTGGGTGGTTTCTATTATGTAAGCCTCACTGAGTAAAACTGGTGCGATGTGTAGACATGGCGCCGGATCACACGTGCAGCGGGCATCCTGGCCGGCAGATCTCTGCTGTTTCATACAGCAGAGACCTGCGGCTAATTACAGTGACATTACAGTGCATTAATGCTGATCGCGGTAATTAAATGCTTTAGATGCCGTGATCAAGTGAGATCACGGCACCTAAATATGCAAAAGCTCAGAAGCTTGAGCTTCCAGGCTTCCTACCTATGCCCCGTGTGTCCAATCCAGGTATAGGTAGTTGCACTGAATACTGGTAGCTTTACTGAGTAGGCTAACAGTATTCAAACTACAATTCTTATTTTGGCCACCAGATGGTAGGCCAGGATAAGAAATGAGCAAAAGTGAGCAAAATAAGCTAATAATAAATTCCTCATAAACAAAAAAAAAAATAATGTAATAAGCTCATATATGAGGCACATAATGATCACAATTAAAAAAAATATATAAAAAAAAATATATATATATTTTTTAAAATTTTACTGTAATTATATGCATTTAAAATTTTGCGACAAAAAAATAAATTCATGTCCATTCCGCATTTTATGGAAGGTCCGGCCCATAATAGAAGAGTCCTATGCTATTTTGGGGGGACAAGACGAACAAAAAAATGGCAAATCGATTTATTTATTTTTGTTACGGCGTTCACTGCACTTTTTGGGGAGTGGCGATATGTAATATGTTTATTTTTTTATTGTTTATATATTTTATATCTAAAATTGGGAAAGGGGGTCATTTTAACTTTTAGTATTTTGGTGTTTTTTTTTACTTTTCACTTATTAACTATAAGCCCCCTTAGAGGCTAGAACCCTTATCCTATTCACCCTGATAGAGCTCTATTAGTGTAAATAGGATCTCACACTGTCCCTCCTGCCCTGTGCTTTGTGCACACAGCAGCAGGGAGCTTACCATGGCAGCCAAGGCTTCAGTAGCATCCTGGCTGCCATGGTAACCGATCGGAGCACTGCAATTTCACTGCTGGCGCTCAGATTGGAAATGCCACTGCCACCAATGAGTAGGGGACCCTGTGGCTACTGCCACCAATTACTTTAATATTGGGGGGCACATTGCACCACCAATGATTAAAATGTATAATACTGGGGTTGGAGGGGTGCAGTGCTCCACCAATGAATGTAATTAACCCATTAATATAAGTGTAGGCAGCGGGTGCCGGTGGCAGTATCACAGAGCCAGCACGCGGCCTCTATGACAGAGCGTTGCAATCCCTGGCAATAAACCTACGATTAGAAGACCTACGATTAAGAATTGTTGACTTGCATAAAGCTGGAAAGGGTTATAAAAGTATCTCCAAAAGCCTTGCTGTTCATCAGTCCATGGTAAGACAAATTGTCTATAAATGGAGAAAGTTCAGCACTGCTGCTACTCTTCCTAGGAATGGTCATCCAGTAAAGATGACTGTAAGAGCACAGCGCAGACTGCTCAATGAGTTGAAGAAAAATCCTAGAGTGTCAGCTAAAGACTTACAAAAGTCTCTGGCAAATGCCAACATCCCTGTTAGTGAATCTACGATACGTAAAACACTAAACAAGAATTAATTTAATGGGAGGATACACAGAGGAAGCCACTGCTGTCCAAAAAAACATTGTTGCATGTTTACAGTTTGCACAAGAGCAACTGGATGTTCCACAGCAGAACTGGCAAAATATTCTGTGGACAGATGAAACCAAAGTTGAGTTGTTTGAAAGAAACACACAACACTATGTGTGGAGAGAAAGAGGCCCAGCACACCAACATCAAAACCTCATCCCAACTGTGAAGTATGGTGGTGGGGCCATCATGGTTTGGGGCTGCTTTGCTGCGTCAAGGCCTGGACGGATTGCTATCATCAATGGAAAAGTGAATTCCCAAGTTTATCAAGACATTTTGCAGGAGAACTTAAGGCCATCTGTCCACCAGCTGAAGCTCAACAGAAGATGGGTGTTGCAACAGGACAACGACCCAAAGCATAGAAGTAAATCAACAACAGAATGGCTTAAACAGAAGAAAATACACCTTCTGGAGTGGCCCAGTCAGAGTCCTGACATCAACCCGATTGAGATGCTGTGGTGTAACCTCTAGAAAGCGATTCATTCCAGTCAGACCAAGAATATTGCTGAACTGAAACAGTTCTGTAAAAAGGAATGGTGAACAATTACTCCTGACCATTGTGCACGTCTGATCTGCAACTACATTTCCGTTTGGTTGAAGTTATTGCTGCAAAAGGAGGTATAACCAGTTATTAAATCCAAGAGTTCACATACTTTTTCCACCTGCACTGTGAATGTTTACATGGTGTGTTCAATAAAAACATGGTAACATTTAATTCTTTGTGTGTTATTAGTTTAAGCAGACTGTGATTGTCTATTGTTGTGACTTAGATGAAGATCAGATCACATTTATAATTTGTTCAGAAATCCATATCATTCCAAAGGGTTCACTTTTTCTTGCAACTGTACCTGACATCTGTACATATACGGCGGATGTCAGGAAGGGGTTAATGGCTGTGAATGTAGAGTGGGATGTCATAAAAGCTCCCATAGGTGTAGTGTGTAGGTGCCCCAAAGTTTTTGTCTATATCATTTACCAGCAGAGCAGACAGCATGTTCAGTGTGTGACAGATTCCCTTTAATGCAGTATGTAGAAAGGTAGCTCACTACTAGTTAGGCTGCTCTATGTTTAATGTGAACAGCTGGAAGGTTTCCAATGTACCCTCTTAATATGTCAGTAGGGCTCTGTTAGCCTAACAGAGGCCCCACAAGTGTCATTTTGGCCTTTGTATGACTGATTTACGTCAGTACGCTGCTGAAAAAAAAAAAAAGCATAATGGAATAATGTAGTAGACTATGCTATTCTATCCCGCAGTGTTAAATACTTGCTATTCAATGAATGCAGAAGGACCTGTGCTCCTAGCATTGTTACGTAACATGTGTTTTTTTATTTTTTATTGTCAGCACTAGTAGTGATCGTGAAACGGTGGGGGCTTCATATATGGGGGCACAACTGGGGCAATAATATATTTATTGGGGCACAATTGGGGCTAACATCTATACTGGGGGCACAAGATGGGGCCATTATAGCTACAGGGGACACATGGGGTGCATTATTTATGGTTGGGGCACTATGGGAGGACATTATACACTAACGAGCAAAAGGGTAACAATGTTTTGAACTTTTGACTTTCAGGCTCTGTCACGTACCAGGTACCACGTGACAAGGGTTGCCCAAGCCCTTCAGGCCAATTCACCTCACATCCTCACACGCTGTTGCGCCCTGCGCCGAGCCGTAACTCAAGCATAAATCGCCACCTGAAGCCTGCAAGCACACCCATGCACTAACACAAAACTTTCACTGCCACCACCCGTCAGTTATAAGGTCGCCAGGACACCCCTGAGTGTTCCATTTGCAAGCAGGGACACACACACACGGTATTAAGCCTCACAGAAAACAACATACAGCCTAAGACTGCACACACACTCTTCATGGAGCTAACAGGATCTTAAGGTTACAAAACAAACCATCAAACTTTTAGGTTTAATGTATTAAAAATAGACACTACTTGGTTACAAAAAATGATTAACAAGAGACATACATAAATGGCAAACAATTGTAAAATAAAAGGGAGAAAACAAAGAAAGTTCTGATACTTAGCAGTTGTGTGGTAAAAGTCCTTTCCTCCCAGGAGATTTGGGTAGAATACTGGTGCACACACCAATTCGATTGGATCTCCCACTTTGTGACACCCAAATATCCAGGGATTGCATGTTTGTCTTTCCTCCAGGGGCAGGCCTGAGGGGGATTTTCCCTCCCACCTCTGACTCAGCCCCTGTGAGCCGAGCTTCATTACCCACGCAGCCGGCCCCCTGGCCATCTAGGGAACAGGTAAGAAAATATCAAAAAGATATTCTCCCAGTTGCCCTGGTTAAGATACAGACCCCAGACCTTCTTCATAATTCATATCTCATCGTTCCGAGTCCTAGCATATCAAACGAGACATGCCCAGGACACTCGGAAGATAAGATCCTTATTTTAAGAAGATAGAGGCTAGTTGATATGCCATGTCTGGTGTCCATGTGATGCCCCCATCATACCAGAGGTGATAAGCTAGATTTTGGGGACATCCGATCCCTCCTGAACAGCTTATGAGGGATTACTAATTATTGTTCACTCTCTGGTTAGGAATCCCCCATGCTGAGACAAGGCACCAGAGAGGCTGCTTTTCCCCTGTCCCAAGTGTGACAAGCAACCAAGCCCATCCTTTTTAGTATCTACGTGCTAACTAACCCCCAGTGGAGCAGTTTTCTGTTTTCACAGGTATGAGGCAGACATCTCGGCACTAGATGCAGCCTTCCACCAATTCATCAATGGCTGCTGGCATGGCAATACAAATACATAAATACATACTGTATATGACTGAATCACACTGGACTATGTTGCACTACGACATATACCAATAAAACATATATCACAGCAAACATAACTAGGAATAAGGCAGTCCTTATTCCTGACAGGCTCCATATCTCACTATCCACTATAGCAGTGATGGCTAACCTTGGCACTCCAGCTGTGGTGAAACTACGACTCCCAGCATGCTCCATTTATTTCTATAGAGTTCTGAGAGCAGCCAAGCAAGGGGGGCATCTTGGGAGTTGTAGTTTTACCACAGCTGGAGTGCCAAGGTTCGCCATCACTGCACTATAGCTTTGAATGTGAGACTGCCATAATTTTATAAATAATCATCTTGGCATCTCATACATAAATTGGACTTGCAACTATTTAGCATATGATTAGTTATGTCAAGTTAGTTATTATGTTGATTCCCAAGCAAATGGTCACTGGTTCGAATCCAGAATAAGATTTCCCAAGAAAAGAGAAACTTTATCATCCAGCTCATTGATCAATGGTAACTTGGCCAAGAAAATTGCCAAACTGCATGTGAGTGCTACGACAGTTGGAAGAATATGTAATTAAGTCCATCCATTCCAAAGCCAAGAGGCCAAGAGCCATGCAAAATATTAGAGTCAACAAGTCGGCTCATCACAAGGTCCATTAGTTCTGGCACAACAAAAACGGCAGTGGAGATGGCTTCGTAATAGTGAGATCACAGATGTCCATGCAAGCACTGTGCGATGCGTCTTACACAAGTCTGGAATGGTGGGCCAAAAAAAAGATGAAGAAGCCTTTACTTCAATTTCATCATAAGAAGCGTTGGCTCAAGTTTGCAAAAAAGGATGGACAGTAGTAGATTGAAAAAGGGTGATTTGGAGCAGTGAGATGAAAGCCAATGGTCGGGGGCTCTGGTGGGTGCAAATGGGTTTGAAAGAAACAAAGCAAAAATTGTTACCCTTTTGCTTGCCAGTGTGAATGAAAATGGATGCAAAACAGCTGATAAAAACAGACCGCCAGCCAAGCACAAATGGTTGAAAAATGGGCTTGAAAACAGAAAGTGTTTTGCTTCTGCTTTAAATTGTTCCTATTCTAGACAAAATTTTAAGCACATTTACATTAGACAAAAAAACATTCAAATTTTTACCCCACTTCAGGGATGGCTTCATTTTTTTTGTCCGCTTTGTGTGGGGCTGTGCAGCAGTTTTATTTAAAAAGTCACATCTTCTGGTAGACGTGTGCCTTTTCACAAACAATAAAGCATGTATGTGGCTGCTACTTTTTATATCTACCAATATGATTTCAGTTTTCATCTTTCCAAGGCCCCTTTGAAAATGAAAGTAATAATTTGATTGGCTGTTGGGAAACCGCACTACCTGCTACTGGCAGATTAAAATGTGGAAAAAAGCTTTGGATCCTGGAGGCTACACTAGTGTAATATAGGCCATTTTTGTGTGCATATTATGGCCACACATGCATTGTGATGACCTGAACTAGCTGTATATCTATATTATATTGCTGTATATGTATCATAAAAAATCTGCAAAAAAACATTTTACCTCCATTTTCCTTAACTCCTTAAGGACACAGCCTTATTTCACCTTGAGGACCAGGCCATTTTTTGCAAATCTGACCAGTGTCACTTTAAGTGGTGATAACTTTAAAACGCTTTAACTTATCCAGGCCATTCTGAGATAGTTTTTTCGTCACATATTGTACTTCATGACACTGGCAAAATGAAGTAAAAAATAATAATTTTTATTTATAAAAAATATCAAATTTACCCAAGATTTGTAAAAAGTTCTCAACTTTTTTAATACATAGTAATACCTACAAAAATAGTTATTACTTTACATTCCCCATATGTCTACTTCATGTTTAGATCATTTTGGGAATGATATTTAATTTTTTAGGGATGTTACAAGGCTTAGAAGTTTAGAAGCAAATCTTGAAATTTTTCAGACATTTTCAAAAACCCAATTTTTAGGGACCATTTCAGGTCTGAAGTCACTTTGTGAGGCTTACATAATAGAAACCACCCAAAAATTCTAGAAACGACACCCCTCAAAGTATACATTTTATAAATGTTGTTTAACCCTTTAGGTGTTCCACAAGAGCTAATAGCAAATGGAGATAACATTTCAGAATTTCTATTTTTTGGCAACTTTTCCATTTTAATCTATTTTTTCCAGTAACAAAGCAAGGGTTAACAGCCAAACAAAATGCTATATTTATTGCCCCGATTCTGAAGTTTGCAGAAACACCCCATATGTGGCCGTAAACTACTGTATGGGCACACAGTAGGGGGTCGAGGGAAAGGAGCGCCGTATGGTTTTTGGAAGGCAGATTTTGCTGGATTGGTTTATTTACACCATGTACCATTTGAAACCCCCCTAATGCACCCCTAGAGTAGAAACTCCAAAAAAGTGACCCTGTCTAAGAAACTACACCCCTCAAGGTATTAAAAACTGATTTTTACTAACCTTGTTAACCTTTTAGGTGTTGCACAAGAGTTATTTGCAAATGGGGCTGAAATTTGAGAATTAATTTTTTTTGGGCAAATTTTAAATTTTTATCAATTTTTTTCCAGTAACAAAGCAAGGGTTAACATCTAAACAAAATGCTATATTTATTGCCTTGATTCTGTAGTTTGCAGAAACACCCCATATGTGGCCGTAAACTACTGTACGGGCACACAGTAGGGCGTAGAGGGAAAGGTGCGCCGTGTGGTTTTTGGAAGGCAGATTTTGCTGGACTGGTTTATTTACACCATTTCCCATTTAAAGCCCCCCGATGCACCCCTAGAGTAGAAACTCCATAAAAGTGACCCCATTTAGGAAACTACGGGATAAGGTGGCAGTTTTTGGGGGACAATTTAAGGGTACATATGATTTTTGGTTTATCCATATTACATTTTTGTGAGGCAAAGTTACCAGAAATAGAAATTCTGAAATGTCATCTCCATTTGCCAATAACTCTTGTAGAACACCTAAAGGGTTAAAGGGTTTGTAAAATCAGTTTTGTATACCTTGAGGTGTGTAGTTTCTTAGATGGGGTTACTTTTAAGGAGTTTTTACTGTAGTGGTGCACCAGGGGGGTTCAAATGGGATATGGTGGCAAAAAAAAAAAAGGCCATCAAAATCTGCCTTCCAGAAACCATACGGCGTTCCTTTCCTTCTGTGCCCTGCCGTTTGGTCATACAGCAGTTTATGACCACATATGGGGTGTTTCTGTAAACTGCAGTATGAGGGTAATAAATATTAAGTTTTGTTTGGCTGTTAACCCGTACTTTGTTATTGAAAAAAATGGATTAAAATAGAAAATTTGTCGAAAAATGGCTTTTTTGGCACATTTTTTATTTTTTACCGTGTTCATCTGAGGGGTTAGGGGGGTATTTTGAAAGAGCAGATTCTTACGGACGCTGCGATACCTAATATCCATAGTCATTTTTTTTTTTTGTTTTTAGCCGATTATCTTAGCTCATTTTTTGCAGGATGAGAGGACTGTTTTATTGGCACTATTTTGGGGGGCATAGGACTTTTTGATCGCTTGCTATTACAATTTTTGTGATGTAAGGTGACAAAAAAAAACGTTGTTTGCACCGTTTTTATTTTATTTTTTTGACCGTGTTCATCTGAGGGGTCATTGTCAGTGGCTAAATTGGGATATAAATGTTGTACTCCATGGAAGTGTGGTACTTCCTGAAGAAACCAATAATGCAGAGGCCCAGATGATCGGGGCATGTGTCGCACTGAGTAGTGGTCTCCTTCCGTATCCCCCTCCTGCGACACACTCTGCACTTTTTTGGGGTCCGTCCCTTTTTTCCAGTATGCGGGACCACACCTGGAAAGTGTTGGCCAGGGACGATCCGGGCGCCTCCAGTTCCCGAGGTACTCCGGCCTGCTCTTTCCCGGTCAGAAACGATCAGGGCCTTGAGGACTGCCTCATAGAACTGTAGGAATGTCCCTATGTTGCCAGCACCCCGGGACAGCACAAAAGAGTTGTACATGGCAACCTGTACCAAGTAGACCGCAACTTTTTTGTACCATGCCCTGGTTTTGCGCATGGCGTTATTTGGCTTGAGGACTTGATCGGAGAGATCAACTCCTACCATATACTGATTGTAGTTGACGATACAATCGGGCTTGAGGACCGTTGCCGTCGCACAGGGACAGGGGTGATGCCGTTACCATGAATTGTGGACAGTACAAGGACATCCCTCTTGTCCTTATATCTGACCAGCAACAGGTTTTCACTGGTAAGGGCACGGGTCGCACACCTGGGGATAGGTACCTGGAGGGGGTGGGCAGGGAGGCCGCGTTGATTCTTCTGCACGGTCCCACAAGCGGACGTGGATATGGCGGTGAGGGACTGGAACAAGGGGATACTAGTATAAAAGTTATCCACATAAAGGTGGTAACCCTTATCTAGCAGTGGGTACATAAGGTCCCACACAAGTTTCCTGCTAACACCCAGAGTGGGGGGACATTCTGGGGGTTGAATACAGGAATCTCGCCCCTTGTACACACAAAACTTGTAAGTGTACCCTGAGGTACTCTCACAAAGTTTGTACAGCTTCACGCCATACCTCACCCGCTTTGAGGGAACATACTGGCGGAAAATGAGTCTCAACTTGTACGCAATGAGAGACTCATCAATCGCGACCTCCCTTCCAGTTACATAGGCCTGTAAAAATTTGGCCCCAAAATTATCGATCACTGGCCGTATCTTATACAGACGGTCATAGGCAGGATCACCTTGGGGGGGACATGCTTCATTATCTGAATAATGCAGACATTTCCGGATAGCCTCAAACCGGGAGCGTGTCATGGCCGTACTGTAAAGTGGGGCCTGGTAGAGGACGTCCCTACTCCAGTAATGCCTGACACTGGGTTTCTTGACCGCAGCACGAGGCCCCAAAATGTCCTCATCTTGGCTGCACTGACTGGCTTTTAGCAACCGGGCCTAGCCAAAAAGGAGCCCGGGTGTTGAGCAACAAACTGTTGGGTGTACAGGTTCGTCTGCTCCACCATTAGATTTACCAGTTGGTCACTGAAAAAATGACTCAAAAAGTCATATTCAGTGTAGCCCACTGTGGAAATCTGGATTCCTGATTGGCCTACAAAATCAAGAATCACGGGTTCATATCGCTCTGGGGTTCACCAGACAAGTTCACCGGCAGGGTGCTCCGGTGCATTTAACTGGTGGGCTGGAAAACTAGTATGAGCCCCAGAGCTGCTCGTACTAGGGTGGGCCACAGGCTCCCTAGCACGGCGGTCTCCTTGCTCTGCCTGGCGGCGTCTCCGCCGCCTTGGGGACTCATCATCATTGCTAGATGATGAGGGGGACGCGGATGACAACAGGAAAGTGGGGTCATCCTCGTCCTCACTGGGACTCTAGGAGTCCGAGGCAAGCTGGGACGTTTGTGTCTGCCTGTGTATGTGCGTGTGTGTAAATCTTGATTTGGTGTGCGTGTGTGTGGGGGCACGGGTGTTCGCGTACTTTATCCCTAAAACTAACAGAAAAAAAAAGACTAACTTAAAAAAGGGGGACAAATGTGAAAAAAAAAGTAAAAAAGAAATTCAAGACTGCTGATCAACCGTCTGAAGTTGATCAGCGGTGGGGTGTGCGATGCACTAACAGTGGCCGGACGTTAAGAGTGCCGGCCACAGTCAGTGTATGCACAAAAAATTAAATAAAAAATGCCTGCGCCCAAAAAAAGTTGTGGGGGGCAGGGGGGCAAGCAGCACCCCTGGGGGGTCTAGGGTCACACAGCTGTGCTGTGGACCCCAGACACCCTACTTAGGGTGATGCAATCAAACTTTTTTTTATCAAACTTTCCCTTTTATTTACCTGCCTAGCCCAACCTTTCACTATACTTTCCCTAATTACCTGCTAATAAAGATGAGGGTAGCACAGGTCCTGGGGGCAAGGATGGGTGCTGGGGCTGGCTCAGATCGCACGTGCAGGCAGCGCTCCTCTCGCCTCGGGCTCCGGACACAAAAGGAGGAGGAGAGGAGCGCTGCTATGATTTGAATCTGCCTCCGGCCCGCCATCCTGCCAATCAGAAGCGATCCTGAGAGGTGATGTCACCGTCACCACTCAGGATTGCAGGATGGTGATTGGTGGGGTAAAATCACACCGACAATCACCATCCTGTTCCAGGTTATCGGGTCCTCAGAGACCCGAATAATCCGGAAACGCAGCAAACCGCAGGTCTGAATTGACCTGCGCTTTGCTGAAAATGCCTACACTGGGGAGGTCACAGGACCCCCCGGTGCATTTGCCCCAGGTGCCTGCTCAATGATTTGAGCAGGCATCGGGTTCCGATCACCGCGCGGCAGTAATCGAAAATACACAGGGCGTTCCAGGTACGCCCTGTGTCCTTAAGTTCCAGGACATAAGGGCGTACTTGTAGGTTAATGAGATTGTCGCATCATAGACAATGGGGTCATATCGCTAGAATATGTCCCCATTGTCTTATAGGTGCGGGTCCGCACCTATATCGAGAATGGAGCCCCGCAAGGTGGTGACTGGAGGACTCTGGTCCGGCCACCACCAAGCCGGCTTCCCATAGAAGTGAATGGGAGCGTACCGCACATTCGTGCCCCTGCTCCCATTCATTTCTATGGGGCCGACGAAAATAGCGGTGGGACCCACACCTATGAAACACTGGGGGCATATCCTAGCGATATGCGCCCATTGTCAATGATGAGACAACCCCTTTAAAAGTAGAGAAATACAAATCTAGAAAATGGTGAATGTGTGAACATTTTCAAAATTTTCTGTAAATTTTGAATTTTTTTTTTAAATAAAGGATAAATATATCTCTGACATGAAGTATAATGTGTCATCAGAATCGGTTAGATAAGTAAAACTATTCCAAAATTATTACCACATAAAGTGACCAGCTCGTTTGTCCCACAGGTTGATTTTAATTAGTGTTAGTATATAGCCTGGCCCACTCCCCATCACTCACTGAAGCCACATGGCACTAGGAGAGAGATAGTGTGTGGACTCTCATTGCAGTCCTTGGTGTCCATGTGGCGCCGGGGGTGGTGTGGAGTGGGCCCAGCGTGCATGCTGGCGACTGCTTTCCCTGGATATAGTGGAGGCCATTTTGGCACCGAAAATGACGGAAATTCAGGCGGATCCAGCATGTAAGTGGAACCTGCACTTTCTGAATTTTATGATAGCTGCTATGGCACATAACAGATATATTTAGTGTTAGGAACCCGTCTAACTAGAGATTGCCTTGACGGTCGGCAGACGGGCTCAAATAATTTTGTACAAAACGATTTGCCAAATATCTCTAACTTATTAGTTCAGCATTTGATATTATGACGCAATTTTGTACTTTATTTGGTTTGCAGTGAGCTGTTGCATTCCTTGTTTTGTTTAACAGTCTTGTTCTCAGCCATAGCAACGTGCCCCTGCGCTTTGGGATGTGCTGACTGACCCCCTTTTTTCTCTGCAACATGTCAGATTAGCCACATAACAGTGAAAAAACAAACACACTAGGGGTTATTTTTCAGACCAGTGTAGTAGATTGTCAGTAGTTTGCATAGAGATTATAAAGAGTTGCTCAGCAAGTTTAGGCACTGTGCCTTTTTATTCGTCAGGGCACAGGAGGATCATGTGCAATTAGACTACTTGTTGGTCAGCTCAGGAATTAGGTGCAAAGTGCAGTGAAAAAGTTGCATATTAGAAAAAAAGTTGCAGCCATATACACATTTATGTTTGTGAAAAGGCTCATGTCTCCCAGAGAAGATGTGACTTTTTAAATAAAACTTCTGCACAGCCCCACACAAAGCTGACAAAAAAACTAAGCCTTCCATGGAGTGGAGTTAAAATTAGAATGTTTTTGTGTCTAATGTAAATGTTGTTAACTGCCTGATTGACTGTCGCTAAAAATTAACTTTTATTAGGAAATATTTAAAAACAGGTGATTGTTCAAAACTTCAGGAAAGCCAAAAGAGTGAGCACAGTGCCCAATTTGATAGGCTATTCCATGCATCATTCGTTACAACTGTGGCTATAGACATTTATCATTTTCCCTGTGTGCTCAAATTGTTGCGTGACAGAGATGGCAGAGCCCTGTATCGGTTAGTGACACTCTGGCCAAAAAATGAAATACACGTTAGGGGTTTGAGGAATCCAGTATTTCCCAATGCCAGATTGTCAGAGGACCTTATGAAAAAATGGGAGAGGGAATCTATTGAATCCTCTCTCCGCCTAATGAGACTCACTATAGCAGAATCTGAGGCTTTACGCACCCTACAGGAGGACAAAAATCCTGTTATAATACCCTCTGACAAAGGGGGCAATGTGGTGGTCCTGGAAACTGATACCTATAGAGAGATGTGTCTACGGATCTTGGAGGATAAGGCTTGTTATGCCAAATTGAACTCAAATCAAAAGCTGAGTTTCAAAGATGAATTGGCAAATATTCTGAATGAAGCTAATGGGGAGCATTTGATCAGTAAAACGGAACATGCTTTCCTGTTACCTGAACATCCCATATTGCTTGCCTTTTACAGCCTGCCAAAAATACATAAAGGGGTGAACCCCCTCAAGGGAAGGCCCATTGTTTCAGGGGTAGGGAACCTGACAGAAAAGATAAGCATCTACGTAGGAGAGATTTGGGGTCCGTTTGTTATCAGCTTACCCACGTTTGTAAGGGATTCTATGGACATACTGAGACATCTCAATGATGTCTATTGTGATAAGGGAACCCTTCTAGCCAGTCTGGATGTAGACACCCTCTACAACTCCATCCCACACGATAATGGTTGTGAAGTGTGAGAGCCTTTCTGGCAGAAAGGGGGCTGCACTTAGCCCTACACAATGATTTAATCATCAAATTATTGCGCTTCATCCTAGGACATAACGTTTCCATGTTTGACAGACAGATCTTCCACCAGCTCAGGGAAGTTGCGATGGGTAACCCATGTGCTCCTACATGCGCTAATCTCTACCTCGGCTGGTGGGAGAAGGAAGTTGGTTTTGGTGAGGGCATGGATCGATGGACCTCGGCCATTACGTTATGGTTGAGGTTCATCAATGATGTGTGCGTCTTGTGGAATGGCACCAAGACAGATTTTGATGGCTTTGTGTCCTCCCTTAATAATAATAGCTTGGGCTTATTCTTCACCAATGAAATTATTGATACAAAACTTACCTTCCTTGATCTCTCAATCAGTATGGGCCTGGGCAGAAAAATCACAACAAAGATGTTCAGGAAATCAACAGCTTCTAATACCTTGCTTAGATGGGAGAGTTGTCACCCACTCTCACTTAAGAAAGGAATTCCAAAAGGACAGTACCTTAGGGCGAGGTGTAATTGCTCTGAATGGGCCAATTTCAAGTTAATGGCCAATGAACTTCAGATCAGATTCAGACAAAGACGATAGCCACAAAGGCCCCTGAGGAAAGCCGATCAACATGCAGTGACTTGTAATAGGGAGGTCCTGCTACATCCTAAGACTTGTGTAATGAATGATCCCAAAAGGAGAATCATCGGCACATATGATCAAGCACAAAAGTATGTATGTGAGATTCTCAGAGACCATTGGGCATGCTAAGGTCTGACTCAGATGTTGAACATCTTGTTGGCGAGTACCCGCTCATTACCTATCGACGTGGCTGTAAACTCAGGGATAAACTGGTGCACATCACATTTAATACCCCCACACAAAGCACTTGGCTATCAAATAAACCATCTGGTTCTTAAAACTGTGGTGGCTGTATTGCATGCAAGGCGATTAAGAAGTCAAAGACGGTAATAAGCAGCACCACCAAAAGGAGCTACACCATGAGATCTTTAATTAATTGTAGAACAGTGGGTGTAGTGTACGTAGCAACATGTATCTGCAATCAACAATATGTAAGCAAAACGAAGCGTGAATTCAGGCGGCGCATAGGGGAACACTTGAGGGATATAACCAGGCAAGCTGATGCTCCTATTGCTCAGCATGTCTTGAAGCAGCATCATGGCATGTGGAATTGTATCAAATTCCAAGGCATTTAACATGTAAAGCCGTCCCCCAGAGGGGGAGATGTCAATAACCTATTACTTCGGAAAGAGGCTCAGTGGACCTTTACCCTTCAAACGGTCAAGCCACAATGACTCAATGAATGTAACATAGTAACATAGTACATAAGGCCGAAAAAAGAAATTTGTCCATCCAGTTCGGCCTGTCACCCTGCAAGTTGATCCAGAGGAAGGCAAAAAAACCCTGTGAGGTAGAAGCCAATTTTCCTCACTTTAGGGGAATAAAAATTCCTTCCCGACTCCAATCAGGCAATCATAATAAATCCCTGGATCAACGATATCTCTCTAGTAGCTATAGCCTGTAATATTATTACGCTCCAGAAATACATCCAGGCCCCTCTTGAATTCCTTTATTGTACTCACCATCACAACCTCCTCAGGCAGAGAGTTCCATAGTCTCACTGCTCTTACCGTAAAGAATCCTCTTCTATGTTTGTGTACAAACCTTCTTTCCTCCAGACGCATAGGATGTCCCCTCGTCACAGTCACCGTCCTGGGAATAAATAGATGACGGGATAGATCTCTGTACTGACCCCTGATATATTTATACATATTAATTAGATCTCCTCTCAGTCGTCTTTTTTCTAAAGTGAATAACCCTAATTTTGATAATCTTCCAGGGTACTGTAGTTGCCCCATTCCAGTTATTACTTTAGTTGCCCTCCTCTGGACCCTCTCCAGCTCTGCTATGTCTGCTTTGTTCACTGGAGCCCAGAACTGTACACAGTACTCCATGTGTGGTCTGACAAATGATTTGTAAAGTGGTAGGACTATGTACTCATCACGGGCATCTATGCCCCTTTTGATGCAACCCATTATCTTATTTGCCTTGGCAGCAGATGCCTGACACTGTTTTTTGCAGCTTAGTTTGCCGTTTATTAAAATTCCTAGATCTTTTTCCATGTCAGTGTTACCGAGTGTTTTACCATTTAATAAGTACGGGTGACTTGCATTATTCCTTCCCATGTGCATAACTTTACATTTGTCAGTGTTAAACCTCATCTGACACTTATCTGCACAAGCCTCCAATCTATCCAGATCCCTATGTAGTAGTATACTGTGCTCTTCAGTGTTAATTACTTTACACAGTTTAGTGTCATCTGCAAAAATTTATATTTGACTATGCAAGCCTTCTACAAGATCATTAATAAATATATTGAAGAGAATAGGGCCCAATACTGACCCCTGAGGTACTCCACTAGTGACAGTGACCCAATCTGAGTATTTACCATTAATAACCACCCTCTGTTTTCTATCATTGAGCCAGTTACTTACCCACTTACAGACGTTTTCTCCCAATCCGAGCATTCTCATTTTATATACTAACCTTTTATGTGGTACAGTGTCAAATGCTTTGGAGAAGTCCAGATACACGACATCCATTGATTCGCCGCTGTCAAGTCTAGAACTTACCTCCTCATAGAAACTGATTAAATTAGTTTGACATGACCGATCCCTCACGAAGCCATGCTGATATGGCGTTATTTGCTTATTTCCGTTAAGATGCTCTAACATAGCATCTCTCAGAAAACCTTCAAACAGTTTACCCACAACAGATGTTAAACTTACCGGCCTATAGTTTCCAGGCTCTGTTTTTGGACCCTTTTTGAATATTGGCACCACATTTGCCATGCGCCAATCCTGTGGGACATTCCCTGTCAATATAGAATCTGCAAATATCAGAAATAAGGGTCTGGCTATGACATTACTTAATTCCCTAAGGATACGAGGGTGTATGCCATCCGGTCCTGGCGATTTGTCTATTTTAATCTTTTTAAGTCGCTGTTGCACTTCTTCCTGGGTCAGAAAGGACACTTTTAATGGGGAATTTATTTCAACATTCGGCATGTCATCTGACAATTTATTTTCCTCAGTGAATACATTGGAGAAAAAAATATTTAACAGCTTTGCTTTCTCCTCGTCGCTCTCTGCGACTCCCCCCTCATTACTCTTTAACGGGCCGACACCTTCAGATTTATACTTTTTAACATTTATATAATTGAAGAACATTTTAGGGTTAGTTTTACTCTCTTTGGCAATTAATCTCTCAGTCTCTAGTTTGGCCGCTTTTATTTGTTTTTTACATGTTTTTCAGTGCTTCCGTGCTACCTTCCTGTTTTAGTGTTTTATATGCTTTCTTTTTGTCATTTATTGCTTTCTTTACAGTTCTGTTTATCCACATTGGTTTCTTTTTGTTCCTTAACCTTTTATTCCCATATGGTATGTACCTCTCACAATGAGATTTTAGGATGCTTTTAAAGATATCCCATTTTGTGGCTGTATTTTTATTTGTGAGGACTTTATCCCATTTAGTTAGGCCTATGGCCTCTCTTAGTTGGTTAAATTTAGCTTTTTTGAAGTTTGGTATTTTTGTTCCTCCCTGTAGAAACGCTCTCTTGAATGATAATTGGAAGGTTATTACTTTGTGGTCACTATTTCCCAGGTGTCCCCCAACCTGCACGTCTGTTGTTCTGTCAGGCCTATTGGTTAATACTAAGTCCAGTATGGCGATCCCTCTAGTCGGGTCCTGAACCAGTTGGGAGAGGTAATTGTCTTTGGTTATTATGATTTGAATTAGTGTTAGTATATGGCCTGGCCCGCTCCCCCTCACTCACTGAAGCCATATGGCACCAGGAGAGAGATAGTGTGTGGACTCTCATTGCAGTCCTTGGTGACCATGTGGCGCCGGGGGTGGTGTGGAGTGGGCCCGGCGTGCATGCTGGTGGCTGCTTTCCCTGGATATAATGGAGGCCATTTTGGCACCGAAAATGACAGAAATTCAGGCGGATCCAGCATGTAAGTGGAACCTGCACTTTCTGAATTATATGATAGCCGCTATGGCACATAACAGGTATATTTAGTGTTAGGAACCCGTCTAACTAGAGATTGCCTTGACGTTCGGCAGACGGGCTCAAATAATTTTGCATGCACCCTTGAACTTCTGTTCCAGGACTGCATACATCATGCAAGATGTGCACTGGACTGCGTTGTCAATTGTGCAACACATACTAAATGGGGATTACACCAGCAAAGCAAAAAATACAATATAATGTAGTACTAAGAAACTGGCTAATTACAGTCCCCCACTGAAGTCCCTGAATCTAAAGTCACTTAATCTTAAGTCACACACTTACGCAACCACACTCCTTATATAACTAAATATAGATGCCGCTCACTACACCAGCCTGGTTTGTTTCCCCTCTGGAATGTATTTCCTTTACATGTTTCATTTGATGTTATCAACTTTCTGTTCCCCTCGTACATCATGATTTTATCTATACATCTTCACTACTAGTACCCCACTGGCCCTTGTTTGCAGGGCTGTTGTATTTTGGTATCAATAATGAGTAGAGATGAGCGAATTTCTCAAAAACTAGATTCGGCCAGTTTGCTGAATTTTTCCGAAAAATTTGGTTAGATCCAAATTTATTTGTGGCGTTAAACAGCTATTTCCTGGCTACACAGAGCCTTTATAGTGGCTTAGAACACTGTGCCTTGCAGTAACACGCATAGGTAGTCTGCTGTGGTAGTGAAACAATACTGTGAGTCAGTTTGACATGCAGATGACAGGCGTCGTTCTTAGAATCACTGCACACTTCACTTATTTGGGAAGTTACGGGGCCAAAACTGACTAAATAACTCAAGTGTGAACTCAGCCTTACAGGTCAATGTTAGCGTCAAGAAGAAGCGCACTCCTTTTACACCGTCAGCAGCTGATTCCACATAGATGTCTACAGAACCTGTTCTATTAAATGCTTATACAAATAGAGCCCCCCCCCCCAACTGAGTGGAGATGATGTCAGTAGTAAGTTTGTGTTGACGTCATTATTTTGCCCTTCCTTTGATCCGTCAGAACAATAACCCACAAAAACGGATCCTGTCTGTGGAGCATCCGCCTTCACTTGGTCAGCATTTGGTCAATAATAAATTAGTATTGCTAAAGCCAAAAAACAGGAGTGGATCCAAAACAGAGATTACAGGTGAATGGCATGAGACATTTCTGATGCAAAATACGGGCCATGTCATGCAGGCCTTACAGCTTTTACATACACAGGATCTGTTGTGCATATCATTTTTCCTTCCTTCTGCAAGATCAGAAGAAGGGTCAAGTGAGGATGTCAGCCAGGCCGAAAAGAAAAATAGTGGCCCAGTCTTGAAGTGGGGAGGGTGGGAACAGCATGTGAAGTCCACAGAGTGGCACTATGACATAGTGGTGAGGTGGAGGCCACATAGTGGCACAATGACAGTGTGGAGGTGGCAGCACCAGCATGAGTAGACCACAGAGTGGCACAATGACAGAGTGTGGAGGTGGCAGCAGCAGCAGAATCAGGAGGAGGCCACAGGATGGCACAATGACAGTGTGAAGGTTGCAGCAGCAGGAGGAGACCACAGAGTGGCACAATGAAAAAGTGTGGCGGTGGCAGAAGCATCATCAGGAGGCCACAGAATGGCACAATGACAGGGTATGGAGGTGGCAGCTTCAGGAGGTGGCAGCATCAGGAGGAGGCCACAGGGTCGCACAATGACAGTGTGGAGGTGGCAGCAGCATCAAGAGGCCACAGAGTGACCCAGTGACAGAGTGGGGAGGTGGGTGGCAATACCAGTACCAGCTGAAGATGGATGAAACAAGGAGCACTTGGCATCAGATGTGTGGCATCAGGCGGGTGGCAGCATCAGAATAGTAGCTGAGGCAGGTAGCCAGAACAAAACGGTCTCTTTTTTCAAAGTGTATCTCTTTTGCAACCTGCTGATCACACTCTGTGACACTCTAAACTCAGTGGCCACTCCTGTCTGAGAACATCCTGCTTGAAACCTCGCAATGGTGAGTTACTGTTGATCTGGACGATTCATGAATTAAACACCTGTTCTGAATCTTGCCATTAAGCAGCAACTTGTGCAAAAAGTACTGAAACATTGAACAGTTGGACATGTGCGTTCAAAAGTTTAGAGACGATCACATTAAGTTCACCTGTAAAGGTTATAGTGCATTTTAGGTTCATACTGAAATTTCGCCTACAAGCCATATATCCATAACTTTGTTAGTTTTTTTGCCATATTTTGGTAGCCAAGTTAGCAAAATAATATCAATTGTCAGTTCTTTTTTTATTTTTTATTGGGTTCACTGCGTTATACTGATGTAGGGGATTACAATGATACCATATTTTGTTTACTGTATTTTTAGCTTTATACGACACACTCCCCCATAAAAGTAGGGGGGGAAATTGCAGTGTGTCTTATAAAGCGAATGGAGGCATTCACCGGCTGCTCCTCCATGTCCAGCCATCAGCCTGTGCCACAGAGCCCAGAGTTCACCTGAGGGGAGCTGCCCGCACAGCTCCCTGTCGTCCTCCTCCTTCATCCAGCTACCTTCTATAGCTTCATTGTCCCCCGCTGCTGAGGGCAGTACTGCATGGCATGCCAGGTGATGTAGTCCACGCTCCTGGCAGAAAGCTCCGGGCTCTGTAGCTCGACAAACTACAGTTCGCAAAAGTCACCGCGGTAGTGTTGGGAAATGGTGGAGTGTTCGGTGTGGGGATTAAGGAGCCGAGGAAGCGGCGGCGGCTACGTGAGTACAACGCTTACCCAGGGCTTCTCCTAAGTGATGTGTGTATGGCATGAGGCCTGGTCCCTGCCCTGTTCCGGCGGGAGGGTGATCAGGTTGGGGGATGGTGACTGGAAAGTTCATAGCTTGTTCGGGGGTTGAGCTGTCACCCCGTCCTCAGCCGGTCACCGCGATGGCTCTGCCCTCCGGTGCAGTGTAACAGGAGCTACCAGCAGCAGCAGACTGTCCCCGTGTATACACGTTATGTGCATAACCATGTGTACCCCTGTATACGTACAATTTGTGCAGTGTCATATGTATCAACACACTGCACCCCTGTATATACACACATGTCACTGCATCCCTTGTAATGTACACACATATGTCACTGCACCCCCGGCACGTGACGTCACTCACTCGGTCATGCTCCTCCCACTTCATTAATGAATCTGGCAGGAGCATGACTGACTGAGTCACGTTACGCTGCCGGCCTGACTGCTGCTTTGAATTTTCTGTGTATCATCCACAGATCCCCCATAACAGTGCATCATCCACAGGTTCTCCCATAACAGTGCGTCATCCACAGATCCCCCCCATAACAGTGCATCATCCACAGATCGCCCTATGACAGTGTGTCATCCGCAGATCCCCGCATAATAGTGCGTCATCCACAGACCACCATTAGTTCAAAACCCACCAAAAGCACACCTTTTGGTTCAAAATATTTTTTTCTTATTTTCCTCCTCAAAAATCTTATAAAGCGAAAAATACGGTATTTTGTGTTTTTTCACTTTTACATCAATAAATCATTTGTTTTTGTGTAGCTGTATTCTAGGAGCCATAAGCCTACTTCCCCATCCACTTTTGGAGACTGAACTGCTTGATGTAAAAAGGGAAAATTGAAAACTTTTATGCAGATAAGCCCAAAAAGTTGCATAGCCCTATTTTGTGACCTTTTGAAGCCAGAATTCTGGCGTTACAGGCCTTGATAAATTTCCCCTGTAATGTATGTTGTACAATCTTGAGCTTTAAAACTACCCCAAGGATGGACTAGGAGCGTAAAGTGGCTATGCAAAAAAAACTAAAAGTGGCCCCTGTCTTGTAGGTGGGTACAAATTCATAGAAGGCAGTGACAACAGACGCAGGTGGGCCTAAAATACTGTAGTGCAGCATAAAATATCACCCCAGCAGAAACAAATAGCATTATGCAGCAGAAAATACTGCCACCCTTAGCACAGTATTCAACTGTATCACCATCCTGAGGAGGGCACCTGCGGCTGTTGGCCAGGTACATAAGTACCTGATGCTTCTAGCATTAATTAATGCTGAGAGCATCAGATCGTTATCTACCTGGCTGGCAGCTGTGAGGAGGGCTCAGGTGGCCCACTAAACATGGGCCGCCTTCCGGGAAATTTCCCTGGGTAGTCAGTCGCATTAAATAAGCTGTTTTACCTGTCTGCACCATGTTCGAGATCCAGAGGAGCTGAGTGATATTTGTAGCAGTAATAGATTCAGTATAACTTTGATCAATTATTATTGATCTAAATCTCTGCTTATTCTGGGTTAATAGTCATGTGGGCAGTTCTCTGTAGTGATTGACTGACTTTTCTGAAAGTTTTCATGTAGAAATAACGCCATTCACTAATTAGGTACTGAGCAAAAGAAAAAAAAAGAGTGTTAATCAAAGAGCTGCTTGGATGCAAATCCAAAAGGTCTTAGAGTAATCGCAGGGCGCCAATAGGAAGGAGAGTTAATCGCTAAAAGAAGGAGAAGTAGTAGGCGGTTGCCATTAGTGGCTGTATATGTAGAAAACAGTTACATATTAGGTACATATAGTGAAAAAGAAATAGAGTTGTCAGCCACAGGGAGGGGCGCCATCTACTGATGGTTATGAAATATCAATATAAGAGAGCAGAAAAAAGCATGAGTACAAATATACATTTTCATAAGGTAGAAATGTAAAAAAATATTATTTTTCACTGTATTCACTGATTAGGAAGGACCACCCACTAAATTCCTATGCCCAGAATGATCAGTGATTTCAATCAATATATTACAAGTATGGCCTTATCCACACATCCATGTCTGTGATGACATCAGTGACAAGATGGTCAATGGTTCGTCTGTGAAGGATCCCTGTTAGGTCTGTAAGTCCATTTTTTGCTGTTCCACGGACACTGCATAGCCGAACATTAATTTTCAGCGCATCTCCTACCAATGATCCATGAAACATAGACCAAACACATAGGCCATCCGTGTTGTGTCCGTGGTTTTCACAGACCCATATACTTCAATTGGCATGTTTGGTCCTCAACATGGACCAAAAATAGAACGTCACACAGATGTGTGAATACACATATTAAAATCAATGTCCGTGGAGAAAATGGAATAAGAGCAGCACTGCTCCCAATGAAGGGAATGGGAGTGGCACTGCACCCAATGAAGGGAATAAGAGCAGCACTGCTCCCAATGAAGGGAATGGGAGTGGCACTGCACCCAATGAAGGGAATAAGAGCAGCACTGCTCCCAATGAAGGGATTGGGAGTGGCACTGCACCCAATGAAGGGAATAAGAGCAGCACTGCTCCCAATGAAGGGAATAAGAGCAGCACTGCTCCCAATGAAGGGAACGGGAGTGGCACTGCATCCAATGAAGGGAATAAGAGCAGCACTGCTCCCAATGATGGGAATGGCACTGCATCCAATGAAGGGAATAAGAGCAGCACTGCTCCCAATGAAGGGAATGGGAGTGGCACTGCACCCAATGAAGGGAATAAGAGCAGCACTGCTCCCAATGAAGGGATTGGGAGTGGCACTGCACCCAATGAAGGGAATAAGAGCAGCACTGCTCCCAATGAAGGGAATAAGAGCAGCCAGGGGCGTAGCTATAGGGGGTGCAGAGGTAGCAGTCGCTACCGGGCCCAGGAGCCTCAGGGGGCCCAAATACCCTTGTGCTGCATAAGAAGACACACAAAGCACTGAGGGAAGGGGGGCCCAAGTCTAACTCTTGCACCAGGGCCCATGAGCCTTTAGCTACGCCCCTGCACGGAGGTCACGTGCCTGCTCCGCTCAGTATGTATTGTATTGTACGTAGTATTAATAATAATATCTAAACTGAATAATGATGCGCTCCCCCTGCTCCCCCTATGCTTACCGGTACACATGTTACGCTCCTCTAGTAAGCACTAGCAGCTAGCAGGCAGGCCGGGCAGCCGCAACTCACGGAGGTCACGTGCCTGCTCCGCACCCTTCATTCATAAAGTAGGCGGAGCAGGCACGTAACCTCAGTGAGTTACAGCTCAGTGGGGGGGGGGGAGTGAGTCTTATGGGGCAAAAAATACGGTATATTACTGAATGCACTAAAAGCCCTGGCACCACCAATGTCAGCTCCTTTCTCTTCTTTTGTATATACAGAGCTAAAACAATGATTCTCTAAATTCTTGTAAAATCTTTCTTACATAAACAACATGTGAGGCTTAATTAGAAGGGAAAAAAATATGTCATCAAGATAGACAACAACAAAGAGACACAGAAATTCCTGAAGAACATCATTAATGAGATGTTGGAACATTACAAAGCCCAAAGGGCATTACTAGATATTCAAAATGCCCTTCAGGAGTATTGAATGCCATCTTCCACCTCCCCCTTGCGGATTGTAATTAAGTTGTAGGCTCCTCTGAGGTCAATCTTAGAAAACCACTGAGCCCCAACAATTTAATAAAAAAGATAAGGGATAATTGGAAGAGGTTACTGGTTCTTGACAGTGATTCTATTTAATTCCCTATAGTCGGTACAAAAATGTAGTCAAACGTCTTTCTTCCCAAAAAATACAAAACACCTCTCATAGGGGATATTGATGGCCGAATATGTACCTTCTTTAGACTATTATGAATATGATCTTTTGTGGCCTGTCTTTTGGGTCCAGCAAGATTATAGATCTTGCCTTTAGGGAACTTAGCATCAGCTACAAGTTCTATTGCACAGTCATAATCACAAAGGCGGGGTCTGAGGCAAGAACTCAGATGCTTCTTTGGAAAAAACATACTGAAAATCATTAATAAAATCAGGTAAGGGACCTCCATCTAATTAAGCCCAGCAAGCTGGATAGAAATGCAATAATCAGGGCACTGGGGATCCCATTTTACTAATTCCCTCAGTACTCCAGTTAAAGGCTGGACTATGTACCCTCAAGTGGGGTAATCCCAGGACCATGACAGCAGACACATTTTTCCTGAAATATAAGGCACACCTCCCAGAATAAATGGAACCAACCTTTATTACCAAATCTGGAGTCCTATAGTCAATAAATCCTTGGTACAAAGGAGTAGTATCCACCCCAGATGCAGAAATCAGTTCATGTAACCTAAGTAATTTGAGACCCAAAGCAATCACAAAATCTGAAAAAAGTCTGAACTGTGATCTAAGGGCCGAATCATTCCAGTCAGATGCAGTACACCACCTGACAAACTTGAAGCAATACTTCTAGACAGGCTGCCTGCCTTGACGCAAAGAGAGGAGCTGATTTTCAGCATAGGCTGCCCTGTCAAGCTCATCATACAGAAGACCGAACACAGTCTGCAAAATACCGCCCAGAGGAATTAGGCGGAAGTGCAAATTCCCACTCTTGATGGTCGCAACAGAGACATGAAGATACAGACTATCTGTGCCTCGATTCCTGAAGAGTGAGGTCTCAACAGAAATACAGTTTGCATTAAAAGTTTCCCTAAAAGTTACAAAACCCTAACGGTCACCAGAGAAGAAGATGGGCCCTAAGGCTAGAATCCATCCTGCTTTCCCTACCTACTTGCAGTACAAGCCCTGTAGCTACAGCGCAGCTGATGACAGTCCCTATGCTATTTAAGTGTAGAGACAGACAAACAATAAAGACAGACAAACACAATACCAGAGCCATAAGTAAATGTGTCAGAACCATATAAGCAGCACTGTTCCCAATGAAGGGAACGGGAGTGGCACTGCATCCAATGAAGGGAATAAGAGCAGCACTGCTCCCAATGATGGGAATGGCACTGCCTCCAATGAAGGGAATAAGAGCAGCACTGCTCCCAATGAAGGGAGCGAGAGTGGCACTGCATCCAATGAAGGGAATAAGAGCAGCACTGCTCCCAATGAAGGGAATGGGAGTGGCACTGCACCCAATGAAGGGAATAAGAGCAGCACTGCTCCCAATAAAGGGTTTGGGAGTGGCACTGCAACCAATGAAGGGAATAAGAGCAGCACTGCTCCCAATGAAGGGAACGGGAGTGGCACTGCATCCAATGAAGGGAATAAGAGCAGCACTGCTCCCAATGAAGGGAATGGGAATGGCACTGCATCCAATGAAGGGAATAAGAGCAGCACTGCTCCCAATGAAGGGAACGGGAGTGGCACTGCATCCAATGAAGGGAATAAGAGCAGCACTGCTCCCAGTGAAGGGAATGGGAGTGGCACTGCACCGACAAGCTTCATTCACTGCTCAAAGGATATTTATTTTATTGTATTTACTTTTTTCACACTGACTTATTCAACAGTGCTTAACAGATATTATCAATGGCACTTACAGTTTAAGTTCCCTATCAGTATGGAATGTGGAAGGAACCTAAGTACCTGGAGGATACCCACACAAACATGGGAGAACATACAAAATCCATGTACAGGGTGGGCCAGGGTGAAGATACGAGATGTGCAGCACCTGAAACTACGGATACTGGAAGCCTGTGCTAGCATTTCTCCTGCGGTGTTGCGATCAGTGTGTGAAGAGAGGGAGAAGAGGGTTGCATTGACAATCCAACACAATGGGCAGCACATTGAACACATTTTATAAGTGGTCAGAAACTTGTAAATAACTCATGAAAGAATAATTTTATCTTAAAACCAAACACACCATTGTTTTTCTTGTGAAATTCCCAATAGGTTTGATGTGTCACATGACCCTCTTCCTATTGAAAAAACAAAAGTTGGATTCAAAATGGCCGCCATGGTCACCACCCATCTTGAAAAGTTTCCCCCCTCACATATACTAATGTGCCACAAACAGGAAGTTAATATCACCAACCATTCCCTTTTTTTTAAGGTGTATCCATATAAATGGCCCACCCTGCAGATGTTGTCACTGGTCAAATTTAAACATAGGACCCCAGTGCTGAAAGGCACCAGTCCTAACTGGTAAAGGTTTGATCAACCCCTTTTAGGAGTTAGAACATTCTTATTTTATTTTTTCTCTCTGGTTTTTGCATCAAATTTTGACTTCAATATTTATTTGGTGCATTATTTTTATTGCATAAAGAACAGAGCATCTGTGTGGATTCATTTACTTTTGTTTTGTGTGTACATATACATTTTGATTATGTAATTCTGTTAATTTAGTTGCCTCTCATTCAGTAACTTTGCTAGGGCTGCAGCTAGTTGTCGATAATTTAATCGATTAATCGGGAAAAACACCAAAATTACAAAACAAAGAGGTTTATATGATTTTACTTGAAAAATTATGTTCAATGGCCATATTAAAACAAATTGTGGATGGCACTGTTTTGGGGGATCTGTGGATGGTGCTGTTATGGGGGGGATCTGTGGATGGCGCTGTTATGGGGGGATCAGTGGGTGGCACTGTTATGGAGGGGATCAGTGGGTGGCACTGTTATGGAGGGGATCTGTGGATGGCACTGTTATGGGGGGATCTGTGGATGGCGCTGTTATGGGGGGATCTGTGGATGGCGCTGTTATGGGGGGATCTGTGGATGGCGCTGTTATGGAGGAGTCCTGTGGGTGGCACTGTTATGGAGGGGTCCTGTAGGTGGCACTGTTATGGAGGGGTCCTGTGGGTGGCACTGTAATGGAGAGGGGGATGTGTGGGTGGCACTGTTATGGAGAGGGGGATCTGTGTACTGTTATGGAGAGGGGGATCTGTGCACTGTTATGGGGAAGGGGATATGTGAACTGTTATGGGGAAGGGGATATGTGCACTGTTATGGGGAAGGGGATATGTGCACTGTTATGGGCATAACAGTGCACAGATCCCTTTCCCCATAACAGTGCACAGATCCCTTTCCCCATAACAGTGCACATATCCCCCCTCCCCATAGCAGTGCCATAGACCGATCCCCCCTCCCCATAGCAGTGCCATACACAGATCCCCCTCCCCATACCAGCCCCGGCCCCGCTGCTCACAGCAGACTAATCACTGCATCTTTATTTTACCTTACAATGACGCTCCAGTAACAGGCAGAGCGGCAGAGGCAGAGTAATCACTCACTCAGTAACAGGCAGAGCGGCAGAGGCAGAGTAATCACTCACTCACGTGACGCACCTGCTCCGCCCACTTTATGAATGAATGAGGCGAGCAGGCGCATCACATGAGTGAGTGACGTTATGCCGCTGTCCGCTCTGCCTGTTACTGGAGCGTCATTGTAAGGTAAAATAAAGATGCTGTGACTTAAAGTAAACCACCCGCCCGCATAGCAACGACTCGGACGATTATTAGATAACTGGATTAGTCGGCAACGAATACAGTTAGCGATTATTATCGATTAATCGTTGTAGCCCTAAACTTTACCATGCATTAAATCATCCAAGGTCACCACCCTCAGCTTTGTGACTTTTATTTACCAATGTCTTTCATAGTGTTACTACATCTGTCCAATTTCTTTTATGCAATATTGTCAATATCTGTGACAGGGCAGCCAAAGCTGTCACACGTTTCCTTATTATCTTGAGTTTACTGCTAAAATCTTGCTTGTTCAGTCTTCACTTATTATACAATGCTTGCAAGTATTACAAAATCAAGCCTTTTTAAAAAAAAAATTATTCATTTTTCGCATTTATAATTTTGGTACAGAATTATCTTCTCCTTCAAAAGGTGATATTTGTTTCACATGTCTAAATCCCAAACTCTGGAATCAGTGTCGCTGGAATCAGGGTCTATGTCACTACTTTATGCTGGCTGCATGAATCTCATTAAATATTCCCTTTAAGGTAATTTGTGTTCAGGTCGGCTATGAGACATGAACCTACCCACCTCCCTCCACTATGATAGCAGTAGAGTTATGCTAAATTTGCTGAAGAGGCCCAACCCATTGAAGTATTAAAATAAAGAGGGTTTAGGGAGGGTGGGGCAAAACGAGCTGTCGGCACCCTGCTAGTGCCGCTATGAACCTACCTACCTTGCTCCACTATGATAGCAGTAGAGTTATGCCGGAACTGCTGAACAGAGGGTAGGCTGAAGAGGCCAAAATACAACAAAACATAGATCCAGATGATTATAACTTTAATAACCTTATTTATAACACGATATTTCTGAAAGCTTTAGACATTTCACATTGTGGATCAGGTATGTATTGCGTATAGCATGCTGACTTGCATCTGCCCAACTGTTTAATAATATGCACCGGAACGTTATGTTTGGAGGCCGCAGAGGCTGCTCCAATGCGGAAGGAGTGCCGAGCTGGGAACAACCCCTATATTCCTCAGTAATATGCGAACAAATCTCAGAAAATTCTGGCTACTCAAAGGCGCCGCCCGAGCTTTAACAGAGAAGAATCGCCAGGGGCAACCCCAAGGAAAAGCATTCCTGTGAGGCCTTAACTGGACACCACCTGTTACCGGTGGGGAAATATCTAACTTCCATCTGTTGTCCCACTTGGGCAGTCTTTGAGGAGACCAAGGTAAGAATCTAACAAGCACCATCCCATACCAACTGATTCTTCTTTAAATAGTTCTTAAAATTTGCAGCACAGGTAAATTCACCTGGTCTCAGAAAACCGTAAAAGGCTAGATACATTGCGGTCTTGATTAATAAGCTAACATATTTACCAAACGGATTCTTCTGTAGCTTATCAGACAGTAATCTGAACATTGGATATGGAAAAACCAGCTCAGGTGCACGCTGCCCGGGAGAGGACGTCACTCCACAGCAATATAAGAAAGGAATCCCAGCAGTCGTGTCTTGATGTAAATCAGATATCTTTTATTCCATAAACGAAAATAGTCCTATGACTAGGACGCGTTTCAGCGATGCGCCTTCATCAACAGGTATATCCAAATACAATTTTAACAAGCTAAATATGCTCTAAAGTCACCACCCACAGGGGCATCCCATAAGAGGAATGGCCAGAAAAAGACAAAAAAGCATCTATATATTCTATCTTACATTTGTAGACAGTTTTCCTATGCACTGTTCAGATATTCGACATCTGAGAAATAAATAATAAATATATTGTAAATACATAATATAATTGTTCCTCTATAGATGCATGACCTCATATTCCCTATTGAGGCCTCTAGGGTGCAATGTGTCCAACGTGTGGATCCAAAAGGCTTCCCTCCATAACAACATCTTTTTGATGTCGCCCCCCCCCCTCCCCCCCCTCCGTGGTCTAGTCACCTGTTCTATAACCTGAAATTTCAGCTGGGCAATAGAGTGTCTACATTTTTCAAAATGGTTTGGTATGGGTAATAACAAGTTTTTGGTTCTAATAGTCGATTTGTGTTTAATAATTCTGTCCCTCACTGCCTGCATTGTCTCACCAATGTACAACAGACCACAAGGGCATTTAATAAGATAGATAACATTTGAGGACTCATATGTAAAAAAAACTTTTACTTCAAACAGATTTCCAGTATGTGGATGATAAAATGCAGGGCCCTTTATGATATGTGAACATTGGAGACGATGCAGGCAGGGGAACGTACCTCTACGTGGTGTCGATAATACACTTTGGCGCAATCGATGTTTAGTACCCCCTATGTCCGCTTTAACTAGCATATCCCTATAACTAGGGTTCTTCCTATTGCAGATCAGGGGTAAACTTTTAAATTCCAAGACCTCTGGATAGGCCTTACCAGCAGATGCCAATGTTTTCTAACAATATTATCAATCTGTGTATTAAAGGGGTGAAATTTATGTACGAATGCTATCCTAGCATCATTCCTTTTCTTTGGTTTAACTCTCACAATGGATTCGTCAGCACCACTGTTAGATAATACATCTAGAGGGTATCCTCGTTCTTTAAATCTAGTAGTGATTTCCCCCAGCCTCTGGTTCTGTAAAAGGTGATCCGTAACGATCCGCCTCACCCGCTGATATTGAGATTTAGGTATAGATCTTTTTAAGGATGGGGGGTGTGCACTTGAATAATGCAAGATACTATTTCGATCCGTTTCCTTCCTATAAAGGTCAGTTGATAATTGACCATCCTGTTTTTTTATGACCAGTGTATCCAAGAAGCTAACTTTATCTCTATCACATGTCATTGTAAACCGCAAACCCTCAGATGCTACATTTAGATGATCCATGAACGCCATCAGGATCTCACGTGGCCTTGCCCATATGCAAAAAATATCATCGATGAATCTTTTAAAAAATTAAGATTTTCTCACCATATAATTCATTAGTATATACATATACTTCTTCAAATGCAGCCATAAATATATTTGCATAGGGCAGAGCCACGTTCGACCCCATCGCTGTCCCACGCTTCTGGAGATAATAATTATCCCCAAATAGAAAATAATTTTCCATCAGAACAATGCTCAACGGGTGTAGAAGGAAATCGCGTATAGATGATGTATATTCACTGGTTTCCAAAATCTTTGAAACTGCCTGAATCCCCTCCCTATGACTAATCGACGTGTAAAGACTAACAACGTCGATATTCACAAGGAGGCTGTCTTCAGGAACATGACCCAAATTATTAATCATTCCTAAAAAATTAGGTGTGTCCAATGGAAAGGATTTAGTATTTTTAACAAGTTGCGTCAGGGCTTTTTCTAATACTATTGCCAATGGACTGAAGATAGAATCTACTGAGGACACAATAGGACGTCCTGGGGGGTCTATAAGGGTCTTGTGCACTTTAGGTAAAATGTATAGTACCGGGGTGATGGGGGATTGCTTAATCAAAAATCTACTCATATCCGAGTCAATAGTCCCAGCTGTTTCAAACCTTGTGGTCTGTTGCACATTGGTGAGACAATGCGGGCAGTGAGGGACAGAATTAATAAACACAAATCGACTATTAGAACCAAAATCTTGTTATTACCCATACCAAGCCATTTTGAAAAATGTAGACACTCTATTGCCCAGCTGAAATTTCAGGTTATAGAACAGGTGACTAGACCATGGAGGGGGGGCGACATCAAAAAGATGTTGTTACGGAGGGAAGCCTTTTGGATCCACACGTTGGACACATTGCACCCTAGAGGCCTCAATAGGGAATATGAGGTCATGCATCTATAGAGGAACAATTCTGTTATGTATTTACAATATATCCCATAAGGGGAATGGCCAGAAAAATTCAGGTGTAATCAATTTGACAATTAACAAACCAGAAAAAAAGACAAAAAAGCATCTAGATAGATATTCTATCTTACATTTGTAGACAGTTTTCCTATGCACTGTTCAGATATTCGACGTCTGAAAAATAAACAATAAATATATTGTTTATTTTTCAGACGTCGAATATTACATTGATTACACCTGAATTTTTCTGGCCATTCCCCTTATGGGATGGACCTTCTGCCCCTGTGGGTGGTGACTTTAGAGCATATATAGCTTGTTAAAATTGTATTTGGATATATCTGTTGATGGAGGCACATCGCCTAAATGCGACCTGGTCATAGGACTATTTTCGTTTATGGAATGAAAGAAATCTAATTTGCATCAGGACACGACTGCTGGGATTCCTTTCTTATATAGTAATCTGAACATAGCCCCCGTAAATGATGTGAAGGACGCACCACAACGGCCCCCTTCTGGATAACCTTCAATAGCATTCTTATTGGCTGTGCTGAGAACGGGAGGGTTGATCGAGGTGCAGCATATATAAATAATGTTGTATGCCAGCTAAGTACAATTTAATCGTGCTGTATGCCAACTTACGATGAGAGTAGCAAAATGCGGCAAAGGCCAATAGGTAAGCTATTTTATCCACCCCTACTAGTGAATAGGACTTTTTGAAGTCGTTGAATAACACCCAGGCCGTCTGATATGTCTTCCGGGTATTACTGGACGGAGATTTAGACATGAGAGACCTGGCGGTAGTGAGATGAGTTGCTAGTCCATCACTAACTGGTCGAGTCGGGGGCAAGCGACAGTATTCAGTCCGCCTGTGGACAAACCTGGAAAAAGAGTGACAAATTACGCCTGGACAAAGTATCAGCAGCCACGTTGTTATGCCCCCTAATAAGTTCACACCTGATGTGCCAGACAAGCCTCCTGACAAAAGACATACAGTCATGTGAAAAAATTAGGACACCCTTTGAAAGCATGTGGTTTTTTGTAACATTTTTAATAAAAGGTTATTTCATCTCCGTTTCAACAATACAGAGAGATTAAAGTAATCCAACTAAACAAAGAAAACTGAAGAAAAGTCTTTTCAAGATCTTCTGTAAATGTCATTCTACAAAAATGCCTATTCTAACTGAGGAAAAAGATAGGACACCCTCACATGTATTCCCTCTTAAATTGGCTCAGATCTCACACAGGTATATCACACCAGGTGTACATAATTAGTAGATCGTTACTCTGCATGTTGAATGAGGCTTGCCCTATTTAAACCTCAGACATTTAGTTTGGTGTGCTCCTGACTGTTGAAGTGAGAGTGAGCACCATGGTGAGAGCAAAAGAGCTGTCAGAGGACTTCAGAAAAAAGATTGTAGCAGCCTATGAGTCTGGGAAGGGATTTAAAAAGATCTCAAAAGATTTTGAAATCAGCCATTCCACTGTCTGGAAGATAGTCTACAAGTAGAGGGCTTTCAAAACAACTGCCAACATGCCCAGGACTGGTCGACCCAGCAAGTTCACCCCAAGAGCAGACCGCAAGATGCTAAAAGAGGTTTCCAAAAACCCTAAAGTGTCATCTTGAGAACTACAGCAGGCTCTGGCTACTGTTGATGTAGAAGTACATGCCTCTACAATCAGAAAGAGACTGTACAAGTTTAACTTGCATGGGAGGTGTGCAAGGAGGAAACCTTTGCTTTCCAAGAGAAACATCGAGGCCAGACTGACATTTGCCAGAGATAAAGTTGACAAAGACCAGGACTTCTGGAATAATGTTCTTTGGACAGATGAGTCCAAAATTGAATTATTTGGACACAACAGCAGAGGACATGTTTGGCGTAAACCAAACACAGCATTCCAAGAAAAGAACCTCATACCAACTGTGAAGCATGGAGGTGGAAGTGTCATGGTTTGGGGCTGCTTTGCTGCAGCAGGACCTGGTCAGCTCACCATCATAGAATCCACGATGAATTCTACTGTGTATCAGAAGGTGCTTGAAGAACATGTGAGACCATCAGTTAGAAAATTAAAGCTGAAGCGGAACTGGACCATGCAACATGACAATGACCCAAAACATACTAGTAAATCAACCAAAGATTGGCTGAAAAAGAAGAAATGGAGAGTCCTGGAATGGCCAAGTCAAAGTCCAGATTTGAATCCCATTGAGATGCTGTGGGGTGACTTGAAAAGGGCTGTACGTGCAAGAAACCCCTCAAACATCTCACAGCTGAAAAAGTTCTGCATTGAGGAGTGGGGTAAAATTTCCTCAGACCGATGTCGAAGACTGGTAGATGGCTACAAGAACCGTCTCACTGCAGTTATTTCAGCCAAAGGAGGTAACACTCGCTATTAGGGGCAAGGGTGTCCTATCTTTTTCCTCAGTTAGAATAGGCATTTTTGTAGAATGACATTTACAGAAGATCTTGAAAAGACTTTTCTTCAGTTTTCTTTGTTTAGTCGGATTACTTTAATCTCTCTGTATTGTTGAAACGGAGATGAAATAACCTTTTATTAAAAATGTTACAAAAAACCACATGCTTTCAAAGGGTGTCCTAATTTTTTCACATGACTGTAATCTGCCTGGAGTCTTATCTACCTTTCTTAAGAATTTCTACTAGTGCCTAGTTATCTGTGAGAAAAAGAACCATCTGATTTTTCCACAGTGTTCCCCAAACCTGGGCAGCCCCCACTAAGGAGTAGATCTCAAATAAAGGGGGAACACCTGGAAAAACCCGCCATATTAACAATCTCCAGTACTCATATATCAACAAACCAGTGGGTACCATAGATAGCTGCAAAACCCACGGTGGATGATGCATCCGTATGGACCACCAAAGAGTCATTAGATACCGTCGGAATAAATAAAGAAATGCCATTCCGGTGAGCCAAGATTTTTGGTCTAGCTGCACTGGGGTATGATACGCATAGTGAAGTTGAGCATTCCAAGAAGGGACTGGAGGTCTGTTTTGGTGGTAACTCTGACTTGAGCTAGTCTGTGCACCACCTCTTTGACCCTCAGTATCTTATCTTGAGGGAGACTAGCTTCCATCTTAACTGTGTACAGACATATGCCCAGGAACGTGATTGAGGTACTGGGTCCCTCCACCTTATGTGGAGCAATTGGAACTCTAAGGTCTGCAAATACTGACTGTAGCACCTGTAAATCTTGTGGTGCTGGCGTTGGGGGTTCGATCAACAAAAAACAACAACATCTGTGTAATGAATAACATGATTAACACAAAATAAATCTTGTAAAATCCAATGTAAAACCTGGGCGAATTGATTGAAAATCCAAGGGCTAGACTTTGATCTGAATGTCAATTTGTTTGCAAAGTAATATTGACCTAACCACTTCAGACCATGCCATTGCTTCAATTCAGGTTGAATTGGGAGCAACTTGAAAGCATCCGTAATGTCCGCTTTGGATAACCAGGTCCCCTAACCTAAACTCAGTATCAACTGAATGGCTTCATCAACTGAAGCATATTTCATAGCAAATTCCTTGGACGGAATTAAGGCTGGGTATGGGTAAAGAATGTCGGGCCGACAAATCATATATTAATCTTTTTTTATTATTATATTTCCCAGAGACTACTCCAACAGGGTTGGTCCTCCAACATTCAAAGGGGAAATGCTTCAAAGGACCAATCAGACACCCCTTGTCCAATTCAGAATGAGCTGCGATATGGCCACGGGGTCTCTGGAAGCCGACTGCAAATTCTTAAACTCATAAGTAGATTGCGGAAGAGCCACCAGACCTGTATGAAAACCATTGGTCAGGCCACTAATTATGTATTGGACCCAATCAGAATCAGGATGAGTGTTTAGCAAAAAACGAAGGTGATCAACATTCACTACGCCTAGACATGCTAAATCCAGATTTTTTTGCGTACAAGCTACGCGGGGATGTGCTCTGAAGCATAAATGCAATAAGCGGCATTGACTGTAATGACATACTAAATAGTTGAAGTTATTGCATATTTGTGAATTCCACAAATACTTGATAGGCTGCCCCAACTTGTCGACCCCCTGGACCGCTTTGCTGACTGATGGACCTGGGGTATTACTAGCTGGCGCCTGAGCTGGATTATTAGAAAACGAACACCAGTCTATCGTGTGGGAATAAGAATTACACCTAGCACATGAAGGAGCTTTAATGCCCGCGAAATGCCTACAAAATAATTCTGTATCAATGTTGGACCAATGTACTGTAACTGAACCAGCGCTGCCGCTGCTTTAGCTGCAAAGGAACGGTGATAATCATAGAAGGCGGAAAGTTTCCTATTTAACCTTAGATTTTGGATTTCAATTTGACCGCAGACTATTGTCTTATTGTCGGATGCTTCATGGGTCGCTATGCGCAGTGAAGTGAGATTTACATCTTTGCCTTCAATTATATCCTGATGTATATTGGCTGGGATGAAATGGGATGGAGCGATTGAAGGAGTCGGACCTGACCCACCAGAAGCACTAGCCTGAGACCTGGGTGACCCTGCCAGACTCTGACCAACCAGACAAGATGCTGTAGCGCCTGCTTCAACCGATTCTAGCCGGGCCTGAAAATCCGACATTGACGTTGCCATGGAATTAATGGCTGCATATAGTTGAGTGAGAGAGGTCTGGATGGTATCCATGGATACCCCCACCTGACCCGGACCCGACAAATCTGTGGAGAGCAAACTAAACAGTTCCGCCTTCCTAGCTGAGGCTGGGAATGGAGTTCCTCTTCTGATGAATTCTGCTGTCAATTTGGGCACCATCCAAGATCTTAAAGACAGCCTTGCGTCTCCTCCTGAATGAGAGATGACACTCCGTGAGACGAAGATGTATCTCCAACAAGGGATTCTTGAGACATACTGTGTATATATGTGTGTATATATATATATATATATATATATATATATATGTACAGTACAGACCAAAAGTTTGGACACACCTTCTCATTCAAAGAGTTTTCTGTATTTTCATGACTATGAAAATTGTAGATTCACACTGAAGGCATCAAAACTATGAAGTAACAAATGTGGAATTATATACATAAAAAAGTGTGAAACAACTGAAAATATGTCATATTCTAGGTTCTTCTAAGTAGCCACCTTTTGCTTTGATTACTGCTTTGCACACTCTTGGCATTCTCTTGATGAGCTTCAAGAGTTAGTCACCTGAAATGGTCTTCCAACAGTCTTGAAGGAGTTCCCAGAGATGCTTAGCATTTGTTGGCCCTTTTGCCTTCACTCTGCGGTCCAGCTCACCCCAAACTATCTCGATTGGGTTCAGGTCCGGTGACTGTGGAGGCCAGGTCATCTGGTGCAGCACCCCATCACTCTCCTTCATGGTCAAATAGCCCTTACACAGCCTGGAGGTGTGTTTGGGGTCATTGTCCTGTTGAAAAATAAATGATGGTCCAACTAAACGCAAACCGGATTGAATAGCATGCCGCTGCAAGATGCTGTGGTAGCCATGCTGGTTCAGTATGCCTTCAATTTTGAATAAATCCCCAACAGTGTCACAAGCAAAGCACCCCCACACCATCACACCTCCCCCTTATGCTTCACGGTGGGAACCAGGCATGTAAAGTCCATCCGTTCACCTTTTCTGCGTCGCACAAAGACACGGTGGTTTGAACCAAAGATCTCAAATTTGGACTCATCAGACCAAAGCACAGATTTCCACTGGTCTAATGTCCATTCCTTGTGTTCTTTAGCCCAAACAAGTCTCTTCTGCTTGTTGCCTGTCATTAGAAGTGGTTTCCTAGCAGATATTCTACCATGAAGGCCTGATTCACACAGTCTTCTCTTAACAGTTGTTCTAGAGATGTGTCTGCTGCTAGAACTCTGTGTGGCATTGACCTGGTCTCTAATCTGAGCTGCTGTTAACCTGCGATTTCTGAGGCTGGTGACTCGGATGAACTTCTCCTCCGCAGCAGTGGTGACTCTTGGTTTTCCTTTCCTGGGGCGGTCCGCATGTGAGCCAGTTTCTTTGTAGCGCTTGATGGTTTTTGTGACTGCACTTGGGGACACTTTTAACGTTTTCCCAATTTTTCGGACTGACTGATCTTCATTTCTTAAATTAATGATGGCCACTCGTTTTTCTTTACTTAGCTGCTTTTTTCTTGCCATAATACAAATTCTAACAGTCTATTCAGTAGGACTATCAGCTGTGTATCCACATGACTTCTCCACAACGCAACTGATGGTCCCAACCCCATTTATAAGGCAAGAAATCCCACTTATTAAACCTGACAGGGCACACCTGTGACGTGAAAACCATTTCAGGTGACTACCTCTTGAAGCTCATCAAAAGAATGCCAAGAGTGTGCAAAGCAGTAATCAAAGCAAAAGGTGGCTACTTTGAAGAACCTAGAATGAGGAAGACCCGCCGTGGGGGTTAACTATTTGTGACCGCGGCCATGGTCCGTAAAGTGACGGGAAGGGGCCCTAACAGTGGCTGGTGTGTGCCTGGAGCCACGGGACGTGGGCCTGCCTAAAAGAGGGCCAAAAAGACACTGAGTAGGGAAAGTGCTGTCGTTTAATATACGTTACAAAGCCAAGGAACGGAACACTTGACGGGTTTCAGATTGCGGATCCGGAATGTATAGGGAGAAACAGGCAGATCTCCACCTACCCATGTGACGTATGACGTGCGGAGGTGTCCCGTGCTTGGAAGCTGCCGAGGCGGCTCCGATGCGGAAGGAATGTCCAGATATCGTTTTGGGGTCCACCCCCAACCCTGCGACCAGGGATCTGATGTGTGAAATGAACTGCAGCGTGGATAGGGGTTTCCCTTGGAATGGAAGCAAAGGAGATTCAGGGTCTGGAGATGGCGTGGAGTTTAGGAGACGTCAGAGCACCAGAACCGGACACCAGGCGTTTTTGGACTCAAAGAAGCGAATCTGTATGGGAGGACCGGTTTGGGATGTCTTGGTGGAAGGAAGGCTTAACACTAGGTGATCCTGGCTCCAGGATAGTTGCTTCTTCTTCAGGAAGGTCGCCCTTTGGGAAGAAACTGAGAATTCTCCTTGGCGTAGGAAGCCGTAGAAGCTCAAATACATTGCGGCCTTGATGACCAGACTAAAGGAAGGGCCAAAAGGGTTACCATCTAGGGTTGCTGAAAGCTGCCTGAACAGTTCGCCGGAGACCGGCTGTCGGGAAGGAGTTGAGTCCTTACTGCTTTTCTCAATGCCCCTGAGGGTGGCCTTGACGGCTTGAGATGTGAACGCCGAGCGATGCTCTGGATTCTGCAGAACTAAGAAATGTTGCGCCCCGGCTAGGTACAAGCGGATGGTGTTGGGTGCCAGCTTGAGGTTGACATGGCAATGGGCCATGAAAGCCATGATATAGGATATGAAGGCTGTATCGTGTTGGGGATGGTCCCTGGTAAATTTTAGAAACAGGTTCCAACCAGTGCGGTAATTGCGGGCCGTGTTGATGGAGAGGGATCGGTGCATGAGGTCCTTGGCGGTTGCCAGCAGTGACCTTAATCCAACATTAGGTTGCTGAAACCGGGAATCTGGACCCCGGTCTGGTCCGCTTCTGGACATACCTGAAAAAACGTGTGAAAATTGAATCGGGATAATGCATCGGCTGCCGTGTTGCTAACATCTGGAATATGGGAACATGGAAAATGGAAGTTATTAATCATGGACAGCCAGACCAGTTTGCGCAGAAGGGACATGATTTTGGCAGACTTGGCTCGGCCTTTGGTGATGATGTCCACCAAGTCTTGACTGTCCAAAATGAACATGACACTGGAATTAGCCCAGAGGTGACCCCAGACCGTGGCAGCTGCCACGATGGGATAAAATTCCAGGAATGGAGAAGAACTGAGGGTCAGAACTGACCTGAGGCGGCCATGGACCAGCTAACCAGTGGGACCCGAAGATGACAGCAAACCCCCGGGAAGCCGCGGCATCAGAAAACACCCTAGCAGAGGATTGGGTCCAGGATGGGACGAACAGGCTAACCCCGTTCCAGGCTGAAAGAAAGTTGTCCCACATGCGTAAATCTGCCATGGCTGCCCTGTCTAGGTGGACAATGCTGTTGGGTTCTGGGGCTGCAGGGAGGAGCAAGAGCAGACGTGAAATGAAGGCCCTACCCTGGGGCATCACCCTTAAGGCGAAATTTAACCTAACCAGAACGGACTGTAACTCGACTTTGGTCACCTGGGAAGAGGTGATGGCCCCTGCAACGACTTCTCGGATTTGGGACAACTTTGCTGCCGGAAGCCTGGCTTCCATTCTGTCGGAATCCAGGACAATGCCCAGGAAGGTGATGGAGGTGGCCGGACCACAGGTCTTGCCCTGCGATATTGGAATGTGTAGGGAGGAAAAGAGCTCCAGGAGGGAGTGAAGCCCTGATGGGTGGCATAGTGGAGGTTCTATGAGGAGAAAGTCATCCAGGTAGTGGATGACCGCTGGGGCGCTGCCGTGTTGGATCAGAATCCAGTGTAGAGTCTGCGCCAGTTGGTCGAACAACCACGGGCTGCTTTTAGAGCCGAACGTCAACCGGTTGGCAAAATAGAACCTGCTCTCCCATTGTATGCCATAGAATTGCCATAGGTGTGGGGCGATTGGAAGCAGTTTGAACGCGTCTGCTATGTCAGTTTTGGACAACCAGGCGCCTTTCCCAGCCCTAAGGATGAGAGCAATGGCCTCGTCGATGGACGCATATCTCATGGCAAACTCTTCAGAAGGAATTAAAGAATTGATGCTGGGGATGACGGAATCATGAGGGGCTGAAAGATCGTAGATCAAGCGTTTTTTATTGGAATCCTTTTTTGACACCACTCCTATGGGGCTGATCCGCCAGCGAGAAAATGGAATCAGGTTGAAAGGGCCCAGGAGGAACCCCTTCTCAACCTCTGAGTTCAGGAGCTCCTGAACAGCGGCAGGATCCGACCTGGCTGACTGAAGATTGTCGCACCCCCAGTTAGAGTGGGGGAGTGCCACCATCCCAGTGTCGAAGCCGAAGCAGAGGCCGGAAATCAGGGAGTCCACAAATCCCGGAACCGGATGATCCCATAACAGGAGGGCCAGGAGATCAATGTTACAATCGGCTAGTCATGGATGCTTGGACAACCTCTTTGGACACGTGGACCTAGGGTGAGCCCTGAAGCAGATGGTGCATATATGCAGGGCCCTGCAGCCACTGAAGAGACAAGAGCCGAAGTTAAAGTTATTACAGACTTGGCTGTTGCCAAGATAGACGATGGGTCTGCCTAACTTGTCAGTGGAGGAGGGGCTGCGGGAGACCCCGGAGGGGCCTGGGGTGACCCTGTCTGGTTGAGCAATGGGCGCTTGAGGACACCACTCTGTGGAATGGAATATCGACTGACAAGTCGAACAGGAGGGAGCCCTGAGACCGGCGAAATGCCGGCAGAATAACTCCATATCCAGAGTGGCCCAGTTAACGGAGAACTGGGTCAGCGCGGCGGCGGCCTTGGCTGAAAAGGAGCGGTGGTAATCATAGAAGGCCGTACCGCCGTACTTGTGCCCAAGATCAGTAACCCTGTATAGATACGTATCCAGCTCCTCCCGGCGAGCTGGGTAGGCGGAGCAGATTACGTCTCTATACAGGCTAAAAGCCAAAACGAACTCTGGGACAGAGAGCTTGCGTTTGAGACGGGCATCCTTGGCCCGAAGGACCACCGAGATTTCCCCGCAGTCGAATGTCTTGTTGTCGGCGGCATCATGGGACGCTATCAGAATGGAAGCAAGATTCACGTCCTTTCCTGCCAAGATGTCTTTCCTGATGTTGTTGATGTTGTCCGGCACGAAGTGTGCTGGTGCCACCACGGGAGCTGCTGGAGTCGTACCTGGAGCCGGGAGCTGATACAGAGGGGGGTCAGTGAGAGGGACCACCGCCTGGGATGACGACGGTGTTCTAGATTCCAAGTCCACCACCCTGGTCCTGATGTCAGCTACGGAAGAGGCGAGAGAATCCATGGGGGCCTGCAACTGCACCAGGGACTGCTGGATGGATGGGGGTGGATCTTCTCCTTCCGGAGGACTGGGTTTCATCATCAACAGCCTGTATAACTCGGCCTTCCTAGCTGACGCTGGGTGCCTGATGCCCCTTCTGTTTAACTCCGCGATGAGCCTTGGTACGGTCCATCTCCTGAGGGATTCTGGGCCGCCTTGGCCAGAGACCGAAGTACCCGGGAGGGACAATGCGTCGTCAACGTCCGATACTTGCGACATGGCTCCAAGGACTTGAAGAGATCTTACGCAAGACCTGGAATTAAAGACAAAATATGGCAGCTGGAGAGGTCACGAGGACCGTGTTCCGTATTTACTAAGCCCGTGAGTAATCGTATTTGAGAACGTACCTGTGAGCGCGAATTCAAAACCCTTGCCTTACCGCTTGAGGATTGATGGAATCGACCCGACTGGCCCTGAGGACTGGAAAAGTTAGGAGCGACGTGAGTGAGTTGCGGAGCGGGATTTAAAAACCAATGGTGATGTGGATGGATGCACCGCTGTGCTGGCTGACAAGGGAAACAGGGTGACGTGGATGAGTGGAAACAAGGGACAGAAGGGTATCTGGAGAGCCAGAAGGAGGAGTCGTAGACTGCGGCGAGAAGGAGGCCTGGACGTTCCAGGCCGAGTGGCAAGGAGTGACCTGAACGCTTCAGGTTGGGGATGTGAGTAGAGTTACCTGAACGCTTCAGGCTTAAGGAGGACAGGGAAGACACCTGACGTTACAGGCTAACGATAGCAATAACGGCTGAACGCTGCGGGCTAAGGAGGACAGGGACGAGACCTGAATGTTTCAGGCAAAGGTAGACAAGGAAGACTCCTGAACGCTTCAGGACAAGATGGACAGAGAGGAGACCTGAACGCTTCAGGCTAAGATGGACAGAGAAGACACCTGAACACTTCAGGCTAAGATGGACAGAGAAGACACCTGAACGCTTCAGGCTAAGATGGACAGAGAAGACACCTGAACGCTTCAGGCTAAGATGGACAGAGAAGACACCTGAACGCTTCAGGCTAAGATGGACAGAGAAGACACCTGAACGCTTCAGGCTAAAATGCACAGAGAAGACACCTGAACGCTTCAGGCTAAGACGCACAGAGAAGACACCTGAACGCTTCAGGCTAAGCTGGACAGAAACATCACCTGAACGCCCCAGGTGAGGTAGTACAGAATGCTGGCGAGAGGAACTGCGGGGTGCAGCACTGAAATACCTACCTGAAAAACCCTCAAGCCTAAGAAGTCCCTCAGGTGGCCAGCAGGGACCTTCAGCAGAGCCTGTGGAAAAATGTTTTTTTTTTTAAAAGAACGTATGACCCCAGCCCAATACCTAAACCTGACGTCAGGAGGTCAAGACACGGTACGGCGGGTACCACGAACACTACGGGAACCTTGGAAAGGACACAAATGTAAGAATTTGACTGAGTGAGGCCAGGGACTGCTGGGTCCGGAGAAATGTAGGGCCGTGCAGCCAGGTGTGAGCGGAGGATGTGAGGGGTGGAAGCAGCAAGGGCCGGTACCCCCGCGATGGCCAGGATAGAAGGAGCGCAGGACTGCGTTGTGGTGTGCGGCTGGCAGGAGCGTGGAATGGCCCCCAGGACCCGCTGATCAGAACCTGAGTGGGAGCAGAGCCGTGGAAGCCTGCGCCAAGGACCAAACCTGTCTACATGCTGGGTGGCACTCGTGATGTGGGTAGCTATGGTGTGTGATGGTGGACAATTGGCCTGGGGACCAGGGGGGCACTGGTAAATGCATGGGGCTTCCAAGGGAAGGGTGAGCTGTGAGGACCGAGGAACGGAAGAGCAGGGGATCCTGGAGGCATGAAAACGACAGACCTGAAAGGTGCAGTGTTTCCCCACATTTAGGCACAGAGTGGGGCATGGAGGTGCGATGCTGGGGAAGGAATGACGTGGACGGAGCAGCGGAGGTGCGTCTTCCCCCCCCGGAGGCGGGCGCGCTGTGCGGGCAGACAGCAGCGGGGATCGGAATGCCGGCGGCGCATGCGCGCGTCCTCTGGCGAGAGGACGGACGCACAGAACAGGAGGAGAGGCCCGGCCGGCGGTGGAGGGAGCGCGGAGGTTCGGGGGACCAGGAGGTGGTGAGGAGGATCGCACCTGAGGGCGGACGGGAGGAGAGACGAGGGGCGCGTCGGGTGGCGTGTGCCACAGCTTACCTGAGAGGCGCGCTTACCGGAAGTGACGAAAGTAGCGGAAGTAGCGTGTAGATGAGCGTGGTGAGGAAGACCGGCCGTGGGGTTTAAGAAGGGAGACCTGGCCCCGCCCACAAATACAGGCTGCATGCAGCCTTAACTACATATATATATATATATATATATATAAAATCATTATTATTATTTTTTTAACAGCCACCACTGTACAATGTATATGGAACGTGCCTTAGCCTACCACCGCATATTTGACCATACCTGACTACCACCTGCCTGCTGATTCCCAGAAGAAATTCTGTAGCTAATCTGAAGGAGAACAGTGTATTTAGAATTTTTACCCTTTCCCTACATTAAAGCCCATGACCCCACTATGACCCACCCAAAACGGCTTACTTTTCCCCTGATGCCAAGATGGTATTAGAATTGTACTGTAGGTACTGTTGTAGGATACCCCGCTGGGACTTGATATAACACAGAACCTATAAAGGGAAAACAAAATGCGAACAGCCGCTCGCCATCAATTATCTAGACACCACCCCTGGGACCACATGAAATAACCAAGATTTGTAAGGAACAGTAACCTAAATGCCACATACCATAACCCGACCCTCCCTCCCCAAAACGAGCTGTCGGCAACCAGCTAGTGCCGCTCCAAACTTAATAAGGACCTTTCACCTGAAAATGAAAGTTAAACTAAAGATATGGCCCCCGGTATTGCTTATTCAGTCATTAATTTTTTAATCAGTGCCCCCGTTTGTCCGCGCTGCCCCCCGGAATATTTGCCACCTTGTATACCAATGATCCATTCGGCTCAACTGGGCGGGCCTTCAAAAGTTCTCCCGATCATGTCATTCTTCTCCCTGGCACGGAGCGCATCCAATTAGCGCGCTCCGCTCTTAGCCAGGGAGAAGACGCTACAGTTCTCTCGAGAATCGCGAGAACTGGAGCGTTTTCATCCATCCTGAGCCGGCGCCATCTCGTGAGAACTGGAGCGTCTTCTCCCTGGCTAAGAGCGGAGCGCGCTGTGCCAGGGAGAAGAATGACACGCCCAGGAGAACTTTTGAAGGCCTGCCCAGTTGAGCCAAATGGCTCATTAGCATATAAGGCGGCAAATATTCCGGGGGGCAGCGCGGACAAACGGGGGCACTGATTGAAAAATTAATGACTGAATAAGCAATACCGGGGGCATGTAAGTATGGCTATATCTTTAGTTTAACTTTCATTTTCAGGTTAAAGGTCCTCTTTAAATAGCGCTTGCTCCACCTCCCCTCACACAAATTCGGCAAAATACTTTGCCTAAAACTTGTATCTAGCCTACACACTATTGTGGTGCCCTGAATGGGGTGTTTATGGTTCAGCGTAGAGTTGGGCAATAAACCGGTGTTAACGATATACCGCGGTATTAAGAAATGGTGATATGGCGATATCGCCATTTAATTGCCGCGGCATTTTAGTGACGTCATAGGGACAATCACACGTCACAGTATGGCGCACATTACCGCCGGAACAGTGGAGAAGGAGAGAGTCCCTCCCCACTGTGATCCGGCTGGCGCTGCGCCACCAATGAGAAGTTAATAGTGAGGAGGAGGGGACGGGCTGTGGCCGCTGCACCACCAATGAGAATTATCCTCAATTCAAATATAGACTGCAGGTGTGGCCATATCACATACCCGGCACCCGGTCTCAATGACAGGAAGCGGCGAACCGCGGCAATTTACCCCTCACCTGAGGGGCTAATTGGCACGGTTCGGTGGGATCCCTGTCATTGAGGCTGTCATGTCACGCGCCGGCTCCGCCCACTTTATGAATGAAGAAGGGAGAGCCGGCGCGTGACATAGTGAGTTACGTTTTCAGCGCCCGCCCACCAGTTCAGCCTCCTGCCCGCTGCCTGCCGGAAAGTTAGTATCGTAAGTACAGGCTGGATAAAAGACTGTTAGCATTGCCTGCAGTTAGGATTCCTACAGTGAGCGGGCCTGGTGTAGCAGAATACAGTGACTGCACTGGGCCCGCTGTAATTACAGAGCTGGATGCCGGCCCCTCATCCCTATTGGGGGTCATTCTATGGATGGCACTGTTATGGGGGTCTGTGGACACATAGCGTAAAATGCTATTTATGCGTCATCAAATGATCCCCCATAACAGTGCCATCCACAGTCCCCAATAACAGTGCCATCCACAGTGCCCCCCATAACCGTGCCATCCACAGTGCCCCCCATAACCGTGCCACCCACAGTGCCCCCATAACCGTACCATCCACAGTGCCCCCATAACCGTGCCATCCACAGATCCCCATAACCGTGCCATCCACAGATCCCCATAACCGTGCCATCCACAGATCCCCATAACCGTGCCATCCACAGATCCCCATAACCATGCCATCCACAGATCCCCATAACAGTGCCATCTACGGACCCCCCATAACAGTGCCATCCACAGACCCCTATAACAGTACCATCCACAGATCCCCATAACCGTGCAATCCACAGACCCCCATAACAATGCCATCCACCGACCCCCCCATAACAGTGCCATCCCCAGATCCCACATAACACCATTAGGCACACCTTTGGTTCAAATTTTTTTATTTTATTTTTTCCTCCTTAAAAACCAAGGTGCGTCTTATGGGCCGGTGCGTCTTATAGGGCGAAAAATACGGTATCGTTATCGTGGGAATATTTTTTATATAGCTTGGAAAACATTACATACAGAGCTACAAAACATACAGGCTATAACAGCGCCACATACCTATTTCATCCAGTGACGTCTCCCCATGTAGATGTTCTCTTTCCTCATGTTCTCCATTCAGACCAGACTGCCATGATGATTTCTTTCAGCCATTTCTTGTCTCTGCAGAGTTTGACAAACAGACATCTTAGTTTCCCACTTTTCCTACATCCTCCCACCTTCTGAACACCCCATCCTTCCCTCTAGAACTGTGCCAACCAATACTACGTTGCAGAAACAAAAAATTCCCCTGAAAATACTAATACCATACAGATAGTGCCCCCCTGCAATAATTATTGGCACACAGCACCCTAAAAAATTGTGCCTAACAAATAGTGTCCCTGACACTAATAGTGGAAACATAATATCCCTAAAAAATAATTGTGCTAAGCTAATACTGTGCCAGGATGCCCCTCACAGTAATAGTGCTCCCCGAAGTCCCACCAATAGAAATACAGTACAAGTTAGGTCCAGAAATATTTGGGCAATAACACAATTTTCATGATTTGGGCTTTGCATGCCACCACATTGGATTTGAAATGAAAAGACTGAAATGCAGTAGACTTTCAGGTTTAAGTCAAGGGGTTGATATCCTGTGAAATGTTTAGGAATTGCAGCAATTTTCTACAAAGCCTCCTCATTTCAGGGGCTCAAAAGTAATTGGACAAATTAAAAGTACCATAAATAAAATGTTAGTTTTTAATACTTTGTAGAGAATATTTTACAGCCAATGACTGCCTGAAGTCTGGAACCCATGGGTATCACCAAACGCTAGGTTATCTCGTTTGTGATGCTTTGTCAGACCTTTACTGCAGCTGTCTTCAGTTGTTGTGTCACTGTGCAGGTCACTGTGACAGTTGTGGCCGTGTAGTCTGGCTGCATGCCCTTTCGCATACTGGCTGCAGGCTGACTCCTGTGTATGCTGGTTGCTTGGGGCTGCGTACTGGCTGCGGTGTCTTGTGTGAACTTGCCTGTGAATGTGTGTTCTCCCTGTGTCTGTATCTCTCTAGCTTGTGTTTGTGGATTCCTGTGTCTGCATCTCTGTGGCTCCTGTCTCTGATGCCGTGCAGGCTGGCTGCATGCAATTTGTGTACTGGCAATGGGTGTTCCCATGTATGCTGGTTGTGTGATGCGTACTGGCTGAGGCTTTGTTTGTGAAAAGTGTCTGAATATATATGCTTTATTGTTTGTCACTGTGACACAGGTTGTTTGTGCTCTGGCGAGAATTTTTTTTTTTTGCCAATTTTTCCATTTTAACCCATTTTTCCATTAACAAATCAAGCGTTAACAGTCAAACAAGACTGTATATTTATTGCTCTGACTCTGCCATTTACAGAAACACCCCATATATGGTCGTACGCTACTGTACGGCCACACGGCGGGGTGTAGAGGGAAAGGAGCGCTGTGTGGGTTTTGGGGGGCTTATTTTTATGGACCCGTTTATTTACACCGTGTCCTATTTCAAGACCCCCTGATGCACCCCTACAGTAGAAACGCCCTAAAAGTGACCCCATTATGGAAACTATGGGATAAGTTGGCATTTTTGGGGGGACTATTTTTAGGGTACATATGGTACATAGGGTACAAAAATAATTTTTTTGTATCTCTATAGTCTCATAGTCATTTTTGTTTAGTTTTTTAGCCCAATGTATTAGGTAGGGGCTAAATTTTTTTGTGGGATGAGGGGACAGTTTTATTGGCACTTTTTGGGGGGGCTATATGACTTTTCGATCGCTTGCTATTACACTTTTTTTATGTATGTGACAAAACAATTCATTTTTTGCACCTTTTTTTGTTTGTTTTTTGTTTTACCGTGTTAATCTGGGGGGTTAGGGGTATATTAACAGAGGAGATTATTACCGACGCTGTGCTCGCTAGTAAGTCTACTTTTTTTTTTTTTTTTAGTTCTACCCAAAAACTTTTTGGAGTGTCTCAAGTCTGAGAACCATAGTTTTTTTTGAATAGTCAGTGGCTAAGTTGGTGAAGGGGATTATAAATTTAGAATTCCATGGAAGTGTGGTACTCCTTGAAGCAACCAATAACGCAGAGGCCCGGATGATCGGGGCACGTGTCACATTGAGTAGTGATGTCCTTCCGTATCCCCCTCCTGCGACACACTCTGCATTTTTTTGGGTTCGTCCCTTCTTTCCAGTATGGGGGACCACACCTGGAAAGTGTTGGCCAGGGACAATCCGGGCGCCTCAAATTCCCGAGGTACTCCCACTTGCTCTTTCCCGGTCAGAAAAGATCAGGGTCTTGAGGACTGCCTCATAGAACTGGAGGAATGTCCCTGTGTTGCCAGCGCTCTGGAACAGTACAAAAGATTTATACATGGCAACCTGCACCAAGTAGACCGCAACTTTTTTGTACCGTGGTTTTGCGCATGGCGTTATATGGCTTGAGGACTTGATCAGAGAGATCAACTTCTCCCATATACCGATTGTAGTCGACGATACAATTGGGCTTGAGGACCGTTGCCGCGGTACCTCGCACAGGGACATGGGTGATGCCGTTACCGTGAATTGTGGACAGTACAAGGACATCCCTCTTGTCCTTATATCTGACCAGCAGCAGGTTTCCACTGGTAAAGGCATGGGTCTTACCCCTGGGGATCGGTACCTGGATGGGGTAGGCAGGGAGGCCACGCTGATTTTTCCGCACGGTCCCACAAGCGAACATGGATCTGGCGTCGAGGGACTGGAACAAGGGGATACTAGTTTAAAAGTTATCCACTTATAGGTGGTAACCCTTATCTAGCAGTTGGTGCATAAGGTCCCACACAAGTTTCCCGCTAACACCCAGAGTGGGGGGACATTCTGGGGGTTGAATACGGGAATCTCGCCCCTCGTACACCCTGAGGTACTCTCACAAAGTTTGTACAGCTTCACGCCATACCTCACCCGCTTTGAGGGAACATACTGGCGGAAAATGAGTCTCCCCTTGAACGCAATGAGAGACTCCCTTCCAGTTACATAGGCCTCCATGAATTTGGCCCCAAAGTGATCGATGACCGGCCGTATCTTATACAGACGGTCATAAGCAGGATCACCTTGGGTGGGGGGGACATACTGCATTATCTGCATAATACAGGCATTTCCGGATGGCCTCAAATCGGGAATGTCATGGCCATACTGTAGAGTGGGGTCTGGTAGAGGATGTCCCCACTCCAGTACAGCCTGACAGTGGGCTTTTTGACTAGGCCCATATGCAACACGAGGCCCCAAAACGTCCTCATCTCGGCTTCACTGACCGGGGTCCAGCCATCGGGCCTAGCCAAAAAGGAGCCCGGGTGTTGAGCGACAAACTGTTGGGCGTACAGGTTTGTCTGCTTCACCATCAGATTTACCAGTTCCTCACTGAAAAAAAGACTGAAAAAGTTGTATTCAGTGAAGCCCACTGTATTAATTTGGATTCCTGATTCACCAACAAAATCAGGAATTGCAAGCTCAAAGTTCTCTGGGGTACACCAGACAAGTCCACCTGCAGGGGGCTCAGGTGGACTGACCTGGTGGGCCGGAAAACTAGTACGAGCCCCAGAGCTGCTCGTACTAGGCTGGGCCACAGGATCCCTAGCATGTGGGTCCCCTCGATCCTCCCGGTGGCGTCTCCGCCGCCTTGCGGTCTCATCATCGCTTTATGATGATGAGGATGCGGATGACAACAGGAACGTGGGGTCACCCTCATCCTCACTTGGGCTCTCGGACTTGGAGGCAAGGAGGGCGTATGCCTCCTCAGCCGAGAACGTCCGCCAGGCCATAGGGAAGTGTGTGTCTGCGTGTGTATGTGCGTCTAAATCTTTATTAGGTGTGCGTGTGTGTGGGGCACGGGTGTTCACTCACTTACCCTATAGCTATAAAAAAAATAAAAAATCCCTAACTAAAAAAAGTTTTAAAAAAAGTGTAAAAAAGAAAAAAAAATACAAATGCGCAGTGGGGCGGGGTGGGCGATGCTCTAACAGTGGCCTGACGCAAAGAGTGCCGGCCACATATAGCGCATGCAAAGAAAAACATGTGTGTGTGTGTGTGTGGGGGGGGGCAAGCTGCAGCACCCCTGGGGGGGGGGGGTCTAGGGTCACACAGCTAACTGCTGTGGACCCCAGACAACTGATCTTGCCCTAACTACCCCTGCCTACACCTCCCACTACCTGCCTGTCCTTGCCTCCTAAGGTGCCTGATGGCACCAAAAACTCACAAGATGTTGGGCAGCGTGATCTCCTGCTGCTCTCCCCGCTCCACGAACCAGAATGAGGGTGGAGAGCAGTGCCGGAGATTCAAACTTGCCGCGCTCCGCCCACATGCCGCATGGGGACCAATCGCAGGCGATCATGAGAGGTGATGTGATCACCACCTCACAGGATCGCAGGACGGTGATTGGTGGTGTATAATCACACCGCCGATCACCGTCCTTTCCGGGTTATCGGGTCATCAAAGACCCAAATAACCTGGTAACGCAGAAAACCGCAAGTCTAAATTGACCTGTGGTTTTCTGTGATCGCCGATATCGGGGGGTCACAAGACCCCCCTGGGCATTGGTACAGAGTATACAAAAGCAATAAGTAAACACTTGCGCTGCCGTCTGGATGCACTGAAGTAGGAGAATGAGCCCACACTATTGAATTGTGTGTGTGCCCCGTCGCTGCAGGGTTCTACTGTGGGGTTAATTGCCAAAAAAGACGTTGTCTTAATAAATCTTCTATAAATCTTCGCCAGAGGACCAGGTTCGCGCGGAGCTCGCCTTTGGGAAATAGACGACATTGTTTTTATATGGAAAGGGGGGATGCCGTCCCTACTAAACTTTTTAAATGAAATAAATAAAAATGATTTTTATCTACAGTTCATGTCCACGCATAGTACCCAGGAAATCAATTTCCTGGATTTAACTATAAAAATTCAGAACAATACAATACTAACCCAGACATACACTAAGCCGACAGATAGTAATGGCTTTATTGCCTTAGATAGTTGCCATCTCCCAGTATGGCTCAAAAATATTCCACGGAGCCAATACATCCGCTTACGGAGGAATTGCACTTTGAAGGAACAGTTTGAACAAGAGGCCAACAACTTGCAGAAAAAATTCCTGGAAAAGGGGTACAATGTCACCAAATTAGAGGAAATTAAAAATGAGGTTATGAAAATAGAACGACAATCACTTATCCAAAAAAAAATAAAAAATCACTGACAGTGAGAAAAACACACTAAAGGATAATATTGATTTCAATGTACCCATAATAACCCAATATCATGAAAAAGAATACCAGTTTAGACAAATCATAAAAAAACACTGGGACGTTTTGAAGCATGATAAAATCATTGGGTAACAATTACCAAAGGCTCCTAAATTCATTTTCAGGAAATCAAAAAATTTGGGAAATTTAATAGCCCCATCAGTTAGAACTACAACAGAGGGGAAAAACAAAAAAGTATCTACCCCAGACGACAAAAAAGGCTTTTTTCCCTGCAGAACATGCAAGGCATGCAAGATATTATTAAGGAAATTAATATGGATAACAATTCATACAAAATAAAAAATCACTTGTCCTGCTTTTCAAAGGGGGTCATTTATTATATAAAGTGTCCGTGCGGGAAAGTGTACGTAGGGAGAACAAAACGCGAACTGAAGGTTAGAATATGGGAACATGTAAAAAATGTGTAGGTCACCCACTATCACGCCATTTCAAGGAGAAACATAAAGGCAAATTTGAAGTTTCATCCTTTGGGGGTATTGAGCAAGTTAGGCAAGATCCCAGAGGAGAAGACTATGTAAAAGCAATGTCCCGCAAAGAGAGCGAGTGGATCTACAACTTAAACACCCTGGCTCCTACAGGCCTAAACCAAGAAATCGAATTATTCGCATTTTTGTAAATTTTCCCATATACATAGCAAGCCGAAGACACCATGTAATGCCAAAAATAAAAAAGCTATTAAAACAATCAGTCACTTTCCCAAACATTGGTACAGAGTGCCTGCCGAATGATTTCAGCAGGCATTTGGTTCCGATCACCACAGGCTGCGGTGATCGAAAATTCTCAGGACTTACCGGTACGCCCTGTGTCCTTAAGTACCAAGACATCAGGGCGTACCAATACTCCCTGTGTACTAAAGAAGTTAAATGAAGATCAGATCACATTTTATTACCAATTTGTGCAGAAATCCATATCATTCCAAAGGGTTCACATACTTTTTCATACAACTGTAACTGTATTTGGAATGTCTTTTTGTAAACAGCCAAAATGCCAAAACTTGTGTCACTGTACAAATATTTCTGTACCTAACTGTAATTATCTGCCAGAGTGCAGAGTTTTAACAGTGCCCCTAATAGTACAATTTTTTTTACAATTGCAAGAAACAATAGGGCCTCTCAGCACACGTAAGGCTACGTCTACACTGCAACATTTGTCGTGCGTCAATAAATCGCACGACAGATGGGGCACAACTACACTGCAACATTTGTAGCGCAACATTTTGTTGCACCAATGTCGCGCAACAATTTTTATAATGGCAGTCTATGGTGTCGCACTGCAACATGCAACATACTGCGACGCAACAGTCGCAGAAAAATAAATCTATCTTGAATGGATTTTCTGCGACTGCTGCATTGCCTTCGCAGCATGTTGCTTGTTGCAGTGCGACACCATAGACTGCCATTATAAAAATTGTCACGCGACATTAGTGCGACAAATGTAGTCGTGTAGACGTAGCTTTAGACATATGCTTTCGTAGTCTCTATTAAACAATTGGTCTTTTGACCATATTTCATCTTTTTCATGTGCTGCTAATTAACCCCTTAGGGACTGGGCTCATTTTCACCCTAAGGACCAGACCATTTATTGCAAATCTGACCAGTGTCACTTTATGTGGTGATAACTTTAAAAAGCTTTGACTTATCCAGGCCATTCTGAGATTTTTTTGTCACATATTTTACTTCATGACACTGGTAATACTGAGTTAAAAAAAAATCTTTTTTATTTATAAAAGAAATACAAAATTTAACAAAAATTTTAAAAAATTTGCAAATGTTTAAGTTTCAATTTCTCTACTTCTATAATACATAGTAATACCTCAAAAAATAGTTATTACTTTACATTCCCCATATGTTTACTTCATGTTTGGATCATTTTGGGAATGATATTTTAATTTTTGGGGATGTTATAGGGCTTAAAAGTTTAGAAGCAAATCTTGAAATTTTTCAGAAAAACCCACTTTTTAAGGACCAGTTCAGGTCTGAAGTCACTTTGTGAGGCTTACATAGTATAAAGCTCCCACAAATGACCCCATTTTAGAAACTACACCCCTCAAGGTATTCAAAACTGATTTTACAATCTTTGTTGACCCTTTAGCTGTTCCACAAGAATTAATGTAAAATAGAGAAAAATTTCACTTTTTGGGCATATTTTCCATTTTAATATTTTTTTTTTTCCAGTTACAAAGCAAGGGTTAACAGCCAAACAAAACTCAATATTTATGGCCCTGATTCTGTAGTTTACAGAAACACACCATATGTGGTCATAAACTGCTGTACGGGCACACGGCAGGGCGCAGAAGTAAAGGAATGCCATACGGTTTTTGGAAGGCAGATTTTGCTGTTCTGGTTTTTAGAAACTACGGGATAGGGTGGCAGTTTTGTTGGTACTAGTTCAGGGTACATATGATTTTTGGTTGCTCTATATTACACTTTTTGTGAGGCAAGGTAACAAGAAATAGCTGTTTTGGCACTTTTTATTTTTTTGGCTATTTACAACATTCATCTTACAGGTTAGATCATGTGATATTTTTATAGAGCAGGTTGTCATGCGGCGATACTTAATATGTATACAATTTTTTTTATTTGTGTAAGTTTTACACAATGATTTCACATTTTAGTGTCTCCATAGTCTGAGATCCATAGTTTTTTCAGTTTTTCGGCGATTATCTTGGGTAGGGTATGATTTTTTCGGGATGAGATGACGGTTTGATTGGCACTATTTTGCGGTGCATAAGACTTTTTGAACGCTTGCTATTACACTTTTTGTGATGTAAGGTGTCACGGCTGTTTAAGGGTAACAAGAGCATACACAGTAAAAAGAGCTACTGACCGGACCCAAACTAGGGAAGAGAAAGGGTGACCCCTGTCAGACCGTCAACACTCTCCCTATGCTGCTAAAGCACATGCCCGGATCCATGTGGTGGAACGAGGCATGCCCGCGTGCCTAAGACTGATGAGCCCTGTAACCCCTACAATAGTGGAAGGGGCACGGCCACCGATGCCCTGCTCAGAATATGGAGGGAACCGTGGCCACCTCAGATCCAGTCAGAAAATCACCAGGTACACAACAATGTCTGCACACTTAGCTGATGGAGCTGCAGCCTCAGAGAAGACGGATCCAAGGGCCGCTTGCAATATCCGGAGCGCTTGCAGCAACAGAACACAGGTCCAGAGAACTAATAGCTTAAGAAGTGAAGATACTCAAGGCAGAGCTACAACTGAAAAGAGAAATATAATCCATGCCCTGCAATAGGAGGAGGGGTGGAGACACAGAGCTGTGAGAACGTCTCAAAGCTCTGGTAGTGACAGTAACCCCCCCCTCTACGGGTGGACTCCGGACACCCAGGACACACCTTCCCAGGATGAGCCCTATGAAATGCCCTGATAAGGCGAGTGGCTTTAATGTCCGACATCGGAACCCACATCCTCTCCTCAGGACCATAACCCTTCCAATGAACGAGGTACTGAAGAGAACCGCGGACAATGCGAGAGTCCACAATTCTGGAAACCTCAAACTCCAGATTGCCATCAACCAAAATCGGAGGAGGAGGCAAAGAGGAGGGTACCGTGGGCTGGACATATGGTTTTAAGAGAGATCTGTGAAATACATTATGTATCTTCCAAACCCGTGGAAGATCAAGGCGGAAGGCAACAGGATTGATGACTGACAAAATTTTATAAGGCCCAATAAACTTGGGACCCAATTTCCAGGAGGGAACCTTCAGTTTAATATTTCTTGTAGACAACCACACCAGATCACCCACATTCAGGTCCGGACCAGGCACACGTCTCTTATCTGCCACACGCTTATACTTCTCACTCATCTTTCTGAGATTACTCTGAATCTTTTGCCAAATGGTAGACAAAGACGAGGAAAATCTCTCCTCCTCAGGTAAACCAGAAAGAGCCTCTCCCGAGAATGTCCCAAACTGCGGATGGAACCCATATGCACCAAAAAATGGTGACTTATCAGAAGATTCCTGACGACGGTTGTTCAAAGCAAACTCAGCAAGAGGGAGAAATGAACACCAATCCTCCTGGTTCTCTGCCACAAAACAGCGCAAATATGTCTCCAGATTCTGATTGAGGCGCTCAGTCTGACCATTCGACTGCGGGTGAAAAGCAGAAGAGAAGGACAGCCGAACCCCCAGGCGAGAACAGAAAGCCTTCCAGAACCTGGACACAAACTGCGTGCCTCTATCGGAAACAATCTCAGAGGGAATGCCGTGCAATTTAACAATATGATCGACAAAAGCTTGCGCCAACTTTTTAGCATTGGGTAAACCAGGGAAAGGAACGAAATGAGCCATCTTGCTAAAACGGTCCACGACCACCAGGATCACCGACTTCCCCGAGGAACGAGGAAGATCCGTGATAAAGTCCATGGACAGGTGTGTCCAAGGACGGGAAGGTATGGGTAACGGGAGAAGGGAACCTGAAGGTCGTGAACGAGGGACCTTAGCGCGAGCGCACGTCTCACAAGCCGCCACAAAACCCTCCACAGACTTACGAAGAGCCGGCCACCAAAATCTCCGAGCAATGAGATCTTCCGTGGCTCTACTCCCGGGGTGACCAGCAAGAACCGTATCATGATGTTCCTTAAAGAGTTTGTGACGTAGCTCAGGAGGCACGAACAACTTCCCGGAGGGACAACGGGCAGGTGCCTCAGACTGGGCAGCCTGGACCTCGGCCTCCAAATCGGAATATAGAGCAGAAACAACTACCCCCTCCGCCAAAATGGGACCGGGTCCTCGGAGTTTCCTCCTCCCGGAAAACAGCGAGAGAGAGCATCAGCCTTCACATTCTTGATCCCAGGGCGGAAAGTAACAACAAAATTGAATCTGGAGAAGAACAGAGACCATCTGGCCTGTCTCGGATTCATAAGCCTGGCCGACTCCAAGTACGCCAGATTCTTATGGTCGGTAAAAACGGTGATAGGGTGCCTGGCCCCCTCCAACCAATGGTGCCATTCCTCGAAAGCCAACTTGATGGCCAACAACTCCCTATCTCCCACATCATAGTTTCTCTCTGCCGGGGAAAGTTTTCTAGAGAAAAAGGCACAAGGTCGCCATTTGGCAGGAGAGGGGCCCTGGGACAAAACTGCACCCACACCCACCTCGGAAGCATCCACCTCAACAATAAAAGGTAAGGAAACATCGGGATGCACCAAGATGGGAGCAGACGCAAAACTCTCTTTAATCTTAGAAAAGGCTGCAAGCGCCTCCTCCGACCAAGAGGAAAAATCCGTCCCCTTTTTTGTCATGTCAGTAAGGGGTTCGACAATAGAGGAATAATTCAAAATTAACTTTCTGTAGTAGTTAGCAAAACCCAGAAAGCGCATCAATGCCCTCTGATTTTCAGGAAGCTCCCACTCCAGCACAGCACGGACCTTCTCCGGATCCATGCGAAAACCAGAAGCAGAGAGGAGAAAACCCAGAAATTGAATCTCCGATACCATAAAAAGACATTTCTCCAGCTTGGCATACAGTTTATTTTCCCGCAGTATCTGCAGGACCTGAAAAAGATGATCCTGATGGGTCTGAACATCAGGGGAAAAAATCTAAATATCATCAAGATACACCAATACAAATTTCCCCATTAAATGATAGAAAATACTATTAACAAAATGCTGAAAGACGGCCGGAGCATTCATCAGGCCGAAAGGCATAACGAGATTCTCGAAATGCCCGTTAGGGGTATTAAAGGCCGTTTTCCATTCATCCCCCTCTCTGACCCTGACCAGGTTGTACGCGCCTCTCAGATCCAATTTGGAAAACACCTTGGCCCCGACAATTTGGTTGAAGAGGTCCGGGATCAGAGGAAGGGGATAGGGCTCGCGAATCGGTTCAGCTCCCTAAAATCTAAGCAAGGTCTCAGAGAGCCATCTTTTTTTTTAACAAAAAAAAACCCCGCGGCAACAGGCGACTTTGAGGGACGAATATGCCCCTTCTCGAGACTCTCGGAGATATAGGTTCGCATTGCGAGTCTTTCCGGTTGTGAGAGATTGTAGAGGCGTGCCTTTGGCAGCTTGGCGCCGGGAATGAGGTTAATGGGACAGTCAAACTCCCGGTGAGGAGGTAGCTCCCGAACACCGCTCTCGGAAAACACATCCGAGAAATCAGAGAGAAATGATGGCAGAGTTTTAGTAGACACTTCTGCAAGAGTGGCTGTGAGACAATTCTCTCTACAAAAGTCACTCCACTTATTTATTTGCCTTCCTTGCCAATCAATAGTGGGGTTATGTCTAGTGAGCCAGGGTAGCCCCAAAACTAGAGGAGAAGGCAATTTGTTAAGGACAAAACAAGATATCTCCTCCACATGAGTGTCACCTACAGCTAGCCGGATATTGTGAACAATGCCTTTCAGAGATCTCTGCGAGAGTGAGTCAATAGCAAAAACAGGTATATCCTTTTCTAATGTACAAACCTGAAAACCATGCAAGGCTACAAATTGAGTGTCAATAAGATTGACGGCCGCTCCACTATCGACAAAAATCTCACAAGGAATGACTTTGCTCTCTAGCGCCTCCCTGGCAGACAGGAGAAAATGGGAACTGCAGGTCAGAGGAAAAGCATCAATTCCCACATCCACTTTGCCCAAAGTAGCAGATGAAGCAGAACTTGATGATCTACCTCTTGAGGTTTTTCTCTTATTATCGCTCTTAGTACAGTTCAGGAATCTCCTAGACGGACAAACATTTGCCAAATGACCTATGCCCCCACAACAAAAACACACCATATTCTGAGGACTAAATCCTCTTTTATCAGGGGCAAGTCGGCCTAGCTGCATGGGCTCCTCCTCAGAGGGGAGCGAGACAGGATGAGACCCCTGCATACTGAATGAGTCCGCACCATTGCCCCTAGACTGACAATGGCTGGACGGAGAGGTCTTGTTTCTCTCCCTTAGACGCCTGTCAAGGCGTACCGCTAATGACATGGCAGACTCTAAGGACGTTGGTCTCTCATGGAAAGCAAAGGCATCTTTCAAACCCTCTGAGAGACCATGACAGAACTGACTTCGGAGTGCAGCATCATTCCAGCCTGAATCAGCTGCCCATCTCCGAAATTCAGAACAATAAAGCTCCGCAGACAGTTTGTTCTGGCATAGAACACGTAAGTTCGATTCTGCCAGAGCAACACGATCCGGGTCATCATATATCTGCCCCAGGGCCACAAAAAATCTTTCCACGGATCGAAGGGAAGGATCCCCTGATGGCAGCGAAAAAGCCCAAGTCTGAGCATTACCCCTGAGCAGGGAGATGACAATCCTCACCCTCTGTTCCTCATTACCAGAGGAGTGGGGACACAAACAAAAATGGAGTTTACATGCCTCTCTGAAGCGAACAAAATTCTCACTGCCCCCGGAGAACGTTTCCGGAAGTGAGACCTTTGGCTCGCAACAGACTCCATGAGCCGGAGCAGAGCCCAATGCTTGTAGCTGAGTCACAGATTGACGGAGATCCGCTACTTCCAAAGAAAGACCCTGCATGCGGTCAACCAGGTCAGAAAGCGGATCCATGTCAACAAGGACGGTTTTGGTGGATTATAATGTCACGGCTGTTTAAGGGTAACAAGAGCATACACAGTAAAAAGAGCTACTGACCGGACCCAAACTAGGGAAGAGAAAGGGTGACCCCTGTCAGACCGTCAACACTCTCCCTATGCTGCTAAAGCACATGCCCGGATCCATGTGGTGGAACGAGGCATGCCCGCGTGCCTAAGACTGATGAGCCCTGTAACCCCTACAATAGTGGAAGGGGCACGGCCACCGATGCCCTGCTCAGAATATGGAGGGAACCGTGGCCACCTCAGATCCAGTCAGAAAATCACCAGGTACACAACAATGTCTGCACACTTAGCTGATGGAGCTGCAGCCGCAGAGAAGACGGATCCAAGGGCCGCTGGCAATATCCGGAGTGCTTGCAGCAACAGAACACAGGTCCAGAGAACTAATAGCTTAAGAAGTGAAGATACTCAAGGCAGAGCTACAACTGAAAAGAGAAATATAATCCACGCCCTGCAATAGGAGGAGGGGTGATTTAAAGGCAGGGAAATCAAACGCAGGAGGAACAGCTGAGAGTAAAGACCTCATCACAGGGGCGGAGAGACAGAACAGTGAGAACACCTCCAAACTCTAAGTGACATCATCACAGGGGTGGAGACACAGAGCTGTGAGAATGTCTCAAAGCTCTGGTAGTGACATAAGGTGACAAAAAAATTGCATTTAATATATATATTTTTTTTTTACGGTGTTCACCTGAGGGGTCAGGTCATGTGATCTTTTTATAGAGCAGGTTATTATGGATGCTACGATATCAAATATGTATACTTTTTTCTATTTACTTAATTTTTTACACAATAACAACTTTTTTTAAACTAAAATAATATGTTTTAGTGTCTCCATATTCTGAGCCATAGTTTTTGTTTACTTTTTGGGTGATTGTCTTAGGTAGGGGCTCATTTCTTGCAGGATGAGGTGACGTTAGATTTGTTTTAAACACAACTTTTATTATCAGCTATAAGCTAATCTATTTTCATGCAAAAAATATGAGATTTTTTTTAAAAGAGTCACTGCATATTAGAAATAGTAAGTTTGTAAAGGCAGTTTTTAAAGGATAGTTAATAAAAGTTGTGTTTTAACCACCTTAGCTCCCCTAGCTTGAACACCCTTAATGACCAGACCACTTTTTACAATTCTGCACTACACTACTTTCACGGTTTATTGCTCGGTCATACAACTTACCACCCAAATGAATTTTACCTCCTTTTCTTCTCACTAATAGAGCTTTCATTTGGTGTTATTTAATTGCTGCTGATATTTTTACTTTTTTGTTATTAATCAAAATTTACCGAAATGTTTGCAAAAAAATGACATTTTTCACTTTCAGTTGTAAAATTTTTCAAAAAGAAAAATACATTTCTATATCCATTTTTCTCTAAATTTATTGTTCTACATGTCTTTGATTAAAAAAATGTTTGGGTAAAAAAAATGGTTTGGGTAAAAGTTATAGCGTTTACAAACTATGGTACAAAAAATTAGAATTTCCGCATTTTGAAGCAGCTCTGACTTTCTGAGCACCTGTCATGTTTCCTGAGGTTCTACAAGGCCCAGACAGTAGAAAACCCCCACAAATGACTCCATTTCGGAAAGTAGATACCCTAAGGTATTCGCTGATGGGCATAGTGAGTTCATAGAACTTTTTATTTTTTTGTCACAAGTTAGCGGAAAATGATGATTTTTTATTTTTTCTTAGAAAGTCTCATATTCCACTAACTTGTGACAAAACATAAAAACTTCCATGAACTCACTATGCCCATCACGAAATACCTTGGGCATGCCTTCTTTCCAAAATGGGGTCACTTGTGGGGTAGTTATACTGGCCTGGCATTTTAGGGGCCCTAATGTGTGAGTAGTAGTTTGAAATTCAAATGTGTAAAAAATGGCCTGTGAAATCCTAAAGGTGCTCTTTAGAATTTGGGTCCCTTTGCCCACCTAGGCTGCAAAAAAGTGTCATACGTGGTATCGCCGGACTCAGGAGAAGTTGGGCAATGTGTTTTGGGGTGTCTTTTTACATATACTCATGCTGGGTGAGATGAATATCTCTGTCAAATGCCAACTGTGTATAAAAAAATGGGAAAAGAGTTCTTTTAGAGAGATATTTCTCTCAACCAGCTTAAGTATATGTAAAAAGACACCCCAAAACACATTGCCCAACTTCTCCTGAGTACGGCGATACCACATGTGTTGCACTTTTTTGCAGCCTAGGTGGGAAAATGGGCACACATTCCAAAGAGCACTTTTAGGATTTCACAGGGCATTTTTTACACATTTTGATTTCAAACTACTTCTCACACATTAGGGCCCCTAAAATGCCAGGGCAGTATAACTACCCCACAAGTGACCCCATTTTGGAAAGAAGACACCCCAAGGTATTTCGTGATGGGCATAGTGAGTTCATGGAAGTTTTTATTTTTTGTCACAAGTTAGTGGAATATGAGACTTGTTAGAAAAAAAAAATTAGATTTTCCTCTAACTTGTGACCCCAATTTTTTTTTTAGGAACTTGCCATGCCCATCACGAAATACCTTGGGGTGTCTTCTTTCCAAAATGGGGTCACTTGTGGGGTAGTTATACTGGCCTGGCATTTTAGGGGCCCTAATGTGTGAGTAGTAGTTTGAAATTCAAATGTGTAAAAAATGGCCTGTGAAATCCTAAAGGTGCTCTTTAGAATTTGGGTCCCTTTGCCCACCTAGGCTGCAAAAAAGTGTCATACGTGGTATCGCTGGACTCAGGAGAAGTTGGGCAATGTGTTTTGGGGTGTCTTTTTACATATACTCATGCTGGGTGAGATGAATATCTCTGTCAAATGCCAACTGTGTATAAAAAAATGGGAAAAGAGTTCTTTTAGAGAGATATTTCTCTCAACCAGCTTAAGTATATGTAAAAAGACACCCCAAAACACATTGCCCAACTTCTCCTGAGTACGGCGATACCACATGTGTTGCACTTTTTTGCAGCCTAGGTGGGAAAATGGGCACACATTCCAAAGAGCACTTTTAGGATTTCACAGGGCATTTTTTACACATTTTGATTTCAAACTACTTCTCACACATTAGGGCTCCTAAAATGCCAGGGCAGTATAACTACCCCACAAGTGACCCCATTTTGGAAAGAAGACACCCCAAGGTATTTCGTGATGGGCATAGTGAGTTCATGGAAGTTTTTATTTTTTGTCACAAGTTAGTGGAATATGAGACTTGTTAGAAAAAAAAAATTAGATTTTCCTCTAACTTGTGACCCCAATTTTTTTTTTAGGAACTTGCCATGCCCCTCATGGAATGCCTTGGGGTGTCCTCTTTCCAAAATGGGGTCACTTGTGGGATAGTTATACTGCCTTGGCATTTTAGGGGCCCTAATGCGTGAGAAGTAGTTTGAAATCAAAATATGTAAAAAATGCCCTGTGAAATCCTAAAGGTGATCTTTGGAATTTGGGCCCTTTTGCCCACCCAGGTTGCAAAAAAGTGTCACACATGTGGTATTGCCGTACTCAGGAGAAGTTGGGCAATGTATTTTGGGGTGTCTTTTTACAATTTTTTTTATACAAAGTTGGCATTTGACAGAGATATTTATCTCACCCAGCATGGGTATATGTAAAAAGACACCCCAAAACACATTGCTCAACTACTCCTGAGTATGGCAATACCACATGTGTGACACTTTTTTGCAGCCTAGGTGGGAAAAGGGGCCCAAATTCCTTTTCGGAGGGCATTTTCTGACATTTGGATTCCAGACTTCTTCTCATGCTTTAGGGCCCCTAAAATTCCAAGGCAGTGTAAATTCCCCACATGTAACCCCATTTTGGAAAGAAGACACCCCAAGGTATTCCATGAGGGGCATGGCGAGTTCATAGAAGATTTTTTTTTTTGGGCAGAAGTTAGGCGAAATTGACTTTTTTTCATTTTTTTTTTCACAAAGTCTCCCTTTACGCTAACTTGGGACAAAAATTGTAATCTTTCATTGACTTAATATACCCCTCACCGAATACCATAGGGTGTCTTCTTTCCAGAATGTTTGTTCTGCCCTGGCATTTGAGGGTCTCCGCAATCATTACATGTATGGCCAGCATTAGGAGTTTCTGCTATTCTCCTTACATTGAGCATATGGGTAATGATATATATTTTTTTCCATTCAGCCTCTGGGCTGAAAGAAAAAATGAACGGCACAGATTTCTTAATTCGCATCGATCAATGTGGATGAAAAAATCTGCCAAAAAAAAAAAAAAGGATGGGAAAGGCATCTGCCAGGACATAGGAGCTCCGCCCAACATCCAAACCCACTTAGCTCGTATGCCCTGGCAAACGCGATTTCTCAATTCACATCAAGCGATGTGGATGAATAAATCATTGCCGGGATTTTTTTATTTTTTTTATATACAATGTGTTTGCCAAAGCCTATGAACACCACCGCTCCCTCAGCTTGTAAGCCTCGACAAACATATCTTTTTTACTGCAGAGGAGAAATCTCGTGTCTTGCAGCGCCGCATACACCGACTTTTGTGTAATCTGACAGCAGCGCAATGCTTCTGCCAGAATGCACCATCAGTGCTGCAGCTGGTCGATCGGTTGGTCCACCTAGAAAGACAGTGTGCAAAGCGCAAATCGCCCAGAGATGTGGCGAAGTACATTGTGCACTTTGTCCCAGGTGAAAGAAGAGGTTTGCAGCAGCTGTGAGTGAAAGGGCCCTAATAGCCTTGTGTGCCTGTCCTGTGAGATGCAATCCCTATGCTAAGTTTACCTGTGTATGGTACTTCCGGAAACACTCCCCTAAGCATAGGGCAGGGTGGACAGGTCAGAAATAGCGGGTGTCACGCCTTATTCCACTCCTGCTACAGACACAACATCTTTTTCGGGGTGGCGGTTGGTTTGAGGTACCAGAAACGACATTGGGGAAATGTCGCTCGTGTAGACGGCTCACTACACTGGTGTATGGGGCCACGGAACCTCCCGGATACAGGAGGTTCTCGATGATCTCTTCCTGAAATTTGAGGAAGGATCCTGTTCTCTCAGCCTTACTGTAGAGAACAAACCTATTATACAGTGCCAATTGAATTACATATACACAGACACCTTCTTATACCAGCGTCTGGTTCTGCGGGAAAGTAAATAGGGAGCCAACATCTGATCATTGAAGTCCATCCCTCCCATGAGCAAATTATAGTCGTGGACCAAGAGCGGCTTTTCAATGACTCCGGTTGCTCGTTCAATTTGGATTGTCGTGTCTGCGTGAATGGGGTACAGCATGTAAACATCACGCTTGTTTCTCCATTTCACCGCAAGCAGTTCTTCATTACACATGGCAGCCCTCTCCCCCCTTGCAAGACGGGTGGTAACGAGCCGTTGGGGGAAGCCCCGGTGACTAGGTCGCACGGTGCCACAGCAGCCAATCTGTTCTAGGAACAAATATCTGAAGAGGGGCACACTTGTTTAGAAATTGTCCACATAAAGATGGTACCCCTTGCCAAATAAGGGTGACACCAAGTCCCAGACTGTCTTCCCACTGCTCCCCAGGTAGTCAGTGCAACCGACCGGCTCCAGGGTCTGATCTTTACCCTCATAGACCTGAAATTTGTGGGTATAGCCTGTGGCCCTTTCACAGTGCTTATACAATATGACCCCATACCGGGCGCGCTTGCTTGGGATGTATTGTTTGAAGCCAAGGCGCCCGGTAAAATGTATAAGGGACTCGTCTATGCAGATGTTTTGCTCAGGGGTATACAAATCTGCAAATTTGGTGTTAAGGTGGTCTATGAGGGGCGGTATTTTGAGGAGCCGTTCTCAAATCGTGTCCTGGACATGGCAGCAGAGAACATGGGCATGTGATGAATTGGGTTCATGGACCAATATGACCGCAATTCATGATTTTTGGTTAGGCCCATGTTGAGAAGAAGGCCCTGAAAAATTTTAAATTCTTAAACTTGGACGGGTTTCCACCGGAAAGACTGGGCATAGAAGCTTCCTGGGTTGGCGGCTATAAATTGAGTGGCATACCGATTTGTTTCTGCCACAACTAAGTCCAAGAGCTCCGCAGTCAAGAACAGCTAAAAAAAAACAGTGCCAAACCGATCTGAGCTGTCTCAACCCGAACTCCAGCCTGGGCGGTAAAAGGGGGACTACTGGTGCGGCTGGAGTTGGGGGCTGCCAATCAGGGTTTGCCAGCACCTCAGGGACTCTAGGGGCTCTACGGGCCTGTCTGTGCAGTGGCTGCGACGGGGGAACTACTGCACGTGCCACTGTACCAGCTTCAACTGCCCTTCTGGTGCTCGCCACTTCACCATGTTGTACGGCAGTGCTGGTACTAGGTCCAGGATGGGCTGCGCTGCTGGTGTATGCCTCACCACGTAATCCGACAGCGCCAGCCCCTGCTGCCCTTGAAGCAGATCCTGCGCAACCTGTGTTCTAGCAACACGGGGCCGGGTACGCCTGGTGGTATCAGGGACCTCAACCTCCTCGTCCGAACTTTGGGTCAGACTGCCACTGCTTTCTACAGGTTCATATTCTGACCCGCTGGATTTGTCAGATGAGGGTTCCCATTCCTCATCCGACTCGGTCAGAAGCCTGTAGGCCTCTTCAGAAGAATACCCCTTATTTGCCATTTGGTCAACTAAATTTAGGGGGTATTCCCTGAGACTACCCAAGAAAAAAAGCAAGCCTGTCTTACAAATGGGAGGCTAGCGAAGTACCGAAAGCCGCTGCGATTGATAAAAAATATCAAAACTGGCCTGATCGGGCAAACACTGCATTTTGGGTGGAGGGCGAACTAAGGTGACACTAATACTATTATAGATCTGACTGTGATCAGTTATGATCACTTACAGATACTATAAAAGTACAAATGCTGATTAGCGATACGCTAATTAGCGAATCAGTGAGTGCGGTGGGCTGGGCGCTAACCGACGCTAACTGCCTAACAATGGGGCCTAAACTATCCTAAACCTAACAGTCAATACTAGTGAAAAAAAAAATTGACAGTTTACATTGATCTCTTTTTTCCCTTTCACTAGGTGATTAACAGGGGCGATCAAGGGGTGATGGCAAGGTGATATGGTGCTATGTGTGGTGTTGGTGTGTACTCACTGTGATCTGTGCTCCTCTGCTGGAACCAACTGACGAAAAGGACCAGCAGAGGAGCACAGAAGCCATTTAACACCCTATATTTATAAATATAAGGTGTTAGATGGCTTGTGATTCGTTTTTTTGAAAATCATCAGCCTGCCAGCGACGATCATTGGCTGGCAGGCTGATGATGAACTTGTCCTCTAACTTTTGCCGGCCCGCGATGCGCATGTGCGTGCCGGCTGTGAGCGAAATCTCACGTCTCGCGAGATGACGCGCCGGCGCGTCAAGGAGGAACAAAACTACCTCCTCCAGAACGCAATCCTGTATTAGGCGGTCCGGAGGTGGTTAATTAGCAGCACATGCAAAAGGCGAAAAATGGTCAAAATACCAATTGTTTAATAGAGACCTAATAGTAATAATGCCCATACTAATAATCATGTTCCTCATAGTTGAACAGTAGTAATAATTCTCCTTATAATGTGTGCCAGTAGAAAAATGCCCCCTAATGTGTCCCAGTACAAAAATACCCCCTTTTGTTTGCCAGTACAAATAATCCCCCCTTATAATGCGTGCATCAGTACAAATAAATATCCTCTACAATGTGTACAAAACAAAAAATACCCCTTTACAATGTCCGCCAGTACAGAAAATACCCTCATTACATATCTCCTTACCCCATTTTCACCTCAGATCAGACCTCAAATCAGACCACTATATTGGACCCCCATATTAGAACTCAAATCAGGCCTTCATTTCAGATCAGACCCCCATATCAGACCTCAAATCAGAACCACATATTAGACCTCAAATCTAAACCACATATCACAACTCAGATCAGAGCCCCATTTGACCTCCATGTCAGACCCCCATTTCATACATAAGATCAGACCCCCTTTAGACCTCCATCTTAGACTCCCATATCAGACCTGAGTTCAGACCTCCATTTCAGACCTCAAATCAGATCCCCTTTAGACCTACATGTCAGACTCCCATTTCAGACCTCAGGTCAGAGCCCCTTTAGAATTCCATGTCAGACTCCCATTTCATACCTCAGATCAGACCTCCTTTAGAATACATTCACTTACTTTTCCTACTCCACCGCTACTCTTCAGGTCTGGCAGTCTCTCCTGCAGTCGTGCTCCCTGATCTTTTCTGGGCCCACACTGCATTGTGACCTGTCTGGGTACAATCTCAGGCTATAGTGTGCACTGTATTCTGATGTTATAGTCAGTACAGTGCAGAGCGGACTTGAGACCTGGAGAAAACAAGGGAGGGGTGAGTACAGCACTAGAAACCCTTCACTCCCTGCACCTCCTGCATACTAGTGAGCACTTCCATCATGGAGACGCTCACTAGTATTTGTTTTATAAGACTCACTGTGGTTTTGTAAAGTGAAAAATATGGTAATTAATGGTGTGTCACTGGCATGGGGGACCCTTTGGGATGCCCTGGGCTTACCAGAGAAAACGATCCTTTGGACGGTCACTCTCCTGTATATAGAATGAGGGGATGTCCACTTTTGCTGTTAGAATTGTGCACACAGGTCATATTATAAATACATTTTAATATTTGTGAATCAGCCAGTAAGTTTCCCCGGCAGCTCTACTGGCCCAATCTGACCTTGAACACAAAGACCGTTGATGTGGCTTAAATGAAAACCCATGCATTTGATAGTTTGGGTTAGACCATGTATATTTGTAATATTATCTGTGTTGTACATCTGGATGATTTCCAAACTGATATTGGTTACTTGACAGCACTGAACTCATTAATCATAAGGCACCAAGCAGCTAGTAGAATGTATTGATTTCCTGCCTAGATGAGCTCAAACTTGATTTGAAACTGCCTGAGAAGAGACAGACTGTTTTTTTCAATCTAATGTCACTCGATACTGGACCCTTTCCCTTTAGTAAAACAAAAGACAAATAAACAGCAAAGCTGCCATATGTAATAATATTTATATGACAAAAGAGAAAACACAATGGGGGAAATTTATCATGAGGGGATATTTGAAGTCAATTCCGGATACGGGCCACACATCGTGCAGCCCCATAGAAATGAATGGGTCCGCAATTCCGTTACGCAAAATGCGGAGCGGAATTACGCATGTGCGAATGGACCCTAAACTTAAGTGTGACTGAACACGGTGCAGATTTATGTGCAGATAATCCCCACTTTTTTTTGTTTATTTCTGTACATAAGAAAAAAGGAAAGTATACATGAGATGTGTCTAATCTGATACACTTTGCTGGTGCTATATTATGCAGTGTTTTTCTACATGGAAATCCAGGTGGAAAAGCTGCAACTAGTTCACAGGTTGTGTGCAGGCACTAACACTTTTCTCTAGAAAGGCTACTCCAGTATGCCTACACCAGCCCCCTACTGGAATGTGACTTTTTAAAAAGGTCTGAGTGATAAATCTGGACTGAAATGCATTAACATAGCTAAGCCTACTTTCACACCTGCGTTCGGTGCGGATCTGTCTTGTATCTGCACAGACGGATCCGCACCGATAATGCAAACGCTGGTATCCGTTCAGAATGGATCCGTTTGCATTATTCTTTAAAAAAAAAAAGTCTAAGTCAAAACGGATCCGTCTTGACTTACATTGAAAGTCAATGGGGGACAGATCCGTTTTCAATTGCACCATATTGTGTCAGTGAAAACGGATTTGTCCGCATGGACTTACATTGTAAGTCAGGACTGATCCGTTTGGCTCCTAATCGTCAGGCATAAAACCAAAACGCTGCAAGCAGCATTTTGGTGTCCACCTCAAAAGCGGAATGGAGACTGAACGCAGCCAAACTGATGCATTCTGAAATTATCCTTATCCATTCAGAATGCATTGGGGCTGAACTGATCCGTTTGGGCCGCTTGTGAGATCCTTGAAACGGATCTCACAGCGCACCCAGAAACGCCAGTGTAAACGTAGCCTAACCACACTCACTTTCCTACCCATATTTCAAAACTGAAGTGAATCCATTTTTGTGCAATTCTAGAGTGAAGGCATGATACATCAGGGACATATTCTTTGTGATCATTTGTGCTTAGCCATAAAGAAAGTTTTGTTAGCCATATTACAACTTTCCAGAATAAGCGGTCATGTGTGACATATGTGTCAGTCTGGGAGGGTTGCTATGATTGGTTGGAATCAGCTGATTCCAATCATCAGTTGCTGGTATTTAGTTTGTCTAGGCTCTGTACTATGTGAGTAGCATTGCGCTCTCAGGTTTTGACATGTGGCTTGATTTTGGATTATCTTCTGATTCTGCTCACATAAATTTCCCCGGATTTCCTTTTGTTTTCTGCAATCATTGTTTTTGTCTCTCCCGTTCTCTGACCCTGCATGCTGACTTATTCTTCTTTTCTTTACCTAGTCACGTTTAGTGTTCTGCTACTAGTGTGTCTGCACCAGTTATCAATCTGTTATCTGGATCTGCAGACGTATCTTGGGTCCGTAACAGCTAAGTCCACCTGCATCGTGGAGGATTCTGGTGAACACCTAAGGGTAGCCTTAGTTTCTTACTACCCGGAGAGGTTTCAGAAGCAAGTTGTGGGCACACTAGTGGTGGTCTGGACGGTGACTGCTGTTTGCATAACAATATGTTACTTTTTTAAATTTGCAGGCTCTGTCTTTGTATATAAGTATCAGCTTTCCCTTAGTTAGTCAGTGGAGAATAGCTGCATTGATATCTCCCATAGACAGCACAGAAAGAAACAAGTGCTCCTCACTCACTCACACAAGAGCACTAAAGTGTCACAGAACTTTTAAGAAACATTTGGAATGCCTTAGCAACCCATCAAAGTTTTTGATCAACAAGTGTCTGAATGCCGATACCCCCACCGATTGCTAGATTGAAATGGCCAACCTGCGGCTCTCCGGTTGTTGTAAAAATACAATTCCCACCATGCCCCGCTGTAGTTTGATAGCTATAGGCAGTCTGGGTATGCTGGGAGTTGTAGTTTTGCAACAGCTGGAGAGCCGCAGGTTGGCCCCCCCTGCGCTAGAGTGAGGAGAGAGATGTGCTTATATAACACGCTCTCTCTCTGCTCACTGCAGGAGACGGGCTCAATAGAAAGTCTATGGGACCGTCTCTTCTGTCTCTCGCATCGAGGAGAAACAGCATGCTAAGGTTACTTTCACTTTCTTTTCCGGCGCTGAGTTCCGTCCTAGTGGCTCAAATCTGGAAAAGAACTAATCAGTTTTATCCCCATGCACTCTGGAATAGAGAGCATCCGTTCAGGATGCATCCAGTTCAGTCTTTTTTTACTGATTAGGCTTTTCAGAAAACCGTTGCATGTTGTATTTTTACCTCCGGCCAAAAATCCGGAACACTTTGACTGAACGCCGGAATCCGGCATTTTTCCCATTGACTTGCATTAATGCCGGATCAGGCGCCATGTGTTCAGTCAAACCGGATCCGGCTTTTGCATGTTAAACCCGAAAAATGTGGAAAGGTTAAAGTCCATAAATGGCGGATCCGTTTTTCCCAATGTTTTTTTTTCATTGTGATCAGAATCCTGATCAGGATTCAAATGTAATCCGTTTTCACACGTTTTTTTCCAGATCCAGCGGGCAGTTCTGGCGACAGGACTGCTCGCCGCATTCAAACAACGCTAGTGTGAAAGTACCCTAAGTGATCTCACTCCTCATTGTAGCGCTATTTGAGGGTTTCAGCACTCAGACCCCAAACTGATAAAAACCTTTGATACATTATGTCACTATGACATATCAAACGTTTTTAAATCATCAGTGATACTGTAAGGTATTGTCCATTGCAGAGGGCTTACATAACCTTGTTGCAGATGATCCTAAACTCTGTAAGGAAATGAACACAGAGAAGGATAATATAATATTGCAGCAAGTTTTTGAGAGGCTTAAGTGGACAATTGAGGTTCAGTGGAATGTAAAATGATCTTTTTATACCTAGGCCTGTAACCATAACAAGAGTGAATCGTCTACGTAAGCAGGAAAGAAGGTTTCACCATCATTATAGACCAGGATTATTTACTGTAAGACAAGTGAGACTGTGCCACAGGACATTGTGATGGTTTGAATCATTGATTCATTAGTTGATTTATGTACAAGAGGTGCCTGCATGCATTTTTTGAAAGTAAACATTTGGCAGGTTATAGGCACTAGATCCTGCAGTTTGGATGTTGATATGCGGATTTATTATGGAAATGTTCTACCTAAAAGGGTTTTCTAGGAATGAAAAAATTTAAATATTATTTTATAATAAATATATTCACAAATACCTTTCATTACTTAGAATAGCTTGTTTTGTCTAGGGAGGAATCATTAGGAGAAATAAAATGGCCGCCATCCTATAAGTACACACAAAACCTTTCCTAATCACACTGGAGGACAAGTTACTTCACCACAATGAGCCATAGTGCTACCTCATCCTCCCCTCTGCTCTGCTTGTCAAGAATCATGATCCTGAATAAAGCTGAATCTCTGTGGGAATGGAGATGATGAGGAGACATGAAGTACCGAGAGGAGGGTGAGGTGTGTCTAATGAGGAGCAGCACTTGTTTACAGTCTCCATTACCACAGCCCCACATTATCACAGTCTGTCCTGTCCATCCTCTCTGTACTTCATGGCTCCTCATGAACTAAATTCCCCAAAGATTCAGCTAAAGTTCTTATCAGCTCTATTCAGGATCATAATCCCTGACAAGTAGAGAGGGAGAGGAGGATGAGGCAGCTCTTTACCTCAGTATTGTAAAGTACCGTAACTTGTCCTCATGTGTGATCAGGACAGGTTTTGTGTGAACTAATGGGACAACGGCCATTTTGTTTCCCCTGATGATTGCTCCCCAGACAAAACGTGCCATTATAAATAATGAAAGGTATTTGAGAATATATTTATAATAAAGTAATATGGCTTTCTTCTGGATCAGTATGGTTAGATTATAAATTAGACTTCAGCAACCTGTATCTTTATCCAGCCTTATCAACTACAAGACTGTATTTACAAGCTGCCCTGGCCACTGAGACAGAATATGCCTCACACCAATGGAGGTCATGTTTTATTGTGGCTATGTTGTTATTCTGAAGCAACCCCAGCGATAGTTGCTTTCAGAATAGGTAACTTGTGTCAATTTTGTGAATGAAAACAATGTTTTTCATGTGTCAGTAACAGAGTCTTAGACCTCTTTCACATGGTCAGTATTTGGTCAGTATTGCAAGCCAAAATAATGAGTGGGTACAAAACACAGAAAAGGCACAGATATTTCTATTATACCTTTTCTCTGTAGATTCCACTCCTGGTTTTGGCTTACAAATACTGACCGTGTGAAAGAGACCATAGGCTACATTCACACAACATTTTCTGTCCATCTTTATTGGCTGTTTTGCATCTGTTTTTTAATGACCATTAAAAATTGATGATATATATAGTGGCCCCCAGCAGTCATAATGCCCCCTATAATGGCCCCCAGCAGTGATAATGTCCCCTACCCCCCCATCCACTTGCATGTGCATGTGCAGTTGCTGGGAGAGCATGGTGACTTCATCATACTGGGAGTGCAGGCTCTTCAGCATCAAGAGAGGAGCGACTGCCTCTGCGTGTGCAAGTGGATGAGGTAATTTTATTTTAATTTTGAATCCCTAAAAGGCAATTTTCCACAAGAGTGTACTCCTGTCTAGCGGCCAGTTAAAACGACCCCATTAAATTTAGTATAATCTGTCTGGCCGTCAGAACAGGCAAATATAGGACATGTGCTATTTTTGATGGCCACTATTCACTGGCCTTGTCATGTGAAGGCACCCTTAGGTATGTCCACATGTGACTGATTAAAATTTGCAGTGTTTCTGCTTGTAATTTGAAGCATAAAAACACACCAAATTGTGTATTTTTGCCACCAATTTTGTTGCTGAAATGCTACTAATTAGACACAGGGCTCCCTCTTAGGTCCCTTTCAGAGGAGCGAGTGTCACGCTGTGGACTGTACAGCAGCCGTCCTTAGCTTCTAGCACTGCTGGGGTCGCATAGCATCATAAATCAATATAGTGCTATGCGACCCCGGCAGTGCTGGAAGTTCAGGACAGGTGCTGAGCAGTCCGCAATGTGACAATCGCTCCTCTGAAAGGGGCCTTAGCATTGGAAAGAGTGAAATCCGCAATTAAATCAATATGCTGTAGATTCTGCACCTCATGTCTTTATCATGTGTGGATGTGCATATGCTGTTAAATATATAGAATTATATATACATACACAAATACACAGGTACCCACCTATAGTACCTGCTGGCATGCTCAGGCGGAGTAAGGGCCTGAAGCCAGCAGGATAGTGGGGGCTTACCTGCTCTCAAAGGATGCTGCAGGACACTCTGGAGGAGGTGATCTTCTGCTTTACAGATTATGCTCTTCAGCAGCTCAGCTCTCTGCATAACATAAGTTAACATAAGTTAACTCTTTAGTAACTTACTGTGCTGTCGACAGAGTGACTGAGAGGTCTGTGTGAATCAAACTGCATTGTAAAACTACATTAGGCCCCAGAATTCATAAGTTCATTTTGACTGAATTTACTCTGCCTGAATTGCCAATGCAGCGCCCATGTCTTATAAACAGAGTAGTAATCTGATTTGGAGGCAGCTGATGTGGAAGCAGAAACTATCTCCCCCTACCACCCTTTCCCCCTATTTTTTTTTCACTCATTACAATTAGAACAGGGTCTTCCATCAAAGAGATGGGAGGGAAGGACCATTCCGAGATCTGCCTGAGGCACACATCGGTAATGTTGAGCGAACTTGTATTTCAAGTTCGGCATACAAAGCTCAGATTATCTAAGAGTTCCGTTATGGATTTTGTTACCATGGACCATAACTTATGGTCTGTGGTAGCGGAATCCATAGCAGAGTTTTTAGTTAACCTGAACCTGAACTTTGTACGCTGAACTTGAAACACAAGTTCGCTCAACTCTAGTGACTGGCCTACTTCCGTAGCAGTGTGCTGCTGCTGCAAATGTTCATGTCTCTGGTAGAGCAGCAGCCTAAAGGTGCCTTTACACAAGTAGATGATTGGTACGACTGAGCGACAAATGAGTGGTTTCTTGGTGTAGTGAAGATTTCAACAATGACCCTTTAGACGTGCCGATAATCGTTTTCTATTTTTCTTTGCATAGTCCATTGTTTGTAAGCAGACAGTTGCAGTTACACAAAGCGATAACTTGAGCTGCGTGCTTAAACACACCCACGGTGTAATGGTCTGTAATTGTGCATTCAGTGATTTACCTATGAAATCGTTAACGTCCAATGATGATTTTTGTGCCCACACAAATGATTGAACCATTGAGAAGTCTACCAATTCTTGGTTGGCACTTTATCGTCCATTGCTTTTACACTTCTCGATAATTGTGCAGTTTCGCTCTATTTAATGATAATTTACACAATAATTGGCTCGGTCACACTAGTTATTTGATAAGTTATTTCCATCAGTTATTGTGAGCTAAAACCCTTAGTGAAGCCTACTCAGAGATCAGGTATAATGGAAAAATAGATGGTAATGTGATGATTAGAATGATGCATGTTAATGTGATTATCTCATGACCATCCTCTTGAATTAACGAGGGATCCTCTACTATGTTAGCACACAGGTTTCTTGAAAGCATGAGAAATAGTATCTTACACTACATTTTTCATTAAACTATAAATGACTGAAAGATTCCCATGACTTTCAATAATATTTTATTAGAAAATTAATTAAAATGAGAAAATGTTATTTTTTAAGTTTGTACTTTTGTAATTGTTTCATATCAACTGCAGTTCAGAACTTGTGATTTTCCATTATTTGGAATGTATCGACTTTATATAAGCTACTTTTCTCTCTGCTAAAGACTGTCAGTTGCAGACACTCCTTATATTAACTGGTGTTAAGTCTTGAAAAAATAAATTTACAAATTTACCACCATGGATCTGCTGTAGTGATATCAGCTGGAGAATGGCTGCCAGAACTGGGAGAACAGTAATTACTCATATTGGTGACAAGTGGAACAAAATCAAAGTCCTGGAAGTACAATTTACTTGGGTTTAATACAGCAGATAGGAGAAAGTTAAAGAAAGGATGAGCAGATAAAAAGGCTTGAATTGTTGAGTCCTTCAAGGCATACATTTAGTACTGAAACAGAGCCCCATGCTTTTGGGATCCTTTCGATGTGTGCTTCTATTTTATTTTACATTTGTGGTTGGGGCACTCACGAAGAAGGACTCATACCTGCTGGCTAGCTAAGCGGTTAGAGTTATGCCGAAACCGTGACGTTGGAGGGATAGCTGAAGGAGGCCAAAAAGAACAACAATTTCTATGAAATCGGAAAGTTACCAACATTTATTCATAACACCAAATTCTGACAAGCAAGATTCATTTCAGCATACGGACAAGGAGTGTAGCGGCTGAAACAGGACGAACGCCAACGACCTAGTCTTTTAATTATATGTGCTGGAACCCGATTCCTTGACACGGCGGATGCCGCCCCTATGCGAAACGGATGCCCGGATATTGAGGACGGATCTACTGCCAGATTAGTCAGTAAAACACGAATATGGGTTATGAATTGGGGACAGGTAAGGTGAGTATTATTGAATGGTAGCAAAGGACTGCAGGGCGGCTTGTTCGGCAGAGAGGACAGAAGCTGTTGTAGCACGCGCACACCCCGTAAAAGGCCAGGTACATGGCAGCTTTTATTATCAAACTATGCAGGGCACCGAATGGTTTCTTGTCTAATAAGTCGGAAAGGTCACGGAAAAGCTGGCCAGTGACGGGTAGCCGGCAAGTGCGTGACTCGCGGTCGCTTTTCTCGAGACCCCTCAGAGTGGCTTTAATGGCATGGATAGAAAACAATGAACCTGGCTGAGTGAAACTCATGGCTCTAAAATGTTGCACCCCTGCGAGGTAGGACTTGACCGTGGCGTGGGATAGTTTCAGATTGATGTGACAGTAACCTATAAAGGCCAGGATGTACGGAACGAACTCGGTGTCACCTTGCGGATAAGAGTCCTGAAATCTGAAGTAGGCTCTCCAACCTGTCTGGTAGGCTCTGGCTGTATTGGGAGAGAGGGACTTGAGTAGCAGTGACCGAGCGGTGGCGAGATGAGCGTCTATGGCAGGATTAGAGCAGCGTATGGAGGGACTGGGCTCCCGACGGCGTCTGCTTCTGGACAGATCTGTGAAAAGAGGGTAGAATTAAAACTAGATAACGTGTCGGCTGCTGCGTTGTGGTTACCGGCTATATGTGAAGCTATGTAATGAAACTGGTGTTGTAATGACAGAAGGACCAGGCGCCTAAGAAATAACATGACATATGGAAACTTAGAAGAACCACTATTGAGAATCTCGATGACGGCTGTATTATCGGATACGAAGGACACAGTCTGACCTGACCAACGTTGGCCCCAGGTATAGGACGCTGCCACTAAGGGGTAGAGTTCGAAAACTGCTGAGGTACGGAAAAACCCAGGAATGGAACTAACTTCGATTGGCCATCTGTCTGCTAACCAATGGTTGCCAAAAATAGCTGCGAAACCTGTATTGGCAGCGGCGTCAGAAAAAATCACGGGGGCGTTGCTGGATATCGTGGGAATAAAGAGCGAGATGCCATTCCATTGCGTGAGAAATTGATCCCACATGTTCAAGTCAGCCATGACCATATCGTCCACACCTAAGCTGCTATCCTGGGAAGGGGCTGTGGGAAGGAGAGAAAGTAAACAAGATACAAATGCCCTACCTTGCGGAATTATGCGCATCGCAAAGTTCAGCATACCTAACAGGGACTGTAGCTGAACTTTTTTAATCACTCTAGTGGATGTGAAATTATGAACGGCTTCCCTAATTCTCTGTAATTTGACCCTTGGCAACCATGTTCTGGGTGTCCAAAACTATACCAAGGAATGTGATGACTTTGGAGGGACCTTCCACTTTCTTGGGAGAGACCGGAACCCCCAATTGTCTGAAACACTCCAGTAACAAATGAAGGTCTTTGGGGGGAGTGTCAGGACGCTCAACAATTAAAAAGTCATCAAGGTAGTAAATAACATTGCTACAGTGGAATTCATGGACTAAAATCCAGTGGAGAGCCTTGGCTAATTGGTCGAACAACCACGGGCTACTCTTAAACCCGAATGTGAGATTGGAAGCAAAATAATAAAGGCCCCTCCATTTGATGCCGTACCACTGCCAGAGGGACGGTTTGACCGGTAGTAATTTGAAGGCGTCTGAAATATCGGCTTTAGAAAGGAAGGTGCAGGGACCTAGCTGTAAGATAAGAGCGATGGTCTGATCTATGGTGGCATATCTCATACTAACTTCTTCTGATGGAATGAGAGAGTTGATGCTAGGTGTAGGGGTACCATGTGGGGCGGACAGGTCGATAATCAACCTCTCTTTGTTACTAAATTTGCCAAACACGACTCCTATCGGGCTGATTCTCCACCTGTCGAAGGATGATGATGCAAAAGGGCCTATCAGGAAACCTTTGACTAATTCCGCTGCTATTAACCTATCGGAGACATCAGCGTGTTGGTCAGCGGACTGTAAGTTCCTGCACTTGTGTGTGGAGTCTGGAAGGGCCACCATCCCAGTGTGGAAACCGAACCTAAACCCTGTACTAAGGAACTCTACAAAGCCTGGGTCAGGGTACCTGCGTAGGAACTGCTGTAATCGAACTATATTAACAACACACATGTAATTATTATCTGCTTTTAATGAACAGACTACTTTAGGATGGGCTCTGAAGCAGTTAGTACATATGTGTAGTAGGCGGCACTGAATGAAATTACAGGATGCATAATTGAAGTTATTACAAATCTGAGACCTGCCGAGTAGTTTGATTGGTCTACCCAGAGACTAAACCAGAGTTTTTGCTACAATTGGACTGGCCGGGAACAGGACCTGTGGAACTAGACCCTTCGCTCTGAGCAGCCTTGTGACACCACGCAGTGGAATGGTCAATTGATTGGCATAGGGAGCATGACGGTGCCTTAAGCCCGGCGAAATGCCTACAAAAAATCTCCGTATCAATGTTGGCCCAGTTAGTAAGAAACTGGAACTGGCTCAAGGTGGCAGCTGCCTTGGCTGAGAAAGAACAATGGTAGTCGTAGAAGGAACTACCACCATACTTGTACCCCAACTCAGTTATCCTAAACAAGTACAGATCAAGTTCTTCCCTTCTCTCGGGACGAACTGAACAGATTACGTCTCTGTACAAACTAAATGCGAGCACAAATTCAGGTACCGTGAGCTTGCGGTTCAGTCTGTGGTCACGGCCTTTCAGGATCACTGACACATCCCCACAAGCAATTACCCTACTATCAGGCAGGTCCCGGATAGCGACCAGTAAGGATGCGAGATTGACATCTCTACCTTCCAGGATATCCTTCTTTAAATTGGCAGGAACAAAATGAGCTGGCATAATACTGGGCGCTGTCACAGGGATACCTGCCCCTGTCGCCGTAGATGTGGAGGGAACAGCGACATCGATGGTATGCGGGGTAGTGGAAAAACAACGAGACTCAACCGCTTGCAACCTGGTTTGCACATCCGTGACAGACGAAGTCAAGTTATTTAACAACAGATGGATCTGTGTCAGCAAGTTCTGAACAGTGACCGTGGAGACTTCTTCCTGCTGCTGAGGGCCTGAGTTAACGACCAATAACCGGTATAACTCAGCTCTCCTAGCAGAAGAGGGATATGAAATACCCCGTCTGGACAACTCCGACATCAACCTAGGGATGGTCCAAGTGCGAAGAGACGAGACACTGCCCCCTTCTGACATCCTGGCAAGGTTCTCGTCGACTGAAGCCTCCACTATATCTAACGCACGTGACATACCCTGTGGATACAGTATGCATAAATCAACTCCTAACTGTCAACTGATACTGGAATGACGTGACGTGGCTGTGAGTAGGCTGAGACCCATGCAACTGTGAAAAAATGCGAGTGAAAAGGGACGAGAGAACCTGAGCCAAGGAGAAGCGATAGCTGAACCTAGAACACCCCTGTGAATGGTGAGTCTGACCGTGGCACAACTGACCCACTACCAGAAGAAAAGAGTGGAATAGTACCACGACATAGCTATTGTCATACTGTACCCTGATGGTTGAACAATGTGCAAAATGTGTGTGAAGATGGACGAGACAATCCTGGAATAAAACCACATGTAAGATCCTTGCGTACGTCATAGCGCCAGCGTAGAGGCGTGCGACCAACAATACAGAGTCCCTCTAACTAGTACTGAATGAGTATATGGCCCCCCCAATAAACCCTAAACTCCATCAATCAAGCATGAGTTTTATATATATATATATATATATATATATATATATAATTATTATTTTTTTTTAACACATCCTTTTGTTTTATTTCTACTTTATTTTTTTTTCTCTTTTTTTTTATTTTATTCCCCTTTATTTTTTTTCTGTGGTCATAGCTCCTGGTAGCCACTAGATGGAGCCAACACAGAGCCATGGACTGCAGTGCCAGCAGTCACCACCAGAGGGAGCCTGCAACGTCCAACCCTGCTCCATGGACTGCATTGACTCCAGCAGCCACCAGGGGGAGCCCACACAATAGCCGGCCCCTGTAGCATGGGCAGACAGCGGAGGAGACCAGGGCCAGTACGGGCATGGGGGGCATGAGGGGGACAACCCAATCTGCTGCCACGGACCCTGCCTAGCTAATGGCACAGCGGCCTGTGCCAGACATTTAAGAGGGGAAAGAAATTAGAATCGGGATCGCGCTGATCCCTGCACCCTACGATTCATGCCACGTGGGAGCCGGAGCTGCCTGGCAGACGCTCCGGTGCAGTGTGGCCCCCTCTTACCTAGGGAGCCGGCACTGCCGGCCGGACTTGAGAGCCGAGACTGCAATGTGGCAGTCACCTGATCTAGTAGCTTGCTTTGCGCAGAAACAAACTTCTAGGACCGGACGCAAACTTCACACACGGAACGAGGCCAGCGTTTGACACACGTTCATTGAAGGAGGGGCAGAGGTGCCATGATATAGGCAACCGTGCCCCTCCCACAAATACAGGCCAATGAATCGGCCTTAACACATGTCTGGCTTCACCATTTTTGGTTCTTTGAGGTTACCTACTGTCACATACAGCTTGTCTTGTATATCTTTATTTTAGTATAGACACCAAAATACAGGTGCAGCAAAGCTAAAAGGAATGGTTATCATATTAATTAACAATGGTGAAAAAATGTTCAATGGCTGTAACATGTGTTCTCAGTTTTTATTTTTTCTTCTTCTACATCCGTAGGCTCTGTGGCAGATAGTGAGATATGTATAGTGAATGCAGCTATTCAATTCATTTTCATGACCATTTTATTAAAAAGAATTCCTAGAAATAGAACTACAGAAATATAGATCTTTTTGTCTTTCTACTTTCCAAAAATGACAGTAGGAAGTGTCTCCCAGTCTGTACCTAGTTTTCTGAGATTGATGAGTAAGCATACATACAGTGATATGGAACTAGAGAGGATGTATTAACCCTTTCCTGATGTGGCGATTTTGGGCTTTCGGTTTTCACTCCTAGCCTTTCCAGAGCCATAACAAGTTATACTTTCTAATGCCAAAACTTAATATTACATAGGTTGTAGTGGGAAGCAAGGAAAAAATTCCAAATGTGTTGTAATTGGAAAAAAAATCCAATTCCACCACAGTTTTACAGTTTATTATTATTTTTTTTTTTTTTTTACAGCATTGACTATGCGATAAAACTGACTTGTACTCTTCATTCTCCAGGTCAGTACGAATCCAGTAATACAACATATTTATTTATAGTTTTTCTTGTGTATTAACACTGAAAAAAAATACAATAAAACTTTGGATTATATTCATATTCTGACCCCCCATAACGTTTTTACGGTTATGTCTAGGGAGATATGTGAGGGCTCATTTATTGCGGAACGATGTGTAGTTTTTTATAATAAAATTTTGGGCTGTGTATGACTTTTTGATCGCTTCTTTATTCAATTAGTTGGGAGATAAAGTGATGAAAAAACAGTAAATAGGATTTTTTTTTTCTGTTTTCAAAACTTTTTTACTTTTTCTTAGGTCCCCAAGTAGACGACAACTTGTAGTCATCAGATTAAAACTTGTACAGAATAATAGAAAATGGACCATTATTCTGTACAGAAATGACTATATCCCAGTTCAGTAATCTATAATAATAATGTGAATTAATAAACTTATCACCAATTATAAAATTCATAACTATAATATAGTTATCATAAAGGGGTTTAATTATTACACTACACATGTATTTTACTAAGAGATTAAAGCACATTTAGTAGGCATAATTATTTGTATATTGCGGTTATTGGACCATGAGCTATCAGATATTTTAACTGAAAAACCATGTGTCTGTTATAGACGGGGCAAAAGCCTCAAAGACCGTTTGGTGCATAGCCATTACGTTCCCCCTACTAGGGAGGGCACATGGTTGGACCGCAAACCCCTCGGGATGTTTAAATGCGGAACCTGTAAAGCATGCCAATATATATCCACGGCCAAAACTATAACATGCACTGCCACCGGACAGGTATTTGATATCAGGGACTTCTGCAGTTGTCGCAGTAAAGGGGCTATCTATATCTGCCAATGTCCCTGCCCCAAAGATTATATAGGGAAGACAATAGGGGAGCTACGTAGGAGAGTCTGCGAACATGTTAATGATGTCATCAACAAAAAAGTCACTCCAGTAGCTTCTCATATCAATGACGTACATGGAGGGGACCCTCTTTGTTTAAAATTCTCCGTTCTGGAGCTCATACCACCCTCACCCAGAGGTGGGAACTGGGACAATAAAATCCTGCAGAAGGAATGTGTGTGGATACACAGATTTCGATCTCAGGCACCTACAGGTATCAACGAAAGGCTGACATTCACCTGTTTCTTATGAAGTGCGACTTTGTCCGTGATATCCCTATTTCCGTTTTTCTAAGCCGAGCATCATGTGATTTAAGAAGTGTACTGAAGATTAGACCACATGCGTAAAGCATGAAAAATATAATGTTATATCAGATTGGACACTAGTGACTCACTATCGGATCACTGTCCTGAGGTAACCATGCACCTTGGTTACCCTCCTTAAGGATGTATATATCAAAATTAATTTTGCTATATGCCGGAACGTGTATTTTTAAGCCTTCGCATCATGAGAACTTTATAACCATATATATATGTACTCTGCTACAGTAAATGTAGGGCATTGTATGATCCCGGTGCCCAATGTATGCTCCTACCCTGTCCTCTGTTATATGATGGTAATGGTATGGCTAGTATATAAATATATATGCATGTACATCATAAGATCATGCATTATAACCATAACTATATGTCAATTACAGCATAATAGAGGATCCCAGGCTCGCCAAACTATATCATAACCCTGATTAAATTAAAGGTTTATATGCTTGAACAGGATTTGAGCTCTGCCTGGTATCGGTTATCAGGGAGGAGATCATCACACGGAGCGCACCGCATCTCACATAAATGCATATACAGGAACTGGAGGGAGGCCGTAAGACCGGAAGTCGCTCTTTGGAACGCATATGCGTTCCAGCACTTAGAAGGGCGGCGCTGGCAATGAGCGTATAGCCCTGCCCCTAGGAATGAGTATTTCCGGTAGTTGGAACGCATATGCGTTCCAACAGCAGGAAATGGGGCTAAGCTGGAATCGAATTAATCATTAGTGGCGTGATGCGGCGGTTCTTTTAAATACAGCCTGCGCACCAGTGAGTAAATCGCCTACCAGGGGGATATAGAACATAGGGGAGACTCCACCATGTGAGTATGGCATCTTTGTAACCAGGGGTCTTTTGATTTCTCTGTGTCTATTGAGGACTAGTATCAATGCTCAAAGCTGATGATGCACTTTATTTTCAGTGTGTGCTCTGTCAAGTAATCATGGCAGGGGAATAACAGAGAATTAACCGTGGCCCACTATTTCTACTGAACCGTGAGTCTGCACTTACCAGTGATTTCATATACATCTAGATGTTCATACATTGAAATTGACCATGGTTTATAATTGTTTCCTGCCCCATATAGGATGTGGATGTAGATGTGGATAACAATATCTGTACTGGATGGAGTCCTAAACAGGCATAAGTATCATTGATATAAATATATCCCCCTGTTTCAATCTTTAACTATATGTAGAGCGTTTATCTCACTTGTGCGATCTGGCTTCTCAGCAGGCACATATCTTTGAGCACCTCTTTTATGCGACCCAGCCTTGTACCGATACCTATTTAGTCACATACAAAGTCTTGTATAGATTAATTGTATAACTACACCTCCTGATGATCCTACAGTATTTACGTGGGTGAAACGCGTCAAGGTAATTGAGGCGTATGACTATAATGTCAACCCTTTAGGTGTATGACTATAATGTCAACCCTGATTAAGTGTATCTTTGTGTTTGTCTGTACTATTTTCTGTGTTTCTTTTTCTTTCAATTCCCATCCAGTTTACTTATATAGTTGGTAATCTATTATCCATATCTCTTACCTGGGATAACTGTCTACCAATTCTGCTGCACCCCTATAGGGAACGGGAAGGGCTAGCAGTATAGGTACGCGGACAGGGGGCCTCCACCATCAGGAGCCCTCCCTGGGCAAAGGTTTTTAGGATAGGGGTAGATTTAGGGACAAAATTTCCCATACCCCAGGTTAAAATTTCATTCTGGATGTGGTTATCGGTCACTTTATAAATTTTTGTCTGTACACCAAATAGTCTTGATCTAGTGGACCCTCTTGGGATCCTTTTAACGTATACCATTAAAGTAATTTTTAGGGGTTTAATTAATACAATGCTGGAAAATATATTGCGGTTATTGGTTGAATAGAATAAAATATGATGTTTATTATTTAATTGTACCATGAAAATAGCATGATATAATTCATTTATAGAGCACTGTATGTTGAATAATTACATGCATTATTTATTGTACAATAATGATTAACTTTTACAGTCAATTTAGATATAATCAGTCAGCAACACAAATATTAGTTTATATATCAAATAAATACAAATTAAATTTGATTGTTATAAATTTATTTACATTATTAATTGATGAATTATGTATAAACAATTGATTATGATAGAAGTGGAATCATGACAAAGGATATGATGGGATCACAGTAATAATGATTAGTAATAACAATTGATAATTAGTGATGATCGCGAATATTCTAATCGTGAATTTTTATCACGAATATCGGCACTTCGAGAATTTGAGAAAATCTAGAATATAGTGCTATATATTCATAATTGAGAATATTCTATTTTTATTTTTTATTTAGCAGTACTAATGCTTCTTGCTTGTGGGCCAATGAGAAGGCTGCAACAAGTTGCCTACCCCTTACTATATAGGAAACTCTCCAGCAGCCATTTTCTGCTGTTTTTTGCAGTTTTGAGAGACAGCAGTGTCATTGCTGTGCTCTGTGCTTTTCAAACTCATCTGGATCCTAATTTAATTACATTAGATTGTTATTTTTTATTTTTATTTTTTATTTTATTTTTACAGATAGTTAGTGGGAGATAGTCAGTGCAGGTTAGATAGTGATATATTGTAGCTGATAGGTTCCAGTGCAGGGTGTTAGGTAGTGTGATGGGAATTACTGTTTCTCTGCTGTCCATACATACACTCACCTAAAGAATTATTAGGAACACCTGTTCTATTTCTCATTAATGCGATTATCTAGTCAACCAATCACATGGCAGTTGCTTCAATGCATGTAGGGTTGTGGTCCTGGTCAAGACAATCTCCTGAACTCCAAACTGAGTGTCAGAATGGGAAAGAAAGGTGATTTAAGCAATTTTGAGCAAGGCCTGGTTGTTGGTGCCAGACAGGCCGGTCTGAGTATTTCACAATCTGCTCAGTTACTGGGATTTTCACGCACAACCATTTCTAGGGTTTACAAAGAATAGTGTGAAAAGGGAAAAACATCCAGTATGCGACAGTCCTGTGGGCGAAAATGCCATGTTGATGCTAGAGGTCAGAGGAGAATGGGCCGACTGATTCAAGCTGATAGAAGAGCAACTTTGACTGAAATAACCACTCGTTACAACCGAGGTATGCAGCAAAGCATTTGTGAAGCCACAACACGCACAACCTTGAGGCGGATGGGCTACAACAGCAGAAGACCCCACCGGGTACCACTCCACTACAAATAGGAAAAAGAGGCTATAATTTGCACAAGCTCACCAAAATTGGACTTTTGAAGACTGGAAAAATGTTGCCTGGTCTGATGAGTCTCGATTTCTGTTGAGACATTCAAATAGTAGAGTCCGAATTTGACGTAAACAGAATGAGAACATGTATCCATCATGCCTTGTTACCACTGTACAGGCTGGTGGTGGTGTAATGGTGTGGGGGATGTTTTCTGTGCACACTTTAGGCCCCTTAGTGCCAATTGGCCATCGTTTAACAGTGACGGGCTACCTGAGCATTGTTTCTGACCATGTCCATCCCTTCATGACCACCATGTACCCATCCTCTGATAGCTACTTCCAGCAGAATAATGCACCATGTCACAAAGCTCGAATCATTTCAAATTGGTTTCTTGAACATGACAATGAGTTCACTGTACTAAAATGGCCCCCACAGTCACCAGATCTCAACCCAATAGAGCATCTTTGGGATGTGGTGGAACAGGAGCTTCGTGCCCTGGATGTGCATCCCTCAAATCTCCATCAACTGCAAGATGCTATCCTATCAATATGGGCCAACATTTCTAAAGAATGCTATCAGCACCTTGTTGAATCAATGCCATGTAGAATTAAGGAAGTTCTGAAGGCAAAAAGGGGTCCAACACCGTATTAGTATGGTGTTCCTAATAATTCTTTAGGTGAGTGGATATGCTACAGACAGTGCTGTGATGTCACAACAATACTGCACCAATCAGCAATATCTACTCAGACCTGATAAAATGTGAAGTTGCACGTATTGTACAAAAAAAGTGCATCCTTAATGCCGATTTGCGCAATCACTACAATAATGACTGGAGATCGCAAATTCTAGAATTTGCTAGTTTATTGTGCATATTATACGAAAAATCCTCAAAATATTGCAAAAACGAATATTGTCTATGCTGCTCATCACTATTGATAATCTCCTTTAATATAGAGTCATATAAATACAATAAGAATTGAAAAGAATGGAATAACATCAGGAATAGTAACAACAGGGAAGAAAGGAATAAAAACTAAGTACTATGTCATGTACAATAAAAGTGTCTTAGTCGGGCTGCATGTGCATCCGAGCGGATCCGTTCAGACTTACAATGTAAGTCAATGGGAACGGATCCGCTTGAAGATGACACCATATGGCTTAATCTTCAAGCGGATCCGTCCCCCATTGACTTTACATTGAAAGTCTGAACGGATCCGCTCAGGCATCTTGCGCACTTAGAAATTTTTCTAAGTTATTAATGCAGACGGATCCGTACTGAACGGAGCCTCCGTCTGCATTAATATGATCGGATCCGTTCAGAAAGGATCCGATCAAGCGCAAGTGTGAAAGTAGCCTAACATGGTTATAAGGGAAAATAATAGCATTCTAAATGCAGAATGCTTAGTAAAATGTCCATTGAAGGGTTAAAAATGATAAACTGCCTAAATAATAGAGGATTCTTCTTCCATATCTGGTGGGAATGTCCTACTATAATAAATTTGTGGAAAGAAATATTCCGCCTAAGCAACCAGATATGCTGTACCTCAGTGACAATATCACCCCTCAAAGCCCTATGATGCAAATGACCAACAATCCCCCCCTTTCTGTTTAGACAACTACTTATCACAGCGCGCCTATTGGTCCCGAAACACTGGCTATCCACTACTCTTCCTTCCATGGAACAATGGAAGCAGAAAGTAGACCAATTGTATTGCTTTGAAGAACTATCTTCATGGGAAGACAGAAACCACCAGAAATTTTTAAACCAGTGGCGACTATAGCAGGAATTCAGATTTACCACTTTACTGATATTCCTATTATAGTCCGGTCTATTGGTGGGATGCAATAAGCATCATTATTCAATCCTTTAGACCGTGTAACACTCTTTCTGAATACCTAGAGTTTGGCTAATGATGGTCGACCTCATCAGGATAAAGTAATATAGACATATATACAGATTACGTAAATGCTGTGTGGAATAACATTTTCATTGCCTTGTGTATATCCAGATTGTATGACCTCTTCATTATCTGCTGCGTCAGACGCTCTGAATACTCAATATGTACCGTGTATTGTTATATTTTGGAAAAAAATAAAAAATTCTTAAAAAAATAAAAGGCATAGGCTTTAACAAAAACAAACAAAAAAAAATTAACCCATCCCACTTGATCACGTAGCAGATCTCCTCTTCTTTCTACTTTCTTCAGGACCTGGCTAAAGTACCTTTGATGTCACTGCTCTCATCACATGGTCCATCACCATGGTGATGGACCATGTGATGAGCACAGTGACGTCACCACAGGTCCTTTTCATAAAAAAAAGAAAGAAGACATGGCAGGCTGAGCGTTCAAGTGGATTAAGGTGAGTTTATGAATTGTTATTTTTTATTTTTTAACCCCTCCATCACTATTTTACTAAGCATTCTGTATTAAGAATACTGTTTTCCCTTATAACCATGTTATAAGGGAAAATAAAGATCGGGTCTCCTAGCAACCATGCGTGAGAATTGCACCGCATCCGCACTTGCTTTCGGATGCTTGCGATTTTCACGCAGCCCCATTCACTTCTATAGGCCTGCGTTGCGCAAAAAACACACAATATAGAGTTGCTGCGATTTTCAAGCAACGCACTAGTGATGCGTGAAAATCACAGCTCATGTACACAGCCCTATTGAAGTGGGGCAATCAGCAGAGCGCGTCACAGCCAGATAGAAGAAACGCCCACGGAGAAAAGCTGATGTCTCCTCCCCGGTGTTCTGATGCTATTAATTAGCATAAAGCGTGCCTAAACAGAACGAGGTGCACATCAGCGTAATGGAGGAGCCGATCAATAAAAACATTTGCAATATCACATTTACTGAACATGGGCTACAGTGTGAGGTATCGCTTTTCTAAAGTACAAACTGGTGAAAGGACCTCTTCAACTAAAATTCTGTATGGCATTTGGAATAAACAGTATATACCATTATTGTCTAGTTCCAGTTCCAGGACTTCCCTCTAATGGGAGAAACATGTAAAAAATACATTTGAGCATCCACAAGACATAGACATACATGTCTGTTACCAGATGGTTGGGGGCCACACAGAATGGTATCAAGGGCCACTGGGCCACAAGTTGTGCTCCCCTGGTTTAAATGAAGACAATTAAAAAAACTTTCATTTTGAATAGAAATATCTACCCTAAGGCTGTGTGAGACAGCACCATTCTGCTGGTGATTGTCGGGAAGGAAGCTAGCTGCTGTTACATGCAGTGATCTCCTCAGTATAGGGAAGACAGATTGTTATACCATTGCTCTTCTCTATACTAAATCATTATTTACCACCAGCAGCAGCAGCTAGTGATTGGACACCACAATCTGCCATCTGCAAACGATCTGTCATCTGCAAACGATAATTTTTAAACCTGTCAAAAGATTTGGATTACATCAGTTAATCTGCGGCATTATTACACTGCCAGAGTGTCACTAATGAGCATTACTACGAATGCTTGTTAGCGATCATCTGGCAGAAAATCTGCCTGTCTAATGCAGACTTTTCAAAGACAGAAGTTGAGTACCATAGTTTGACTTTGATTACGGACTAAAATTTCTCAAATCTCCCAACCAATGTGCTAACAAAACCAGTAACAGGCTACCAGTCACAACCCAACCACTGCTGGCAGTACATAGATATACATAGAATATACATTTCTTTTTACAGTATTACAAAAAAGTTTTTTGTAACTCAGCAGTTGTAGACCCATGACAGGATGAATTTGGCTTAGGATTTTTTCTAAAGACGTTATCTAAATGGCCCCTGGTTTTCACCCTTTCACTCATATATTACAGTGACAGCCTACCCAAGCATGAGTGGCACCAAAGGGGACAGGCAGTGGGCAAGCCAAGGTTTAGTCAAGCAAAGTTATTTTAATCTGGTAAAGGTCAGGGCAGAAAGCACAGGGTCAGTACAATAACCAGGCAGAGTTTAGGGGGAGTGGAACAGGTTCAACATGGTCAAAGGGCAGAGGTCAAGCAGGGAAGATTAGGCAACACAGCTTTGCAGACTCTAGACAAGCTAGGAACCTTTTTGCTCAGGCATGCATGCACCCTATGGGCCAAGGGGACAGCTGGCAGGAAGAGTAGATACTGAAAAGGACTAGTGTGGAATAGTGATGAGCGGCCGGGGCAATATTCGAATTCACAATATTTTGCAAATATTTAGTAGAATATTCGTCATATATTCGAGAATTAGAGATTATATTCTTGATTGCAAAAGTTGGCAATGTATTATTCACGTAATGAGCGTGACATACCGGCGTGGGTCACTTATGCTACATTTTTCAAGCTGGTATATGTTTCCTGAGACTGGAGAAATGGTTGGCACTGCAGAACAAAATAGCTTTATATGTAGATAGAGTACTACAATATATTTGGGCTTGCACATTTTTGGCAATTAATGATGCACTTTTTTTTTGCAATATGTGCAACTTGTGACATCACAACAATATGTCTGTAGCATGTAAGTATGGACAGCAGAACCTATTACACTGCCTAACACCCTGCACTGGAACCTACAGATCAATCAAACCTACACTATCTCCCCCTAACTATCTGAATCATATATATAAGTTAACTGTCTAATGTAATACAACAAAGCACAGAGCACAATAACGACACTGCTGTCTCTTTCATAACTGCAATAAACTTTAGAAAATAGCTGCTGGGGAAGTTCTTATATAGTAAGGGGTAGGCAATCTTTCTATTGGTTGCTAAGGATGTTGCTAAGCTGTGACAAAACCTTCTCATTGACCCACAAGCTAGAAGAAGGGAGGGATGATCACCTGATGTGTACTGTGTTAAAAAAAGAAGGAAAACAAATATTTGTCATTATGAATATATAGCACTATATTCTAAATTTTCATGAATTCTCGAAATGCCGTTATTAGCAATAACAATTTGCTTTTCGAATATGCGCGCTCAACACTAGTGTGGAACAGGCAGTGTTACCAGTACTTCAGAAAGGAGCAGAGAGATGCTGTTGGATACAGACCACCAGAGCTGCAGTACAGGTGATTCTACTAGTGGCTGTGCCCACCAGGAGCAGGGAGAGATTTCCAAACATGGACTGCTGGCATAACACCAATCATCTCACACCACACAAGATGTTTAAAAATTCCTGGCAGACAGCTAGGGTTTTTCTGAGGCTTAAGGCACTTCAAGATTTGCAATGGCCATCATGGGTGTTAAAAGCTGTCTGCTACTCATCACCCTCATGTATTTGTTTTCTTTGGTCCTCAATAGTCATCACAGGGACAAAGTGAACTATCCTTCTTTTTGAAAGGATAAAAGAAAACCTGGCTCCTACAGGGGAGAAGGACTTGCGAATGAATCCTCTCTCCCGGTTCTCCTTAATGTAGTCTGACATGGCTTGAGTTGTTGGAAGGGACAGCACAGATCAATAAGAATCTTCCTTCTTGTCAAATACACTGACGAGCAAAACACCGACGAGCAAAAGGGTAGCAATGTTTTAAGCTTTTGACTTTCAGGCTCCATATCTTACAACCCACTATAGTTTCCAATACCAGCCTACCATCATTTTATAGACAATCATTTTATTGTTCTCATAAAAAAATTGGACTTGCAACAATTGTCTGTTATGTATGTGCACCGCTTATCATATGTACAGCGCTATGGAATGAATGGCGCTTAAATAATAAATAATAATAATAATAATATTTACCATATGATTAGTTATGAAGATTCTTATCATGTAACTGCATTGTTACTGTTTTGCTCCTAAAGTTCTACATTTTTATTATTTTATTTAGTATTTTTTTAAATCCACTTTTGGCATTCAACAGTGCTTGAGTCCTTCTGGGCATGCTCTCGATCAGATTCAAGCATGTCTCAATCAAAATCTGTTCCCAAGTCTCTTCTACACATTCCCAATGTTGGTGCATATTGGTCGACTCACTTAGGTACGAATACAGCTTTTTCTTCAACTCTAAACACAAGTGTTCGGTTGGGTTGAGGTCTGGGGCTGTTGGGGCCAATCCAGCAGCTCTACTCTATTGTCATTGAACCATGTCTTCGCCAATCTCAACGTATGCTTCAGGTCGCTGTCCTACTGGAATACTGTCGTCCTTTTCATACACACAGTACTCAAGTGTATGAATTAACTCATCTTGTAGGATACTCACATGTATGTAGCTCAGCATTGAGACCACTAATGATCCTGGTCAAGTATTCAACGCTGTCAAACAACCCCATCAGGCTTATTCCACCGAACTTGACAGTTCCTTAAATTTATTGATCCATTAGCCACCTTTTCCCTTGTTTCTTCCAGACCCATTTGCACCAATCAAAACCCAGTCTATTGACTTTCATCTCATTGCTCCAAATCACCCGTTTCCAATATTCTTCTGTCCATTGTTCATACTTTTTTGCAAACTTGAGACAACGTTTCTTATAACGATATTTAAGTCGAGGTTTCTTCATAATTTTATAGGCCACCATTTCAGATTTGTGTAATGCACGTCACGCAGTGCTTGCTTAGATGTCTGTAATCTCACTATTACGAAGCCACCTTTACTGCCGTGTTTGTCACGCCAGAACTGATAGACCTTGTGATAAGCCGACTTGTTCACTCCGATGTTTTGCCTGGACGTCCATCTCTTGGCTTTGTAATGCTTGGACAGAGTTCATTTCATATTCTTCCAACTGTCATGGTACTCACATGATGCATTTTGGCAATTTTCTTGTCCGAGATACCGCTATCGATGAGCTGGATGATGCTGTTTCTCTTTTCTTGGAAAATCTTCTTCATGGCTGCTCCTTTCGCAATGAACCTAATGACACACTGAGCTATTAGAGAATGTGAGAACATGTTGTAATTTGTAGTATACAAGATGAATAAGGAGCAAAACAGTAACAATACAGTTGCATGACAAAAATCTGCATAACTAATCATATGCTAAATAGTTGCAAGTCCAATTTATGTATGAGATACCCAAGATGATTGTCTATAAAATTATGGTAGTTTCACGTTGGAAGCTGTAGTGGATGGTGAGATATGGAGCCTGAAACTCAAAACTTCCAAACATTGTTACAATTTTGATAATCTGCATAACTGGCATGTTCTAGAAGTAATCCCTGGAGGTTTTGCTGAATGTGAGTCCTCAAAACTGGTTAAAATTTTGCCAGACAGCATAAGTGACATTGGGACCCCAAGCTCAGGACCTGTAGTACCCTATTGATCAATGGCACATGAAGACGAAGCCACTATTTCTGAAAGCTATATTTCTTTTATTTTTCCTACCGATCGTTTTTATTGGTACCATTTTTGGGTACATATGACTTTTTGATATTACACTTTTTTGGGGAAAGGTGGCCCAAAAATTCCCAGTTTGGCCTTTTTTTTGTTTTTTAAACAGCTTTCACCTGATTGTAGATCATGTAACATTTTTATAGAGCCAGTCATTACAGACTAATGTGTATTTTATTTTTATTTATTTTTTAAGTTTTACACAGTAAAAGCAGGAAAGAAAAAAATCTAGTTTTTGAGTTGCCATTTTCTGATAGCTATATATATATATATATATATATATATTTTTTTTTTTTTTTTTTTATGGCAATTTTCTTATGTGGGGGCTCATTTTTTGTGGTATGTGGTAATGCTTTCATTGTTACCATTTTGGGGTGCATACGACTTTTGTATTGCTTGCTATTAGTTTTTTTTTGCAAGGTAACAAAAAAGGCTATTTTGGCACAGTTTTTAATATAATTTTCATTTTTTTTAGGTTCACATGACTGGGTAGTTCATGTGACATATTTATAGAGCAGGTCGTTATGGATGCGGAAATACATATTTGTTTTTATTGTACATTATTTTATAAGGTGAAAGGGCGTTCTGTTCTTTACTTGAAACTTTATTTTTTTATTTTAAAAAAATATAATTTTTATTTTTTATTTTTACTTTTTATGTTTGTGGGACCTCAAGTTTTCAGGATTTGATTCCTCTTTCAGTGCTGTACAATACATCTGTATTGTGATGCATTGAACTGTCAGTGTCTTTCAGTGTAAAACGCTGACAGTTGCCTAGGAGACCCTGCCTGGCAGGCTCCGATGTCTGTGTTATACATTTGGCTGCCATAGCAACCACTGGACCCCTGTCATCGCAGTGTGGAGGGGCCAATGGGGTCAGAGAGGGAGCCCCCTCCCACTGTAAATACCACAAGTGCCACGGTCTGACGGGCTGACCGCGGCATCTGAAGGGTTAATTCACCGGAATAGTTTTTTTTCAGCGATGCCGGCAGATATGGCAGGGGCCCGGCTGTCAGTAACAGCTGGACTCGTGCCGATGATCGGGAGGGTGCCGCTCCTGCATCTGCCCGATCAGAACAGGTGCATGGATGTGGGGATGTGGCAAAAGACCACATTCCCTCATGTATGTGAAAATGCAGGAAGGGGTTAAATGCAAGAACCAGTTTGAAATCCCAGAATTGTAAAATGAAGGCATTACCATAATAACAGAAACCTGTGGCAGAGAAGGAAATGTCAGAGGAGCTACATACTGTATTGCTGAAGAATGAGACAATGGTTTAGAAAAAAATGAGCTGAAGTGATTCCAATAGTGATTAACAATGCAGAAACAAACCAAACTCTACCAGTCCAGAAGCTGCCTACTTGGTATGACTTGTTCGTTTGTAGGCGAGCATATCATTGCATTGTTTGTGAAAAGACATTAATTTATTAGGTCCTTTACAGTTTTTTTTATTACTGGTGCCTTGTAGAGATGTTGCGAACATAAAATTTTCTGTTTGCGAACAACGAACGTGAATTTTCGCAAATGTTCGCGAACAGGCGAACCGCCATTAACTTCAATGGGCAGGCGAATTTTAAAACCCACAGGGACTGTTTCTGGCCACAATAGTGATGGAAAAGTTGTTTCAAGGGGACTAACACCTGGACTGTGGCATGCCGGAGGGGGATCCATGGCAAAACTCCCATGGAAAATTACGTAGTTGACGCCGAGTCGGGTTTTAATCCATAAAGGGCATAAATCACCTAACATTCCTAAATTGTTTGGAATAACGTGGTTTAAAACATCAGGTATGATGTTGTATCGATAAGGTAATGTAACTGTTACGCCTGCTTCACAGTGACAGACCAAACTCCCTGTTTAACGCACCTCAAACAACTGCAAAAACGTTGGATACCAAGCTAGCCATGTCCCGTTACTTGTCCTCACTGATGTCATTGAAGGTCTCTTCCTCCACCCAGCCACGTACAATACCAAGGGTCCCCAAAAGGTGACAACAAGCCCCCTGGGATGCCTGCTGTGTTTGGTCTTCCACCCCCTCAAAGCCACCTTTCTCCTCTGACTCCTCTTCTTCAGACTCCTCTCTCTGCGTTGCCTCTCTCTGCGTTATTATAAGGTGTGTTAAGTAGTACTATTCCTATCAGTTTAATCCCTGTTACGTCCACTAGTATTATTATTATTAATACTATTATAAGGTGTGTTGAATAGTACAATTCCTATCAGTTTAATCCCTTCACGTCCCCTATCAGGGGACGTGTATATGGCATTGATTTTAGGAACCGGGAGATGGAAAAAGATGCTTGGTCGGTGCTCTTAATTCCAATTTGGGGCACTGCGCGTGCGCTGTGTGATGTGCTGTGCAATCCCAATATATGTGGTGTATTAAGTAGTACTATTCCTATCAGTTTAATCACTGTTAGACAACCACAAAGAGTTGTCAATAGTTGACACACTCATGACATAAATTGTATTCCTCTATGCGTCAATCTTGGTGTAGTGATGACTGTGCTCGTGCGCATGTTTGGGAGATTGCAGGCGATGGGGTTTTTTCAAAGCCTATGGTCGTGCTGAGGTAGTTCAGTGACAGTTAAGTGACCCAGAAAACAATGATTCTGCAGTGTGGGCCCATTGTTGGCCTAGTAGGCTTTAATGATCATCTTAGATGATCACAAAGAAAATGAATGTTATTTCTATGCAAAATTATCCAGCCGATCGCTTTTGGTCTGTTCACAATGAAGCAACGACCTTATCATCTGGGGTGTGCCAACATTGCCATTGCCAACACACTCATAGAGGTGGTCACTTCATTGTGATATGCAAGCCCCTTCACCACAACAAAGTAAAGATCACGAAGGGGAATTGACACATGTACAGTACAGACCAAAAGTTTGGACACACCTTCTCATTCCAAGAGTTTTCTTTATTTTCATGACTATGAAAATTGTAGATTCACACTAAAGGCATCAAAACTATGAATTAACACATGTGGAATTATATACATAACAAAAAAGTGTGAAACAACTGAAAATATGTCATATTCTAGGTTCTTCAAAGTAGCCACCTATTGCTTTGATTACTGCTTTGCACACTCTTGGCATTCTCTTGATGAGCTTCAAGAGGTAGTCACCTGAAATGGTTTTCACTTCACAGGTGTGCCCTGTCAGGTTTAATAAGTGGGATTTCTTACCTTATAAATGGGGTTAGGATCATCAGTTGTGTTGTGGAGAAGTCAGGTGGATACACAGCTGATAGTCCTACTGAATAGACTGTTAAAATTTGGCAAGAAAAAAGCAGCCAAGTAAAGAAAAACGAGTGGCCATCATTACTTTAAGAAATGAAGGTCAGTCAGTCCGAAAAATTGAGAAAACTTTGAAAGTGTCCCCAAGTGCAGTCACATTAAACCATCAAGCGCTACAAAGAAACTGACTCACATGCGGACCGCCCCAGCATAGGAAAACCAAGAGTAACCTCTGCTGCGGAGGATAAGTTCATCCGAGTCACCAGCCTCAGAAATCGCAGGTTAACAGCAGCTCAGATTAGAGACCAGGTCAATGCCACACAGAGTTCTAGCAGCAGACACATCTCTAGAACAACTGTTAAGAGGAGACTGTGTGAATCAGTCCTTCATGGTAGAATATCTGCTAGGAAACCACTGCTAAGGACAGGCAACAAGCAGAAGAGACTTGTTTGGGCTAAAGAACACAAGGAATGGACATTAGACCAGTGGAAATCTGTGCTTTGGTCTGATGAGTCCAAATTTGAGATCTTTGGTTCCAACCACTGTGTCTTTGTGCGACGCAGAAAAGGTGAACGGATGGACTCTACATGCCTGGTTCACACCGTGAAGCATGGAGGAGGAGGTGTGATGGTGTGGGGGTGCTTTGCTGGTGACACTGTTGGGGATTTATTCAAAATTGAAGGCATACTGAACCAGCATGGCTACCACAGCATCTTGCAGTGGCATGCTATTCCATCCGGTTTGCGTTTAGTTGGACCATCATTTACAAACCGGATTCCCAAAAAGTTGGGACACTATACAAATCGTGAATAAAAACTGAATGCAATGATGTGGAGGTGTCAACTTCTAATATTTTATTCAGAATAGAACATAAATCACAGAACAAAAGTTTAAACTGAAAAAATGTACAATTTTAAGGGAAAAATATGTTGAATCAGAATTCCATGGTGTCAGCAAATCCCCAAAAAGTTGGGACAAGGCCATTTTCACCACTGTGTGGCATCTCCCCTTCTTCTTACAACACTCAACAGACGTCTGGGGACCGAGGAGACCAGTTTCTCAAGTTTAGAAATAGGAATGCTCTCCCATTCTTGTTTAATACAGGCCTCTAACTGTTCAATCATCTTGGGCCTTCTTTGTTGCACCTTCCTCTTTATGATGCGCCAAATGTTCTCTATAGGTGAAAGATCTGGACTGCAGACTGGCCATTTCAGTACCCTGATCCTTCTCCTACGCAGCCATGATGTTGTGATTGATGCAGAATGTGGTCTGATATTATCTTGTTAAAAAATGCAGGTTCTTTTCTGAAAAAGATGACGTCTGGATGGGAGCATATTTTGTTCTAGAACCTGAATATATTTTTCTGCATTGATGGTGCCTTTCCAGACATGCAAGCTGCCCATGCCACATGCACTCATGCAACCCCATACCATCAGAAATGCAGGCTTCTGAACTGAGCGTTGATAACAACTTGGGTTGTCCTTGTCCTCTTTGGTCCGGATGACATGGCATCCCAGATTTCCAAAAAGAACTTCGAATCGTGACTCGTCTGACCACAGAACAGTCTTCCATTTTGCCACACTCAATTTTAAATGATCCCTGGCCCAGTGAAAACGCCCGAGCTTGTGGATCTTGCTTAGAAATGGGTTCTTCTTTGCACTGTCGAGTTTCAGCTGGCAACAGCGGATGGCACAGTGGATTGTCAATGGTTTCTGGAAGTATTCCTGAGCCCATTCTGTGATTTCCTTTACAGTAGCATTTCTGTTTGTGGTGCAGTGTCGTTTAAGGGCCCGGAGATCACGGGCATCCAGTATGGATTTACGGCCTTGACCCTTACGCACAGAGATTGTTCCAGATTTTCTGAATCTTCGGATGATGTTATGCACAGTTGATGATGATAGATGCAAAGTCTTTGAAATTTTTCGCTGGGTAACACCTTTCTGATATTGCTCCACTATCTTTCTGCGCAACATTGTGGGAATTGGTGATCCTCTATCCATCTTGGCTTCTGAGAGACACTGACACTCTGAGAAGCTCTTTTTATACCCAATCATGTTGCCAATTGACCTAATTAGTGTTAATTGGTCTTCCAGCTCTTCGTTATGCTCAAATTTACTTTTTACCAGCCTCTTATTACTACTTGTCCCAACTTTTTTGGGATTTGTTGACACTGTGAAAATTTGAATCAACGTATTTTTCCTTTAAAATGATACATTTACTTGGATTAAACATTTGATCTGTCATCTACGTTCTATTACAAATAAAATGTTGACATTTGCCATCTCCACATCATTGCATTCAGTTTTTATTCACAATTTGATTAGTGTCCCAACTTTTTGGGAATCCGGTTTGTATTTTTCAACAGGACAATGACCCCAAACACACCTCCAGGCTGTGTAAGGGCTATTTGACCATGAAGGAGAGTGATGGGGTGCTGTGCCAGATGACCTGGCCTCCAGTCACCGGACCTGAACCCAATCGAGATGGTTTGGGGTGAGCTGGACCGCAGAGTGAAGGCAAGAGGGCCAACAAGTGCTAAGCATCTCTGGGAACTCCTTCAAGACTGTTGGAAAACCATTTCAGGTGACTACCTCTTGAAACTCATCAAGAGAATGCCAAGAGTGTGCAAAGAAGTAATCAAGGCAAAAGGTGGCTACTTTGAAGAACCTAGAATATGACATACTTTCAGTTGTTTCACACTTTTTTTATATGTATATAATTCCACATGTGTTAATTCATAGTTTTGATGCCTTCTGTGTGAATCTACAATTTTCATAGTCATGAAAATAAAGAAAACTCTTTGAATGAGGAGGTGTGTCCAAACTTTTGGTGTGTACTGTATGTGCCTTTTTTTAATTGTTTTTTTAAGCCACAGTGCAGCACCAGAGGCCAGAAAAATGTGGCATGTACACATGCCTGAAAAACTAGGTATTGTTGCAGCCGCCAGAAAAATGAATGTTTCCCATGCAGAAACTGCCCTAAAACATTGCGGCTTGAACCCTAGTTGGTGGCGGATAAGTCACGCAATTCATCCAGCATTCAGAGATAAAAAACAGCAGCTTGTGGACCATTTTTAGCCCAAGGCAGCTCATCTCAGTCATCAGGCCTTTTTTAGTCGAACGTATCGCCCACTGTCAGTCCCTTCGGGATTCATCCCTTATTCATCTTAATAAAGGTGATGTAATCTAGACTTTTTTGACCTAGGCGACTTCTCTTCTCAGTGACAATACCTCCTGCTGCACTGAAGGTACTTTCTGACAGGACACTTGAAGCGGGGAAGGCCAGAAGTTCAATCGCAAATTGGGATAGCTCAGGCCACAGGTCAAGCCTGCACACCCAGTAGTCAAGGGGTTCATCGCTCCTCAGAGTTTCGATATCTGCAGTTAAGGCGAGGTAGTCTGCTACCTGTCGGTCAAGTTGTTCTCTGAGGGTGGACCCCGAAGGGCTGTGGCGATGCGTAGGACTGAAAAGGTCTGCATGTCCTCCATCAACAACACGTCTGTAAAGCGTCCTGTCCTTGCCGGCGTGGTCGTGGTAGGAGGAGGATTACTTTCACCTCTTCCCCTGTTAGATTCCCGTTGTGCTGTGACATCACCCTTATATGCTGTGTAAAGCATACTTTTTCATTTATTTTGGAACTGCTGCATCCTTTCCGACTTCTGGTAATTCGGTAACATTTCAACCACTTTCTGCTTATACCGGGGGTCTAGTAGCGTGGCCACCCAGTACAGGTCATTCTCCTTCAGCCTTTTTATACGAGGGTCCCTCAACAGACATGACAGCATGAAAGACCCCATTTGCACAAGGTTGGATGCCGAGCTCCTCATGTCCCATTCCTCGTCCTCACTGATCTCACTGAAGGTCTGTTCTTCCCCCCAGCCACGTACAACACCATGGGTCCCAGATAGGTGATAACGAGCACCCTGGCATGCCTGCTGTGGTTGGTCTTCCTTCTCCTCAAAGCCACATTCCTCCTCTTCCTCAGACTCCTCTTCCGGCGTTGCCGCAGGTCCAGCAAGCGATGCTGATAAGGCTGTTTCTGGTGGTGATGATGGTGACCACAACTCTTTCTCTTCCTCTTCACGCTCATCTACGGCCTGATCCAGCACTCTTCGCAGGGCTTGCTCCAGGCAGAAAACAAATGGGAAGATGTCGCTGATGGTGCCTTCGGTGCGACTGACTAGGTTTGTCACCTCCTCAAAAGGACGCATGAGCCTACAGGCATTGTGCATGAGCGTCCAGTAACGTGGCAAAATTCCCAGCTCCGCAGAGGTTGTCCTAGTACCCCGGTTTACAAATACTCGTTGACTGCTTTTTCTTTTTGGAGCAGGTGGTCGAACACTGGGAGTGTTGAATTCCAACGTGTCGGGCTGTCGCAAATCAAGCGCCTTACTGGCATGTTGTTTTGGCGCTGAATGTCTGAAAAGTGCGCCATGGCTGTGTAGGAATGCCTGAAATGGCCACACACCTTCCTGGCCTGCTTGAGGACATCCTGTAAGCCTGGGTACTTATGCACAAAGCATTGTACAATCAGATTACACACATGTGCCATGCACGGCACATGTGTTAACTTGCCCAAATTCAATGCCGCCAACAAATTGCTTCCGTTGTCACACACCACTTTGCCGATCTCCAGTTGGTGCGGAGTCAGCCACTGATCCACCTGTGCGTTCAGGACTGACAGGAGTGCTGGTCCAGTGTGACTCTCTGCTTTCAAGCACGTCAACCCCAAGACGGCGTGACACTGTCGTATCCAGGATGTGGAATAGCCCCTGGGGAGCTGGGGAGGTGCCGTTGATGTGGAGCAAGACGCAGCAGCAGAAGAGGACTCAGCCGAGGAGGTTATGGAAGAGGATGGAGTAGGAGGAGTAGAGGAGGTGGCAGCAGGCCTGCCTGCAAGTCGTGGCGGTGTCTCCTCTGCAGAGACACGCATTCCATGCTTGGCAGCCGTGAGCAGGTTTACCCAATGCGCAGTGTAGGTGATATACCTGCCCTGACCATGCTTTGCAGACCAGGTATCAGTGGTCAGATGGACCCTTGCCCCAACACTGTGTGCCAGACATGCCATGACTTCCTTTTGCACAATTGAGTACGAGTTGGGGATTGCCTTTTGTGAAGAAATTTCAGCCAGGTACCTTCCACTGCGGTGTCCCACCCCAAAATTTTTTTTTGAAGGCCTCAGACGCCACCAGCTTGTATAGTAAAAGCTGGCGGGCTAAGAGTTCAGACATGCCCCAGCTGTCAGATGCCGGGCAAGGGGGTGACTTTGTGACATTGGCTTCTTACGCTCAAACATGTCCTTGACAGACACCTGACTGTGGGCAGATGAGTAGGAACTGCTCAAGGTGAGAGGCGGAGTGGCAGGTGGTTGAGAGGGGGCAAGGAGGACAGCAGTGGTTGACGTGGCTGAAGATGCTGGACCAGGAGTAGGATGGTGGCTTTGAGTTTGTGTGCTGCTTTTACTCATGTGTTGATCCCATGGCGTTTGTGATGTGAGATCATGTGCCTTTCGCAAAGCAGTTGTACCTAGGTGGGTGCTGGACTTCCCACAACTCAGTTTCTTTTGGCACAGTTTGCAAATGCCATTGCTGTTATCAGAGGCAGACACACAAAAAAAATGCCACACTGCTGAGCTTTGCAATGACGGCATTCTGGTGGTGGCAACAGCATGAGTTGATTGGCGTGCTGTCTGGCTGACCACGGGTGCTGATACATGCTGTCTGACTGTGCCACTAGCTCCTTGCGACGACCTCCCCCTGCTTCCAACTCGTCTCCTCCTCCTCTTTGTCTCCCCATCTGAACTTTCCCCCTGTTCTTCTTCTCTACGAGCAGGCACCCACGTGACATCCACGGACACATTGTCATCATTAACCGCTTCACTTGTATCTGACAACTCAGGAAAGGAAGCAGCAGCGGGTACAACATCATCATCATCACACCGTACGTCCATGTGTGTAATGCTGCCTGACTGAGACATATCCCTGTTATCTAAATCCTCTGGCAATAAAGGTTGCGCAACACTCATTTCTTCCAACTGATGTGTAAATAACTCCTCTGACAGATCAAGCGAAGCGGCTGTGGTGCTAGTGTTGGTGGTGGCGGCAGGCGGGCGAGTGGTAACTTGAGAGGTGCCCGAAGCTGAGCTGGAGGAGGATGGTGATGCAAGGTTACGAGCGGAATCTGTAGAAGATTGGGTGTCCCGTGTTAGCCAGTCAACTATGTCCTCAGAACCTTTTTGAGTTCAGGGTACGTGGCCTCTGAACACTGGGCATTAGTCTAGGGCCAAAGGGAATCACAGCACCACGACCACGACAGCCCCTGCAGGGTGGCCTGCCTCTGCCTGTCATTTTTTTTAGATTAGTTAAGTTGTACTATGCGTGCAAGCTACTGTGACACAAGATATGCGTTGCACTGAAGTGACACTATGCACTTGCACTGGGCCTTAAACACACAAACACATGTGTGTAACTGACTGCTAGTTATTCAGTCAAAATAGTTGTTTTTCTTTAAATGGAATCGAATGTGACACCAGATATAAATGGCGCTGAAGTGACACTATGCACTGCACTGGGCCTTAAACACACAAAAACGCGTGTGCAACTGACTGCTAGTTATTTACAGTCAAAATTGTTGTTTTTCTTTAAATGTAATCGAATGTGACACCAGATATGAGTTGCGCTGGTGACACTATGCACTTGCAGGACTGTGAGCCTGACACACACTCTGGCAGCCAACTGCAATTTGATTACACAGGAAAAAAAAAAAAAAAGCAGACTGATGTTCTAGCCCTAAAAAGGGCTTTTTGGGGTGCTGTCCTTACAGCAGAGTTCAGATGAGTTCTTCAGGACTGCAGTGGACACTGAATACACTTGCCTAGCTATCGATTTCCCTATTAAATCAGCAGCAGCTACACTATCCCTCCTCTCACTAAGAATGCAGCTTTCGAAGGAATCTAAAATGGATGCTGTCCAGGAGATGGGAGGGTCTGCTGCTGATTGGCTGCAATGTGTCTGCTGACTGTGAGGTACAGGGTCAAAGTTTATTCGATGATGATGTATAGGGGGCAGACCAAACATTGCATATGTTCGCCCGCTGCGGCGAACGCGAACAAGCTATGTTCGCCGGGAACTGTTAGTCGGCGAATAGTTCGGGACATCTCTAGTGCCTTGTTATCTGTTATGGTCCAAGTCTCAATTCTTGTTTGAAAAATGTTTCTAATTTGGGACATAAGGCTTGAGAGGCAAAGTTTTGTTTGATTTAAATAAAGGTTGGAAAAGTGTATTCCAAATCTCTACACAGTTTTTTATATTATAGTATTTAAGATTATATGGATTATCATGGCGGTTGACAGTTCTAGTCTCACTTTGTTAGTTACCCATTTCTTTGTCAATTTAATTTTTATTAGTTTTTAAAACAAGACAAATAATACCCATTTCTAATGCATTTACCGTATTAAGGTACATGTTTCAAAACACGTTGTCATCAAGCAGTTAGTAAGACTACTTTCACACTTGTGGTAGCAGAGTGCGGCAGGCTGTTTCGGTGGGGAAACATTCTGCCAGATCCATGCTAACGCTAGCCTACTGTACCACGAGAAGTCCACTCCGGCTCCATTCACTAGGAAGTCCATCCGCAGCATGGCAAACAAGCTTAGAGGTGGCCGAACAAAAACCGCAGTATGCTGTAGTTTTTGTCCGTCCGCCTCTCGGCATGTCTGCCGTGCTGCAGCCAGACGTCTGGACCACCCCCATTATAATGAATGGGGCAGACTTTCAGCTTTATGGTGGGCTAGCGTTAGCACAGATTTAACAGATTCACCAGAACAGGGCCTGCCGCACCCTGCTAACACAAGTGTAAAAGTAGCCTGACACAATAGTAGGACCTAAGCATTGGAAGGGCAATATACACCCAAATAAATTTTCATACATTTGTGGTCAGGACCTGACGAGTGGAAGATGCCCAACCACCACCCCCCTACCTAATTGGCCTGAGGTGTGCCTTGGCCTCACTAGGTCGGTATGCCTGAAAAAGGGGGCAAAACCCACCAGCGAGGGAAGGATTGGCCTGACGTGCTACTCTGCCAACGTACTGAATGCTTGGACCAGCTCCGCTTGTGGCTCCGGGATATACTGTACAAAGCACCCCGAGCGCCAGCGCCCCAAGTGTTTGATGATATGCGCAGGAACTCCATGCTTGGACACTGCGGATGCCGCACCGATGCAGAAAGAATGACCCGAGAATTGAGCCGGATTCAATCCTACACTGGTCAACAGGATGCGAATATGTTTGATGAACTGGCTGGACGTCAGAGGACCAACAGGGAATGGAAGTAACATGTCGGTGGGGCTGTGAAGACTAAGGGCCAGCAAGAGGTTGTCCAAGGCTGTCACTGGACACCATGTGTTTGTGGTCTGGAAGAACTTAACTACATGGCCGGGACCTACCTGCCTTGTTTTGTTGTGAGGCAACTGCAAATGAAAGTTACTGCCCATCCTGACTAAATCTCCCTTGCGGAGAGCCACCACCCCTTGTCTGGTCTGTGTCACTTCACCTGGTCCTAAAAACCCGTAAAACGCCAAGTACATTGCTGCCTTGATCACCAGGCTGGGAAGGACTCCGAATGGTGACAATGTCAGGACTTCCGACAGGCTACGAAACGTGTCCCCCATAATCAGTCGATGGACCGACTTGACCGTGACCTGGCTTTTCTGAATGCCTCTGAGGATGGCCTTGATCGGGTGAGCTGGAAATATAGAGGGTCTGTCTGGCTCTTGAAGTGCCAAAAAATGCTGCACCCCAGCCAAATATAGCCTAATGGTGTTGTAGGATAGAGCCAATACCGAGTGACAATAAGACACGAAAGCCACCATATACTTGACCTGACCAGTGTCACCCCTAGGATATACCAACTGGAAGTCTAAGAAAACCACCCACGCTCGGCGGTATGACCTCAATGTACTGGTCGACAAAGACTTTGTAATGAGTGAACTGGCGACCACCATCAGAGAGTCTAGTCCAAGACCAGCAGCCGCCAGTCCGGTACCGGGGTGCCCACTGAGTCTGCTTCTGGGTTCTGTAAGAAAAAGCGTGAAAAATCAAAACGAGATAAAGCATCAGCTGCAATATTGCTCACCCCGTCCAAAAGCAGGGCATGAAAATGAAACCCCTGTTCCAGGGCTATCCAGGTCAACCTACGCATGAAAGACATGATTAGTAACGATTTAGATCTACCCTTGTTAATGATCTCTGCAGTCGCCATGTTGTCAGTGTGGAAAACCACCGTGTGACCCGACCACCTATGCCCCCAAACTATAGCAGCTGCTACTATAGGATAGAACTCCAACAATGCCAACGTCTGAGAAAACCCCGGCATCTGTAGTACATGCGTGGGCCATGAGCCGGCGAACCAATGTGAGCCAAATATGGCCGCGAAACCTATCGAGGCAGCTGCGTCGGAAAATACGTATGGAGAATCAGAAGTGGCCCTAGGAATAAACATGGAAATGCCATTCCACCCGCTGAGAAATCTGTCCCACATGAACAGATCTGCTCGGGCATTGGCATTGAGATGCACTGATGCGTCCAAATCACTGGTCTGTTGGAGTAAGACTAACAATCTTGAAAGAAATGATCTACCCTGAGGAATGATCCTCATGGCAAAGTTTAACATACCCAACAGAGACTGCAATTCTCTCTTGGTGCAAACCTGAGACGTGAGCAAGGAACGGACACCTGACTTGATCCTGTCGAGTTTGTCTTGTGGCAGACTGGCCGACATGTCACGTGAATCCAGGGAGATCCCCAAGAACGTGACAACCTGCGCAGGCCCTTCTGTTTTGTGGGCAGCCACCGGAATGTTTAACTCCTTGAAAACTTGCAAGAGAACCTGCAAGTCAACAGGCGGCCCGTGAGGGTTCTTCTATCAACAGAAAATCATCCAGGTAGTGAATGACATTCTGGCAACCCCGTACTTCCAACAAAATCCATTCCAGAGCCTGCGCTAACTTATCAATCAGACTGGGGCTGCTCTTGGAACCAAATGTCAACTTGGTGGCGAAATAGTAAGCATCTCTCCATTTGATGCCATGCCACTGCCAGAGAGATGGGCTAATGGGCAGCAGTTTGAACGCATCAGAGACATCTGCTTTGGACAGCCAAGCACCCCTGCCTGTCTGTAGAATGACCTGGATAGCCTGGTCCACGGAAGTATACTTCAACGAAAATTCCTCAGACGGAATCAATGAGTTAAGACTTGGAACGTGGGAAGAATGTGGAGCAGACAAATCATAAATCAAACAAAATTTATTGGAATATTTTCCCTGCACCACCCCCACCGGGCTCACCCTCCATGTGCAAAAAGGAGAGGACTGGAAAGGACCAATTATGAAGCCCTTCTCCAGCTCACTTGCCAACAGCAGATCCACCAGACCAGCATGTTTAGAAGCCGACTGCAGGTTGGGGCATTCATGAGTCTGCTGTGGCAAGGTGATGAGCCCAGTGTGGAACCCCCGTGAAAATCCTTCCACCAGAAAAGCGCGGAACGGCTGAACCGGATGAAGCCGCAGCAGCTGGTCTAGTACCTCAACATTCACCCGGCTCAGTCATGCCGGCTTCACGGTGCAGACGGTGACCGGATGTGCCCTGAAACATGTGGCACAGATATGCAGGAGCCTGCACTGGCTGAAATTGCAGACAGCATAGTTAAAGTTATTGCAGAGCTGGGCTTTTCCCAAGTAATGAATGGGTCTCCCCAGCTTGTCAAACTGGGTTGACTGCTGGCTAGGACCCGGGTTGATCCCACCTCTGGAGGTACTGGGGGCAGCTGTGAGGTCAGCCAATGGGCACCAGGCGGTAGTATGAGCAGGAGACTGACATGTGGCGCACAACGGGGACTTCAAGCTGGCGAAGTGCCTAAAAAATAACTCCATATCAATATTGCTCCAGTCCGTGACTACCTGGAACTGGGCCCAAATGGCTGCCGCTTTGGCCGAGAAGGACCTATGATAATCATAGAACGCTGTACCCCCGTACTTGTGCGCCAAATCTACCACCCTGTAGAGGTAAATGTCCAACTCATCTCTCCTGTTGGGGCTGGCAGAACACAAAACGTCTCTGAATAGGCTGTAAGCCAGGACGAACTCGGCCAGGGTCAGCTTGCGACTGAGCCTGGGGTCTTTGGACTTAAGTACCACTGATAACTCGCTACAGCCGAAGGACTTATTTTCTGTTACGTCGTGGGACGTAATTAACAAGGATGCCAAGTTGACATCCTTGCCCTCTAAGATGTCCTTTTCAATACTGGGCCTGACGAAATATACCGGCGCCACTGAAGGTACTCCCCCGCCCTGTGACAGGTTACCTGTCGATGGTAGAGTAGGCACGGTACCTGTGACCACAGCTGGAGGTGCCGCGCCAACTTCTGGGGGGGGGGGGTCGCAACGCTGTTCCATTACCTCCATCTGGGCTTGTAGATCCTGGATGGAACTAGTGAGTGTGTTTAACACCGAGTGAATCTGTACCAATGAATTGGTGATGGTGGTATTGTCGCTGGTAGCAGCAGGCCTGGCCTGTGGTGTAGCGGGAAACAGAAGTCTAAATAGTTCCGCCTTTCTGGCTGTAGCCGCGAACGGAATCCCTCTCCTGAGCAATTCGGCCGTCAATTTAGGCACTGTCCAAGCCCTGAGGGATGGAGTGCTGCCGTGTTCGGACCCTCTTGGAGACGGAGGCAAGGACACAAACTCCTCAATATCTGAAGGCTGAGACATGACGACTGAAACAACACCACAACAAAAACAACGAAGAAAGAAAAAGAGAAGAGAGAGGAGAAAGGAAAGAAAAAAAAACACAACCTGTTAACACTACGACCTGCTGCCCGTAAGCTGACAGACAAGGTGACAGAATCTAACCCCCCCCCCCCAGCAGCGTGAAACGGTTTGACGAGAAGCCGACGAGGCTGACAGGGAGTATGATAGTCGTTTCCACTGACGTATGAGACAAGCCCGAGTTTGTCTGAATCTGTGACGTGGCAGATTCATTAAAAACGAACACTGCGGGCTAACGAACCTACAGACGTGGTAGGTGATGTATGTAAGTATAGGATTTGTGGAAAACAGACCGTATGACGTATGACACTATTCTACGAGATGATGCGAGGTGTCTCTGACTGTCGTGCGAGAGTGTGGCTGTACTACCGAATGTACCTATGCTAGTGGTGTATGCACGAAGTTTGGTGGAAAAAGGTTTTTTTTTTTTTTTTTCGTCAAACTGCCTGATGTGCGAACTATGTGTCTAAGGTATGTATGTAGTGTATGTGAAGAGTGTCAAACATGTGCACCACCAGCAACCTTGTAAGTAATCAACCCAGTAAGGGCACCAGGACCCAGCTACCAGAGTTTTAACCTGCTGAGCCCAGATGACTCGCAGCCCCTGTATGAACTTAAATGCAGGATATGCTGAAAAGGCAATGAGCCACACGCCCCAAACAAACCAGTTATCCTGGAAAACGATCTGAACAGCTTGCAGACTGAAAGGAAAAGGTACACCCGGCTTCTCTGAGACCCACTCGGGCAGGACGCTTGCTGATGACGTCACACCCGGAAGTAGCAGATGTCCGAATGCAGACGTGCTGCCTGGGAGAGCCGGACCGCTTAAGACAGGTACTGGCCCCTCCCACAAATCCAGGCTAGCCTGCGGCCAGCCTTAACACATGCCCTTTTTACTGTTACAAAATATCAGAGTATATGTGTATCCATGACATTCCAACTCCCATTATAAAGACAAAAAAGGGATTTTTAGGCCAGAATTCCTAATCACTAATTTGTAAGTCCTCTTAAAATCCCAATTTTTGCATGACACACCATAGATTTATAGAAGTAGTGTATTTTCATCTTACGAGTCTGAAGGTACAAAATGTCTGATTTAGGGGCTTCTTTTTATTTGCATTGAACAGAATCAGGGTCACTTATCATGCTGAAATATACCTAAATTAGGCAGTTAGTTAGACCGCTATCTGCAACTTCCCCCTACTCAGGACAAGTCTAAAATTGTGGGTGCGGCGCAGGCAGAGAAGGGGATGGACCAGAAGGCCCGTCTTATTCATCATTTTCTATGCCTGTTTCAGGCTGTGGAAAATGGTCTAAATGTAAGACAGCTTGGAAGTTGTCTTAAGGTCTCTTTCACACGAGCGGATGCCGTGTGTGGAATCTGCTGCATGAAAGAGTGCCAAGCCTCGCTCTGGACAGGCGAAACACGGAGCATTAACATGATTAATAATGCTCCGTGCCTCTCTGTGACCTTTTTACTACAAAATCACAGTGAGAGAAAGTTGTCACCGTGATTTTGTAGTAAAAAGATCATGTTACTGCTCCGTGTCTCTGTTGTTCAGAGCGGGGCTTGGCACTCTTTCACGCAGCAGATTCCACGCACGGAATCCACTTGTGTGAAAGAGCCCTTACATTTACACCTGGTGCTGGATGCGCTGAAGTTATCCATAAATTTTGCGGATCCACTGCCGGCTTAGAGCTTTATTAAGACTGGCGTCTAAAATGCGGTCTTAATAAATGTGCCACCAAGTCACTTTTGAAAATAAGCATGTACATTTAATCTGAAATTAATGAGCCTGGGAAAATGTAGTAGTAGAAAATGTAGTAGTGGTTGAGGGTGAGCTGCAACAACCCGGGGCCGAGTCAATGTTCCCCCGTTTTGTGTTTCAACAGGAGATGCTGTACCAAGTAAATCAACTACGGGGTGAGCATATTGAACATCTGGTGGTGCCCAAGGCGTTTCGCAAGCTTGTGTTGGATTTAGCCCACCAATATGTTCTTGGGGGACACCTGGGCCAGCAGAAAACACCGGATCGGATTCTACAGCGGTTCTACTGGTCCAGTCCCTTACATTTAGACCTGACGCTGGCATAAATTTTGCGGATCCACTGCCAGCTTAGAGCTTTATTAAGACTGGCGTCTAAAATGCCGGTCTTAATAATTTTGCCCCTAAGTCACTTTTGCAAATAAGCATGTACATTTAATCTGAAATTAATGTATATTACTGCCCAGGGATCTGTAAAAAAAAAACTATATATATATATATATATATATATATATATATATTGTAAGAAGGAACAAGGAGCCGTCGTTGACGGAAGGTACGTGTTACCGAAGTTCCTGGCTTCGGTAAGGAAAGAACCGGGTTTTTCCCTGAAGTGTCAAGTTTTGCAGTTGCAGTCTGACACTTCAGCTGTTATTATGACTGTAAAGCCGATCTGGGCCGGTTCTTATTGGGAGCAGCCAAAGAGCAAGGTGGGTGGTTGTTCCCCACGGTTCCAGGCCGGGTTTTGGCTGGGATATAAAAACCCAGCCAGCACGTTCAGCTGAGGTGGATTATCCTCCATGGTAGAGAAGCTGTGGAGTCTGTGTCTTGAGACACTGAGGCCATCTGTTTGTGAGAGCCGCATGCTGGGGAAACAGGCCTCTAAAGCCTGCTGTGGACTTTGGGTGGAAATCTGCAGACCAGGTGAAGGCTTTTTGCACTGTGGCCTTTGTGTGCTGTGAACAGGCACCAAAACGGAACACCGTTACTTTTGGCTTGTTTTTCCTATGTGTGAATAAACACTAAACTTTGCTTTACAACCTTGTTTTTGCCCCTGTACTGCGTCCGCTTACCCTGCCTGTCAGAGCGAATCCCCACATTTGGTGTTGGATGCGGGCAGATGCAATGAGGCAGGCCTGAAGGACGAAAAGTTTTTGTTTTCCCCGACACAAGTGCATATCCTATATCAAGCCGGCAAGATTATGACACATGTCCCCTGACAAAATGGAGGCAGTCGTGAAGGCCCTCGTGGAGGCTAAATTGCAGCAGCGGAAGGCTAAGAAGCAGCAGAAGGAAACTAACCAGCTACTATTGCAACATGTGATGGCGTTGCAAGCTACAGGAGCATCCCACAACATCCACGATGCCCGGAAAGCTGTCCGTACAGCGATCCCTAAGATGACCCCCTCGGATGACGTCGAGACCTAGGTGGCCGTGAGAGAAAAATTACACCGAGACCAGTGGGCTGAGGTTGTCACTCTGTTCCTGGCGTCTGGACCCCAGCAAGTTTTTTTTTTTTTATCTCCCCGATGATCAAGCGGCCGACTACCTCACCGTAAAAGGTGAGATCCTGGCGAGACTGGGGGTGAATGTGTTGGTCCAGGCCCAGCGGGTGCATCAGTGGGAATATAACCCGGCTGAACCTGCCAGGCCACAGTACTATGAACTATTACACCAGTTGCAAAAATGGCTGCAGCCTGACGTTTTGACTCCCACTGCTATGCTGGACCATCTGCTTGCATACCCTATCCAGCACTGGATAGGCCAGGTGTCTCCGGGTAATGCCTTGGAGATGGTTGACCGCTATCTACAGGGGGGTTCTTTTGGGGGGGGGCCAGTCAAGCCCCGGAAATTTCCACCCCAGACCCGGCGGCCAGTGCCAGCTAGACCCGCCCGGGACATACCCCCTGCAGATCCAACCTCAGTGGTCTGCTGGCGTTGTCAGGAGGCTGGACACATAAGGGCCGACTGTCCCCATCGGGGGGAACCCATGGACACCAACTATGGCTATCGCCACTCATTATATGCCAGAAAGTTGTGTGCCACAGGAACCTCTGAGACTAAGGACAATAGCCACCCGAGCCAGGTGGAAGTGAGGGACACTCTGGCGGTGGCACTGCTGGATTCAGGGAGCCTTGTATCCCTGGTGCGGCCTGCCGAGTGTACTGGCTGAAAGGTCGGCATAGTCTGTATCCATGGGGACTTAAAGGACTATCCCACCGCATTGGTCTGTCTATCAACAGTGGCCAGCAGGTGGACTCATGAGGTGGATGTTGCCACAGGGCTACCTTATGAATAAAAAAATTGGGAGAGACTTCCCCAGTTTCCCGTCACTATGGCCTGAGGCGAGAGTCACCAATACAGATGTAACCCTAGCAGAGAGGCCTGGCTCAGAGGGGAGACCAGAACCCTGGGAACCTGAGTCCGAAGGGCCAGCAGTAGGGGTGACCGCCATTTCAGTGGAGGAGGGGGGTAAAACCCTGCTAAGTGTGATGGTAGGAGATGTGGAGGACTTGCCTGGGAAAATGTAGTAGTGGTTGAGGGTTAGCTGCAACAAGCCATGGCCGAGTCTATGTTCCATCATTTTGTGGTTCAACAGGAGATGCTGTACTGAGTTAATTAACTACGGGGTGAGCATATTGAACAGCTGGTGGTGCCCAAGACATTTCTCAAACTCGTGTTGGATTTAGCCCACCAACATGTTCTTGGGGGACACCTGGGCCAGCAGAAAACGCAGGAACGGATTCTACAGTGGTTCTACTGGTCCAATGTGTTCAGAAAGGTAGAAGAGTATTGCAAGTCTTGCCCAACCTTCCAGATAACCAGCCCCGAGCCACATTTCCGTAGTCCCCTGGTCCCTCTCCCTCTTGGATCCTCTTGAGGTTCCATTCGAGCGGATCGCTCTGGATCTCATAGGCCCAGTAACGGGCACCAGCTAGAGGGCACCAGCACATCCTTAACTACGCCACACGGTACCCGGAGGCGGTGCCACTGCATCATATGTCACCCAAACTCATAGCTAAGAAGATAATGGAGATGTTTTCTCGAGTGGTTCTGCCTAAGGAAGTTCTAACTGATCAAGGGTTCCCATTTATGTCCAAGGTCACGAGGGAACGCTTAGTTGCTTCACATAAAACCGTTACGGATATCTGTGTATCATCCGCAAACGGATGGCCTGGTAGAGAGGTTTAACCAGCCGTTAAAAAATATGTTGCAAAGAGTGGTGTTTAAGGATGGGAGGGACTGGGACCTTCTTCTTCCCTATCTTATGTTTTGATAAGTGCCCCAGGCCTCTACCGGGTTCTCGCCCTTCGAACTGCTATACGGCAGACACCCTCGCGGTTTGTTGGACGTCGCAAAAGAGGTGTGGGAATAACAACCCACACCGCACAAAAGTGTTGAGTACGTCAAGTGTTGAGTGTGGAAACAGTGTTACATCTGATTAGGGAGCATATGGAGGCAGTGCAGCAAGCCCAGAGTAGGGTCTATAATTGGAAGGCTTGGTTACGAAACTTTAACCCGGGTGTTGGTTCTGGTACCGACTGTAGACAGTACGTTCCTAGCAAGGTGGCAGGGGCCCTATGGGGTACTTGAGAAAATTGGAGAGGTAGATTACAAAGTACACCAGCCAGGGAGGCTAAAGCCACAGCAGGTGTACCATGTGAATCTTCTCAAGCCATGGAAGGAAAGGGAAACCTGTACGGAAGACAGTCCACAGTGGTTGGAAGTGGTTTGGGCCCCTCGGTCTGAAGCAGGGCAAGCGGCTGCCACAGTGAAAATTGCTGACAGCCTCTCCTCTAAACAGGCTCAGGAAGCCAGGGAGTTTATTAGTCGGAACACGGATGTGTTCTCAGACCTCCCCTAATGCACATCCGTAATCCAGCATGACATTATCCCTGAGCTTCAGGCGAAAGTCCGGTTAAAACCGTACCAGGTACCTGAGGCTTGGCGACAAGCAATCACGGAAGAAGTGCAACTAATGCTCCAGCTGGGTGTCATCGAGCAGTCAAAAAGTGAGTGGGCCAGTCCGATAGTATTAATACCCAAGCCAGACTGGACATTGCGGTTCTGTCATGACTTCCACAAACTTAATGAGGAGTCCAAGTTTGATGCGTATCCCATGCCCTGAGTGGATGAGCTTATTGAAAAGTTGGGCCAAGCCCGGTATTTTTCTGTGTTGGACCTCATCAAAGGGTACTGTCAGGTACACTTGATGGAGGCTGCCAAAGAAAAAACAACTGTCACCTCCAGTTCTGTGAGAAGATCTGGCAGATGTTCTTCTCTACCTCTTGTATGATGTTCTATGTTTTGTTTTCACTTTCTCATCTCCTTTCCTTCTGCTAGGTGTCACTTATTTCGAATAATCGTCTTCCTTTATAATCCCTCCCATACTGCCTCACTTTGTGGTTTATACTACTTCCTGGATGAGGTGTTCACTGCTGGAGGCTGCTTCTGCTGTTTGTTCACATAAGTCATTTACTTTATTGTGTTTCCTTGCTGGCTTGATTCTAGGTGACCCTGTCTCTGTCCGTATTAAGTGCAGGGAGCCGGTGGCCGTGTCCCCTCATTTTTATAGAGTTTTCAGGTGTCACACAGTATTAGGTACGTGGCATGCAATCGTCTACCATACAAACCCTTGCATGTGCATATCAGTCAGGGAGAGCTCTTAGGATTTTATAGGGCTCACCTATAAGCTCCTTAGTTTGGGATCAAGCCAGTCGCTTGTTTATTTATATGTTCCAGCTATCTGCTAACTTCATCCGTGACATTATAAACCGACATAACCGTCTTAACCATGGATCCAGTTTCAGCCTTGATTGACCGCATGCAATGTCTTTCGCTGGAGGTAGCAGATCTCCGTAAAACTGTTTCTCAGTTTCAGGTGACCGGTTCTGTTGGCGTTCATGGAGTTTGTTCCGAGCCTAAGATCTCGCTCCCAGATACGTTCCCCGGGGGTAGTGAGATTTTTGTTTGCTTTAGAGAGGCTTGCAAACTCCTTTTTCGCCTACTTCCCCATTACTCTGGTGATGAGGAGCAGAGGGTGGGGATCATCATCTCGCTGCTCAGGGATAATGCTCAGTCTTGGGCCTTCTCGCTGCCGGTGGGGGCACGGCCCCTCCAATCGGTGGATTAATTTTTTGTAGCCCTGGGGCAGATATATAATGACCCGGATCGTATTGCTCTGGCTGAATCTAAACTGTGTCTTTTATGCCAGGGTAAACAGTCCGCAGAGTTATACTGTTCTGAATTTCGGAGATGGGCGGCTGATACTGTTTGGAACAATGCTGCACTTCTAAGTCAATTTTGCCATGGTCTTTCGGAGGGATTGAAATATTAATTAGCTTTTCATGCGAGACCAGCTTCATTAGACTCTGCCGTGTCTCTAGCTGTGCGTATTGACAGGCGTCTTAGAGAGAGAGAGAGAGGAGACTACTCCTTCCTGTCATGTTCAGCCTAATGACACTGGGGCTGTCTCATTCAGTGCACAGGGGTCTCATTCTCTCTCACTCCCCTCTGAAAAGGAGGCCATGCAACTGGGTTTGCCTGCCTCTGATAGTAGAGGATTCAGCTCTCAGAGGAGGGTTTGTTTCTGCTGTGGGGGTATAAATCATTTGGCTTATGTTTGCCCCTCTAGGATATTCATTAAGTTTTCTGAGGGTAATAAAAGGAAAAAGCCCTCTAAAAACTTTCCATTTGCTACTATTGGCAAGGTTGATGTGGAAATTGAAGGTTTGCTGTTTGCTTGTAGTTTCCGTTTTCTCCTACCTGCCAGGGTGGCGCTAGACAGCAAGAATATTGTTTGTGAGATTTTTGTTGATAGTGGAGCAGCTGTCAATCTCATTGATAATCAATTTGCAATAACGCATGGTTTCCAGGTATGCACTTTGGAAAAGGATATACCTGTTTTTGCTATCGATTCCGCTCCACTTTCTCAAAGATCGTTAAAGGGCATAGTTCACAATATCTGTTTGACTGTGGGTGATGGTCATTTTGAGGATATGTCATGTTTCGTCCTAAGCGGATTACCTACTACTCTAGTGTTGGGGCTACCCTGGCTCACTAAACATAACCCCACCATTGATTGGCAAGCAAGGCAAATAAATGGTTGGAGTGAGTTTTGCAGAGAGAATTACCTCACGGCGTCTCTTTCAGCGGTTTCCAGAGTGGAGAGTGGTGTCCAGGAGTTGCTCCCTCACCGGGAGTACAATTGCCCTATTAATCTCATCCCAGGCGCCAAGCTGCCAAAATCATGTTTATACAATCTCTCCCAACCTGAAAGAGTCGCTATGCGTACTTATATCTCTGAGAGCCTGAGAAAGGGTCACATCCGACCCTTGAAGTCACCTGTTGCCGCAGTTTTTTTTTTTGTTAAGAAAAAATATGGTTCTTTAAGACCTTGTCTGGATTTCAGGGAGCTGAACTGTATCACGATTCGTGACCCATATCCGCTTCCTCTGATCCCGGGCCTGTTTAACCAGATTGTTGGGGCTAAAGTTTTTTCTAAGTTGGATTTAAGAGGGGCATACAACCTAGTCAGGGTCAGGGAAGGGGACGAATGGAAGACGGCCTTCAATACCCCTGAGGGTCATTTCGAGAATTTGGTTATGCCCTTTGGTTTGATGAATGCTCCGACTGTCTTCCAACATTTTGTGAACAGCATTTTTTATCATTTAATGTGGAAATTTGTACTGGTGTATCTAGATGACATTTTGATTTTTTTTTTTTTTTTTTTTAATATATTTTTATTAAGTTTGCGAGAATCCATACAGTTGTACAGTAAATTACACATGTCAAGCAATTTGGAGACATTACATTTTCCTCCATTCAGCATTGCATTGCATCAAACACTGTATAATAAAATTCAGTTAAAATGATATCACTGGAATCTCAATTTTCTTATTTTCTCCCCCCCCTCCTCCCCCCCCCACCCCCCCCCTATAAATCAGATTCTCACGGTACTGACAAACCTCCCCCCCCCCCCCCCTAATGAAGAACAGTTGTCCCAGAAATGTTTCAAGCATACCCAATTCGCAGCAGAGGTGTCTCTGCGTGGGTAACCATTACCGGCCTAGTAAAATAGTTTCCCCGCTCTAACAGTAGTTACGCTGGATCTCCTGATTAGCCTGGAAATAACAGCTGGACACTATTAACAAACTCCCAAAGGACCCAATTCCCCTTTCAGCGCCTCTTTGAGATACCAAGCTGTCAACTTGAATGGGCCCATTATTCTTGCATAGTCAGAGCTAGGTACATACGCCTCTATAAATCGTTTCCAAATTTGATATACACGCTGCCCAAGCTTCTCTTTGCTATTCAGTGCTTCTAGCCATTCCAGATGGAATAGGTCACGCATTTGGGCTACCACCATTTCTTGTGTTGGGGTTTCAGTTGAAAGCCATAACTGCAACAGGCACCTTTTGGCTATCATGAACAGTTTATGACCTACCAGCGGTATTTTAGAAAATTCACCCCCTTTCTTCTCTGAGGTCTGTTTAACAGTTGGGTCTACTACCTCACTATGTAGTATCGCCACTGATGGCGTGATTGCAGCTTGTATTGTACTAATCCTGCCTAAAACCTGGCCAACTTCCTCCCAGTATCTCTTTAGTTTCAAGCATTTCCATAGGCCATGATATAAGTCTGACTTAGGAGTGCCACATTTAGGGCATGCAATAATCCTACCTGGGTTAGCTGGGGAACTAGGAATGTCAAACCCATAAATAGCATGGTGTAGAATTTTTAAGTGGGTTTCTCTCCATCGTTCATTTATTATGGCCTTACGCATTGCCGAAATACCTGACCAGACTGTCTCATGTATCTCCCGTATTTCCAAGTTCTTACCCCATTTTTTAAATATTCCCTTAGGATCAATACCTCTCCACCTGTCCCTCAGCACGTGGTGTAACAATGACAATGACCTCTTCGTTTTAATACTTAGAAACCAGTCAAAGTCATTGGATCCCCATTCCCTCGATAGATCTCTGGATAAGCTCCTACAGTAACTCTTGACTTGGGAGTATGGCATGAATGAGGAATCTTCTAATGCTAACTTGCTTTTTAATTCCTGCCAGGTCGCCCACCTTCCCTCAGATTCATGGAACATATCCCCTAGTTTATTTATCCCCTTAAGGGCCCAATCTCTAAAAAGTACACTATCTCTGCCTGGTAAGAAAGATGGGTTTCCCCGCAAAGGGAGGTGTTTGGATATCTGGTACGGGAGATGGAAATGAATTCTAAGGGCCTTCCATACCATTGTTGTATCTCTCACCACTAGGGAAGACTTGATGTGTGTAGGTAAGTTCGGTCTTTTTGCATGCAGCAAAGCCACCAAATCCCAGGGCCGCGTCAGCTCACGCTCCAGGACCAGGTTAGAATAATGACTTGTGCCATTTACCCAGTCCAGAATGTGTCTGCTTATGCAGGTCAAATTATAGCCTCTGATGTCCGGGAAATTCAGACCTCCCTCCTCCTTCCTTAGCTTTAACTTGTTAAGAGAGATTCTGGGCCTTTTACCCTGCCAAATGAAGCGGATAAATCTACTTTCCAGTAATTGGATATCCGCATGACGAATGAGCAAAGGGATTGTCTGGAGCGGGTAAAGAAGCTTGGACATACTCATCATCTTAATGAGATGACATCTCCCAACCAGGTTTAATGGTAGTCCCTGCCACCTATCCAGCTCTTGTACAATTTTCGCTATGAGTGGGGGGAAGTTCAGGGTGTATAAGGAGTGTGGGTCCCTGCCAATGTTTATGCCCAAGTACTTGATACTTCCTTGTGCCTTAGATATACTCAGGTGTTTAGGTATTTGATATCCCCCCGAGTCTGTCTGGGATAGAGCCAGCAGTTCACACTTCGATGCATTCAGCCTATAACCTGAATAAGATCCAAAATGATCCAGAGCATGGAAGATTTGCTCTATATGTTTATCTGGGTTAGCTATAAATAGCAGTATATCGTTCGCAAATAATGCGACTTTAAGCTGCTTGGTGCCTATCCTTATTCCTTCATATAAGTCTGAATGACATAGAAATCTGGCCAAAGGTTCTATGGAAATGTTAAACAACAGGGGTGATAAAGGGCATCCCTGACGCGTCCCCTTTTGTAGATAAAAGGGTTTGGATAAGAAACCTGGGGTGTAAATGCGTGCCCTAGGGAGACTATATAGTTTTGTAAGGAATGTCCGGAAGGTACCTGAGAATCCCATCCTATCCAGTACTGCTTCCAGCCATGCCCACCTCACATTGTCAAAGGCTTTCTCAGCATCCAAGGTGAGCATGGCTGGTGCTTCCCCAGATCGCGGCTGGTGACGAACCCTGTCCAGAACCATCAACACCGTTCGGATATTCGTTACTGCTGAACGGCCCTGCACAAACCCCACCTGTTCCTTACCAATGAGTGAAGGCAAGATAGTCGCCAAACGGTCCGCAAAATTTTTGGAGAGTATCTTGGTGTCCACATTTATCAGTGAGATCGGTCTGTATGACCCTGGTAATAGGAGGTCTTTACCCGGCTTGGGAAGTAGTTTGATATAGGAAACATTCTCCTTGTCTGGGGATGCCTTACCCTCAAGGACTTCATTGAACCATTTCAATAGGACTGGGGACACCTGCCCTAGTAGTGCTTTATAATATTCCCCGGGGTATCCATCCGGGCCGGGAGCTTTACAGTTGCCTAACTTTTTAATGACTGCCTGAAGCTCCTCTAGTCCTATTTCTTTATTCAGATATTGCAGTTGTTCTGCGCTGAGACCCGGTAGCTTCACTTTATCTAAAAGGGACTCCGCAAGGTCAGGCTTGGCACCCTCCTGATACAATTTTTCATAGTAGTCCCCTAACATTGTGTTTATCCTGGAGGGGTCAGTGGCAACACTCCCTTTCTTCTCCTTAAGTCCCGATATGAACTGAGGGGAACGCCTGCCCTTCGCCAGATTTGCCATTAGGCGGCCAGATTTATTCCCGAATTTATGCAATGCAGCTGAAAGGCTCGTATTATTTAGTAACTCTCTGCTCTTTTCATTGGCTTCAAAGGCAGCCCTGGCTGCCAGCCATTTCTGCCTGTTAAGGGTCGTGGGGTTGCTTCTATACTCCTGACAAGAGCTACGTACTAGCTGACTCGTTTGCTCAAGTTTTTATTGAGTGCGTTTCTTGAGCCCAAACACATAGCTCATGATTTTACCCCTGATGACCGCCTTGGAGGCGTTCCAGAATAACTCCGGAGAATTTGTGTGCTCCTGGTTATCCCCAGAGTATTCCTCCCACCATGCTATCAATTTATTGGTAAAGTCCTCGCTAGCTATCAAATTTGAGGGGAATCTCCATAAATAGTCAGATCCCTTGGGATATGTGTCCCTTATCTGTATCCAAACCGGGGAGTGGTCTGATATTACCAAGTCACCAATGTCAGCCTTTTCCACTCTTCCCATCAAGTCAGAGCTGATCAGGGTGTAGTCAATACGTGACCACGAATCCTGCGGGTGAGAGTAAAAGGAATAAGATCTATCATCAGGGTGTAATTGTCGCCATGGATCCACCAATCCCGCCACTTCCATTGTCACACCTAATGCTCTATCATGCTTGTTCGTAACTGCTTTTGGGGAGCATCCCCGCTGCCTGTCTTCCTCAACCCTAACCACTGAATTGAAATCCCCTCCCACTATTTTGTACTTGCAGGGATCAGATAGTAGTTTGGTTTCCAGATTCTTAAAAAAAGTCTCATTACTTTTATTTGGGCCATAAACATTATAAATACTATAGTGAGTACCTTGAATTGCAATCTGGATTTGGACAAGTCGACCCTCACCGTCCGATATTGATCCCAACACCTGGCAATTCAGATTTTTGTTAATTAGGATTAGTACTCCAGCTTTTTTGGCCACCGAAGCTGAGCCATACACTTTCCCTACCCACAATTTATTCATTCTAGCAAAGTCGCCCTCTGCGAGGTGCGTCTCCTGAAGTAGTGCAATATCCGGGTTTGCTCTCTTCAGGTGACGCAGTACCATCCATCGCTTTTGGGGCGACCTTAGGCCTTTAACATTCCAGGTCATAACCTTCATATTCCAGTCGCTTCAAGTGCTATGCTGTTGAAAACGGGGAGACCCTAAACCTTTCCCACCTATACAGTCAAAGTGAGGTTGCTTGTAAAATAGGACAACAAATCCTCAGCCGTTAATTTAAAGTAAAGTCAAGTAAACTACAGTCCCTCCCCCCCCCCCCTTACAATATTAACTTTAGATCGTAATCTGCCAACACCGTAGGCAAACTTGGACTCTCCTTCCACCTTTCTTTTCCCTTATTCCTCGAAACTTCCTTTTTTCTGAGCTGCCAGGACCTTCCCACCCCTCACCACTGCTCTCCCGTTTATTTCTATGACATCCTAGTACATCTCCTTCTTTGCGGTAATAACAGCCCATACAACCTCAACAAATGCTATAACTAAGCGCATCAGAAACACGTTGGTGCACATAATAATAGTAATAACAATAATGATAACTGTACCCATTGCCTTACAGTTTTCCGCCTCCATTGAGCTTGCTTAACATTCTAGCTAACCACTCAATTCAGTCCTTAACTGATACGAGATAAACGGCCCCTTCCCGGGGGTTGTTCTCCTCCTCTGCGGGCTCTCACTCTCCGAGGTGAACTATTCACATCAGGGCTGGTTTGCCCCCCCCTCAGCTTAAATCGCCCCCCACCTCTGTCAGTCAGATCACGCACGTCTTCCTCGGTCAGTAGGTCTTGCAAAGAATCCATTGCTGCAGAGGGGTCGCCGAACACCGCTGATGTGCCATCCGGCATGGCCACACGCAGGGTAGCCGGATACTGTAGTTGAAACTTGATTTGACGGCGATATAAAGCCGAACAAAGTCCGCTGAATTCCCTCCTCTGTTTCGCTACTAGAGCAGAGTAATCTGCAAATAACAGTATGACCTGTCCCTTGATCTTTAAGGGGCCCCTCCTGGATCTGTAGGCTCTAAGTATGGCCTCTTTATCGCCGTAGTCCAGGTACCGCATGATAACTGGCCGAGGCCTCTGTTGCAGACCACTATTTGCCTGGTTAGGGGAGCTATGTAAATCCGGTGGCGGTCCGACTCGATGTGCACGTTCAACCTTGTGCTTGCCATCTAGCCCCAAGGCCCGCGGTAGATCCAGTTCACAGATCTCCTTAAGGGTTTGCGCCTTAACCCCCTCAGGTAGTCCCAGAAGCCTCAAGTTGTTCCGCCTGGATCGATTCTCTAGATCCTCAAGGCGATCCCTTAAAATAATATTTTGGTTCTGCAGCTCCTGGATCTCTAGGGTGGATTTGGAATTCTCCTCTTCCAGCAAGGTAAATCTCTGTTCCAAATCCACTAGGCACGTTTCGTGCTGCGCCACCGTCTCATGCAGCTGCTGCAGGGACCTCGCCAGCGTTTGCGAGAGTGTCTCCTTTATATCTGGCGCCAAATGTCTGGCAACTTCTATGGCCAGGGATTTGTAGTTAATTGCGGCCCGATCCGCCGAGGCATCAGGCTGCGAGAGTGGCAGGGCATCAATCACACTCTCCACTGCGCTCGACGGGGACACTGGGCTCAGGTCCTCCATCTTATCAGGCATGTTGGTATAGGCCTGTGAATCAGCCTGTGCTGCGCCACTACGTACTTGTTTTTTGCCACTCCGGAGCAGGTATCTGTCCATGGACCTTGTGCCAGGACGGTGTGGAGTGGTCCTGGTGGTGTTCCGACTCTCTCCCTGCCGGTATATAGCGTCCGGAGCTCGGTCTTGGTGAGGGATGGTCGGAGCTCGCTTACTCCGCGTCCTCCATCTCAGCGCCGGAACCGGAAGTCGACATTTTGATTTTTTCTCCCAATTTCAAGACTCATAGGGACCACCTACATCAGGTCTTGCTCATTCTGCGGGAGAATAAATAGTACGCTAAACTGGAAAAATGTGTGTTTGCGGTTCCGGAGATTCAATTTCTTGGTGTTCTTCTCCCTGCTTCTGGTTTTCGCATGGACCCTAAGAAGGTCCGCGCTGTGCTTGATTGGGAGCTTCCTGAGAATCAGAAGGCGCTGATGCGGTTTTTGGGTTTTGCCAATTATTACAGAAAGTTCATTTTGAATTATTTCTCTGTTGTTAAGCCACTCACTGATATGACTAAAAAGGGGGTAGATTTTTCCTCCTGGTCGGTAGATGCGCTTAAGGCCTTTTCTAGTATCAAAGAGAGTTTTGCTTCCGCTCCCATTTTGGTACAACCTGCTGTCTCTCTACCTTTTATTGTTGAGGTGGACGCTTCTGAGGTGGGTGTGGGTGCAGTCTTATCTCAGGGCCCCTCTCCTGCCAAATGGCGACCGTGTGCCTTTTTCTCAAGGAAACTCTCCTCTGCTATGATGTGGGAGATGGGGAGTTGTTGGCCATCAAATTAGCTTTTGAGGAATGGCGCCATTGGTTAGAGGGAGCCAGACACCCTATTACCGTGTTTATCGACCATAAGAATCTGGCCTACTTGGAATCAGCCAAGCGTCTGAACCCGAGACAGGCCAGATGGTCTTTGTACTTTTCTAGGTTTAATTTTGTTGTCACGTTTCGCCCTGGGGTTAAAAATGTGAAGGTGGATGCCCTGTCACGTTGTTTTCCGGGAGGGGGGAACTTTGAAGACCCGGGTCCCATTTTGCTGAAGGGGGGGTCGTCTCTGCTCTTTATCCTGATTTGGAGGCAGAGGTTCAGGCAGCCCAGGCAGAGGCTCCTGATCTTTGTCCTCCTGGGAGATTGTGCCTCTCGCTTTATGACACAAGGTTTTTAAGGAGCACCACGATACTGTCCTTGCTGGGCACCCGGGGCTACTCAGTAGATCTCATTGCTCAGAGATTCTGGTGGCCGGCTCTTCGTAAGATGGTTGAGGGTTTTGTGGCAGCCTGCGAGACCTGCACTCGTGCCAAGGTCCCTCACTCACGCCCATCTTGTTCTCTCCTCCCGTTACCCATTCCTTCCCGTCCTTGCACGCATCTGTCCATGGATTTCATTACCGACCTGCCTCGTTCCTCAGGGAAGACTGTGAATCTGGTGGTGGTGGACCACTTTAGAAAAATTGCACATTTCATTCCCTTTCCTGGGTTACCCAATGCTAAGACGTTGGCGCAAGCGTTTGTTGATCACATTGTTAGATTGCATGGCATTCCTTCAGACATCGTTTCTGATAGGGGCAAGCAATTTGTTTCCAGATTCTGGAAGGCCTTCTGTTCTCGCTTGGGGATTCGGTTGTCATTTTCTTCTGCTTTTCACCCGCAGTTGAATGGTCAGACCGAACGCGTCAATCAGAATCTGGAGACTTATCTGCGTTGTTTTGTGGCAGAGAATCAGGAGGATTGGTATTATTTTTTGTCCCTTGCTGAGTTTGCTTTAAATAACCGTCGCCAGGAGATCTCTGATAAGTCACCGTTTTTTGGTGCATATGGGTTTCATCCACAGTTTGGGACATTTTCTGGAGAGTGCTCTTCTGGTTTACCTGATGAGGAGAGATTTTCCTCGTCTTTGTCATCTATTTGGCAAAAGATTCAGGGTAATCTGAAGAGGATGAATGAGAGATATAAGCGTGTGGCATGTAAAAGACATGTGTCTGTTCCGGACCTGAATGTTGCTGATCTGGTGTGGTTGTCTACAAAGAATATCAAACTGAAGGTTCCCTCCTGGAAGTTGGGTCCTAAGTTTATTGGGCCTTACAAGATCTTGTCCGTCATCAATCCCGTTGCCGTTTCCGTCTTGATCTTCCTCCGAAACCTTATGTCCAACCCACTGTACCCTCCTCTTTGCCTCCTCCGATTTTTGTTGATGGTAATCTTGAATTCCAGGTCTCTAGGATTGTGGATTCTCGCATTATCCGCGGTTCTCTCCAGTACCTTGTTCATTGGGAGGGTTATGGTCCTGAGGAAAGGATGTGGGTCCCAGTAGCGGACATTAAGGCCACTCGTCTCATCAAGGCTTTCCATAAGTCTCATCCTGAGCAGGTGGGTTCTGTGTGTCCGGAGTCCACCCGGAGAGGGAGGGTACTGTCACCGCCAGCTTTGTGAGAAGATCTGGCAGACGTCCTTCTCTACCTCCTTCATGATGTTCTTTGTTTTGGTTTCACTTTCTCATCTCCTTCTCCCAGGTGTCACCTATTTAGTCTAATCCTCTTCCTTTATATTCCCTCCCATACTGCCTCACTTTGCGGTTTATACTACTTCCTGGATTGAAGTTTTCTGCTGGAGGCTTCAGTAGCTACTTGTTGTGTTTCCTTGCTGGCTTGATCCTAGGTGACCCTGACTCCCTCTGTATAAAGAGCAGGGAGCCGGTGGTCATCTCTCCTCACTATTATAGGGTTTTCAGGTGTCACTCAGTCTAGGTATGGGGGCATACAATCGTCTACCTTCAAGACCCTTGTATGTGCTTAGCAGTCAGGGAGAGCTCTTAGAGATTTATAGGGCTCACCTATATGCTCCTTAGTTTGGGATCAAGCCAGTCGGATGTTTATTCATAACTTCCAGCTTTCTGTAACATCATCCATGACAATTAGGTACGCTGGCATGCAATTGTCTACCATACAGACCCTTGCATGTGCATAGCAGTCAGGGAGAGCTCTTAGGGCTCACCTATAAGCTCCTTAGTTTGGGATCAAGCCAGTCTCTCGTTTATTTATATCTTCCAGCTATCTGCTAACTTCATCCGTGAGAATGGCTTTCATCACGCCGGAGGGACTGTATCAGTACAAGGTATTACCCTTTGGTCTACATGGCGTTCTCGCTATGTTTCAAAGACTAATGGATATTGTACTTCGTCCACATAGTCCATAATCTTTGACATACCTGGATGATATCGTTGTCTATAGCATTGACTTGGAAAGTCACCTACCTAAAGCACAGGCTGTAGTGGACTCCCTTAGGAAGGCTGGCTTAACCGCTAACCCCAAAAAGTGTGCAATAGGGTTAGAAGAGACCAAGTACCTGGGGTATGTAATTGGTCACAGAATAATCAAACCTTAGGTAAACAAAATTGAGGCAATTAGGAATTGGCCCCAACCTTTCGCTATTCGGCAAGTAAAGTTGTTCTTGGGTATGGTGGGGTACTATATGAGGTTTGTCCCCAATTTTGCTACAGTCGCCACACCATTGACAGGCCTTTTGAAGGGACGCAAGTCAGTGACGGTCCACTGGAATGAGAAGGCGGAAAAGGCTTTCTGCACTTTGAAGTCGGCCCTGTGTGGGTCCCCGGTTTTGGTAACGCCCAACTTCAAAGGGGAGTTTATAGTACAGACGGATGCCTCTGAAGTAGGCCTTGGTGCTCTACTCTCTCATGAAGTCAACGAGGAGGATAATCCCGCTGTCTTCCTCAGCCAGAAGCTCACCCCAGCCGAGACTAGGTACAGTATAGTGGAGAGAGAGTGCCTGGCCATCAAGTGGGTACTCAAGTCTCTCCGCTATTATCTATTGGGGAGAAAGTTCCGTCTGGTGACTGAACACTCCCCTCTAAAGTGTATGAGCCAGGCCAAAGAAAGGAATGCTTGGGTCACCAGATGGTTTTTATCTTTGTAAAACCAGGGTCCCCGGTCCACTGTCTAGCAAGTGTTCACCCCCTCCGGGTTGAACAAAGGGGAGGTATGTAAGAAGGAACAAGGGGCCGTCATTGACGGAAGATACGTATCACTGAGGTTCCTGGCCTCGGTGAGGTAAGAACCGGGTTTTTCCTTGAAGTGTCAGTTTTGCAGGAGGATTATCCTCCATGACAGAGAAGCTGTGGCGCCTGTGTCTTGAGACACTGAGGCCATCTATTTGTGAGAGCCACATGCTGGGGAAACAGACCTCTAAAACCTGCTGTGGAATGCGGGTAGAAATCTACTGACCAGGTGAAGGCTTTTTGCATAGTGGACTTTGTGTGGTGTGAACAGGCACCAAATGTGTGAATAAACACTTAACTTTTCTTTACAACCTTGTTTTTGCCCCTGTACTGCATCCGCTTACCCTGCCTACCAGAGCGAATCCCCACATTATATAAACTGCCCGTCCCAAAAAAAAGTCGCTACCCAAAAATTTTTGTTGGACCGCCTTTAGGTTTGATTATGGCATGCATTCGCTGTGGCATTGTTTCGATAAGCTTCTGCAATGTCACAAGATTTATTTCCATCCATTGTTGCATACATTTTTCACCAAGATCTTAAAGATTCTCAATGGGGTTAAGGTCTGGACTCTGTGGTGGACAATCCCTGTGTGAAAATTATGTCTCATGCTCCCTGAACTACTCTTTCACAATTTGAGCCCAATGAATCCTGGCATTGTCATCTTGGATTATGCCCGTGCCATCAGGGAAGAAAAAATCCATTGATTGAACAACCTGGTCATTCAGTATGTTCAGGTAGTCAGCTGATCTCATTCTTGGAGCACATACTGTTGCTGAACCTAGACCTGACCAACTGCAGCAACCCCAGATCATAGCACTGCCCCCACAGACTTGTACAGTAGGCACTAGGCATGATGGGTGCATCACTTCATCTGCCTCTCTACTTACCAGAATGCGCCCATCACTCTGGAACAGGTTGACTCATCAGACCACATAACCTTCTTCCATTGCTCGAGATTCCAATCTTTATGCTCCCTATCAAATGAAAGCCTTTTTTTTCTGGTTTGCCTCACTGATTAGTTGTTTTCTTATGGCTACACAGCTGTTCAGTCCAAATCCCTTGAGTTCCCTTTGTATATTGTTTGTGTGGAAATGCTCTTACTTTCACTATTAAACATAGCCCTGAGTTCTACTGATTTTCTTCGATTTGATTTCACCAAATGTTTAAGTGATCGCCGATCATGATCATTCAGGATTTTTTTCCCGCCACATTTTTTGGTCGATTACGATGGGTCCCACTATCCTTCTAGTTTTTAATAATGCGTTGGACAGTTCTTAACCCAATTTTAGTAGTTTCTGCAATCTCCTTAGATGTCTTCTCTGCTTGAAGCATGCCAATGATTTGACCCTTCTCAAACAGACTAACAGCTTTTCAACGACCACGAGATGTGTCTTTTGACATGATTTTTTAGGAAATGAGAAGCAACACATTGCACCAGTTGGGGTTAAATAACTTGTTGCCAGCTGAAAGATAATCACCCATGCAGTAATTATCCAAAAGGAGGCTCATAACTATTTGCTTAGTTAAATGCAGGTGGCGACCTTTTTTTGGAACAGGCAGTGTGTATGTATATACACTCTCCTAAAGAATTATTAGGAACACCATACTAATACGGTGTTGGACCCCCTTTTGCCTTCAGAACTGCCTTAATTCTATGTGGCATTGATTCAACAAGGTGCTGATAGCATTCTTTAGAAATGTTGGCCCATATTGATAGGATAGCATCTTGCAGTTGATGGAGATTTGAGGGATGCACATCCAGGGCACGAAGCTCCCGTTCCACCACATCCCAAAGATGCTCTATTGGGTTGAGATCTGGTGACTGTGGGGGCCATTTTAGTACAGTGAACTCATTGTCATGTTCAAGAAACCAATTTGAAATGATTTGAGCTTTGTGACATGGTTCATTATCCTGCTGGAAGTAGCCATCAGAGGATGGGTACATGGTGGTCATGAAGGGATGGACATGGTCAGAAACAATGCTCAGGTAGCCCGTGGCATTTAAACGATGGCCAATTGGCACTAAGGGGCCTAAAGTGTGCCCAGAAAACATCCCCCACACCATTACACCACCACCACCACCAGCCTGCACAGTGGTAACAAGGCATGATGGATACGTTATGTTCTCATTCTGTTTACGCCAAATTCGGACTCTACCATTTGAATGTCTCAACAGAAATCGAGACTCATCAGACCAGGCAACACTTTTCCAGTCTTCAACAGTCCAATTTTAGTGAGCTCGTGCAAATTTTAGCCTCTTTTTCCTATTTGTAGTGGAGATGAGTGGTACCCGGTGGGGTCTTCTGCTGTTGTAGCCCATCCGCCTCAAGGTTGTGCGTGTTGTGGCTTCACAAATGCTTTGCTGCATACCTCGGTTGTAACGAGTGGTTATTTCAGTCAACGTTGCTCTTCTATCAGCTTGAATCAGTTGGCCCATTCTCCTCTGACCTCTAGTATCAACAAGGTATTTTCGCCCACAGGACTGCCGCATACTGGATGTTTATCCCTTTTCACACCATTCTTTGTAAACCCTAGAAATGGTTGTGCGTGAAAATCCCAGTAACTGAGCAGATTGTGAAATACTCAGACCGGCCCGTCTGGCACTAAAAACCATGCCACGCTCAAAATTTCCTAAATCACCTTTCTTTCCCATTCTGACATTTGGTTTGGAGATAGTCTTCACTCCGCCCCCTATACATCATTATTGAATAAACTTTGACCCTGTACCTCACAGTCAGCAGACACATTCCAGCCAATCAGCAGCAGACCCTCCCTCCCACCTCCTGGACAGCATCCATTTTAGATTCATTCAGAAGCTGCATTCTTAGTGAGAGGAGGGACAGTGTAGCTGCTACTGGTTTAAAATTGATAGCTAGGCTAGTGTATTCAGTGTCCACTACAGTCCTGAAAGACTCATCTGATCTCTGCTGTAGGGACAGCACCCCAAAAAGCCCTTTTTAGGGCTAGACATCAGTCTGCTTTTTTTTTCTTCTTTTTTTCTGTGTAATCAAATTGCAGTTGCCTGCCTGCCAGCGTGTGTGTCAGGCTCACAGCCCTGCAAGTGCATAGTGTCACCAGCGCAACTCATATCTGGTGTCACATTCGATTACATTTAAAGAAAAACAACAATTTTGACTGTAAATAACTAGCAGTCAGTTGCACACACGTGTTTGTGTGTTTAAGGCCCAGGTGCAAGCGCATAGTGTCACTTTAGTGCAACTCATATTTGGTGTCATATTTGATTCCATTTAACCACCTCAGCTCCCCTAGCTTAAACCCCCTTAAAGGGTTTCTACCACTTTGATTTCACATAATTAGGTGTCAGACACTAGCGATCCGCTAGTGTCTGCTCTGCCAAACAATCCTGCTATAATAGCTTTTGGGGCAGCCGTTTACCTAAAAAAAGAACTTATATTAATATGCTAATTACCCTTTAGGTGCTATGGGGGCGTCATTAGCACCTAGAGGATCGGTCTACCTTCACAAGATGCCGCCGCCCCGCTCGTCCCTCCAGCCCGCCCATCTCCTCCGAAATGCGATCAAACGGACACTTCATGCGCATGCGCCGTGCGCAGCTGTATTCGGCGCATGCGCAGTGAATGTCCGACCGCTTCCCTGCTCAGACATCTCCACTGCGCCTGCGCCGATGACGTCACAGTGCTCCATCGGCGCAGGCGCAGTGGAGATGTCTGAGCAGGGAAGCGTAAGGAAAAAAAACATTATTTTCCCTAACTTGTGACAAAAAATAAACACTTCTATGAACTCACTATGCCCATCAGCGAATACCTTAGGGTGTCTTCTTTCCAAAATGGGGTCATTTGTGGGGTGTTTGTACTGCCCTGGCATTTGAGGGTCTCTGCAATCATTACATGTATAGCCAGCATTAGGAGTTTCTGCTATTCTCCTTTTATTGAGCATACAGGTAATGAGATTTTTTTTTTCCGTTCAGCCTCTGGGCTGAAAGAAAAAATGAACGGCACAGATTTCTTCATTCGCATCGATCAATGTGGATGAAAAAATCTCTGCCCAAAAAAAAAAAAAAAAAAAAAAAGGAGGGGAAAGGCATCTGCCAGGACATAGGAGCTCCGCCCAACATCCATACCCACTTTGCTCGTATGCCCTGGCAAACCCGATTTCTCCATTCACATCAATCGATGTGGATGACTAAATCATTGCCGGGTATTTTTGTTTTTTGTTTTATATACAAAGTGTTTGCCAAAGCATATGAACCACTCAGCTCATAACACTCTGCAAACATATCTTTTTTACTACAGAGGATAAATCTCGTCTTGCAGCGCCGCTACACCGATTTTTGTGTAATCTGACAGCAGCGCAATGCTTCTGTCAGAATGCACATCAGTGCTGCAGCTGGTTCATCGGTTGGTCCACATACAGTCATGTGAAAAAATTAGGACACCCTTTGAAAGCATGTGGTTTTTTGTAACATTTTTAATAAAAGGTTATTTCATCTCCGTTTCAACAATACAGAGAGATTAAAGTAATCCAACTAAACAAAGAAAACTGAAGAAAAGTCTTTTCAAGATCTTCTGTAAATGTCATTCTACAAAAATGCCTATTCTAACTGAGGAAAAAGATAGGACACCCTCACATGTATTCCCTCTTAAATTGGCTCAGATCTCACACAGGTATATCACACCAGGTGTACATAATTAGTAGATCGTTACTCTGCATGTTGAATGAGGCTTGCCCTATTTAAACCTCAGACATTTAGTTTGGTGTGCTCCTGACTGTTGAAGTGAGAGTGAGCACCATGGTGAGAGCAAAAGAGCTGTCAGAGGACTTCAGAAAAAAGATTGTAGCAGCCTATGAGTCTGGGAAGGGATTTAAAAAGATCTCAAAAGATTTTGAAATCAGCCATTCCACTGTCTGGAAGATAGTCTACAAGTAGAGGGCTTTCAAAACAACTGCCAACATGCCCAGGACTGGTCGCCCCAGCAAGTTCACCCCAAGAGCAGACCGCAAGATGCTAAAAGAGGTTTCCAAAAACCCTAAAGTGTCATCTTGAGAACTACAGCAGGCTCTGGCTACTGTTGATGTAGAAGTACATGCCTCTACAATCAGAAAGAGACTGTACAAGTTTAACTTGCATGGGAGGTGTGCAAGGAGGAAACCTTTGCTTTCCAAGAGAAACATCGAGGCCAGACTGACATTTGCCAGAGATAAAGTTGACAAAGACCAGGACTTCTGGAATAATGTTCTTTGGACAGATGAGTCCAAAATTGAATTATTTGGACACAACAGCAGAGGACATGTTTGGCGTAAACCAAACACAGCATTCCAAGAAAAGAACCTCATACCAACTGTGAAGCATGGAGGTGGAAGTGTCATGGTTTGGGGCTGCTTTGCTGCAGCAGGACCTGGTCAGCTCACCATCATAGAATCCACGATGAATTCTACTGTGTATCAGAAGGTGCTTGAAGAACATGTGAGACCATCAGTTAGAAAATTAAAGCTGAAGCGGAACTGGACCATGCAACATGACAATGACCCAAAACATACTAGTAAATCAACCAAAGATTGGCTGAAAAAGAAGAAATGGAGAGTCCTGGAATGGCCAAGTCAAAGTCCAGATTTGAATCCCATTGAGATGCTGTGGGGTGACTTGAAAAGGGCTGTACGTGCAAGAAACCCCTCAAACATCTCACAGCTGAAAAAGTTCTGCATTGAGGAGTGGGGTAAAATTTCCTCAGACCGATGTCGAAGACTGGTAGATGGCTACAAGAACCGTCTCACTGCAGTTATTTCAGCCAAAGGAGGTAACACTCGCTATTAGGGGCAAGGGTGTCCTATCTTTTTCCTCAGTTAGAATAGGCATTTTTGTAGAATGACATTTACAGAAGATCTTGAAAAGACTTTTCTTCAGTTTTCTTTGTTTAGTCGGATTACTTTAATCTCTCTGTATTGTTGAAACGGAGATGAAATAACCTTTTATTAAAAATGTTACAAAAAACCACATGCTTTCAAAGGGTGTCCTAATTTTTTCACATGACTGTAGAAGGTAAAAAATAAATAAAAGAAAAAACCAGGCCGCAACACAATACATTTATTAGCATGAACTTTATAATAACATTTGAACAGAACATTAACTTTATTGAACTTTTGGAACAGAACATTAACTTTTTTGCTTAGCGGTGATTTTTTTTTTTACCTTTATATAGGACAAACCTCTCCTTCCCCATGGCACAATGTGCAAAGCGCAAATCGCCCAGAGATATGGTGAAGTACATTATGCACTTTGACCCAGGTGAAAGGAGAGGTTTGCAGCAGCTCTGTGTGAAAGGGCCCTAAGAGCCCTGTGTGCCTGTCCTGTGAGATGCAATCCCTATGCTAATAGTGTACCTGTGAGTGGTATTTCCGGAAACACTCCCCTAAGCATAGGGCAGGGTGGTCAGGGCAGTCAGGACAGAAATAGCGGGTGTCACGCCTTATTCCACTCCTGCTATAGACACAACATCTTTTTCGGGGTGATTCTTGGGTTGAGGTACCAGCAATGACATTGAGGAAATGTCGCTCATATAGACGGCTCACTACACTGGTGGATGGGGCCACGGGACCTCCTGGATACAGGAGGTTCTCGATGATCTCTACATGAAATTTGAGGAAGGATTCTGTTCTCCCAGCCTTACTGTAGAGAACAAAACTATTATACAGTGCCAATTGAATTAAATATACAGACCTTCTTATACCAGCGTCTGGTGCAGAGGGACACTAAATAAGGAGCCAACATCTGGTCATTGAAGTCCACCCCTCCCATGAGCAAATTATAGTCGTGGACCGAGAGGGTTTTTTCAATGACACTGGTTGCTCGTTCAATTTGTATTGTCGTGTCTGTGTGAATGGAGGAGAGCATGTAAACGTCACACTTGTCTCTCCATTTCACCGCAAGCAGTTCTTCGTTACACAAGGCAGCCCTCTCCCCCCTTGCAAGACGCGTGGTAATGAGCCGTTGCGGAAAGTCCCGGCGACTAGGTCGCGCGGTGCCACAGCAGCCAATCTGTTCTATGAACAAATGCCTGAAGAGGGGCACACTTGTGTAGAAATTGTCCACATAAAGATGGTGCCCCATGCCAAATAAGGGTGACACCAAGTCCCAGACTGTCTTCCCACTGCTTCCCAGGTAGTCAGGGCAACCGACCGGCTCCAGGGTCTGATCTTTACCCTCATAGACACAAAATTTGAGCGTATAGCCTGTGGCCCTTTTACAGAGCTTATACAATTTGACCCCATACCGGGCGCGCTTGCTTGGGATGTATTGTTTGAAGCCAAGGTGCCCGGTAAAATGTATAAGGGACTCGTCTATGCAGATGTTTTGCTCAGGGGTATACAAATCTGCAAATTTGGTGTTAAGGTGGTCTATGAGGGGCCGAATTTTGTTGAGCCGGTCAAAAGCTGGGTGGCCTCTGGGACGAGAGGTGCTGTTGTCACTAAAGTGCAGGAAACGCAGGATGGTCTCAAATCGTGTCCTGGACATGGCAGCAGAGAGCATGGGCATGTGATGAATTGGGTTCGTGGACCAATATGACCGCAATTTATGCTTTTTTGTTAGGCCCATGTTGAGGAGAAGGCCCAGAAAAGTTTTAATTTCGGAAACTTGGACGGGTTTTCACCGGAAAGACTGGGCATAAAAGCTTCCTGGGTTGGCAGCTATAAATTGAGTGGCATACCGATTTGTTTCTGCCACAACTAAGTCCAAGAGCTCCGCAGTCAAGAACAGCTAAAAAAAACAGTGCCGATCCGATCTGAGCTGTCTCAACCCGAACACCAGACTGGGCGGTGAAAGGGGGAACTAGTGGTGCGGCTGAAGTTGGGGGCTGCCAATCTGGGTTTGCCAGCACCTCAGGGACTCTAGGGGCTCTACGGGCCTGTCTGTGCGGTGGCTGCGACGGGGGAACTACTGCACGTGCCACTGTACCAGCTTCAACTGCTCGCCACTTCACCATGTTGCACGGCAGTGCTGGTACTAGGTCTAGGATGGTCTGCGCTGCTGGTGTATGCCTCACCGCGTAATCCGACAGCGCAAGCCCCACTCTGCTGCCCTTGAAGCGGATCCTGTGCAACCTGTGGTCTAGCAACACGGGGCCTGGTACATCTGGTGGTAGCAGGGACCTCAACCTCCTCGTCCGAACTTTGGGTCATACTGCCACTGCTTTCGACAGGTTCGTATTCTGACCCGCTGGATTCGTCAGATGAGGTTTCCCATTCCTCATCCGACTGGGTCAGAAGCCTGTAGGCCTCTTCTAAAGAATACCCCTTATTTGCCATTTGGTCAACTACATTTAGGAGGTATTCCCTGAGACTACCCAAGAAAAAAAAGCAAGCCTGTCTTACAAATGGGCGTCTAGCGAAGTACCGGAAGCCGCTGCGATTGATAAAAAAATATTCGCAGCAGCGCTTGTAAAGTGATTGGGTGAACGCACGTGTGGGCGACCGATCAGGCCTGATCGGGCAAACACTGCGTTTTGGGTGGAGGGCGAGCTAAGGTGACACTAATACTATTATAGATCTGACTGTGATCAGTTTTGATCACTTACGGATACTATAACAGTACCAATGCTGATTAGTGATATGCTAATCAGCGATTGAGTGACTGTGGTGCGGTGGGCTGGGCGCTAACTGACACTAACTACCTAACAAAGGGGCCTAAACTATCCTAAAACCTAACAGTCAATACTAGTGAAAAAAAAAGTGACAGTTTACACTGATCACTTTTTTCCGGTTCACTAGTGATCTGGGGCTAAGTGTGTGGTGTATGTGTACTTACAGTCATAATCACCACCAGAAACATTCTTTTCAGCATCGCTTGCTGGACCTGTGGCAACGCTGGAAGAGGAGTCTGACGAAGAGGAGTCAGAGGAGGAATGTGGCTTTGAGGAAGAGGAAGACCAACCACAGTAGGCATCCCAGGGTGCTCGTTATCACCTATCTGGTACCCATGGTGTTGTACGTGGCTGGGGGGAAGAACAGACCTTCAGCGAGATCAGTGAGGACGAGGAATGGGACATGAGGAGCTCGGCATCCAACCTTGTGCAAATGGGGTCTTTCATGCTGTCATGCCTGTTGAGGGACCCTCGTATAAAAAGGCTGAAGGAGAATGACCTGTACTGTGTGGTCATGCTACTAGACCCCCGGTATAAGCAGAAAGTGGTTGAAATGTTACCGAATTACCGGAAGTCGGAAAGGATGCAGCAGTTCCAAAATAAATGAAAAAGTATGCTTTACACAGCATATAAGGGTAATGTCACAGCACGACGGGAATCTAACAGGGGAAGAGGTGAAAGTAATCCTCCTCCTACAACGACCACGCCGGCAATGACAGGACGCTTTACAGACGTGTTGTTGATGGAGGACATGCAGAGCTTTTTAAGTCCTAAGCATCGCCACAGCCCTTCAGGGTCCACCCTCAGAGAATGACTCGACCAACAGGTAGCAGACTACCTCGCCTTAACTGCAGATATCGACACTCTGAGGAGCGATGAACCCCTTGACTACTGGGTGTGCAGGTTTGACCTGTGGCCTGAGCTATCCCAATTTGCGATAGAACTTCTGGCCTGCCCCGCTTCAAGTGTCCTGTCAGAAAGGACCTTCAGTGCAGCAGGAGGTATTGTCACTGAGAAGAGAAGTCGTCTAGGTCAAAAAAGTCTAGATTACCTCACCTTTACTAAGATGAATGTCGGATGGATCCCAAAGGGACTGACAGTGGGTGATACATTCGACTAAAAAGGGTCTGATGACTGAGATGAGCTGCCTTGGACTAAAAATGGTCCACACGGTGCTGTATTTTATTTCTGAATGACGGATGACTTGCGTGACTTATCCGCCACCAACTAGGGTTCAAGCCGCAATGTTTAACCTCCTCTGGACTGCCTAACGCATGGATGCGTCGTGGAGGCGGTCTATTCATTCCTCCTGGACGCATCCGTGCGTCATCTCGCAAGACGCGAGATTTCGGTCTGAGCCGGCCCACGCATGCGCATCGCGGGCCGGCAAATGTTCAAGCACCATTTCGTTACCATCCTGCCAGCCAATGATCGTTGCTGGCAGGCTGGAAATTTTTAAAATCTCAAATCGGAAGCCATCTAACACTTTATATTTGTAAATATAAGGTGTTAAATGGCTTCCCTGCTCCTCTGCTGGTCCTTTTCGTCGGTTGGTCTCAGCAGAGGAGCAGGCATCACAGTGAGTAGCACCAAACACTACACCTTAGCCCCAGATCACCCCCCAGCAGCCCAATTAACCCCTTGATCACCCCTTCTTGCCCCTGTCAATCACCTAGTGAAAGGGAAAAAAAGTGATCAGTGTAAACTATCACTTTCTTTTTTTCACTGGTATTGACTATTAGGTTTTAGGATAGTTTAGGCCCCTTTGTTAGGTAGTTTAGCGATCGTTTAGCGCCCAGCTCACCGCACCGCAGTCACTTATTCGCTGATTAGCGTATCGCTAATCAGCTTTTGTACTTTTATTGTATCTGTAAGTGATCAAAACTGATCACAGTCAGATCTATAATTGTATTAGTGTCACCTTAGCTCGCCCTCCACCCAAAACGCAGTGTTTGCCTGATCAGGCCTGATCGGTCGCCCACACGTGCGTTCACCCACGCCCGCCCCGCCGCAGTGACAGATAATTATATATTTTTTTATCACTGCACAATCACTTTACAAGCGCTGCGCCGATAAAAAAAAATCTGTTTTGATATTTTTTATCAACCGCAGCGGCATCCGGTACTTCGCTAGCCTCCCATTTGTAAGACAGGCTTTCTTTTTTTCTTGGGTAGTCTCAGGGAATACCCCTAAATTTAGTAGTCCAAATGTCAAACAGGGGGTATTCTTCTGAAGAGGCCTACAGGCTTCTGACCCAGTTGGATGAGGAATGGGAAGTCTCATCTGACAAATCCAGCGGGTCAGAATATGAACCTGTAGAAAGCAGTGGCAGTCTGACCCAAAGTTCGGACGAGGAGGTTGAGGTCCCTGATACCACCAGGCGTACCCGGCCCCGTGTCACTAGACCACAGGTTACGCAGGATCCGCTTCAAGGGCAGCAGAGTGGGGCTGGCACTGTCGGATTACGTGGTGAGGCATACACCAGCAGCGCAGCCTATCCTGGACCTAGTACCAGTACTGCCGTACAACATGATGAAATGGCGAGCACCAGAAGGGCAGTTGAAGCTGGTACGGTGGCATGTGCAGTAGTTATCCCGTCGCAGCCACCGCACAGACAGGCCCGTAGAGCCCCTAGAATCCCTGAGGTGCTGGCAAACCCTGATTGGCAGTCCCCAACTTCAGCCGCACCTGTAGTTCCCCCTTTCACCGCCCAGTCTGGAGTTCGGGTTGAGACAGCTCAGATCGGTTCGGCCCTGGGATTTTTTGAGCTGTTCTTGACTGCGGAGCTCTTGGACCTAGTTGTGGCAGAAACAAATCGGTATTCCACTCATTTATATCCGCCAACCCGGGAAGCTTTTATGCCCAGCCTTTCCAGTCCAAGTTTCCAAAATTAAAAATTTTCTGGGCCTTCTCCTCAACATGGGTCTAACCAAAAAGCATGAATTGCGGTCATATTGGTCCACGAACCCAATTCATCACATGCCCATGTTCTCTGCTGCTGTGTCCAGGACACGATTTGAGACCATCCTGCGTTTCCTGCACTTTAGCGACAACACCACCTCCCGTCCCAGAGGCCACCCAGCTTTTGACCGACTCCACAAAATTCGGCCCCTCATAGACCACTTCAACCAGAAATTAGCAGATTTGTATACCCCTGAGCAAAACATCTGCGTAGACGAGTCCCTAATACAGTTTTCTGGGCGCCTTGGCTTCAAACAATACATCCCAAGCAAGAGCGCCCGGTATGGGGTCAAATTGTATAAGCTCTGTGAAAGGGCCACAGGCTATACCCACAAATTTCGGCTCTATCAGGGTAAAGATCAGACTCTGGAGCCGGTCGGTTGCCCTGACTACCTGGGGAGCAGTGGGAAGACAGTCTGGAACTTGGTGTCACCCTTATTTGGCAAGGGGTACCATCTTTATGTGGACAATTTCTACACAAGTGTGGCCCTCTTCAGGCATTTGTTCCTAGAACAGATTGGCTGCTGTGGCACCGCGCAAACTAGTCGCGCGGGCTTCCCCCAACGGCTCGTTACCACCCGTCTTGCAAGGGGGGAGAGAGCTGCCTTGTGTAACCAAGTACTGCTCGTGGTGAAATGGAGAGACAAGCGTGACGTTTACATGCTCTCCTCCATTCACGCAGACACGACAATCCAAATTGAGCGAGCAACCAGTGTCATTGAAAAGCCCCTCTCAGTCCACGACTATAACCGTCACATGGGAGGGGTGGACTTCAATGACCAAATGTTGGCTCCGTATTTAGTTTCCCGATGCACCAGATGCTAGTATAAAAAGGTGTTCACATCACATCTCACAGGACAGGTACACAGGGCTCTTAGGGCTCATTCACACACAGCTGCTGCAAACCTCTCCTTTCACCTGGGACAAAGTGCATAATGCACTTCGCCACATCTTTGGGCGCTTTGCGTTTTGAACTTTGTCCCATGGGGAAGGAGAGGTTTGTCCTATAAAGGTAAAAAACATAAACAAAAAAAAAAAAAAAACACCAGTAAGCAAAATAGTTAACGTTCAGTTCCAAAAGTTAAGTAAAGTTTATATGTTCTGTTCAAAAGTTATTATAAAGTTAATAAAATTTATTGCGTTGCGTCCTGGTTTTTTCTTTTTTGTTTTGTTTTTTTACCTTCCAGGTGGACCAACCAATCGACTAGCTGCAGCACTGATGTGCATACTGACAGAAGCATTGCACTGCTGTCAGATTACACATATATTTTTTTTTATCAAAGGCATGTAGAACAATACATTTTGCGAAAAATTTATAACTGAAAGTGAAAAATGTCATTTTTTTTGAAAAATTTTCGTTAAATTTTGATTAATAACAAAAAAAGTAAAAATGTCAGCAGCAATGAAATACCACCAAATGAAAGCTCTATTAGTGAGAAGAAAAGGAGGTAAAATTAATTTAGGTGGTAAGTTGCATGACCGAGCAATAAACGGTGAAAGTAGTGTAGTGCAGAAGTGTAAAAAGTGGTCTGGTCATTAAGGGTGTTTAAGCTAGGGGGGGGGCTGAAGTGGTTAAGGGCACTTTCTGCCTGGTAAACATTAATTTTTCTGGCATGCAGACAATACCTAATTTTTCAGGCATGTGCACATGCCTAATTGTTCTGGCCTCTGGTGCTGCACTTTGGCTTAAAAAAAAAAAAAAAAGGCACATACATGTGTCAATTCACCTTCGTGGTCGTTACCTTGTTGTGGTGAAGGGGCTTGCGTATAACAATGAAGCAACCACCCCTTCGAGTGTGTTGGCAATGGCAATGTTGGCACACCCCAGATGATAAGGTCGTTGTTTTAATGTGAACAGACCAAAAGCGATCGGCTGGATAATTTTGCATAGAAAAAAACTAAATTTTCTTTGTGATCATCTAAGGTGATCATTAAAGCCTACTAGGCCAACAATGGGCCCACACTGCAGAATCATTGTTTTCTGGGTCACTTAACTGTCACTGAATTACATCAGCACGACCATAGGCTTTGAAAAACCGCCATCACCTGCAATCTCCCAAACGTGCGCACAACCACAGTCATCACTACACCAAGATTGACGCATAGAGGAATAACATTTATGTCATGAGTGTGTCAACTATTGACAACTCTTTGCAGTTGTCTAAAATCTATTCCATACACCTCCCCTGATAGGGGACGTAACAGGGATTAAACTGATAGGAATAGTACTACTTAACACGCTGCTCATATCTGGTGGCACACTCGATTGCACACGCAGTGCCCCAAATTGGAAGTAGGAGGACCAACCAAGCATCTTTTTCAATCTCCCAGTTCTTATAATCGATTCCATATACATGTCCCCTGATAGGGGACGTAATAGGGATTAAATTGATAGGAATAGTACTACTTAACACATATTAAAATAATAATAATAATACTAGTGAACGTAACAGGGATTAAACTGATTTAACCATCTTTTTCCATCTCCCTGTTCCTAAAATCGATTTCATATACACGTCCCCTGATAGGGGACGTAACAGGGATTAAACTGATAGGAATAGTACTACTTAACACACCACTCATATCTGGTGGCATATCCGATTGCACACGCAGTGCCCCTAATTGGAAGTAGGAGCACCGACCAAGCATCTTTTTCCATCTCCTGGTTCCTAAAATCGATTCCATATACACGTCCCCTGATAAGGGACGTAACACGGATTAAACTGATAGGAATAGTACTACTTAACACACCACTCATATCTGGTGGCATATCCGATTGCACACGCAGTGCCCCTAATTGGAAGTAGGAGCACCGACCAAGCATCTTTTTCCATCTCCTGGTTCCTAAAATCGATTCCATATACACGTCCCCTGATAAGGGACGTAACACGGATTAAACTGTTAGGAATAGTACTACTTAACACACCTTATATTAATAATAATAATAATAATACTAGTGAACGTAACAGGGATTAAACTGATAGGAATAGTACTACTTAACACACCACACATATTGGGATTGCATAGTACATTACACAGCGCACGCGCAGTGCCCCAGATTGGAATTAAGAGGTCCGACCAAGCATCTTTTTCCATCTCCCTGTTCTTAAAATCTATTCCATATACACGTTCCCTGATAGGGGACGTAACAGGGATTAAACTGATAGGAATAGTACTACTTAACACGCTGCTCATATCTGGTGGCACACTCGATTGCACACGCAGTGCCCCAAATTGGAAGTAGGAGGACCAACCAAGCATCTTTTTCAATCTCCCAGTTCTTATAATCGATTCCATATACATGTCCCCTGATAGGGGACGTAATAGGGATTAAACTGATAGGAATAGTACTACTTAACACACCACTCATATCTGGTGGCACATTGGATTGCACTCGCAGTTCCCCAAATTGGAAGTAGGAGGACCAACCAAGCATCTTTTTACATCTCCCGGTTCCTAAAATCGATTCCATATACACGTCCCCTGATAGGGGACGTAACAGGGATTAAACTGATTGGAATAGTACTACTTATCACACCACTCCTATCTGGTGGCACAGTATATTGCACGTGCAGTGCCCCAAATTGGAAGTAAAAGGACCAACCAAGCATCTTTTTCCATCTCTCGGTTCCTAAAATCTATTCCATACACGTCCCCTGATAGGTGACGTAACAGGGATTAAACTGATAGGAATAGTACTACTTAACACACCTTATAATAACACAGAGAGAGGCAACGCAGAGAGAGGAGTCTGAAGAAGAGGAGTCAGAGGAGGAAGGTGGCTTTGAGGAGGTGGAAGACTAAACACAGCAGGCGTCCCAGGGGGCTTGTTGTCACCTTTCGGGGACCCTTGGTGTTGTTCGATGCTGGGTGGAGGAAGAGACCTTCAATGACATCAGTGAGGACAAGGAACGGGACATGGCTAGCTTGGTATCCAACCTTGTGCAAATGGGGAGTTTGCGGTTGTGCAAATGGACTGTTTGTGGTTGTTTGCGGTGCGTTAAACAGGGAGTTTGGTCTGTCACTGTGAAGCAGGCGTAACCGTTACACTACCTGATCGATACAACATCATACCTGATGTTTTAAAGCACATTATTCCAAACAATTTAGGAATGTTAGGTGATTTATGCCCTTTATGGATTAAAACCGACTCTGCGTCAACTACGTAATTTTCCATGAGAGTTTTGCCATGGATCCCCCTCCGGCATGCCACAGTCCAGGTGTTAGTCCCCTTGAAACAACCTTTCCATCACCGTTGTGGCCAGAAAGAGTCCCTGTGGGTTTTAAAATTCGCCTGCCTATTGAAGTCAATGGTGTTTTGCCCGGTACGCCCGTTTGCGAACATTTGCGGAAATTCGCATTCGCTGTTCGCGAACGGAAAATTTTATGTTCGCGACATCTCTAACCACGACCACAACCCTACATGCATTGAAGCAACTGCCATTAATGAGAAATAGAACAGGTGTACCTAATACTTCTTTAGGTGAGTGTGTATTTATATATATATATATATATATATATATATTTATATATATATATATATATATATATATATATATCTTGAGGAAAATAGGACTGCACTCCAGATAAAAGTGAAAAATAAGTGGAACTTTATTCACCCATGATATGGCAACTTTGCGACGTTTCGGCTCACAAGAGCCTTCTTCCAGCATAGAAACAGTGAAAATGACGACATATAAAGGCATGTCTAAAGTGACTAGCCAATCATACTGTGATTACAATCATGATGAATAAATTAAATACATATGATGCATATAAACAAAGTGCATGTGCATAAAGTGACATGTGCTTAAGAGATCCGCATCACAAGAACCTTGTCCTTGCGTGTCGATCACATAAATGAATGATATATGAATAATATAATGTGTACAATAAAGTGAGTATGTATATAAGATGGAGATCGTAGAAATCGCACCTCTCAATGAAATGGCGTCCGCATACACCATCGTGTTTCCTTGAGCGTCTCCATTCCTTCACTGCGCATGCCTAGATTCGCGTCATCCTCTCTGTCATACAGCTTTCATGTGACGCATGCGCTACATCCTAATTACATCGGAGGCACCATTTTAACAAAGGGCAACATTGGCCAACAATTACATAGGTACAATACATGAGTGCCTTCAATGTACAGAACACTTTCCTATATGATGTATTCAGCCGCAGTAGGTGCATCCTACTTAAATCAGCATGTGAGGAAGGCGCCAACTCTCTCAAGATGGATCCTACCCACTAAGCGGCATGTGTCAGAGGGGGACACGTCAATGTACCCGACCGGCACCGCCAGCTTAATTGCTGAAAACACGCAGCCATAAGAGGAATTCTTAAAGGAAAGCATAACAAATAGGAATAAATAAATTGTTGCCCTTTGTTAAAATGGTGCCTCCGGTGTAATTAGGATGTAGCGCATGCGTCACATGAAAGCTGTATGACAGAGAGGATGACGCGAATCTGGGCATGCGCAGTGAAGGAATGGAGATGCTCAAGGAAACACGATGGTGTATGCGGACGCCATTTCATTGAGAGGTGCGATTTCTACGATCTCCATCTGATATACTTACTCACTTTATTGTACACATTATATTATTCATATATCATTCATTTATGTGATCGACACGCAAGGACAAGGTTCTTGTGATGCGGATCTCTTATGCACATATCACTTTATGCACATGCACTTTGTTTATATGCATCATATGTATTTAATTTATTCATGATTGCAATCACAATACGATTGGTCAGTCACTTTAGACATGCCTTTATATGTCGTCATTTTCACTGTTTCTATGCTGGAAGAAGGCTCTTGTGAGCCGAAACGTCGCAAAGTTGCCATATCATGGGTGAATAAAGTTCCACTTATTTTTCACTTTTATCTGGAGTGCAGTCCTATTTTCCTCAAGCCATATTATTGGGGCATTGCCGCTGCCCTTTTGGATTTTGCACCCGTTTCCTGGTTGGTGCTCCCGCTGGATTTTCTTCAATATGGACTTTTTTCTCTCCCCCTACACACTAGTAAACATTTTCCCATGTCCTTGCTTTTCTGCCAGAGTGTTACAAGGCTATATTGATATTGGACCGCGCTGCTCAGAATTCACCAGAGGTATTCCTCTTTACTTTGGAGGCATATGCACCTTCAGATATAGGGAAACATCGGTATCCACATAGGACGCTCTTTACTCCTTTAGCCACTCTGTAGATTAACAAAGGGTTCGCACAAATGGTGAAGCACCGTCAACCAGGGACAATTATAAAAAGTTTATTATACTCACAAACATATAGATGTAGCAGGGTTAACACACACACTCTTAACTCAAATGTCTTAACTCATCGCGTTATCTTGAAAGAAAACCCATTGAAAAGCAATTACTTAATGCATTTAGTTGCAATTAGTTTAGATAACGTCTCATAAAGCATGTGGGTTAACCCCTCTACATCCGTAGATGAGTTTAAAACATATCAAAAAATCTTTGTCCTCTTTAGTTTATGCCCGATCCGTGTTTTGCTTGACGCTTTGTCAGGGGCAAACACTCTTTCCCATACTGGGCAGTCTTTTTTTAAAACCACTTAGATCCTACCCCTCCTTTACTCCAATTTGGCAACACCCCAATATAATTTGCATAATTAAAACAGTAGATCCTACATCGTAATGCATCATATTTATACATAAGTAGCACGCACATAAAAACAATACTGGATCTGTTAACTATTTACAACCTAATCTAAGCTTTTTTTTTATAAATCTTTCTATTTTCCTCCATTACTACCCATTCATAAAAACTACTGGATGATGATTAATTACAAACATACATATCTAAATGGCGGGAGGGGGGGGGCTTCTACTGATCAGTGATCATCAGTTATTAGAGCTGCAGGAATAAATAACATCTAAGGCCTCTTTCACACTTGCGTTGTCCGGATCCGGCGTGTACTCCACTTGCCGGAATACACGCCGGATCCGGAAAAACGCAAGTGTACTGAAAGCATTTGAAGACGTCTTCAAAATGCTTTCAGTGTTACTATGGCAGCCAGGACGCTATTAAAGTCCTGGTTGCCATAGTAGTAGTGGGGAGCGGGGGAGCAGTATACTTACAGTCCGCGCGGCTCCCGGGGCGCTCCAGAATGACGTCAGAGCGCCCCATGCGCATGGATCATGTGATCCATGCGATCACGTCATCCATGCGCTTGGGGCGCCCTGACGTCACTCTGGAGCGCCCTGGGAGCTGCACGGATGGTAAGTATGCTGCTCCCCCGCTCCCCACTACACTATACCATGGCTGCCAGGACTTTAGCGTCCCGGCAGCCATGGTAACCATTGAGAAAAAGCTAAACGTCGCATCCGGCAATGCGCCGAAACGACGTTTAGCTTAAGGCCGGATCCGGATCAATGCCTTTCAATGGGCATTCATTCCGGATCCGGCCTTGCGGCAAGTGTTCCGGATTTTTGGCCGGAGCAAAAAGTACTGCATGCTGCGCTATTTGCTGGTGCCAAAAAACGTTCCGTTCCGGAATGGAAGACATCCTGATGCATCCTGAAGGACGGACTGTCCATTCAGAATGCATTAGGATAATCCTGATCAGTATTCTGAACGCAGATGTGAAAGAGCCCTAAATGTCTGGTGGGGTAGATGGGGGGTGTTGAGTGCTGATGGGGGGGAGGGGGTTAGATAATCTAACCCAGCTCCCCTTGCCCCATCAGCCTTGTCCTACCACCCCATCTACCCGTACCCCTGCAAAACTTGCTAGTTTTTATTCTGTCTTGTTGACAGGATTATGTTTATTTATATTAAGATTATGGGTCAGATTTATCATTACTCTGACAGCTCACTCCACTTTCACATATGGCTAAAGTCAGTTTTAGCCAAGTTAGATTTATGATCGGCCCTTTAAGACTGTAATAAATGTGGTTTGACGGTAGCAGATTATTCGTCAGTAAGCAGCTTTACAAAAGTCGCACATCCTTACGAAAAAGTCGCATGTTCTATTAAAAAGTCTCATAAGATAAGCATGGCCCTCACTGGAGGGAAATTGCGACTTTTTTTCAACTTTTTAAATAGTCCCAATAGTAAATCTGTCTAGAGATTCATTTACATAAGAAAACACTTCCACTTTCAGAAAACTGGCGAGCATAGTGCAGAGCAGAAAAAAAATGCAAATTTGTGCGCATTTTTGATACTTTTTTTACTCCATTATTCTGACTTGAGCTAATGATAAATCTGTGCTTATTGTCTTATATGGCTTGTTTTTGCACTTTATTTCTATCTTTATATGAATCTAAAGAGGTTGTGCATTTGTTTACAGCTATAGTTAATTGATACATTAAACTGTGCATATTTATGTGTAATTACAACAGTAAGTATTTAGTAAAGACCCCACAAGTTGGGGGGGAGGGGGGGGGGCGCACTTGGGCAGCTCAGCCTCTGTTGGTGGTGGACCCAGCCCTGTGTCAGTGGAATACATAATGAAGCTGGCAGTGCAATTATTGAAGTATTTCTCAATAACTTGTCACTACTCAGTTAATCTGTATAGCCTTAGAAAGTGTAAACCACAATGTGTCTTATTTATTTAATAATCAGATTTTTTTTTTTTTTACAGTTGAGATATATGTGCACCTTGCATTGTCACAGCAAGTTGTATTAGAACTGTCTAATGTATTATTTATTGTACTGTGTCAGTTTGGGAGTTTATTAGAATAAAGAAACCCAGGAAGGAAGGATATGATTCTGTTATCACTGACTACCATCTATAATATTTATTTACCTGTCAGTCTACACTCAGATTGTTGAATATATACTTTTACTTTTAACCCTAAAATACTTCAGAAACAGCATTTTCTTTTTTATCAAGACAAAATTTACAAATCATATGGGGTAATTTACTATTCATAAATATGAATACCTATGAAGACAAAGGTTCGCAGAAGCACGTATTGGGTTTGGCGCCATCCTGGAGGAGACACAGTGTAAAGGGAAATATTGCTATTTTGGTTAATATCAATAATTAATATTCGTAAATAGGCGTGAGTCGTCTAGTGATGACTCCGCCTATTTATACCTTAAAGTATAACTGTCGTATTTATTTTTTATTTTTTTTGTATTGGATTGTGGTGATTAATATCGAAGAAAACCACAGAAATAAGATAATAATGCACTTAATAAAGTAGATGCAAGCACTATATATGGACAAAGTCCTCACTCTGATATGATATGATCATATCAGAGTGAGGACTTTGTCCATATATAGTGCTTGCATCTACTTTATTAAGTGCATTATTATCTTATTTCTGTGGTTTTGTTCAATAATATGGCCAGGGACATCCGCGCATTTGTATCATATCGTGCAGCATGTTTTTATCTTAGTTTTTCCTGTGATTTTTTTGGTGATTAATATCACCTTGGTGGCCCTATTTCAACTTTTCACTGTGTAATCAATTATTCCTTAATGCCACAGTTTTGTTCCCTGTACTGCCTACTTTTACCTGTGCTTAAAATAGGGTTGCTAGGCATGGTCTGTCTATGTGTTGAAGGACGGAGGACGCAGAAGCACGCAGCGTGCAAGGTCACATTACTAACAGACAGGGACTGTAAGTAAATGATTACAGCCAGGTCCTCCCCAGCAGCTGATAACAGTGCCTGGGCTGTGTGCACTTCTCCCTGTCCCTGCGCTTGGCAGACGCTCCCTTACTCAGCAGAGCTGGAGAAGTAGAGTCGAAGCAGCGCAGACCAGGGAAGGGAGATCTGCCGTCTGCTCAGTGTATAAATGAAAGCAACATGTGGTAAGAGGACCCCTTTGTGCTGCAGGAGATTAACCCTTTAGGGGGGAGGGCTCTGGTTACTGACACTTTTGGGGGGCAATTGTTACTGGCTAGTGAGGGCAGGCGAGATTAGCCTTAGGGTGAGGGCAGTGGCGGCCATCTTAACTGAACAGTGAAATTGCAGTTTTATGCAGACTGGTTGCTATGGGCTGAATCTTATTAAATATGGGGTAAGTCAGTCTAATAGTAACTGATTCTGGAATATCATGTTATTAGTAACTACATATATGAAAATTGAAATTGGGGTCTAAATGTGTCAGTTATCCTTTAAAAGAAACTACCTCTATGTTAGCTAATTAGCTAATTGTCTAACTAACTAGCTACCTCTGTTGCCTTACTCTACACCAAACTAAACTACGTGCAAATTACTACTGCTACTACGGAGGCTACAACAAAAGACAGTGCGTTATGAATAATAAAGAAATATTTATTCCACAATACAAATACAGTCTATTACGCTATATCTATATATCAATTGTTATAAATATATATACATATAGACGCACACACCACAGTACAGTAATATATTAAACACACTACAACACAGCAATCACCTAACTACACTACACAATACACCATTCCTATTCCACCCCACAAACTAGCTATTCATTACACTTACCAGCAACCCACCCAACCTATCTACACACTGTTCCTATAGGCACAAGGGGTTCGCAATAAACACCGTGCAGCAGTAAAGGGGTTACGGCTGCAGGGAGCAGTGAAGGGGTTAATTCCTGGGGTACTTTGCAGTATCAGCCCAGCAAGGGGTTAATCAAGAAATGCTAGACCTAGGTATGCAGGGGTAAATCAGGGCAGGGAAGCATGGCTAGGGTCTGCAGGGGTATTGTAACTGGGCGCCGAAGGCGCACTCTGTCTCCCATCAGCCGCAGACCTGCTGCTTAGCTTCGGGAGCGATGATCTGTGTTTGGCTGTGTTCCCAGGGCGGCTTTGCTAGCTGGGAGGCTCCCTGCTCCTAGGTTTGCCTTGAGAGCTGAGCTGATCACTTGGTGCTCGACTTGTTTGTCTGTCGGTCATGTGACGCTGGCCATGTCACATGACCCTCACTCCCCACTATAAATACAGGCAGCCTACTGGCTACAGGTTGCCTGTGATTTTCATCCTATAGGCGGGGTATTTTATTGTTATTAAGCTACCTCTGGAATTGAACCTCGATCCGCCTCTTGACACCGCTTCTGCCTGCTCCCTGTACCTTGACGCTACCTCTGGGATTTTGACCTCGGATTGTTTACGGATTTGTCTTTGCCTCTTCCCTTGTTCTGACGTGACCTCCTGGACTGACCTCGGCTAGTTGACCCACCTCGCCTTCTGTTTTTGTACTACCTCTTGTCTGCTTATTGTTACTTCTCAGTGGCTGTCCTCTTCCCTGCTGTCTCTTTCTCTCTGCTTGCACTTAGTAGGTTAGGGACTGTCGTCCAGTTGCGCTCCGTCACCTAGGGCGGGTGGTGCAAGTAGGCAGGGACAGGGGACCGGGTGGCAGCTCAGGGGGTGCACCTCTGCTCTATCTTGATTCCCGTGACTCTACCCGTGACAGGTATGGGACAGGGCAGCAAGGGTAAGATTGCAGGGGTAGAAGCATTTGTGGTATAGCAGGGGTTAACAAACAAAGGGTTAATGCAGGTGGGGTATTGTTAATCTTCTCTATAAAAATATCCCCCCAACCACTTAGATAAACACGGTCAAAAAAATAAAATAAAAACGGTGCAAAAAAAAGTTTTTTTTGTCATCTTACATCACAAAAATTGTAATAGCAAGCGATCAAAAAGTCATATGCCCCCCAAAATAGTGCCAATAAAACCGTCCTCTCATTCCGCAAAAAATGAGCACCTATCTAAGATAATCGGCTAAAAACGTAAAAAAAACAAATGACTCAGACAATAGAGATACTAAAATGTTTTTTTTTTTGTTTATAAAAAGAAAATAGTGTAAAAGACATATTAGGTATTGCCGCATCCAGTAAGAATCTGCTCTATAAAAATCCCCCCCCCCCCCCAACCCTTCAGATGAACACGGTAAAAAAAAAAAAAAAAAAAGAAACTGTGGCAAAAAAGAATTTTTGGGGGGGCGGAGCCGGCGCCTGCAGTGAATGGCTGTGTGAGTGTTCAGCCCTGTGTGAAAAATCACCCTAACAGCCTGCTTTTTTAGCCTCAAGAAGTCATTATGTGAAGATCAGGGTATCCAAACCCAGTGAAGGTTCTGATCAACAGAAAGCTGCAACCAATAAGGGAGAAATGGACAAATTTATCAAAAAAGCGGCTTATGTGACCAGAGAGAGCAAGATGGCGCCTGTCTCCCCGCGCTCAAACAGAGCACAAAAAGAACAGCATGAAGCTGCAGCAGAAGGAGAAGATGATTCGAATGCGCTTCCCTTATCCAGAGCCTACTTTAAAGACACGTTAATGTCTACATTATCTATAGCTTTGGACCCCATTAGCTCAGATATTTCCACCATCAAGCAAGACGTTAAACAAATCTCTTGAAGAATCGCAAACCGCGATCATAAAACACCAACAAGCGGTATCGCAGAATATAAAATATATACAAGCAAATTTAAATGCTCTGTACTGTGGCCTGGAAGACCAAGAGAACCGGAGCAGACAAAATAACCTGCGCTTTCGTGGGATACCCGAATCGGTCTCACCCGGTGATGTTCTGCACGCTGTCACACAAATCTGCTTATCCCTCCTAGGGCCCGAATCGGCACATTAGGTGATTCTGGAAAGAGCTCATAGAGCCCTGAGACCCAAACCGGCCACGAATGCTCCATCGAGGGATATAATATATAAGTTCCTCGCCTTCTCAGTGAAAGAGGCCATCCTCACTAAAGCACGACAATCCGGCGAAGTAATCTGGGATGGTCACCCAGTGTCCATTTTTCAAGATTTAGCCCAAACAACCCTACAGAAAAGAAGATTGTTAAAGCCACTTACCGACTGGCTTAGATCCCACAGTGTCCTTTACAGGTGGACCTTTCCCTTTGGCATCTCCTTCTTCTACGAGGATCGCAGGATGTCCGTCACTTTGTTTGCAGACCTGGATCAAGTTTATGACCATTTAAACATTAATCCGCTTCCCATCCAGAACTAGGAAATAGTACAAGATCTTTCCTCCCTCCCGAATTTACCAGCTATCGACGGCTGGGAGAAGCAACGCACCCCTAGGATTTACAAGCAAAGAAGAGATGTCTCCCTTTCTACTCCGAGACACCTACCTATGGGAGAATAAGTATCCATGGACTTCTCTGGTTCATCTAAGCCTCCTACCTGCTTTCACTGTCTTCTTTAGCCTATCCTCTCTTCTTTCCTCACTTTCTTGTACCTCCACGATCCCCCCTTCTGAATATAATTATCCTCTCTAAACTATATCTGCCCACTCTCTCATCCGAATCCCTTCCGATTTTCCCTTCTCTCTGTTTTGTCGTCCTTCCCATGATAAGGTTCCGATGCGATTGTTGGCTTTAAATATTCGCCGAATACTCCATGGGAAAATCGTATTTCGATTGTACGCTTGGTTTACCTTTCGATTATTACATACGAAAATTCTGTATCGATTATATGCTCTGCTATTTCGTCCTTCCCATGATATAGTCCCGACGCGAATGTATACTTTGAGTATTGGCCGAATATTTCATGGAAAAATCGCATCTCGAATGTATGCTTGGTTTATCTAGCGATTAGTCCATATGAAAATTCTGTCTCGATTATATGCTCTGTTTATATACCGATAATTTATAGGGAAGGTTTCAACCCATTTATCTACCTGATGAAAATATTACCTTAGGGCGATTTTCCTGAACATTATTACCCCCATGAATAACTCTCGGTTATTATGCGCAAGTGCGCACATGTTTCTGTTATTATGTTTTTTTTTTTTTATGTTGTATTTCTTCCCTCTTTTGTTTGTTCTGGGGACCTGCCATACCATTCCCCGAATATGTAAACTAACACAGAGATTGTCATGTTGACCCCATTGATCAGGGCGTTATATTCAGATTGGGACCAGGCAGATCGGGATTTCTTTAACTCAAACAAATGGCTAACTTAAATATTGCCTCTTTTAACGTAAAAAGCTTCAACTCGCCATCTAAAAGATGTCAAATATTCTCCTTCATGAAGAAAAAACAAACATCAATCCTGTTTCTACAAGAAACGCACTTTAGATTTAACAAATATCCCGATCTATCTCAATCCAACTTTCCCATTTGGTACCACTGTGGCTCTAATTCCTCTGCCTCCTGGGGCACCAGTATTGGTTTCAGCAGAAATGTAACTTTCCATTACTGCTCCCACCAACAAGATGCTGACGGTAGATATCTCTTACTAAAAGGGTATATTGATAATAGCATGTTCACTTTCGTCAACCTGTATGCTCCAAATGTCGACCAAGCTGCTTGGTTTAAAGACCTTATACCTAAAATATCCCTTTTTAGAGAAGGCACTTTGATTCTGGGGGGAGATCTCAATGCAACATTAGTTCCAGCTATGGATTCTTCTACCACTAAATCAGCTTTGTCTTTAAAGGCACTTCGCACAATCAAGGAAGCATTGGCTGAATTGCAATTGGTCGACATTTTGAGAGTATTGAACCCGACAGTGAAACATTATACCTTCTACTCGAATGTACATAGATCCTATCAGAGACTTGATTACCTGTTTGTGCCAAAGGATATTATCCAGACATGCAAAGACCCGCGCATTGATTCTATTCATATGTCTGACCACGCCCCGATATTTGTCTCCATTGCCCCAACGATACCCCCTCCTAAGTCTTTTAAATGAAGACTCAACAAACAACTCCTTTCCAACCCAAAATATGTATCTAACTTAAAGGATTCCCTAGAGGACTTTTTTAATATAAACGCCCTCCCTGATACACCTCCCAACTTGCTATGGGATACCCACAAAGCCTTCATAAGAGGACAACTTATCAGTCTGGGCTCCCATGCAAAAAAACTGAGGTCAGCTCAAATCGACACTTTACTACTCCACATAAAAAAAAATTGGAGACCCGACATAACCAATTTAAGTTTTTTGCCCATGGGGACAAAGCCTCAAGATTTATGATGAACAGGATAAAGCAGAGGAGAGTTCATAACCATATAGACAAATTGCATACTAATAAAGGGAATGTTGTTACCAGGACAGAGGAGATAGCTGCTCAGTTTCAATATTTCTACCACTCCTTATATAATATTCCTGAAGACATATCCCAATCTGGAAATCCTCCACATCGGGACATGGTCCAAACATTTCTCCAATCTATATCCCTTCCTTCCTTAAACCATTCTCAAATACTCTCCCTTGAATCTCCCTTCACACTTACAGAAGTAAAAGTTGAAATACAACAATTACCCAAAAACAAAGCCCCTGGGCCCGATGGGCTAACGGTGATATATTATCGCACTTTTAAGGATCTTTTAGCTCCCCACCTAACCTCACTCTTTAACCAATCCCTGAAGGGAACTCCCTTGTCTCAAGATATGACCAAAGCTAATATTACAATTATTCCCAAACCCGGCAAAGATCCTTCTTATTACGAAAATTATCGCCCCATCTCTCTTCTTAATTTTAGATCTTAAGTTAATGGCCAAAATTCTAGCTAATAGATTATCCCCGCTTTTACCCATCCTAGTGCATAAAGACCAAACAGGTTTTGTGTCCGGTAGGGAAGGTAAGGACAATTCAACTAGAATCTTGAACGCCATTTTTTATGCTAAAAAGAATTCATCCCCTCTAGTCCTTGTCAGCTTCGATGCCGAAAAGCCGTTTGATAGGGTCAACTGGGACTTTATACGTCTCGTATTGGGGAAATTTGGCCTCCCTAACTCCTTCATACAAGCAATCTTTTCTATGTACCTAAACGCTTCGGCATTGGTGCTGGTAAACAACACATTCTCCCCCCCATTCCCCATTAAGAACGGCACGCGCCAAGGTTGTGCATTGTCCCCCCTGATCTTTGTTCTAACCATGGAACCCCTCCTTCAATCCATCCGTCAAGACCCCCTGATCAAGGGAGTTGACTTAGGAGGCCACAAACACAAAGCTGCTGCATTCGCAGATGACCTCTTACTTATTACCACCAATCCCTCTTCTTCCCTTCCCCATATCTACGACCATTTAGAGAAATTTAGTCCTCTGTCCAATTTTAAAATTAATATGAATAAATCCTATGTTCTGGCTATAGGTCTGCCCCCACATACCAGAAATAAACTTGCTCATATCTCACCTGTCAACTGGGACTCGCCCACAATTGCATATTTAGGTATCAAAATCGGCCCGGACCTTTCCAAATTATTCAACCTTAATTATTCTCCCCTATTACAAACCATACAAACACAAATTGATAATCCCTACTTCTCAACTCTATCATGGTTTGGTCGTAAAAACCTTTTTACATCCCTGGTTTTACCGAAACTGAACTATATACAACAAGTCTTACCCCTCCCTATTCCTATCTCCTACTTCCAATCTATCAATAAAGAAATTTGAGACTACATCTGGAATAAAAAGAAAGCACGCATCAGTCTCCACACCCTCCATAGGCCTAAATCCGCAGGCGGTATTAACCTCCCTGATTTAAAGGCATGTAATATGGCCATTCTATTGTCAAGAGTGGTAGATTTAGGGAAACCCCTTATAAATCTTGGGTAGGGATGGAATCTGCTCTATTCCATTCTTCATTTAGAACCCTATTGGTCCGCTCTGCACAACTCCGCCCGACTCATATACAGCAAAATCTTAACATTAAAACCACTCTAGACGCATGGAATGTGTTCCAAAAATCAGCTCTAACCGTTCCTTTGCCCTCCCCCCTCATCCAAATAAGAGACATAATATCTATGGCCCCGATGGATTTGATGCAAAGTCTTCCACTCTCAATCAGAAAGTCCACAATTCCAGTAATATCCCTTTTTGACAAAGATGGAAATGTAAAAGACTGAAACAGTATTCAAAATTTACTCCCTACACCCACTCCTCCCATATTTTTTATAACTTTCCTGCAATCCTTTGTTTCTGACAACATCCGATATAGTGACCTGCCCTGACCCCTGACTTGGTTTGAGGGTCTCATCTATACTAATCCTCCTCCCCGGAAACGCATCTCCCTTTTCTATAGGAAACTCACCTCTCCTGTGGATATGCCTAAACCATCCTTTATTGGCTCTTGGGAGAAGGACCTGGGTTCACAGTTCACCTTAGAAGATCAGCATTGCCTATATATAGAACCCCACTCTTCTTCTAGATGCGTTAGAATCCAGGAGAATGGGTATAAAGTCCTCACAAGGTGGTATAAAACACCAGACTTAACTTGCCGTTTCTCATCTTCGAATTCTGACGTTTGCTGGAGATGTGAGTCTGATGAAGGGTCGTTTTTCCACATTTGGTGGACATGCCCTCTAATTAAAATTTGGTGGTCCAAAATCTTCACAATCTGTAACTCAATCTGCAGTACATTTCTACCCCCTTGCCCCAAGCTTGCTCTCTTGGGCCTATACTCTGACCCTTTCTGCTCCATACCGCTTAAATTATTCAAAAAATTATTGTCAGCTGCCCGATTATTAGTACCTAGATATTGGTTAACCTGCGACCTTCCCCCAATTGATCACTGGATTAATAAAATTGACTCCATCTATAGGTTCGAGGAAATGTCTGCATGGGAAAATCACTCTTATAGCCGTTTCAGCTCCCTGTGGAAACCCTGGCAGGACTTTAGGAAGTCATCTCTGTGACCCAACACACAACCCGTGTGTTGTATTATGTAACCTGATGTAATGTGCAGTGTCCCTCATGTTTTCTGTTCTATTTCTTATTTTATTTTGTACTATTCATTATGATTACTATGTCTACAATGTCGAATGTAAGGTGATATTGTGTGACACATATAAGCGTCCGTCACCATTTGATTAATTATTCGCTATCTTTGGTGTTATCTTAAAACCAGAAAACAATAACAATATTTACAAAAAAAAAATAATTACCCCCAAATATTTTTGGGGCAAATTTTCCATTTTAATCTGTTTTTTTCCAAGAACAAAGATAGGTTTAACAGCCAAACAAAATCATACAGAAACACCCCATATGTTGTCGTAAACTGCTGTATGACCAAACGGCAGGGCGCAGAAGCAAAGGAACGCTGTATGGTTTATGGAATTCAGATTTTGATGGCCTTTTTTTGGGGCACCATGTCCCATTTGAAGCCCCCCTGATGCACCTCTAGAGTAAAAACTCCACAAAAGCAACTGCATCTAAGAAGCTACACCCCTCAAGGTATCAAAAACTGATTTTACAAATGTCGTTAACCATTTAGGGTTTAACAAGAGTTATTGACAAATGGAGATTAAATTTCAGAATTTCTATTTCTGGTAACCTTGCCTCACAAAAATGTAATATAGATAAACCAAAAATCATATGTACACTACAAATAGTCCCAACAAAACTGCCACCTTATCCCGTAGTTTCCAAAATGGGGTCACTTTTATGGAGTTTCTACTCTAGGTGTGCATCAGCGGGGCTTCAAATGGGATATGGTGTAAATAAACCAGTCCAGCAAAATCTGCCTTTCAAAAACCACACGGCGCACCTGTCCCTCTACGCCCTACTGTGTGCCCATACAGTAGTTTACGGCCACATATGGGGTGTTCCTGCAAACTACAGAATCGGGGCAATAAATATAGCATTTTGTTTGGCTGCTAAGCCTTGCTTTGTTACTGGGAAAAAATGGATTAAAATGAAATTTGAGAATTACATTTTTTTGACAAATATTCCATCTCCATTTGCCAATAACCCTTAGTAACATAGTAACATCATAGTACATAAGGCCGAAAAAAGACATTTGTCCATCCACTTCGGCCTGTCATCCTGCAAGTTGATCCAGAGGAAGGCAAAAAAACCCTGTGAGGTAGAAGCCAATTTTCCTCACTTTAGGGGAATAAAAATTCCTTCCCGACTCCAATCAGGCAATCAGAATAAATCCCTGGATCAACGATATCTCTCTAGTAGCTATAGCCTGTAATATTATTACGCTCCAGAAATACATCCAGGCCCCTTTTGAATTCCTTTATTGTACTCACCATCACCACCTCCTCAGGCAGAGCGTTCCATAGTCTCACTGCTCTTACCGTAAAGAATCCTCTTCTATGTTTGTGTACAAACCTTCTTTCCTCCAGACGCAGAGGATGTCCCCTCGTCACAGTCACCGTCCTGGGAATAAATAGATGACGGGATAGATCTCTGTACTGACCCCTGATATATTTATACATATTAATTAGATCTCCTCTCAGTTGTCTTTTTTCTAAAGTGAATAACCCTAATTTTGATAATCTTTCAGGGTACTGTAGTTGCCCCATTCCAGTTATTACTTTAGTTGCCCTCCTCTGGACCCTCTCCAGCTCTGCTATGTCTGCTTTGTTCACTGGAGCCCAGAACTGTACACAGTACTCCATGTGTGGTCTGACTAATGATTTGTAAAGTGGTAGGACTATGTTCTCATCACGGGCATCTATGCCCCTTTTGATGCAACCCATTATCTTATTGGCCTTGGCAGCAGCTGCCTAACACTGTTTTTTGCAGCTTAGTTTGCTGTTTATTAAAATTCCTAGATCTTTTTCCATGTCAGTGTTACCAAGTGTTTTACCATTTAATAAGTACAGGTGACTTGCATTATTCCTTCCCATGTGCATAACTTTACATTTGTTACACTTGTGCAACATCTAAAGGGTTAGCAAACTTTGTCAGTTTTGAATACCTTTAGAGGTGACCATCAATATTAAAATGTGGACGTGATGATGTGATTGCGCACCGTCACACTCTCCCTCCTCCAACGCCAAAGGCTTACCTCTGCTGCCATGTAGCCTGAATTTGTGCCGACCCCTTTGCTTTGCCTGCTGAATTGTTTCGCGGACACAGGATCGCTTGTCTGCTGTGGGAGGTGAAAGTGCAAGTGCAGATGTCTTGAACGCTGTCTCCCTCCCCCGTTGTTTGTATCCTGTGCCATACTTTGTGGTGCTTCCTCCATGTGCAGTGTCCTCTGTGTTCCACCTGGCTGGTTGGACTGGATGATTTATTGTCCGGCTGGCTCCCTGTTTCGGTGTTGGACCTGTGGGGTCTCCGGGCTCTTTGTCTCCGGTGTCTTGTCTCCCTAAGTCCATTGCTGTGTGGACTAGGTGTGAAGACCGGCGGCTTATCTGCATTGCTTTTCTGGACTGGTGCTGTGATCTGAATCGGACTGTGGAGACCGTGGACGGGTGAGTTATAACCTGTTTGCCCCCCTGTGGACATTGTGTTTTTTGGCTTTTCTTGCTTCCTCATCTAACCACAGTTTGTTTTTTTAACCTTCATTACCGAGTTTTTTCAACTAATAACTTATACTAACCTCCTGTTATTGTTCATTTGGAAAGCAAGGAAAAAGAAAAGGGAAGAAAGGGGAAAAAATAAAATAAAAAACAACACATAAAAGGGGGACGAGAAAGGGGGCGGGGAGGGGTAAAGGAGAAAAAAATAAAATAAAAATGACCCCTAAACAGAATAGAAGCTCAGTAGACCTGACCGGGGGTAAGGCAACACAGAAACAAATAGCGTTCTCTAGAATTGATCAGTTTCTGAGATCTCCAAACTTAAGCACCAGGTCGGGATTAAAAGTGAAGCTGGATATTAACACAAGAAAGAACACTTCTGAACATACAGTCGTGGCCAAAAGTTTTGAGAATTACATAAATATTGAAAATTGGAAAAGCTGCTGCTTAAGTTTTTATAATAGCAATTTGCATATACTCCAGAATGTTATGAAGAGTGATCAGATGAATTGCATAGTCCTTCTTTGCCATGAAAATTAACTTAATCCCCAAAAAAACTTTCCACTGCATTTCATTGTTGTCATTAAAGGACCTGCTGAGATCATTTCAGTAATCGTCTTGTTAACTCAGGTGAGAATGTTGACGAGCACAAGGCTGGAGATCATTATGTCAGGCTGATTGGGTTAAAATGGCAGACTTGACCTGTTAAAAGGAGGGTGATGCTTGAAATCATTGTTCTTCCATTGTTAACCATGGTGACCTGCAAAGAAATGCGTGCAGCCATCATTGCGTTGCATAAAAATGGCTTCACAGGCAAGGATATTGTGGCTACTAAGATTGCACCTCAATCAACAATTTATAGGATCATCAAGAACTTCAAGGAAAGAGGTTCAATTCTTGTTAAGAAGGCTTCAGGGCATCCAAGAAAGTCCAGCAAGCGCCCGGATTGTCTCCTAAAGAGGATTCAGCTGCGGGATCGGAGTGCCACCAGTGCAGAGCTTGCTCAGGAATGGCAGCAGGCAGGTGTGAGCGCATCTGCACGCACAGTGAGGCGAAGACTTTTGGAAGATGGCCTAGTGTCAAGAAGGGCAGCAAAGAAGCCACTTCTCTCCCCAAAAAACATCAGGGACAGATTGATCTTCTGCAGAAAATATGGTGAATGGACTGCTGAGGACTAGAGCAAAGTCATATTCTCCGATGAAGCCTCTTTCCGATTGTTTGGGGCATCAGGAAAAAGGCTTGTCTGGAGAAGAAAAGGTGAACGCTACCATCAGTCCTGTGTCATGCCAACAGTAAAGCATCCTAAGACCATTCATGTGTGGGGTTGCTTCTCATCCAAGGGAGTGGGCTCACTCACAATTTTGCCCAAAAACACAGCCATGAATAAAGAATGGTACCAAAACACCCTCCAACAGCAACTTCTTCCAACAATCCAACAACAATGCATTTTCCAGCACGATGGAGCACCGTGCCATAAGGCAAAAGTGATAACTAAGTGGCTCAGGGACCAAAACGTTGACATTTTGGGTCCATGGCCTGGAAACTCCCCAGATCTTAATCCCATTGATAACTTGTGGTCAATCCTCAAGAGGCGGGTGGACAAACAAAAACCTACTAATTCTGACAAACTCCCTTGCAAATATTGACTCTTTGCATAAATGTCATGTAATTGTCGATAAAAGCCTTTGAAACGTATGAAGTGCGTGTAATTATATTTCACTACATCACAGAAACAACTGAAACAAAGATCTAAAAGCAGTTTAGCAGCAAACTTTGTGAAAACTAATATTTGTGTCATTCTCAAAACTTTTGGTCACGACAGTAGACTGGAGGAGGCACTTGAGGGGGACCCCCATATTGGAGATGGGGAGATGCTCATGGACAACTCCTCTCAATTAGAGGAAATTTTATCAATTGTTAAAAAATAACGCAAAGGCGATACAAAACATGGCAGTGCAATTGGGGTCAATACAGACAGATATCCTTGTTATAAAGGATTATTTGAGAAAGATCCGAGATAGAATTAAAGAATTAGAAAATACAGTGATTAATTTGGAGCAAGAAGTGAAAATATTAAAAGAAGAGAACACTACATTAAAAATAGATTATAACTATGTGAAAAAAAACCTGGTTGATTTAGAAGATCGGTCAAGAAGATCTAATGTACGAATTATTGGACTGACAGAAGATGCGGATGATAAAAATCTAGTACGAACAATACAATCTATTATTTTTGCTAATTTCACCCTTATTTTTAATTGAAAATGGTTTTTATTCAACCCCTCAGATTCTTCCCAGAAATCATCAAAACAATGACGCCAGAGGCAGAGTAGGAGGAAGGTTAAAGGATTTCGTCCAGGCCTGGATAAATATTTCCAGCTCTCTATAACATAATCTGGCAGTTATTTATAAAATTTACAGATGGTAATATCAGGAGCCCCTTTATGATCGCTAAGGTTCTGGAGTTTCGCCAGTCGGGTCTACAAAAGGGTCTTAGAGTTAGCACACTTAAAGTCCAGATATCTGCTCTAAGTGCCTTCGCATTTTGGAGAGATGCTGTCCCCTTCCTTGCCACTGAGGAAGGGGACAGCATCTCCCCGAAATGCGTCTGGCCTAGGACCTTGAAAAATACCCCGCTTCTATAAAACTCAAGTGCACTGAGAAGAAAAGAAATCATCTCCATCCTATTCAAAAAGACTGGAAAACGTCATTCACCTGCGCCTGAAAGGGACGTGGCCTCTATACCGAATCGGACTCTGTAATTAGCGGTAAGAGACACGTGGGACGCGATCAACTCTGCAGCCGGGACGCCGGTGTATTATGTGGAGGACGGATCCATTCACAAGCCCCCGCAAGTTATAGGCAAAGGTAAGCCCACACAGTGGGTAAAGATTTTTGGACGTATTACACAGTAACAACGGGGAAATAACAAACTATAATATTAATAAGGACTCTCGCCATAGCGATTTAACCTGGATGTCAATATAGGAATTCCCTAAAGATTGATACAAGAGAGACTGGCTACTGTTGTAACAAATTTCTTGCGGACATAAAAAGAGACTGGTTACTATTCGCAAAGAATATCAATCACAGCAGAAATTTCCTATATAGAGAATATCATTTCTAAGCACATTAACAACTTAAAACAGGAGAATTAAGCGGCAATATCATTTAGGACCGTTTATCACCATAAGTGAAATATATGTTTTTTTTAAGTATGTGAATATACACTTGGAGAAATATTATTGTATGCAGCAGGGACTGATCGCCCCATTCATCCCACCTACCACAAAATTCAAATTTTCAGGACTATTTAGCCCTGTGACATAAAGTGGGGATCGTATTGGGTTATGAGCCCCAGTTCCATGAAGTAGCACAAGAATAGAATTTTTCCTATTGTATTACCTATTTTATACAGCATTTATTTATTTTATATTGTGATTGTATTTTTAATGAAATCTTAACAATAAACTGCGTCCTATTTACCTCCATAAAACACCCTTTTTGGGCAAAATACTCAATTTTACAGCCCTTGCCTCATCTGGACGTGTGAAATTCAAGCGTTATATATAGAGTTGAGCGAACACCTGGATGTTTGGGTTCGAGAAGTTCGGCTGAACTTTCTGAAAATGTTCGGGTTCGGGATCCGAACTCGACCCAAACTTCGCCCTGAACCCCATTGACTTGGGACCGGAACTTTTCGGCACTAAAAAGGCTGTAAAATAGCTATTCTGGTATTAACCCCCCCCCCCTCCCCCACCCATTTAGGGCAAAAATCATAATTTTGCAGCCTTGTCTGCATCTGTAAGTGCGAGATACACCCTTTAGATACTGTTGTTCTATTCTGCTATTAAAAAAGCACCCATTTTGGGCAAGATCCTAAATTTGAGAAATATGAGGAGAGTGTCAAATAAGGGACGTGGCCCCGGTCGTGGTGCTTCTAGTGGAGCTCCTGTTGCAGGGAGAGGATGTGGTCAATCTGTACCAGCTATACTCACAAGTGAAAAACATTCCTCAGGTGTGAGTAGGCAACAGAACCTTCAGCGTTATTTGGTCGGGCCTAATGCAGCTCTACGAATGGTGAGGCCAGTACAAGTACAGGCGATAGTAGATTAGGTTGCTGACAGTGCCTTCAGTTCCTTCACATTGTCTCCCACCCAGTCTTCTGCTGAAAGATCAGAGTTGGCACCTGTAGCCGATTTCCATCAGTCTTTCACCTCACCCTCTTGCAAATCAGCCAAGCAGTCTGAGCCCCATGTCATGCAGCAGTCTCTTCTGCTTTTTAATGACTCTGTTAGCAGGGTTTCCCAGGGCCATCCACCTAGCCCTGCCCCAGAAGTGGAAGAGATTGAGTGCACCGATGCCCAACCACTTATGTTTCAAGATGAGTACATGGGAGGACCATCGCAGCACGTCTCGGATGATGACGAAACACAGGTGCCAACTGCTGGGGCTTTCTGCATTGTGCAGACTGACAAGAAGGGCCGGGGCGAAGACTGGGTGGAAGATGTGGAGGACGATGAGGTCCTCCACCCCAAATGGAATTAAGGTCATGTGAGTGACCTGTATAGTTCGGAGGAAGAGGCGGTGGTCACACAGAGCCACCAGCACAGCAGAAGAGGGAGCAGGGTGCAAAAGCGGAGTGGCCGTCCCCTAGACAGTATGCCTGCTACTGCCCACTGCAGCAAGGGACCGAGCACACCAAAGCCAGCTCCAAGGAGTTCCCTAGTGTGGCAGTTCTATAGACAATGTAATGACTACAAGATACGAGTGGTTTGCACGCTGTGCAATCAGAGCCTGAAGCGAGGCATAAACGTTCTCAACCTGAGCAGTGATGGCCAGTTTGCTGTGTTCGCCAATGAACACATGCAGGCTGCCATCTTAACTCATAAGTCCGGCGATGCACAGGTAAGTCTTTACCTGTGCCTGTGCTGCGAGCCAGTCTGAAACAAATGCGGTCACCGGGAGCAGGCAGTTCAGAGAACAGCCTGATGAAGGCCCCTGGCGTCTGTTCTTGGAACTGCCTGCTTCTGGTGACCGCATTTGTTTCAGACCGGCTTACCTGTGCATAGCCGGACTTGTGAGTTAAGATGGCAGCCCACATGTGTTCGTAGGCGAACACTGCCATCACTAAACCTGAGCACAACCTGCATAACCAGGCATCTACGTGCAAAGCACGAGCTGCAGTGGAGTATACACCTCAAAAACCAAGAAAGGTCTCTGGCTCCTCCTGCTTCCTCTTCTGCTGCAGTCTCGGCCTCTTCATTCACCTCTAGAGTGACAGTGCCACCTGCCACCCCGTAAAAAGAGGATCTGCCAGCAACACCACCATCTGGGTCACCAAGCAAGATGCACCTCACTACGGATACGTGGACCAGTAAGCACGGTTAGGGGCGTTATATCTCCATAACAGCACACTGGTTAAATGCAGTGGCGGCTGGGCCTGAGGCGGATATCAGTTTGGCGCATGTCCTTCCACCACTGAGGATTGCAGGGAGCTTCAGTTTGCCTCCTGTTGCTTCCTCCTCCTACTCCGCTTCCTCATCCTCTACCGGCTCCTCATCCGGTCAGCGTAACACCTTCACCACCAACTTCAGCACAGCCAGGGGTAAACAACAGAAGGCAGTTTTAAAACATATCTGTTTGAGGGACAAACCCCACACCACGCAGAAGCTGTGGACGGGCATGGAACAGCAGACCAAGCTCTGCCTGGTGGTGTGCGATAATGGGCGAAATCTCGTAGCAGCTCTGGGACTAGCCGGTTTTACGCACATTCCTTGCCTGGCCCATGTGCTGAATTTGGTGGTGCAGAGATTCCTTAAAAATTACTCCGATATGTCAGAGCTGCTGCATAAAGTGTGGGCTGTGCGTGCTTTCGGTGTTCTCACCCTGCTGCTGCTCGCCTGTCAGTGCTGCATTGTAACTTTGGCCTTCCCGCTCACCGCTTCATATGCGACGTGCCCACAAGGTGGAACTCCACCTTGCACATGCTGGCCACACTGTGTGAGCAGCAGCAGGCGATAGTGGAGTTTCAGCTGCAGCACGCACGGGTGAGTCGCTCTGCGGAACAGCACCACTTCACCACCAATGACTGGGCCTCCATGCGAGACCTGTGTTCCTTGTTGCACCGTACTCCACCAACATGGCCAGTGCGGATAACGCTGTTCTCAGCGTTACTATCCCACTTCTATGCCTCCTTTAAAAAACACTGCTCGCCATGATGGAAGAGGATGTGGCACAGGAGGCGGAAGAGGGATCATTTCGTAGGGTTTCCGGACAGTCATTCCGAAGTGGCTCCGAAGGTGGGTTCCTGCACCCACAAACCCAAGGTACACAATTTTCCAGCCAGGGCACAGTTCTGGAGGATGAGGAGGTGGAGGATGAAATGGAGGAGGAGGAACCATGTTCACAGCAGGGTGGCACCCAGACCAGTTCTTGACCATCACTGGTGCGTGGTTGGGGGAATACAGAGGACACCGACAATACAACTCCCACAGAGGACAGCTTTTCTTTGCCTCTGGGCAGCCTGTCACACAACAACCGCCAAATTGCCCACATTCTAACTTGTGCTGATTACTGGGTGGCTACGCTGCTGTATCCCCATTACAAGGACAACGTACCGTCCTTAATTCCCTCACTGGAGCGTAAACGTAAGATGCGCAAGTACAAGCGCACGCTGGTTTACATACTGCTGGTGGCATTCCCACCTGACAGCGGGGGCACAGTGGAGGCACAAGGCGAAGGCAGAGGAGGAGGAAGAGGTTGCCAACGCAGCTGGGGCACCGCCAGCCCCTCAGAAGGCAGGGTTAGCATGGCCGAAATGTGGAAAAGATTTGTCAGCACGCCACAACAACCTGCACCACCAGCTGATATGGAAACGTCTTAGCAGGAGGCAACATTTCAGCAACATGGTGGAGCAGTATGTGTGCACATGCCTACACGTACTGAATGACGGGTCTGCCCCCTTCAACTTATAGTTCTCCAAATTGGGCACATGGCCTGAGCGTGCCCTTCTGGAGGTGCTGGCCTGCCCTGCAGCCAGTGTATTATCTGAACATTTTTTTAGCACGGCAGGGGGCGTTATCACAGACAAGCGCAGCCACCTGTCAACAGCCAATGTGGATAAACTCATATTCATTAAAATGAACCAGGCATGGATCCCACAGGACTTGTCCGTACCTTGTTCAGAATAGACATGTATACCGGCCTTAACCAGCCATTGTTGTACTACATCGCAATTGCTCATTCTTGTATTTTGGATAGTTCACACTCTTTTGGAGTGTACCCTAATAAGAAAAATATAATAATTAAACCAAAAACCAGTGTTGACTACCTTGTCCTCCTCCACTGCCGCTTCCACCTACACCTCTAACTCCACCGCCTCCCCCAAGTCCTACTCCATATGGACCTCGTCCTCCTAGATAAAGGTTATTATTATAATTTTTTTACGGATTTTATGTCATTTAAAGTCTTTTCCCTATCCACATTTGTTTGCAGAGCATTTGCCATGCTCTTAACCATATTTTGCTGGCATTTGTAGCACTCTAGCCCTTTCCATGACATTTTTAGAGCCATTTTAGTGCTCATAAGTTTGGGTCCCCATTGACTTCAATGGGGTTCGGGGTCAAGTTCTGGCCCCGAACTCAAACTTTTTTGTGAAGTTCGGCCGAACTAGTTGAACCCGAACATCCAGGTGTCTGCTCAACTCTAATAGAGAACTCTAACCTCAGAATTCTCATTGATAATTTTTTTGTATGATGCCAGGCTTTCTGCCAAAAGTTTCCTCCTCTTCAAGCTCTACCTTCAGAATTTTAACCCACTTTTCAATATAATCTTCATTCCTTGGACAAAAAAAATCTGAGTCACTCTTTTTTCAGTTCTCATGCTGTAACATAAGTAATAAAGCCAGTAAATCAACTTTTATCCAGGGAAAAATAACCTAAATGGTCTTGATTCACTCTTCAACCTCTGGACAAATTCTTCAGCTGCCTCATGGGCAAAACTAGATCAAGTTTATTTGAAGAAAATTTGCAAAGCTGCAAACTTTGCTTCTCCTTCTGTATTTATCGAGCATGATGAACATATTTTCAGCAGAGGGTTCAGTCTCAGTGCTCAAAAAGATATCTAGTGCTAAGCCCTTCCCAGTTGTTGTTGACTATTAAATTGTAACGTGTGCTACCATAGGACTTTTAGAAAGTAAAATATTTATGAACTTGAAATTTTCACCACCTGCAGTCAATAGTCTGTACAATATACCCACTCAATAAATGTTGTATTGCTGAATACATTTTAACGGTTTATTGTGTGGTGGCATTGTACATACTGTATAGTGGGTGAATTCATTCACATCTTATTAGCTTGTCTCTTTTACTGTATTAGACCAGGGAACAATTAAAGGAAATGTGTCATCAGAAAATGACATTGTTTAATATATGGGGCACATTTAATAAGACCAGCATTTTAAAAGCCGGTCTTAATAAAGGCCCATAGCTGGTGCATCATCTGCAGAAGCTATGGAGAGGAGCAGGCCTCTTCATGACTTTGGTGCTTCCAAACTGTTTTAGACCATTTGCTACACCTAGAACAGATGTAGAAAATGATGAATGAGACGGAACTGTCAGCCGGCCCATTGCCCGCCCAAACCAAGCCCATGATTTTAGACCTGGTGTGAGCGGGGCAAAGTCGCAGATAGTGGACCAACTTACAATTGCACCATCTGCGACTAAAATATGCCTAATTTAGGTGCATGTCAGAATAATAAATAACCCCCTATGTTTTTATACTTAACATATTTTGATGATGTTCTTTTTCATTTTCCATGTCAATATCCATTTTTTTTACAAAAAACAGACAATCCTATAGTTTTCCCACTGGCCACTAAGATTAATAATAGTAGCCACTTCTTGGTCTCTACAGATCACTTTACTGCAGTTACATGTATCTGCTTATCTAAACACAGAAGTGATATCATTATAGGGAGGATTAAAACCACATATAAGAAATGATCCTCCATTCCCAATAGGTGATTGTCAAAGTTTATTATCTACTCTTTCCTTTTACAATGACCTCTGCACAGGTCACAGAGCATGAGTTACGAGGGTGTCACGACCTATTACTGACCCTGTGCAGCAGGTGGCTACTCGCTCCTTTTTTCAAGAGATTGCTCTATGACCTAGTGGTAGAATGGATTCCGGTCCAGGTTTTCCTGCTTAGGTTTGTGATCCTTTTTGTCCCATTTAGGAATCTGTAGCTTTTCCTTTCAGATGTTCTCTGTCACCCACTCCCAGCTACTGTATATTTTGCCTTTCTGCTTCCCTTATTGACAGATATAGACCTTCTTTCCAGATCTTATATTCTGACCTCTGGTTGAATTGGAGTTGCTGTGGAGCTGTTGGAACTGGTGCTTTTAGATCTCCGGTTCTCTCTTCTTTGTTGTCTCCTTTTGGGGATTGTTCGTGGTGTTTGTGTTTTTTGTCCTTTCCCTGTTGTTACCCTACGTGTCAGTGGTGAGGACTAGTGCTCCCACCGCCCTACTCACAACCTAGGGCTTATTTCAGGGTAAGCCAGGGACGAGGCACATGATTGGCTAATGGGTTAGCAGCTTATCTAGGGATGTCAGGGCAGCCAGGTGCCAGTGCTAGGTGAGTTATGGGTCACCACTCTCCCTAGTGCTAGGGTACTCCTCTTCCCTTCACTCTAAGCCACACATCTGTTATCTGCCTAATGAAACGTGTTAGCATGCCTAGAAAACTGCCATAGAAGTCAATGAGGTCCCTTCCTGACCATTGTGTCTATGGCCCATGTGGTTGTCATAAAGCAGTTTTCTTAATGCTTTCTAACTACTGTTAAGAACAGCTCGGGCAAGATGGCCGCCCCCCCATAATCATGTTCAGGAAATAGAATAAAAAAATCAGCAAAATAAAAATATTCCAAAAAAAGATAAGTAACTATATATTTTTAACTGGCAGAAACAAAAACTTTGATACATGTCTATGTATATGGTCTTTGTACTCCTCCAGGAAGTAAAAAATTCAGGTGAGTAAACTGTTCACATACATACAGTGTGTTATACCACCAAAAAAGCTCTAACTCATCAATGCAGGGATTCCACAAGATCTCTGAAGGTGCCTCCAGTATGTAGTATCTAAAAGCTGTGCTTTAGCAGCAATCTTAAGTCCTGTAAATTGCAATGTGAACCTTTAAGAGTCTTGTTTTTTTCAGCGCTAGGCTCTACCCATTTTTACAACCCCCCCCATTTTGGAAGTCGCGCTCCTTTATCAGTAGATCCTGGCCACGTTACTCTTTCATAACTCTATTCAAGTACCTGTATGCATAGATATTTGATAGGATCGGAGTCTAGTGAATTTGAGGGCAATATCAGTACCTTGTACGCTTTGTCATGTTCCCCAAACCTTCCTGAAAAATGTTTGCATTGTGGCAGAGTGCATTATTTTACTTAAATAGGTCAGTGATTTTCGGCAATACCATTGTTATTACGAGGTGGACTTGGCCTGCAGTATTTTGTATATGTAACATCCACATAAATGCAAGGACCAAATGTTTCCCAGTAAAATACCTGTGCAATTAATTACAGACCTGTCTCTAATTTCTCATTCATCTCTAAACTCCTGGAGGGTCTGGTTAACTCTCACCTCATCTGCAATCTCTCCTCTATTTGATCACTCATTGATCCATTACAATCTGGTTTTTGCACCCTACATTCTACAGAAACTGCCCTCACCAGAGTGACCAATGACCTCCTGTAAAGCTAAATGCAACAGTGACTACTCTTTACTAATTCTCTTCGATCTCTCTGCAGACATTGTAGATAACCATCTCATCCTCATGTTCCAATCTATCGGCCTTAAGGGGTTGTCTCACTTCAGCAAATGGCATTTACCATGTAAAGAAAGTTAATATAAACTATTTAATAATGTATTGTTATTACGCATATTGCTTCCTCTGCTGGCTGAATTCATTTTTCAATCACATTATACACTGCTCGTTTCCATGGTTACGACTATCTTGCAATCTATCAGTGATAGGAACAAGCCCCAGCCTCTCTGGTGGCCGTGACCATAGGAGCGCACATAGACCAATGTTTTTTCCTATAGTATACAAGAATGGCCAATGCTGATGGAGTATAAGGTGGTTGTAACTAGAGATGAGCGAATCAAAGCTGACGAAGTGGAATTTGATCAAATGCAAATTTCCTGGTACTTCGTGGTAACGAATCACAATTTTTCTTAAGATGGCAGCTACACATGTAAGGACATGGAGCAAGGAACTGTGTAAAGGCGAGATGACCCATAATGCCATGCGTGCAGCCAATCAGCAGCCAGCCAGCCCTGTGATATCAGAGCCCTATAAATTCGGCGGACATCTTAGATTCAGACATTTTCCAGTGTTCTGAGTGCAGGGACAGATGTGAGAAGACGCTAGGGACAGCAATTGGAAAAACCTCATTGTGAAAAAAAAATACCTGGGAAAAATGATTTATAAGTGCAGGGAAAGGATAGGGAGGAATCATTTTACAGCATCTTAGTGCAGGGAGAGACATCATAACTCATAAGGTGCTAGGGACAGTGCCAGAAAAGTAATTTACAAATGCAGGGAAAGATAATTTGGGTATCCAAATAGCCATTCCAGCAATTTGTTCTTGTTATTGGGGTGCTATGTTGAAAAGTGCTATGTTGAAAAGCCTTTAGTGGTCTATTTCAGTACAAAAATAAAAATATATACGCATTTCACTGTTGCAGTTATTTGTGCTGAAAGCGTTTAGTGGCCTATTTTACTACAAAAGTAAAAATATATTCTCAGTTCACTTCTGCAGTTATGTGTTGAAAGCGTTCAGTGACCTTTTTCAGTACAAAAAGAAAAATACTGTATATACTTATTTCACTGTTGCAGTTATTTGTGGTAAAAGCATTTAGTGGCCTATTTCAGTACAAAAAGAACAATATATTTGTCGCTTTTAGGGGTGTTTTAATTTGCTTTTAATTTATTTAGTTCAGTGTCAGGCCATGCACAGAGGAGTGGCAGAGGCATAAATGTTTCTGGCACAGGCAGAGGTCGCAGCAGAGTACGGGGGCATGGCAGCAGGATTTGCGGCAAGAGGCCCGAGCTCCCGGTGTCATCTAGCGGTCGTGTCTTGACCAGCAACCCAGCGGTACTTGATTTGTTAACTCGGTCATCCACATCATCCCAAGTGACATCAGACACCCCCAGCCAAGAGTCGGTGGGTTCGTCAGACACAACCCTTAGTTGGCATGGCCCGGGAGCAGGCCCTGTGCCTTCACCTGTTCTCAACCTGCCTCTGTCCTTTCCTCCACTAGGCGGGCAAGTAGTGATGAGAAGAGTGGCTTTAGAGTTGGTGTTGCGAGCAGTCAAGCTCCTGACCCAGAGACGGTTGAGGGGGAGATCAGTGATGTGCAGACAGTACTCGATGATGATGATGTAGCTGATCGCCCTTGGGAGCCGGGTAACTAAGGGGCTTCATTTTTCTTTATATAATAATGTAATATAAAATACAGTGTCTTTATAATAAATCTGTAGAGTTGGGGCCCCGTGTGGACACACTTTCAAAATAATCCTTCAGCGGGGCGAATAGATGCCGAATGACCGGGGCGCTGCATGACCTTCTCAGGAGCATCTGTCAGGAGCAGCTATTCATTTCTGAGACATCCGTATAATGCAAGAGGAATCCGAAGACCCTCTACATCAAAGAAGAGACCAGGGGCTGGTACGGTAGTTATGGTTTGAATCTTGATGAATTTCGCTACTTCTCTGGGCTCCAAGCAATCTTGAAGCTTTGTCTTCTCAATGTCTGTAGCTACTAGAGGCCAGTTCATGCCAGGCAGGTTCCCCCAGAAGTATCTGGCTCGATGAGCAGCCGATACCACACTTGCATCAATCTTGACAGGATTTGTCTCCAGGTGAAGAGAAATAGTTTTTTGGAATGCTTTATCCATCGCAACCACGTTCTTGAATGACCAGACTGGCCAATTCTCTCCTGTCTTAGGCAACACTTATATATTTTTGTGTTAAATTAATTAAATATTTCATATTAAATGGAACCAAAACTTGATTAAATGTATAAGAAACTAAACTATGTTATACCAATCTTCGATTGAAATTTCCAGACAATCAATTTGGCAAGCCTTTTGTGCCGGAGAACGTGTATTTTTCAATTGTGCAGAGCCGATGTGGCCTCCTCATGCTGCTGTCACCTCCACAATCTCGTTGTTGTGCCACTCAGTGGCTTCCTAATGCTGCCGCCACCTCCACAATCTCTCGTTTTTGTGCTACTCTGTGGCCTCCTAATGCTGCTGCCACATCCACAATCTCTTGTTGTCGTGCTACTCTATGGCCTCCTCATGCTGCTGCCACCTCCAGACTCTGTCATTGTGCCACTCTGTGGCTTTCTGATGCTGCTGTCACCTCCATACTCTGTTATTGTGCCACTCAGTGGCCTTCTCCTGCTGCTGCTGCCACCTCAAGGCTCTGTTATTGTGCCAGTCGGTGGCCTTCTCCTGATGCTGCTGCTGCTGCCACCTCTAGACTCTGTCAGTGTGCCACTCGGTGGCCTCCTCATACTGGTGCCAACTCCAGACTGTATCATTTTGCCACTCGGTGGCCACCTCATACTGATCCACCTCCAGACCCTGTCATTGGGCCACTGTGTGGTCTCCTCATGCTGCTTCCACCTCATCACTATATCATAGGTCCACTCTGTGGACTTCTCATGCTGTTCCAACCCTCCCCACTTCATGACTGGTCCACTATTTTGGCATACGGCCTGGCTGACATCATCATTTATTTGACCTTTCTTCTGATCTGTCAGAATGAAGGAAAAATTAGACGCACAATGGATCCTGTCTGTGTAGCAGCTGTAAGGCCTGTATGGTCCCATCAGAATTGGCTTATGATTTGGTAGCCAAAAGCAGGAGTAGGTACAAAACACAGAAGACATGTAAATATTCCATTCACAAGTCATCTCTGTTTTAGATCCACTCTTGTTATTTTTTGGGCATTAGCAATACTGATATATTATTGAGCAAATGCTGACCGAGTGAAGGCGTATGCTCCATAGACAGGATCAGTTTTTTGTGAATTATTGTTATGACGGATAAGAGGAAGGGCAAATTAATCAGTGACGTCAACACAAACTTATTGCTGATACCCTCTCCACTCTATCAGAGGGGTTCTACTTGTATAAGCGTTTAATAGACCAGGTTCTGTAGACATCTATGTGGAATCAGCTGACGAGGATGTAAAACGAGTGCTCTTTTTCTTGATGATAACATCGACCTGTAAGGCTGAGTTGATACTTCAGTTATTTGGTCAGTTTTGGCCCCATGACTGCCCAAATAATTCAAGTGTACAGTGATTCTAAGAGCGACGCCTGTCATCTGCATGTCATACAGACTCACAGTATTATTTCACTACCAAATCAGACTCCCTATGCGTGTAACTGCAAGGCACAGTGTTCTACACCACTATAAAGGCTCTCTGAAGCCAGGAAATAGATGCGTTTTAATGTAATTTGCCGCAAATTTATTCGAAATGAACCAAATTTTCCCCAAAAAAATTCGGCAAACCGCTGAATTGCACTCATCTCTAGTCGTAACCATGGAAACAAGCATGATAATATGATAGAAAAAGAATCCAGCCAGCAAAGGAAACAATATGGATAATAACAATACATTAGTAAGTGCCTTGTATTAACTTTCTCTACATAATAAATGCTATTTGCTAAAGTGAGGCAACCTCCTTAAGGACACTGCTCTCTCTTGGTTTTCTTTCTCTCTCTGGCCACTCTTTCAGTGTGTCATTTGCTGGCTCTATAGAACCTCCTCTCCCTCTTGCTGTTGGGGTTCCTCAGAATTCAGCCCTTGGTCCTCTCTTCTTTTCTCTTTAAACAGCCCCTATTAGAAAGACTATCAGCAGATTTGGTTTCCAGTACCATCCCTAGACCGATGACACCCCACAGAACACCAAAGACTGTCCGCAGTCTCTAACATCATGTCCTCTCTATATTTGAAACTGAATCTTTCAAAAACTTTCTCCATCTACATAGCTACCCTATCCTGATATCTTAGTGTGCAGCACTATCATCACACCTAGGCAGCACACCTGCTGTCTCAGTGTTATATTTGACACTGATCTTTCCTTTACCCCCTGTATTCAGTCGCTTGCCCACTCATGGTACTCTGTGGCCTCCTCAAGTAGACATGGAGCGGCAGTTGCAAAGAAAGTGAAGCCCGTTGCCCCTACAAGCTTATTTGCATAAATTAAAACATAATTTTTCTCAGTAATGCGAGCACATATGAGCATGGGACCAACACAGATGTCTTCAGCTGCAAAGCTCACATGTAATAGGTCAGCCAGTTTCATAGGTTCAAAACTGCTAACAGATGCCCTTTAAAGCAGTTTTCCTGGTTCAGAGCTGAACCCGGACATATCCCCTTATCCCCCACTCAGCCCCTCTGACATTTTATACTCCGATGCTCTCCCTTGGCCTGTGCTGAAAAGCGTAGGGAAAGGGCTTTTTTGTTTACTGCCCTAGCAGTGTTCCCTGATGGGTGGATTTATACAGGGCCCTCAGTACTAATAAGGCACCCTTAATAGAAATAGGCCAATTTATAAGGCACTCCTATGGAGCCCTCAGTACTAATGCCCGCCACCACTGCCCACAGTATTGATAATGTTCCCTGGAGTTGTAATCATCTCTGTAGTGCCCCCATACAATATAATGCCTGTCCTCTCCCTACAGTCTTCTATACAATACAGTCCCATGCAAATAACATCACTCCTCTCCCACCAGTCTTCTATATCAGTGGTCCCCAACCGCAGCAAAAGGGCCCATCGCCGACATTGCGATTGCGCCACAGTAATAGCAAATTACATATCTGCAGCAGCAGAGCTTCACTTACCGCTGCCTGCTGCAGACTCTAACAGCTGGATTGGCCCTGCCCCCATCAGCGCCGCGGTGGAAGAGAGAAGAGGAGGGCTCCGTGACTCAGTCACTCACTTCAGGCAGCTCCGCCTCCTCCGACACAGAAGCTTCTGCTGAGTCTGTGTGCGGCTGCAGATTAGAAGTGTCATTGTGGCAACTAAGAAAGCAGCTAGAAGGAGGACTAGCAGTAGCCAAAGCTCCATCAATAGTACATTTTAATGAATGTTGAGGGGCAGCAGGGCAGGGTAGTGGGATGTGTGAGTGAGAGGCTCAGAGCAGCAGAGAGACTCACTGAGACCATTGTAGTAAGATTAGAGCCAAAACTGCAGAAGGGCTGTAATCTGACTAAAATGGCTGCTGCTGGCCTCAGTCTCTCTCTCTGCCTGCTCTGCCTCTTTCATCGCAGGTGCCCAGCCCAGAACAAAGTGTGTTTGACCCTCAAAATGGTGTATTAATTATATTAAAATCGCACATCAAGTGTTTCAATATCAAAATGGTGGATTATTATTCCTTCTCTTCACAGGTGCCCATCCCAACACACCAAGTTTTTGAACCTCAAAAAGCCCCGCCCACCTCCTAAGCCCCGCCCCAAACCTCCCACTCCACCTGGTCCCTGGAAAAATTGTCTTGCATGAAACTGGTCCTTGGTGCAAAAAAGGTTGGGGACCACTGTTCTATATGATATAGTCCCATGTAAATAACCTCTCTTCCTTACAGTCTTCTATAACATACAGTCCCATGTAAATAACCTCTCTTCCTTACAGTCTTCTATAACATACAGTCCCATAAATCACTTCCTTCAGCCCATCCAACACATAGTCTCATGTAAATAACATCACTCTTTACCCTCCAGTCTACTATAATATCCAGTCCCATGTAAATAACACCAGTCATCTCCCCCCAATCTTCTGTAACATACAGTCCCATGTAACTAACACCCCTCCCTTCAGCCCCTCTAACATACAGTCCCAGTTAAATAACATATTTCCCTCCCACTAAGCAGGGGAGGAGATTTAATAGGGGAAAACCACAACTCCCAGCATTTCTCTGGCACTTACATTCATTCCATGGCATCACAGGTCTCCATTGCTGAGTGCTGCATTTTTCTGTACTGGTCACATGATGGTGATCCCATTACAGGGCCTACCTCCACTTCCACTACTGAAAAGGTCACATGACTATGATGTCATCGCAGGTTCTTCAGCTATGGCGTATAGGCAGAATGGGCAGCAGATTTACAGTAATTCCTAATCAGGCCCCCGCCCCCGAAATGCCCCCTCCACCCCAAGGTGGCTAGGTGACCCTGGCAGAGGAAGGGAGGGAAAAAAAAAAATAATAAAAAAAATAAAATAATAATACCTCAGCTGGCACTGGGAAGGGCCCCCCTCCCTCTCTGGGCCCCTGTGCAGCTGAACCAGCTGCACAGGCGATATGTCCGCCCCTGACTCTGTTTGTACATGAAACTCTGGATTATAAAGCACTGCCAAATATGTTGACGCCATATAAAGATTATTTTGATGATTATTATTATTTTCACAATGAAATCAGTATGCACGCCTTTACAGGTCTGTGCAGAGTATGGCAGCCCCATGCAATGCACTGTGTGTTCTGACACTTTTTTTAAAATCATGGTATTAATTTTTTCATGCTACAATAGGTGTTCTGTGAGATCTGACCAAATGAGTTAGCCTTCACTCCCAACATGCATCAGTGAGCTTTGAGCTCCTATGACTCTGTCGGTTGTCCTTATGTAGACATCATTAAAGCCACTGACAGCTAAAGTGAATAATATTGATTATCTTATTACAGTACCACTTGTTAAGACCCGCATCCAAAACCCACATACACAGTATTAATTATACACATTTTGAATGGGCATTAGGTGCTCAGTCATTAAAGGAGTTGGCAACTTCTATACTATTAACAGGCCATCAGTATCTGATCTGTTGGAGCACCGCCACTGAGGAGCAGTTTTAGAGTAGCTCCAATGACAGAAGTCATCGCTGGAACGATGAGCTTGTAGGTGCTGCACTGCTGCCATTCACTTCAATAGTAGCAGTCCTGCAGTAACCATCTACTTACACAATGGGGGCGGTATGCAGCTACATTTCCACTACTCTGAAACAGCTGATCAGCGGAAGCGTGGAGTGTTGGAACCTCAGCAATCAAATGGTGTAGCCTGAGCATAGGCTTCCAATAATAAAGGATTTTACGTTCCTGTTAAAGGGGTTATCCGACTTAAATAAATTCATCTTTCCCTGTTTGGCCAGTTCACTTATGGGTCATGTGACCCCCGACGTCAGCAAGCCGGCTCATTTACAGGCTTCTCCCTGCTTGAGGGAGTGGTCAGGCTCTGTAAACGAGACGTCAGAGCCTCTGGTGCCCTCCCCCCTCCAGCTCTTCTCACACTGCCTCGGCGATGGTATGCGATCGCTCATGTGCAGTACATACCAGAGCCGGGGCGATCTCTTCTCCGGCAGCAGGGTATGTTTCTCCCTCCTGCATTCACTGGGGCTAGAGTTAGTGTGATCCCCTCCAGGGCCGGACTGGGGATAAAAACCAGCCCTGGAAAAAGTTGCATACCAGCCCCACAGCATTGCATCATTATTTACTTTATATATAGTTTATAAAAGGCAAAAGCATTCATTTTAACCCCTTAAGGACTCAGCCCTATTTCACCTTAAGGACTTGGCCATTTTTTTGCAAATCTGACCAGTGTCACTTTAAGTGCTCATAACTTTAAAACGCTTTAACTTACCCAGGCCATTTTCAGATTGTTTTTTCGTCACATATTGTACTTCATGACACTGCTAAAATTGGGTCAAAAAATTTAATTTTTTTGCATTAAAAAATAAAATTTTTAACAAAATTTTTGAAAAATTAGCAAATTTCAAAGTTTCAGTTTCTATACTTCTGTAATACATAGTAATACCCCCCAAAATGTTGATGATTTTACATTCCCCATATGTCTACTTCATGTTTGTAGCATTTTGGGAATGATATTTTATTTTTGGGGGATGTTACAAGGCTTAGAAGTTTAGAAGCAAATTTAGAAATTTTTCAGAAATCTTCAAAATCCCAGTTCAGGTTTGAAGTCATATTGTGAGGCTTAGATAATAGAAACCTCCCAAAAATGACCCCTCAATGTATTCAAAACTGTTTTTTCAAACTTGATTAACCCTTTAGGTCTTCCACAAGAGTTAATGGAAGGCAGATTTTGCAGGACTGGTTTTGTTTATACCATGTCCCATTTGAAGCCCCCTGTTGCACCCCTTGAATAGAAATTTCAAAAAAGTGACTCCATCTAAGAAAGTACACCCCTCAAGGTATTCAAAACTGGGTTTACAAACTTTGTTAACCCTTTAGGTGTTCCACAAGAGTTAATGGCAGATGGAGAAACAATTTCGAAATTTCTATTTTTTTTAAAAAATTTCCAATATAATCAATTTTTTCCAGGCGTAAAACAAGGGTTAACTGCCAAACAAAACTCAAAATGGGTTGCCCTGATTCTGTAGTTTGCAGAAACACCCCATATGTGGTCGTAAACTACTGTTTGGCCGAACGGGAGCACATAGAAGAAGAGGAACGTCATATGGTTTTTGGAAGGCAGATTTTGCTGGACTTGTTTATTTACACCATGTACCCTTTCAAGCCCCCTGATGCACCCCTAGAGTAGAAACTCCATAAAAGTGACCCCATCTAGGAAACTACGGGATAAGGTGGTTGTTGTTTTGGGACTATTTAAGGGGTAAATATGATTTTTGGTTGCTCTATATTACTCTTTTTTGAGGCAATGTAACAAAAAAATGTAATTCTAAAATTGTTTCTACATTCGCTATTTAGTTTTGTGGAACACCTAAAGGGTTAACATAGTTTGTAAAGTAACTTTTGAACTGTCCATCAAAATCTGCTTTCCAGAAACCGTATGAAGTTCCCTTCGTTTTATGCCCTGCCGTGCGGCTATATAGCCATTTACGACCACATATGGGGTGTTTCTGCAAACTACAGAATCGGGGCAATACATTTTGAGGTTTGTTTGGCTGTTAACCCTTGCTTTATTACCGGCAAAAAGAATTCAAATGGAAATTTTGCCCCAAAATGGGTGTTTTGGCACCGTTTTTATTTTATATTTTTAACACCGTTCATCCGAAGCGTTTGGTCAAAAGTTATTTTTATAGCGACGACTTTTACGCACGCGACGATGCCCAATATGTATGGCTCTCAGACTTTGGAGACCCTAAGCAGGCATCCTCAAACTGCAGCCCTCCAGATGTTGTAAAACTACAATTCCCACCATGCCCTGCTGATGGCTGTAGGTTGTCTGGGCATGCTGGGAGTTATAGTTTTACAACATCTGGAGGGCCGCAGTTTGAGGATGCCTGCACTAAAACTAATATTTTTTTTTTTGGAGGGGGGGGGGGGGGAGTGGCAGGGGGGGGGGCTGGGGTCTGATAGATGGATCAAAGAAAGTTTGGAATAAAAGTGCATTTTTTTTTTTTCCTAACTAACTTTTCCCTTCTTTCCCTGCCTAACGGTGCCTCTCCCTTACTGACCCTAACCTACCTGGGTGGTGATGGGAATCCCGATTTAAAGTTAGGACGTATGGGTACGCCCTGCGTCCTGAAGGGGTTAAAACACGTGTGTAAGCACGAATATTAATTTTACCCCACAATAACTCTTTTGTAGAACCCCCATTGTTTATAGACCGACAGGATGTGATAACGATATGCGATGCAATATTTTAAGGGAATTGTGCTAGATGTCTATTTGCAGTGTTATGGGGGATCTGTGGATGGCACTGTTATGGGGGATCTGTGGATGACACTTATGGAGGGGATCTGTGGATGACATTGTTAAGGAGGGGATCTGTGGATGACACTGTTATGGAGGGGATCTGTGGATGACACTGTTATGGAGGGGATCTGTGGATGGCACTGTTATGGAGGGGATCTGTGGATGGCACTGTTATGGAGGGGATCTGTGGATGGCACTGTTATGGAGGGGATCTGTGGATGGCACTGTTATGGAGGGGATATGTGGATGGCACTGTTATGGAGAGGATCTGTGGATGACACTGTTATGGAGGGGATCTGTGGATGGCTCTGTTATTGGGGATCCGTGGATGGCACTGTTATGGAGGGGATCTGTTGATGACACTGTTGTGGAGGGGATCTGTGGATGGCACTGTTATGGAGTGGATATGTGGATGGCACTGTTATGGAGGGGATCTGTGGATAGCACTGATATGAAGGATCTGTGGATGGCACTGTTATGGAGAGGATCTGTGGATGACACTGTTATGGAGGGGATCTGTGGATGGCACTGTTATTGGGGATCCGTGGATGGCACTGTTATGAAGGATCTGTGGATGGCACTGTTTTTGGTGATCTGTGGATGGCGCTGTTATGGGGGCGATATTTGGATGGCATTGTTATGAAGGATCTGTGGATGCCACTGTTATGAAGGATCTGTGGATGGCACTGTTATGAAGGATCTGTGGATGGCACTGTTATGGGGATCTGTGGATGGCACTATTATGGGGATCTGTGGATGACACTGTTATGGAGGGGATCTGTGGATGACACTGTTATGGAGGGGATCTGTGGATGACACTGTTATGGAGGGGATCTGTGGATGACACTGTTATGAAGGGGATCTGTGGATGACACTGTTATGGAGGGGATCTGTGGATGGCACTGTTATGGGGGATCTGTGGTTGGCACTGTTATAAAGGATCTGTGGTTGGCACTGTTATAAAGGATCTGTGGTTGGCACTGTTATAAAGGATCTGTGGTTGGCACTGTTATAAAGGATCTGTGGATGGCACTGTTATGAAGGATCTGTGGTTGGCACTGTTATCAAGGATCTGTGGTTGGCACTGTTATGGGGATCTGTGGTTGGCACTGTTATGGGGATCTGTGGTTGGCACTGTTATGAAGGATCTGTGGATGGTACTGTTATGAAGGATCTGTGGATGGCACTGTTATGGGGATCTGTGGTTGGCACTGTTATGGGGATCTGTGGGTGGCACTGTTATGGGGGATGTGTGCTATGACACATAGGGCCATGAGGGGGACCAGCATAAGATGCTATATGTGTGAATGACACACATATAGCATATTATGCTGGCCCTCTCATGGCCCTATGTGTCACAGCATTACTTTATTAATGTCCCCTCATGCATCCTAAACCGCGCACATAACTGTCTTTTTATGCAAAGTCTTTCTTTACTGCTGAAACAATCGCTCTCCTATTGAAACTCCTATTGATATTGAAAATCACCAGTCTCTCTGTACTCAGCCTCCTACCTGACACACAGCCCTGAACAGCCAGATGACAGCTCTGCAGTCCAGTGGCACTGCTAGGGCTGGTGTCACCTGGTGCGGTAGAAAATTGTGTCACCCCCCCACCCCCGAAGCAATATTTTTTTAGCCATATATGGGGGATATGGTGGTGCTACTGCCATAGGGGCAATCCGTTAGCTCAGCAGACCCCCCCCTAGCAGTCAGAGCCTGGTCTCAGGAGGGGCACTTCCAGATTATTTTCTGTCCGCCGCCACAAAACAATGGTGCTTATAGAACATGCTACACAGTGTAGCGGTATACTGTATATTGTGTGGCACAGTGTATGTTACATGTGTATAACAAACATATTTCATATGAAAACTTACAGTTACTTGGCTTGGCCCTTGGGGATCTCGGACACCACTTGAACACTTTAGCCGGGGGCTCGGTGGAGCTGATGTTGTGTTTTATCCTAATGAGAAAGATTTCATAATAAGGATTTGGAGAAGGGGCAGAGGGATAGCAGAGCAGGGAGAGGCTGGTGCTGCTACTAGGGGGTCATACCATGGGGGAGTAATAAAGCCCACCATAATGCCCCCCCATGTAGAAATAATTCTCCCCATATATAGTGCCCCAGTAGATGCCCTCAGTGTCCGGCCTCTGATAGGCTGCCGGCCTAGTGTCCCCCATAATGCCCCCCAATAATGTGCCAGTAAGTGTCCCCATAGATGCCCCCATCATGTGACAGTATCAAGTGCCTCTCTCCTCCCCCCCACATGTCCCAGTATCATAGTGCCAAACCCCCCCATGTGCCAGTATCAAGTGTCTCCCCCCCCCCCCATGTCCGAGTATCATAGTGCCATCTCCCCCCCCAAAAAAAAGTGCCAGTATCAAGTGTCTCTCTTGCCCCCCATGTGCCATTATCAGGTACCTCTCTCTCCTCCCCCCCCATGTGCTAGTATCATAGTGCCAACCCCCCCAAGTGCCTCCCGCTCCCCCCATGGCAGTAACAGGTATTAAGAAAAAAAAAACACTTATACTTACCTCCATGTCAGCGATGCAGCCTCTTCCTGTATGTCCATATATGGAGTCAGTGCTTGTGTATTCTAATTTATCCTGTATTTCAGAAAAGTTTCTGCTGGGATTCAAACCCACGACCTTCTGTATCAGAAGCAAAGCATTTACCCACACAGCCATAAGAGGTGCATTGCCACTGACTGAAAAAATATGAGACTTCTACTGTTATAGCTGGCTAAGTGTACATCTAAACACATGACAGCGGCCCTAACACACCCAGCACTGCTATATCTCTATATGACAGCTGTCCCAGCACACTCAGCTCTGCTATATCCCTATATATGATATACACTTAGCCAGCTATAACAGTAGAAGTCTTTTTTTCAGTCAGTGGCAATGCAGCTCTTATGGCTGTGTGGGTAAGTGCTTTGCCTCTGATACAGAATGTTTGTGGGTTCAAATCCCAGACATATCCTCTTGTAAATGAGAAGTGTGCAAGTTGATGGCCGGCCCTGCTGGCTCCTCTCTCTTTCAGTCACTCTGTGTAATATACTGCACCAGCCAAGGAGCCTCCTCGCTGTCAGCACGGCAGTCAAGGCTACCGGCCTAACGCAAATTTTCCAGTCCGGCCCTGATCCCCTCTGCATCTGGGGATTGTACTTACACCCATGTTATCCCTCAACAACTACACATTATACAGTTACCACCCCCTGGAAAAAATTAATATATAATAGTCAATCATATTTTTTGATTCAGCTATATAAAATCTATATCTGCCACCAATATATATATTTATCTAAGCAATATCTATATTGAATATATATTTGAATAATATAGATATTGCTTAGATACAGATACTGATAATGGTACTTTCACACTAGCATAAGTGTATTTTCACACTAGCGGCAGGACGTATCCGACAGGCTGTTCACCCTGTCGGATCCGCCTTGCTGCTATTTGGCAGAGCCGCTGGACTGCCGCTCTGTCCCCATTGACTATAGTGCACGGTGAGAGGTCGCAGGACTAAGGCTACTTTCACAATTGCAGCAGAGTGATCCGGCGAGCAGTTCCGACGACCGTCATTGCAAAACAACTGAAGGACGGGAAAACTGTGAAAAAGACTGCCACACGGATCCGTTCATCCGCATGACAAGCGGATAGACGGATCCGTTCTTGCAATACATTTCTAGATGGATCCGCATCCGGATCCGTCTACAAATGCTGTCAGTTGTCACACTGATCGGCGGATCCGGCAGGCAGCTCCAGCTGCAATGTGACAGGAAGATCTGCCAGTGTGAGCTAGGAGCTGATTGTGTGTGTTTTTGTTTTTTTAGCAAAGTGCAGAGCAGGGTCCCCTCGAAGGTCAGGTTCATAAGGCAGAGCTCAGGCTTTGTTGTTATACGCCCCCCTCAGCATGTAAACAAAGCAATAACAGAACCATGAAAAGGTGTAAATATGGGTTTTAACTTGATGAAATCTAGCTTAAAGGGAACCTGTCACCAGAATTTTGGGTATAGAGCTGAGGACATGGGTTGCTAGATGGCCACTAGCACATCCGCAATACCCAGTCCCCATAGCTCTGTGTGCTTTTATTGTGTATAAAAATCGATTTGATACATATGCAAATTAACCTGAGATGAGTCAGAGCTTGAAAATATGACTCTTCTCTGGTCACACAAGTAAGATATGACTCTTTTATGTTAATTTGCATATGTATCAAATAGTTTTTTTTTTTTACACAATAAAAGCACACAGAGCTATGGGGACCGGATATTGCGGATGTGCTAGTGGCCATCTAGCAACCCATGTCCTCAGTTCTATACCCAAAATCCAGGTGACAGGTTCCCTTTAACCAAATTATATGTATATCCTGATGGGTTTTAAGAGGTTTTATTTTTTTCCCCATTAACTCGGATAACCCCTTTAAGTAGAATGAACATTATCCTAAAAATACTATAGATGAATTAGTACAAAACATCAACTTTTGCATGTTCTTTTCCAGTCATCTGCTTTTGCACCGTCACAAAAAAAGGGAGATACTAGTAGTGGCGTCGCTAGAGGGGGGCGAGGGGGGGCAATTGCCCCCCCTATGTTGTTCCTTGCCCCCCCAGGTGCCCCCCCGCTGATTCCCCCGAGTGAATACTAATGAGCGCTTCCATTAAGGAAGCGCTCATTAGTACAGAAGGACCAGGAAGTGGTGAACGCTCTGTACTCACCACTTCCTGGTCCTCGGCTGTCGGCTGTGCAGGGCTGCGCACAGCGTGAGGTCGCTCTGTGACCTCACGCTGTGCGCGCCAGTTTAGAGCACGCACAGTCGACTGAGGAGGGAGAAAATGGCAGGCGGCGTCCGTCCAGGAGCAGGAGAGGTAAGTGTTTTTTTTTTTTAATTTTATAAAAAATGTGGCTGCTGGGGGCATTATGGGGGCTAATAGGAGGCATATGCGGCTAATAGGAGGCATATGGGGCTAATTGGAAGCATATTTGGGGGCTAATTGGAGGCATATTTGGGGGCTAATTGGAGATGTATGGGGGCATTTGGAGGCATATTTGGGGGCTAATTGGAGGCATATTTGGGGGCTAATAGGAGGCATATGGGGCTAATAGGAGGCATATGGGGCTAATAGGAGGCATATGGGGCTAATTGGAGGCATATGGGGGCTAATAGGCATATGGGGCTAATAGGCATATGGGGCTAATAGGAGGCATATGGGGGCTAATTGGAGGCATATGGGGGCTAATTGGAGGCATATGGGGTCTATGGGGCTAATTGGAGGCATATGGGGGCTAATTGGGGGCTAATTGGAGGCATATGGGGGCTAATTGGAGGCATATGGGGGCTAATTGGAGGCATATGGGGGCTAATTGGAGGCATATGGGGGCTATGGGGCTAATTGGAGGCATATGGGGTTAATTTGAGGCATATGGGGGCTAATTGGGGGCTAATAGGAGGCATATGGGGGCTAATTGGAGGCATATGGGGGCTAATTGGAGGCATATGGGGGCTAATTGGAGGCATATGGGGTCTATGGGGCTAATAGGAGGCATATGGGGGCTAATTGGAGGCATATGGGGGCTAATAGGAGGCATATGGGGGCTATGGGGCTAATTGGAGGCATATGGGGTTAATTTGAGGCATATGGGGGCTAATTGGGGGCTAATAGGAGGCATATGGGGGCTAATTGGAGGCATATGGGGGCTAATTGGAGGCATATGGGGGCTAATTGGAGGCATATGGGGTCTATGGGGCTAATAGGAGGCATATGGGGGCTAATAGGAGGCATATGGGGGCTAATTGGAGGCATATGGGGGCTAATTGGAGGCATATAGGGGCTAATTGGGGGCTAATAGGAGGCATATGGGGGCTAATTGGAGGCATATGGGGGCTAATTGGAGGCATATGGGGTCTATGGGGCTAATTGGAGGCATATGGGGGCTAATTGGGGGCTAATTGGAGGCATATGGGGGCTAATTGGAGGCATATGGGGGCTAATTGGAGGCATATGGGGGCTAATTGGAGGCATATGGGGGCTATGGGGCTAATTGGAGGCATATGGGGTTAATTTGAGGCATATGGGGGCTAATTGGGGGCTAATAGGAGGCATATGGGGGCTAATTGGAGGCATATGGGGGCTAATTGGAGGCATATGGGGGCTAATTGGAGGCATATGGGGGCTAATTGGAGGCATATGGGGTCTATGGGGCTAATAGGAGGCATATGGGGGCTAATAGGAGGCATATGGGGGCTAATTGGAGGCATATGGGGGCTAATTGGAGGCATATAGGGGCTAATTGGAGGCATATAGGGGCTAATTGGAGGCATATAGGAGGCATATGGGGGCTAATTGGAGGCATATGGGGCTAATTGGAGGCATATGGGGGCTAATTGGAGGCATATGGGGTCTATGGGGCTAATTGGAGGCATATGGGGTTAATTGGAGGCATATGGGGGCTAATTGGGGGCTAATAGGAGGCATATGGGGGCTAATAGGAGGCATATGGGGGCTAATAGGAGGCATATGGGGGCTAATTGAAGGCATATGGGGGCTAATTGGAGGCATATGGAGCTAATTGGAGGCATATGGGGGCTAATAAGAGGCATAATGGGGGCTAATTAGAGGCATAATGTGGGCTAATGAGGCATAATGGGGGCCAATGGGGCTAATAAGAAGAATAATGGGGGCTAATGAGGCATAAGGGCTTATATGGGGGCTGATATGGGAGTGATGAGAGGCATAATGAGGGCTAATGAGAGGCATAATGTGTCATCCACAGATCCCCTATAACAGTGTGTCTTCCACAGATCCACCATAACAGTGCGCCTGTGCACTGACGAGAGACAGAAAGAAGGGGAAAGAATCCGTGGAAGCAAGCAGAGGACAGCACAGCAGACGACTGAATAGCTTCTTTTGTAAGTAAATTGTTTTATTATAACTGTATCCCTGCAGACCGCAACTCTCTCGTATTTTGTAATCTTATTTTGTTTTTGCCCCCCCATTTTTGACTGTGGTATCTTTGTGCCCCCCCTATATATTGTTCCTAGAGTCGCCACTGGATACTAGACATGTAAAACTAGAATAGGGTCTTTGTTCTCAGCACTATATTTATGTCATACATTACATAATTTACACATATGTGACATGAGGATTAACTTTTGGGGTAAATATTATTGATTGAGCAAACTACTTTAGATATAAATGAACAGGGCACTCAAGATAACAGTGACCACGTTTTACAGGTAAGTATATATTTTTATTCCTAAACAGACCAATAACTAATACATGAAATATCTAAAATAGCAATGGGTAGCAGATAGCAATATGGTATACAATGTGTTTAAAAGCAAATATTCTATATTCCGATCTAACACCATATAAACTGATATACAATATATTAAAAGGACAAATGTTCAATATTTTGATCTAACGCCATATAATCGATCCAATGGTTATGAATATCCGGAAAGATCTAAATATCGATGAAACTGGCCACTTATAATCGAGACTAAGGCCTAGTTCACACGACCGTATGGCTTTTATTGTTTTTTGCGGTCCGTTTTTCACGGATCCGTTGTTCCATTTTTGGGTTCCGTTGTGTTTCCGTTTCCTTTCCGTTTTTCCGTTCCGTTTTTCCGTATGCCATGTACAGTATACAGTAATTACATAGAAAAAATTGGGCTGGCCATAACATTTTCAATAGATGGTTCAGAAAAAACGGAACGGAAACGGAAGACATACGGATGCACTTCCGTATGTGTTCCGTTTTTTTTGCGGACCCATTGACTTGAATGGAGCCACGACCCGTGATTTACGGCCAAATATAGGACAAGCTCTATCTTTCAACGGAACGGAAAAACGGAAATACGGAAACGGAATGCATACGGAACACATTCCGTTTTTTTTGCGGAACCATTGAAATGAATGGTTCCGTATACGGACCGTATACGGAACACAAAAAAACGGCCCGTACACCAGCAAAAAAAACGTTCGTGTGAACTAGGCCTAAGAACGAGTGCCCCAGAATTAATCACAGCGGCGTCCCGGCTGTGACGATAATAAAAACCTTGGAAAAGATCTGTTTTATTTTTCCGTTGCCATATTCTGACCCCCATAACTTTTTTGTATTCATGTGTACAGAGCTGTATGAACATTCATTTTTTGGGGGGAAATCTGTACTTTTTCATTGACACCATTCTGGGGTGTGTATAACTTTTTGATCACTTTATATTTAATTTTTTTGTCAGGAAAGAGCAACCAAAAATGTTAGCTGTTTTTTCCATTTCGTTGTTTGCCGTATGGGGAAAATATTTTTTATATGTTTATAGTATGGCAGTTTTCATATGTGGAGGTACCCATTATTATTATTATTATTATTTTTACAAGCGATCATTAGATTTCTATTCCCATAGAATCCAATTCATTAGCTTTGGAGTCTATGAGAAATTGACTAGTTTTCTATGGAGCCTAGCAGCCTCCTGTCATTCTCTATGACAGGTTGCTTCTGGGTTTGCACGCTCTCAGATGTCGTGGTCATAATTGACCCCGGCATCTGAAGTGTTAAATGTCCGCTACCGGCATTATCGACGCTTGTGGACATGAGCCAAGGATGTCTGCTATATGAAACACAGCCAATGCCGTACTAGCGTGGCGCTGGTCAGGAAGGGGTTAAGCTAATTATTTTTTTTATTTTTTTTATTCAGCATTCCACTCTAAATCACTGCAACTTTTATGAAAAGTAGCATAAAAGTCACTATATTACTCCAGTAGGGGCTGACATAAAAAGTTGAGTTTCTAAGCAAATGTGCAAAGTGTACAATGATCACACGTGCGGCATGAGTTGAATCAGGGGCAGCTGACGCAAACGCAATGCAAAACTGCAAAAAAATTACTTCATCCATTCTAGACAATTTTTTCTCATTCTCTCCTATTTTATCAGAAATGTTTGTATAAAGTTTATCAGTGTAAGGCTACTTTCACACTAGCGTTCTGCTGTCTGCTCGTGAGCTCCGTTTGAAGGGGCTCACGAGCGGACCCGAACGCCTCCGTCCAGCCCTGATACAGTCTGAATGGAGCGGATCCGCTCAGACTGCATCAGTCTGGCGGCGTTCAGCCTCCGCTCCCCTCGCCTCCGCACGGCCAGGCGGACAGCTGAACGCTGCTTGCAGCGTTCAGCTGTCCGCCTGGCCGTGCGGAGGCGAGCGGATCCGTTCAGACTTACAATGTAAGTCAATGGGAACGGATCCGCTTGAAGATGACACCATATGGCTCAATCTTCAAGCGGATCCGTCCCCCATTGACTTTACATTGAAAGTCTGAACGGATCCGCTCAGGCTACTTTCGCACTTAGAAATTTTTCTAAGTTATTAATGCAGACGGATCTGTACTGAACGGAGCCTCTGTCTGCATTAATATGATCGGATCCGTTCAGAACGGATCCGATCAAACGCAAGTGTGAAAGTAGCCTAAATGGTATATGTTATGGTTTTATATACTGTATATTGGAAATTGCTCAGTTATAGAGTAGGTATATAATAATGCACAGATGCAGTATAAAAGTTGTACCACTCATTTCCTAAGTTATGGTACAGAAGAATGTTGGTTTTCAGAAAACATGTATTAGATACTTTATTCACATATCAACAACAAATGTGTTATTTATTTTTTCATTGAAATTATGCTTTCTTAATGTTTTCTAGGGTGACACAGATACATCAAAAGATAGAGTGCAATTGGATGCATACATTGAAAATATATATATAAAATGAAGTAACGGACAGTTTGGGATAAGAAAAGCTCACCTTTTTATGCTCAAGTGTGGAATTAATTTCAAGTTAAAAGCTGTTTTGACCAAGGGCACCAAAGTGGATCAGGATCAACAGCTGAGCCAACTATGAAAAAGGTAAAACATTGTAAAAGATGTAAAAATATTTTGCAATATGACTGTAACGATAGACATCAACTGGCTTTTTCTTTATTAAAGACACTGACATAAGAGTTTGATAATAGACCTGTAATGACTTAATAAATAAAGTACTGTACTCTTGCCAGTGTGGCAACATGGGAGGTTAAAAGACCCAAAAATATGAAGTGCCATGGTTGAGCATACAAATATACAACTGGTATTCTAGTAGTGTGTTCACTTTGTTGTATTTGTAGAACTCAACTCTGGATAGCATGATTTGTAACAGTAGTGATGGTGACTATGCTGGCTTCAGTCTCCATTGATCAACGCCCTGGATTAGGTCTGTGTCTGGGAATGAGTGATCAGGTTGTGATTCTCATGTGGGAAGCTGCATACTCCATGATAGATTAAATGAATGCAGTACCAATAATGGCCACTAGACAAAAGGCGTTCATGCCTGCTGAATGGTGGAATGTCAGAAATTCAGTCGGGAATTCATTCAGCCTGGAAGGGTTACTGTTCTCATCAATCAAACCCTAGTGACAGGAAACCAAGCCAATCAGATCTCTAACTCTGTGTCCAATTCAAGAGCTAGATGGGGGATTTAAGACTGCTGTTTCCTCTGAAACTCGCCTGTAATCCTGTTATACTCAGACGCTGCATTGTGCCACTTTATATGGACTTTATTGGTGTTCATATCTCTGGCTTGTATCCTTATGACTACTCTACTGTCTTTGGATCTAACCTTTCATTTACTGCATTCATCATGTTTGTCTCTCCTGGTTTTGACACTGCTCATTCTGGAAGGTCTGCTAATTGTGTTCTGTTACCAGTTCTGCAGACATATCCTGGGTTCCTACTGTAGCAGCCAAATCTATCCTGCCTTACAACAGACCCTGGTGAAGAACCTAGCCTCATACTGCCGAGAGTGGCTTTTGAAGGCTGGTAGCAGTTTTGAAGTACAATGGCTGTGGTCTACATGGTGATTTCCAATTTACATACAGTAACTATGTAGCTAGGCAACCTGTTAAAGAGTTAACCTTTACCTTCCCATCTAAAGTGAATTTTCCTGTTCCTCCTGTGTCTTTTCTCTGTCGCCCATGTGTGTGGCGTCTTTTTTCTGGTTGAATGCTTGCAAAAACCAGTGATGCATCTTGGTGCAGCCATTCTGCCTCCAGCAATCATAACTGTTGCCAGACTAATAATAATGGCAGCAGGGGAAGAACTGGCAGATTATTCATTTGTATAGTAAAATGTAAAAGAATATATAAATAGATGAGTATAAAGGAAATCTATTACCAGCTACCTCTCTATCCAACTGTTTGCATAGACGCATAGCTGTACTTCACCTTACTTCATCAACTTGCAGGATAACAGACTGAACTGGATAGGCTCATGTCTTTTTTTGGCCTTACAAACTATGTTACTATGTTACCTGATTAATCCCTTCAGGACACATTTTTCACTTATCTGACAGGACCAAATGTTGCAAATCCGGCATATGTGGTAATACGTTTGGGAGGCTTTTACATAATCAAGCCATTCTGAAACAGTTGTCTCATGACACATTGTACTTCATGTTAGTGGTAAATTTGAGTTATGTTTTACATTTATTTATAAAGCAACTCTGCAGTTGTTTTTTTTTTTGTTTTGTTTTTGTTACTGCGGCATACACTGTGTGAGAAAAATTACAATTACCTTTATTCTGCTGGTCAGGGCAATTACATATACCAATTTTATACAGTTGTTTTATTATTTAACACTTTTACATCAAGCATTTAAAAAATAAATCATGTTTCTGCATTGCCATTTTCTGAAAGCCATATTATTTTTATTTTTCTGGCAAAGGTCTTGTTTGAGGGCTGTTTTTTGGTGGGATGAGGTGAAAGTTTCCTAGGTACCATTTAGGGGTAGATATTACATTTTGGTAGCCTGATATTAATCTTGTTCTGAGGCGAGGTGACCAAAAAATGGCTCTTTTGGCACAGTTTTTTTTTTATTTATTTTAATGGTGTTCACTTAACAGGGTAGATAGTGTGGTGGCTTTATAGAGCCAGTGAGTACGGACCTGGCAATGCCAAATATGTAATTTTTTTATTTTTTTTATTTAGTTTTACACAATAAAATCATTTTTGAAAAAAAGCATGCTTTTTGCCACCATTTTTTTTTTCTCATGACGGTCTTATGTGGAAGTTTATTTTTGTGGGATGACTTCATTTTCATTTATACCACTTTAGGGTACATAGTACTTTTTGGTCTCTAGATTTTACACATTTTGTGAAGTGAAGTGACCAAAAATGGCTGACCTGGTTTTGTTTTCATCTGATTGGATAGATCATGTGATAACTTTATAGAGCCAGACATTATGGATGCAGCAGTGCCAAATATGTCTGTTTAAAAAAATAAAAAATAAATATTTGTGTCACCTTTTTCAGAAAGTCATTTTTTTGTGGTGATTGTCTTATGTGGGGGCTCGTTTTGCAGGATGAGTTGACGTTTTCATTTATACGATTTTAGGGTACATAGTACTTTTTGATAGCTCAATAATATACTTTTTGTGAGGCAGGGTTATGAAAAATGGCTGTTTTGACACTGAAGCTGTAGTTTTTATTATTATTTTTTTATGTCATTCACCTGATTGGGTAGATAATTTTATAGAGCCGATTGTTACGGACGCGGCAATACATAATACCAATTATTTTTTTTTTATTAAGGTGAAAGGAACACTTTTTTTTTTTACTTAAAACTTATTTTTATAAAAACACTTTTTACTCCTTTTTCACTTTATTTTTGTCCCACTATGGTACTTCAACTTTTGAGGGTCTGATTCCTGTTTAAATGCAGTACAATAAATGCTGTTTTGTACTGCATTGTAACTGCCAGTATTACACTGACAGTTCGCCTATGAGATTCAGCCTGGAGGCTGGGCGTCATAGGCTTCCATAGCTGATAGGTTCCAAGACCTGGGGCTGGCATGGCTACAATCGGACTCCTGAAAATGCACAGCATGGGCTGATGGTTCTGCCAGGATCAGCTTTGACCACAACATTTTCAGTTATGCTGATGGATACAGCAGGGGCCCAGCTGTCAGTGAAAGCCAGGTCCCTGTACTGATCGGGGGAGCACATCTGGCCACAGAAAGAAATGGCGCAATAATGATGCCCTCATTGCACCAAAACTCTAATTTCATATTAAGAAAAAGTCAGGAACAGAGCCTCAACAAAAGAAAAACTGTGTTTTAATGAGGTGAACTATGTGTCTATGAAAACAATTGGATAGGGAAGTCGCTGGTAAAAGATTCCCTTTGAGGTTGATAGTATAGTTGTATAGTTACTGTTAGCTTGTTCACCATAGGTAACTCTTGCTTTGAGGCAAATCAATGATATATACAACTGTTGGATGTCTTCTGGTCCGTCTTGGGGCTCACTTCTGTCTTGTCTGTTGCGGCCTCATTCACGGCCTAAAAAAACGGGATGGTCTAGTGGATCTGTCACTTTCTGAGCCCGATGTACTGGCTCCTGTGGAGTAGTAATGGTGTCGATAGCCCCTTGGTGCAACGAAGTTAGGGTCCTGCCACCTGTAGACTTTGTTAAGCCTGTAGTCCTCGGCATCCCTTATGAATTTAATTATTTTCGTTTCTTCCGTTTGTTTTCTGAAATCTGCTGTTTGTTTGGTGGTTTTGTCTTGTCCACGATTTTTTTGATTTTTGATCTTTTTGTTTTGATGCGATTCCTATGTATACCTTCAAAATTCTACTGTTATTATTATATACTTCCTATTACACTACAATGTTGTTATTTATTATGTCATTAAGACATTGTTACAATTGACATTATGGTTGTATCATTGAGTAACCCTTTCTATTTCAATATTTTGCACAGACCCCTCATTCACATTCCTCAGATCTTCCATATATTCAATGCGCATGCGCCAATTCGGCACTTTGACTTGACATGGTGATATTCTTTGATCTAATACTTTAGTCCACATACACCACCGCAAACAGCACATGTTTTGCATATACATTTCTTCTACTCATAAGTTTTGCCTTATTTTCCTTCTTTCTATTCTGAGGATCGCCAATTGCCCATACTTCCTTGCCCACACTTTACCCTTTAACTCAGTGGACATGTGAGTACCGGACAAACTGACGTCATTTTTTTGTGCCCAGACGGCTCCTCACCAGCCGCCAATGCTATTTATTGTACAACGGCACACGTGCATGCCACATCCAGCGTCATACCTATTGTACCGCCACTAATGTCATTATATATACAGCTCTTATGTTCTAATCTCTTGCTGGTGCTTTCTCTACAACCCCTATTCCTCTACTTTTATCTATTAACCCTCACTGCCTCCAACTATAGGCTCCGCTCCTTGACACACTTACTATAGACCCACTCCCTGTCTTATACCCATACAGAAATTGACTTGTGTTGTGGATTTTCATACGTATACAATATTATCTAATGACATTATAACCAAAATGAATGCTCATTGCCTTTAAGAAGAAATCAGCTTGAACCAAAGTTCTATTATGTGGCTGAGGAAGCCAAGATGAGTTCATGGCAAGTTCAGTTTATATAAAAATAATTGTGAACACAAACAGACATTGTATTTAAAAGTTATTGCTAAGGATATGGGTTTATCTATGGGGAGTGTACCAGCCTCCTCAGACATGTCTGTCTGAAGGAAACAAGGTTGGTTCATGGATAAGCCATGACGTGATAAGAATTCATATCCTTGAGGCATACCTGCTGTATTAGGTTCAATTTAAAAAATTCATAATTATATTATATATATTTATGTATGGTATATTTAGTTTACAATATATTTTAATCAATAATTCATATAATGTGTTATCTATGTGTAACAATGTATCAATATATATATATATATATATATATATTCACCGAATGAAGAGGCAGCACTTCCAGTTATGGGTGATAGGGTGACGACCCCAAACTTTATTCCCAGCAACGTTTCGGCCTTCTCACTGAGGCCTTTGTCAAGCTACAACAATGCTAAAATGTGGGCTCTATATACCCACAACTCATTACAAAATCAGTGCAATTAATGAAATCCAGTGTAGACAATTAAGTCACATGACCATCCAACACTATACTGTCACATGACTATACAAGTGCATATCTTATTTATATCACATATTAAAACCATCGTACAGCATCATTTCACAGAAATATTCAGTGTGGATCATACATCATATGTGTCGCATATCGTAAATGTGATGTACAGATATCAGTATTCAAAATATTACATCCAGTATCCACTATCACCTAAGTGATCAAAAGTGTACTAACCATAAAGAGTTAAAAACACCAATACATTATACAGCTGTATCTTATTGTTAACAATTGATGAGACCAACCGTCATGGAGTAGCCAAGTGTGCAGGTTGGTGACAGACCTTTACATTAAGCCGACTGATTGTAACAAGCTTTTAAAGTATGAAAGTTGCCATCCACGGCCCATGGTAAGGTCCTCGCCACTGAGTCAATTTCTTCGTATCCAACGTATAGTGAAAGATCCACCATTGAAGAATAAAAGATTAGCAGAGATGGCCGATAAGTTCCTGCATAGGGGATACCCAAGAAAATTAGTCCAAAAACATTTGGACGATTTAGACCTGAGGAGACCTGAGAAAGTGATCGATCAAGCTAGAATACCATTCATCTCTACTTATACAGAGGGCAGTGACCAGGTGGCCAAGGCCATCAGGAAGCATTGGCCTATATTGCACAGTAATCTTGGTCATGTTAATGAATTTGCTGTGCCCCCTTTAATGTCCTATAGGAGAACTGAGAATTTACGAGACAAATTGGTTAAAGCAGAGGTAGCAGGTGACAAAGCCACAGTCCAGACATACATAGGCCGTAAGAAATGCGGAAGCTATCCATGTCTGAATTGTGTAAACTGCAGTTATATGCTAAAGGGAGATACGTTTACGCATCCAGCCACGCACAAGGTATTTGGGATCAGACATTATCTGACCTGTGATAGTTCATTCGTCGTATACTTGTTGTCATGCCCGTGTAGTCTCCTGTACGTTGGGGAGACTACATGTGATGTTAAGACGAGAATGAACTATCACAGGTATTCCATCCGCCAAAATCGAAGGGACCTCCCAGTGCCTAAACATTTTGTTGAGGCTGGACATAGGGAAAAGGACCTTAAGTTTAGGGTGATTGATCATATCCCCCCACTTAAAAGGGGAGGCGATAGGGAGAAAAAGTTGAAACAGCGCGGGATTATGTGGATACACAAGTTAGGTACTCTTAGGCCCGCAGGTCTTAATGCTGAGTGCAGATGGGAATTATGTGGATAGGTAATGTGCTACTTGCTCACCAGGCGTGGGGGCGATACTGTTTGTCCAGCTTGATGGGGATGATATACAACAGTGCTAGTTCTATAGAATGTTGTAGGAATCTACTTACATCTTCTTTCTATATCCATAGATAGACACTTGAGAAAAAGAGAAGATCCTTTGTCTCACAGTTGGACCTGACCGTATATGGACTACCCCAGTGTGCAAACTTGATGGTGACCATAGACTGGTGTTTAGGAGGGGCTACAATGACAAGTCACATACTGCACGTCAAGATAATCCGACCGGCATTGATTTCTTTTATTGATTTTTTTCTGAGATGATTTGAGAGGCAATTTTTGGCTGGGAATCTGTATGCCAGACGGCCTCTTTATCTTTACTAAAGTATTAATGCAGGGAGATGGGAAGGATTCCTCCCTTTGTATCTGCATACTAGCTAATGATGACAGTAATGATGTGGACATGGGGGAATGCACCACTTCGGCTATATTTGCCGATAGTTTGGTGGTGACCCCTATTATACACATCGTCACATCTTATTTTATGTCGGTCAGTTGATTGTGCTGAATGACATTGTCTTGTCCCCCTCTGGGATAGCCATCTATGTTGTCACCTTGGTTACTAACACGCCCCCTAGACGCCTGGCGAGGCGATCCGGACGTGTGTCCGCCTTTGCCCTGCCCCCTGAGGCCGCTCCGTCAGCGATGCGTTCCACTGGGCGACGTTGCGCTCCAGGGAACGTGCGTGATGACGCGGCCACATGGGGAGGGCGACTGATGACGCACGTCGCGGCGCATGCGCCTGGCAGACGGGGAGACGCTGAAGCAGGCACACTTGGCTACTCCATGACGGTTGGTCTCATCAATTTTTAACAATAAGATACAGCTGTATAATGTATTGGTGTTTTTAACTCTTTATGGTTAGTACACTTTTGATCACTTAGGTGATAGTGGATACTGGATGTAATAGTTTGAATACTGATATCTGTACATCACATTTACGATATGCGACACATATGATGTATGATCCACACTGAATATTTCTGTGAAATGATGCTGTACGATGGTTTTAATATGTGATATAAATAAGATATGCACTTGTATAGTCATGTGACAGTATAGTGTTGGATGGTCATGTGACTTAATTGTCTACACTGGATTTCATTAATTGCACTGATTTTGTAATGAGTTGTGGGTATATAGAGCCCACATTTTAGCATTGTTGTAGCTTGACAAAGGCCTCAGTGAGAAGGCCGAAACGTTGCTGGGAATAAAGTTTGGGGTCGTCACCCTATCACCCATAAATGGAAGTGCTGCCTCTTCTTTCGGTGAATATATATGTTGGAGGACAAGCCAGCCTCTTTGAGGAACATTGCACCCAGTGCACAACGTCTGACTGTGCTGCTGCATCATCTGTGGTATTATATATATATATATATATATATATATATATATATGTTGGTAAGGCTGAGGTTCAGCCTGCATTTGTGGGAGGGGCTTGAGCCTTCTTAAACCCCCACTTACCTCATCACAGTGGGCGTTCCGGTCCTTGGTGATCCACTGGCTAGTGTTGGTGTGTTTCCTGGTACTTACGGTCGCCTCTTGCTGAGTTCGTGTCTCCTGGTGGTAAGTATGGGGCTCTTTCGCAGGGCAAGAGCTGAGGAGGTCTGGCGCCCTCCCTCCGCCTCATGCGGCTGGTGCGTTCCAGCGTGGAGCGCACGGGCTTCCGGCTAATTCCCCCCCCTCCGCTCGTCTCCCTGGGTTCTTGGCATATGGCGTCAGGGGACGTACCCGGCAGCCGGTCCGGCTCACCCATGGGGGTGGGGGGGGTTAGGTGTGGGTGGCTCACAGGTCTGGCCGGCATTCCTGTTCCCGGCACGGCGCACGGGGGCGTGCGTTCCAGGGTGGAGCGCACGCACTTCCGGGTGCCGTTCCTCACCGCTCCACACGCTTCCGGCATCTGCTTGGTCCTACCGGCCCAACAGTATCTCCCCGATCGTCGGGGGGGAGGGGCCTCAAGTCCGGCGTAGCAGCCGGTGCACACGGGCGTGCGTTCCAGGCTGGAACGCACTCCTCTTCCGTCGCCCACAATGACGTCACCCTCCCCTGCCCCGTCGCCCTGGCTGCATGGTGAGCTTGCGTTCCACGCTGGGCGTGGGATCACGGGCAGCTGGGCCGGACGGGGAGAGGAGGGAGGAGGTGTCAAGAATTAATTATCCATTAAATAAAGCGGTCAGCATGCGCAGCAAATCCACAAAAAAAAAAAAAAAAAAAACAACCCCAAGGGGGGAATGAAATTAAGGTACGTTCGGGGTAAACCCGCCATAGTCCGCAAAAAAATATAAAAATAAATAAATAAATAAGGAAATTAGATGGATTCACAGACAAACCCGCCATATAGTTAAAAGAGAAAAAAAAAAAGAAAAAAAAAATTTTTTTTTACATTTTATGGAAACCCGCCATATAGTTAAAAAAGAAAAAAAATAAATAAAAATTTTTTAATTACTGGAAACCCGCCATATAGTAAAAAAAAAAAAAAAAAAAAGGGAAATTAGATTTGCTGAAAACCCGCCATACAGTAAAAAAAAAAAAAAACAAAAAAAAAAAATTATTTTTAAATTCGGGGGTCCACGTGGGACCAGTCTTGCTCCTTCCCGCTTCGGCCATCGGGTCACATCCGAGGGGTCTGGTTTCCCTGGTTCGCCCAGGCCATCATGTTTTGTCAGGTCACCAAGTCGTTGTCTGCCGGTTACAGTCGGGTGGCCGGTCACGGTTGGTGGCGCCCCCTCCTTCCCTGGTACGCCCAGGGCTCGGCTCACTCCTGGTACGCCCAGGTCTTCACGTTTCTTGTCTTGCATACGGGTTCATGCACCTGTCCGTCGGCTGCAGGTCTCCCTAGGCGGCCATCTTCGGCTTCTCCCCTGGGCATTCTTGCTGTCCGTAAATCCGAAGTTCATGGCTTACCACTGCCCTTCGCGGGCCGCTGCTACGCGCAGCCTCTATTTTCAGGGCTACGCGCCTTCTCTCTTGTCAAACCGCCTGGTTCGCCCAGGCGGCTCTCTTCGGTCAGGTGTCCGATCCGATGCACTCGGATGGTCGCTTGGCCTTAGGGTGAGCCCCAGCCTGGCCAGTTCGCCTGGTTCCGCAGGTTGGGGGACACCCATGGCCTCTGCACTTTCAAATGTTTTGCCTGTTGCTTTATTTACAGGAGTTTTGTTCCCAGTTCTCCGTTCCTTTTTTCGGTACTGTTCAGGTAAGTTCGTGCACCACCTCGGTCCCAATCAAATCATAACCACGTGTTAATTATCTTCGTCTGTTCGGCTAGGCCAGGTTCGTCGGAACCGTCTTGCGAATTCCGTTACCGGTACGTGTCTCTCTGTCGTGCACCAATTTAATCTCCAAGTACGTCATCACCTTCTTTTTTTTTTTTTCCTTTTCTCCCTTTATTTTGTCATGCCTTTTTTTAGCTGCTCTGCCATGTCTCGAGCCTCGGATATGGAGGACGGCCTTTCCATCTCCGGCTCGATCGCATCAAGCCAAGCGGGTCCCTCATCCCTTCGGAGCTGGACCATCCCGAAACTGTTGGCCGAGTTAAACCGGAGGGGCATTCCACACCCGGCCACCGCAAGAAAGGCAGAATTATATAAACTGATCATGACCAGCCCTAGCACCACGGCGGTGCAACCGGAGGTGTCGGCCATCCAGTTGTCCCTGGTACAGCTGCAGGCGACCCTGAATTCCCTGGTGGACTTGGTAGCGGACGTTCGGGCTAGAGTTTCGGAGCTCGAATCCCGGCCACCCGTTGTACCTCCGGCTCCCGTTCCGCTGATGACCCCATCTACATCAGGCTGGCTGGCTACAGGTACGCCAAGACCCATTCCACAGGTGTCCCCCTCTCACTTCATCCCTGATCATGAGACATCCTGGCGGGGAAAGATGTCAATTTGGCATCAATCCTCATTGCTGCTCAAGATGTTCCCGAGAACCGGGTCATCAACTGTGGTGATGTGTCGGTGGTCCTTCGGGCCAAGGATTCACGGCTCAACCGCAAGTTGACCATCCCGGAATTTGTCCTGGCCTTCAGCCTCTTCAGGGACATCGTCTGCACAGCACAGCCAGAGAGAAGAGAGGAGCTGGACAGCTATTTGTACCTAGTCACTGACCTAGGGCACAAATATGGTGGGTCGGCCTTCTATGACTACCACCGTTCCTTTGCAGCCAAGGCGGCGGCAGCCCTGGCCCAGTTCCAGTATGTCACCAGCTGGTCCTTGATTGACACCGAACTTTTCTGCTGTCACTTCGCTGGCCTCAGGGCTCCCAACTGTGCGACATGTCAGTCGATTTTCCACTCCTCTGAATGGTGCCCCAATACCGCGCACCCGTCTCAGGACAGGGCCATCCCGGGGACCTCTGGATCATTTCCATCCAACCCCTCCACAGACAAGTATTGTCTACCTGGGGAAGAGCCAGGTCTGCAATAACTTTAATTCAGGGGGGTGCTCTTATGCCAGCTGCCGATCGCTCCACGTCTGCTCCCTGTGCTTCAGGGCCCACCCACGGTCCGCCTGCCCAAAGAAGTCTTCCAAGGGTTCCTGACTAGCGGACATCAACGTGGACCTCTTGGCGGCACTCCTTCGCGATCACCACGATCAAGACTTCGTGGCGTTCTTGTTGGCAGGCTTCCGCAAGGGGTTCCACACAGGGCTCATCGCTCTGCCACAGGTGCCCTGGGAGGGCAGGAATCTGCTGTCTGCCACCCTGGACCCTACAGCAACTAGCGAGTTGCTCCAGTCGGAGGTATCCAAGGGGTTCCTCATAGGCACGTTCCCACGCATCTAGTTTTCCTCATGGCGCATTAACCCCATCGGCTTGGTAGCAAAGAAAAACACCAATAAAAAAAGATTAATTTATGATCTGTCCGCCCCTCGTGTGTCCGGTGTTCCAAGCCTCAATTCTCTGATCCCCTCAGAAGAATTTTCCATGCGTTATTCCTCGGTGGACGACGCCATCCAGGCCATCCTGTCGCATGGTAGGGGCGCTTGGCTGGCAAAAGTTGACATTGCGGATGCATTCAAACTCCTTCCCATCCTGCCGCAGTTATGGCAGTTCTACGGTATTGAGTGGGCCGGCCAGTATTTTTTCGCCAACAGGCTCACGTTTGGATCCAAGAGTAGCCCGTGGTTATTCGACCAGCTGGCCAAGGCGCTACATTGGATCCTGATCCATCACGGGGGCCTCCGGTCAGTCATTCACTACCTTGACGATTTTCTTGTTGTCGAGGATCCGCAGGGCGGGTCCGGCATACTTTCCGTCCTCCTCAAATTGTTTGCTAGTCTGGCTGTTCCGGTCGCGGAGTCTAAGACTGAGGGTCCGGCCACGAGTGTATCATTCTTGGGCATCATCCTGGATTCGGTTCTGTTGCAAGCCAGCCTACCAGAGGAGAAACTCGCTCAGTGTCGGGAGGTCATTTCCCATGCGGCAGCCACAGGATGCCTCACTAGAGTCGAGTTGCAGTCTCTTCTGGGGCGGCTCAACTTTGCCTCCAGGATTATGCCCCAGGGGAGAACCTTCGTGTCAAGGCTGCTCCAGCTTCTTCCCTCGGCACCCGAACAGGACAGCATCATCCGATTGGACGGCCAGGCCATGGCGGACCTGGCTATGTGGGAGTTGTTCCTGTCCCGGTGGAACGGTGTCTCCTTTTTCGTGTCACCTTGGTCTTCCTCCTGCCCGACTATTTTTTCAGACACAGCTGCATCTTGCGGCTACGCTGCCATTTGGGGTTCCCAGTGGCTAGCGGATCGTTGGCCCAGTGCCATCTTAGAGGCTGAATCCATCCGCACCTCCTCTTTGTTGGAATTATACCCCATTGTGGCAGCGGCTCAGGCTTGGGGCCACCTCTGGGCCAACTTGCCGGTGATGTTTGTGACAGATAACCAGGCCTTGGTCGACATATTGGCCAAGGGCAGGGCCAAGTCCCCCAAAATCATGGCGCTGTTGCACCAGCTGGTTTGGCTGGCCCTGTCGCATAACTTCCACGTGCATTGTAGTCACATCCCGGGGGAGAGGAATGTAGCAGCCGACGCGCTGTCCAGATTTAATTTCGAACTTTTCTTCCAGGTAATGCCGGAAGCCGAGCCACGCAGATTTCCCACCCCGCCCTTCAGTTCCCTGACAATGGACTAAGCATACTCATCGCGTCAGCAAGGGACCTGGCGCAGCAGTCCCTTGCCCCCAACACGGCCAGGAACTACCTTTCAGGCCTGAGAACCTTCCAGGGGTTCTCACGTCTGCACCCGCAGGCTGGCCTGGCAGACATTCCTTATGTCATGGCCTTCATTGCCCATTGTCACCACCAGTTACACCTCTCCTACAACACCATTAAGTTGTACCTAGCGGGCGTCCAACACCACACCATGCTCCGCAACCCGGGGGGCGGGTCCATTATTTCTGCGCATGCGGTCAAGGCCACCTTGCGAGGGGTCCAGAAGGGTGGGCCCAATGCCCCATCCCGCAGGCAGGGCATCACGGGGGAGATGTTCCGGAAATTATCTTCAGCCCTGGATGGTGCTCCTTTTGGGCCCTTTCCCAGCTTGGTCATCAAAGCTGCCATGTACTTAGCATTTTATGGCTTCCTTAGGCCAGGCGAGTTCACGTGCGGTACGGCGGGACGGTGCAGCCTGCACAGAGAGCAGCTGGTGAGGGTGATTGACCATTACGCGCTGAAGATAATTACCACCAAAACCAGTCAAACTGGCCGCCCCGGTGGAGGTCCAATTCTTTCCCACTAGCAATGAATGGTGCCCGATACAGGTATTTGACCAGCTCATCCTCGCCCTCCGGGAGGCGCCACCTCACAGCCCTCTGCTACCCCATCTGAAGGGTGTGAAGTTTATGTTAATTAGATTTCTGAGAAGAGTAAATGTAATTTCAAAGCAATAGTTATTCATGGATTTAGATAAGTGAAATGTACAAGTTCCAATGTCAAGCATCCTAAAAAGGAGGTAACACCAGTGGCCACCCATATTAATGAGTATCATGGGGCGATCCTACGTCCCTCCTATTCACGGTCCTTGAGCTGGTACCTCCCTCCCCTCGCGGGGGTGATTGGGACAGGAGGATCCTGCAAAAGGAGAGCGAGTGGATCCACAGACTTCGATCCCAGTCCCCCCGTGGCCTTAATGAGAGATTAACATTTTCATGTTTTCTCTGACTATTTAGGCTGGGGGTACTTTCGCTCTTCCTTTTTCCCTTCTCCCCTTCTCCCCGGTCCATCCACCTACCTGCTTCTAAATAAATCCTTTTCCCTTATATTTCCCTATTATCATCATCACTTTCTGTGCCTGACCCTCTGGCCCAGTGGCGGGATATCTCTGCCCTACTTACCCTTCCCCCCTCCCCTATCTTCCCCTAGTCCCGTTAGCATGTTAGGCCATCAGGAAAGCTAGGCCCCCCTAACTTAGCCTGGGTGCGCAATAGCACCCTAACGTTTAAATTTCTTACAAAATGGACATCAACTGGTTTATTTTGCACTAGTCTGTCCCCTTCTTATCACGAAGGGTCAGCATATATCAGTGAATCTGACGTTCTCCTCTATATCACTAGTTTGCTCTCCCCTTCCCCCTCTCTATGTTCTCCCTTCTATCCGGCCCATATTTAGGGGTTTCTTTTTGCACCTCCCTAAAAACTGCCTTTGTCCCATGAAAGGACAATGCCGCTCCTCTGGTTCTGTGTCATCCTCTCCCTTTCCACTCAATTACGCCCACTCGCGGATTTATCCGCCTTCTTTATCTGAGCTGGAGCGCATATGACAAGGGACCGGAAGTGCAGTCCAACGGCCAGATATACGTCACGACATAAGAACAGATAGGATTTACTAACCGGAAGTAGGCGCCTCTGCATGCGTTCCACAGTGGAACGCATGCGCTTATCGAGCATCACCGCCGGCCAGCGGAAGTGACAACTCTATAGCCGGACGGAAATGACGTCTCGGACTGGTTTAGGAGGGATATTTAAACGGGGAGATGACTGGTGAGCATAGTATTGGACCCAGAGGAGGATTTTTTATGGAGGATCAGACACGGCCGATATCGGATGTAAGTATGCCTTGGGCACCTTATCTTTACTCTAAGGATATGGATCATTGGTAACCTGGCACTCTTTGTAATACAGGTCCTTCTAAAAAAATTAGCATATTGTGATAAAGTTCATTATTTTCTGTAATGTACTGATAAACATTAGACTTTCATATATTTTAGATTCATTACACACAACTGAAGTAGTTCAAGCCTTTTATTGTTTTAATATTGATGATTTTGGCATACAGCTCATGAAAACCCAAATTTCCTATCTCAAAAAATTAGCATATTTCATCGGACCAATAAAAGAAAAGTGTTTTTAATACAAAAAAAGTCAACCTTCAAATAATTCTGTTCAGTTATGCCCTCAATACTTGGTCGGGAATCCTTTTGCAGAAATGACTGCTTCAATGCGGCGTGGCATGGAGGCAATCAGCCTTAAGCGGCCTTAAGCTCATCCAGAGTGTTGGCATTTCCTGCATTTTGGCATTTCCCTCTCCCCAGTCTTCCTCCAGACTCTGGCACCTTGATTTCTGAATGACATGCAAAATTTGCTTTCATCCGAAAAAAGTACTTTGGACCACTGAGCAACAGTCCAGTGCTGCTTCTCTGTAGCCCAGGTCAGGCGCTTCTGCCGCTGTTTCTGGGGAATGCGGCACCTGTAGCCCATTTCCTGCACACGCCTTTACACGGTGGCTCTGGATGTTTCTACTCCAGACTCAGTCCACTGCTTCCGCAGGTCCCCCAAGGTCTGGAATCGGTCCTTCTCCACAATCTTCCTCAGGGTCCGGTCACCTCTTCTCGTTGTGCAGCGTTTTCTGCCACACTTTTTCCTTCCCACAGACTTCCCACTGAGGTGCCTTGATACAGACTCTGGGAACAGCCTATTCGTTCAGAATATTATTTCTGTGTCTTACCCTCTTGCTTGAGGGTGTCAATGATGGCCTTCTGGACAGCAGTCAGGTCGGCAGTCTTACCCATGATTGCCGTTTTGAGTAATGAACCAGGCTGGGAGTTTTTAAAAGCCTCAGGAATCTTTTGCAGGTGTTTAGAGTTAATTAGTTGATTCAGATGATTAGGTTAATAGCTCGTTTAGAGAACCTTTTCATGATATGCTAATTTTTTGAGATAGGAATTTGGGGTTTTCATGAGCTGTATGCCAAAATCATCAATATTAAAACAATAAAAGGCTTGAACTACTTCAGTTGGTGTGTAATGAATCTAAAATATATGAAAGTCTAATGTTTATCAGTACATTACAGAAAATAATGAACTTTATCACAATATGCTAATTTTTTTTCAAGGACCTGTACAGGAGATTTAACGCAATCAGTTGCCCTACATCTCTCTGAATCCTTCCATTGAGGGGTGAATCATAAGGTAGTCTTCTGTAAACTAGGTATGTTGGATTGACTCATATAGGTTAGATTCATGAACCGTCTTTATTAGCAAGGTTAAATGTTCTCATTCCACAGCCACAATTCTTAAATCGCGCTACCTGGCCCGAAATTCGACCGGCAGGGTTGCAAACACGGATGCCAAGTGACCATCACAGCTAAACTTTACCTTACCATTATTTATCCAGTACGCTGCACTGAATTGGACACTGGGCACCCAATAGACACAGTGAGTTGCCCCTCTGATTACGGTGTTTATTGGTGATGGCCACATTGTAAATGCATCTAATATTTCAGCATTTCCAATATACAAGTATATATATATATATATATATATATATATGTATATATGTCTTTTTCTTCCACAGAGGCCCTCCCTTTATGTATGACCGCTTCAAGACCCTTATCTGCTCTTTAAGTGGTCACCTGATCGGATGTGCTTCGTCCTCCTCTATATATTATCGCTGGGTCTAATATAACATGTAACAACACCGAGGCACCAACAACGATGCTCTGCACCCACTCAACGGAGCTTGGTTTATTTACCTGCTCTCCGTTTTTTTACTAAGTTTATCTGTTTTTTCTGATTATCCATATATCTAACTTCATCACCCCCTGATGATCCCACTCTGTGGGGGAAACGCATCAGGGTTTTCTCTGATTACTATCGTAACCATCATATTAATGGGTGTTTTTAGATTACTCGGTGCACCTTGTACCTCTTGATGTGGTTTCACATCAACAGGGCTGTTTATATAGGGCACCTTTTCTATATGTTTTGTCGGGTTGTAATAATTCAATTAAGAATTATTAATTATGGTCATAAAAATTATTAATCATAAAAAAATTTAATTTATAAAATTTTTCATAAATTCTTAAAATCATGACCTGGTGAATTGTAGACAACCTAATTGATACAATTCACATCTGAGGCCGACTATTTCCTCAGATAAATAAGTTCTTTTTGACGTGAGATGACGTTAATGATAAAACATGTAGTTCTGCATTATACAATAATACACAAGTTTATAAAAAATATGCAGATTTATTTGTTACAAGGTTATAAACATATATAAGTAAATCAACACAATGATACATGCAAAGGAATATCTATAGCGTTAATATAAAGCATTACAAGTTTAACAATACATGTGAGTGGAAATAACTTGTCACATTATAACCAAGCTATTATTAGGTTAGGATATCAAAAATATGAACATAATTTATATACATTACTTCTGTTCAGAGAAAATCTCATGATATCAGGATGGGCATGTCTAATCCTAGACATCAATATGGAATGCTAAATACATTCCACCCCCCTCTAACCAACTACACATCACATGACTTCAGGTATGGGCAAATCCATTCAAGGATATAACTTAGAAGAGATAACTGTATCCTTCCGCCCCATCCTGGACTATTTTCACAGATATAACTTTGGTAAGACTATTAAGACAAATTACAGGGATATAGGATCTTTGCTAGACCATATTTTAAATGGAAAGGACTTGAAATAAGTCTTTCCTGTGGGAATCCATCACTTAGCTTGGCGAAGAATGTTCTATCAATATATATATATGTAAGCAATTATTTAATGCTTTGCTAGATTATGAGTCTTGATTCTTCTGCAGGTAGAATGAAGCCTCACAATATCCTAAAACTACATCTCAATATGGAGATGATCAATTAATTTAATTATGTATTTATTCGCCAATCTAGATGGTATAATTTCACCCACACTATCAAATTAGTCTTAATAAAATGAAATATCATTTTCTGTGTCTCTTACCAAGTTCTAGTAGGAATCTCACTTCTGCTCCTAGGAAAGCTGGGTGGTCCATCATAGCACATCTCACCATGGCTTTCATCTTGATAGACCCCTCTAAAGAGCTTACTTCTCTTTTTTCTCTTTCTTGTGTGTCTCTCCCCTCTCTCTTATAATTAATAGAACCTCCCTTTAGGGAAAAATATACCCTAGATCTTTGTTACCCTAACACTAGATGGCACTAGTATTCCATACAAAAATCGAAGCACTCATTTATTTCTCTTATTTATATAATAGCAATAAAATGTAATCTAAGGTTTCAGACAAAACCTTGAGAAGATCTTGAAGAGACAATGAGTTTTATACTTGGTCAACTAACTTGTGTATCCTTAAGTCTTTTGACCAGACTTGATTAAATCAAGATAAATAGGGCTATCTCAATTCATTGTTCTTGGAGGAGACAGGGTTTGTTCATGATCACCTGTGTCCACATTTCTCCATTCCAGGAAAGAAATAATTAATTTGTGTGTTACACTGAGACAGATTTTAAACATGACAGAGGAGTTTATACCTCGTTTCTAATCTTAAAACTGAATATATCTATGAGGACTATACTCTTATATATATATACTATATATTCAGCACACCTATTAAAATTGATAATATAAAATCAATCTACTCCTATATTGATTAATATAAAAACCACAAAGAAAGATTAGAGTCTTTCTATTCACTAAAATCATCAGAACTCGAATACATTGTCTTATCTAGGCCTTGGGACATCTCCTTCTCAGACTGGTACATTCATGAGAAGAATAACACTAAAAAGTAGAAACCTTCGTGTGACCTTACTTTGGCCTTCTCAAGACCTACAAAATTGTAACTATAGTGGAGCATGGCTCTTAAAGGTAATGAACATCCATCTTGACTAAAAATGAATTGGATATCAATGTATTTACCTATGAAAAGGCACGACAGTTTGTTTGTCTGTTTATTTGGTAGCCCACCACTTAGCTAGCATCCACCATCTGTCACAATTCGAAGGAACGGCAGGAGGCGGTAGTTTAGGCTCGAGGACAGGGAGTCCCCAACATTAGGGGGCGTCCCTGGGCTGAGGTGTAGCTCAGGGTATCAGCGTATGGATACTATTCCCCCACCCATTATCAGCTCACCCAGCTATCGGAGATTCTGCCCTTTAAACAGTATAGTGGAGTTTGTAATGTCATACGTGTTTGATTTTCATTAAAAGTATTTATATTTTTTTCATAATGGTTGACTCTATTGCTGGACTAGATAGGTGGGCAAAGGGGCCCACATTCCAAAGAGCACCTTTAGGATTTCACAGGGCTTTTTTTTTTTTACACATTTTGATTTCAAACTACTTCTCACGCATTAGGGCCCCTAAAAAGCCAGGGCAGTATAACTACCCCACAAGTGACCCCAATTTGGAAAAAAGACACCCCAAGGTATTCCGTGAGGGGCATGGCGAGTTCCTAGAATTTTTTATTTTTTGTCACAAGTTAGTGGAAAATTATGATTTTTCTTTTTCTTACAAAGTCTCATATTCCACTAACTTTTGACAAAAAATAAAAAATTCTAGGAACTCACCATGCCCCTCACAGAATACCGTGGGGTGTCTTCTTTCCAAAATGAATTCCATGAATTCCAATACCTCTTTAATAAAAATCCACAGATTCCGACTTTTTCTGCTCTCCCAAAGGTAGAAGATACCTATTCCAGGAGGCCAATTGTATCTGGAAATGATAGCTTGACTAAAGGAATAAATAACTATGTGGGGTCACGAAAAGGTAGGTGCAGCCCCGAACTCCACCCACTCCTTTATCCCTACCCCACAGTCCATCCTAACCGACGGGGTACAACTGGGTGGCAGCCCCTAACTTATGTACATGCAGGGGTCTAAAGGAAGGAAACAACAAAGGGGGAAAACAAAAGACAAAGACAGAAAACACAGAAGCCAAAAGCTTCCCAGGCCGGAAAGAACCGCAACCAGAACTAGTGGAAACCGAGGCCAAAAGCTTCGGTGACGTAGGCACTAAATTCCTTAAAATCAAAAAAGAACAACACTCTGTATGAAGGCCCCCGACAGTCAAGGTCACCTCAGGGGTACAATATTCTACTGTTCTGGAGTTTAGTCAATAGCAATAATATGAATGGGGTTAGCAAGAGACAAAATGGGCACACCAAGGGAAAGAGCAAAATTGTGGGCAATAAAATTATAGACGTACCCAGAATCAATAAATGCCTTCCCAAAACATTTACAGGTGCCAAAAGAAATAACCACAGGTAACAATACTGTCTCTTTAGCCACCTTGGGAAGTACCTTATCCTTCTGGGCATCAGGACACGGAGATCTCCTGGAGGGAAGAATTTTAGGACATTGCCGTAACCAGTGATACATCGGAGGGGTGTCTGCTTTTATTGCGGAGAATTGTGTTTGATCTCTCATGGTCTTTCCGAGCTGCATAGGCTCTCCTAGATGATCCTCCAATTTGACTCTCATTGGTGAGGAGTCAGGTTTAGCTACCACCTGTGGAAACGTCAGTTGTTCTTTGTCTTTCCCTTATTCGTCGGTCTAGTCTAACAGCTAAAGTCATCGTCTGCTCTAAGGTGTCGGGGAAAGGGTCACTGACCAACATATCCTTCAGATTTTCAGATAGGCCTACCGTGAACCTACACTTAAGTGCTGGGTCATTCCAGCCAGAGGAAACACACCATTTCTGGAATTTAGTGCAATATTCCTCCACAGGTCTGTCTCCCTGGCTAAGAGACTTTAATTGAGACTCTGCCACAGCCGACCTATCGGGTTCATTGTAGAGTACACGTAAAGCCTGAAAAAATGTTTCAACAGTCGCTAAGCAAGGGGAGTCCATGGGGAGAGAGTAAGCCCATTCTTGTGGGTCTCCCTGCAAAAAAGAGATAATAATGCCTACTATTTGTTGTTCGGAACCTGACGAGTGTGGGCGCAGACCAAAATAAAGCTTATGGCTCTCCTTAAATGTCAGAAAATGCTTACGATCCCCTGAAAAACAATCCTGCATCTTAACACGAGGTTCAAGATTCTGAAAGGAGGAGGCCACTATTGGTGAGGCCTGAAGCAGCTGCTGTTGTAGCCTCTCTGCTGTAGTACTTGATCTGTAAGGACTCGTATTTTGTACATGGTTTTAGGTAAGACCTGTGATTCTGTCACAAAAAGGTAGGTATAGGTGTAGCCCTGAACTCTACCCACACCTCTATCCCTACCTATTTGCACAGTCTGTCCTAACCGACGGGGTACAACTGGGTGGCAGTCTCTAACTTATGTACGTGCAGGGGTCTAAAGGAAGGAAACAAGAAAGGGAGAAAACAAAAGCTTCCCAGGCCGGAAAGAACCGCAACCAGAACCAGTAGAAACCGAGGCCAAAAGCCAGTAGGTAACGTAGGCACTAAGGGGTAATGCAAGATCAAAGTCAATACAAGCCAAGATCAGGAGCCAAGAGATCGTGTCAGTACAAGGGGTATCACAAGGTCGAAGTCAAATTCAAGCAGAGGTCAAACAAACAGAAGTCAGACATGCAGAGAATGCTAGTGAGGTAACAAGACCAATCACAGGCAACCTGTGGCCAGCAGGTTACATGTTTAAATTGGTCTCATTAATGGGTCATGTGACCCATGTCAAGCATATCTATACACCTGAGCGCTGACTCATCGACATCGGCACTCAGTTGCCCCCCTGCTCGTTGTCTAGGGGATGAAGGACGCCGGCCACCCTGAGGAAGCGTGCGTGTCTGGTCCTCCCCACCCCCTTGTTCCTATGGAGACTAGGACGTTGCTGCACGGAGAGAGAATGTGTCGCCGGTTCCCCATTACATGTGGATCAAGTTTTAAAGAGGACCTTTCACTACTTCTGACATGCCTGTTTTAATAGCTTTATGCATTCTCTATGTAATAACAATTCTGGAACATCTATTCATATGGCTATATTTTGTGCCATTCTTTTATTATTTCTACTAGAAGTTATGAATGAATTGCTATTAGCAGTAAAGGTACAGAGGGGTGGTAACTCGTTGGGGGGTGTACCTGCACAGTATGAAAATGGCAGCACTGATTGGATAGAGTCAGTCTGTGAAGGTACACACCCCCAACTGGTTACCACCTCTCTGTACCCTTACTGAAGGCTAATAGCAATTCATTCATAACTTCTAGTAGAAATAATAAACAAATGGCACATCATATAGTGATAAGAATAGATGTTCCAGAATTGTTATTACATAGATAATGCATAAAGCTATTAAAAGGCATGTGAGGAGCGGTGAAAGGTCATTTATTACATCACTACCCTCAAATTGTCACGGTCCCTCCCATGACAGAGGTTAGAAGATCTGAGAGACTGGCTGCACGTGAGGTTATCTGACAATCTCTCTATTTTCACTTGTTGCAGTGTTGTTGGTAATTACCACACTTCTTGTCTCAGGTGCAGCATGTGGTCATTACTGCTCGTCTAGTTAGTCTAAACTCACACTTTAGTTGATATTCTCTGCCTGGAGTTTGGAAGAGTCGGTGTGTGGTCCTCATCTGAGTACCTGCTCATCCATTTTCTATTGAAGATAAGTGTACTTCTCTTTGTATTGTGTTGTTCCTATTTGCTCCTTGTTTACTAGACCTCAGGGAGATTCTGGTTCGTTCGTCTGGGAAGGAACCAGTAGTCTCAGACCCTGTTACTACTCCTAGGGCTATTCAGGATATCTAGGGCCTAGGTTTACGGTGTATGTATAGTCCCACCTTCAGGGTCTATTCATACTGACAGGAGTCAGGGCTAGCTTTAGGGTTTTCATAGGTGGCTTCCCTTTCCCTAGCCTTGAGCCCTAGTTCCTGCTCATTTTCCTTCGGTTGTCATTCTGGTGTCCCTCTTCTCTGCCCTTACACCGTGACACATATATAAAAGACACAAATGATTTACTTTTAATCAAATCAATGATATGTCTTTTTACAAGAATATACTTTTGGCTAGCCTGGACGTTGAATCCCTGTATAGTAATATACAGCACTCTTTGGGATTAAATGCGGTCAAATACATTTTAGACACAAAAAGCATAACTTTTCATCAACACAACTCCTTTGTTCTATCACTACTGTAATTTATTTTGGAGCACAATTATTTTACCTATCAAGAAAGGTTATATAGACAAATCAAGGGGACCACAATGGGAATGGCCTGTGCACCGACGTACGCAAATCATTTTTTAGGGTGGTGGGAAAATCATATTGTTTTCACGGAGGAGATGTCGTCATATACCTTCCACATAATATATTGATCAGGACTAATGCTATTGATCGCAGGTCACACACAGACAATCCGGCTTCTCTAGCCAGCAAGGCAGCCAGTTTCCTAGATAGAGAAGCTGGATTTTCTGTGTGTAACCTGTGCTAAATAGCATCTGTCCTGACCGGTCTTTCTCCACCCTAACTGCAGTCCCATTAAACCAGTACGACATTGCATTTGAGGAATTTGGCCCCTCTTTCTGAAGAATTGGATGCTATGGCGGAACACCCGGTGACTGGACAACTATTTGCAATAAGCCTACTATAGAGTTGTGCCTATACCTAGCACAACCGCTTAATGTGAGCCTCCATTTTGTGTTCTGTGAACAGTATTACAATCTAGGATGTACTACTCTATGGTGCGTTTTTTTTTTTTTCGTATACCTGTACAGCCACTCTATGCCCAATCATATAACACATAATATATTGGGGCAGGTACATAGACAACATTCTCATCCTGTGGGAAGGAAATTGTTCACTCTTTCAGGAATTTGTTCAAGTTTTAAATAACAATAATATCGATATGAAGTATACATATGAGATACAGGAAAATGAAATATATTTCTTGGATTTAAAAATAAAAAAATCGGAAGATTGTAGTCTAAAGTACCAATATATAGAGGAAATCAACATCGACAAACAGTTACCTTCATTGGACAAGCTGGCATTCCCCTGCATTAAAGAGAGGGATACCAACGGGCAGAGGTGTTGCTAGGTTAAAACATTCGGGGCCTGGCAATACAGGACGGGACGGCAATACAATTGAATCTAATGCCTTGTAAGAGCTGAAGTACCTGTGATGGCATCACAGTCCATGTGATCAGTTCTAAATGCAGTAGCTGAAAATAACCTGCAATGATGTCATTATCATGTGACCAGTGCAGAAGAGGACGGCTCAGCAGTGAAGAGAAGTCCTGGGAAGAAGCTGTGGTGAGGTCTGCTACATGAGGAGAGGTAAGTGAAGAGAGAGGCAGAGCAATGCTGGGAGTTGTAGTTATTTAACTGGGACTGTATGTTAGGGCTGAGAGTGGGGTGGAGTGATGTTATTTACATGGGACTGAATATTAAGGGGTAATGTTTTTTACATGGGACTGTATGTTGAAGGTGGCTGGGGAGGGGGTGATGTTATTTACGTGGGACTGTATTTTGGAAGGGGCTGTAGATGGAGAGGGATGTTGTTTACATGGGACTGTATATTGGAGGGGGCTGGAGAGATGGTGTGATGGTATTTACATGGGACTCTATGGCAGAGGAGGGAAATGATATGGTGGAGGGGCTGAGGAATTATAATTTCTGAGGACAGTAAATGGAAGAATATAACTACAGGGGCACTGCAGGGGGCATTATAAATACTGGGGGCGCTTCAAGGTGAGCATTAACAGTAGGGGACAATATAAATACTGAGGGCACTGTGTGGTGATTATAACAGTAGGGAACAATAGAAATACTGGGGCACTTCAGGGTGAGCATTATAACAGTAATGGGTATTATAAATACTGGGGGCATTGTGGGGACATTTGAAATCCAGGGGACATTAAGCGTTCTTATTACTACTGGGGGCTCTATAGGAGGGACCTATAGATCCACATTATTTCTATTAAGAGTATTATGGGGGGGCCTTATTACTACTGAGGGGTCTGTAGAGAGCTTTATTACCACTGGGATAACAATAGGGGGGCCTTATGTCTACTAGGGGCTCTGTAAGGACATTATTAATACCGGAGGGCTTTTCTACTAATGGATGCACTCTTGGGGCTCACTATCACTGTTGGGGGCACTGTAGAGGGCAGTATTGAGGGAATTCTAGAAGGGAATTACTATTAGTGGGACTATGAGGAGTACTATTACTATTTCTGCACTTATTTTTCTTCAGGATAGTATTTGGGGTAGAAAAAAGTGAGGAAGCTTAGTTTGCTATCTATTAAAATTCCTAAGTCTTTTTCCCTGTCAGTGTTACCCAGTGTTTAACCATTTTTAACTTGCATTATTCTTTCCCATGTGCATAACCTTACATTTGTTAGTGTTAAATCTCATTTGCCACTTCTCTGCCCAAGTCTCCAATCTATCCAGACACACGTGTTGCTGTATGCTGTTCTCTTTTGTGTTAATTACTTTACATAGTCATCTGCAACAATTGATATTTCACTGTACACGCATTCTAGAAGATCATTAATACAAATCTTGAGGAGAATAGGGCCCAATACTGACCCCTGTGGTACCTCACTAGTGATGGTGACCCAAACTGAGTGTGTATCTGTCATGACCAGAAGATGTGGGTCCTCTGGGTCAGCTGATAGTGGACTAGGAATTAGCCCAATATTGCTGACTGCTGACTCCCAGAATCAGGACCCTGGTGTTCACACAAGTCACCCAAAAAGCACTAATTGCAGGAGTGTGTACAGAGTCCAACAGAAGCAAAGTAACAGAACAGAGGATTTTCACTGGAATAAATTAGACAAAAGTCACTTGATACAAAGGCAAAACAAAGTTCAGGGTAAGGCCTCATGCACAGGACCGTATTTTGTTTCCGTGTCCGTTCCGTTTTTTTTGCGGATAGGATGTGGACCCATTTATTTCGACGGGTCTGCAAAAAACGCGGACAGCACACTGTGTGCTGTCCATATCAGTATGTCCGTTCCGTTGCTTAGGAAAAAAAATAATGCATGTCCTATTTTTTTTCTAGTTTCCGGACAAGGATAGGCATTATTACAATGGATCCGCAAAAAAAAAAAAAAAAAACGGATCCTCAAAAAAAACGGATGCCATATGGAAAGTCATCCGTTTTCTTTGAGGATGCACAATTTGTGGACCGCAAAACACATATGGTCGGTCGTGTGCATGTAGCATAATATGGTATACTGGGTCATGTGGACTCATAGTTAGGCAGTACAAGGTCAGAGGTCCAGACGAATTTACAGATGATGGAAGGCAGAATCATAGTCAGGCAATGCAGGGGTCAATAGTCCAGGTATTCCAAGTAACAGACGGCAGGCAGAATCGTAGTCAGGCAATGCAGAGGACAGTGCTGGAGGCAGACAGGCATGGAAGGTCAGGGTTAATTTGCAAAAGTCCAGTACACAGCAGGGCAGAGCAGCAGAGGTTAACAGTGAAGCTGCTCTAAATACCAGTAACCCCACTCCTGGCAGGGATATGGTGTTATACGATTATTTGCATTGAGGTACTCCAAGAAAGCATCACTTAGAAAACCTTCAAACAGTTTACCCATGGCAGATGTTAAACTTACCAGCTTAAAGTTTCCGGGTACTGCTTTTGACTTTCTTTACAATATTTGCACCACATTTGCAAAGTGCCAATACTGTGGAATGCCTCCTGTCAATATAGAGTCCTTAACCCCTTACCGACTGCAATCCGTCTATATACGTGCTAATTACACATGCCCCGTGCAGCTAGCACGTGTAACATAGAAACATAGAAACATAGAATGTGTCGGCAGATAAGAACCATTTGGCCCATCTAGTCTGCCCAATATATCTGAATCCTATGAATAGTCCCTGGCCCTATCTTATATGAAGGATAGCCTTATGCCTATCCCATGCATGCTTAAACTCCTTAACTGTATTTGCAGCTACCACTTCTGCAGGAAGGCTATTCCATGCATCCACTACTCTCTCAGTAAAGTAATACTTCCTTATATTACTTTTAAACCTTTGCCCCTCTAATTTAAAACTGTGTCCTCTTGTGGTAGTTTTTCTTCTTTTAAATATTCTCTCCTCCTTTACCGAGTTGATTCCCTTTATGTATTTAAAAGTTTCTATCATATCCCCTCGGTCTCTTCTTTCTTCCAAGCTATACATATTAAGGTCTTTTAACCTTTCCTGGTAAGTTTTATCCTGCAATCCATGGACCAGTTTAGTAGCTCTTCTCTGAACTCTCTCTAGAGTATCTATATCCTTCTGGAGATATGGCCTCCAGTACTGCGCACAATACTCCAAGTGAGGTCTCACCAGTGTTCTGTACAGCGGCATAAGCACTTCACTCTTTCTACTGCTTATACCTCTCCCTATACATCCAAGCATTCTGCTGGCATTACGTGCTGCTTTATTACATTGTCTTACCACCTTTAAGTCTTCTGAAATAATTACTCCTAAATCCCTTTCCTCAGATACTGAGGTCAGGACTGTGTCAAATATTCTATATTCTGCCCTTGGGTTTTTGACCGTCTTTACAAATATATCACATGTTCAATCCCGTCCAATAAACACCATAAAAAATGAAAACTGTCAAAAGACCAATTTTTGTCACCTTACACAACAAAAAGTGCAACACCGAGCGATCAAAAAGATGTATGTCCCACAATATGGTACCAATAAAACCGTCACCTCATCCCGCAAAAAATTATACCCTATTTAAGACAATCGCCCAAAAAATAAAAAAGCTATGGCTCTCAGACTATGGAGACACTAAAACATCATTTTTTTAATTTAAATATGCTATTATTGTGTAAAACTTAAATAAATAAGAAAAGGTAGACATAGTAGGTATCGCCACATCCGTAACGATCTGCTATATAAAACTGTCACATGACCTAATACCTCAGATGAACGCTGTAAAAATAAGTTTCAAAACAGCCAATTTTTTGGTCATGATAAAGTGTAATAATCAATGATCAAAAAATCCTATGTACCCAAAAATGGTACCAATAAAAACCTCAACTCTTTCTGAAAAAAAATTAGCCTCTGCACAAGATGATCGGCAGAATAAATAAATAAAAAATATGGCGTTCAGAAAATGGACACATAAACACATCATTTATTTAAAAAAAATGCTTTATTATTTAAGTAGACCTATTTGATATCAACGTGTCCGTAACAACCTGCTCTATAAAAATAGCACATGATCTACCCTGTCAGACGAGTCTTGTAAAATGTAAAAATAACAAAACAGTGCCAAAACAGCCATTTTTTTGTTACCTTGCCTCACAAAAAAACTTAATATAGAGCAATTCGAAATCATATGTACCCCAAAATAGTACCAATAAATCTGACACTTTATCCCCCAGTTTCCAAAATAGGGTCACTTTTTGGAAGTTTCTACTGTAGGGGTGCATCAGGGGGGCTTTAAATGGGACATGGCATCAAAAAACCAGTCCAGCAAAATCTGCCTTCCAAAAACCATGCGGCACTCCTCTGTGCCCTGCCGAGCGCCCTTACATCAGTTTACGACCACATGTGGGGTGTTCCTGTAAACCGCAGAATCAGGGTAATAAATATTGAGTTTTGTTTGGCTGTTAACCCTCAATGTGTTAAAGAAAAAAATAAAAGAAAAAGAAAAATCTGCCACAAAAGTGAAATTTAGAAATTTCATCTCCATTTTCCTTTAATTCTTAACACCTAAAGGGTTAACAAAGTTTGTAAAATCAGTTTTGAGTAACTTGAGGGGTGTAGTTTCTACAATGGGGTCAATTATGGGGGTATCCACTATGTGACTTCAGACCTGAACTGGTCCTTAAAAAGTGGGTTTTGGAAATTTTCTTAAAAATTTTAAGAATTGCTTCTAAATTTCTAAGCCTTCTAAAGTCCTAAAAAATTAAAATGATATTTCCAACATGATGCCAACACAAAGTATGCATATGGGGAATGTTAAGTAATAAATGTTTTATGAGGAATCACTTTCTGTTTTAAAAACAGAGAAATTGGAATTTTGAAACTTTTTCCAAATATTTGGTAAATTTCAATGGTGTTAAAGACTGATCCGTTTTGGCAATGTTAAAGATAATACAAATGGATCCATTCTGAACTGATGCATGCGGTTGTATTATCTGAACGGATGCATTTGTGCAGATCAATGATTGATTTGCACCAAACGCAAGTGTGAAAGTAGCCTGAGGCCTCATGCACACGACCGCTGTGTGTTTTGCGGTCCGCAAATTGCAGATCTGCAAAACACGGATGGCGTCCGCGTGCGTTCCGCAATTTGTGGACAAGATTAGGACAGGTTTTATTTTTTTTTGCGGACCACGGAATAGAGCAACGGATGCGGACAGCACACGGAGTGTTGTTGAGGCACACAGTTTTCAGTGTTGCAATTTCAAAAGGATTTATTAATTCGAATCATATAGTAGTTTCATCCGTTTGCCCAATATTTGGTTTAGTGCATATGAACAGTATTCTTAGACCGGACATTTCGGTCACAAAGGACCATCATCTGCGGTCACATATTTATCTATAACACAATAATTAACATGAGCTGGATTAGAAATACTAAAACAATCAAGCTAGATACATATATTCAAACATATTACAATGTGTTAAATAGCAAATGTCAGTGTGGCGTGAGAAATCCATAATAGGGAATTCTGTTAGTGCTGGGTACTTCTTTCATATCGACCATACAATACACGTCTATGTTTATCAGAACAATCATGAGTAATGGAGCATTTGTCTATATAGTATCCCCCAATCTCATAACAAACACCTGCTATATCTGTGTATAATGAAGTGTTAAGTGCCACCCGGTGAGCAATGGGATTAATGTAACCCCATATATGCCTAAATATATAGTCTGAATCCTGGTTACATTAAAGGAAATCCAAGTGGTATATTGGGGTATATCAGATTCATGTTTGGATTACTGCAGCTATGTGTGCAGGTTGTCCAAACACACCACATGTGGATTTCTCCCAAACTAACATTGTACATTTTACATTTCCATTGTAGCCACTCATATCATAAAATACATAGAAATACTTTCACCCCAGTGGTGAGCGCTGCGTTCCACCATTCTATGCTGCGTGCACGGCACCAGTTCTAATCTTGGAAAAGGGAGGTTTCTTATCCATGGTGAAGTCACATGAGCACTGTGTACCACATTCTATATTATGAGGGTTACATTAATCTTGGGAGAGGGAGATTTGTATTCAAAAGGAGATAGATAGGAAATGTAACTCAGCATAATCAGATAGCTAGTAATGCATAATAAGGTGATAAATAACTACCCTGTGGCAATATATGATAAGGGTTAATTTACTATAAAAGGGGAGATAAAGGGCAGGTAAAGCAGGGTGGAAAAGAGAACATTAGAAAAAAGGAAGGGAAATCAGACTCGAGCAATGGAAGGGGGGAGGATCTAACCCACACCCAATGCAGACAAAAATTATTCTCAGCGAGTCTGTGGAGAAAATGGAGTAGTATTAAGACCATATTCTTGACAGCAATCATGGTACAATCAAATATTGATTAAAAAACATCACATCCGTTTCGACCGGCTCTATAAACATATCACATGACCTAGCCCCTCAGATGAACACCGTAAAAAATAAAAACTGTACTAAATAAACCATTTTTTGTCACCTTACATCACAAAAAGTACAAAAGCAAGCGATCAAAAAGGCGTTTGCCCACCAAAATAGTACCAATCTAACCGTCACCTCATCCCGCAAAAAATGAGCCCCTACCTGAGACAATCGCCCAAAAAATAAAAAAAATATGGTTCAGAATATGGAGACACTAAGACATCATATTTTTTTTTTTTTAAAGCTGTTATTGTGTAAAACACCATAAAAAAAAAGAACACCGTAAAAAATAAAATAAAAACTGTGCTAAATAAACAATTTTTTGTCACCTTACATCACAAAAAGTGTAATAGCAAGCGAACAAAAAGTCACACGCACCCCAAAATAGTGCCAATAAAACCATCATCTCTTCCCGCAAAAATCATAATTATGGCTTTCAGACTATTGAAACACTAAAACATGATTATTTTTTTCTGCTTCAATAATGAAATCATTGTGTAAAACGTACATAAAAAAAAGTATACATATTAGGTATCGTCACGTCCGTGACAACATGGTCTATAAAATTACCACATGATCTAACCTGTCAGATGAATGTTTTAAATAACAAAAAATAAAAACTGTGCCAAAACAGCTATTTCTTGTTACCTTGCCTCACAAAAAGTGTAATATAGAGCAACCAAAAACCATATGTACCCTAAAGTAGTACCAACAAAACTTCCACCATATCCTGTAGTTTCTTAAATTGGGTACTTTTTTGGAGTTTCTACTCTAAGGGTGCATCAGGGGGGCTTCAAATGGGACATGGTGTCAAAAAAAACAGTCCAGCAAAATCTGCCTTCCAAAAACTGTATGGCATTCCTTTCCTTCTGCTCCCTGCTGTGTGCCCGTACAGCAGTTTACGACCACATATGGGATGTTTCTGCAAACTACAGAATCAGGGTCATAAATATTGCATTTTGTTTGGCTGTTAACCCTTGCTTTGTTAATGGAAAAAAATGGATTAAAATTGAAAATTTGCCCAAAAATTTAAATTCTGAAATTTCATCTCCATTTGGCAATAACTCTTGTGGAACACCTAAAGGGTTAACAACGTTTGCAAAATCAGTTTTGAATACCTTGAGGGAGTAGTTTCTTAGATGGGGTCACTTTTATGGAGTTTATACTCCAACTTCCTTTCGTTCTGTGCCCTGCCGTGTTGTTATTGTGTAAAACTTAAATAAATAAAAAAGTATACATATTAGATATCGCTGCGTCCGTAAGAACCTGCTGTATAAAAATATCACATGACCTTACCCCTCAGGTGAAAAAAAAAAAAAGTGTGCTTGGTATTACACTTTATGATGTAAGGTGACAAAAAATGTCTTTTTTGTCACCTTACATCATAAAAAGTGTAATACCAAGCGATCAAAAAGTCATATGTATCCTAAAATAGTACCAATCAAACCGTCATCTCATACTGAAAAAAAATAGTCCCTACATAATACAGTCGTCAAGAAAAATTTCCAAAATGTTTTGTTATGTAAAACTGAAACAAACAACCCAAAAATACCACATGATCTAACCTGTAAGATGAACATTGTAAATAACAAAAAATAAAAACGGTGACAAATCTGCTATTTTTTGTTACCTTGCTTCACAAAAAGTGTAATATAGAGCAACCAAAAATCATATGTACCCTAATATAGTACCAACAAAACTGCCACCTTACCACCTTATCCCGTAGTTTCCAAAATGGGGTCATATTATTTTTTTTTACGTTTCTGCTCTAAGGGTTCATCAGGGGGTCTTCAAATGTGACATGGCAACTTAAAATTATCCTAGTGAAATCTGCCTTGCAAAAACCATATGGCGTTCCTTCCTTATGTGCCCTGCCCTGTGCCCGCACAGCATTTTATGACCACATATGGGTGTTTCTGTACATTACAGAATTAGGGCAAAAAATGTTGAGCTGTGTTTGGCTGTTAACTCTTGCTTTGTTACTGGCAAATATGTATTAAATGTAACGGTCACATCTACACACACACAAGGGGAAGGATAGTGACCACTGGGCTCCACCCTCACCCCTGGCCATGCCTACTTGCCTCACAAGTCCTGATGATAGGGGACAACTGGACGACAGTCCCTTACTCAGGATATGTGCAGGGAAGACAGACAAGACAAAATACGGAACGTGAACGGACCGGGTCAGAACCAAGAAAGCTACGCAGTACAAACGGTTAAGCAAAGAATGGTCAGGAGAAGACGGGGTCAAATACCAGGAGAGTATAGAAGTACCAGAGGAGTCCGCAAAGAGTAGTCAAGTGGGAGCCAAGGTCACAATACCAGGACGGATGTGCAGTACAGTAGGAGCAGGCAAACGATCGTCAGGGAACAGGATCAGGTGAGTATTCAGTAGTCCAACAAATAGCCAGGAACCTAGAATTAACAGGCAACCTGTGGCCAGCAGGCTGCCTGTATATAGTGGGGAGTGAGGGTCATGTGACGTGGCCAGCATCACATGACCGTCAGACCGACCAGTCGAGCACCGAGTGATCAGCTCGGCGCTCAAGGCAGACCTAGGAGCAGGGAGCCTCCCAGCTAGCAAAGCCACTCTGGGAACGAGGTCAAACACAGATCCTCGCTCCCGAAGCTAAGCAGCAGGTCTGCGGCTGATGGGAGACCGAGTGCGCCTTCGGCACCCCGTTACAGTACCCCCCCCTTTTACGAGGGGCCACCGGACCCAAGACTTCAGGCGATGGCCTTTCAGGGTGTTCTAAATGAAATTTTTGAACAAGTCTAGGAGCATGAACCTCCCTGGCAGGTACCCAAGATCTCTCTTCACGTCCATACCCCTTCCAGTGAATCAGGTACTGCAAGAAATTAAGCACCTTCCTGACATCCACTATTTTAGACACCACATACTCGACAGCATCATTAACAAGAACTGGCAGAGGCGAGGCTTTCGATGGTACTACCGGACACATTATGAATGTGGAATGACTCGGGCAGCTCTAACCTAAATGATACCAGGTTAATTACCTCCGTGATCTTATATGGTCCAATAAAACGAGGAGCAAATTTTCTAGAAGCTACCTTGAGAGATAGATTCCTGGAGGACAACCATACTTTATCCCCAACCTGAAAGTTCACCACCCTTGAACGTCTCCTATCGGCCTTGAGTTTTTGAGAACTTTGAGCCTTTTCTAGGTTTGAATGAACCCGGGTCCAAACTGTGCACAGTTCGGAGGAGAGTTTATCCGCTTCAGGGTTAGAGGAGGAGACGGACGACCCAGAATGAAAACGGGGATGAAAACCATGGTTACAAAAGAAAGGGGAGACCCCAGCAGAAGAATTGACACAGTTATTCAAAGCAAATTCAGCCAACGGAAGGAATTTGACCCATAATTGCTGGTCATCAGCATCATACAACCTCAAGAATTGTTCCACAGACTGATTAAGGCATTCAGTCTGCCCATTACTCTCAGGATGGTAGGGGGAAGAAAAAGACAATAACATTTTACATCTTTGACAGAAGGCCCTCCAGAATTTGGACACAAACTGCACTCCCCTGTCAGAAACAATATTTTCCGGGATGCCACGTAAACAAACAATCTCTCTCACAAAAATAGACGCCAGGGTTTTAACATTCGGAAGTTTAGACAGGGGAATGAAATTAACCATCTTGCTAAACCTATCAACCACTACCCAAACCACAGTCTTACCCTCCGCCAGCAGTGGGTCAGTTATAAAGTCCATCGAGATATGGGACCAGGGTCTACTGGGAATGGGTAGGGGTCGTAGGTTACCAGCAGGGCGAGTCCTAGGTGTCTTAGACCTGGCAAAAACCTTACAGGCTGACACGTAGGACTTGACATCCCTGGTCAGAGTGGGCCACCAATAAGATCTAGAAACCAGATCCTTAGTGCCCTCAAAACCCGGATGTCCTGTCACGAGGGTGTCAAGAACCACGCCTGACTCCGTTATACCTGGGGTCAGGAAGTCGCAGCGGTTGGCTGCGCGCTCTATGTAGAAAGATAGGGCTGTTTCTTTATGGTAGCTTTCTGGGTTTGCTTTGCAACCCTTTTTGGCTCACTTAGGGATCTGTAGCTCCTTCTCCTCAGCTATTCCTTGTCCAGCACTCCCAACCTCCTTATATTCCCCTCTCCCATTTCTCTGGTTGCCAGATATAGAGCTTCCTGCCTGGACTTCTATACTGACCCACTGGAGCTGTGTTGCTGCGTTCCCTGGTTGTTGTCCCAGAACGTTACCCTCCGGATCCCTGTTGGGCCTTTGTGGTCTGCTGTTGTCGCCCACCTGGGATTATATGCTTGTCTGTATTGTCTGTCATCTCCTTGGTGTTTTCCTCTTAGTGTCAGTGGTGCGGACTAGTGATCCCACCGCCCCGTTCACTACCTAGGGCTCATCTTAGGGAAAGCCAGGGTCTAGACACGTGATTGGCGTACGGGTGAGGAACCCGTCCAGGGACGTCAGGGCAGTCAGGTGCCAGCCGCAAGGTGAGTCAGGGGTCACCACCTTTCCCTCTCCCTTGGGCAGGGCCATCCCTTTTTCCCTCCCTTTGCGTGACGCCGGTCATTATAATTTATCTGGCCCTTATTTTGTGTAGGTAAAAAAAAAAATAGAATCCAGTATGGATCCAATTGCTGCTTTGTCAAAGCAATTTCATGGCCTGTCTTTGCAGGTGGCAGGATTGAAGGCGTCGGTCCTCCAGCAACAGCAGAAATTACAACTGACCGCAAGCCCAGCGGTTGCTACAGGTAACCAGGTTGTTGCGGAACCCAAGGTTGCTCTCCCTGACAGATTTTATGGGGGAAGGGACAAGTTTGTGACATTCCGTGAGGCCTGTAAATTATATTTTAAGCTGCGCCCTTACTCCTCTGGTAATGAAGAACAGCGGGTGGGGGTTGTTATTTCCCTGCTGCAGGGGGACCCGCAATCCTGGGCGTTCTCTTTACCCACTGATTTCCAGGCTCTCCGGTCAGTGGATGAATTTTTTGGGGCTTTGGGTCGCACTGGCTGAATCAAAATTACGGAGACTCCTACAGGGAGAGCGGCCAGTAGAGGAGTATTGCTCTGAGTTCCATTGGTGGGCTACGGATACCCAGTGGAACGACCCGGCTCTCAGGAGTCAGTTCTGCTCTGGGTCATCCGAAAGGGTTAAGGATGCGCTTGCGCTGTATGAGATCCCCCTTTCCCTTGATGCTGTTATGTCCCTTTCTATCTGAATAGATAGACGTCTTAGGGACAGATTGAAAGACTCTGAGCAATTGGTAACCCCTCCCAAGCAGCAGTTAGTCTGTACGGACTTAGACGAGCCTATGCAGCTAGGAGGAACTACTCGTCAGGTCCATCCTCCTGAGGTTTGCCGTAGGCGTGGGGTTTGTTTTTTCTGTGGGGAGAGGGGTCATTTCATTAATGTCTGTCCTTCTTTCCTAAAAAACAAAAGACCGTCGGAAAACTACTAACCCCAGGCTGTGTGGAGGATGTCAGCCGGGGGGTATATGTTTTCTCCATACGAACATCGCAATTTGTGTTGCCAGCGGTTGTTGTTTTTGGCACTAAGACGGAGACTATTTCTTTTTTTTCTAGACAGTGGAGCAGGAGTAAATTTGATAGATGCCCATTTTGCCCACACTATGGGTTTGTCTCTCTGTACGCTACAGAGACCTATTCCCATTTTCGCTATTGATTCTGCTCCTCTGTCTCAGAGAAACCTCACCCACATTGTCCATAACTTACACCTTCGGGTAGGGGACCACCATAACAAGATGCTTTCATGTTATGTTCTGGAGGGGCTTCCCACTCCAGTGGTGCTGGGCCTTCCCTGGTTGGTAGTGCACAATCCAGTGGTGGATTGGCAGGCCAGGGAGATATTGGAGTGGAGTGAGCATTGCAGAGAAAATTGCTTAAATAGCAATTGCTTAGTCGCCTCCATAGCTACTCTACCTACATTTGTTTCGTACTTTGAGGAAGTTTTTTCTGAAAAGGGTTGTCAGAAGTTACCACCTCACCATCCTTATGATTGCCCGGTTAACCTTATTCCCGGCGCAAAATTACCCAAGACCAGGTTATATAATCTTTCGGGTCCGGAGAGACAAGCCATGAAAGAATATATCTCTGAGAGCTTGGCTAAGGGACACATCAGACCCTCTTCTTCACCCGTGGCTGAAGGGTTTTTCTTTGTTAAAAAGAAAGATGGGGGCCTGCGTCCTTGCCTAGATTTTCGCGAATTAAACCGGATAACCATCCGAGACCCATACCCTGTTCCTCTCATTCCTGACCTGTTTAATCAGGTTGCGGGTGCTAAGTGGTTCTCCAAACTTGATCTTAGGGGGGCCTACAATCTGATTCGTATCAAGGAGGGGGATGAGTGGAAGACAGATTTTAACACCCCTAAGGGGCATTATGAAAATCTAGTCATGCCTTTCGGTCTGACCAATGCTCCTGCTGTCTTCCAACATTTCGTTAATTACATTTTTAGTCACCTTATTGGCAGGTTTGTGGTAATATACCTAGATGATATTTTAATTTATTTGTCTGATCTGAAAACACATGAGGTGCATGTCAGACAGGTACTGCAGGTCCTACGGACGAATAAATGATATGCTAAAATTGAAAAGTGTGTCTTCGCCGTTCAGGAGATACAATTCCTAGGTTATTTATTATCTGCTTCAGGTTTCCGTATGGATCCTAGGAAGGTCCAGGCAATTTTAGATTGGGCTCTTCCTGAGAACCTCAAAGCACTGCAACGGTTCTTGGGCTTCGCAAATTTCTATAGGAAATTCATTAAAAATTATTCAGTTATTGAAAAACCCCTTACTGACATGACTAGGAAGGGGACTGATTTTTCTAAATGGTCTGACGCCGCTAAAATAGATTTTTCCTCTCTAAAAGAGAGGTTTACCTCGGCACCTGTACTAGTCCAACCTGATGTCTCCCAGCCTTTTATTGTTGAAGTCGATACGTCAGGTGGGAGTGGGGGCTGTGCTGTCTCAGGGTCCGTCTCCTGGCAAATGGCGTCCTTGTGCTTTCTTTTCTAAAAAACTATCTGCAGCAGAAAAGAACTATGATATTGGCAATAGGGAACTATTAGCTATTAAACTAGCGTTTGAAGAATGGCGTCACTTTATAGAGGGGCAATCCACCCCGTCACTGTGATTACGGACCACAAAAAACTTCTGTACCTCGAATCAGCTAAGCGTCTCACCCCTAGACAAGCTAGGTGGTCGCTATTTTTTACCAGGTTTAACTTTGTTATTACCTATCGTCCTGGGGCAAAAAATACCAAGGCTGATGCATTATCTCGTTGTTTCCCTGGAGGGGGTAATGTGAGTGATCCGGTACCCATTCTACAAAGAGGAGTGGTTGTCTCTGCGGTACACTCTGCTCTGGAGGGGAAGGTGTTAGAGGCCCAGGGGGATGCCCCGGTCTCTTGCCCCTTAGAGAAATTGTTTGTACCGTTGAACCTGCATTTCGAATTATTAAAGGAACATCATAATTCGGCACTTGCTAGGCACCCGGGTAGTAAAGCAACCTTGGAGCTATTGTCTCGTCGTTTTTGGTGGCCAAGGTTGCGTCAGGATGTAATGGATTTTGTGTCTTCTTGTTCTACTTGTGCGCGCGCAAAAGTCTCTCATACACGTCCTGCAGGGTCTTTATTGCCACTTGTCATTCCCAATAGGCCATGGACACATCTGTCAATGGATTTTATCACTGACTTACCTTTGTCTGCGGGTAAAACAGTTATTTTGGTAGTAGTGGACAGGTTTAGCAAAATGGTACACTTCATTGCGTTACCCGCACTACCTAATGCTAAGACTCTTGCTTAGGGTACTTTCACACTTGCGTTTTTCTTTTCCGGCGTAGAGTTCCGTCACAGAGGCTCTATACCGGAAAAGAACTGGTCAGTTTTATCCCCATGCATTCTGAATGGAGAGTAATCCGTTCAGTTTGCATCAGGATTTCTTCAGTTCAGTCCTTTTGACTGATCAGGCAAAAGAGAAAACCGTAGCATGCTACGGTTTTCTCTCCGGCGAAAAAAACTGAAGACTTGCCTGAACACCGGATCCGGCATTTTTTCCCATAGGAATGTATTAGCGCTGGATCCGGCATTCAGAATACCGGAATGCCGGATCCGTCGTTCCGGCATGCGCATGCGCAGATCGGTAAAGATGAGAAAAATGTACAAGACGGATCTGTCGGTCCGCATGACAAGCGGAGAGACGGATCCGTCCTTGCAATGCATTTGTGAGACGGATCCGGATCCATCTCACAAATGCTTTCAGTCAGTGGCAGATCGGCGGATCCGGCGGCCAGTTCCGACGACGGAACTGCCTGCCGGATCACACTGCCGCAAGTGTGAAAGTAGCCTTAGGTATTCATCAGTGAAATCGTGAAGCTTCACGGGGTCCCTTCCGATGTTGTTTCGGATCGGGGTACCCAGTTTATTTCTAAATTTTGGAAAGCTTTTTGTTCCCGTTTGGGGGTACACTTGTCATTTTCCTCAGCTTTTCATCCTCAGTCGAATGGACAGACTCAGTGTACCAACCAAAACCTTGAGACATATCTAAGATGTTTTGTGTCTGAAAACCAAGAGTTAGCTGAGTTTGCCATGAATAATCGTCGTCAGGAATCCACTGGCAAGTCACCATTTCTTGGTGCATATGGTTTTCATCCCCAATTCTGTACTTTCAAAGAGGGGGGGGTCATCTCTTTCATCGGTATGGCAGAAGGTGCAAGCTAACTTGAAAAATATGGGAGGTAAATACAAATGCATTGCTGATAAGAGACGGTCGCCAGGTCCGGACCTAGGAGTGAATGACTATGTGTGGTAGTCTACTAGGAATATTAATTTAAAGGTTCCCTCTTGGAAACTGGGTCCTAGGTTCATTGGCCCTTACAAAATTGTAGCCATCATTAACCCCGTGGCTTTTCGCCTGGAGCTACCTCAGACTTTTAAAATCCATAACGTCTTTCATGAGTCGTTACTCAAGAAATATGTTCCACCTCTAGAACCGTCACCGCTGCCACCCCCTCCTGTTGTTGTGGATGGTACTCTAGAGTTTCAGATATCCAAAATTGTTAATTCTCGTCGGGTCCGCCGCTCTCTTCAATATCTGGTGCATTGGAGAGGTTACGGTCCTGAGGAAAGAATGTGGGTTCCTGCGTCTGAGGTAAACGCCGACAGAGACCTGGTCCTGAGTGTCCAGAGGCTCCTCGTAGAGAGGGGGGTACTGTCACGAGGGTGTCATGAACCACGCCTGATAGGGCTGTTTCTTTATGGTAGCTTTCTGGGTTTGCTTTGCAACCCTTTTTGGCTCACTCAGGGATCCGTAGCTCCTTCTCCTCAGCTGTTCCTTGTCCAGCACTCCCAACCTCCTTATATTCCCCGCTCCCACTTCTCTGGTTGCCAGATATAGAGCTTCCTGCCTGGACTTCTATACTGACCCACTGGAGCTGTGTTGCTGCGTTCCCTGGTTGTTGTTACAGAACGTTACCCTCCGGATCCCTGTTGGGCCTTTGTGGTCTGCTGTTGTCGCCCACCTGGGATTATATGTTTGTCTGTATTGTCTGTCCTCTCCTTGGTGTTTTCCTCTTAGTGTCAGTGGTTCACTACCTAGGGCTCATCTTAGGGAAAGCCAGGGTCTAAGCACATGATCGGCGTACGGGTGAGGAACCCGTCCAGGGACGTCAGGGCAGTCAGGTGCCGGTGAGTCAGGGGTCACCACCTTTCCTTCTTCCTTGGGCAGGGCCATCCCTTTTCCCCTCCCTTTGCGTGACGCCGGTCATTACATTTTATCTGGCCCTTATTTTGTGTAGGTAAAAACAACAAAAAAACTTTTTTTTTACCTACTTAGAATCCAGTATGGATCCAATTGCTGCAGGAGGTAACGAGAATGCCCAGTCCTGGGGATCACCCTGTAGTAGAGAAATGATAATCCCCACGCGTTGGCTCTCGGGACCGGAGGACATGGGGCGCAAACGTAAGTAGAGTTTGCAACTCTCCTTAAAGAGAGAAACCTCTTCCGGTCTCCAGAAAAGGGTTCTGGGAGCTTGATCTGGGGCTCAAAATGTGGACTGGAGGACTGAGGAGTGGAAGAACCTTGCCCTAACTCAAAAGAACGGAGTTTCTCTCCTAGCTCCTGCATCATCTGTGTCAGGTTAGAGACATGGTCAGTCAGGGCAATAAGAGGATTCATGATACAGTGGTTATTGGGCCTGTTAATCTGTGACGGTCACATCCACACACACACAGGGGGGAAGGATAGTGACCACTGCGCTCCACCCTCACCCCTGGCCCTGCCTACTTGCCTCACGAGTCCTGATGACAGGGGACAACTGGACGACAGTCCCTTACTCAGGATATGTGCAGGGAAGACAGACAAGACAAAATACAGAACGTGAACGGACCGGGTCAGAACCAAGAGAGCTACGCAGTACAAAGGGTTAAGCAAAGAATGGTCAGGAGAAGCTGGGGTCAAATACCAGGAGAGTAGAGAAGTACCAGAGGAGTCCGCAAAGAGTAGGCAGGTGGGAGCCGAGGTCACAATACCAGGATGGATGCGCAGTACAGTAGGAGCAGGCAAAGGATCGTCAGGGAACAGGATCAGGTGAGTATTCAGTAGTCCAACAAATAGCCAGGAACCTAGAATTAACAGGCAACCTGTGGCCAGCAGGCTGCCTGTATTTATAGTGGGGAGTGAGGGTCATGTGACGTGGCCAGCGTCACATGACCGACAGACTGACCAGTCGAGCACCGAGTGATCAGCTCGGCGCTCAAGGCAGACCTAGGAGCAGGGAGCCTCCCAGCTAGCAAATCCTCCCTGGGAACGAGGTCAAACACAGATCCTTGCTCCTGAAGCTAAGCAGCAGGTCTGCGGCTGATGGGAGACCGAGTCCGCCTTCTGCACCCCGGTACATTAAAATGCAAAATCTGCCCAAAAAGTGAAATTCGGAAATTTCATCTACATTTTCCTTTAATTCTTGTTGAACACCTAAAGGGTTAATACAGTTTATAAAACATTTTTAAATACCTTGAGGGATGTAGTTTCTAAAATGGGGCCATTTATGGGTGGTTTCTATTATGTAAGCCTCACAAAGTGACTACAGACCTGAACTGGTCCTTAAAAAGTGGGTTTTGGAAAATTTCTGAAAAATTTCAATATTTGCTTCTTAACTTCTAAGCCTTCTAACTTCCCAAAAAAATAAAATGTAATTTACAAAATGATCTAAACATGAAGTAGAGATATGAAAAATGTAAAGTAATAACTATTTTAGGAGGGATCAGTATCTGTTTTAAAAGCAGATAAATAGAAACTTAGAAAATTGTGAATATATGACAAGAAAACTAAACCACTTTTACTTATCCAAACCATTCTGAGATTGTTTTCTTGTCACATATTGTACTTCATGACAGTGTTAAATTTGAGTCAAAATATTTCATTTTTATTTATAAAAAACACAAAATTTACCAAAAATTCTCAATTTTCAAAAGTTATCACCACACAAAGTGACAAATGTTAGATTTGCAATAAATGGCCTGGTTCTTAAGGTGAAAAATGTCAGGGTCCTGAAGGGGTTAAGAAGTGATTTGTGGAAAACATTATGTATCCTGAAGCAGGCTGGCAACTGAAGATCAAAAGTTACCGTATTAATAATAGAGGTGATCTTATATTTGGCCCAATACATTTTGGAGCGAGTTTACCAGATGGGAACCTAAGGCACAAATACTTAGTAGAAAGCAATATAGGTTCCCCAAGAACAGAATTCGGACCCATGGAAAGTTTTATATTGGCTTCTTCAAACTGGATGTTTGGTTTTTTTTCCAGACTCTTACGAGCCTGGGCTAAAACTGTTCACAGATCATTCATGATGGCATTCACCACAGGACTTGCAGGACTAAACTCAGACACTGCCGAAAAACACAGATTAAATCCATAATAATAGAAAGGTGAGAAACCACTGAGGGGCTGAGGTGGTTGTTGATAGCAATCTCCACTAATGACAAACAATTTTTCCATTTATTTTGACAATCAGATGCAAAGCACATCAAAATCTGCCAAAACATGGTTGACCCTTTTCAATTTATCCATTTGTCTCAGAATGGAACGGTGAATAGAAGGACAGTTTGATTCTAAACCTTTTGCTAAACTTTCTCCAGAGTCTAGACACACACCGTACTCCCCTATCAGAGACAATGGACTCCGGTATCCCATGCAATTTGAGAATATTTATCAATAAAAAAATTGTTTCTTAGCATTAGAAAGCTTCTTTAGCAGAAACCATATGACACATCTTGGAGAATCTGTCAAGGACTACCCAGATAACAGTCCTCCCTTGAGACGGGGGAAGATATGTTATAAAGTCTATAGAGATATGGGTCCAGGGTCTCTGTGGAATGGACAACGGACAAAGTGGACCCGCAGGATGTCTCCTGGCTACCTTGGCCCTTGCGAAAAATGAACATGCCAAAACAAAGACAACCGCATCTTACTGTAGGCCACCAAGTAGGCCACCAGATGTTTAGTCCCCGCTGACCTGCAAGTACCTAGCAATGAGACGTCTCCAAAACTTTAAGACGAGGGTTTGGAGGCGCAAACAATTTACCAAAAGGAAGATTACTGGGGACTAAATCCGTCACAACATTGGATTTCAGAGACAAGATCAGGATTAACGGCAGCAATGACAATAAAAAGAGGAAGAATGTTAACAGGTTTAGTATCAATAGACTCGCAGGTCTCAAAACGATATGAAAAGTCATCCACTTTCACATTACCAGACCCAGGACGATACATAACAGTAAAATTAAATGGGATGAAAAACAAGGCCGAGCATTCTTGTCTGGGGATCAAGCACTTAGCAGTGTCTAGGTACAGATGCAGCTGAGCTAAACTTGATGGTTAATGAGTTAAGCAAAAAATGGCACAAAAAGATTAACTGACTCAATGTATTTCAATAGCAGTTACTGATTGAAAATGTCATAATTGGCAATTGGGTAAAAAGTTTTCTGGAAAATAATGCATATGGCTGCAAATTAGTTAGAAAAGATGACCCATGTGACAGTACCGCCCCCCTCCAACCTCTGAAGCATTCACTTCAAAAATGAATTGCTTGGTGACATCTGACTGGATGGATGAGTACAGGAAGGAAACTCTCTTTCAGGGTTTTAACAGTAGACAATGCATCAGAGAACTATTTGTTTAGATCTGTATCTTTCCTGGTTAAATCTGTCAACGGTTTGGCAATGTTTGAAAAATGTAAAAAAAAAAATCTATAATAATTTGCAAACCCTAGGAGTCTCTGTAGGGCCTTCAGGGAAGTGTGTCTAGCCCAATCAACAATGGCTTGCACCTTGGTGGGGTCCATATAATTTATTTTCAAGCAGTCGGTTTCCCAAAAATTTTGTGAAACCTTTCTTACATCATACACAACATGTGAGACCAATTAGAAGAAAAAATTTAAATATTGTCAAGACAGACAACAACAAAGAGACACAAAAATTCATATATTTACATAGTTAATACGGTTGCCACAAGACATAAGTCCATCAAGTTCAACCAAGGGATAGGTGGGGACGCAAATCCCAGAAGGAATTGAGGCTCAGATTTCTACATGTTTTCATAAGCATTAATGTTGTTTACTTTTAAGAATTCATCTAAACCCTTTTTAACCGCTTGCCGCCACGCTAACGCCGAAAGGCGTCATCGTGGCGGCTCTCCCAGGTCACACTAACGCCAATAGGCGTCATCTCGCGAGACGCGAGATTTCCTGTGAACGTGCGCACACAGGCGCGCGCGCTCACAGGAACGGAAGGTAAGCGAGTGGATCTCCAGCATGCCAGCGGCGATCGTTCGCTGGCAGGCTGGAGATCCGAATTTTTTAACCCCTAACAGGTATATTAGACGCTGTTTTCATAACAGCGTCTAATATACCTCCTACCTGGTCCTCTGGTGGTCCCTTTTGTTAGGATCGACCACCAGAGGACTCAGGTAGGTCAGTACAGTCGCACCAAACACCACACTACACTACCCCCCCCCCCGTCACTTATTAACCCCTTATAAACCCCTGATCACCCATGATCACCCCATATAAACTCCCTGATCACCCCCCTGTCATTGATCACCGCCCTGTCATTGATCACCCCCCTGTCAGGCTCCGTTCAGACGTCCGTATGATTTTTACGGATACATGGATCGGATCCGCAAAAAGCATACGGACGTCTGAATGGAGCCTTACAGGGGGGTGATCAATGACAGGCGGGTGATCACCCATATACACTCCCTGATCACCCCCTGTCATTGATCACCCCCCTGTCATTGATCACTCCCCTGTAAGGCTCCATTCAGACGTCAGCATGATTTTTACGGATACATGGATCGGATCCGCAAAACACATGCGGACGTCTGAATGGAGCCTTACAGGGGGTGATCAATGACAGGTGGGTGATCACCCATATACACTCCCTGATCACCCCCCTGTCATTGATAACCCCCCTGTAAGGCTCCATTCAGACGTCAGCATGCGTTTTGTGGATCCGATCCATGTATCCATGGATCCGTAAAAAATCATGCGGATGTCTGAATGGAGCCTTACAGGGGGGGTGATCAGTGACAGGGGGGTGATCACCCTGATTACCCTGATCACCCCCTGTCATTGATAACCCCCCTGTAAGGCTCCATTCAGACGTCCGCATGCGTTTTGTGGATCCGATCCATGTATCCATGGATCCGTAAAAAATCATGCGGATGTCTGAATGGAGCCTTACAGGGGAGGTGATCAGTGACAGGGGGGTGATCACCCTGATTACCCTGATCACCCCCTGTCATTGATAACCCCCCTGTAAGGCTCCATTCTGACGTCCGCATGCGTTTTGTGGATCCGATCCATGTATCCATGGATCCGTAAAAAACATGCGGATGTCTGAATGGAGCCTTACAGGGGGGGTGATCAATGACAGGGGGGTGATCAGGGAGTCTATATGGGTGATCACCCCCCTGTCATTGATCACCCCCCCCCCCCTGGTAAGGCTCCATTCAGACATTTTTTTTGGGCACAAGTTAGCGGAAATTTTTTGTTTTGTTTTTGTTTTTTCTTACTAAGTCTCATATTCCACTAACTTGTGTCAAAAAATAAAATCTCACATGGACGCACCATACCCCTCACGGAATCCAAATGCGTAAACATTTTTAGACATTTATATTCCAGACTTCTTCTCACGCTTTAGGGCCCCTAAAAAGCCAGGGCAGTATAAATACCCCACATGTGACCCCATTTCGGAAAGAAGACACCCCAAGGTATTCCGTGAGGGGCATATTGAGTCCATGAAAGATTGAAATTTTTGTCCTAAGTTAGCGGAAAGTGAGACTTTGTGAGAAAAAAACAAAAAAAAAATCAATATCCGCTAACTTATGCAAAAAAAAAAATTCTAGGAACTCGCCATGCCCCTCATTGAATACCTTGGGGTGTCTTCTTTCCAAAGTGGGGTCACATGTGGGGTATTTATACTGCCCTGGCTTTTTAGGGGCCCGAAAGTGTGAGAAGAAGTCTGGGATCCAAATGTCTAAAAATGCCCTCCTAAAAGGAATTTGGGCCCCTTTGCGCATCTAGGCTGCAAAAAAGTGTCACACATGTGGTATCGCCGTACTCAGGAGAAGTTGGGGAATGTGTTTTGGGGTGTCATTTTAAATATACCCATGCTGGGTGAGAAAAATATCTTGGTCAAATGCCAACTTTGTATAAAAAAATGGGAAAAGTTGTCTTTTGCCAAGATATTTCTCTCACCCAGCATGGGTATATGTAAAATGACACCCCAAAACACATTGCCCAACTTCTCCTGAGTACGGCGATACCAGATGTGTCACACTTTTTTGCAGCCAAGGTGGGCAAAGGGGCACATATTCCAAAGTGCACCTTTCGGATTTCGCAGGCCATTTTTTACACATTTTGATTGCAAGGTACTTCTTACACATTTGGGCCCCTAAATTGCCAGGGCAGTATAACTACGCCACAAGTGACCCCATTTTAGAAAGAAGACACCCCAAGGTATTCCGTGAGGGGCACGGCGAGTTCCTAGAATTTTTTATTTTTTGTCACAAGTTAGCGGAAAATTATGATTTTTCATTTATTTTCTTTTTTCCTTACAAAGTCTCATATTCCACTAACTTGCGACAAAAAATAAAAAATTCTAGGAACTCGCCATGCCCCTCACGGAATACCTTGGGGTGTCTTCTTTCCAAAATGGGGTCACTTGTGGCGTAGTTATACTGCCCTGGCAATTTAGGGGCCCAAATGTGTGAGAAGAACTTTGCAATCAAAATGTGTAAAAAATGCCCTGCAAAATCCGAAAGGTGCACTTTGGAATATGTACCCCTTTGCCCACCTTGGCAGCAAAAAAATGTGACACATCTGGTATCGCCGTACTCAGGAGAAGTTGGGGAATGTGTTTTGGGGTGTCATTTTACATATACCCATGCTGGGTGAGAAAAATATCTTGGTCAAATGCCAACTTTGTATAAAAAAATGGGAAAAGTTGTCTTTTGCCAAGATATTTCTCTCACCCAGCATGGGTATATGTAAAATGACACCCCAAAACACATTCCCCAACTTCTCCTGAGTACGGCGATACCAGATGTGTCACACTTTTTTGATGCCAAGGTGGGCAAAGGGGCACATATTCCAAAGTGCACCTTTTGGATTTCACCGGTCATTTTTTACACATTTTGATTGCAAAGTTCTTCTCACACATTTGGGCCCCTAAATTGCCAGGGCAGTATAACTACCCCACAAGTGACCCCATTTTGGAAAGAAGACACCCCAAGGTATTCCGTGAGGGGCATGGCAAGTTTTTAGAATTTTTTATTTTTTGTCGCAAGTTAGTGGAATATGAGACTTTGTAAGAAAAAATAAAAAAAATAAAATCATCATTATTTTCCGCTAACTTGTGACAAAAAATAAAAAGTTCTATGAACTCACTATGCCCATCAGCGAATACCTTAGGGTGTCTACTTTCCAAAATGGGGTCATTTGTGGGGGTTTTCTACTGTTTGGGCATTGTAGAACCTCAGGAATCATGACAGGTGCTCAGAAAGTCAGAGCTGTTTCAAAAAGCGGAAATTCACATTTTTGTACCATAGTTTGTAAATGCTATAACTTTTACCCAAACCATTTTTTTTTTGCCCAAACATTTTTTTTTTATCAAAGACATGTAGAACAATAAATTTGGCGAAAAATGTATATATGGATGTCGTTTTTTTTGCAAAATTTTACAGCTGAAAGTGAAAAATGTCATTTTTTTGCAAAAAAATCGTTAAATTTTGATTAATAACAAAAAAAGTAAAAATGTCAGCGGCAATGAAATACCACCAAATGAAAGCTCTATTAGTGAGAAGAAAAGGAGGTAAAATTCATTTGGGTGGTAAGTTGCATGACCGAGCAATAAACCGCTAAAGTTGTGGAGTGCCGATTTGTAAAAAAGGGCCTGGTCACTAGGGGGGTATAAACCTGTGGTCCTTAAGTGGTTAAAACTGTACACTGTTCCAGCTGTGACCACGTCCAGAGGTAATCTATTCCACAGATTCACAGTTCTTACAGTAAAGATACTTTGACGCTTCTGGAAACTGAACTTTTTCTTCTCCAGTCGGAAGTGGCCCCTTGTCTTGAGGGGATTTTACATGGAACAATTTTTCACCATATATTTTGTATGGCCCATTTATATATTTGTATAGGTTAATCATGTCCCCCCTTCTATCATGTCCCCCCTACATCTATTCTCAAGACTAAATAAAGTTAATTATTTTAATATTTTCTCATAACTGAGACCCGTCAGGCCCCTTATCAGTTTAGCCTCTCTCCTCTGTGCTTTTTCCAGTTCCAAAGCATCCTTTCTATGGACTGGTGCCCAAAACTGAACTGTATATTCCAGATGAAGCTGCACCAATGCTTTGTAAAGTGGTAATATTACATCCCTACCCCACAAGTCCATGCCTCGTTTAATGTATGCCAATATCCTGCTTGCCTTAGAAGCAGCTGATTGACATTGTATTCTTTTATTTAATCTATGATCTACGGTACAAGGACACCAAAGTCCTTCTGTACATGTGACTCTCCCAGTGTTACATCCCCTAGGACAGTGATGGCGAAACTTCTATAGACTGAGTGCCCAAACTGCAACCCAAAACCCACTTATTTATTGCAAAATGCCAACACGCCAATTTAACCTCAATACTAATATAGTATATCTTCCATGTAATTTATCATTTAGCTATAATAGCCTGCCTATATTCAATGCGCTGCCTGCGCTGTTCATAGTGCACCCTACACTGATAAATGGCAGGAAAAGTCTACCCTGTTTCCCCGAAAATAAGACAGTGTCTTATATAAATTTTTGCACCCAAAGATTCGCTAGGTCTTATCAGGGGATGTCTTATTTTTCCATGAAGAAAAATATGGTACACATTTATTGTTGAACAAAAAAAAAGGGAATCAGGGATCACTTAAAATGACACAGGGGGAATCAAAATGGTACAGGAGAATCGGGGGGGGGGGGGGGGGGTTACTATAGCATTTTAGTACCCCCTTCTGATCTCCTGTGTCATTTCGATTCCCCCCTCTGTTCCCCCTGTGTCATTTTAAATGATCCCCCTCCCCACCCTGATACCCCTGTGTCATTTTGATTCCCTTCTCTCATCACCCTGTGTCATTTTGATTCCCCCCTCTGATCCCCCTGTGTCATTTTAAATGATCCCCCTCCCCACCCTGATCACCCTGTGTCATTTTGATTCCCCCCCTCTGATCACCCTGTGTCATTTTAATTACCATTTTTAGTCTCCCTCCCCCCCATCTTCACCAGACATCCCCCACCTTCCATCAGATATCCCCCCCCCCACCTGTCACCCCGTCCCCTGTGTGTCCGTGCCAGCCAAGTTGTGAGACTCCATCAGGGCAGAGCGAGCAGCGGGCGGAAGAAGGCAGCAGCTTGTCCTGGCGCCGGCTGCGGCCAATCAGTGAGCTCCTTACATTCTGGGGTGGCTTGCTTTATAATCGGGGAGGCATTATGTCCGGCCGATGCTTTATAATCGGGGAGTCATTATGTTCGGCGGATGCTTTATAATCGGGGAGGCCTTATTTTCGGGGGATGCTTTATTATCGGGGAGGCCTTATTTTCGGGGGGATGCCTTATATTACAGCGATAGGCAAAACTTGAGGTCGGTCTTATTTTCGGGGGATGTCTTATTTTCGGAGAAACACGGTAAGACATATTGGTACACCATAGACGTTTTCCACGGAGGGGGTGCCCACAGAGAGGGCTCTGAGTGCCACCTCTGGCACCTGTGCCATAGGTTTACCACCACTGCCCTAGGACATATGATGCATGGAGATTATTACTACCAAGATGCATAACTTTACATTTATCCACATTGAGCCTCATTTGCCAAGTTGATGCCCAATCACTCAGAGTCAGCTTGTATTGTATGAACATCTTCCATAGACTGCACAGCACTACATAGCTTAGTGTCATCCACAAAAATTTAAATGGTGCTATTAATCCTATCCTCAATATCATTAATCAATTAATACATTAAATAATAGAGGACTCAGCACTGAACCTTGGGGTACACCACGAATAACCTGGGACGATTCTTAATAGGAATCAATGACCACAACACTCTGGACACGGTCCTTCTGACAGTTTTCAGTCCAATTACAAATTATACTTTCCAAGCCTATATACCTTACTTTACCTATTAAACGTCTATAAGGGACAGTATCAAAAGCCTTTGCAAAATCCAGAAACACTACATTCACAGCTGCCCCTATGACCAGGCTTCTACTCATAAACACAATCAGGTTAGTCTAACATCTTCTGCCCTTGGTAAACCCATGCTGGTTATCACTTATGATATTATTTACAGTCACATACTCCTGTATATATTCCCTTAAGAGTCCTTCAAACATTTTCCCCACAACAGAAGTTAAACTAACTGGTCTATAATTACCTGTAAAGGTCCCTTTTTGAATATGGGCACCACATTTGCCTTGTGCCAGTCACTTGGCACTGTACCAGTCCCTAGAGAATCTTTAAAAATTATAAACAAGGGTACAGCGTTGACTGAACAGAGTTCTTTAAGATGTAATC